>NC_065530.1:15070282-16560076 GCF_020184175.1 Aphis gossypii
CTGATGCACGCCTCCAGTTGAAGCCTGGTCGGGTTCCGGACCGTGGACTCTACGAGTACCAGTAGGTCCTGGTACATGGTCAGGTGGCCGCGGACTACGCACTCGGCCACCAGCACGTGTCTATCCAAAGCCCGGAGGATAGACTTCGTGTTCAGCGCGTTCACTGAAGGCTTTTTTAACGTGTGCATCACCCGGTCGACTTGTTTTTGACTGGAAATTAGTTTAAAGCATGTATTATAATTATTATGAGTATATTAAATTATATTTTTTAGAAAGTGTTGTTGATTGTAAATGTTTGTGTTTTTGAAGGAGAAGAACGTTTTTACGTCCTATATTTTTAATAATATCATAATCGAAAATGCAGAATCCTTTTATGAAAATGTTAAAACGTCAAACAAGCAATATTCGAATATAAAAGAAAAATCGGAAAACTCACTCTACTGTGTACGCTAGTAGGCAATAAATGTAAGTGTAGTCATTGGTTCTTATAGAGTGATTTTTAACTGATAGATTATACCTGAATTCCTTAATTTCTGAATTGAGTATATACTTTTCATTCGATGTCAAACAATAGCGTACACGAGGGCGTAGAAAAGTTAAAACAAGAAACACAATAATATAACACATACCTGAAAAGTATTCGCAGAGCTCCGGTGCACTTTGGACAGCAGGCTCCAGGTGGTGTGATACCCAGACATCCTTTCTGGGATAGTTTTGGGCAGTTTACAGCACCTTTTGCGGCACAGTATGGCCGACCGTTGTGTCCGATGAATCCGGAAGATACACACGGTCCTGAGTAGTCGACACTCGCCGATTCCGCAAAGGCCGCGCACTCGGATGGATAAGTGTTGCCATCCACACCGCATACGCTTCCCGTCGAATTACATCCTACCTAAAAGCCGATAGAAGTCGGAAAAAAATCGTTACAGTCAGACAATAAATTAGCAAAATGGCTTATCGCTGGTTCAAGGGTGTTATCAACTTACCAGGCATGGGCCGTTGTACGCCAACGTTTTGCCAGATCGTAATAAGTGACACAGGTTCGGGTGTTCCCCATCGTCCGTATCACACACCACACCTTTGGCTGCATCCTCACACGATGTCTTCTCTGAAACTTTAAGAGGAACATGAAATTGTTTTGAGTTCTTACATATCATAGATATAGGACGCAATTTTATTATACTTGAAACTTTTTTATTTTACGCAAAGTTTGTTTAGTATAAATTTTATTTTGTCAACGCGAATTTGTAAAATTCAATTTTATCAAGAAATGTATAATATTATATTCGTTAATTGTACTATAAACACATAAATATGTATAGATTTTGCTGAAATCAATAAAAATTTTAATAAGAAAATATTTCGATCTTCGACGGTAGATAACAAAAAACAGGGTTCGAAAAACCGTTTTGATACTTGTCTGTTTATTTTTGTTATAGATGCTTACTACATTTATATTGGACACAAGATTTCTTCAACATGGACAAGCACACCTGACGGGCTGGCACGCACCTCTCGTCCGACCGACAAGTGTGATCGCCAGCACACGGATCGTCATTCCAACACGTACCGAATTTGAGATCCACGTCAGACAAGCCGGCACACCTAGGTAACAATGTAATGTGATTAATTAGATTTCGAGTATAGATTGATTTCAATAGAATCCCCCAAATCGCCACCATTCCATTTTCGGTTACGAGGGCGAAACAAGTGCACTCACTTGGCCAGGCATGAGTTAGGGTATGTGTTGCCGTTGGAACCACAAACGGGCACGTGGTGCGGAGCGCAGTTGCACGGCAGTCCGGTGTGCCTGTAGCGAGACACGGCGTTGACAGTCGTAGGTTCACAGTGTTTTTTAGTGCAAGTGATCTCGCCCGCGAAGCAGTTGCAAGTGTTACAATCCATCTCGAACGTGGATCCGTGGTCTGTAATAATAAACAATTAACAACCGCTACTGTTGCAATTTTTGGTTTTAAAACTTATTCAAGTTAGCATTTAAAATTTACAAGTCTATAAATAAAAATTGTGCATAAAATTACGAGTTTTCGACGTTTTTAAATTTCTAAATGATGAATCAAATCTTATTACTGCGCTTAACATTATTCGGTATTGAAGAACATCATATTTTAACATAACATTTAGCAAGTATTAGTATAGTGGCTCAGTCTGCGCCAAACTAAGTTTAAAAAGTAATATTTTGTAAATATTATCGTCATTGAAACGCGTTTTAGAATGGTTATGGATTATTATATCGTTTTCAAATATCGTCTGGAAATCTGATCAAGTCTCATGTCGATTCTACAGATAAAAATGTTGGATATTTGAATGGAATAACAAATACGCTCATAGTAATATGTGTAGACTGTATTTTTATATCTCACCTATCGGTTTGCCGACCAGCCAACAGGACTGTATCTGTGAACAGGGTACCTGCTGACACTTTTCGATGCCCTTTTTTGTGCACAGACAGATCTTGACGCAGCCCTTTTGTCCGTTGAACGTGGGTATGCGGGCGTACGAGTCTTCTGGCACGAGAAAGTGCGAAACCTCGCCCGCCTTACATCCAGCCACGCACCTGTACGGCTTACACCCCCGGCCAATCCTACACCCTCGGTTGACTAGGCACACCGAGCCCGGTGCACAGGGATTCCGCTTGCATGGTGTGGTTACCTCCGGCAAGTCCACCGCTGTGTGCTGTACGAGATCCGTTTGGCGGTCGTTTTGTAGTCGCGACGACGGTAGCCTAGGTGCCCCGATTTCCGTGAAAGCTCCGAGTGGCACGCAAGGTCCGGAGTCTGGTGACAGCCGAGCACAAAGTGCGTTCGCTGACATTCCCGGAGCCGAGTTTGTCCAGTCCAGGCATGTGCTCAATAGCTCTAGACAGTCATCTCTGTAAAAACAATCGATTATCAATTATTCGGGTCACCATATGAATTTTCCCAGCGGATTAGGGCATTTCCAACCCGTGGTATGGTTATTATGCCGGTGGCGTATAGAAAAAATGATAAGAACCGATCGCTCAAAATCATTAATGAATATGATAAAATCTATCCTTTGATTTGAAAGTTAGGAGGTTACTGCAATAATATTATCGTAACTCGGCATTTTTTAGCTCGCATTATACAATACATTAGTGTATTTCTAGTAGTATGTCACACTGCCTTTTTCCTCGAATCTTTAGTTAGGTACGTGTTAAAATAATATTATTATATTTGATTACACTTATAAGAGTTCGACGAAGGAATACTCTCGTAGACAAATATTTCTAAAAATTATTGTATTGGTTGTTACGCGTTATTTGGTATTCGATGCGCAGAAAAGCCTATAATATTGTAGTCGTGTGCAGTAGTTCGGCTGACGTATATTTAGCGCGTGATCTGGCAAAACAATAACAATAAATCAAGACCTCCATGTGGTGAACGATACAGCTAGACGTCTATGGTCCTTGCCAACAGCTTTATGGCATTGTACGAGACGACACGAAGTGGCCAATCGATACGAATCGTTTAACGTTTTCCATCGATATACATGCGTGTCCGCAATAAAATATCGTCGCTGGCACATCGCCATAACCGCTCGTCAATATCTGCGTTTTTGTGTATGTGTGTGTATGCATAAGTTTGGAATTATTTGAAAAATTCCAAGGTATGAAATAGTATAAAATGTATTATATATATGTGTGTGTGTGTGTGATATTTATAGTCTGTATCGACGACAAAAAGAGTGCCATAAATCGGATACAACTGAATTTATATTTGTGTAACGCTCGGACACAGACGTTAAAAAAAACCTTGTCGGTAACTATCGGGTTATCACTTTTTTGGTCTCTATTCTGGTCGTTTGAAGTCCGAATGTCGAATTACGAAAATGACAGCATACATACACACCTGACGGAAAAGAAACTAAAGGTAGGTACTCGCGTTATTTATATAAACTATTCGTAGATCTCGCGCGATATTGACGATTGGCTGACATAATTCTCGGTCGTCACCATAAACATGCGTTAGTGAGGTCTGTTAAACAAAACGCTAGTATAACATGACTAGTCTTGAGTTCGGAGGAATTAAAATCTGTGTTGCTGATCTCGTGTTAATCGTGAGGAATAAATGATACATATATATACCTTACGATTTAAACGCGCAAATATTATCCACAAAGTCTAGCATAGACTTTTTACTCGTTAAAAGTGTATCTTCTCCAACCTATACACGTTTCTGCGTGGCAATTGACTTGTCAGTTGAAAACGACAACGAATTTAAAAAATAATAATTTTGAGAATACTCGCATTAACCTAGTCGCGTATTAAGCAATTAAATCGCTAATTTACGTTAGGCGATTACACGTTAAGTTTTTTTTTTCATTCTAAATATGTCTGCGTAGAGAATTGGCCATCAAACAATACTGACATCCGGAGCAAATATTTATTATAATATCATAGTACAAGTCTGAGATCGTCTTCGAGAACAGTGCGTATATTGTTGTAGGTACACGTGTACAGTTTTTTCCTATAGGAGGTCGTATTTAGGATTTTGCTACCCGTTGGTAAAAAAAAAAAAAATTACAATAAAATTACACCTCTGTCCAATACCTATAATAACGCATTATATATACAACTGTCGCCCCGAAACGATGGGCATAATTTTACTTGCCGACAAATTTTGTTGACATGCGTTTGCCTGGTGCACGGCCGTATCTGTAGGATGCAGGCAACTGCTTTCCAGCTGTCGGGCATGCACTTAGTGATGTTCTTCAGCGGTAGCTCGTAGTTGAACAGCGTGATGGTGCCCCGCTGTCGCCACAGAGTCACGTCGAAGTGAGCCGCTTCGTCCGTCTGCGGCGAACAACTCCGGAAAAGCTCAGTGGGTCGGTTGTTGAATGCCGTACAGTAGTTGAGCCCGTCGCAACCCAGATCGCACGGTTCCTCGACTGTTTCGATACAAAAAGCAAATTTCATTATAAACGGTTTTTTACTCATATATAAATATAGGTAGACGGGTTTTTGTTCTATACTAGATCAGATATCACGATACAGAATACGCGGTCTATAGACCGTTCGGAAATATGTAAAAATCTACTGGCGACTGTTTTATGATAAACTATGCGCTTTA
The DNA here is from genome assembly GCF_020184175.1 of Aphis gossypii. NCBI lineage: Eukaryota > Metazoa > Arthropoda > Insecta > Hemiptera > Aphididae > Aphis > Aphis gossypii. The sequence continues at coordinate 15,075,391 of NC_065530.1, forward strand.
GTGTATAATAATTGTATATAATAGCGGTATGACAAACATGAATAATGTGTTCTCGAGACACGTGGATAAATATTATAATGATACCGAGAGCCAAAATGTTTATTATTATACATTTATACTTCATATAATTTGATAATTTTTTTTTATAAATGTTCGTATGTCAAAAAGAAATTAAAATTCATAATAATAAGTAAATAGACGCGAGCCGCAAGTTGGCCGCCTTTGTTAAATAATTATGTAAAGTATAATAATATTAATTACATTATAAAATATAAATGATTGCAAAAATCGAAATGTATAATATGCTTACCGTCATCCAAACACTTGAGTAATCGTTCTTCACTGGGATGCGACAAACATTCGAAATTGAAGTCGTTCCACGATGACGACCATTCGTTTGTGAACGTCTTCAAGCAAAGTTTGCGACATCCTGCTATCGTAGCCTTATCACAACAATGTAGTTTCACGCTGTCCATGCCGAGTTTTTCTATTTGTGACATTGGTGCTGGCGCCGACGTATCTTTCTGCTCGGCCCGTTCGCTTTGCAAGAAACATTGCCAAAACCGGTCCTAAAATGGAATAATCGATTAAATTTGACATTTCAGATATTACCTAGTTAAAATGTTTGTAATAATGTATTCTTAAGTACTAAAGAATGAATGATTTGATTTTGACCATACACAGTTACATATATTTTTTTAGAATTTTACTTTTTTGACGTGTGAATTATGTAAGGTAACCTAATACGTATGTATTGTAATACTTATATATACGAGGTATTTAAATATATAATATCACGAATTGAACAAATGGTATAATATAGTTGTTTTTGAGAATATTTTATCGTTTAAATTTATAAAATTAATGTTAATGTAATAATTATTTTATTTTATTCTTATTACAATTTTAATTAATTTTATTCTTAAATCATAATATATGATATACTTAAGTAAATATGTTTTGTACATATGTTTTACGGTTATTATGTGTAGTTATTATATCTAACATATTTTTATTTTTATTTTGTTGAGATTATTTAATTTAAAAATTAAAAACATGTTTCACGATGAGAATAATTTATGGAAATTAATGAAATTATGTGATTAGAATCATAAGAAAATATTAACTTTTATGCGTATTCATATATGAATATTTTTTAAGATATCGTTATCTTACACTGATCAATGACTATGAAAATGCAGTGAATAATAATCGATTAACTATTGTATTAATTAAAAAATATGAGCAAATTCCTTAAAATAGTACAATTTACAATATCGAACAAAACACTTTATTACTTTGTTTCCCATCAGTGTAAATTTAAGAATATGTTTCATAATATAATAATTTCAATTATATTTTAAAGTAAATTATCAGTTTTTACTCAACAAAAGTCTACGTTATAAAGTTGAAATAAATGTCTAAATGTATTATTAGATGATGGCGACCATTTTAAGAATATTAAAAACAGGACATTTGTTATCCTCCCCCCAGAAAGAAACCTTATTTTAAACGATTTAATATATTATCAAAAATCATTGATTAAACATTTATAAATAATATTATATACTTTAGTTCGTAAGTTCGTATACTGTATATAGTGTATATGACATACAACATGTCTTATGCTTATCAACATGAAAACATGAAAACTGTAATGTGTTACATATAACTTTGATTATAAAAGAGTTTTAAATTTGTTTCATACATTGATTTCATGTAATAATATGAAAAAACGGGAACATCATATTCTAAAAACGGGATGAATCCTGTTTAAAATTTGTCAAGACAACGGGATATAATGATCAAAAGAGGGACAATTCTGTTTAAAACGAGACGTCTTTTCACCTTATTAAATTAGATGCTCATGTACCTAACTATATAATATATTATTATCTAGATCTATTAGAAAAAAAATTAAATTTATAATATTGTGTTTAAAAAGCGGTTAAAAAATATAAACAGAAATAAAGCAAATAATATAGTTTTTACTTTTTGGCAACCTTTGACACGAATTTTTCGTAGACTTCGTATTAGAAGGTAAGTGTAGGTAACCATTCTGCCATATAGTATATATGTGTTGTATTCTAAGGGTACCGCGTTATTGAGTAAGTCACTGTAGGTATATTTTGTTAAATCTAAATTTACTCACGTCCAACGACGGCGGTCCGCATCCTCTGCCCTCCAAACTGTCAACTGCCTCGACGTCCGAGTCGAACTTTCTGCGCAAGCTAACCTGACAGGCCTGTTCACATTGCGTGTTCGCGGCCAACTTGCAACAGTGCAGGTCTGTAAATGAATAAACTCTTATATCGTCAAGTACTCGGTCATGGCAACTTTTTCACATTAGCCAAAAATAATTGTTTTACCCTTTCGATCACCTTTAGAAGATGACTAATTGTTTTTATAAATCCAATATGATATGAAACATTTCGTCGTGACCAATCGCAAAGTGTATTAATTATTTCGCAAACATATAAAATATTTATCATAATAATAATAACCGGTGTATATAGGCGCATATAGGCGTTTGCTCATCTTTTTCGCGAAGAAGACAAGCTTCAATAATATATATTTTATATCTACGTTATAAATTAACAAAAGGTACTTTTTTACGGTATTTTTTGTCTGATTTTGAAAATTCGGGGAGGTAGTAATTGTTCCATTCTATCCCACGCCCCGTTCTGGATGCTTATAATATGATAAGTCAATACCATCTGACTTACATTTGTGTCCGTCGGACGACGGTCGTTTGGCGGTCGTATTTCGCGTACAACGGCGGTGCAGCTCGACCGATGTAGTAGCCGTGGTAGCAGAACGAGTGTCCCGTCGGTCGGCCGAGCACAGGTCGAGGATTTCCTGGTTGGCCGCGTGTCGGTTGATGGATGGCGTGTTGGCTAGGAATTTCTCGCACGCGATCTGACACTGCGCCGCGTCCGTTTTGTCGCCACAACACGTATCTTTGACCTACAAAACACACGACGAGCGTAAATATACACGATATATATATATATATTATTTATATGTAGTTTACAGTGAGTTTGACAAATACTCGCGTAGACGCCCACGGCTTAAGCATAACATGCCCTGTATACAGGGTGATTATTTTAATAGTCGCATAATATTTTTTTTTGTCTTTTTGAACGACAGCATATAATACGTATAATTTAATACTACTATAAAGTAGAATTCTTTTCTGACGTTTATAAAAACCGAGTATCTAACCAGTAGTCAACTATAGTTAAAATACAATTAAAAGTTTTGATACGAGCGAAAACAGCGGACCAATATTTTATGGGATATTCAGATATTCTTGTATCACTCTCACTCGTGTCTCTCTCGCCCACACACACCGCCGCTCATCTAAGACGAGTCATCTTATCTTTAAATAGGTGTTTATACGTTGTATTATAACTAATGAACTACAAGAACGAAATTCGAGGTTTATGTATGAACCTATCAGCTATACCTATTCGACTTGAGAATATGGAATTATACAAAAAAAGTTTAAAAAAACATAATAAAAAAATTATAACGATAAAAAGCAGTAAAAAATATATATTTTTTTTTCAAAAAATGTAGTTTTGTTTAACGATATTAGCTCATGGATATTATTGACTATTTAAATGGTATAGCAAGTTATAAAGTTTTGACAGACGAAAAGCGCTGTCTTATTATATAATATATATGGACCAGAGACCAAAATATTTGGTCGATTCTTATGATACGTTTAGTCGAATAGTCTCAAATTCGCACTATTATCTTAATATTATAATATTGTACCTAGTTGTTTTTAGAAAATAACCCATGTACGATGTTTTTGAGAGCAGTCATCAACGGAGCCTTGTTCTACTTCGCTTTATAATATATATTCCTACGAACTTGATTCGTTTGTTTGTCAGCGTGTCAACAAGAGTTTAAATAACAACTAAGAAACTTAAATATTTTTCGGTCGAAACGAAATTAGTTTATCACGGACGTAAGAATATAATAAATTATAATAATGGTTATGTTTACTTTTAAATTATGACATTTAATAATAAATAGATTATTTAATTATGTGATATAAATTTCAGTCACTCTGTATAATTATTTTTCTCCGACAACGTAATGAACCATTTGTGATTATTGAGACGCACTATACTGCTGTTTGCCATGTACCGAAATAAAAATCCCGTTAAATCGTTGTGGTTGTTTTGAAATAAACTTTAAGGAATGTGAAAACGTTTACTTTTACACAGCCATAATTCTTTCTCGTATTGTATTATTTTTATAAATTGAAAAAAAAAATCGAAAAACACTAGTGAATCACTACGATATAATACATTATGCATACCTGCACAACGGCGTGCATCTGATTTTTTATCTATACTTGCACATAACTTACCTAATACGCGTAACGGCATAAAAATTTTAAAGACATTATTGTACGTACAAAGTAGAAACCCGCGTACCTATTGATATATATTGGGCATTTATCCGAGAAACAATAATTACTGTTTTCGATCTACGGAATCCAAAACGAATATTATAAAATGTCTGTCCGAATCAACGCAGTCTGCAACATTTTTGTATGTTACGAAATGATAGGGACACTTCAATGTTTATTATAAATTATAATGTGTGTCGACGATGAAAACAATAAACTGCCGTCGAACACGACATCATTGCAGAACGGAGTTGTTTATGGCAGAAATAACTAGTAAGACATATAAAAAAAAAAACCGTCCCATCAGGTCAACGGCAGGTGCAATGTTTTATTTTATTTTTCGATCACGGTGGTAATCTGCAAATCTTCGGCGACGAGTATCGCTTTCAAACGCGTGAAATCTTCTCTTATACCCTTCTTTTTAATTGCGTATTTTCGTACCTACATAAATTATAACTTATCACTGGACCGACCTTGTTAGAGTATTAAAATAATACATGCGATGAAGTTACATCGAACGGTCGATTGGTCAACATTATACGCATGTAACTATTGCGTACGTCTGTATAATATAGTAGGTCGAGAGACTGTCAAATAATAACTAACCAGTATCTCACTGCAGAAAATGCGAAATCGGATGGATATAATTTTAGGCATCTACTTATCAAAAATTTAATATTTATAACGATAATAATAAATTAAATTTTATAATAGAAACGCACAATATAACATGTACATCTAGTAAAATATATTGTGATATAATACATTAGGTACGTTAGAAAACACATTTATTTTACATTTTTTAAGTCTTTGTTTAGTTTTTAAGCTGAATACATAAATTTTATGTTTATAAATGTTTTTTAAAAATATTTCTGCTTACTTATAATTAGTAGATCGGTGAACTGAATGTGGTACTATTTTTGCTTGGTGTAAAATAGTTTTTAGAAAAATGAATATTTTAAAGCAAGTGTTTTTAATTGTTTTAATTGCATTTTGCATGATATTTAATACTTACAATATTTAATGCATATATTGCAAAAAAAACATTCATAGTGCATCACATATACAGTCCTAGGTTAGGTTAGCTTATCTAACCTAGATATTATTAACTTTTGTATAATTTATACGAACTAGTAAAAATGCATTTTTTAGTTTATTCCGAACAAAGTTCACTTTCTCTATATGAAAACGATAAAACATGTATAATTTCCATATCATTTATAATAAAATCTATATCGATATCTATATCGACAAATTTTCCTATTCGTAAGAAAATCGAACTCCTATTTTTAGATAAAAATTAAAAAAGGTTCATTTTACATTTCCTATAGTAAAACGTATATATACCAGCTGATTTATGTACAACAAAATAATTTTATAAGTATAAAATACATCTCATAGATCCGTACTTAAAACCGTAATTTATTATTACTGAAACTACTTATTTTCTTGACACATTATGCCACTATAGTTTTTTAATATTCTTTGTTTTTCTTTTTAATATCATGAATAAAAGTTAATATTTTTAATATTTTCACAAAATGAGAAAGAAGATGCAGAAAAATAATTTCACCTTTTATATGAGAAAGTGATGATTAAAGTATATGATTATTATTTTATTTATTTATATACGGCCAGTAGTTGTTTCTATTCATTAATCGATGTACCTATAAGATATAATTTTAATGTATACGTATAATAAATTCGTCAATTCGTGTAAAAAAAAAATTATGAGGTGACGCCTGTGAATATAATATGGTTGTAGGTACTTAACAAGTGACACTTTTACCTGTTGATGTTGCAGACAATTGAAGAAATCTGTTTCATCTTGGCAGTCCCTGTGCACCGACCGGGACCCGGCGTTCCGGTCCAAACAGGACAATTGGCAGCCATCCGACCTGGCCACATCGCAGCACTTCCTAGCCGCATCCAACCACTTTATCTCAGTATCTGCGCACACCATCATCAAACGTTCTTTAAGTACACACATTATAATACTTATACTATTATAATAGAGTGTTAAGCGTGAATTGGAAGGACTTGGTGGGGATTACTCACCTAAATATTACCCAACTTAACATCGTTAGTAAAATAAATATGTTATTTTAGTATTACTCACAACTTGACGTGATGATTGATATTTCTAACTACTCAAATGTTTAATCATGTATACATAATAAAGTTGTTATACCACGATAATATTGTTGATTTCACTACTTCTACTATACGGATATAATATATCAGTAGTTAGGTTTATAATATATACATTATACAATATACATATATATATATATGTATTATGTATGTATGTATATTGAGATAAAAAGAAGCATGAAATATATTTTATCACATGTTATAAAAGCTTCGACATTCCAGGTTTCTAGTCCTGTTAATAGTTTCATTTTGGATATTAGATTTATATAATAAGGTGTATGAAACGACCAAAACCTATTACTTGACCAGCACATTTATTACCATCAGGATCCGATGGACGATCAGATTTTAGAATAATACAATTATAATACAATACATTTCGTTTAATTTTCATATGATTGTATGATCATAATTAGTATTGACTATCTAACTACACTCCGTAGCCATATAAGTTTACAACGCATAATGAAACGAATAACGGTCTTTTGTAAATTTTGCTTAATATTATACAAAAATATCAATATCGTTAATCTTTGTCAGTTCAGCAAATGACAAGTGGTGATACAATGCCATTCTTATAGTTTATTTATGAAAAAAAATTTAGTTAGAATAACAATATTGTAGATTATTGTAATTTAAAGCATATGCTTTAAATTGGTCAATAGATTATAAATTGACGTCTGTGATGAAAACTTACACGGTGTTGTATTGAAAGATCATAATTAATCAATTTTTTTCGATTGTTACAATAAAATTTTTAACAATTTCATAATGTTCAAAATTGTATAAATATATTAATATTAAATGCAACCCGTAGTTATGACGCCAATTTCATGCAGCAAACACTATTCAGAATATAGTTCAATTTGTTTGTTTGTAAGGTAAATATAACTTTTATGATAATTTAAGTTTGAAAAAATGTGTTTCACACACACTTATATATATTTATAACTATTTTAACTATTTATATTTAATTTCTAATGAAATGTTTAAATTTCAACATAAAAATTGTTTAATTTGATTATAATCATGCAGTACTATTATTATGTATTATATATAATAGTAGTAAACAGGTATTTTTTTTTTATAAAAGTATTTATTTTTAATTTTTACACAAAAACATACATTTTTTTTTTCATCTTTGGTTTTCTCGACATTTGGTTTTTACTATTATTATTGTATACAAAGGCGAGGTGCCTCGCACGCGTGCGACTCTAATCATATGGCCACATTATTCGGTCAGACATGCGTGTAAACAGAGTTTAATTAATTAATCTCTGCAATGTGGTTTAAAAAAATAATCGCACACGACCGCCTATTTAATTAGACACGTACGTCGATACAGCTAATAACTAATGCAACATTACTACTTGGTCATATCTACCCTCATGACTGTATACATTTTAATATCTTTTGAGGGTACCATACGATGTTACGCATTTACTTTAATATTAATCTTATTAAATTTGTTTATTTAATAATTATAATTTAGATATGATAGTATGATGTAGCTGTATAGTGTATAGTGTACTCATCTTAAACAGTATGCACAAATTAGAGAGGATTTGACTTATAAATAAATAAGAGACAATTTCAAGTTTTTTTTAGTACCTAATAGACCTTCGAAAAATGAAGTACAATTTAAAATCTGAAGAAAAATACAAAATAAGCAATTATGTTTTTTATTAATTTGATTTTTAAGTGTTTATTTTTAAACATTTTACTTTTTAACGTTCAATTTAAATAAATAAAGATCTCCTTTGAAAAAAATGTCACATTATAGCTTTGCATGTTTAGTGTAAAATTAAAGCATGTTCATATTCATAATGTTATAATTTTATAAATATTAAGTTCCAATAATACAACAAGTTTTTCACTCATTCTATTTATTGTCCAAAACTTTACTAAATAAACGATATGTTTGACTTACCTTGAGCCGAAGACGACATACACCATTCAACGTGCCGGACCTGAGATCAAAAATTACAAATGAACGATTAATAAATAATTAATAGTACGCATGTACTAAGATACCAATTATCATAAGGTTAGGCAAGTTAGGTTCATATTACGTGGTCTACGGACTACGAGAATCCAAAGCGCAATGACTCGGCTTTACACGTAAATTTCAATCATACGTCTAGCAATTTTTAAAAACCACAATTATGTATTTTTATAATTTAACATTTATCGTTTGTGCTGTAGAAATTAGCAATGTGATAACTGTTGTATTATTATCGATAGCGTTATCTATCTATATTTACGGAATTTGGGAGCATTATAGGAGGAGACTGCGCAATCGAGATAGAAAATTAACTTTCGTACCTCATCTACGGCGTATACTATAACGCATGAAAATATTTAATTACAATGTTTGTTGAGTGGAAAACCAATTGATTCTTCGCTGTGGTATTGTACATACCTGCTGCAATATGCGTATAGAGAATATCGGTTTACTCGTATATATTATAAATATAACTCGTCCCAAGTGTGTGGGATAGGGTCATATACTCATATAATATATTATAAGATATTTTGTAGGAATATAATATGACGAACAAATAATAAATAACATATGTCCGAACGGTGGCGGACTTACTCGGATAAATGGATAATCCTCCGCCGGCTGTCTACAGCAGTGGTCCTGGGATTTGTTTATTATTTTTTTTTTATTTTTTTTTAAGGGTCTATAAGGACGAAGGATTTGGTTATACGAATGTACAGTTTACCCCGAAACGAAATAAAGGATCGGGTATCCTAGTCGGAATTCATTAGGCCGTATAATGTATATATATATATATATCATACCAAACAATTATAAATATCCACTCTTTTTTGTTTTGTTTTTTTAAATTAAATATTATTTTTCAACTGAAATTTATTACGGGTCTACATGTAGTTATATATTATACATTGTATACATTCGTTTAAAATTTTTAAAGTGATGATATACAGAATACACTGCGATATCATTATGCACACATTATACGTAATATTAAATTGTGTGTACTTATATAAATTAAATATCGTCTACGTACGGAATAATAATATACTGTTATTGAGTAATCATATTAAACACGGAATTGAGTTTAAGTGTATATTGTGTATAATCACCAGACGAGTCCTCTTAATTTATTGACAATAAAACACACACTCGACTACCCACTATTTTCGTTTTATTCATTATCGAGTATTATTACATATTTAAGTATCTACCATACCTGAACAATTAACTGGATGGGTTTATATCAATTTAAATCAAGGTTCTTATAACGATCGTTTATAAGAAGGTGGGCCTAGGTGGGATGTCGTCATTGTATTTCCGTTACGCGTACAATAGGGAAAATTCACACGTTACATTATCTTTTATTTTATCTCTTATTACATTAAATGAAAATTTCGTTTATACCATTAAATCGCGCATATTACATATTATATTATTATAGCCATCGGGAGATTTAAAAACACACGCTCGTCTTACAGGTACTAGACATTTTATAAATCAGGTCTTCCAGACGACACGTTTTATTGCGTGGATATAATTCACTGGCGTGGGTTTTCGCCGGCCAGCAGTTGAGAAATATAATATAACATTATATAAAATACATAAAACACGGGACATCAAAACAATTATAAAGGTTATATTGCGTATTATCGCTATTAAAATATCGCTTAAAATATCATCCGTAGCAAGACGATAATAATCATGATAACGTAATAAATCGGAAATGTTTGTTTTGAAAACACCGGCAGTGGTCTAGCTGATGTCTCCTTCTCGACCCCCCCCCCCCACATGTAGGATACGTAACCGTATGTACGGTTGTCAGTGTGTATATATGTACAGTGGTATCTCGTTAATAAATCAAACATATTTATCACCACTGTCCCAAGAAGGTATTTTTTTTTTTCGCGGACCGAAGGGCCTATAGATTACTATCACGGATACGAAACTTTTTTTGAGGTAGATTAATGAATTACGACGTCGACATGCCCCGCTACAGAAGGTGTACACCGCACCCCTGCGGACTCCTCGTCACAACGTGCACCAGACCGACGTTAGGCGCGCGTCTGGCGGGCCTAACCCCAAACGTCCCGCTGAGAGTTATTTTACGGCACGGTACCTACTTAATTTTATTACATGTCCCGCGACGTTTTTCCGTTGCAGTGTGTGTATATAACCTACCTGTTTAATAGCGTCTCCAAAACGGGCGGTAGAGACGCGCGGCAAGTATATTGCACCTTCTACGCCGTTTATTGTTTTTTTTTTTTTTTTTTAACAATATCAAACTCCCACTCAAACCGCCGACAAACCGATGCAGCAACAGTGTAACGATATATCGCGACAACCGAAATTTCGCGTCAAATGAACGACTATTATATTATTATATACGTTTCGTATTACGCGCTGCCACGGCGGTGGTATTATCCTGTATATATATAGTAATGTCTCATTGTGATTGGCGTTACGTTATTATAGATGTGGGTTGTGGGTATAGATCGCGATCTCCACTCGGTGCGGTGTTCCAGTAGTGTCTGCCGGACGGTTTATCGGACGACAGTCCTGCGCGGTACGGTACTGACGAGAGCTATACACAATAGAACGCACACACGTAGGTATATATAGAGCAAAAATCGTTTTTGTGTGTCAAACGATAATAATAATGATGGGCGATACCCACAGCAGTCGTCAGGAGCAATCCGATATAGTGACGTGGAATGCCGAATATAATATACGTTCCATTATTGCTGCCGGCAATAATATCGTATGGTACCTATTCTGCGTAGGTATTATATTATATATTGTGTATTGTACACGCATAATACGTACAGCGCTTTGATGCGAAATTCGTCTATTGATTCGCGGTCGTCGGTGAAATGGCGAAAGACAAAAAGCGAACGTAACGGGACGCGCAAACGGACAGATTTGCAGAAACTTCTGAAGAAAATGAAAACAAATACTCGTGTACATATATTATATTGTCATTGTGTAGTTTGCAGGTGTATAAGACGCTGACGGGGCTCGATTGACGCCGTTTGACGTGTACCTAGCTGATCGGATGGGTAGGTACTCGTAACTCTCTGCAACAGTATAGACGCTGCAGTCTTATGGTATTTTTTGACGTTGATGTTGACTATTTTGAATACGAAAGTTTTCCACAGATTAAAAATCGCCCGAATCGCACCTTGAATTCAGTAACATTATAAATTATACTCGTATTGTTAGAGCACTTTACGTCATAATAATAGTGAATGATTATTTTAAACCACCCTTATAATATTAGAGTGTCATTTGTTCGCACCGTCTGCACACAACGTTATTACTCGAACGATGACTTGAACGCGCGATCGTCCGCGTTTATCGTTGCATTATATTTGTTAGATACAATATATTATATTATTAGCGTTTTCAAATGTTGATTTCGATGTACAACATAATATCGTATAGTGAACACGAGATAATATTATGATTTTGACGTCCGACGTGGAGTATTGTGACGAGATTATAATAATAAGTATATGTATATACGATATACCAACGATCGCGTCGGCTGTGGAGGCGCTCGTCGTGAGAACCAGACGGACTCCCGCGGTTTTTAATTTTATGATAGTTGCGTGTCGTTTCTCGTGTTGATATCACACACACACACACACACACACATACAATCTCTCTCTCTCTCTCTTTCGCCGATACACCATAACTCGTGCGCCCCAGACGGCATCATGAGCATAAAATACTCACGGAATATATGCGTATGGACGTACATATATTTTAATGTATATATATTTATATGCGAGTGTACAGTGTTTACGATATAGGTAGCCTATATAGTGTTGTTTTAAATCACGACACCGGTGACAAGGATAAGTGGTCATCAAGATTGCGGGCGCCCAGTGCGCGTGTGTGGCAGCCGAGTCGATTTATCACGTCGCGTATTATATTATATATGCTCATGCCCAGCGTGTACTTATACATGTATGAGTATGTGAGTATATGTGTGTGTTTGTGTGTTTGTGTATGTATTCGGGGGGTTCGAGAAAGAAAGAAATTATTTTTACATGATGTAGGTAGAAGATGATTTACTTGCAAGGACGCTCGTCCCTGTTTTTCTACGTTAATTAATTTATTCAAATGATTCTGATTTTTAGAATTTTCAATTATACTTATAAGGACAGTATTTTCAATTATATATATGTTTTATACACTGTACGAACCAGAGATGCCAAATTAAAACCAAAAATCGCATGTATATTATGTTAAGGATAATAGTGATTTTTCAAAAGTTCAAAATACATAATATTAATATAATATACTATAATATCCTCCAAACCCGTTATCGTAGACCTGCTATAATATTATACTCTTAATGCACAGAGTTAGTAAATAACTCATAATAACTGCAGTGATTTTAATTTGAAAAAAAAGCCATCACAAAACACTTTTAAAATATTTAAAAAAAATTTAGATATTTAAAAATATATGGTGTATAGGTACTTGAAAATTAGAAAATTCGAAATTTAAATGAATAAATTATTAATGAACTGAAATAATTGAAGTGAACACGCTTATAGTGAATAACATATAGATTTATCAAAGTAGGTATATATTAATATTATAGTACCTATCTCGTCTTTCGCACCCGCGTGATGGGTCACGTATCGTTAAATATTACGCGAAATAGTGTGTTATTATTTTAGAATATTCACTTTATTTTCGTGTATGCATACAATATTATACGCGCGACAGACGCCGAAGGGGGGAAAGAAAGACACATTTCGGAAAACGAGCCAGACCCTGCCTGCAGATAATACTAGCGTATATACATATTATACGTATAATGCTGTGTATGTATATGTGCACACCGGTGTCGGATTAAACGGACCATGTGTAGGTATGCACCCCAAGAGTCGGGTCGGATTACCCACACGTGTTGTGTGCGTACGAGTGTGTCTGGAACGCGATTTATCCGAAATGACTCCAATATTATGTTATTTACAGTAGAGTAGATACCTATAGAACGGTCTTGTGCGTGGGCGTGTAATGTGTAAACACGGTCGGTTGTATCGTTCGACGATGATATTATTACAATACCGTTGTCGTCAATTCGGAGGCAAAATTTTAATATTATTATTATTATTAGTTTTTTTTTTTTTTTAACAACCAGTTTTCCATTTGTGTTTGTTGTTTTTTTTTTTTATTATTATTTTGTCTTTATTCCTGTTTCAATATTCGTTTATGGGGAAAATATCGTGTAGGTTTTTTTTTTTACCTCTAAACACGACAACTGGTTTAAATACGGAGACATCATCGTCGTTCCCCGCACTGCACCAGGCACCGACCGCAACTCGACAAAACATCAGATAAAAGTACGCGACACCGCTGCAGCAGTATATATTATTTACTTTAAAATGTATTTATTATTTACATGATATTATATTATTATTATTCAACGGAAACGGTTAATATATTGTCGTGTAGTTATGTTTGTGTTCACATTTTTGGATATGAAAACTTTCTAAATGATTATTTGAAATAAAATGTATACATACGCGTACAGTATTAAACACGAGTATCAAACTATATTATCACTATAAAAAGATGTTGAAACTGTTTTCTATAAATTCTTATTGTGATTATCATGTTTAACATATTTTTTAATATTAAAAAAAAAAAAAACAAATATTGAAATACTTACATTTTTGGCGGAACAGTGATTATAAAAATCGGTTATCCGTCCAGCTATTTTGTCTTTTGGATATTCTTGTAGAACAGCCAACTGAAAACAAAAATTGTATGTATTACAATAATAAATATGGACCTAAACACAAGATGAAACTATTTTATATTAATATACACTATATTATTATAATATAAGTAATATTCCACGTTTAAAAATTATTAATTTTGTTTTCACATTATGTTAAGATCAGAATGTGAAGATAGCTACACGCGAGTATTCTATACTTATAAAATAAAATTTATTTTATGATAGATTGTTCTCAGAATTTATAAAATGACATAAAGTTATAAATTTATAATCCTGATAGCTGTTTCATAAAATCATAACTTACGATAGTTGTACGCGATACACGTATGAAGATAAAATTAACATGCTTTTAAAATTTATTGAATATCTAGTAAAAACAGTACATTTTTCATTCAAAGTTTTTTAAAATGTATACATATATTATTTGGTATATTACTTAAACGATAAGAATAAAAAATATTTCTAATTTTCATTTGAATACAGAATTATTTTTAAATAAATTAAAATATTAAAATGTTTTGTTGTTTTTATTTTACATTAAAATGATAATGATCATAATTCATAAAATACGAGGTATATGAAATATATTTTTTAACATAAGAACGATTTATCAAAATGTTTATGTTTTATCGTGCTACTATATTTATTTCCACTTGATGGTTTTATGGTGAGATTTAATACGATTTCTCACAGTGGGCACAGCTTGAGTTAGTTTTTCTGATACACGGAGCTGACAGAAAATATTGGACGTTATTAATGAACATCTCTAGTTTAATCTTGAAACAGTAAAATATATTAGTGAATTAATGTCATGAGAATTATATATGTCACATCTGGTTATATAGTCGTGTACATATTTTATAAGCGAGGGTCTAAAATTCTTTAAAGAATTTCACATATTATAACGAATACTTATATAAGTTATAATGTTTAATGTACGTATATATGTTATTATAAAATATTGTTTTCTGAGAAAAAAAAACACGTGTTTATTTTTATTTCATTATAATTTATATACACAATAAAAATCAGTTTGAAGATTTCAAACGTTCAAATTTATTAACGTAACAAAAATGCGATTTTATAAACTGATATTTGGTCGTTAAAAAATGTATAATTATATATTTTGAATTACTCAATTATACGAATTTTTATCGAGAATCTAGAATTTGAAATATTTTTAATGAATAATATTGTGTAATTTTCGTTTTTATCTGTCTATTATGGACTATGGTGCGGAGACAGGTTTGATTAAACCCAAATAGTTCTATGCGTTTACTTACTTATGTATTATAATAGAGGTAGAATATAATATGAACATTGACCATATATTAATATTATATCATGTTAAATGTCACATAGCGTCTTCAAAAATATTTTACTGAATAAACATAAGTAGTCAGGGAAATGATAGAAGGTCGTTGTCACGTATTACGGCGAAAAGAAAATATTATGAAGTACTTATTCCTATTTAATAATATAAAATAATATTCCTTACACGTTACTACGACGTAACGTGTATAGGCAAACACTATACCATCGGGTATAAAAGAATATTTTATGTGACGGTAAGTGACAAAATTACAAAATAGTCGTCTGGCATCTATTTAGGAATTATATTAGTATACATAGCGTGTATAGTGTATACCTACTCAACTTAAAAACGATATTTTTTTCGTTCCACGAGACGAATGTTTTTGGTTCAAAATCGCGGACTTGTTTTATTTTATACGAGGCAGTTTCAACAATAATAATATATTTTGTGTCATAATGTTATCGCCACGATCACGATAATCATAATACGACTATTACGACCGTATAAAAGAAGTGCAATTCAAGTTTGTTTTTAATAGAAATTTATGTAAACCAATTTTTTTTCATTGGTAGTAGTAAATACAAATTTGAATTTCCAATATGCAGTTGAAAATGTACCTATACATTTAATATTTTCACGATTTAAAAAAAAAAATTGGAAAATTGGAACTTGGAACTTTGGAGGTAGCATAATATATTTGAATTTTTATGCATCGTTTGTAAATTCTATTGACAACAAGATGTAAAACTAAGTGTAGAAGAGCCATAAGCTACACCCTGACGCCCTTTAAATAGCATCCCTACCTACTATAATATATAATGGGTGGATATTGTATTTTAAGTAGTTGTAAGTGGCGTTTGGTTATCACTTATCGCGTTCACTGTAATAATAGTCACTAATATAATAATACGTCCGTAGATCCTGTGCAGCCGCCACCGCTCGCCGCGGGCCGTTTGCTTTTCGACGTTTCAATTAACCCGTCACACGCCGGAACAAGGAGAGAAATAACCAAACATAATATATTATAATACTCGTATATTATACTCACCGAAATAATTTAACAACTATATTGTTGAGGCTGTGAATTTTTGGAGAAATGTATTATTTTTTAGTTTATTGCATAGCATAACTTACGTAGGAAAAAGTTTGATATTTAAGTAGGTAGTAACGAATTAGAATTTAAACTTATTTATAAGTTTTATGTTATTTTATTTTTTTCATAATTTTCATCAATTTAGTAACCCCTTTTATTTTTCAGCATACGTCACACATGACAATCCATAAAATACATAATTCAACGTACTATTCTTTGTAGGGGAGTATACGCGAGTATTTTATATATTATATTATTCGTGTATCATGTATATAAAATGCGGCAAGCGGCGTGTTGAATAATGAAAAAAAAAAATACAAAAATATACATAAAACCTTAGACAAATGCATTTGAACGACTACAATAATGATAAAAGTAAAAACAATAAGACAATCGTTAAATATTATACACTATATATACATATATTATAATAATAATAATAGAAATGTCATTTTTTGAATGCTATTATTTTTCTCCCGATTACGAATTCGGACGTCGGCGACGACGGTATCGGTTCCGTGTGCGTGCTTGTCTGACAAACTACGAGGAATTCGGTTCGTTATCCATGCAAGTCCCGTCGAATAATATTGTTGTATAATATAACGTCGGTCTGTTTTTAATTTATTTTTCTTATTGTACGCGTAAACCGTCCAACGTCGATATCCGTTTTACGCGATTTCAGTGTTCTTCCGTTTCCCGTAATTTGTAAACACCGTGTGAGTTATTGGTACTCGATTAATCGTAAAAGATATCTATAACATTATAATATTATACTCGTAGTGCTGCCGACGGACGACAAAAGATAAAGAAAAAAATGCACAATACCTATCCGAATCGACAATCGTTACAACCGCCGTGGTATAAGTGTATAACCTAAATATTATGTTAATGCATTTATCTATCTATTAACTAGTGTTTCGAGTAACGAAACTGTATAATATGATTTCGAGATGAAGAAAGGAAAATGTCTGACGTTTTAAACGTTCGAGTTTGGGCATATTATACAAGTAAACTTACACTTTAGTGTGTGCCTATAGTGTGATATATATCTGCGGCGGAAACGCATTTTATTAATACAATCATTGGTATACGGCGTAGTGTAGACTATAATAATAAATTGGTATATTAACTTGCAGTTGTAATCATTGATGATAAAAGTGGTAGCAAGCGTCAAGAAGGTATAGAAGTAAAATAATGGCAGGACTACTATACTATATGGTATAGTATAATGTGATAAAGGACTCCGTTAGATCATATTTATGTCATAGAAATGTTTTATAAATTAAACAGTTATTCACAGAGACGATATAACGACGAATATGGGACTATTTTAATTTAACATCAATTAAAAAGTCGTAAATCGTACCTTTTGGTTGAAAATATTATTAGCTTATTTAAATGCGTTTAATAAACGATATAATGCATAAATCTAAAATAAGAATAATGCGAAAATTTTATCATGCGTCATATGTGTATAATTATTTAGATATGTGAAAATTTTGTGTCGTGGGTTACCTAATCAACATTAATTTTAGGTTTTTTTTTTTAATAGATTTTGAATTAATTAAAATAAGAGAATAATTATATTATTAGAATATTAATTCAATCTATTGCCCATGAAATATACTAAAATATAATTATTTTCGTTAAAAATATAAAATCACTTAACACTTTCTGGAATTAAAAATAATGAATTGGCATGTGCTAGCGTGACGTTTGCCAAACTATCCAACATTCTAACACTCTAAATATGTTTTGGACCATATTATAGTTAGGTACATGACGCTAATATAAATTATTTTAATACAAACACACTAAAATCAGTGATTTTAGTAATTAATATATTGTGTCAGATCAATAATAGAATAAAATTGTAATTTAATAGAGAAATGGCATGACTCTAATACGTTTATAAGTCTCGTCGAGAAAAATATTTTAAATTCTAAATCATTTTATAGGCGAACAAATGGCTGAAAACCAATAAAGCCACCGTTTACTGTACGGTATATGCAAAGTATATTACTATATTGTATATTACCTATATACATAATTAAACGTTTAGTTTGAAATAATATTGTAGTGGACATTCTACCGATACATAACGATAACAGTGTATATTATAAATTTATACGTGAATGTACGACTATAATCCAACCATTCAAACTTCAAAGTCGTACTTAAGCACGTGACGTGTCGTCGTTTTTTAAAATTAACTATAAATATTGTACAAGGATCAATATTTAAATAGAGGACGCTATCGTTAAAATAATGAAATATTAGTGTAACCCGTAGCAGCATAGTACACCACTACTGCGTACTTGCCCAGTACTCGGATACGCGTGTCACCCACAGTCGACTATTATTTCGAAAATAGTATATTCGAAATAATACGTACGTATATAACCAATAGCATTAATGTATTATAATGTAGTTTACCCTACAACCCGATATAATAAGTCGTAAGTGGAGCGTACCTGCATGTATGTAAAGTCCTTGCACGGTTATTCACCCTGTTTGCTTAGTGTTCAATAAAACAGTTCCAAGTCGTATATGCAATACGTTCATAGTGCATATTACAATACAGACTATAAACTATAAAGAGTGCGGCGCGTAACTGCGTCACGTCATTTATAAGGGTGGTCAACGCCGATCCTTTTACTACAAGTGTGTTTGTTGTCGATTCGGGTGAATAAAGTGAAAAAAAGAAATTGAAAATCGTACGGATGATAAAAGGCGCATACGCGGGCTGTTAAATGTGATATAGTCGAAACCGTCACTGATTTATTGATAAATATATACATCCTTAAAAACCCGTGTGATTTATATTTAAAAATTCGAGTCTGGACGAACGAGAAAATATGTACGTTTTGTTCCCGCGGCAATCGGTTAAATAAATTTGAAAATATTCAACCCCCCACACGCGGGCACACACATATGCGGACAATAAAATATTATGTCGGTGTACGTATTATAATATAACAACACAACGATTTCGTGCTGTGGTGGAATACGCGAGTGCGTGCATACGATGCACCCCGCGACGACGAACAAAAACTCGTTTTGCGTCTCGTGGCGTACGATTATAATATTATTATAATAATATATATTGTACACATATTATTATATTTACATTTAATACCCATAACGCGATATCGGTCGGAGGTCGTCGCCAAAACGGTATAACATTATATTAGGTATTTATTATTGTAAGACAAGCGGACGAAAAGAATAATAATATCAATATAATAAGTCATCGCGGCGGCGGTTTGTGCCCGCGGTTTCCGACCGACTGTCCTGCAGCAGTGTCCGACTACGAGAAGTATCAAAACCAACGAAAATAGTTGCACTATTGTCGCGTATATTGCAGACCTAATTTAACGCGATCCTATAATAATATCAAAACGACTGTATTTTATGTATTAATATAAGAACGTTATATTATGTAATTGAAACGTCGACTCGAAATCGAGGTTTGGACGTCGGCCAGCGTAGTCGTCGGGTCGTCGTCGTCCGTTGTTTGTTTGCCTATTAACTTTACCAAGACGGCGGCGGCACACCGGTTGATTTAAGACATCCGCGCGACAGACGGGACACCTTGGCTGAGTTGGCCTCATAATAATATACGCACTCGTATCGTACACACTATATTATATATACATATATACATATACTACTTTCACACGTATATAGCAGCACTCTGCTTACACTTGCACGTAATAATACTTAACGAGCAGTAAAGGGCGCGTTGTGATTTATATATTATTATTATTATTTATTATATAGGCATAGGTATATCGTGGGTTATACACGTTATTGTATGTGTGTGACGCGGAAGAAGCACACGTGTGCGGAATTCCTGCAGTTATGCGCAGGATGACTGTGCGGTAGTCGACGCCGGAGAACAACACGCCAGTGTCATTAGCCATTTTCGAAAAAACAATCGTGTGATATTTTAAGTAATAATAATTAATGGATTATAATTTTACATTTTTTTGTTGGTCTTTCAAAAGTTTTAGTTCAAGAACTAAAATTAATATGCGAGAAAACAATATCGTTTCAATCGTTCAGCGTTATTCAATACCTATAAGTAATTCAAAATGTAGACATCATATTATAATACTAACAAGTGACAATACCAATTATATATTCGGAGTGGTGGAAAAATATACTAATACCTACCCCTAAATCCTAATGATACAATATTGCAATCGCATACACAACACTTGCCAGTTTGGTGATATGTGAATTTTCCCGACGCTTGCCGCTTATCACGTACATTTTCCGATCGGTGTCACTCGTACGAACTTTGTATTCTATAGTTCAAATTAACACCGGTTCTCAAGTGAAAAAGTTATGAGTCCCACGACCGGAAACCACCGTAGCATGTACATAAAAATATATACGTGTAGTACGCGCCTTATAATGATATAATATTTTATATTATACAAATTTTTGTACAATATACAAGAGTATATAATATTATTATCACGTGGAAAAGACACATTCTCAAGAAAATGATGTATACGATACACGTTTCGTTATTATTGTTATTGTTATTATCATAATACGGTTTGAATTTTTAATATAAAAAAGACATAATATATCGTGACACATTTGCATTTTATATTATTGTGGTCGGTGGATATCAAAATTCAACATTTTTGAAACGTTTCAAAATATATTTTTATTTATTTTTATCACTTGGTTAGTTTTTAGCTAATGGTTAGGAAAAACAATTCCTCATTATCTCATTAGGTAATTTTTTTTTTACATTATTTTTTTTTGTTTTCAAAGCCAAATTGGATGATAGTAGAATATATAAATGTTCAGTCCAGAATCCAATTAATGATAAAATTAACATGACGATTTCACCGGAAGTAATGGTCAAATAAATTTAATACGTTTTTAAATAACTTTATTTCGTTCTATTAATGTGTTTGCTTGTACAAATTTAAATTAAATATAAATTCATTTACATGCAAATTATAAAAAATAATAATTATGGTAATAACAACAAATTATGATAAACTGCAAACACTTAAATTATATCATTGAATTAAATAGTTCTTAATTAAAGTTTAACATTAATGTAGATAACAAAAATACTTGTTATGCTATGCTTATAACATTATTTTTAATCCATATAACCTTTTTATAAAAAAAAAAAAATAATAATAACGGCGTTAATTAATATTTATAGTAATTTAATAAGTAATTTATGTTTCTTTTATTTATTAAATAGACTTTGACAGAAAATTAATAATACAATTACTAAAGAAATAAAAATAAACTCAACCGATAAATAAAAAAACGCACTTTTGCCACTGTTCAATAGTTTTTAGAAATTTAATCCAAATTATGCGTTTTATAGTAATAAGTAGTGTTAAAAGTTATGAGTTTATGACTGTTGATCCCATGTGAAACTCATTAACAGATTACGTTGACGTTTATTAGGGTGAAATGAAATTCCCCTACTACAAATCTCGTGTAAAAATAATTATCACGGCTCGGAACTAATTACTGTTTAATTTTTGAATAAATTTATGTACGAGTAATAAAAAAAAAAAAAAATTATTTTTTAAAAATATAATTCAAAATGACGCGCATACTAATTTGATAATGAACGCGTATGTAAGCTCGATTACAATTAATGTGTCGAAAAATAATAATTATAATTCAGTACTCGTCCGCATATTTTGACGTGTACGCTTATTTTTATCAAATCATAATATTCGTTCAAGATCATCGCCGTTCAGATTGATTACGGCGAAACTAGTTTCGAGATTAGATAAAATAAAAAAAACACTTACACACACACACACACACACACGTTTAAATAATAATAAAAGTATAAACGTTGGTACTATAATACAAACGAGATGAAAATATTTAGTACTTCGAGTGAAAAACGTCATCGCAGACGATCGCATAGTAAATAAACAGAATGATATACGTAGATAATTCGTACGCCGTTGTTAGATTTATATAGATTTTCATTCTTTCGGGTTGGATAATATAAATATTATATTTAAAATACAATATTGTTTCGGCCCGATAGACCATAATAATAATATATTGTACACGAAAAACGTGTCAATGTTTTTTCAGCCCTCGCCACACATTTCACATTCCCACGTGCAGAATCGCAGACATGTGTGCGCGTCGAAAAGAAATACTCGCGCGTATACACATAATATAATATAATATTTAGGATAATTTATCTATAGTCGTCTCTCTCTCTAGCCCCGCTAGAACCGAGACGATAAACCATGAATCCCTAAATATGAAGTCGACCTCGAATATGCGCATTGGACTGGGTGTTTGGTTTACGGGATGGACGTATGATATAGTCGTATATATATATATATATATATACATATATTATTACCGAATACCGAGCAAGTACCTATCTGATGTGTAGGTACACATTTTGTCACTGGAAATGCGGCTGCAAAGGGATTACACCGAGCACAAAACTCACGAACAAAAAACGAATATTCGGAAATTTACATAACAATATGGTGCGTATAAAATATATAGTGAATACCTACCCGGGCTATACGTGCGTCAGCATTCAATTTGATTGTGTACGTGTAAGGAGAAAAAACTTAATCATAAAAATTATAATAACTCAGGTACAACACATATTATCTGTCATTCGGCGAAGAAAGGACAACGTGTGTCGTCATCTTATAAGTACATCTATACATTATTATATCATTATTTTGAATAATATTAAGCGTATATTATATAAGTTAGGCATATAGGTACGATGTACCTATACCTGGTAGGTTAGGTTATACCACTCGTAAATCGTAAAAGAGTGGAAAATGTCGGACAACTTAAAAAATACGTTTCATTTGAATATAAAAGTTTTTGTGTGAAATATATATGGTACCTAATATATATTTAGAGTCTATATAGTGATATGCTTATTGAAATCTCAATTTCATTATTTGTATTTTATTCATTTCAATAAAATCTTCATTCATTTACTGAAGACATACAAGGTTATAACTCACGAATTAACAATAATAAAATTACGATGACTATTTTAATGAATAATTTCATCGTCAAATAAATATACTTTAAATTTAAATAAATTCTACGCGAACGAATAAATACGGTTACCTTTCGCGTTAAAAAAAAAAAAAAAAATAAAATATAAATACGTATTATTATTATTATTGTTAAGACCTATATATATAAATAATTATAATTATGTAATTATAGTTACCATAATAATATATTAATAATAGGTAGTTTATAAGTATTTGTATTTCGCATACTCTAATAATATAATATTGTGTATGCTAACCTGGTTAGTAACCGCACAAATAAGCACAATATGTGTGTACCTTCACGAAGCACTAAGCATATATTTTTGATTTTTTTGTAGAGAAATTGTAATTATTGAAGTCTTATTATAAACGATTTTGTAACAGCGAAAAATATTGGACTTGCATCATTAAAAACAATCTGTGCAAATCGTTTAATAATTGTTTTTAACTTTTAGTTGAAGTGTATAAGTAAAAAAAAAAATAAAATAACAAACGTCTTTCTAAAATAGTTATAAGTCGATTGTTTAAGTGGTGTATTTACGAGTATACTGTAGTATACATATATCGTCATTATGTATACGGCCATAACGTTACTTTAGAGTGTTTTCTAACCTAGGTGGCTATAATATGCAAATGATGAATGCTAATGCGGTTTTAATGGATTTTTTAATGTGAGGCGAGATAATTGTCGCCTTATGCGGTATCAATATGTAAATTTCACTCGTTATACGTTTGGCAGCTGTTTAGATAATCTCACACCTCTGACCGATCTCATGACGTTAATAAATAGTAGTTTAAATTTTATCTTCATCCGTGGTAGGTCATTGGATACGTTCGACTTCAGGATATTGTAATATAATAACTAGTATATATTATTCACAATAATAATACGTTAGTATATATACAACCATAAGTATCGTATAGTATACCTATTCTGGGATAAGTCATATCGAAGAGGTATTTTTTTTTTCAACGCAATCTCGATCCGACATTTATATTGTATCAATCAATCGCAAAATATTTCTTTTCCATAAAATGTAGGTAGGTAATCCATCAAATATTAATAATATAATATATTATACGACGTCTCTATGGTTGCGAAAGATTGTGACTTCGATGTTGATCTATAGACGATACCTGTTACATTATAGCTGTCTTACCAGTGGGAAAAATTACTCAAAATCTTCTTTCTCCACGACAACGTCGTTTAATATAATAAATAGATTATGAAAAATTCAATAATAATGATATTACAACAATATAATATAATAAATACTGCGACTATTATAATATATGTTATATCAATGTTCGCACGGTTCATCACGCGCATACATCGTAATCGTATGTTAACAACAGGTCAGGATATATTATTTACTCATCGTCCCAGGAATCAAAACATTTTTCCCGTAATTCTTGATTATACTGACTGATAATAATGACTGTTGTTGTGTGTATACTCATACTATATTGGTAGTAATTTAATCAGCAACAAGTCAATAACACGTACGATATAATATCAGGTGATTCATTTAACATACCAAACACTCATCATCTCGAAAAATATTTAAGTTTTTAAAATATATATATTTTTTTTTTGAGTAGTCATTAAAAAACAGATTTATTTACCAGTAAACTTTTTACCGATTCGAATAAAAACAAATATTTTTAATGATTTTTAGAAAATTGTTATGATTACAATTCAAATGTTTAACGAGTAGTTAGGTAATTTATTTTATAAGTATTTGAAGTTTCATGTAAGTAATGCAGCTGACACACTGCAGGATAAAACCTCTAGTAAAATGTTTATCCACTATACTCAACTAAAGTTTAACTACTTATAAGTTATATATAATTTCTAAAATAGTTAAAAAATTATTTTAACTTATTATACGTATACCTATTTGGTTTTTTATTAATGGAAAAATAAATTACTTGGTTATAGCAGTATAAATATTATTTAATAAAATATCCTTAGAAACATAGTTTACCTCCCGGCTTCCACAAAGAACCATTGACTTAAATGCAACGATTATCATTGAATTCAAATGAGCACATCTATTATTGTAGTCGAAATTACTTACATACTATACAGCAAAGAAACTTCTCCGTTTTAACATATGACAGAAATTCTCAGAAAACGGTGGTTGTTTTTCTGATTTTTTTTTCATACACATTACACATGGTATATTATTTACTCTATATTAGTTGCGCGTCAAATAGATTGAAGTAGATAATTATAATATTAATATCTGTTCTTAACGACCTAAATTTGAGTTTACAAGAGCCATAATATACTAAATCTTTTTTACATTAAACAATAAAATAGAAGCATTTCTTAGTAAAATTGAACTTTGGCAAAATAGAGTGAACAATTTTACGTTTGATAATATATGTTCCTTTCTATTTATAATATGACGAAAGAAGTAGTATTAAATGAAAATTAAATAAATGAAATGCAAAATATTATTAAAATTGATTTATATAAACTAATAAAATAATTTCTAATCAACAACGGCATATAAGTCATTAAATTTAAAAAAATATGTACGTGGCTACATATAATTGTCGGGGGGTTACAACCCCTTAAAGCTCTCCCCTCTCACCTGGTTGCGCCACTGAATAAAAATTATATTATATTATTGTTACTGCCACATATAGAAACATATTATTAAAATATAGACAATATTCGTAACGAACGTTTTGCTTGTTATTTTTTTTTTTTTTTGTTTTTATACCACACAAAACTCTTGACGGTTTTTATATCCCGACGCAATAAAAAGGCAATAAAATTCCTGATTTGGATTCGTATACGTACCGCACACGATACGTCAAACATATAATATAATATCGTATATTAATTTAGATCATTTCGTTTATGGATATGTATTTTTATACATATATTCGGTGTTGTTTGGACAAAATTGCACTTCTACTCGAGACTATATTATTATATTGTTTGTATAACATATTATTTTTTTTTTGAGACGTAACAGTAATAAATAATAATAATATAAAATAGTTTAAATTAAAACGTAGATATTACTCGATGAAAATCAAATAGGAATCATTAACATCACAATAAATCACAATTACATTTTTTCATATGAAGTAAGTAAATATATTTTTCACTTAATTACGCGTGTTTTTTTTTATGTTAACTAGTAATTAATTGTACCTAATATTTATCAATAAATACATATAAACTTACAGTGTGAACAAAAATCGAAAACGTATCGAATTTGTTCTGATATGGGTATCAATGATTTTTTTTTTTGGGTGTCAATTATATTAATTTAGACGTGGTCGTTATATAGATATTTAAGTTATTATGAATTATGATCATTTTAATAACAGTTACCAAAACCTTGCAACCAGAATAACAAAAATTTAAATAATACCTTATTAAAATTCGATAAATATTTAATACGTTTTAGACTTTTAAGAACAGATGACTTTAAACTCGCCTGAATAGTACATTGCGATTAAAATAATACGCTATGCCGACGTGTGTAATCTGTAGTACCAACTATACGGATATAATGCAATTCCAGACAATATAATAATAATATATTAAATCTTTTGTGTTCGACAAACATATTATTATTTATATTATCATATTTTTTTTTTATTATTCCTTAATCATTGAATTTTATATTATTATATATTGTACGATTTGTACAGCTTACACGGCAGTCATTCGGACCGGTCGCGAGCAAGGTGTTAGGACGCGATTCGTAAATAGAATGATAATAACAATTGTATGCGAAACAAATGAAAGAGAATAATAAACAAAAAAAAAAAAAATGCAAACTCGCATAATACACCTGTCACCGGGGAGTTATTTTGTTTTTTTTTCGCGCGTCTTTCTCGTGGACACGAATGCGCGAACAACACGGTCGGCCAACAGAGAAATTATTGTTCTATTATAGCCTATAATACGTTATATCGAGTACTATACAACAATAATTAATATTTATCATAAGTATAATATTATAAAAATGGCAAACGGAGTCTTTTGATGTTATAGTATATACAGGGCGATTCTCCGTGTCACAAGTTTTTCAATAAATATTATGGTTGTCTAAAATTGTAAATACTTAAAACACTATATTTCAATATAGTTTTTAGAAAAATATGGAATATTTTAACCGAAAGTGTATTTTATAGTGTTCTAAGTTAAAACCGTTAGAAAGAAGAGCGAACCGATGGTTAAAGTTTTTATATTTTGTATACTGTAATACGCTGTATTTATTTATAAAGTTGTAAATTATTAGTAATAATTTATTACAATTTACAAAAACTAATAATAGACTTTTGATGTAATATAGCTAGTTCTATATTATAATGTTTCGTAGACAAAAAATATATACCTATATATGAAATTGTACAATGGAAATTATAGCACGGTTTGCGTTAAAAAGACTGAACTATTTCGACTTTGTAATGACACTATGTTATGTATTTAAGACGACAAATTCTTTATTCTGAAATTCCAAATTTTGCGCAAAGGAGTGAAAAACTGAAAAATATATATCACTCGCTCTACGAAACTCGTATTCGGTATAAAATGTCATATTATAATTCAGTGGACGGTAAGTACTATAGGTATACGCGATATAGGTATACAGTCATAATATCTGACGGACGAAATAATTTATAAAAGCAGACGTGTCTTGGCAAAACTTACATTATTCGTTCATATATGCAGTCGATGCGCGTTGTCGGCGTATAAACAATAATTCATAACGCACAACTGCTCAAGACTTGGCCGGTCGTCAAGACCGTATTATATATATTATTATTATTATATTGTGCAAAGGCGGCGGTTTGGGATCAGACTCTTGCGGTAACTATGGTCGTGGTCACCGTATCACTCTGTATACAATACAACTATTATACCCATATCTATACATATATACTATTTTAGTATTTGAGATCGCTTATATACTTCCAGCACATCACTATGAGCAGTGCTGTATATACGTTTAAGTATTGTAATTTATGATGTACCTGTACACCGCGGCGACCATAATATAGTATATACCTACCTATATGCATATACGTCCAAGTGACGTGTATCGCGTTACGTCTCAAGCACGAACACATATTTTTATTATATATCTAAGCAAGTATAAAACTGTTCTGTGTACTCGTGCGTGTTATATATATGTATATGAATCACAATAAGCATTTGATGGTCGTACACGCGTCGTATATATAATATTTGTATATTATATAATATAGGTGTTTGGGTACTCACTTGTTCGCAGGCTCTCTTACAGTTTCCGGTCACGCGGCCACAACACTTGGCTGTCAACACACAAATATAATATATTTAATATAAGACAATTGAAATCTTAGTACGTATATAGTTTATAACATAAATGATATATGGTGTACAAACACGGCGTCGGGTCCCTCGGAGAGTTAGACCACCTGGTCGTATGCGATTTTGCGATTTATCTTCATACAATATATTATGCCTATATTGTGCCGTATCATATAGGACAGCACGTATAAAATTTATTATATCGCATATTTTATGGTATTGCGTCCGTCGCGAATTCACTCTCCGCCCGGAAAACTCGCGTTCATATTAAATTATATATATTATATACATAGGTACCTACACGCGATATGCGATGGGCGAAGTACATCGCCCCTGCAGTCGGTCCGCGAGTATTTTTAACCCGAACCGCCACGGGTGTACGCACTATACGCGGCGGCGCGAGAAAATTCGCATTTATCATGCTCAATTATTTCCGATTAAAAAGTCTTGTGCCCGGCAAACGAACAGCGCCTCGTTAGTACACGACATTACTATATTATAATATGGTCTTTCTCGGATTTCGTGTGTTCGTATAGCGGAGACCCCCTTCTCACCCTCCCATTACAAACTACACGAGGTCTCAAGTCGGAAATAACCTTATGGTCTGTCGCCCGCGCGTCCCATTTGGAAGCGCGCGTGTTTGAATAACGCACACTCGCTAGAGCGGGATATGTCCGTAATCGCCTATATTGCTGTTTCAGATGAGTGTTTAATGTATAATATATATGGATATAGTAAATAGTTATATGTCCGCAATGTGTTTGTACTCCAGAAACTGTTCATCGACGTTTATGGCCCAACGGTTGTAGTATTATTATTTATTTATTATTTGTACTATTGGGGGAAGAGTAAAATGACTTATACGCGCGACCATCTCTAGCTCGAACATACTTAATATATATTACATACATATTATACATAGTATTATACGAGCATTCACTCCAACACGTGTTTTTCGGATCAGCGTCTGTTTTTTGTTATACGCATGCCACCGGCCGGCCGGGAAACGTGTTCAATGGGTATTTACGAAATTCGATACAGAAAATTTTTTTCTACTATAATGTATACATTTTTCAGTTTATAGCGTCTTAGTCGGCTGCTATTATGGTAACGTATGCTAGCTGAAGCTAACTTCTCCAGAAAAGCGAATGAACAACGCAAACATTTCGAGAAAAAAAATTGAACTGTGCAGGACCAGGCGATATTTATGTACTGTTTATAGTGTTGATAATAATCGATATATAGATCATAATAAATAGGTTATACTATTTTAATGCAGATCTATTGTAATGGTGGTGGATTCGACGGTCTGTCATAACGGAATCGTGATCAATTAGAATCGTGACGTAATAATTATTATTCTAATATACTAGACGCCGTGCCTGGTCTATATGTCACCAATGAAAATAAAAACTATTTACTCTAATAGCATAATAATATGACGCGTGTGTAAATTAATAATTGTTCGTATATATATATATATATATCGTCTACAGAGTTTATTTTTTATTGAAGCTTTATACACGTATAGCGCTAAGTCGCATTTCTATAATGAAAAATTAAAATTTCGAGAACAAAAAATATTATTTTAAAATAATTTAAAACAGTAGGTTTCTTTATAAGAAACGAAATGATTATACATACCTATACTATTTTTTTTTGTTTAATTACACATTTAAACATCTCAAATAGTGTTAAACAACGTTTGAACAATTTTAATTATATAGATTTTAAACTTATCTACTGTATTAAATATTTCAACAAACTATTTATGATGTAAGCAATTAATAATTATAAAATTTAATACCTCAAAAAGTTGATATTTTAATACTTTGAAATAACTTGAAAAAAATTCCATTAATCTATCATACCAAAAGTTTTATTTACTTCTTTTTTTAATTTAATAGACAGTATAACAATATTATTAATTTAATAGGAATTAAATAAAGAATAAAATGATGTATTATTTTTTGATGAATAAATGATATAATTTATAGGTAATAATTTTATTATTTTTTGAATATTTGTGAAGTATTTTCATAAATTTATAAATTTTTTTTTAAATTTTAAACCGATTTAACTTTACTTTTCTATAAATTATTTTGCTAAAAAAATTATGTATTATTTTTTGAATAATTAAAAAAAACAAGGCGTTATTGCGTCAGTACTTAGCAGTCGGTGTAGTATATTTGGCTTTACTCGGATGTGTGTTGTTTAAAATTTTTATAAACTATGATAATATATAATATGATTATGACCACTATAGTGTGTCTAATGTTACTAATAATTATTATATATAAACTCATAACTCGTAAGATATAGTATGTGCACGGATAATGGACTTACCTTTTTCGGAATCGATGAGACGTCCGGCGTATAACACCAACAAGATATAAACGATCAACATGATACTGTGATGGTCAGGTGTCTTACGGATGATGCGGATCGTTATTCGTTTCGCTGCATAGCCGCTGGAGCGTAGACGTCGCAGGACCTGTGATCCAAAAACTTTTGCAAAAGAAAAAAAAAATACGTTTTATTTTTTCTACCCGCAAAATCGAGTTGTACGACTTCGCAAAACGGACGATAAGGCACGAGGGACACACCACGCGATACTGAACGGCGTTGACGACGAACGTGCGCACCGCACACCATAATAATATTATTATATATTTGGAGGAGGAGCGTTTGCGGCGGCGGGTGTTGTCGGGCGGCGCTCCGCGGATATACCTATATTATAATAATATATTATGTATAACGTACAGGTGACGCCATCTGGCGTGCCGGACTCGATCGCGGTTCTAAAAATACGCACAGCCTTCTCCAGTCCTCCGGACCACCATTCATCAAACGACAAACGCCGCCGTCACGTCACGCATCGTTTGTGTTTACACTCCGCGGCGGCATAGGAGAGGATAATAATATTATGTTATGTGATGGCGGACTAGATATATATATATTAATCCTAAAACGATCGGGAAATGAATATATAGTCGACGTCGGTAGTCGACGTACCTACCTTAAGAAGACTACGGGAAAAAACCGCGCATAAGGATCAAGTCATAGCTCCTATATTAGTCCTAATGCTTCAACCTTCTGCAGGGGTGGTTTCCGGTGGAAAAGCGACCCTTGGTGCAAAATTAGTTTTCCAAAAATCGATTTTATTATATTATTGTAACTCAAAAACTAATCACTGTAAATACTTGAAATTTTCACCAAATATTTATATTAGCATTAACTATACGTGGTTCAATTTTCAAAATATTCTGGCTTTTTTTAAACAATTTATACACCATTGAAATTTTCAATTTTTTTTTTTATTTTGAAACGGTGATAAAAAATTTTTAGAAAAAACTTGAAAATGTAATACAATAAGTCGTTCTTATATTGTATTGAAAAAAAAATCAAAAATCGTAATTCACAATTTTTTTTTTCATTTTTTTTCGTCTACAATGATACCTAACCTATCATTGCATTCAAATTTAACACATCCATTATAATGAGTAATGACCATTTTTTTTTTAACTAGTAGACTAATTTATTTAAATGGATAATATTATTTAATAATATATAATACTAGCTGAATAACCCGGCTTCACCCGTATATAGTTTTTTGTGTTACCTACTATAACTTTTATTTTATAATTTTTTATATTTATTACAGGCTGCTATGTAAATATATGTAAATATGTTGATCCTGGGTTGCCCATATGTTGTAACAATCATAAGTTGGCAAAAAATAAACATTATGGTGTTATAAAAACCAAAGAAAAATATTTATAATGCCATATTTTATTCATCTCAATACCTCTTTATAAACAGTATTTTTGGTACTATCTTTTGGGGCTAAAATAACTCTAGAGCATGCAACATAGAATTTTTCACGTGAAAAACATTCTTCTCTCAAGTCAATCCCTGCCATGCTCAATGATTGTCCTTGAGACTTATTAATAGTCATAGCAAAGCAAACTTTGAGTGGGAATTGTATTCTTTTAAACTCAAAGGGATAATCAGTTGGAATCAACATAATTATTCTAGGGATTAAAACTATATCTCCTCTAGCACACCCAGTGATAACTATAGCTTCTATTACATTTTTGTGCTGAGCTTTAACTTACGATCTAGTTGTATTACACAATTTAGGAGGGTTAAGATTTCTTAGTAACATTAAAGGTGCTCCAATTTTAATACATTTCAATATTTAGAAAAAATCCGTATAGTTACCGTACATAAATTTTTTAAGTGTGCGTATACAAAGACGTGTTATTTAATAATAATAATAAAGTAATAAATGTGTTATCATATAAATCAGGTTGTTGCAACCATTTATTAACAAAAATTTCCATCGTAAATCTTAAAATCCCCGTTTGAGTTCTGCATTTAGCACTGTTGCTAACATTCAATTGACACTGCAATAACTAGTAACAACTTCATTTTATTTTTATTTATTCATATATTTATATCAATGGTATTATAAAATAAACTAATTATTACGTAAAATTTAGGTACCTACTTAGAACTCACTCAAAAACTGAATAATCGTAAAACCAACATACCACGAACACAGATAATATTCTTATCATCATG
Organism: Aphis gossypii; assembly: GCF_020184175.1. Taxonomy (NCBI): domain Eukaryota; kingdom Metazoa; phylum Arthropoda; class Insecta; order Hemiptera; family Aphididae; genus Aphis; species Aphis gossypii. The sequence continues at coordinate 15,109,125 of NC_065530.1, forward strand.
TTTCATAATAGGTCGATTCACTCTTAAATTTTAAAGGAACTCGACTAAAGGTAATCTGTTGAGTATGAATATGCACGTTACGCGCCTGTAAGTCGTAGACAACACGGCGGGCGTGAGGCGTTTCTTCAATGATTTATCATAGAAGTGAGCATTCTCGTTTGAAAACAGAAGCTTGTACATGACACTATCCTTAAGGAGTCAAACGATTTCCTGAATTTGAAAATGTATGGTCTTGAAATATATGTAAAAATGTCAAGAATCGAATTTTGAATAACTGCAGCATACCTAATTGATGAATCGTCCCGTATAATATTGCTATACAACGGTACGAAAAAATCTTTTTTGAAAAAAAAAAATCTCGGGAGATGTTTCTTGACACCTGTCGTATGTTTATTATGTATAGTATAATAGAATTATTTTAGTATTATAATATACCTATATTTCTATGTGTATACAACACACGCACACACACACACACACACATCACACTTCTTATCTTCAAAATTACGACCGGGTAGTCGATCGCAGTAGGTATATACTGTTGGAAAACGTTTAACAATACAATTATTATTAAATCGGTCCGTCGTTGCTATGTAATAATATTAAACGCATTGCATATTTTAACACGACCGCTAAAAACATAATACGATCGTGTCGCGGTTCGGCGCGTCTTTGAAATCCGAGAACGCAATCGTAACACGATCATCGAATAATAATAATTATTATATTATGTGTATAATAGTATGCTTTCTTAGTAGGTACTGTCTAATATATTTTATAATAATAGTACCGACCCACAACAATTTTCTCGGCCCGGTACCTACAACAATAATAATAAAAATATGATATTTTGACGGCGACGAAATGAATGGTAAAAGAAAATATCGTTTGATAGGGTTCCTCTCTGTAAATATATATCGCAATGGCAGTAAATAAACTATGTGGTCGTATCGAATTCGGAACGTCTTATCACTTTGCGTATACTATTGTTTTGTAATATATGTAGTATAGTCGGTAGCTCCTTTTTTTTTTTTTATATAAATATTATAAACGCGGTAACAGTGTAATTTGGACTAAATTCAACAAAACATATTTTGAATCGTGGGCAAAGTAGGTACTGCACGCTAACAGTGAGGCTGAACACGTATGGGTAGTGGGATAAATATCTTAGAATTATTGTTTTAGGTGGTGTATTGGTAGATAGGTGGGTGACTGTATGATATACAGTGGCGTAACAAAAAAACTTGGGCTCCCCCGCAAAAATAAAAATGTTAAGAATGGGCCCCTAACATACTGTTATATCAAAGAATTCAAATACCTATAACCCTATAACCAAAGGCCCCAAATTACCATGGGCCCCCCCGCAACGCGGGGTCTGCGGGCCTTCAGTTACGCCACTGATGATATATTATAGCAGCGGTTCTCAAACTGTGCTCCGCGGAGCCCTGGGGCTCCGCGAGAGTAGTCTAGGGGCTCCGCGGCTCCCTGGGCAGATCTGTATTAATTAAATTCAAATTATTAAATTATTATTATATTTCTTAGTTTAATTTTTAATTTTTATACTCATATTCAATATTATTTGGACCATACCATTGTACCAATATATATCATTTTAAACGTTTAAAACTTTAAATTATTTATACATCCACATATTTTGTGTCATAGTCAAAATGAGATTAGAATCTAATCTAATGATTAGATAAAAGTCGGGTTTTTGTACATTTGACATATTGTACTATAATTTAGTTTACTTATCTACAATAGTATCTTCGAAGTTCTAATAATTTCTTTAGTCATTATTCGTTATTCATCGGCCGCTGACGTAAATATTGTTATTTCGGTGTTTATTTTGTATTATTACGTGTGTACTATTTTGCCATCAATTATTTTTAATTGATAAATAATTATAATTTAAATGGATCGTTGGCTAAATAAATCAAATAATACAGTGGGGACATCCTCATCAGATACAAATGAAAAAATATGTTTCACACCGACTAATAGTGCGAGTTTAAAAAGAGCAAATAGTTCACCTAACAAACAATCTGATACAGTGACATCTGACACTACAGTAAGTAAAAAAAGAAAATATGACGAAAATTATATCTCTTTTGGTTTCATACATGAAAATAGTTATCCACAGTGTGTTGTATGTAGTAAAGTTTTTCCTAATAGTTCAATGGTGCCCGCCAAATTGCGTCGTCATCTGGAAACTAACCATAAAGACGTGAAAGATAAACCTATTGATTATTTTATTAGATTGCGTGATCAACTTTTAAAAAATAAACACTTTATAGCTGAAGTATCAAAAACGGCAAATGAAAAAGCAACAGAGGCATCGTATATGGTCAGTTATCGTATAGCTCAGGCTGGTAAAGCTCATACAATCGCCGAAAGTCTCATTAAACCTTGCGTGACTGATATTGTTAGTTGTATGTTAGATGAAAAGACAGCCAAAAAAATAAATACTATTCCACTTTCCAACGATACAGTTAGGCGTAGAATTAACGATATATCAGATCACATAAAATCTGAATTAATATCTCGTCTTAAATGTAATAATTTTTCTTTACAAATGGACGAATCTACTGACGTTTCTGGATTAGCTGTATTGCTTGTATTTGTTCGGTATAAATATCAAACTTCTCTTGAAGAAGACCTCTTATTATGTCAACCTTTGTCCACTTATACAACTGGTTATGAAATCTTCAAAATGCTGAACACTTTTTTCGAAACAGAAGGATTGACTTGGGATACTGTATTGATATTTGTACAGATGGGGCGAAGGCAATGGTTGGAAAAACTGCTGGCGTGGTTTCGCGAATTAAAGAAGTAACAAACAATTGTAGTAATAGTCATTGCATTCTTCATCGTCAAGCACTCGCTATTAAAAAGATGCCAATACCTCTTAAAAATGTACTTGATGAGGCAGTGAAGATAATAAATTTCGTAAAATCTCGACCACTGAGCACAAGACTGTTCACAATTTTGTGTGAAGATATGGGAAGTATGCACAAATCATTACTTTACCATACCGAAGTAAGATGGCTATCTCGGGGAAAAACACTTGTACGCTTACTTGAATTGCGCAATGAATTGTACGTTTTTTTCACCGATCACCCATTTAATTTACAACTCAGACTTACTGATCAAATTTGGTTATTTCGACTTAGTTAAGTTACTTGGCTGATATTTTCACAAAATTAAATGAAGTGAATTTATCAATACAAGGTAAAATGACTACAGTTTTCACGTCAAATGACAAAATCCGAGCTTTAAAAAAAAAAATTAAATTTTGGGCTGTGTGTTTTTCTCAACATAAAATTGATAGTTTTCCTTTGTTAAAGGAATATTTAGAATCGATTGATGGTAATATTGAAGAGTTTGATGAAATGTATGGCGAAATTGAACAACATTTAAATGAAATACTATCGTCATTAGAAAAATATTTTCCAGAAAGTAAAGATATAGAATTTACCCAACAATATAATTGGGTTAAAAATCCGTTTTTAATAAACGATAAACCCGACGATTTATCTATAACGGAATATGAAAAATTTATTGAAATGACCACCGATTCATCTTTAAAAACTTTATTTGATAAAATTTCATTAACAGATTTTTGGTGCAGTAGCAGTATTACTAACGAATACCAATCTTTGGCTAAAAAAGCTATCTTAGTACTTCTTCCTTTCCCAACAACTTATCTGTGTGAAACCGGATTTTCATCATATGCATCAACGAAAACTAAATATCGTAATAAATTAGATGCTGAAGCAGACATGCGCATTCAACTCTCGTCTATCAAGCCAAATATTAAAATACTGGCCAACAAAAAAATACAACATCATGGATCACATTAATATTAAAATTTACAAATTATTAAAATATTTTGTTATTTTTTTTCCTATTAAATTAATTAAATAATTTGTATATATTCGTATTCTACAGAAAAAAAATAAAAAGCAAATAATTTATAATTGACATCATTTTTTATGAATTATTGTTGTCTAAAATAGATATTTCTGATTTTTGGGGCTCCGTAATTTTTTTTAGGAAAATAAGGGCTCCGCGAACAAAAAAGTTTGAGAACCGCTGTATTATAGGAATATATAGTGTAAATACTTAATATTACCTGTATAGAATTATAGACAACATACACACAGTATATTTTGCTGTATATTGCACAAATTAAACTGAATTCAATCAGAGTTTACCCCAGTGATTTAAAAAAAGTTCGGTGCCAGTGGTTGGTGTTATATTTACAATCTTTTCATGTAGGGGCAATAATTATTTTTGTAGCAAATGAACATAATATTAGGTACTAGTGTGCTATGTGCCTCAGAACAGCCTGCAATTAACTATAATATTATATTTAAGTTGGTGGGGGCATTGCCTCCACCGATTTTTGGTCGTGGGGGCAGTTGCGCCCCCGTTCGCCCCCGCCAAGTTACGCCTATGGATGCATCGACTATGAACATAATATTCTTGTAATTCTATGTACAAACTATAAATATAAATATTATATATTAACGATTTTATTAGTCATTATTTTGTTAATTATCTTATATTATTTTGTAAATAATAATAAAAAAAAAAATAATAACTTTTTGTACAGAAAAATTGTACTAACATTTTTAACTAAATAAATAAAACATGGCCCAATGTGGCATACAATTCATAAAAAATAAAAATAAAAATAACAAACAATATTCAATTTGTTTTAGGCCAAAATGTGTTGAGCAAAAAAGTTGCCAAAGTGGCTTTTAGAACAAATAAAAGAAAACACAAAAATAGGACAATATGCTGTAGTCGGTGCAAGTAACATCGCGAGTTCATATAGGCCACTAGTCACATTTTTGCATATTTTCACGGCCGGTCCTGCGGAAGCGTTTACTCGGACACGCGACGTGTCGACCATCACGAGTCACAACGGAAATCACGCCGCAGTCCTGAATCTATTCTATTATTTTGGTTTATTCTACTACTGAGTATTATCACAATAATTAACAATAACTATTTTTAATTATGTCTACTCTCATTAGCGTATACGCATCTTATTTCTACAACAGACGTCCGAATTCGATTAAATATTCTGGTCGTCGATATAAATCTGCTTAATCCGGATCATATCCTTATAAGTCGTGCGAAATGCTGAAATTCTTTCCTTGGCAGAATATTAAACAAATAATTCGTGAGCGCTGCTGTAGGTAGCACCAACGTCGCAGACTTATGATTGGCCGCAGGAGACCGCTGTAGGTTTAAAAATGTTTAAATCATATTATTGTTATTCATTACACTCTACGCACCTGCTCACGGCTGAACATATTATACAAGTATAATAATATAATACAAGAGAGATCGGCCGAGCATTTTTTGACAGTTCAGTTGTACGTCACTCGACACGTTATTATTTGCAGGTAGGTATAAGTGACATTTTACATTGAACATAATAGTATTATTGAATGAATGACCTAACCGAATACCTCTGTTCTGGGTATAGAGACAAGTACTTCGAGTAGGTATTTAATAAATTGTATTGTACATTATCTTATAGGCGTCGATGTATGAAATTCAGAATTCTGTTTATCAATTTAATCCATAACAAAGTATCTAGATATAAAATTATTATTATTATTAATAATAATAATAAAAAACCTAAACAACTTCAGAAAATAGTGTTAATATACAATTAAAAACTTTATCGGATATCCTTTATTATTCTAGTGTTTATAATATTATTAGTGTGAGTGCTATACGGTTTGTTAATAACTTAAATGTTAGTTAGGTAACGAATTAAAATCCAATTCGATTGCATCTATTTATAATTTGTCAACAGACAACAACAAAATACATAGTATATAATATATGTTAGATACCGGTAGTATGAATAATCCGGTGTTTTGTGAAATGCCTAGGCATTATATAAAATTCCAAAAATCTTTCGGAAATATACACAATACGAGCTTTCCCTAGGTATTATGTATAATGCCAGAAATGATATAGGAAATTAGGAAATATGATCAAAATAAGCAAAATTGTGTAACAAAATTGAAAACTCGGTTGTTTTCTATATTTTTTTTAACTTTTATTTAAATCAACTTATTACAATTCTAATATAAAAAATAATAATAATAAATGAAAATAATAATTTTGTTGTACTAAATAGTAATGAATATTGAATATTATAATAATTCCAAAATAACACAATGGCAATACTTTCCTAATGCCATATGAATAATGATAGTAATGTAATGACCTGAGCGAGTGCTACAATATTAGCCAGGGAAAAATATATATATATATTATATACAACGTCTTGCAACGTCGTCGTTGCCGTTTTAAATAATATTGTTATCGTTAATGTGGGAAATACGCAAAGATATTATATTACTGATGGCCAACGCGGTCACTACCAACATTAATAAATATAGGTATCGGTATTGCAACAGCGGAAGCACGTCGCCGATACGGGAAATGTTGTGTTAGAGCCCTGTTGGGTATAGGTTGTTTTACTTATAGTTCCGTATTGCAACGACTAGTGTTCGTTGCCAGAAACCGTACCGTGAAACGAAATAAAAGAAATTTAATAAAAGTGGGAAGTGTTATTATATAGCTGGGGACACGTGGAGAAATGTAAATATGGTTACCGTCTTGCAACGCTTTTTCAGCTGATGCCAGTAACGAAAGTACAAGGACCTCGCCGTGTGTCTAGGTCTTGGTCTGGGCAGGCTTTGGTATCGAATGTGGGATCGCTGGTCCCTATTTGCAGGCGTGTACGGTTGGTTGTAGCGGTTCGAAATGACAATTTATAGTTTCGTTATTTTAAGAGGTTTTTCTCATAACAATTCATGCCGTACGGGTGGACAGTTTAGAAAGATTAAATATCATTATATTGATTAACAAATGTCTTGTTCTTTCTTTTGTTAACTGATTAAAAATGAATAAAAACATGGTCCTTACCAAAAGCCACGGCTGCACCACGCCATCTATGGAGAATTATTGCGGGTACAGTACCGTGTTCAACCAATAATGTCATACTAGAGGGCGAAACTGCCTACAGTAATGACATGTGTCTCGTTACAATTGGGTATTGCCTATTACTAGTGCGCGGTTTTTTGCAAGGATTGTTTTTTATTTATTTAAAATTTATAAATTAATTAATAATAAAAATCTATTATTTTCAATCAATCTATTATAATTCATAAAGATAACTGAAAAAATCCAAAAATGTGAAGAGAAAAAAAATATGCAATTGCATAGAAATCCGCGCTTTAACTATTCACCAACGACTTCACTTATCGTTTATTGTAAATGCGTGTGCCGCCGTGTAATGTGCACGATTCGACACAATAAAGATAAGAATCTTAATCTTTAATGCATCAGATTCATACTCTACAATACAAATAATAATTCTGACGAACTATATTGAACATACTTTTATTATTTTATCGTTATTTTCGTGTCTCGTTGAAGTGTGGCATTTTTATGGATACGATTAATATGAAGTCAAATTTTTATAACGAACTACATAAAAACGATAAAAATTTGGCTAATAATACTAGTTTTTTGTCTGATGAAAAATATAATGAATTGATAGAAATTATTTCAGAACTTAAAGCTGGATGTAAGAAAAAAGAGCCTAAAGACTTCCGTTTAATCAAAAGGTAAGAAATTCATATTAGAAAAAATACTTAAATTCAGGGCTTAAATTTAAAATATATACATCGTTTTTTCGTTATTTTAACCGAGGGCTAAGGCTGGGATTTTGATGCAATTTCATCTTTTTTTCTGGTGTTTTTAAATGTTGGTCTGTAAGTATAAAATGTGTTTTATGTGATAGGTACTGATTATTTTAAAGTGTTTTTTTTTTGCATGATTTGACAAAAATACATAATTAACCATAAATGCATTTTTTGACGATTTTTAGTGAATTTTCTTATTTATTAGAGTATTTTTATTTATTTTTAGAAAATTGCAGTATTAGAGAGTAACTTAACTTAACTATTATATTATGGCGTACCTATTTCGATACTTTTTAATGCATAGATATCCGTAGCTTTGAAGCCCTGCTTAAAGTACTTTTATAAAATACAACCGTCAATTTTTTTATTTAGATTTATTTTAATTTATTTATTTCTGTTATCTTAGGTATGATGTGCTGGTTGTACAAGGAAAAACGAAACTTATATTCCCTGTATAATACGACAATGTTGTTCTGTATTATGTGCCAACCAGTGAGCTATTTGATATATTGCAAGCTACACATGTATCAATAGGACATGGTGGGCGTAATTGAATGATCAAAGAACTTGGTAATAAATATAAAAATATAACACGTGTTGTATTAGGATTTAATGAATTTCCATAATTATTAAGCAATAATAAAAAATAGAATTTAAATAGGTTAAGATAATAATTGTGAAATATAGTGTTGATAAACTTTTATATTTTAGTTAGCATAGTAATCAAAACATAGTAGTAAGAAATGTAAATTTGTTATTAATTGGGTTAAAATAATAATTACGTAAGTTAAGGTGTATGAAATGTAAATTAGTATAATAACTAATAAGAGAAAGATGTAACAATTGATAGTTACACAATTGTAAATTTAGTATATAAGAGATATGGTTAAGGCAGCAAAGGGGGTCAGTGGTGGTGATCGTGTGACTCGATCACCACTGGACGTCGCGTTCAAATAAATATTTCACATCATTTTTGGTTTTACTTTATTTTGGTATACGTCCGAGTAATCGGAGTATACGACATACGTAATGATATAGAGACATTTTTGCATTTTTGTGAACCATGTCAACAAAAACAAAAATGCTCGAAAAAAGGAGTGGTAGTTAAACCAATAATATCTTCAGACTTTTATTCCCGATGCCAATTTGATTTAATAGACTTCCAGTCTCATCCTGATGGAAAATTTAAATGTATTATGGTGTACTAGGATCACTTTACTAAATTTGTTTTTCTCAAGCCCCTTGAATTTAAACGGGCTGAAGAGGTAGCCTATAATATTATAGATATTTTTATGTTGCTTGGAGCTCCTGCTATTTTGCAGTTTGATAATGGAAGAGAATTTTTAAACCAAATAGTGTCTAATTTAAGAAAAATGTGGCCTAAATTAAAAATAGTACATGGCAAACCGAGGCATAGTCAATCTCAAGGTAGTGTAGAACGTGCAAATCAGAATATTGAAAATATGTTGACAACGTGGATGTAAGATGAAAAAAACCGACACTAGAGCGAAGGACTTCGATTCATCCAGCTTATGAAAAACCGAGCTTATCATTCTGGTATTAAAATGTCTCCATATGAAGATTTATTTGGCTGCAAAATTAAAATTGGTCTACACACTTCAAATTTACCACACGATATAATAAATACGATAGAAAATGAAGAACAGTTAGCTGAATTAATTACAGAACAGTCACAAAATGTCGAAAATGAAGTATTAGCTGGCACAGAACATATCACAGAACAACCACAAAACATCGAAAATGAAGCATCAGACACAGAACAACAATTAGCTACAACTATCAAATTAAATAACGAAAACGCCAATGTCATGCGAACTAGAGCCAAAGAAAATCTTGAAAACCAAGCAAGAAAAATGATGGCGTGGTCGGATAAGAAGCTATTACCGGTGGCAATTCATTCAACTGTACGTGTTCCAGTTCCCGAGATAGATAAAGGACGTTTAGATGCACGAAGTATACTGGCAATTGTTTTAGAGGTAATAAATAAGTTTAAAAATTATGCGTTTAATATTAATAACTATAAGATATTTTATTTTAGATTCTGAACGAAGTGAAGAATGTATTGATTTTACAATGATGTGTGTTAGATTCTGAACGAAGTGATGAATGTATTGATTTTACAATGATGTGTTTTTTTTTTTTTTTTGTGTCTGTGTACAACATAACTAGTCGAAATAATGCTCCAATTTCAAACAATGGGGGTGGTTTCCGATGTAAAAGTGAATATCCTTGGTGCATTATAGAGGTAAAAAGTTAACATTTTCCAACAGTTTTCAAAAAAATCGAGAAACACAAAAAAAAAAATGACGGAAAAACGGCAATTTTTACGCAAAACCAGTTTTCGACCAAATTGATTTTTTTTTATGGTTGTAATTCAAAAACTAATCACTGAAAATACTTGAAATTTTCACCAAATGTTAATGTCAGTGGTATCCGTATATAGTTAAATTTTCAAAAACTTGACTTTTTTTGAGTTATTTATAGACCACTGAAATTTTCGATTTTTTTGAGAAATTTTTTTTAAAGTGTCGATAAAAAATTTTTAGATGACCAAAAAGTCTAATACAAGGTTCCTTATGAGTTGTTTTTAATGTAGCTAAAAAAAATTAAAAATCGTTAGTCACAATTTTTTTTTATAAGCGTTTTTAGTTCAAATTTTTACGAAATCTGTCGAAAACGCGATAATTTGCAAGTAATTTTAAAGTTGAAAAATCATAAAATTTTTTTCTTTTATAACTAAGTTTTGAAAATTTGGTGCAAGGTTCTCCATAAATTTTTCTTCAAATATCTGTAAAAAAAACTTTACCGGATTCAGACAAAAAATTTTTATGAGTGTTTGAAATTTAAATTTTTACAAAACCGCGTTAAATAACAGTTTAGCCTCAAACGATTTTTGATATTTGTTATTATTCAATAAGTATAAGTCGTAGATACTTGAAAATTTTACCAGTTATTAAGATTCGCGTTTTCTATACGTGATTTAAATTTCAAAATATTTTGACTTTTTTGCGCTATTTATAGATAATTGAAATTTTCAATTTTTCTGAAAAAATATTTTTGAAGTGTCAAAATGATAAAATTTTTTGGGCCCTATCAAAATACTTGAAAATTTAATGCAAAGTTCCTCATAAGTTATTATTATAGTGATTAAAAAATTATAAGAATACATAGACACAATTTTTTTTTATTAGCATTTGAAGTTCAAATATTTACAAAATTTCGTCAAAACTATGAATACTTGCAAATTATTTTGTAGGTATATTTCATAAAAGTTTTTGTATAAGTAGATAAGAGTTGAAAATTTAATACAAGGTTTTTCATAAGTTTAGCTTACAATTATTATAAAATAACTTAAATTTTGTTGTATTCAGGCCATTAAAACATAAACCACCTTTTTCACCAACCACTAGAAATTATATCCTAGGCTGACAAATCATCTTCGTTCAGAATCGTTTTTCTTATACAATGATAACTATCAATGGATTCAAATTTAACACTCCTATAATATATAATAATGATCCATATGGCACCTAATGTACAGCAGAGCTGTACTCACTTGCCCGGTTTTTTTTTTTTTTTTAGGTGACAAGTGATAGTTTTTATCGATTAGGAACTCGGGATGGAGTTCTGAAGCAATTATATGCCAGAAGTCAGTTTACAGTATGTCAGAAAAAGCTACTACAAATTGACGAGATTCCAATAGACACAAAAGTGGCATTATGAACAGTCGCAAAGGAACAGTCTACAGGAACTGGCCAATGATTTTTAAAATGTGTTTGTAAGACCAAGTACCAAAATAAAAAGTGCATTTGCCTTAAAAATAATGTTTTGTGAAATTCAAAATGTAATTTTTCTACATCATGTTGTAATAAGCAGCTATTAGTTTAAGTAAAATGTATAAATAATATTACTTAATAAAATAATATAATACAATAATAATAATAATAATAACAATGTATACAAATATAATAATAGATAAAAATTAATATAATGTTTTAACAGAATATGAAAAATTGTTTGTAACTTTGTCTAAAAAGAAATTGACATTTTACATAATGCCTAAGTATTTTATAAAATACCTAGGTTATATGTAGAATAATATTAAAAATTATATGTTTTATTTATATTGCCTAAAATGGGTCGGCAATATGCATAATCCCTAGGCAGTTTGCAAAATACCTGAATTTTCTATATTGCCGGTGACATAATATATATATATGAGTACTGCCATCGTAACACCTAAACTACTGTTATTTTCAAAAACCATAGTAACTAGCTATACTAATTGTATTTTACTATTTTCTAATAACAACATTGTATTAATTGTGTAGTGTGTACTAATAATTGAAGTACGAAAAAAAGCCATTCCACAAAACACCCGACGAAAGGCTACGGTGGTCATTTGTCGTTCATACTAGCAAAACTGAATGGTGGTCTTATGTAAGGTGGCTTTTTATCTAATGTTTTTTGTCGCATGGCTTTGTACCAATTTCTAATGGCTTTGTGTCGAGTGGCTTTTAGTCGAGTGATTTTGTACTAAATGAATCACTATGACAAAATTCTAATATGTCACAATATAGGTACATATATCATTATACACAATAAATGAAATTAAATAAAACCTATCATAATCTTATGTTTTTTCAAACCATTTTAATTTTGAAATACTATATTTTTCACAATAAATTATTTAATATTATATTGCTTTATGTATTATATTGACAATACGATTATTCAACACACGAGTGTCATTAAATTACATACCCAAAACGCCGTTAAAATATGTTTACGTTACCACGAAGTAGATATTAACATAATTAATTGGTACATATCGATTATCGATATTATCGATTTAATCATTTTCGGAAAAGTTTAAAGTATGTACCATTTTATGAAAATCTATAAATATATTTTTTTAAGTTTTAACAAACGTTTTGTAATCTATTTTTAACAATAATCAGACGTAAGTATACGTGTCGTTTAATAATATCATACTGTTCGCGCCAAAAGCGAATCGCTTATCGTCGCGCCGATGTGCTCGACGATGCCGTCCTATCTCTCTCCCGTCTCCTGCCCTCCACTCCGTCCTATATGTTTAATTAAATTAATAATATTTTAATAATAAAATTTGCGTTAATTGTAATACAGTTTGTAATCATCAGTGAGTGATTTAAATAATAGGTGAATATATCGAATAGTGAATTTAAACTTCAATTATTTTACTTTGGTGCTTTTAAAGTATATTATCTGTATAAACTTAATCTAAACTAATAATATATAATACTTAATCTGGCAATAAATATCAATATTTTAGACTTTAGTTGTTTTGAAATAACAACAAATTTTCCTATTTTATAAATGCTACGAATTCCAAAAGATGAAAGAGATCAAACATGGATAATTAATCCATGTAAGAAATAAATTACATGTATTATATACCTACACATATTTAATGTTAAAACATTAATATTTTAATTGCATTATAATAGTATTTTATGGAAAATGTAAATTTTTTTTTTTTTAATTAAGACACAGCTATATAATAGATATATATGTCAAGAGTATTTTTCTCTATATAGATTATTTTATGAATAATTCAAATAAAAATTTGAAACCAACGGAAATTTCTTATAAACATTATTCTGAATAAGCACGGATATCTACTTTATCTGGTAAGAGATTTTTTAATTTTTATTATTCTAATAAATTTGTTTTTATTATAATACGAGTATAATATTTAATTTTTCGATGTTTTATTCATAATGTAATATTTTTTAAATTGTTTACTCTAGTTTTATTGAACAGTTTTATACAGCGTCCACATGTGTAAATAAACAGGTGTTTTGTCGATTTTGAACTTAAGATATTTTACAGGGAAGTTAACGTTAATGTAAAATAGTGCTTACGTCAATAATGTATCTATTTGTTATTACATGAAATTCACATTTTGAGAAAATGAATTATTTTAAAAGCTTTTCATATATTTTATTGTGTTACAATGTTTTTACTTTAAAGGTTAACAGGAAAATCTCTTATGACGTGGTGGAAAAATTGAAAAACATTTTTTCTGAAAATGACGTTCATTGGAAACAGATAGGTGCATACAACACTGTTTTGGTCAATGGAGAATTCATAAAGTTGGAAGAATATTTAAAAAATAGTAAAACAAGTCTAGATTTAATTTTAAAAGATGAGACAAATGATATTACTAATTCTTTTGTTAAGACATTTTTTGATATTTCAAATACATTCTATACATTTTTGAAATGTAAGTATTCCTTTTTAGTTGCTAAATTACTCAAATTTATTAATACATGTATTAGCTCATATAAAATGTTCGAAAAACCAATCCACACACAAATAATTAGAAAATTTATTAATTTACTCTTGAAAAAATTTAAAAAGATGAAATTACATTTTTCAAAAGCTATTTTCAGATTATTTTATCTTAATGACCTCTCCGAAAATCTCAAATCCAGTGATCAAACATTGTTAATATCACTATTGACCATAAATACATTTTTGTGTAAGAAAGAAAATAAAGTTTCTGAAATTGTAAATTTTAAAATTAAAAATGTTGAAACACCAACAGGAGAATCTATATTTATTGATGATGAGGATCGAGATTTTTTTAAATTAGTTAATCAATTAATTTATTCATTAGAAAACTTTTTAAGTACAAATTGCATTTATGAATTTGCTATTTTGGATCATTATGTATATGATATATATAATAATATTATTGAAATAAAAGAATATTCGAGTATTGAAAAAGAATCAGAAAAATCCGAAAAATCCAAACAATCCGAAAAGTCCGAAGAATGCGAAAAATCCGAAAAATCAGAAGAATCCGAACAATCCGAACAGTCCAAACAATCTGAAGAATCCGAAGAATCCGAAGAATCCAAAGAATCCGAAGAACCCAAAAACTTCAATAAATTCGAAGTATCCGAAAAACTCAAAAATTTCGAAAAGTTCTTATCAGATAACTTTAATAAATGGTTTGAGCGTTTAGAGAAATTAAAACTTGAGGATGCTGTGTTCCCTGATAATTTAGAGAAAATATATGATTCACAATATTTGTTACTTAAAGAAGTTTTTGGTAATAAAAGTGATTTAAAATTTCCACCTATGCAATTTGGAATGAAAACGAAAAAATATACAACTGAAATTATTGAAGACGTAGAAAAAAGTTATGACATGAGGCAAGTATTAAAATATCAAATTTATTTAGTTGAATTCATTGTGAGCATTTTTATTGTCAAAATTCGACATATAATATTACCTATTCAAAATATTCATAATGAAAAAGAAACCTTTGATGAACTTAAACTATTAGTTAATTGTTTTGTTGCCTACACTGATAAATTTATACCTAAAAATTATCCACCGATTTTGTTACGGTTCATAAGTGAATTAAAAAATACATTACTTACGGATCTTAAGCAACCCAAAGAAGTATTATTATTATCAAAAGAAACGATAAAATTATTAATGCTCGATTCAAATATTGTGACGGAATCACAAAATAATATTGATAACCTCGATTTTTATTTGAGTATATCAATGTCAAATTTGATTGAAAAAATCCAAAAGTTTCATTACTTTGATTCATTTAAAAAAATATTTGAAATTCTTTTGCAAGAATCGGATACAACTGATCATTTGTATTCTATACAGACTGATGATCGCAAAGACGCAAAAGTTTTCTTGAGTAATCTTGAAATTGAAGCAGATTTATGTTCGCTCTTATCAAATACACGGAAAAATTTGTTATTGCTGTGGTCATTTTTAAACGGAATAGATCACAGCAAATATTTCAAATTTACAAATAGTAACAATAATTTATTGTACCCTTTGAGTCCTAAAAAAAATATTAAAAAGAAAACACTTCAAGAATACTTAATACCGTCTTTTGATAACATCTTTTTATACATGGCTCACGTTTATAAAAATACAAATGATTTACGATTCAGGATGATTTTGTTGCCGATATTGGTTCATTTTAAAAACACTGAATGGATATTGTATAAAGAAAATAAAAAAAAAATAAGTAAAAAAATCACTTCAATACAACGAACTCTAATTTTGGCTGCAAACTCACTACAATACTATGAAGTAAATAAATGTAAGGTTGCAGAACTTAATAAAAGTATTTCTAGAAAATTCGACATAAAATTAGACAAATTGAACAATTTACATTTACAAATATTATTAAAAACAAAAATATATAAATACGACAAAAATGAAATCCTTGAATACATCAATGGTGTTATAGATACAAACACGTTTAGTGATATTTTAGATGTTACAAACAAAAAGTATTTGACTGGTGTTCAATTTGTTCACCGTGGTCTTCTGATGGATATTTTAAACTTAAGTCAAGATATTGCACTAAATATTATTAGTTATCAACATGTATTTAAATTCAAAACACTTATATTACATTATCTTGTTGTAAAAATATATACTAAACTCGAGTACACTTTTCAATTTCCTATACGCTTAACCAAGTACAGAATAATGGCAATACGAAAATATTTAAAAGAACTTAATAATATTGAACACACATCACCTCTATTGTTGGATTTACAGGATACTTGTCAATCATATTTGAATATATTTGAAAATATTTCTGAGAAGAACATTAAATTATTTCAAAACCAAATCAACGACCAAATAAAAGCATATGGTGTAATTGAGTTCAACATAAATTATAAATTTAAGTCATTCAACGATTATTACGCGTCGTTAAAAAATGATATTGAAACGTTTAAAAAGTATTTAAAGGATACACCACGCAATAAACTATTGAATTTTGAAAACAGTTTGGTGTCGTTTCTATTTAAAAGAAATATATTAGTCTAAGTAAGTCTAACTTAAATTAGTGGTAATAATATTAGCTTATTATAAACAATATACTGTCAAATCGTGAAGAGTTTTACCTATAAATTATTTCTAATTAATTTTTATATGAACGGCGGGCGGCGCTGAAACACAATGTTTTTGTGTTAAATGTCACCTAAATAATTAAATTAATTTTTCTATGTTATTAAAATATGATAGGTACCATTATATTATATGATAATAGTTTTTATTTGTATTGATATTCATGAATTACCTATAATACAGTGTAATGTTATTTTTTTTTTAGTAAATACACAATAACTAATTTTATTTTAAAAGTAGTTGGTGTAAAATTATTCTGTTTGCTGGTTACGAATAAAAACCCAATCTTTTTCACTTAAAAAAGTTATAAACTACCTATTGATTAAAATATATTTATTTTTTGTGAATTTACTCCAACCTAATATTGATATGTAATTGGGATTAACCTTTGACGTTTTTAAATGTTTTTATTTTTCGAGAATTTGGAAGAACATATAGAATAATAGTGAACAATATTTAAGACGTTAAAATTGGGACTATTTGATAACTAAATATATGTTTACCAAGTAATTATCTAATTTAATATATAATAATACACTTGACTGAGATTTTATAAACACTTTTTACTCAAAAATTAAATTATCATTGGATACAAAGACAAAGTTATTATAAACAAATAGATTATAAATTTCATTTGTTGGTGGTGTATGATTATGTATTACATTAATTTAAATCACCCAATCAGCTATTATTATTTATTTATTGTTATTTTTTTTTTTTTTTTTTGTCAAGTTTAAGGTCAATATACTTTTCCTGTATATTTATAATGTAGGTTGGGATAAATTATTAAAAGAAAATAGGAAGCATGCATGATTTTTTCTTATGCATTTATTAGCATTTTGTACTTTTTTAGTACACATTAGATAGGAGTTTAATTTTTATTAGAGTTCTTAACAATCGAGGAAATGACTCAGTTTTGTAAACCAAAAAGTATGTGAAAACACCAGCGTACGGAGATTCACTTGTATTATTACAAGTGTTACTTCAATTTAAAATGTGAGCATAGTCATTATCATTATGAAAAACTACTCCTTGTATTTCAGTAAATGACATTGGATTTTTAACAATCCTTTGTTTTGTGTGAGCAATGAAGTTCTTAAAGGTTTTCATACTTTTTGTTTTGTATTTCTTTAATTTGTCTGAAACAATTAGATTCGATGAACATGAAAATGTATTAATTATAGTAAATAATCTGATCACTACAAAAAAGGATAATTGGATATCTATTATGAATAACCGCAAAATAATTATCATCAATCAATTTCAAACAATAGAGGAGTATTTTACAAGGTTATTTAAAAATTCAGAATCCAGAAATTCGACATCGTCACAAACAGAGCTAGAGGTTGATAATTCAAATATATTGGAAAAGTCGAGCTTCATGTACACAGCTTTGAATTGTGAGTATGCCCATTTGATTCGAGTTATCTTACAACATTTTCTTCATTATGAAGATTTGTTTTGTCAAACAATATCTAAGGAGGCAGATTGTATTGAAGATATTCTAAAAAGTCTTGATGTTCTAAAAAAACATCTGGACAAAGTAATTTTCAATTTATTTAACTTTAAAGAATTATCTTTAAATATTAAATCTAGTGATCACACATTAACAGTATTGCTATTGAATATGCATATGTTCCTATGGAACAAAGTTAACATTACAGATAATGAAAATAAAAAAATCTATGCACTCCATTTACTGAAAAGATTGGCTCGTTATACGATTTTTTCAATAGAGAACTTCATTTGTAAAAAATGTTTATTCGAATTCACGGAATTAGATAAAACAACAAACATACGTGGTCTCCAAATATCAAAAAGTAATTCTCTTGATAAATATTTATCACTTATGGAAGAATTTAGTGATATAGGTTTACTAAACGATGAATATTTTCCTGATATGTACAACCAGAATAATTATTTGATGATAATCAAAGCAGAAAAATTGAATGACATAACATTAAAAAAATCTCAACCAGACTCTGAACTGAAAAAAATAACCGACATAATACAATCAATAAAACAAAGTTATGACTTAAAAAGTGCATTAAAATTTCAAATATTTTTTATTGAATTATTAAGTAGTATCTTTTCTGTACTAATTATAAATGTAATAAATAATATAAATAATGTTTCTAAAGAGAAAACGAACGACGAAGAAATAAACATTTTATACAATGGATTTCATAAATACACGGGAATCATACCCGATAATTATCCACCGACTCATTTACATTCTATAAATGAAATTAAAAAAGCTTTCGAAGCTGTTTTCCAAAGCTTAAATTCATATAATATTGAATCATTGAATAATATAAAAGATACACTAAGTAAAATATCGAACATTTCTGAAACCGAAAACTCACAAATTGATATCATAAATATTGCATCGATTAACAATTTTCTTGTAAATATAAAAATAAACAAACACTTTCCATCGTTTAAACAAACGTTTGAGCTTTTTTTACAAGAGCCAAATATACTAAATGATTACCATCTATTAAAGGAAACAAATAACAAAGAAATATCTGCAAATGAGTCTAGTGATTTGTGTTCGGTTTTGCCTAGGCTAAGGACTGGGTTTGTTTTTTTCTTAGCGATGCTAGAAGAAATTAAGAATGCAGTATTCCTGAATTATGTGAATGAATGTTTAAAAACTATAATTGATCAAGTTAATATAAACATCAAAAAAAATTACAATTCAATGGTTAAAAGAACGTTGTTAGACTTTTTAAATTATTTCACTGATCCGAAATTTCAATCACTTGTAAATATTAATTCTTCAGAATTCCTTATAGCAAAACAATTAATATTGGGCACTGTTATTTCACTGCATTTTCATGAAATTAACAATTGTAAATTAAATAATATTACAAATATTTATCAACAATTAGAGGATAATAAATATATGATTAGATCGGATCCTTCCCTATGGTTTGAAGAATCCGAAACGTATATAAAAGGATTTATTTCATCAGTGTATGGTGAAGAAGATAAAAAAGATGCAAGTAAATTCAACAACGATGCAAGTATTTCCAACGATCAAAATGGACGGACGTCAATCGACAATATAAGACGATATTCGGATTTTTATAAAAAAGAAGTCTTAAATGTATGTCAAGATTTATATCAAAATATAAAAATACCGGATAATCATAAAATGGAGAAGCTTCAAATGAATATTTTGGAATGGTACGTATCTCAAGCATACGCAAAAGTCATGTGTATGTTTCAATTTGAAAATGTATTACCATCAGAAAAAATAATAGTTCTTGTAAAAGAAAATTTTAAAATATTGAAAAGTCTTAAATTTTCAACATATTTTATGAGAACTATACAAGAGTACATTAACTTTTATATAAATTACTTTGAAAAACAAACAATAAATAATCAATACATAACAAATTTTATTGATGAATTGAATAATCAGTTTGAGGTTTATGATGTTTCAATCGATGAATTCAAATTTAATTCCATAGAAGATTTTTACGATTCATTCAAAAGTGATATTGAATTTATACACTTTTATTTTATAGATACTAACAATTATAAATTTATTGTAGATGAAGAAGACATCCCCATGTCCATATTTATGGACGAATAAGATATGAAAAATAAATGATAAACCATAGAATTGTATTTTATTTGTCATTAATAATTATTATTTAGATATGGTAATAATGTAATGGACTGAATAATTCAAAATTCAATTTGTATAACTTTAAACGTAATAATTAGTTTACTTTATAATACCATTGATATAAATATATGAATAAATAAAAATAAAATGAAGTTGTTACTAGTTATTGCATTGTCAATTGAATGTTAGCAACAGGGATCTCGTGTTCTATATTTTAAAGGGTAATCCTTAAATTTAGTTTAGTTGAGTATTTTAAAGAGGAATATTTTACCAACGAAAGTATCATCAAAAAGTATAAATTCTATTCTTGATAATTTATTTCTACTATAGTTTTAAATGGGATTTTTATCCTACATTAAATAAAACTTTATTTTCAGGTTTTTATATTTATTTTGTTAAATGTTGTGTTCAAAATTGCAAATGAATAGTGTTTCTTTGTGAATCATAAAATATGATTGGTTTATTTTAGGAGTTGATACTTCTTGTATTTTTATATTGTATCTACATTTTATACATACATAAGGACATAAGGAAATTATACATTGTTCCCTATAGTTTACGAGATAAAAATGATAATAATTTCCCACTTTATCAAAATTTAATGTAATATACCTAGTCACTACATAACAGCAACTTAAATACTTTTTTTATTGAGGAAGTTGTAAGTTGAAGTCGGTTTAAAATTTGATTACCCTATAATTATGGGCAACTCATATATTTTTATTTTTTGTTTAAATGTATAATAATGTTTATAATAATGTTTTATTTCAAATCAATTTATCAAAATGTTTGTAGTTATATAGTATTTTATAACTTTTTGAATTATTATATACATTTAAATTATTACACAATGTAACTAGTTACTATTACTTAGTGTAATATTTTCTTAAACCGTACGAATAACTAAAAAATTATGAATAGTAAAAGAAACCCCAAAGAACATGGATTTTGAATTTATTCTCGTTGTTATATCATTTTATTTTACAATTCAAGGAAAAATAGACCCATAGCTGATTATTTTGTTTACAATTTAGATTTTCAAAATAATTAAAACATTGTTAAGAAAAAAGTCATCCTTCTATAATATATTGTAGTATAGTATAAATAAAAAATTACTAATATAACATGAATTTTACATGTCAAAAAATAAATAAACGTCTCTTTTTATAATTAAATTGTGAAGATCTGTATTCTACCTTTTTGTGTATCGTACTGTCATTAGTTATTATCCGTGATATTATGGAATAATTAAATACTTATATGCTATATTTTAACCACCTCCTCAGCTAGGTTAGGTACTCCTAAATCAAGTACTCGATATTTAAGGCTAACAAAACGAGAATAGGTGATCAACATTCAGTCCGTTCACAAATAGCCCTACAAGTGAATGTGGTCATCAATTTTAAACCTCATGTCACATGACACATAAATAAAAGATTGAGTTATCCGATCATTTTGCAAAGTTTATAATAGAAGAACATAACAATATCGCCACTAATTTATACCAGAATAGAATAGGATACAGTATATTGTAGAATATAATTTTAACTTATTTACTTGATAAATCAAATAGTAATTATCATATTAAAAAAAAAAAAATTAAAAAATTAAATTATATTAAAATGTGATTGATACATTTTTGTATTATTTTTATTGTTCTATTTTTTCGGTGTATATTTAAGTACTATATTTTTATGTATGTACCTTTTGGCTTTAATGCATATAATTATATGAATTATATATAATGTTGTTGTTGATAACCAAATTTTTATCTAGTAAAATAAAATAGTTATCTAAAAAATAACTTAGATTTGTATAACGTAATAACTAAACATGAACATTGTTCAGTCTTTTGGAAATAAATTAAAATTATTTAAAAAAATATATTATTCATAGTAATATTTAATACATTAAAATGATAAAAAACTTTTTGTAAACGATGTTTTTACAAAAAAATATTTTAAAAAAAGTGGTATGCAGCGTAATATAAGCACTTGTGTAATCAGTAGGTTACCGCATGTGCAATATTGATTTCACACGAACACAATATTATAAGTTACAATAACACAAAAACGTTATTATCGAAGCGATATTTTATTGTGATATTATATTTTATTACAAGTAAATAATTTTACGTCTAAAATGAAGTATTTGGAATCATTTGTATTTATTTATTTATTTTATGTTATATCAGAATCATTTGCAAATAGTACACAATTAACTGAATTATTAAACACCATAAACTCAAAGATCTCGGATAATAATAACTGGAAAAAAGTTATTCGTGACACCAATATATTAATCGATGGAAACCCAAATACGATTAACAGTTACTTAGAACACGATGATGAAACTTCAGTTATTCGGTTAAACGAATCAAATGTGCTAGAAGTTTTAAATTTTGTGTACACCGCTTTCAAATGTGAGTATGCATTTTTGGTTAGATATTTACTAAATATTTTTTTTGAATACATATCATCGTGTGAAACATATTTTAAATTGGAATCCGCCATAATCTCCGAAAACACAAGTTCTGAAACTCTCAAACACTATAATAATTGTTCACACGAAACAATTATTTCTAAATTTATTTCTTTTAAAAATAATATTGTAAAAATGATTTTCAATCTTTTTAATTTTATGGACTTGTCTCGACATCTCGAATCAAGTGATCAAACATTTTTGAAGTCGTTGTTATCTATTAATTTGTTTCTATGTCACCTTTCTTATACCGATATTCACGAGTCGACGACAAAGAGCCATTCCAATATTTTATCTGGTAATACAACTGATATGAACGATACATTATATCAGAATGATCATCGTATCGTTGTATTAAAAAGAGTATTTGTTCAGATAAAAGATTTAGTTGACCTCTTCCGTTGTCAAAATTGCTTTGTTGGCTATAATTATTTCAATAACTCCGATTATAACCACAATAAAATGTCGTTTGAAATACATCATGACAATAATACAAAAATAGACGATACTTTGAAATCGTTAAAATTAAAAATGGACAATTTTCAAGATATAGGTTTAGGTTTAGACGACGAATTGTATAATGAAAAAATGTACGATACAGAGTATTTGTTAGTCGGACAAATATTTAAAATTGATTATTTTAAATCAACAATGTCGGAGCTGTATGAAATGTATAAAAGAACGGATAAGAGTTATGACATTACAGTTATATTAGAGTATCAATATACTCTGCTTAAATCAATCGAACATTTATTTTATACTACATTTGAATATATAATAAATTCGAATCAGAAACAAAATTTGAATAAGCTATTGTCGAGTTTCAATGATTATATCGAAAAAATGGTAGTACCATCAACATTTCCGTCAGACTCTTATAGGGTTTTGGCCGAAAAAATAAATTCACTAATGGCGGTATCAGACTGGGACGAAGCTAATTTATCTGAAAAAAAAAACGTATTGAAACTATTAACTAATACTCTATCAGAAAATACATTTAAGACTAAAGATTTGGATAAACTTTACAATGCAATATCGGAACTTGAATTGATTAAAAATATCACAGAATCGGATCATCTTAAATCATTCTTTCAGACTTTTAAACTATTCGAACAAGAATGGAATACAAACGGAGATTATAATTTACTCACAATGGAAGCTTATATAATATTAAATAACCGGGAAGACAGTGATCAGAATACACTGGATTACACAGGATTGTGTAAAGCTACAACAACGTTGCGTAAACTACTGACTTTGGTCAGTCTGGTGATAATCTTTACGGAAAATTATAAAATGTGCACCAAGGACGACGATAGCGCCGACAAAGAGCAATGTTTCCAAGGTATCTTAAGATTAGATTTAAAAGGCGTTTTCTTGTACATTGATGATTTAGTTGAAAAAACAAACGATAAAAAATTACACCAAGTGTTGGTGCCCATATCATTTCATTTGGAGAATATGGGATGGACTTACCGTAGCGAGAATGACAACGAAGCTTACACACAATACGTAACGATATATCAGTATTTATTGATGACTTTAGACTCGATAGAACGCTACGAATTGAGCAATTGCAAATCGCCTGAATACAATCAAACGATTCATGACAAAATTATCGATTGCGTTAACACTAACACCATCCAAGATGACGGAAAATCCGTGGTCGACTGGTTGAAGGAGCAAATAGCTTTTGAAACAATAAAATATAACCATTACATGAACCAAAATGAAATTTACGATTTTATAAATAATCATATGTTCGCTGAATTTTTAAAATTTTACAGTCCTGTGATATATTCGACAAATTATCAATTTTATTGGAATGGACATAAAAAATACATTTTCAATATAATACAGGCTGTCACACAAGACGTAATCGATTATCATGACATAATCAGATATCAAAAAATTATTATGAATTGGTTCGTTTCTACAATCTTCATAAAGATAAACAATTTTTTGAAATGCTCACTATCCAAGGACGAAATTATTTTAATAAAGGATGAGTTATACACGATCGATAGTGAATTTAATTATCCCGAAATAATAAAAAAAGATTATATGGATACCGTTGAAATATATTTAAATATTTTTGATGAGCCCGAAACGTTAAAAATTAAAAAACAAAACTTTAATAATTTTATCAAAGAAAAGTATGAGTTATTTGATTTTGATGCTATTCAAGCCGAATTGCCAGAAGAAAATTGTTCTACAGAATCATTAGAAAGGTACTTTAAAATAACAAAGATTACTATGTTTCTGCTGAATATTAATTTATTGTAAATCTAATAGTGACATATCTATAATTTTGTGAAAAACTTAAACATTTAAATATTTTTATTTTTTGTTTTTTTAAAGTTTATTATTTAAATAAAAAGTTTAAAAATCAATAGATTTAGTTCATGCGCATTATATTATAAGAACTAACAAGCATATATTATTTTAAATGTATGACAAGGTTACGTTAAAACTAGTCTTTTTTAAAATGGTGAGTGATTGTGTATAAAATAAATATGTGAATAATTAAGCGGGGTATACATTTTTTTTTTTTTCATTATGTAGTAATCAAATAAAATTTATTATACATGTAATCGGTTAAAAAAAAAGTATGGAAAAATTTAATTATAACTCGTATTTTTTTTTATCATCTTATTATTAACCGATTTGTAAAGGATTTAAAGCTAAATTTTTACTTTTAAGATACAGATCTAATTTATAACTAATATGCAGATAACAATGATAACACTATTGTAAATGTTCAAAGGACACCCAATTTTATTTACTGATTGGTTAATGCATGTAGCATTCTGAAATCCCTACGTGGTATTTATGAAAAAATAGTTTATAGGAAATAGGTATTGGTATACCTATTATATTAATATGTTAATTGCATTTTCTATTTCTAACTTTATTATTTTCCAACTCCTTCGAGATCGCTTTTAATAAAAAATAAATATCATACTATTTATTAATACTTATTTAAAAATATAATGATTTTTTCATTATTAACTTTTTTTAAAATAATACTGTTAGTAAAAAAGAAAAAAAATCAATATCAGACTATAATCCACGTTTATAGTTAATAACTTATACAATATATCAATACACTATTTATTTTTTAAAAGCAATACGAGCAAATGTACACTATGGTTCAGCATTAATTATTTATGCACTTAGACTAAAGTGTTGTCAGACTAAAGTGCAGGTTAAGTCGCAATACTATTAGAAATTTTATTTAGTATCAAAAATCATAAAGTCACTTAAATCGTTTTATTCAAAACACTTACAACTTTAATTAAATTATCATTTACCATGCTGTACATTACAAACACTTGTGACACTTGTGTGTAGGTATAAACATTATTGCGAAAAAGTACTACGATAAACTACGGTTAAAACGCGCATTTCAACCTTTGTTGTGATGCGTGAATACAGTGTGAATCAGAAAGCATGTTCTCTCAATTGTTTTCTCTAATGATGAATTTTTCAAATAATGATTTATTTGACTTTTTAAACATTAGAAAACAAAACAAATAACAAGCTTCAATTCAAAAAATTAGAAACCTCTTTTTCTTCTTTAAATTATTAAGTGGATAATTTTATTGAAAATATTAATGCACCTAAATAATTCAAAAATTGAACGAATTTCTCAACTATTAATAAGATATTAATAATTTCATTAAAGACAATAGTCCTTATAAAAATGGTTTTACTAAAATATTAAATACATATATAAATATTAAAACAAGTACCTATTTGAGAATTATAATTTTTAACGAACTTTTATTTATTCCTAATATTTTTAAATCATCAAATCCCCTCATTGTATTTTAAATCTATGTTATCATACGGAACTAAATTAAAAATTTATGTACCCACTTAGAACTCACTCAAAAACTGAATAATCGTAAAACCAACATACCGCGAACACTGATAATGTTCTTATCATCATGTTTCATAATAGGTCGATTCACTCTTAATTTTTAAAGGAACTCGACTAAAAGGTAATCTGTTGAGCATGAATTTGCACGTTACGCGCCTGTAAGTCGGAGACAACACGGCGGGCGTGAGGCGTTTCTTTAATGACTTAGCAAAACTGAATGGTGGTCTTATGTAAGGTGGCTTTTTATCTAATGTTTTTTGTCGCATGGCTTTGTACCAATTTCTAATGGCTTTGTGTCGAGTGGCTTTTAGTCGAGTGATTTTGTACTAAATGAATCACTATGACAAAATTCTAATATGTCACAATATAGGTACATATATCATTATACACAATAAATGAAATTAAATAAAACCTATCATAATCTTATGTTTTTTCAAACCATTTTAATTTTGAAATACTATATTTTTCACAATAAATTATTTAATATTATATTGCTTTATGTATTATATTGACAATACGATCATTCAACACACGAGTGTTATTAAATTACATACCCAAAACGCCGTTAAAATATGTTTACGTTACCACGAAGTAGATATTAACATAATTAATTGGTACATATCGATTATCGATATTATCGATTTAATCATTTTCGGAAAAGTTTAAAGTATGTACCATTTTATGAAAATCTATAAATATATTTTTTTAAGTTTTAACAAACGTTTTGTAATCTATTTTTAACAATAATCAGACGTAAGTATACGTGTCGTTTAATAATATCATACTATAATATTATAATCGTCAATCGCTCACTAAGCACGGCCATCTACATTATCTGGTAAAAGATTTTTTAATTTATATTATTCTAATAAATTTGTTTTTAATATAATTTAATATTTAATTTTTTGCTGTTTTATTAATAATGTAGATATTTAATGAAGGTTCTATTTCTATAACCGTAAATCAATCTGAAGTATAACAATTAACATACTAGGCAGGATACCATGATGTATATTTATTTATCTAATTATTACGGATTTAAATAATTACAAATTAACAATTTAAAATTTAAATTTTTGACTGTCATTTTTTTAATGCACATTCAAATACATTTTATATCAAAAACTGGTTTTAAGCTTGTTCATTTTTCTTATTTGTATTTGTAATTTATTGAGGATTTTTTTTCTTAGCCCTGGACAGAAAATTCTTAAATACGCGTGGCACAAAAATCGACTGATATAACCGTATTATCGTAAGTAGTTAATTGCGGTGAAAAAATAACCACCCAACAGTGTACAATGTACCGATATAAAGTTTATCTCACGTGTATTCGATTCCGCTTATCGGAATTCATGGATTTCAAAAATGAATTCACCAGCATTACTTAGAACACAATATTTGATGACCTACACCGATCCGGAAATCAGTGTCCGGCGACTACAACATAATATATAATGCTTTATGCCATGCTGCGGGTAATATTAATTAGTTGTAGGTATTATCATATAGAATAAAAATATAATATACATATATATATATATATATATTAGGTATATGGTTTTATTTTTTTTACACGCGTTGAACGTTCTTGAGTCTTGCTGGTGACGTCCACTATTCGTATTCGCAATAATTATTCGCGTGGCCACGTGTACATTATTACAATAAATAACACTTCCGGAATGTCGATTGCGTGATATTAATGCGTATTATATCGGCGGACGATTGGGACATGTGCTTGAGAATTTGTGTAACGGCGTCAGGAGGGATCGATCAGACATACCTGTATACTATTATATCGGATAACTATGTTTAAGTCAAATAAACCCCATCTTAAATGTTTTAAATTTTTAACTGTACACATAATTATACAAATATGTATTGACGTATATTTTCTTTATTTACTGTATTATATGTATATCATTATATAACTAATTTTATTATTTATTCTCCTTTGTATGTGTTTATCTACCTGATTGTACACAGGGCTCAACCTGTATATTATTTTATAATAAATAAATAAATGAAACAAACAAAATAAAAATATTGATCGAAAATTAAACTTCAAAAGATTATAATAATAGTTTAAAATGTGTAATAGGTACAGTCGTTAATTTGGTGTTAAAGTACGTCCTACGTTGCTGACTAAACGTACGAAAACAACAAACTGGGTGATGAGATAAGAAAGAATTTTAAAAATTCGTATACATATGTTTTTTTAACTTGCTTTTTCGTATTTTAAGATTGAGCTCAAACAGAAATTTTGTTTCGACAAATTGTTTTGTATGATACGATTACCATTAATTTCAGAGAATAAAATAGTTACCTAGGTATTATAATAAATAATATATAGTTATAGATCTGTATTTTAAATTTAGTCAAAACCATTTACAATAACACTACTACCTACAACTAATATAAAGTAAACATTCGAATCTCACAACGCTAATATTCTCAAAATCGTTGGCAGCTAAATCAAAATTGTTGATTAACCAATTTTAAATAGACAATAGTGTTAACAAAATATTATTAAGTTTTCGGAAGTAAAATAAAAGACGAGTTTGTAAAAAATAATAATAAAAGAATAAAAACTGTAAATAAACTCGTAGCTCCTTAGACAATTTATAAATTTTTAGCGAACATGTGGTATGATTTGTTTCAATAACAATTTACTTTTTATTTTGACCGATTTTAGACATTTTTTTATTTTGAACATACAAATCTGTTTCACTGATGTGCGATGTGACTATGTAAGGAGCACGGTTGACGTCTATAATACAGTCATTTAATAGACGAAACAAATAACCAATTTATATGAACTTATTATTATCACTCTGAGTCTTGGAAGCTATAGAACTTTATGTTTGTATGTATTATAATTATATTACATCCAGGCATAAGCAATCATGTCACAACTTAAAAACGTCGGTATATTATTTTTGATCGATTTTCATCTGCACAAAAAAAAAATCTGTTACAACATACAACAATATTCATACTATAAGTATTACTTTTGTATATGTAAACTACCTGCTAACACATAATATCCCATAATTTATCTATTTAAAAATTGTAATTAGTATACTCGTACTATAGGTACTGTAAATTATTGTGTTTGGAAAAAGGTCTGTTCATGTTAGTGTATTAGCTTTTGTCATAGTATACAATTATTAAAATTATGTGTTAATAATTTTTATTTAGGTGTATTATTTATACACAATATTCATTTTTAATTGTCAAAATTTAATTTTAATTGCAATGGCTTGATTAATTATACAATCATATTTGATTGTGATTTTAGTGTACCTTTCTGCACGAAAATAAAATAAGAATTACAATAAATGAAAAATATTTACACAAAATAATTGCATTGCACAATATTTAGTTATTTTAATTATATCGCGATAATAATAATGTGTAACATGGTACCTATTTCACAATTATAGTACATACATAAACTTACACACTGTGTGATTTATAATGATACCATCTACACAAACACCTATTCGGTAATGACGACGACCACGACGATAGTAATTATAATAATAATAATAATAATAAAAATATTATTATTTATAATTAATCATTGCTCGATTTCAAATGCACACCACGCGCTGTATGCTCAATAATAATAATATTTTATATTACATATCGTTCAATGTCACTGTATACACATTAACGAATATATTTTATTTTAGTGTTACTGCGTGTGTACTATTCGTTGGTTTAATCCACGATGATGGTATTCTTTTCACTTATAAATTCCCGTGTATTCGCCGAGGTTGATTTATTATAATGCACCAATTCGTAAATATTAAGCACATAGTGTATAATATAAACATATACACCAATATTATTTTTTCATATGTGTTGTAGAGTACCAATGTCATTCCTTTCACGGTTTTTTTTTCGACCATTCAACTTAAACTCGGTCATACAATATACCTCATAATGGATTAGGTGTAAAATATATTATATATGTATTTAATATAGCTACCAACCAAATAATTGGCCACTTTAAGAATAATAAACTCGTGAACTTTTACAATTTCATAGAACTAATAAATCTCAAACCGTTGTATATGTGTGTATTAGATAATAGCTGATATTAAACAAGTTTGATCGACTTCAATAAAATATAGTCTATCGATGACGGAAGATTTTTTACTCATACTTGACGCAGTAAAAATAAAATATACCTAATTGTCGGTATTATCAAATCGACTAAAAACTTAAAAAAATAAGATGATAATGTTAAAAAAATAATAGAAGACTTATACAAAAAGACCGAAATTGATATAAAATCGTTGAAATTATACTTCCGAGTGCGTATCAAAATCTTGTTCACTGCAGTTTGAAGTGTTTTGGACGCATAATGAATTATCATAGTATTTTATGGACTCTGATAACGAATGACGTTAATACGTATTTTTTCAAGCGTTTAGACAATTTCACACTTCCGGAAAAACAATAACAAACGCTGTTCACGGTGTTCGAACAACGCGATTTAATTTTCTATCTCCTATCCGGCGATCACTATACTATACTATACTATACTATCCTATAGGATGATTTTTTTGATTGTTGAACACTCATTATTTTTAAAAGTGTAGAAGTTTTTTCAACTTTTTGGATACGTGTTTTTCTACAACTGTATACAATTTTTATTTATTTTTCAATTTTTTTAATAGCAAAAAAACTATCAAATGTTGATTTTCAAATTTTTATTGGTGATAATTAATTGTTTTCAGCTACACTTTATACCCATAACACAATGTGTGTACACCATGCAGGCTTTAAATTATAATAGGTATAAAGTAAAATGATTATTTTTGAATATGAATTCAACGATAAATAAAATTCATTACTATTATTGCTACCTAAAAACTTTCTATAAAACCACCCAACTTTAAGCACCAACGGATCAACGAAAATTAAAAATATTAACGTGAAAATTCATGAAAAAATTACTTTATTAATTTATGCAATTATTATTAATATAGTTTGCCATTTTTTGATAATTATTTTACTATTAAATATAAGGGCGGAAAAGATAAAATGTTATACAGTTGTAGAAAAATATGTATCTAAAAATGTGTAAAAAAAAGTCTAAACTTTTTGAAATAATGAGTGTTCAATGATAAAATAGTCATCCTGTGTATATTTATGTCAGATAATAATTAAACCTGTAGCTGAAAATATAAAAAATTGGAAATTAAAAAGATAAGAATTATATTCACCTTGTATACGGTCATCGAGCGTGAGGAGGAAACAGTACTCAACATACTGATTCAATTAGCTAAGAGACGAGGTGAAATCTTCAACAACTATAATAGTGACATTACAATTACGTCTGATTATATAATAACAAAACAATAAAATAACATAATAGTTACTTTAAATAAATCATGATAATGGACTTAAAAATATAGTATAGTACAGAACATTAATGTAAATTGAATTTATTATCATCTACACCACTTCAAGTTCCCCAGCTTTCGTGTATATTATAATATTCTCAGCAGATATTTGTATTCTTACCTACTATAATATTTCGATCAGCATTTAATTATATTTATCGATAATAATAATTAATAGAAAGTTCAAAGTCACGTTTCTCCTACCCAAGTATTATCAAATAACCATTGCTATAATAACAACACTATAGTGAGAAATCAGCAAATATTCTTTAGAGTGATGAAATTATAATGACGATATGCATCAATTAACCACCATATAAAAATTTAAAGCAACGAATATTTCTAATTCTAAAAATTACTCATTGTTTATAAATGTTTGCGACGATTAAGTAATAATAAACTATAATAATGTTGAGCTATAATGTCCTAACTATTGCGCATAATATAATATTATGGTAATGGGAAAAAAAACATTTGGAAACACTACTATAACGATTTTTCTTAGATTATACTCACCATTATAACAGTGTTCCTATGTGTTTCATATTACTGCAATACTTTTGTTTTGTTATCACGTGACATATTTAAAATTGCACCTAAAAACAACGACAACAATAAAAATCGAATATAATTACGATAAATAATTGTAAAACAACAATACCGTTTTAAACATTATGCCCATCATGCAACTCGGAACAATCGAATTTAAACACAAAACATGTAATAATAAATTATGAACAAAAATTGACGATAAACAGTGATGTGTACACTTAATATCATTTTATAATTGAAGTAGTTATATAAGACTACTAGTAGACAGAATTTGAAAGAAACAGTCCCACAATTTCCAAACAGCTATCCACAGGGTCGGAGCACGCGGGTGACAGCTAGTTTATAATATACTTAATGTATATGATACAAAACGTATTAAATTTATAAAAAAATATTTAGATTATTATTTTGACTAACACTAATGCTCCAGGAATTGTGATATACATAGGTAACTATTATTACAAATTATTTATATATCTAATCATTTTTTTATAAGACGATTATATTATTGTAGTTTATGACTTTGACTAAGAACTTTTTTTCACATATTTTAATTATACATTAAGTCATAAACTATTTATTAAAACTTATTATAAATTATATATAACGTACTAGCTGATCCCGTGCACTTTGTTACCCGTTAAAAATACCAATTCTGTAAAGTATGAATTTATAAGTTAAGATCCATTCTTTTCAATAATTATAATCTGTGTTTTTTATTTCTGGATTATGATTTATTATTTTCAAAGTGTAATTACTGATGTGCTTAAAAATCTCAATATAAATGTATATGATAATAGTATACAATATACCTACGGCGTGGTTCTATTCAACTAACGAATGAATAAAGTGTATTATACGTTTAAGCGAGCGTTTAAGTCTTTCAGTGAGAGCTTTATTATATTTAATATAATTCTGCGAGTGATGAACAACAAATCAAGTAAACAATAATAATATAATAGTTCTATAATTTATTTTAAGAAATCTATTGAATGTATTAATTGGCCATAGAATTCTAGTCGTTCTGTCTAAATAATTTCATAACTCATGTTTACTTTTATGCCTCAACATAATATTACTATGGCCTGCAGTGACTGAATTAGAGTTGCCTACTTTAAAAAAAAAAGTATTTTAAAAGTTTAATATAGACTTAAGTAAAAATTTTTAAACTTCAGAATTTTCAAATTATAAATGAACAATGGTTCTATCAACTTTTCTACTATGACTTCATTAAATTTTTCAACATCACCCTCCATTTTGCAGGTATCCGGGGGGAAAACTGTTTCCATACCTGGCATGACCATACTACCCATTACCAACAATTATCACAATTATTATCACTCTTAAAAATAAACAATTTTAAAATATTTCACTAGTTATTATATTATATATTGCTAATCAGTATAGTAATTTATATATAATACATGCAATCAATACAAATAATAATACATTTTGGTCGGTACCATTGATCGAATGTATTTTTATTTTTCAAACTGAGACCAATACACACATTGTTTTTTACGTTACATTGTAGGTATAAATATATTAAGAGTTCAAAAGTCTATTAAAACGTGGTGATCAAGTAAAAATATAATCCTCAAACTGATTAATTTATTCATAATTTACCTCATTTATATGATTCGTTCAGATTTGTTGTATTCTGTTGTGTAACCATGTGTAGTATACCACATAATATATACATAATAACATATATAATAGGGTAAACATTATAATTATAATGGTATAAAAAATTAGAGATATGCTTTTACGAAAGAGTAGATACATCATGTCTTTGGGTATCGTTGGCAGATTCTGCAAAATTTCTGTCAAATCTACAAAAATTATAATGTTATTTTATGTGATTCTCTATAGGAATGAAACTGTCATTAACATATCATAATATACCGTAGAACTCCGATTATCCGAACGCCAATCAACTGGACGTTCAATTAACCGGACGAGAAAAAGAAATATGCCAAGTCTGCTCTTTTTAGTTTAAAATATGTCACATGTAATCTTCTATATACATATAAGAGACCGCCCCGACTCACTCATCAACGCCCATACCAAACCGCTGGGTATAGGGACTTCAAATTTTGTACAGAGGTTCCTTAAGCAACGCAGAGGCGCAATAAGAAAGGATTTTTCAAAATTCGCATTTTAAAGAGTTGCTAAAACGGGGATTTTGTGATTTACGATGGAATTTTTGTTTATAAATAGTTGCTATAACAACCTGATTTATGTGTTGATACATTTACATTTAGTCAATCTTGTCCCAAGAGTGGAAGAACAACCATTGTAGTATTACATAAGGAGGCGCTTCAATAATAATATAAAAATATAATAATATTCACGGCCTACAAATATATATGTTATCAATGAATCTACTAGTGCTATGTTTATAGCAAAACATACGCACACACACACACAAAATTAAATTGTGAATTCGACGTAATATTAGCACTATCAATACGATTAAATTAAAAACTAACACACGGCATACGAAAATGCAAAAAAAGAAAGTAACACACGGGCAACGCCGTGTCGGGTCAGCTAGTATATTATAATTAAAGCTTATTTTGTTTCAGTTAAATATTTTAATAAAATTATTTGTTTATGGTTACGAATTTTAAATTATATTACATACATATAAACATATTAATAATAAATACATACGTATACAATATATTCATACAATTATATAACTTTTGAATTTTGATATGTCATAATAATGTCAATCATTCGGATATTTGCTTATCCGGGCCACCCTTGACATTAATTATAATCTGGATAATCAGAGTTCTACTGTATTGTATAGAAAGTTTTTTAACGCACTAGAGAATTTAAACTTAAGCACACTCAAACAATTTGATAAGTACCTAATATTAATATCAATATATACCGACTTTAATACATTTATAGTAAATTATGAGTTTTTGACGGTATAGTGTTTCTGAAAATGTTCACAGAAAAATTAAGGAATATGTTTTTTTATTTTTGAATAATTCTGGCATTATTTATAATGAATATGTTAACACCCCAACCAAGACTAACACGCCAGTTGAATACGATATTATTATTATTATAGTTATTAGTTACCTATGTCCCATATACAATTTGTAATATTACATATAATTACATATAATTATAACGATTAACTACGAAATTGTAATGGAATCTTTAAAAATCGATAATCAAAATATGCGGTCGATTTAAACGAAAAAAATATTAATTGCAAAAAACTTCACCTTAAATATAAATACAGGCACATATTATAATATGGCATTTATGTAACGCACCTCGACAGCTTGAACGACGCTGTCCCCGTGCTCAATATATTAATTTGAATGTAACATAATATGTCTTCATGTGCGGTATAAATATTGCAAGTCGTAATATTTTATAATGATATACATATTTATACGATTTCCGTTCCCGATGAGAATATTATAATACGATCATTTTTTTTTTTTTTTTTATCATACTGCCGTCGTATAAAATCGCCAAATCTCGTACCGGAATAGCATCGCCTTTCTATATTATAATACATTAATACACAACAACATCTATTTACTATATTATGCATTGACTGTAATAATAATAATATGTATGTATTACCTACGTAGGTTTATGTTACACTACGTGAGTGGCGATTGTTTTGCGTCGACTACCGTTTCTAATAAAATTATGTGTACATATATAACATTATGCGTATAATCGACCGGTGCAGCAGCCGTTGCGTCATCCGACATCTTTTTTAATTTAGGTACTCATTCACGCACATACGAATATAATATTATTTGCAATGCACACATTATACTCTTTATAACAAGTAGATGTATAATAATTATTATCGTAATTTTTAATTATTATTTGAAGACGTAAAAAACAACACGGATTATACTGCCGCTGCGGTGTTGCAACACAATAAAATGTCATAATTATAATATGTTTGAAATGTTTGGTACGTGGCTACTGACTACATAGGTACGTCATATATATATATTATATTATAATATTGTATTACACGCATCTGTGGGGACTTGTGCTACAGGGATGTAACTGAAACCAAAATCTGAATGATATTCTTGACATAATAAAGTTGTTTTCGATTTTTGACAATTCTTATTTTTAGTTCCAGTAGTCTTAAGTTTAATGAAAAAAAAAACTATTTGTTATTTCTTATCCGTTATATAATAACTATATTAGTACTGATTGACAATGCCTCAATCTAAATAATATATAACTGATTAATAATAATAATTATTATTATATTTTAAACATTTTATTTTTAGGAACAAAATAAATGTAGGTATAGATGTTCGAATACAGTTTGATTAAAAAAAAATATTATACGTTGTGCTATAATTATTTTTACTTAGTAGTACACTTACTTATTACTAATATATTTAAATTTAAAATTAATATTGTTAGTATTGTTTTAAGCCATCAAAAAATGAGTCAGGTATAGTTAAATCGATGATTGGTCGCGGCAGGGGAAAATGTAAGACACGTACCTATAGAATATAATATGATATAAAATAAAATAAAATAATATGGATTCGTAAAAATACTAGAAATTATAATAAACAATAAGCATTTCAATTAGCTATATAATAATAATAATAATAATAATAATATGCCTAAAATAAAATGACAATGATTTACGATTATGAGCTACAGCTTAAGTCGGAAGATACCAAATTGCTGACCAGTCCATGAAAATTTAGTATTAGTGTAATTCCCATTTGAGGCACTCCCCTCCCCCTAAAAAAATGATTCCCTGACATTACGGGAACAACAATAATTTAATACATAGGTCATGTTTGCCGAAACATAGTAATAATAATTTAAATAATTACAGTTTTAACGAAATTACTGATAATGTGGTTTTGTAAAATCTTCGTTTTTACTTTTTGTTCACAATAACAATAACGCACATATATTATTATTATTTTTTTTTATTATTGCTTAAAAAGTTTACCGGCTTCAACTGCTAAGATTATTAGCCAATATTTCTTTTTTTTTTTTTTTAATATATTAAATATTAATTTTTAATTTATATTTTTATTTTGTTTTTTGTATAATATGGCGTATTATTTAAAAATATGTTTCTTTTTGTTTTTTGATCGTTTTATAGCGCACAGTTATACAACGGACGAAAATGTAATTGATTTATTCGTATAATAATAATAATAACAAGAAAGTAACAACAACATAGAATAATAGTTGTTATTATAATGAAATAACGATTAACTGTCCAACTTCTATAACAAGACGGTCGCCATCGGCCTTGGCTGGTTCATTCGGGAGTCCATATTGTGCACATCTCGACGTGGCAGACGGCCATTATGTAAATATAATAAAATTTATAAGTACAATATTTAAATAATAATAACTATTATTAAGTTATTGCTACTTACTTATTTATGTTTTGTTTCTGGTATTGTATGTATTGTAGTTTAAATCGTATTGTTGTTTTACTCTGAAATTAAATTTTTTTTTTTTTTTTTTTAAATATACCATTATTATTAGTAACTAGCTGACCCGGCAATGCTTCGCTATTGCAAGATTTCTCAGATATTAAATTGCTATTTATTTTCTGGATGTTTCTGGATGTCTTTTTATTTTAGACCACTTTTGGTCACGTCTTCGTGGTAATGTAGCCATATAAATTTAGCGTCGCCACCGCGGATTCTTCATAATGTTTAAGACAAATTTTTTTGTATGTAGTGGTAAATGTATAGGTATGTATGTAAATTGTGTAAGTACATTTTGTAGGTATAACTATGGATGGAACAAAAGATATGAATTATGCCAGTATTTTGATGATTATTCAAATACTTAAAAAATTTCTTTGTAAACAACGTTATCAACTTTTTCTGGATCGGGGGCAAAAATTTACAAATTAAATTTGGATGTCACACGTGACAGGGCAACGTATAGTTGACCGTGAGAAAAACATTGAACGCTTAAGTCAATTCTAGCAACGTTAAGTGTTTGTCCCTGTGCTTTATTTATAGCCATTTCAAATGCTTATTTAACGGGAAATTGAATACGTCTAAACTTAAAAGGTAAATCTGAGGGTATAATTGGTATTCTTGGCATTAAAACAGTTTTTCCATTACTACAGCCTGTTAATATTATGCACTCGAGTAATGAACTTCTCAATTTTTTGAATTGTAGTCTTGTGCCGTTGCAAAGTGTGGGTTGGCTCAAATTTATCATTAAAATAATAGGTGCCCCTATTTTTAAAATCAGTGTATGTAGTGGGACTCCAGAAG
Source organism: Aphis gossypii (assembly GCF_020184175.1). Taxonomy (NCBI): domain Eukaryota; kingdom Metazoa; phylum Arthropoda; class Insecta; order Hemiptera; family Aphididae; genus Aphis; species Aphis gossypii. The sequence continues at coordinate 15,148,100 of NC_065530.1, forward strand.
ACGTTAAAGAGTTAAGAAATTCAGTTGGGAAATGGACTGCATCCTCTTTTTCTAAAACTGTATCAACTGAATAGTACATTTGTGTTTGAGCGTCAAACCTAGATAAAATCAAATCATTTAATTTGTCGAGTTGCTCATTTGTTGATGACAAAATAGCCCTTTCTTGAAACCATTTCAATGATTTAGAAAATATATTTTAAATGTTCGGGTACACGTTTTGAATCAATTTTGTTATAATGGATACTGAATTATACAGAAACTTTTAATATTTATTTTATCATTCGTTGCTTGAAATTTGCCTTTGCATATTAAAAGTAAATCTTTGACAAAATGTATATTATCTAATATCTTGATCTGTACATAGCACTCTCATATTAGTTTTAAGTTCTAATATCTTTATATAAGGCCATAAGTAGGATATTTTCAAATACGCGTTGACTTCATTAGCTCTTGTCCCTCTTGTAACCACAGGCAAGATCTGACGGAAGTCTCCAGAGAACAACACAGTCCAGCCACCCATAGGACTATTATTATGACGCAAGTCTCGCATCGTTCTATTTTAAGTTTCAACTGAAGTTTTTTGAGACATTAACGCTTTGTCCCAAATAATTAGACTACAATAATCCTGCATCAATTTACCAGTACCTACCACTTTGCTTTACAGTCACTTAATGTGTCAACACTACTAAAGATTTTAAGGTCATCTTACATAATAATTAATAAGTATATAATATAATATAGTTGTATCTATATTCAAATTTATAAATTTATATTTATTTCTAATCAAACGATTCCAATGTGCGCGTTTAAATTTTAATTTATTTATTTGTATATGTTATAATATAATCGAAAAATTAAACACAATCCGCGTCCGAATTTATTTTTTAAACTTTTGAACGTTTTGGTTTATTGGTGTATCCGGAACGATAGAATATTATTGTTTTATCATTTAAAAAAAAACGCTTTATTATAAAATCGATGTACCTACTATACTACATTTAAAATATTTTATTAGTTAGAGAAGGAATAAGCTCTCCTAAGCCCCCACTTTCTATTTCAGTCTTACACACAACTGCAGGCAGCATATACAGCGTTTCAGTATTCAATATAATATGTATATATATATATAAATATATATTATATTGTGCGATAATCACATGTTACAGCGGCGGCATTGTATATAACACATTAATACAAAGTACGTGCCGTGTTAAGTCGGTAAACCTATATCGTAATACAGTGACACTGCATTTTGTGGAGGGAACGACCGGACGCCGCCGGGAGAAAGGGAGAGGATCCTCGGCAGACCGGGTTCGTCCGTTTTCTTCTAGTACTTCCAGACCAGCAGCCGTCCAGTTCGGAGTCACCGCATCCACTACGAGCTCGCAGGTAAATACAAAATCAGAATCAAAAATAACGAACCGACAAACAAATCTCTTACGCGACTCTTCGTTTTTCTGTTTTCATTAACATTAATAACATTATTACGACTGTATCGCTGTATAAGTACAAAATAGGTTCACTGACACCGTCGTTCTAATAGTATATACCTACGTGATATTAAGTTATGCGTTAAGATACCGTCCTTCGGATTTTGGATTTGACTGTGAGTGAAAAAGATTTAGGTCGATTGACGTGGGCGTGAGATCAGGCGATATATATTATAATATATCATTATATTATACATAACATTATTATGTATATGGATAGAATGAGTTTGAAAACGAGGTGGAGGCCGTCGTCTATTGCAAGCGCGCCACCATGTATGTGTGCAGTGTATGTGATAAATCGTACATAACCAACTTACAGAGGTAAAAGTGGGTGCGGAGAAAGAAAAACGCGACCCCAAGGTTGTTTGTATAGTTTGTGGATAATAACGTTATAATAATTTTTGAAAAGTGCGGCTTGTATTTTTAGTTTTTATACAATAATTACAACATCTTTCCAGTAAGTTTCTTAGAGAAATGCTGATAATATGAGTCACGCACGCATAATATTATTATTATCACGTGTCTATATGCGTTCACATCGTGTGTATTAGCCGCAGGTTATCTCACAACGCGTTCGGAGGCCAAAGTAAAAACGAACAATTAATTATCGTCGTGGTGGAGGATTTTGAGGTGCGTCTGCAGAGAGTGCATGGCACAATGTGCCTATAGGTAATTGTTGATGTGTGTATGGATATTATATTCTTGTGGAATCAAAGAGTTTAATTTTATTGCATTGTAAAATATCAATAAATCATCATCTCGGTTTTTGTATAAAACGTAGGTAATGCTATATATAGGTACACACGGCTAGAGATGAAAATATAATGTTTTACGTGAAATGGATGTACTCTTATCGAACTTTTAGACGAGTAGATATGACAGTGTATACAGTCGTTTGATATAATTTATGATTTCGTAGTTTCGTGCTTAATTTATTATTTGTCAAAAACGTATTTGTTGTGTAATTGTTTTTGGGCATTGACACGATATAATATGATATTTTTATACGTTCTCAGACTTAATTGCGTTTAGCACATCTTCCGGACTTTATCGATTTTTCATTAAACAAATCGCATTAAAATATTTCATTTAAGTTTTCAAGTGGAACGAATTCGATAATCTGGTAGTTTACCGTGATTTGTTTTCATCTTTTTTATGATATAATTCACTCGTCATAAACGCGTAATTATTATTTACAATTTCACAAACCATGTTTACGTTTTACCTTAAGTCAAGCGACTGGCGAGTGACTTTGGAAAAAAATACAAACATTATGAATTTTACTAAGAAACCGCTACAAGTATTACGATTATATTTTTTTTTTTGGGGGGGGGGAGATCGATGGTGAAAAAACCGATGAAAGGAATGTAAGGAGGTATAAAGTATACTATATTACACTTGTTTCACACCAAAACGAGTATAAGGAAACCTCTAAATACCGGCCACTCTCGGTTTCTGATTTTTAGAGGTGTCCGTTGCAGGAGATATTTATAGTGTATATAATATACATTATGTCATTATATTATATTGTTCTTGTGTGTTAGAATACCTATACACTATTACAAAATAATGATATTTATAATATATGGTTAACTGTTTATTTACTATATATTTGATTATACTCAAATAATAGCTATAGTGTATATTATGATAAAATTGCCTCTATCTTCGGTTTTTGTATTGTTGTCGCTATTATTTACGAACGCTTGCGGGTGCATAATATATGATAGGGTTTTCGACACTATGGCGTTAAAAAAAATCGCACACACATCTATGAGCACACTTATTACAATACCATTACAAATAACAATATGAGTGACGCGCAAAACGGGAATTACGAAACTTTGGGCGACACGCGTTTGACGGCCCGGCGGGATGTCAACGATTCGACACGCTTGATTGGCGCGGAACGTTGCGATTTCGTATGTGTTGGTCGGTCTGTTAGGGTGCGACGGAATAAAAAATTGCGAAAATCTGATTGAACAATTACGACAGACGGGCTACGATTATTAATCGTTATTGTTATTGGCGATTTTCGTCGCGGTTGCAGCTGTTTTAGAACAAAGAATGTCTATACGCATTACGTGATGTACACTGTGCAGCAGCAGAATCGTCCGAGTTGCATTCCGTCGCAACACCGCGAATCCGTATATAAGGCGGACTCTGCGGACGACCTGCCGTACAATATGATTTTTATATTATGCAAAAATATTATGTGCAGTACGGCCCATTTAAAATCGAGTTATCCCCCATTTTGGACATTTGCCGCAATAGTCGGACAAATTTTGAAGGGGCATTCCCGAAAACATCGGCTTCGTAATCGCGTATCGTTTACGGTCAGAGGCGTAGGTACCGTGGTATTCTAATGTCTATATAATATCGGTAAGGTACTTCTTATCGGTACGGTTTGGATCGCATTTCGGGCAAATTAAATTGGTCGTTTCCGTGTTGCAACGTGTTCCTGCAGGTTATGCCCCGATTTGGCTCTTGCGGGAGAATAATAACCGACATTTTTACGAGTCTTGACATAACTATTACTTCGCCCTGCAGCTGCGTAGTCACGTTTTCCCGTCCGGCCGTACGTCTTTGGCCATATATATAATATCGTACCTATATAATATAATACACTCTGTTACAACGCCGAACAACTTTTTTACTCGCCATTATTGTTATTATCATTATTATCACATCGACAATGTTATAATATTGCATCACACGACGACGGACTATGCGCGTGTCCGTTTTCGGCGTTCCGACGCGTCCGGTGCCGCCGCCGCCCACCGGCCCGGAACAACCGGTTTTACGTACTCGGTTATGCAATCTCTCCAGAGTTCACCGTCGCTTTCGTTTCGACGTATTTTTTACCGCCCATCAATTTAACGCGTTGTTAAAACCAAATGTCCGTACGCATGCGTATTTGTTTTTCCTGAATTCGTCCTGCGCTCGAGTATGTCGACGGGGGAATAAAACCTTTCTGGAGGATGTCCAGTAAAATAAATTCCATTCTGTACTTATATCACGTTATGCCCTTGGTGTAGAGACTATATTTTTCCGAGCGTTCGCGTGTCGCGAACATCCGATTTTTTATATGCTTTGAAATAAGGAAATCCCAATAGAATTGCGTATAATAATGTGTTTATCGTTATGACATTATGATGATTATTTAACCTATTGGAACAGCAATATCAGAGTGTTAACAAAATCGAATGTGAATAGGTTTGTTGGTAGTAGAACATAATTTTTACCAAAAACCGTGTTAAAAATGTATATTGAGTACCTATCTATTATCGGATAATAAATGTATTTACCAAAAACAAATCAGTGACTGCAAAAATTCTGGCCGTCTCCAACCTCCTCAATCACGCCTCTCACCACAAATTTGTGCATATAGGTATACTATAGTGCTTACTTGTCGTATTATTGTTACATATTGTTTTTCATGTCCAAGAATTTCCGGTTTTTTTCTTAACATTCACATTGGGCGCACCGGCAGAACGTAATATTGGTGCCTACCTACATAATAACGTTATCGTTATATTATTGTCGTCGCGGAATTAGTGAAAGTACGTTGCCGATTATGTAACGATTATATTTTTTCAACGACTATAATGGTACCCGCTGTGTGACACGTAACCTGGGACGACCGCTATCCGTTTATCTTTGTTGAGGTTTTCCGTTTCGCGCTTTCCAATGTGAATATATACGACGTGGTTAGAGATTTTCCGCTAACGATTTTCGACGATCTCTGCTTTGTCGATCATGCCGTTCCGGAAACAGACGACTCGCGGACCTCGCCACGATACGACACGCTACAGTGTGAATAACGTAATAGACTAGTACAAGACACGCCAACGCCAGGAATATTCATAAGCAAATGGGAGGCATTAACTAGAACTAAACAATTTTTGTTTTCACTTATTTAATTAGTTGGTTTTCTATCTAGTATTAGCTTGCTTAATTAATTGTTGAAATAACTTGGCTTTTTTACATTTAATTTAAAAACAACCCTTTGAGCTAAAGTTGAAAACTGTATTTTTTTTTTTTTTTTCTAAACGATTTTTATACGTTAGTTATGCTGTACACGCGATCGTTAATACAAAAGTAATATAATACTACAATATCTTATGTTTCTTGATAATATAATATTAAGTATACGTCATATTATACAGATGGACATAAAATAATCTTATTATGAGATCGGCGCACTTGTTAAAAAAAAATATATTAACTTATTTTAAACTGAGATAATATTTTCACCATATTAATTTTAAAATATATAGTGAGTTAATAATATTATTTTCTAATTTAACGATCTTGGGTTCATTTAATTTAAAACAACTCACGTGTTACTATATTATATATTGTTGACCAAAAGACTTTTATTGACAACGACCGTGAAATTTTCAGTAACCTATCGAATGTGTATACACATTTACGTATAAATGATATCATAATTTTGTTCGACGAAAAGGGCGAATTCGGGGCCAATCGCGACCGTCATATATTGTAGAGTAACAATAAACACAGGAAGGCGACGAAGGTCTCACATCTCAAATTCTGTGACAGATCGTCAGACGCGTGATGAATGCACAATGTCATGTTTGTTAACGAAATAAATTCCGTACTTATTTATAAATAGCACTTAAGTGATTATTGATGATCATTTACGGGGGTAATGGTAAAAATAGTAAATAGATTGTCAACATTTTTGTATGGAAGAAAAATAAATTATCTTTAATACATTCAAACTGTTCAAATCACTATTGTATCTTTTACAATAATGAAATCAAATGTTTTATAACTATATCTAGGTTATTGAATGTTTTTATAATGACTTGGAGGTGCCTTCTATATACTTTCATTTTTATAATCTGAATCTAATATTGATGAAAACGTCGACGCAAAATTAATAATATAAAAACACATAAATATTCTGAAATAGAAAAATATTCTGAAAATGTATATATTTTGTTCAAAAACAATATTATACTATTCTTTTGTTAGAGTCAACTTTTTCTACGTTGATGATAAATTATAATAATATATTATATTAGTCGTTTATTATCTATATATTTATTGTTTTGACTATATTATTCTATAATGCATACCTACCTAGTAATTGATATTATAATAATTTATAATATTGTTGTTAAAGTTCTGTTAGATAATATATCTAATATATGTTATATTATATACACGTATATTCTTTGAAAACTCCGGAGCAAATGTTTTGAATGTTTTTTATTTTATTTTAATAAACGACCCGTTAGTAGTTGACTGAAATTGACACACCGCTTATATGGCATTATATGACGTGTTTATAAAGGCACTGTGTTGTCCATTCGCACATATTACTGTATTATCATTATAATATTTTGTTCCACGATATCATTAATGAAAGTTGATTTTTTCATCAAAAGAGATCGGCTACAACAGACGATTTTTTATTAATTATAAATACAATATTACGATGCATATTATATATAATATAATATATAATAATATGCAATCACACATATTATTATATCCGCGAAATAACGCGTCGCCTAAAAATATATATATACATATATATATGTATGTATGTATGTATCGCAATATAATATTTATATATTATGCACATGACGTTATTGTCAGTGATAATATTATTATTATTATCACCACCGTAGCGACGGCTGATCGCGTTTTTTACCGTCGTAAAACACTATTACGCGGTCACCGCTATACAGCTAAACCGGTGTGTGTTGCGCAATCGCTTTGTGATGGGATAATCCTTCCGGGCCAGGAAGTGAATCGCGGTGGCGGTGGCGATCGGCGTTTGCACATATAGGTGTACGTATTCTACGTATATACATGCATTGACTTCCATGTATAACGTGTAGACAAGTACACCGTGTATACTAACACGGGGTAAAATATATATATATTATATATACCTATTATGGCGCCGTGAACCAGAGCCAACGCGTTTCTGGACATAATATTATATTGTATTATACATTTATACCGTTACGTCCGTCGTGCACTCGTATTTTATGTTTGCGTAATGTCTACATCAATGTCGGTTGAAAAACTCTTTTTTTTTTTTTTACCAGAAAACTATAGTTTACGATTTGTAGTGGACGTCTATTATGGTAGGTACCAAAGGCGAGTCATGTGCCCATGTGAAAAGTGTCACCGCTAAACAGTGCAAAGTTTCAGTCGGCGTAATGGTATTGTTCTATTCGATCATGAGACGCTTTTCTATAAACTCGTTGATATAATACCTCTTTTTCTTCACGTTTGCGGTTTATCGTTCTTCGCCACTGGCTTAACAGCGCTCCTATTCTTATAGGTCCCGCAAACAAGTCATTTCACTGTTCACTGCAATTAAACGATCCGTTAGTTGATTATATAACACAACCCATATATAGTCTGTAACTATAATATATTTTTAGCACATCGGTCACATTTAAATACAATGACAATAATCTAAGGTAAATATAGTTCACAGGACTCAGCTGTGTGTTTAAATCAAATTTCGCGTCGTTGACGAAAGTATCTATCGTTGTCCGTTTGGATTCGTGATGTATATCATAATTTATAATCCTCTGAACCTCGCGCGTCATTTAAAAATCTAATCCTGCAAATTTGACTCGTAATAATCGTCCATCCGGGTGGTCAGGAGTTGGCGTATATTATATTCTACATAAATGCTACAAAAATCGATACCGGTAAACCCGTTCACGTACCCATACGAGTATTACACGTTTAATATTGCGTAATGTAATAGGTATATATTATATACTATATACTATAACTGCTTCCACCAGCTGTTTTTTTTTCCATATAATATTATGCGTTACGGACTACGGAGTCGGCAAAGTTTACATAAACATCATAATTTATTATAATTTTCGTTTCCTCGAACGTCTGCAGAATAATATACGAGTAATCTAAATAGTATATATAAGCCGTGTAGTCGCTAGTTATAGCAGACATTTGTTTTTAGGTGGAAGTTGAAATTAGAAATCAAATAGGCAACGCGTCACACTATATTTTCAATCTTGACTTCCACATTAATCCGTAAACATAATCCGTTATACGATTTTAATACAATTATTTCAGCTTGCATTGAGATGAAATAGGTGTTTAAAAAGTCCTAGTAAATACATTTCAAAATTAGTATAAGTTAACTAACAGTTTGAAGTAGTTTGTTTACGATACTTAATAAAAGGAATTTAAAAATGCATTTTGCGAACGGCCTTAAAATATGTCTGTTCATATTTGTTTTGATATTTTCTGTATTTTAATAATTTATGAATATTTTTTAGTTGTTTATTGGTCTTTTAAAATATAATGATTTGATTTTAGGTCTATAATAATAGGCACCTATCAGGACGAGCGCTGCGGCCATATCTGACAAGTACAGTCTTTCGGTCGCAGGATAAGCACATAAACATATCAAGATGGGTAAGGGTTACGATAGCGACGAAAATACCGTAGAAGAATGTCCACTGGCCGACGGACTGCGATTAGTGGCCAAACAGGAGTTGCGCGAGGATGATGTTATCAGGACACATTCGTTGCGAGCAATGCGCAACTGGATCAGGAAACACCCGGACATCGTTAACTGTCGCACAGGTAATAACGAAAAAACTTGCCAACACTCTACATAGTAAAAACCGTCAATGAATATTTTAGAAACAATTCATCAAATTTTTAAGGTCATCAAAATATTATATACCCACTTATATGTTTAAAAAAATAAAAAACAGATTAAGTTCGTCCAATGGCTGTCATCAGAAAACTACTAATTTTTTTGTAAAAAATACTTTTTGACTTCATTTTTATTAGTTTATTTCAAACGTAACGAAAGATTTTAATATGTATAATAACAACATGATATGATGTGTTCACAGTACACACAAATAAACATATTAGTACCTATATAACAATTATAATAATATATAATTGGTAATTGTAAAAATGTAAACAAGTCATCACTTGTATTGTTCTGTTACAATAGTTTTTAACTGTTTAAATACATTTTTAATATTTTAAAAAGCCAGTAAAAAGTAGTTACAGTTGCGGAAGAAATGTTATTGGAATAAGTGTTAGAAAAATTCAAAATATTTGTAACAATATAATATTTTACTGATTGGTCGATGAACACAATACCTGCAATCGTTGATAATTGATAACACTTTAATTGAGCCCCTTTATTAATTTTCTGTTTTTTTTTCATTTTTCAGATGCACCGTTCCTGTTACGATTTTTAAGAACGAAAAAATTCAGCGTTCCCATGGCACAAGACATGCTGGAACGGTACTTGGTCATCAGACAACTGTATCCACAGTGGTTCTCCAAACTGGATGTCGACGACCCGGTCATATCCGACATATTAGACAGCGGGTGAGTGACCCTGAGTTGGTTCGTCAATCCACTCGCTTTTACACTGTTAGGTTCTAAGTTTATTAAAAATATATTTTTATTAAATGTCAGCCTTAAAGGTCACACACACGTCACACACACACAAATATTGAAACTCGCACATCGTAACTTATACTTATCACTGGACCACGCTCTGTAAATTAAACGCATATTATTATGTATTATTATTGACAGATACCTGGTACCGTTGCCGGGCCGAGATGAATTTGGCAGGTGTGTAATGTTCTCGTGTGCCGGCCGTTTCGATCCATACAAGTACACGTCAGCGGATATGGCCCGTGTGCACGCGCTTATCGGCGAGAGCCTTATGGACGACCCCGAAAACCAGATCAAAGGTCGGTGTACACATTGAGCATTGAAGATCATCTGCGGTTTCCTTTCGTTATAAATAATTGTATTAACACAGATTATTTTCTCTCACAGGGTACAGTTATGTCAACGACGAGTCCGGATTGCTGATGGGACACATGACGCTGTGGTCGTTTTCAGATCTAAAACGCATCATACGGTGTTTGCAAGTACGCGTTTATTACATTTTCATATTACTCAATAATACCAGCGAATAATACTAATAATAATAGTTCGATTTACCAAACTCAAATTGATCTATTTATTCATTTTTTTTTTATTATTATTCTTTTAGAGTTCAACGCCAATGAGACACAAGTCCACGTACTTCATAAACGTCCCTAATTTCGCAGACAAGTTTTTCACGGCCACGGTTTCATTTTTAAACTCCAAACTCAAGAGCCGAGTAAAGGTATGTCTACCTATATTTATTACGAAACCTACACCTATGTATTCGATAGTACCTATTTGCAATCTGAAATTGTCACGATTTAATTACTAATCAGAGCCGTAGACATACTAAACACGGATTGGGTGGTAAGGGGCTAAAACCCCTTCCCCATTTACGACATAGAAAATATACTATCGCCGAAATACAATTACAAAAAAATTTTAAAATATAATGATACCTATTTATGTTTCTTTTTTGATTTACACAATGTGATCACTAATTTTAATTAATTCTAAAGACAGTATATTTAATTAATTATATATACTATAATGTTACTAATCATGTGTGTTTTGTTATTTTCAGTTCTTCAGCGGTCAAAAAGACATACAGAAATTCATCGACCCCAAATATCTACCAAAAGAGTACGGTGGTGAAATACCTTTGGCCACAATGATAGGTTTGTAACGTTTTGCATAAACGAATTAACGCAGAGATGATTATAAAATGTTACTGTGTTTTTATTGTCTCGATTTCAACACTCCCGACATTATGTTGTGTCTGTTAATTCATTTTAAACACAATCCTATTTAAATTACAATATTGATAATATACTATACGTCTATATTATTATATTATGTTTAATAACTTTTATGCTGTCACTAATTAGTTTTGTTTTGTTTTCGTTTTTTATATAGTTGAATTGAAGAAGAAACTCAGAGCCAAACGTGAAATGTTAATGGCTCTAGACGACATGAAAATTAACATTAATGGAAAAGGAAAAATAATTAGTGAATTCGACGACATGCAAAAAGAACTAACCGGATCATTCAGGAAATTGGAAGTCGATTGATGTGTATTTTTATTAATTTTAATTTTTTATTTTATTGTTACCATAATATTATTGTATGTCCATTACCACCATTCGTGAAGATTTTATTTGTTTTATAATTTTTAGTAATATAATTTTCTTTTAATAAAGAACCATTATAGGAATATCAACAAATTTCATAAAATTTTATTGTCTTAATTTTGCTGTTAAATTACACATTTTGTCACTAGTAGTAATTAAAAAAAATGTACATAAACAAAAATATATAGTAATTTAAATATTATAATACACTTAACAAAAATATTATTCTTTAAAGTATGATATATAATCGATATCACAAGTTCAAACGATTAACGCGTTTTGGTCATGGTGTAAACAAAAATAATGCTTATGTTTTTTTTTATAATTATTATATACTTACACCATGGTATTGGTCAGTCGCTACTAGTAAAACAAAAACTAGAAGTAAAACAAAGACGATGTTAAACACTGGCAAACATGAAAATATTATACAAAAAAAAATATATATAATAATAATAATAAAAATAATAAAATAAACTTATCAAAACAATACGTTTAACTTTCGTATCATTTTAGGGGATTCAAAGTTGAATAAATTAATACACGCACCAGATAGGTTCTTCCGTCCGGGGAGAGGGAGGGGTAATTAAATTGCGTTTTTCAAATTATATACTATTGTATTCTTAGTCGTCGGTTTCTTCAACTAACATCTGAGTGTCTTTTCCTGTGTCCGTTGTAGCCGGTTCTAATTCTCTGTGTCTCCTCTGTATTTGGGGCGACGCTTTCTGTATAATACTGGACGGCGCTAGTATGGCTGAAGCAGGCTCTTGTACTAGACCCTTGGTCTTGGTAACGTCCAAAGGCACCTCGTATATGCCACTACCGGCATCGGATTCCATATTGCCGAGGGCATCGTACATCGGGTTGCTGAAGTCACGATTCTTGCCACTTATGTCTGTCATGTTGTACTCTACGTCCAATGGCTCCTATAAACACAGCAGCGTTAAAACCAAATTACAATTTTACCTTTTCTCTTAGTTTTCTCATTTACCCCTCCTCCAGGACCGTTGTTGAATGCATTGGGACCGAACTCGACATTCGTCCCTTGTCTAAAGGACACGCTTTGAGAGTTGGTCAAGCTTCCAAGTACTGCTCCTTTACCACTGCAACGAAAACAATAACATAAATAGTTGTTTATCGTTAGTAAGTACTCATAAAAAATTATACATACAATGGTCTCTTGCGAATGAAAATGAAAATCGCACCAGCGACTAACAGTAACAAAAGTCCAGTCAATGGAATGATAAGCATGGAACTGAAAATACCCTGTCGTCTGATCCGTTTCGAAGTGATGTCACATACACGACCGCTAAAATCAGGTTGACACAAACAATTGAGTTCGCCATCCTCCCCTTCTTCGGTACAAATACCACCATTTAGACAGCGACAAATTCGCGGTGCTGGTTTTGGCGGTTCTTCGGCTGCAATTGATAAAGCATAGTTTTAGTTTTAAAATTCACTTATTACCTATATCACATTCGTGTAGGTCTAAAACATATAAATTATAATTACCAGCGTCGCAAATTTTTTCACTAACGCCTTGCTGTACATGAGTATGGTCTGGACATGCGCAATATACGCCCGCAGGTACCAATAGGCATAAATGTGAACATCCGGCCGATTGGCACATGTTTGGCATTGTATAATTATATCTTTGCCGATGGTAAACTAAAGTAAATGGATAATTTTATGAATTAATTGATTAATAGGAAAAAACACGGTTTCTGAGAGTAACCAACCTTTAACGCCGGTTGGATTAACCAAGTCCTTGGCAATGGTGACTGGGACTCCACGACCGAACTTATCTTGTTTCATCAACTCGCCGGTTTCTCTAGATAGCCAATACAGTTGGTTTTCAAACAGATCCAGCGATATAGGGTGATGCAAATGTTCTGTACATAAAACGATAAGCATGATAAATAACTAACAAATTTCCAACAACTTTACGTGTAAATCGACACTCACCTCCACGTATCACAACAACTCTGTTCTTTTGGTCGTATTTAATTGACTCGATGACATTGAGTTTAGTATCCACCCAATACAAGGAATGGTCCATAGCCGTATCAACGGTTAATCCTGTCGGGTAGTGCAATCTGGTGGTGACCAATGGCGTTCTTCTAGACCCATCCATCCACGACATTTCAATTTTTGGGGTTTCTCCTACGTCCGCCCAGAACATTTTACCCATTTCGGGATCCAAAACCAAAGAGGAAGGTGTTTCCAATCCTGCAGAAAATAAACAGATGTTTAGTTGTATAATGTAACTAAATTTTATTTAAATAACTGTATGGATCTATCCTTCACATATTATATATACGTACCACTGTTAATAATTGACCTTTGATATCTTCCGTCTTGTTTAGAAACCATAATTCCACCCGCTGGTTTATCCTCTTTCGATAGGTCGACCTCAGCCCAATAGAGGTTGTCACCCATCCAGTCTATGGCTACCGCCACAGGCTTAAACGGTCCTTTCACCATGTCCAGATCTTGAGGGTATCCCACTTTCACTTGTCCACTCTTGGCGTCCACCATGTACGAACGTTTTATCGAATGATCGTACGAATCGGCCCAATAAAGTATTTCAGTTTTGGGATCGTAATCAATAGCTCGTATACGTTTTTCATTGCCGAGGATCGACAAATGTTTCCTCTCGTTGGATTCGTAACCACGTAATTCAGGACCATTAGTGTATACTATAGTCAATTTCGGATCTACGGCTTTGCACACGCCGCTAAACAAATCGCTCAATACAAAACCTTCGCGACACGAACAAATGAACGAGCCATTTATGTTTGTACAGTCTTGAGAACAATGGTGAAGTCCCAATTCACATTCGTTCAAATCTATAATGGTATTAAGACATTTATATTACTTGTATAAACACAGAGATTTTTTTATGTTGCATAACTGCTGTTCAAACTTACCTTCACATTTTTTACTGTTTTCTCCAATCTCGTATCCCGCATAACAAGCGCAGCTAAATCCTTTGCCCGACGTAACGTTTAAGCAGTAGTGTTCACAACCACCTTTTGTAGATTCTAAGCACGTACCTGAATAGTCTGAAACGATAAAACACCAAACGTCACAAAACTGATCACAGTCGTACAGCATTTATTAACTTACGGCATCCTTTTTCATCTGATAGATCTTCGCAATCATACTGGAGGTTACACAATTTTGACTTGTTGACACATTCGCGATTTGCACATGTGAACTCTGTGTAATGATCACACTGTCTAATGTTGTGCATCATACCGCAAACGCTCAGGTCATTTTCGTCAGAACCGTCTCCACAATTGTCCACGCCGTCACAACGCTGGTACATCGGGATACAGTGTTTGTTATCACAAGAGAAACGGTTGTCGAGGGTACAACTCATATTGGCTGTAAAAAAAAATATATTATTGGTGATAGGTGCTCATGAATTATAATATCATATTTTGTTATAAATCCAAAAAAAAACTCACAACAAAGTTCAGATGCTTCGTCAGAACCATCACCGCAATCGTCTTCCCCATCACAGATCTCAGAATTGAAAACACACAGCTTAGTGGTCTTACACTCAAACTTGTTCTTAGGACAGTACCGACCGTCGGGGTACCTGGGCGGACAACCTATCTCATCACTGAAGTCCCGACAGTCCCTGTCACCGTCGCATCGGAAGTAAGACGCGATACAATGTCCACTCTTACACTGGAATGTACCATTCTTGCACTGGAATCCACCACAGTTGAGTTCGTCTGAGTTGTCTCCGCAATCATCGTCATGGTCACATCTCCATTGGCCCGGTATACATTTTCCGTTGGAACACTGGAATTCAGACTCGGAACACTGTCGATATAGTCCTTTGCACAAGTCTTCCGACTCGTCTGAATTGTCACCGCAGTCGTTTTCGAAGTCACACAACCATCTCTTTGGTATACATCTATTATTTTTACACTGGAAGTCCGTCGCAGCTTGACATTTCGGACAGTTCTCTGGAAGCTCGTCCGAACCGTCGCGGCAATCATCCTTGCCGTCACAGAACAACCACTTCGGTATGCACCGGTAATTGGTCTTTCCTGGACATCTCTGCCATCCGGTCGTACAGTTCCGTTGTCGGCACATGTAGGCCGGTTCATCTGAGTCATCGCCACAATCGTTGTCAAAATCGCAAACCCACAATTTTGGTATACATCGACCGTTCTTACACGAGAATTCTGACTTCGGATCACATTCTCTATTATCTGCGAGTAAAACAATAATAATAAAAAAAACACATTTAATTATAAAGATAAATTATAGTGTAACTAGTAAAGACAAAAAAATTTGAATAGCTAAAATATAATTATATAATTTTTAAAAAAACCTATCAACGAGGTTATTATGGTAATGTAATTATTTAATACATAAGTTGCAAGGGACAACTTAAGTAAACTGTAAAGCAAAATCGGTCAGAAAAAAATCTTACGAAAATCCATTTAAATAGAAAAAATAAAATTCTTAGCCGGCCTAATAACATATCTATGTTAAAATAAGATAATAATATAACTTTTTTTTTAGGTAATCAAACTAAATTTAATTGTAAAACATTGTGAAACAGGTTAATTGTATAAAATAGTTTAAAAAAGCTCTACGAACGAATTAATTATCAAAAGCACTTACGGCACATCGCCGGATCTTCGTCACTACCGTCTTTACAGTCAGGTTCACCATCACATTTCCACGAATCCAATATACACCTTCCATTTGAACGACATTTGAATTCGATACTCGGGCAAGGTAATTCGCAGTTTTTCTCGTCAGATCCGTCTCCACAATCATCAACACCATCACAAATTGTGGCTGACGGCGTACAGTTCCGATTTGCGCACTGGAATGCTCCTCCGCGGCAATATCTCGTGGGACACTGACTTTGGATTTCGTCCGTTCCGTCGGCACAGTCCCTTTCTCCGTCACACCTGAAATTTATAAAAATATTGGTCTCGATTTTCAACACAATGATGGTATAAACGAGGAAATATCTATTTTTGTTCAAACGTACTTCCAAAACCATGGAATACACTTTTGATCGTTTTCCTTGCATTCATGCTGACCAACGGTGCAGTTGGATATGCAGGTCTTGTTATCTCGAGGGTCCAGGTAGAACTGGTTAGGACAGGCGCATGTAAACGATACTGGACTCTTGGCATCCAAATAACCGTCAGGAGACGTATCCACTCCGGGAACAGGACGCAAGAGGCACAGATGTGAACAGCCACCGTTATCGCCACCACACGGGTTGGCAAACGGAATTTGTCGCAAATTGTGATAGACGTGCAAATCATACGGCCGATGCGTGGTGTTTCTAAGTACTCTATAATCGTGACCTGAAAAAACACATTTTTAAAGTTAGTCACGTTTGACTGATTTTGGATAGATAGAGTCCACCAATATTGTTAAGAATACTTTTAAAATGTGTTTAATACACTTAACAAACGCTACAATCTTGACCAACTATATTAAGTATACATAATATTATAAACCTATTCAAATATTGTAAAGAAGTGTTAAAGAGTTTTTTTTTTCAAATTTAATTATGGTCTTTAAGTAGCTTTGAATAAAAATGAGATGAACATAGATTTTTATTGTATAACCCACCTGTAAACTTATTCGACTTGACGATAGCTTTCAAGTTCCAATCCGTCCAGAATAACTCGTCGTCGAACAACGTGAGTGCGAACACGTGTGGCACGCGTTCTCCAGAGAGTACAATGTGTTTGTGTCTGCCTTCCAGATCAGCCGAAGCTATATAATCTAAATGAGCATCAGCCCAATAAATGCGTTCTGTGAAGTAATCAATGGTTAGGGCGTTTGGCCAAGCGATGTCATTTTCATGTGTCAAAATTTGCGTAAAGTTGCTTCCGTCCATGCCGATTTTTCCTATATAAGCCTGTAAATAAAAAATGAATACTTTATACATTAATTCGACTAGAAAAAAAACTATATAACTTATGTATACCTATATTGTATATTTTAATTTCTAATAACAATTTTTTTTTAAATAAATATTATCTGTATTATTACTTTATAATTTTTTTTTATTCGTCAAATAAATCGAAATGAATTTAACGATAAAAATATATATTATTTTTTTAAAGCTATACCTACAAATAGTGTTATAAATAAATACCATATATTTTTCGAAAATTTACAAGGAAATTAACTTAATCAGTTTAATACCACGTGTAATTTTTAAATATATTATGTATATTTCTATCAAGTAAAGAAAAAAGTAACTTTTATAGCGTACCTGAAGATGCCAACTTGTAAAGTACAAGTAACCAGTTCCCGGATGCACAGCTATTGCTCTTGGATCTTGAATGCCGGCTTTCAGCGTCCTCCTATTGGTGCCGTTCAACTCGGCCACCTCCAGGTGTTTACTGTGTCGGTCGAGCCAATACAATTTTCTGCCGACCCAATCTACAGCGATGCCTTCCAGACCGTGGCTGTCATGTCTAATGATCTTCTCGCGTTCCGTACTTCCCACTTTCGTCCTGTAAATGGTTTTCGCGCTCACGTCACAGAAATACAATTTTTCTTCCGCATAATCGAAATCCAACGCGACCACGTTCAACAGGTCTTGATGGTTGAGCGAGTACTCAGATGCGTCCAACGACATGTTTCGCACATAATATTTGTTGGTGAATATTAGCCAAGGTTTGTTTCTGTCACGCCGCTTGCACGTTCGTTCATCAGACGTCCGGTCGTAATAAGTTTCGTCGCATTTACAGTAAAATGATCCCGGAGTGTTCAGGCAATACTGTGAACAAGCCCCTGGCACTTCCACACACTCATTAATATCGTCACACGCTTTACCGTCTTCCATAAGCCTAAGACAAATAAAACACATAGAAACGTTTAAAATACTGAACATCTATAAATATACGTATCTATAAATGAATGATAAGACACAAGCTCATGATGCATAACAGTTATCATGAAATATATTAACAAATAAATTAATAATATTGTACGAAATTGAAGTATACATAATTCGTGTTTGTTATAAAATTGACCGAGTAATCAAATTAATGTGCAATACAATTGATTACTCATTCATTGAATATTTATACTAATACTTCGATTCAACTTTTTATACGTCAATAACTTATATCCTAGTTTTGGCCCGATTACTAATTACTATTTTAAGCAGTGTGTATTATAAATGCATACATATGATATTATCGTTGCTTGTTAAAAATAACGTCAATCGACAATATTATAATATAGATTTAAATAAACTATTTTAGTCTAAAATATGTTTTTCATAAGTAACCTTTAATAGATATCGAAAAAATAATAATAATGTGGACCGCAACTAGTGCACGAGTATTATGTATCCTAACTAAAAAATTCTGGTCCAGAATTTGGAATGGATTTTTATCACGAAACACGTCTAGTTAGCTGTCGTTTATGTATGTGAATAAAAATGATTAATCACGATAAAAAAATTAAGACTGACTTGTATCCCTCATTGCACTCGCACGTGAACCCAGTGGGGGTGTCTATGCACCGATGAGCGCACTGGTTGAGCTCGACTCGGGCGCATTCGTCCACGTTACAGTGGGCTGGCTCGTCACTGTCGTCTGCGCAATCCGACACTTTGTTGCACACCAACGTGGCGTTAATGCACTGCCCGCTGGCGCACCGGAACTGTTCAGTGCCGCACGCAGTCGCCGATCCGTTCCGGCCACCTGCCGGACATCCGAACTCGTCCGAGTTATCGCCGCAATCGTCCTCGCCATCGCACCGATACGTGTTCCGGATGCACTTGAAGTTCTGACAAGCGAACTCCCGCGGCGAACACGTCTTGTATTGAGAGTGACAGTCCTTGCCCTCGTCCGTACCGTCGCCACAGTCGTTGTCGTGGTCACACACCCAGCCACGGTTGATGCACCGCCCGTTGCCGCACGTGAACTGATCAGCAGTGCAGTTGGCTACCGTCGTGCAGTTGAGCAACGCTGCATTCTCGTCCGCTCCATCAACGCAGTCCGGGTCGCCGTCGCACAGCCACTTTTTAGGTATACACTGTGCCCGGTTCCACGCCTTGTTCGCCAGACACGTGAATTCGGTCGATTCGTCGCATTTACGGTTGTCTACGGGGAAAAAGTAATATTAATATCACAATACGAGGAGACTGAATTATTTTTAAATTTTTAACATTTTTGTCGCTGTTTTTTAAACGCAATACTACATAATATCCGAACCTATGCTAGATAAACATATTAAATAACTTTTACCAACAGTAGACCTAAAAATTAGACAGCATTATAAAATATAATGGTTGTATTTGAAATATTCCTGTCCAGGGACCAAAAAAACAGTTAATTATACAAAAAATATTAGTTTTAAAAAACAATTTTTATAATATAATGAACTATTTTCTTTAAATAGAAATTTAAATAATTTAAATTTTCTTCTTTGATTGTAACTCAGAAAATGATTAATTAATTATTAAGATAATAATTGATTGTGTAGGTAAGATCCCTTTCAATGGTAACTGCTATTGGATTTTTGTTAATATCTTAATAATATAAATTACAAATTAATGTAAAAATGTAATAATTACTGTAGGAAATAAACAAATGAAGTTATTTAAGGATTAAAACAATGAAAATTTTAAAAATATATATATAACTAGCCGGGTCAACAGCCCTTTTTTGCCACCTCACATCCTTCTTAAATACGGCCTTCTGATAAACACTAAACAAGTGAAATAGTTATACTCACTGCACTGGTGTCTTATGTCCTCGTCGGAATTATCCAAACAATCGTTGTCTCCGTCACAGATGTAAATTCTAGGTATACAATTGCCATTGTCGCACGTAAATAGGTCACCGAAACACGTACGGCCCTCTGACTTGCAGTACTCGGGTGGTTCATCCGATCCATCACCACAATCATCGTCACCATCGCAATACCACGTGGCTGGTATACACCTATGATTTGGACACCGGAAACTGTTCGTCGGGCAGGTCCTCTGGGAACAATGCACAGAGTCCTCGTCACTATTGTCACCGCAGTCATTGTCACCGTCGCACAACCAGTATGGTTCCACGCATATGTTCGTTTTCTCGCACTTCAGATGGTTGGCCGGACACGTTATATTCTTCGGACACCGGTCGTGGGTTTCATCCGAAGTCGCGTTATCTTTGCAGTCGTTAACACCATTGCATACCTAAAAATTTAAAAAAATTTACATTGATGTGGTGGTTTAATATGGATTGTGTAGTACAAAAAATTTGCAATTAACAAAACTTTATATAGCCTTAATCAAGCATTATCAATTTCTCGTAACTATATCTATAAAATAAAATCCGTATAAACAAGTTTCAAAAGGAACTAGAAAAACAACAAACAGAAAATATAAAAAATACAGATAAATGTTATACAGCGTTGAAATGTATACATTATGTATACTTTCAGCACCTACATTGTAAGTGCGTTAATTTATCTCGCCAATCACAAAGAATATAGATTACCAATTATGATATTACACCATATAAAAGATATTGCCATTTTGTTTTAAAGGTTATTCCAATTATTTTAAAATTTGTACCTAATTTTAATAGGTATATTGTTTTGGGATTGATATAATATTTATTTTCTCACCGATTTCTATCTTTTTTACTTTTAATCATTAATTAATATATACATATATGATTAACAATATATTTGAAAATAATAATAATTTTAATTCTTAAATGCAAACTTACTTGTGACATAGCAATACATCTGGAGTTTGCACAAGTAAACTCCCCATCTGCGCATGGTGGATAAACACATCCAACTTCATCAGATCCGTCTTTACAGTCATTTTCATGATCACATTTCCATGTTTTAAATATACACCGACCGTTGGCACATCGGAACTCGTTAGTACTACACGAATGGTATGCTATAAGAATAAAAATAGTTTTATTATAATTACATTTTTTTTTAGTTGAATTAGCAGTGTAATATGAAGTTCAAGTATATTGCATATAATTGATAATTATAGATGTACTATTAATTCTACTGTAAAAACACATATCAATCACGGTTAGATTTTAGGAAACCGTGTATATAAACTATACGTACCACAGTATTTAGGGTCTTCGTCACTGTTATCGCCACAATCGTCGTCGCCGTCGCACGACCACATGCGTGAGATACACTTGCCGTTACGACAATGGAACTTATTACTCTCACAAGTGATGTTCTTATTAACGCACATACGGCCTTCATTTACGAGTTTCGAATTATCATCACACTTGCATTCAGCAGTAGCGTTGGGTCCGGGATGACAGCTCTGAGTACACCCACCGTTGCTAATCGAGCAAGGATTTACCGAACATTTTTGCCTGTCTTTTGAGTATATAGCTATATCCCTGGGCGAATCGTCTAATCTTTTAATTATTTCTATCATGTTGGCTCCGGTGTGTTTTTCTGCCCTATAAACACCTCTTAGTTGAAGGTCTGTCCAATATATATAATTTCCATGGACGGTCAAAGCAAACGGATAGATGGTTGCAGTTATTAATACTTCACGATTACCGCCATCCAGTGTAGATCTTTCTATTTTTTCTCGGACGGCATCAGACCAGTACAACATTTGGTCATCAAAATCAATCGTCAAACCACTGGGCTGTGACAAGTCTTTGTCGATGATGGCTTTTTTCAGGGATCCTGCCATTGTAGTCCTGAAGATCTTTCCGGCAGTACCGAAACGTCCCCAATCAGTGAAATACAACGTTCTAAAGAAAAAAACGATTTTTAATAAACAAAAACAAGATGTTTAACAATTATAAATTTTTTTACTAACCCATTGCACGGGTCGACTACGATTGCTCTAGGTCTTTCAACTCTAGCAATCATCACCACTTCAGTGCCATCTATATTCATGGCATAAATAGAATTGTTTGATGAATCCGTCCAGTATATTTTTTTCTGAGTCCAGTCGTACGAAATTCCTTCTGGATTGATTCGTCGGCCTAATATCGTCTTTATTTGACTGTTGCTGGGCGAATTACTTGACACAGATGATATCTGAGACATCGGTCTTATTTGAGTGAAGAATAACTTGTTGTCCGCATAGTCAAAGTCCAGACCAACCACATTCGATAGGTTACCCTTTATAAATAACAAATATAAATTATCAATTATAATTATAATTATAATCATTAACCAACTGAGATACGTACTACTGGTTTAAATGGCAATGTAGTTGACAGAGGGTCCAAACTTGCGGATCGTATTTCAGTCCTTGTGGCAAACACTAAGTATTCGGATACAGTGTCGCATTTAGTTCCAGTGCCGGCTGCTATAACTCCAGTGGCACAGTCGCAGCGGAACAAGAATTTATTTATCGAGTATGAAGGCGGAAACGAGAAACACAATTGATCGCATCCCCCATTACCAAATCTTGAACAAGAGTTGGACTCGTCCGGAGGTTGGGTATTAACGTCAAATATAGCTATATCACGCAATCTAGGGAGGCCAGTTCTAATTGGAATAGGCATGGAATTGTTTCCTGGGAGTTTGGAAGCCTTAAATACAGTCTTTAAATTTCTATCGACCCAATACATATCGCTTAAATGTATGGCGATACCCATCGGATTTGGAATATTTCGTCGAACGATCTAAAAAAAATAATTTAAAAAATAATATTTATACACGTAACGAACATATTTATAGAAATTAGAAACACGACTTGGGTAAAAAAAAAAAAGGTTTACGAGACTCACTTGTCTTTCACCTCCGCTGGACGATACTTTCTGAATTAAATCTAATCTGGCATCCACCCAGTACACATCGTGAGTGATCATATCGACAGTTAAATCCCTAGGCTGACTTATTCCGGTGGTCACAATTGGCATCCAATTAGATCCGTCCAAATATGCTTTGCCAATTTTCGGATACTGACCATAATCGATCCAATATAACAATCGCTTGATTGGGTTCACTGCCAGTTCTTTTGGCGCGTCCGTTGTTGTTTTGACAAGAACTTTGCGCATGGAACCGTCTAGCCAACATACCTCTACGTAATTTTCATGCGGGAACACGTTCGTAAAATACATATTTCCCGCAATCCAATCAATCGTTAGACCCCGTATGCCATTAGAACCGATTCCATCTTTAATTACATGCTGAAGCTCAGTACCATTTGGTCGTATTCTGTAAATACCGTTCCATATACCACGGTTGAACTCCACCCAATATATCCAGTTTTGGGACACGTGAACGTCCACATGTAATATATGATGTCCTATAAAATATTTTTGAAGTAAGTATAAATATAAATATAAGTTAGAAAATATATTTTGGGGAACACAATACGAAAAATGTATGGTATTAGTATTTAAGTATGTTCAATTCTAAGAGTTATGGTATTGACATCATGTTTTTATTGAAGTTGTTCAATGATTTATGAACAGTAAATAAACGAATTTGTGTATAAAAATAGTTTCACAATCTAAAAATTAGAACAAAAATCAGATAAAAAATATAAAAAATAATTTTTAGGTAGATAGGTAAGTTTAACAATTAAGTGAAGCGAATAATTTACGAATATAAAATATAATGTTGAGCCTAGTTCAAAAAAATCACAAGAATATCCAAATGTACTAAAATTGTCATTGTTATTTTTCCAATAAAGCAATTTTTAATACTAGCAATACAATAATCTAACACAAAAAAATTGTTAAGACATTTTATCTTCTGTTATCTTTATCCAACCTATTACTGATATCATTAATAATTAATTTAATGGTCTTCGAAAGAGTTTTTAATATTAAAATTTTTAAAATTCATATAACGTAAAACTATAGCAGAAACTGAACATTACTTTCAACAAGTAGTGAAGATATAAATGATTATATATAAATACATAATGTACATTAATTTGAACAAAATAAAAATTGTGAACCCACAATCAACAAATTATATAGGTACCTAGATTATCAATATGAGACATGTTCTATGACAATATGGATAATTGCTTCATACTATAATATAAAGTGTAATTGAAGGACATAAATCACTATGAAGACTAAAAAATGCATATATATCTCATAAAAAAAATGCTGTTAATAACTTAAATAGAGAATTAAGCTTTTTAGGATATTACTTTGACATTTTTCTCAACAGGTTTTACAATAAATTATCTGAGATAAGACAAAAAACTGTTAAACTGACATATGAGATATGACTTAAACATTAACAGTTCACGTATTATATTATTTACCTGGTCCCGATATTGGAACAATAGCATCAAGTGTATCAGTAAGACTATATCCCCTAACTAAATCTACTTGAGAAACAACCGCAAATGAAGAATGAGGTGTACACTTTATATCAAATTCCTTCTTGTATCCAACAGAGCAAGCACAAACTCTGTTACCATTTTCACTCGGAATACAAAACTGTTGACATCCTCCATTCTTCGTCACAGCACATGGATGATTTACATCTAAAAAATGTATTGATTAGATAAATTTTCCCCATTTAAATATAAACATATTTTAGAAACTCACTGGTTTTCTTTGAAAACACTTTCAATGATTTAAGATCTGGATCATTATCTAAAATTTTTTCCATCCCAGAACCATCTTCAGCATTGACTCTTACAAGGTGATCATATCTAGAGTCTATGAAATATAGATACCGATCGTAAATTCCCATTGATTTTGGGAAAGCAATACTATTATAATCACTCATTAATGTTCGATGATTCATGCCATTCACACTCATGACTTTTATCTAGAGAGAAAAAAAAATTAAATTATTTATTCAGAAACATCCTTATTGTGAGTATAGATTTGTTCAAATAATTTACATTGCTAGGATATTGTGTACTGTAATAAATGTTTTTCTGTTCTAAATCAATCGCAATTGCTTCTGGTGTATGACCATCATTAATTAACACTTGAGGATTGGATCCATCCATATTAATTTTACCTATCTTAGGGGGTACGCCAAAGCCTCCTTGGTCAGCCCAATATAGTTTTCTGTAAAAGTATAAAAGTTTTGTTAAGTATAAGGTCACACTCAATAAACTAAACATCTTATGCCGTTCATAATACAAAAAAACAACATTTGATAACACTTACCCTTCACTGGGATCCAAAACAATACCAGTTGGTGTTGCCACAGATATGTCCTTTCCGTTGTTTGATAATAATACCATTCTGTATTTATTTATACCATCTACTTTGACTACTTCTAAGCTGGAAGACTCTCTATTTCCAATATACAAATTTCTACCATTCCAGTCAAAAGCTATGACATATGGAGCACCAACAAAACCAGTGAGTTCACCTAACAATGATGATTTATTTCCTCCGTGATATGGGGACATCATTAATGTACACTAAATATTTACATAAATATTAATAAAAATAAAATTATATTAGAAAAACAAAGACTACGTACATTGACGCTGTTAATACTTTCATCTTCTTCATTCACTTTTAATCCTTCTACCCAAAACAATGATTTAGTTTCAGTATCATAATCAACTTGTGTACCTCCTTCGATACCGACAATTGGAACAATATGTCCTGTAGTTTTATCTCCGGGTGTTAAGCTGACATCAATGATCTGGTAACCTCGCATGACTAATAAAAACGGTGATTCATCTAGGAAAAAATTATTATTAGACAATATAAAAAAATACAATTTTCATATCGTTTATTACTTTCATTGCATTTGCCATTATCTACTCTGTATCCTGGTTTACATTTACATGTATAACCACTGGGTGATGAAGGAGACAACAAACAGAGTTGTTCGCATGTAGCATTTTCACATGGATTTGGTGTAATTGGTTGTAAAGATGGATGATGTACATGAATACTTAAAGGTTGTGAAATTAAATGAGAAACAACAGTTTGATTTTTTCCTTTAAATTTATGAGCTGACAATACCTATAAGTAAAATAAAAAATGTATAGACAATTGACATTATAACAAACTCAGTTATAATTTATGTTACTCTATTCAACTGCCTATCAGTCCAGTAAAGTGTATCTTCAAATAAAGTAAGTGAATGAGGATGTAGTAAATAGTGACTTCCAGCAATAACTTGTTGACGACCGGTTCCGTTATAATAACAAAAGTCTATGAAATCAAGTTTAGAATCGGCAAAATATACTCTTTGATTAACAATGTCCAATGTTAAACCATTAGGCCAATAAATCTTTGAGCTAATAATAACAGAACGGTTTGTGCCATCCATACCAACACGTTCAATTCTTGGATTTTCTCCCCAGTCAGTCCAAAATAGCCATCTGGCTCTAAAAATGTTTAAAGTTTATGTTAATTTGATCTCACTGACTCTCATGAAGTTTAAATAACTTACCCTGGACTTGGATCTAACATCATTCCTCTTGGTTGAGTAATATTTTCTTTCAGCAAAATAATGCGATTAGTTCCATTTTCATTGGCCACTTCAACAGTATTTAGTCGGGAATCTAGCCAATAAATATGTCCTCCAATCCAATCATAAGCTAAACCTTCAACCAAATCTAATCCAGATGTAATTATCTAAACAAAATATCAAAAACACATTAATATTATTAAAACATAATACATATATATATATGTACAAACATCTTTAGGCTCGCTGCTTTTGTCCAGCCTGGATATCTTTTTAAGTTTCATATCTGACCAAAATATAGTTCCAGTATGCATGTTTGATGCAGTTGCTACAACATTTTCCACTATAATAGGGACTCGTTCTAGGCCTTGTTCCTTGAGATCAGCAACCAATATCGAATGACGATTGGAAATTATTAAAAACGCTGCGCTGTGATCTAAAAAAAAAAAAAACAAGAAATAAAAATTACCAATAAAAAATACACAAAACTGAAATATATAATTATTATTTCAAACAAGGTATCATCTTACTTAAAGCTTTGCATGTGTGTTTATCAGATTCTAAAATATAGCCAGAAGCACAGGAACAGAAATAACTGCCTTTGGTGTTGGTACAATGTTGTGAGCAAAGACCCGGTGGATCACACTCATTAAGATCCATACATTCATATGTTGTGTTTAAGACTTCACCGTGAGGACATGTGCACAGTGGTCCCTATAATTTTTGTTATTTTAATATAAACTAAAAGTCAGTACAACATTTTATTAGCCATTCAATCTAAACTAACTTACTACTGGCGTTTGTTTACATCCATTTGAGCAATAACTGCCTTCTTTGTCACATTCAGGAAGATCACAATTAGGTCCTTCATCAGCACCATTTGGACAATGAGGTATTCCGTCACATACATTTGTTATATTGACACAGCGGTTTGTTGTATTGGGACATTGCCATTCACCTGACATGCATCTACAAAAATAATATATTTAATTAAAAAAAATTTTAATTTATACTGAATGGAAAATTACAAATTTTCATATACTAACTTGAATGGTGGTGCTCCGCAAGCAAGTCTATAGTCTTCATCAGAACCATCACCGCAGTCATCTCTTCCATCACAGATATATGCCTTGAAAATACATTGTGAATTGTTACACTTAAAGTAATTTGACTGGCAAGAAACTTGTCCACAAGTTTTTGGTTCATCTGAATCATCGTCGCAGTCAGCGGTTCCGTCACAGTACCACGTTTTTGGTATGCATATACCTGACTTTTCACAGCGAAATTGTTTTTCGGTGTCACACTGATTAGGAGCCAATGTAGCTAAATTAAATAAAAAAAAATAATACGTATTCTTATAATTTGTTTGTATTTGTATTTTTTTTTTTTGATAACAATTACATGTTGCGTATCAAGTATATAAGCAATTGAGCATTTTTAACCGATCAAAATATATTTAAATAATTAGAAAAAAAATTCTAATATGAATCTATTGATCGTATTTTGGATGTACAACTTTATCATTGTCATAAGTGAGCAAATCCATTTGATAAAAATTTTTAAATAATGATTTTTAAAAGAACTATATCGCAATATAATATACAACATGTTTTCTCAATATTATGCGTTTTCAATTATAATAGTAATAACTGAACTGAGCTGCACTTACGACAACCGAGCTCGTCACTGCCGTCGTTGCAGTCCAATATGCCGTCACACTTGTACGTCTCCTGTATGCACTGCCTGAGGTCGGCGCACTTGAACTGTGTCGGTGAACACGTGATTGGTGGACAACCTTCTTCGTCTTGGTTATCGAAACAGTCGTTGTCGCCGTCACACACCCACGTCTGCGGAATACAGTGACCGGACCTCGGACAAGTGAACTGAAAACAGACAACGAATTTCCGACTATATTATTACTGTTATTTGACTAACCGTCAACGATCGGTCGGCATTGAACCTACTTGGAAATAGGCACACGTTTTTTCAGCGCAAAAGTCGCCTTCGTCCGAACCGTCACCACAATCGTTTTCGGAGTCACATTTCCACGTAGCCGGTACGCAGCGGCCATTGTCGCATAAGAATTGAGTCGAAGAGCACGTGACGTTCGTGCACCCCGTTTCGTCGCTGTAATCGCCGCAGTCGTTTTCACCGTCGCACCGGAACGTACCCGGTACGCAACGGCCGGAACCGCACTGCCATTCACCCGGAGCGCAGGTAGGTTCTGAAAAACGATTATGAAAATGAGTAAAGAACAACAAATAATACGTTACACGTTCGGGTAAAACGGAAAATATTGATTATCTGCGAGAAATGAAGATTAATAATTGAAACACATGAAAAAATTATCAATTATTGTACCATTGATTTCAGTTGGATAATATTTAATGACAGAACGTATCGTCAGACATTTTTTTTTTTTTTTTTAATGATTTAATACTTTATTTACAATATTTTTACAAAAATGTCTAATAATAATTAGTTGAATGTAACATTACAAACTAACAAAAAGTAAAATGAAAAAAATATTTGAAAAGTATTTAAATACTGCCAAGTATTTGTATTAGTTTTTTAATAGGTACTTTTTCTTAAAAGTATTTTAAATGTATTTTAAATACTTCCATAACATCCGGTTCAGAATGATGGTGACATATTATTAAAGTGAGCATTAAAAACGAGTACTTACACCGCAACAAGTCGGTACTCAGGTAAGTACCTACTATTAAAATATATTATTATTGTATTAATAATAATATTGTACTCACTGGTGCAATTTTGTTCCTCGTCGGAGTTGTCGAGACAATCGTCGTCGCCGTCACACACCCAAGCCTTAGGTATGCACCGCATATTGTTGCACGTGAAGTCCCACGTGTTCGGGCAAGCCGTCACCGGCGGTTCGGCGCTCGGGTCGGCCACGCACGTCTTGCCGTCCGAGTCGACCTTCTCGCCGTACGGACAGCCGCACTGTGCCTGGAGCGACGACGTCGACGACTTATTGGACGGCAACGCGAAACAAAGCTTTTGGCAACCACCGTAGTTGGACGCGACCGAGCACGGATGAGAGTAGTCGATCAGCTGTTCGTGTTCACTGTAAATCTTTACGCCATACAGCCGGTTGTTCTGCGGCTCCCGGACCTCGATGTTGGAAACGACTCCGGTCAGCTTATGTATCTTGATTATGGCGTCTAGTCGCCAATCGGTGATGTACATCCAATCTACGAGAGAAAACCATACAGTCAATGGAGCACACCGTGCCAACTGCAGCAGCCCTACAGGGTTTTCGAACAAACCCTACAAGGTCGGCACTCGTAAAGACCAGTAGCAAAGACAGTATAGCAAATTTGTGTTCCGGTGGGTTCTCCAATTTTGTGTACAGCTTATGAACTTCAATAGAGTTATAAATTACCACTGTAGCCAATCTAATAGGCAAGAATGTTATGAGTGTTTTGTGGTGGGTTTTTTACAATAATGTAATCGTCATTTGAGTATCTATCGTAATTTTTAATTTTACAATAATAATATAGGTCCATTATCTCTATTATTAAAGCTTAGGTACTGCACAAAATTGAAACTATGTAACACAAATTACTGTACTTCTGCAAGTAGGAAACAATACGTATACTTAACCAAAGCATTAACTATTTAATAATACATATATGTTGACTTAAAAAGTTAATTTAATTTTTAATTTACCAAACTATTTAACCAACTGTATATGTATGTATAATGATGACGCAATGATTACGTGTTTTATAAAATTAAAATCAAGGAACAAACATTTTATTCAATACTGTGAATCGTCGTTTAGGGGGTTACTTAAAATGCCTTAAAACGCCCAATTAAGACCAAGTAAATCATTGAAATGCATACCGTAATGTGTGACTATCGAAAACGGATGTCGTATAAGCGTGGAGTTGATAGTCTTCACGTCTGTTCCGTCCAAATTCGAGTGCTGGACGTGGTCCAGCAGTGCGTCACACCAGTACAGTCGGTCCGTAGCGAAATCCACGGCCAAACCGTTTGGCCATCCCAGTGTGATGTTACGGAACACGATCAGATTCGAACCGTCGGTGTACGCACGGCTAATGTTGGCCGGTCGGTCCCATTCCGAAAAGAATATATACCTGAAATCCATTAACCATAATATTATAATGTTCGGAGTCGTTAAATAATATACAATAATGAAAAGTCATGAACACGGCGTCGTTACATAACGATTTGATATAATCAAATTTTGCACTTTAAACACAATTAGGCACACTACATGGTAATTGTATACAATTAAAATTCATAGCGAAATCATCCCAGTACATATATATTTAATTGAAATAAATAATTTTTGCATGCCGCTATTTAAATCATAATTTAAACCAATTATTTTTGAGAAAACGGTATCCTACCGAATCAAAAACAAAAAAAAGTTTGCTTATAACGTCTGTAAAAATTAAATCCATCTGGCACAAACATTTTCAACAATGATTTAGGTCAGTGTTAAAAGTAAAATGTAATTTTCACAGGATCTAAACTATATTATATTGTATAGTGTAGGTACTGCAGGTTACCCGTAAAACTTTTTATCAGAGTATCAGACTCGAATGCAGTCATAAATTATTATGTTTTCTTCTTACGACACTTACCCCTTGTTAGGGTGAACAACAATTGCTCTTGGTCTTTTCATATTCTTCAATAGCACTCTTTTGTTAGTCACGTTGCGAGTGCTTAACACGTTCAATGTACCTTTTCTACTGTCGATATAGTACAGGTTCTTGGCCACCCAGTCAACGGCAAGGCCTTCCACGCCCTCGTTCTGTGACGCCAATACAATTTCTCTACCTGCAAATATTCCACGGTTATAAGCTAGTACACAATGGTGTTTTCACTAAAACGTGTTTATTACATAAGTACAACGTTAAGCGTGAAAAGGTGCGTAAACGCTTACCTGTTCCGTTTCTATGTATCCTGTATATAACGTCCTGAAGAACGTCGGAATAATATATGTAATTGTCACGAGCATCGAAATCTAGACCAACGAACCTCGCTCTCCTCGAGGACACCGGTAGTATGGCATCAGTAAACCCTTGCGAAACTTTATTCAAGACTTTGCCTTTGATGAACCTTTGTTGCGAGTATAATAAAAACTCGTCGACCACTAAAATAAAAATAAAAAACATCAGGTAAACACATATAGACGTTATTATTCGATAAATACACGAATCACGGACGAGTGTTTATGGATATATCATATACTTACAAACGCAGTTGCGCATATCTTGCGCAAGTTGATATCCCATGTTACAAGCACACCTGTGGGC
The DNA here is from genome assembly GCF_020184175.1 of Aphis gossypii. Classification (NCBI taxonomy): domain Eukaryota; kingdom Metazoa; phylum Arthropoda; class Insecta; order Hemiptera; family Aphididae; genus Aphis; species Aphis gossypii. The sequence goes on from NC_065530.1 coordinate 15,180,365, forward strand.
TAACAAACCGTCGCTGCCCCTAGTAACTATACACATGTGTTGACAACCGGCATTGATCTTGCTGCAAGGTGACGATACTGTGAACACAAAACACTGATAATAAATATTATATTTTATAATATTGTGGTTATAATGATTGACAGGTCCCCTACCGTACAAAAACACATCATTAAGTACATCAACTAAATTTTAAGATATTCAGATATAGACGATATAGTTATATATTATACTTATTTTTTATGAAAAAAACTATTTAAATATGTTTAAATATTGATATCTAATACAATTATACGGGATGATTATGTAATAATTATGTTATACCAGTAAATTGCGATTATAAAGGTGACAACAGTAGAAGATAGATTTAGATACAACTTTTTAACCACAGACGATAAAATATGAAAAGACTTAGAACATTTTTCTTAGAAGACAATGTAATAGATAAAAGCCATGTGAATTAAGTTTCATAAATGAATACAAATAAAAAAATTTTTTTGTTAATTTTGTTGAAAAATAAGGCATCTATTGCGGTTTCAGCTTCTATAGCTTTTACTCATCACATGTTTTTTATAGTAATTAAAATTAGAAACTATTTTTTTTTTTAGTCAAAAAATATACATATTTATTTATATTATATATATATAGTATAAATGCACACGAGTGAGTAGACATATAGAATATATTTTACATGCCTACCAATTTATAACTATACTTTATTATTGATAAAAAAAATAATACCAGTATTACCGTAATGCATGCAAAAATGCAAGAATCGATTGGATAGACGGGGTGCTACGTAAAATTAGCACCTCAGTAATGTTATCTATAGTGGCAGAAAAAATCGATTTAAATTTTTTTTTTATTGACGTAGTAAATTTTTCTGAATTAGTTGTAAAAAAAATAACACTAATTTAGAACCAAATGTTGGGATACAAACTTCACGTACGTGCAAATGTATAAAACTTACGCACGCTTTTAGTTGTTTAGTAAGTAAAATAATTATGGAATATTTGATGGTCTGTAGTAATAATATATGTGATAATGTGTAACAAATGAAGAGGTCTCCCACGGTTATTCATATATTATATTAGGTGTATTCATCATTAGCTATAAAGATTAAGGACTCAAATGTTGTACACGTCACTTACCTTCTCTTTGGACGAGCGAATGGACGATTTTCACCGATTTCGGGTCCTTGATGTCGCGATTCTTGTACACGGACGAGACGCTCGTCGGGTCGTACTTGTTGACGCTCAGTATGCCCTGCTTAGTGCCGTCCGACCAGTATACGCGATTTTCGAACACCGCCAGTCGGGACGGCGATGGCACCTGCGGCCCCCTGAGTATGAGGTGTCGGTCGTTTCCGTCGTAGTCGACCGTTTCGATGTAATCAAGCAGCGAGTCACACCAGTACAACCGCTTGTCGAGTATGTCGGCCGAAACGCCGGACGCCTTGTACACAGCGTCGGTGACTATGGCTTTGGTGTCGCCACCGTCCATGTTGGCGCGGATTAACTGGTTGCCGTCCGCTATGAACATGTACCCTTGGGTGGGATCGAGCGCGATGTCCGACGGGTTGGTCAAGTTGCTGCTCAGCACGATCGCGTGCCAACGACCGTTTAGCTCGAACACGTCCACCTTCTGGCCAACGCCGTCCACTACATACAGCTTGTTGCCGACCCAGTCCACCGCCACCGAAATGGGTTCCCACATTCCCGGCAACGTGATCTCGGGCGGCATGGCGTTGCCGTCCCGCACGAACTTGTCCACGTCGAGCAACCTCGCCGACTTGATCTTCTTCAGCTTCACGTCCGACCAGTACAGCGTGTTGAATGCGTAATGGTAGTCCATGCCGCTGGCCGACGTCGCGTTGGCCACCACCACCTGGTTTTGGTACTTGGAGTCCATTTTCATGATGTTTCTGTCCTGGGCGAAGTACACCTGGAACGGTTGTGTCCGGTTGTTGACTACGCACTTTTTCCGTTCCATCAGCGTGTACCCGGGATAACAGCTGCACGTGTACGATCCTTCAGAGTTCTTGCACATCTGTTCGCAGAATCCCCATTCGGAACACTCGTCACGATCTGAAAGTATAACCATAACATATTATAACACACACCCGCGATCACGCCATTGAAAATCACGTCGTACGGGTTTTCGTAAGCGTAGGACACGAGTCGTCCCTTTTACCGTTTATCAATGAAAAATCATCGATTGCCAACAAAATTTCTATAGTATTATTTTTTATTACATATTTTTATTTTTATTTTTTTTTTTGAAAAGGAAATTCTATAATCAGGTACTTATCGTAATTCGTAATCATACAATATTTCAAAGTGTATGAATTACCTGAAATTAACCTAATCGAGGCCGTCGGCACGCTGACACGTCGAACTCGTATAGAAAACCGACCGATAAGAAAAACAATATATTTTATTTGAACTATTGCGACTAAATTTAACTTAATAGATCTATGAAATTGCGATTTTTTTAAATGACGTTATAAGATATATAGAAATTAAAAATTAAAATATTGTCGCGAGAATAAAATATTTTCAGGTTTTTTGAAAAGTGTTATGCAGAGTTAGGTGTACTGACAAAAAATGAGATGTACTGTGCAAAACAATAAAAGTAATGAAATTTTAATGGCTATGGTCGTAAACCGACTTATACGTCACACTTCATGACCTGACTACCTCTAAATAATACAAATACTATATTATATACTATAAGTACTAACCTATACACGTTTTTGAATCGTTTGCAATTTTTCTTCCTTCCGGACAATAACACGAGCCACCGGTTGGTGACGCCTGACACTTGTACTCGCAGCCCAGAGCCGGACAACTGAGTGAAGCTATAAACAAGACACGTAAGTATAAAATACAATAAGGGGGGAAAATATTTATTTATTTTTTAACGCTTACAGCAAGCTTCCTCTTCGTCGGCATTATCATCGCAGTCCTTATGCCCGTCACACAGTTGCGACTTGTTTATACACTTGGGCCGTTTGTTCGGTCCGCCCTGGGGACATAGATATTTACCCGGGCAAGCTAGCGCAGTGCAATTCAACTCGTCCGTGCCATCGTGACAATCGGCGTATCCGTCGCACTGGTAGTTGAGCGGAATGCAAAGCCCGTTGCCACACCGAAACTGGCCGACGTGACAAGCCGCAAAATCTTTTGGAAAATCAAACGTTTAAGTGAAACCAATAGATAAATCGCAAAACAGAATGGACGAAGACGTCCACCATCTACAGATCATCGAGTTTGTATGTGTTTATATATATATATATATATATATTTAATACTTACTGCAGTTTTCTTCGTCACTGTTGTCGCCACAATTGTTTTGATGGTCGCATTTCAGTTTCGGATCGATGCATTTTTGTCCGTTTAGACACCGGAATTTGTCTAGTGGACACGATATGTTCATTGCCGACCCGCAGTTCTCTTCGTCCTTGTGGTTGCGGCAGTCGTAGTAACCGTCGCACCGCTTGTGCTTGGGCAGACATGGACCACTGCTCGGACCGTTCACCTCGCACCGGAAGTCTTCAGTCTGACATTTTCGGTACGCTAAGCAATAAATTGCACATAATGCACATTGTAATAATATAATATATCGCGTTGTATAATAATGTGTCTTTAAAGATAAATCACGACGACCCAAGATTATCAAAACGTGTGCGACGTGAAAAAGAAAACGCCCGACCGTAATTGACAAAACAGCAGCACCGGAGAGATCAAAACACTTCACGATACACGACTGATAGTGCGATAGGTTTTGCGAGAGTTTCAACACACGAAGTTATAATATAAACGAAGACGAATGATTTCCGCAAGTCTCGTCCTGTTTCCACAAATTGTTTTCGTACTACAGATGTGATGAAACGATTAAGTCCCGCGCATCATGGTTGCCCGTTTCTTTTTATTTCAAAAATGTGTATATAATGCTGTCACTTATTATATTATATGCTCGCTACACGCAATATAATCGAATTTTAGATTAAAATCTTTGAAAATTCTCTGAATGTACGTTATTTATTATTACAAGTCGTTTAATGTATATTATTCCGCCTTTCTGCAGCCTTCATACATTCGCGAATATTCAAATAGGCGTTTAATTAATGAAAAAAAACCTCATCACCGAAGATCGTTCCATTATTTCAATACGACGATGTTATTACACCGGTTGCACATGTTGATAACATTACACGTATGTATACCAACTTAAAGACCATAATTATTATCAAACAGATTAATTTGTAAATAGATCGTATGCAAGGAATGCACGTACAAAGTATATATTACTTCGATTTAATATTTTTCTCTCCCGACAGATCGCCTATAGTATAGCATATAATACGTGGTGTACACGGACACTCGAATAATATTGAAGAATTACGAGGGAGATAAGTGAAAAAAAAAATAATGTTATACAGCCTACCTCATCGGATTTTTCTAAAATCACAATTCGTTTAAGCCGCTGACGGTCGCATTCAGAAATAGACATAATATGTTTAAACGTACATAGTCTGCCGTAATGCAGTTGTAAATATTGCGGATGAATCGATTCATTTATATAATATGTATAGTTGTACATTGTTTGTGCATCACTATTGTTCATTTTGACCAATTTTGTAACTCTGTTGCAATCGTTTCAATTTTGGGTTATGCGCATCGCTTGCGCAGCTCCTACTACCTTATGTCTTAATTATCGTACACAATTTGCACATCAGCATATTTAACAATAGTACTGGTATAGAGAAAGGAAATCCAAAAAAATTAAATTCAACACTTAAGAAGCTAATATATATATATATATATTTTTTTTTTTAATTAAAAAAAAAAAAATTCGTATATTAGTTTGATACTATAAAAGTGATAGAATCTTCGGCTAATCTACAATTTATTGTTCCCAAATGTTGTAAACAAGAATAGATGTAAAAATCATAAATCGGGGTCATTCATATATATTATATAGTCACGCTTAGACCCAAAATCAAAATTCACTTTATAGTTGTAACATTGATTAGGAACGCTCAAAAGTGCAAGTTGTTTACTAACTCTTAGAAGGTACCTATAGCTTAACACATTTTAACAGTCGTAATAATTATATTTTCAAATATTTTGTAAGTAGGTATTTCTGTTTACAAATATAAACGAATGGGAGTGGTACGTATACTATACGACAAGATTAAATAACTTAAGTGCACCGGTGACTCGTAACCATGGCCAACCTATAAATTGTTATCATAGTATAGCATAATTTATAGATATATGTATTTTAACTATACATTATACAACTAGTATTTAAAATTTAAGAGAACAAGAAAATGTATTTTAAATTGTTTATGTTATAAAGGTTAGAAAGATACAAGTACTTATACCTAATAAATTGACATATCATACATGAATTACAGCAATTATTTAATTTTCAAGTTCATCTTACAAAATTTAGTACTTTCTTAAAAGTTCTTTGAATAAGTTATGTACTCTACCAACAACTCGTTCGATATGCTGATGTTCAAACTTTGACGGGCAATATACAAGTATATATTACGAATGGCATAACTCGATATTTTTATTACATCATACTTTCCGTTTCAAATTATCGGTAAGTAATTTAGTTAGGAGCGTACGGGTAAAGTTTGGGTCAAGTGTTAGGTATATGATGATATACTCACAGCAATCAGCCTCGTCGGAACCGTCCACACAGTCTACGGTAACGTCGCACCGATAGTGCGGCGGGTAACAGTACGTCTTGTTCCAATGGTACTGGCGGCACGGCAGCAGCGTGGGTTCGCACTCGGGCGGAGCTAATGGTAAATCAAACATGAAACGACATTATTATTTGTTTTTCACTCTGTCGCTGACCACTCTGTATAATTCACAGCGTGTCAAACCCAACGCGTTGATGCGACGGGTCGGTGTGCCTATATTATACATTATGTGTCACCGACACGGCGACACTATATTATATACCACGAAACTAAAACAACTAGGTGCCTAACCGATAAAATGCGGCTATTATGAAAAAAAAAAAACTTATTGTTAGGTTAAAAGATTTATAAAATATTTATAATAGAAAAATAAACAAGTACGAACTGACTAAAGCTTCTAGAAAAATAAAATCAAGTACGCGCTGTCTATAAGATTAAAAGTTTACGTATTAGACCAGAGTGAAAAACCTAATCGTAAAAATAATGAACCTACACTACTCTGTCGACTGCCTTTATTATTTTTATTATTATTATTATGATTATCACTCACGGCAACTCTGAAACTCGTCCTCTCCCCGGTCGCAGTCTTTTTGCATGTTGCACAGCAAGTCGGAAGTTATGCACTTGCCGTCCGAGCATCGAAACATCCCCGGGCCGCATGTCGTCGTCACCGGAACACCAGTCGTCGTTTCGGCGACTACTAAAACACAAAAAACGAGAACAAAATGATTAATACACACAGTCGAACAATTTTTAATTTAACACCCAAAAACGAAAATCTTTCACCGTACAATACGCAGTCATGTACACTTTGGGCACTCCTGTACCGGGTCTACAATAAACGAACACACTACGATATACAACATAGGTATATATAAATTATATTGTACAAGAGACCATTGTGTTTCGAGCACACCTTCAAACGGACGGACGCCAGAAACATATATATATATACATACATGTATATACGTGTATATAAGTATTTTATTATATGTGTACCTAATACTGGCTATACGTTAATATACATTTACTACAGGTAAGTAATAAAATATATCACTGGTTCGTCTGCTTATATATTATATATATTATATATATAATATAACTATTACATTATTATTTATGTACAACACGTAGGTTATACCTCGCGCCGTCGCCATTGCACCGGTGGTCGTCGTCATCGTCCACGGATAATGATAACAATAATAATCGAATAAGACACGTCTCACTTACGCCCGTGCCCGATAAACAGATACCTACATATTTTTTGTTTTTATTCTTGAATATTTACAATTAAACGTTATGGTACGATTATGTATACGATCTATATATGATATAATACAGGAATCAATATGCGTTGATGCAGTCAGCGTGACAATGAGACTTTGGGACTTACACTTTTAAGTAGATTCATAGGTGACATTCTCTAGAGTAAGAATAGCTACATAGTACAACTATGTAAACGTACCAACTGCGATCTATAGACTTATAGATGGACGCGGCGTTACTATTAGTAATAACACGTTACAGATTGAAAAATATAGTCAAAATTTGGTTTTGGATTTCTGGTGCAGTTGCTAAATACATTCATATTAAACAAAATTGTTAAAAATAAGATAATTTACGAATTTAAAACATGAAATGGCGTTTTATAAAAGTTAAAAAATAAACAAAAGATATCGATAGACATACGTACGCGAAAAATGAAATTGTGTGATAGTATCGTATTCATTTATTAATAACAACAATAACTATAGTTTTGAAGTATATAATGTCGCAGGTAAAATATTGATTATTAAATTAAACGGAGTGTTCAGACGCATATTATTAAAATAGTATTGAATAGTATAAAATATTAAAATATATTTTTTCTATCAATTACTAAATAATACAAGAACTAAATATCGTCACTTGATCAGAATAACAGTAAACGTAAATTTTGAGCAGGTAAGACCAGGAATTTATCACATATTACACATATTGGTTATTTATATAGGTAAACACTATACATGTATATTATACAATCATGAATAATGTACCTAAACCAAAATTTGCACATGTCTATACATAATATGATATCCCATACTTTATAAATAATTATGAATGTAATATAGAATAATAAATTCTTTTATTGTGAACCAAGTAAATATATCTCAGAAAATACAATAAAAGAATTTTTAAAAAATACAAATTTTTTAAACGTTTAATACCATATACCTATATTATATATATTTTACATTTTTCTATACAGTATATAGTGACATCGATACACTTCTAAAAACTCTAAAAAAAATTAATTTCCTATACTTTCTTTAATGATTGACAATAAAAGAATAATAATATAATCAGTATGAGCACATTTGCACCGGACGATTTTCGTGAGTTTACGAACCAATGAATCGACTGAAACACGGCAGTGGCAGCGGGCACGGTCACAATAAGCGCATTTATATACATTATACCTATAAGCATGTATTTATTATATATATAAATATAGTATATACATTGAAATATAATTTTATATGGAACGATAGTCACCGCCACCGTTATGAGTGTGGTGCGTGCGCTAGTATTGTTTGAAGGGGAAAAAAGTACGATTTTTTTTTACTATAATTGGACATCAATAAAAAAAAATTTGTTTCATGAGTGTATATTATATTGTAATTATTTGTTCTGTGTTATTGTTATATTGGCCCGCATTTTACGGACACCGCGAAATCAGGTCGTTTGTGAATTAACCCACACTACTAAAATATTATTGCGGATAGCGAACGCGAAAAGTTCGATTACAATAATTGTACCTATATCATAATATGAAGTCATAGAAATCATCGTGGCGTTATAAGAAAATTAACACACAGATACAATGATATTATAATTGATATAATAGGAATATTTCTATTTCCATATTTTTTATCGTTAAACGCATCAAAAAAATTACTGTTATAGATGGATCAAAATTGCAACCACTGTTATATAATTTTCTTTTACTATTTCCGTGTTAAAATACGAAAGAAAAACAGCTTTCATAGAAGAAAATATTTGAACTATTAATAATTGGTGATAACCACACCACCGCCACACAAAAATTGAGACGGGTATTATAATATTCAATGTATGTAAAAATCATAAGCCCATAAAATATATTGAATAAAACGACTGAGAAAAATATGGACTGCAAGTCTGTACATATAATATGCTATATAATTTTTGAACGCATTATATACAGGCGTATCAATTATTCCTTCACAATCGCGTATAATACCTATATTATTATAAATACGAACGAATAAATAACAATAATATATATATACCATTATACCTGCGTAATTAAAATAGTAATAATATAATTATTACACGCACATATTATACATATATATTATATACCAGCACAATATAGGAGTCTAATGAGTCTACATATATTTCTTATGTGGTATTGTATAGCAGTCTTATAATAATATGTTTAAGTCATACATCATCAAATAGCAACGGCCGCGATATTATACACTTCTCAAATTACTTTTTTTTTCTTATCAGAATCCGACACCCCGTCGTAAAAAAAAACTATAAAAAATATTCTAGCTCACTCCACCGTAATGACACTGGAAAATCGAACACACGTAATGTGTATAGATAGGTACTCTATTAATATATAATATACATTATGCATTTATACGGCGGGTTCGCAAAAGTTATAGTATAATATGTAAATGTGTAATGTATTCTAATAACATAGTATACTCGTGTGTGCTATGTATATTTATATATACATACATTATACCTGCGTCCTACAGGAACAATCAAATAACGTTTTCACGGTGTCACAGTGTTCGTAATAATAATATAGATATTAGATACATATATATATATATATGTACCATTTTCGTGCTATGCGGCCGTTGTAAAGTCGTCTACGACGAAGACTTTCTCCGACATAATTTACTTTATATTATATAGGTACTAGGTAGCTATATAGTATATAATATACATGTGTGTATGTATGTATACAGTCTACAATATATAAGCGACACAATACAATGAATCGAAAATTCAGTATACGAGTATAATGTATATATATATTTTTTTTTTGAGGGGGAGCTTAAGTTTTAGAACTTTATAAAATATTATTTATATTAGGTTTATCGCAATATTTAACTTCTGGTTAGTTCTTCTTATATATTATTCTTACATCCTTTATAAATACAACAACCTCTTTTAAAAGTATCAGCACTATATTATAACATTGTTTCTTATAGCAAGAGTTTATAACACTAATTGATAAATCAATATAGTAACAGGAAATTAATTATAAAAAGCATTAACGCAAATATGATGTTATCTTTGCGCCACCAACCCACTCATCAGTCACCACTGATGCGCGTAAATTAAATACACACCCTACAAATATGAAATTTTAATGCAGCCTTTGACACAAACATGCTATCGGGGTGTAAGCACAATACATATTATGTCAAAAACCATACATCGTAGTGAGTACCTGTGCGTACTATGGCAAACGCATAATATTATACATTATATTCACGCTCAAGTATATGACTCGTCGCCCTACTTATAGCTTTTCATTAGTCTATATGAGAAATCATTAAAATCGGTTTACGAGAGGTCTCATCTATCCTACAGCTACCGTATAACACACGCAAACTCATCGTTATAAAATTGCATGATAGTAATGTCGGGTAAACTATAAGTTAAAATTATACGTTGGACCATGTCGACACAAAGTTGGACACCAAATAAACGTACAGAGTACAGACCGACATTTTGTTACCACCCCAAGCGTATTGAATACACAGTATACGAGTTGGAGGTTATCATGCTTATAAGTGACTTTAATGAGTATAACATTATGCACCGCGCGGACAACTGGACTAGTAAAACGTGTAAGTACCTAAGTAGTTAGTAGGTAATCAATAAACCCGTACATCGTGCGTCATCGTGTCAGGCCTAAACACAAATATAAGTTTCGAATACATTTTTGGTATAATACTTTTTAAATTTTTTTATGACATAACATCAACAATTATTTATATATTACATGTTATAGTCAGAAAATAATAATACCTACTTAATAGATACAATTTATAAGTTTATTTCAAATATATTATAATTTAAAAGCATTATCTATGTCCTATGTATTACGCGTAGAATTCAACAAAACTACTATTATAAAATTAAGAGGTTTATTTGGTTATGTATAAGCTGACTAAACTTATAATATATTATACGATATAAATGTTAGGGATGAATTATAAGATCTATGCAATTCAAAATTGAAGAAACGATACATGAATAAATGTATACTCACAACATAATTATAATATAATGATATAGGTATATATAGTACATAGCGCTCGTGTTTAGACTTTTCCAAAAAATATTAACTGACATTTTTTAACATTTAGAAATATTAGTATAAAATATCAAATTAATATTAATTACAACGTTGCAACATGAAATGTAATTTAACATACCTATTATTTATTATAAGTTACAACGTAAAACTCTCTGTGTCATACTGTCATCGTACAAAATAAAATCCCTAACGAATATGGCGATTAAAAAAATAAAACATTATTATCTCATAAACATCAACAACAACAGCATGATATTCTATACAATATCATCTATCTAACCCACTGTAACTAATTATTTTATTTATCTCTCGTACCTATACACTGGCAATTTATTAAAGGCAACATATTATAATGATATACGCGTAACATTATTATGTTGAAATATTATTTTAATTTTTATCAAAAAAAAAAAAAAAATTATACAATAATACAATTATTTTACGAATCCTAATTTATCATGCGCGACCTTGTAGAACTAAAGGGTCTCGTAAAAAGTATTCCCATTTAGAATGGACAATATGTACCCATATATAATATTGTCAACCCTGATCACCTTGTGCTGTATAAATATATTTGACATTACCTATATCTATGTATGTATACAATTGTATTTATTAAAAATAATGAAAATCACGGTTTGTCACCAACGAATGAATTGTTGACGATTATAATAATTCAATAAATATATCCATATAATTTTACAACATAGGTGTTGTTTTCAATTTTGCATAAATTTTTTAACTTTAATTCGTGCAATATTTTTTATTATAATTATTATTATTTATCTATCTAATAATTGGCCTTGCATCAAAAATGTGTTGACCTCGTACACAAAACGATACAACAACAGATCGACAGCGAGAATAACTTATTTTTTCCGACTAGGTACGAAAAATTATTACATTATATTATACCCGATGATGATCACGGGATGCACACATGACATCGTTTAAACGTTACACGAGCATGATATCAAGTTATAATAATATTATATTATACTTGCGTGACATACAAATTATACAGAATTCAAGACATTAAAATAACACTATATACACTATACAGCCATATAAAAAAATAAAATTAAAGTCGGGTTATTTGAGCATACTTAAAATTAACACTTATATAATATGATAACGTTGATATTCAATACGATTAATGCATAATTAACCATATGCTATATTCCAATAAATGTGTAATTATTACGTGTGTTCGATGAAGAAAACACCATAAAAGAAGAAGCATTATAAGAAACATTACTCAACCATTAGTTTAAACTTCGTGCGGATCGTTTTTATCATTATACTCATAATATAATACAGCCAATTGTTGAAATAACAATACCCATAAAAAACTTTTTAACTAAAAACATATTAATATAAGTCTATCGTATTATATTTTTTTGGAAAAAAAAATTAATTGATAATATATTAATAAAAATCAATAATGATCAAATTGAACATCACGAAAAACGATGACAGATTGGTTCATTATACTACATTATTCTGTCATTTTTTCCATAAAAAAAATTACGATTTTAAATTATATAAAAACAGCGAATACAATACCAGTTTAAAATAATATAACATCGGAAAAATGATGATAACAGATTAATTTCCAACCGACCAAGCACGATTTGATCGGTGGTTGTATATAACAAAAAATACAACAAAGATAAACAGAAATTTGATAATACATAATAATATAATGACCGTAACTCAATATAAGTAACTACGTCATTTCGTTTAGTAATTTAAAATGTTTACGTCTACACTTGTTTCATAATTTTCGGTAAAATTACACAACTATATATATATATAAAAACTAAACCCAATCTAACTATACATTTTGTGGGTTTTAAATTGCAGCTCTAAAAAAAATTGAAAAAATTTTAATAATTCACAGTACAGTTACATTGTATAATTACAAGAAGGTATTCAAATTAAAATTTTTAAAACTGATGTTTCTGCAGTAGACGAACATTATATATTTCTGTATATTATAAGCGTAGATATATCTAATATAATCGACGAATATATTCGTGTACCTTCAACATCAGGACGGCCGAAAACCCATCGAACACAAACAATGAGTCTTATGAACAATATATGATACGATTAATCAATCACGAAATACAATAGTGTTCGTCGTATCTTTCGGAATCTCGCATATCTTATAAGCAAAATAAAAAATTCGTTCCTCTTATTTCTCTCTCTCTAGTCTCTGTTCATTCTCCTTGTATCCCTACACCCCTTCGCGTGCTCTCTTTGTCGGAAATACTCATCAAACGATTCTTAGAATATTTGCATATTCACACACATGACACACACATTCAATATACTACACGTATATAATATGTAGTCGTGACGAGCAACGAAGGTTGAAGGTACTGTTTTCGCGCGGTGGTCGCGGTTTTATAATAATATAAAACGAAAAGAAAAAAGAACGCACAACATTCACCTCTCTTCGGTGTCATCCGAAGTGAAAGCAAATTTACCATAACAATATAACGATTCGTAATTTTTTCCAGTCCACGTATCCGTGCTACTATATATGTATACGTATAAATATATATACATACGTGTAATAACGATATAGGTTAACTTAAGAAATTGCACGTGTAATGCAATAATGGCTGGAAAAACGCAAAAAATGTCCAAAAAAAAATTCGATTATAATGGTTTTCACAGACACTATTTTCGTCTTCGCAAAAGAGAAACCCCGATAGGTGTATAATGTATAATACACTATACACAGTAAAAAAACAAATCCATAACGTATAAATATAGATATATAATCACCTATACTCGTCTATATTATGACCATAATAATTGGCGTGTTTTTCGTTTTCTTTACTAACGACCTGGATAGTGTATTTTCCGAACGTGACGTCATTTTTCGAATTAATATTGTTAATACCATTTTTTTTTTCATTTAACAGACCCACACTACTCAACATTCAACAAGCAAAATTTTGCATGTATAATATTTTCTATTTCAAGATTGAATACATTATTAAACATCGTTTTATAACATAAAATGTTAAAATGTCGATGCAGAATATATTTATATTATTAAAATAAAATACGTTTCGTTTCGAAATATCAATGTCACCGATTTCACGCATATGCTGGAATGGCTAGAGAATGTATAAACCGAACATTTAGTCATTAGGCCATTAGGCTCAAATCATTAAGCATCAGACTAGTGGGCTAATGGACGTAAAAATACAATGTAAAGCGTGTACATTATAAAAACATTTGATGGCAATGATTGAATTTTCAGAAAATTTTGAAAATATAGTTTACTATAATACACTACGTCACTTCTGGTGAAACGATCATTTCGTACCGCTGCAGATTCACGAAGTACCTAAAACACGATATTTATCAATTTATTTAAACCTGGTTCGTTAAAATGTAATTTCAGAACTTCGTTTTCTCGCGTTAATTCGATATACTGCTACTTATTACTACACAGATATTATAACGATAATCGAAGAAGTTATTATTGACGATGATACATGCGCCCATCATAATACATAGCATACATATAGCATGCAGGTAAGCAGTAGCACATAAAATTAATTTGGCAGGTCATCTGATTTCTGAAATTGAGCATCATGCAATATGAACTCATTGAAATCTAAACGCAATTTTATTCATGTATTTTTTGTGTATATACTTAAATTGGTGACGGTCTGAATTTATGCGAAAAATATCAATAAAACTGATACAGTAAGTCAAAATAGAAACATTTTGATCTAAAATATATAAAATAAATATCAACAATATATAATTAATTCTTACGTTCTTATTTATCTCACATCATGTGTACCTTTATACTTTTATATTACAGTATTACACTAGCTATTAAACGCCTCACCATATAAGCATACATTTATTATATACATATAGTATACACATTCGCGCGTTGTTGCATTGTCGCAATCGTGACAATTATACATTTAAAAAACGTCACAAAATTATCGTCAAAAATAAAAAGAACAAAATGGACGCACCTGAGGAAATAACGAAATAGCCGATGACCCCCCCCCCCCCTGGTTAAATATCATTAAGTTCTATAAAATTCTATTAAAACATTAATATTCGATTACGGGTGTGCGTGGTTATTATAAATAGGAACAATTCTAATGATACCAATATAATTATCATACATTACTTTACATATTTCTACATTCATTAGGAACAATTGAATTGAAGGAAAATATGTTCTGCCCAGATTATAATTATAATAGTATAATAATGGAATACAGAACTGCTAAAGTGAAAAAGTATGTATGATTGTTAATTTATTTATAAAGATTAAAATGTTCCATGCTTATAATATGTATATGCTTTTTAATGTTCATTTTTCACGTATTATATTCTTTTAAATTTGAATTTTTTTTTGAAAAGATATTTGTATGGTTTATTTTTGATAACACCAACACTATATTATAATGTCTCAATAATTTATATTTTGTTCATTATTGTCCAGTCATTCAACAATAAGTAAGTAGGTAGGAATACTCAACAGTAATTCTCTAGTCTAGTCCCAAAGTTTAATTGTATATTATTTTGTATTTCTATCAATAAATTACAAAATAACAGTTCACAAGAAAAATAGCGTTAGCTTACTTCGCGTCCTCGTTTTGCGAACCCGATCGATATAGGCCATCTGTCTATGGTATAGATAAAAAAATACTCGATTTTTGTCAAACGAAACGAAATTAATGTGTTTAAAACCCTATGACAAACTAATAAGGGTTAAAAAAAAACCAAAATTATGAATACTCCGTTAGCTTTAAACAATAATTGCGCACAATTTGATACCAATTGGTTCATTGGTTTCCAAGCCTATGAGCCTTATATAAGTGTATATTTAATTATATACATATCTATACCGTATAGATATAATAAAGATGATGAGTTTAGTTTAATTTAGTCAGATTTAAAAAATTATTTTGGTGTTGGATAGACCAATTCTTAAGAAGGTTAAGCAGGTTAGGCTAAGACCCTATTTGGGGTTGAGCAAAAATAAAATATGTCACAAAAACGCCAAACGAAACGAAGTAATCACGGGGGTGGGTAATATGACGCGATGGGTTGGGGACTAACAAAGTTTACAGTGTAATTCAATAATGAAATAAGTTTTAACAAGTCCTATACATTATAAAAGGTGGTATTTTTTACAGGAAACGGAGTGCAAGGGGACAGCTATAAAGGAACGCCGTGTCGTTAGCAAATGACGAGTTTTAAATAAGGAATTGAACAACGTTTAAATCACATAAGAGAAGTAATTTTAATGCTCACCACGTGTAAAATGTACACGTACAATACAGGTACACGGGGAGAAAATGTCCATCTATAACGTTCGTTATACTCTACTTTCACAGAACCAGAATTTGTTTTCAGCTATCGTTCGGGGCAGACTTTTTCGTGTCTTTTCCCACATGGCTACTGCGTTTGTACATTTCGTTCGACCCGCAACAATATCACTAATATCATAGCCACAGAGATAGCGATAAAATATTACGTTGACTATCGTGATTGGACGAGTCATGTATAGGTTAAGTCCTCTCGTCCACGTCAACATTATTATCGGATAAATAATATAATATGACTGCAGTGCAGTATTATAATGGTTTAATGTCGTCAATAAAAATCTAATCCATAGATCATATAGGAATGCGGACAGTTTGCAATATTGTCGACGAACGCGAACGAAAAACAGTTCTACTGAGCGCATACCATCGTTGAAGGGCCATCAAACACGGTAATTACAGGAAACGTAAAGCACGCACACGTGAGCTCGCGAGCGCACTCTCCATCGAAAATAGTGCGCCGCGTGGATATCGAAGGACGGCATCACTGCTCCGCCACGCATAAATAGTACACGTATAACGTTATCGCAATTCGTGATAATAGGTACAACTCGTTAAAAAAAAAAATAATAAGCCGAAAAAATTATTGTAAATATAATATAAACAATATTAAATATTACAAAAAACAAAAAACTGTACATGAGACACCGCGTCAGGTTACCCCGAATATTCTAGACCATCTACCGATTCACGATGTCAATATACCTATATATACCTAACATTTTTCATTCGTTTTTGCCGTACTTTTGGTTTCTTTTCTCGTGAAAGACGTACATAATACACACAAACACACATGACCTGCATCCAACCCGAGAGCGGCCCAGAGTTCGTTCACCCGGTTGCCCAGGTCACACCCATCTGCGCGGAGTCGACCTCTAACTGGTTTCGTACCCGGCAGGGAGAACAACGCCACTGGAAGGAGGGGGGCCTATGACTCGGGTAAGCGGCGCTGCGCCGACGCCGAGTCGTGTACGCACACCACACAAGCCTATAAGCACACGTATATGATATATAATATGATAATAACTTTATACGTGTGTTTATCGTTAAAACGCCATTAACGCGGGTGGTGTAAGCTGGTACGTATATAGGTACCGCGAACCCGGACGGTTGTGATTGTTATCGGTGGCCCGTGCGAGCGGTGGAGATTTTTGAAAAAAAAACAACAACACCATTAACTCTAATTTAAGACTGAAAATCGCTCTGTTCTTCTGAACACGACGACAACGACGACACACGTCATATTATTATAATAATATTATAACGAATGGTGGTCGTGGTTGCAGAGTTAAGCGGCACCGCAAAGCCACCGCCGTAAACACAACTATATAATATTATTATAGATACAAATCGTATACTTAAAATAATAATAATATACATACCTACATACCTATTACCTACTGAATTATGTATATAATATTATGTAGAGTACGGCAAGTGTGCGATAACGTAAATGGTTTCCGTTTTTTCCATACCGCTTTATAATATAATAAATAAACCAAAAATCCGACAAGTCTAACGGTAAAAAAAAACTCACTTCGAGAGGACGCAGCAGTAAATTCGGTTATCTCGTAATGTATATTTTTATATGAGTGCTGACAATCAAGATTTAAATTGAGGTTTAATATACATTATAGTGTTCACATCGAAAATGACCAGTACCTATATGAACTTTATCCGCATTATTTTATAGTAATCTTTTGGTATCTTTTTTTTTATTTGAAATTTGCAGGTACGGAATGATGAAAGGTGGTAATTGGAATATAAATCTCCGGGAAAAAAAATTAAAATAACTTGGATTTTAAATTTAACGATTCTTTAATCATCATCAAAAAAAAAGAAAACTTCAAGACTTAACATAGTAACTAAGTAAGATTATCGTTTTTCCGCTAAAAATACTGTTGCATAATAATAATAATCGATACAATAACAGTCGATACCTATATACACCTATAGTCTATTACCTCTATGACTCTATACGAACCCAGTACCTAATCCAAGTTTTTAATTAACGCGCGTTTGCCGCTTAACGAAATCGATTATCAACCATACGCCACGGTGACTTTAACGCCGGCGGCCAGAGACACTATATACAGTATATTATAATATATGTTTGTTAGATTTACCGCAATGATTAACCTGAAGTACGCAGAAAGCTCATTTATAAGAAATTAAAAATGAAAATCTCGATTAATAAAAAAAAAGTTCAAATTTTTATCAACATTAAATATTGGCGTTATCTACTCTTCTATATACAGTTTCTAATCGTTTTATTTGTATCAATAACCTGTGTAAAAATACATTTTCCCACTTATTAATATACATATATATATATATATATATATATATATATACTTACATAAAAAATAATATAAATAAAAATATGAATGGATAATTGAACAAAGAAAATGATTTAAGACTTAAAGTTACCAACATAAAACTAAAAATGTCGAATCTTTGTTCATTCAAAACCCTATCGAACGTTGTCTGTTTAAATTATTTACGACACATCATTAGAGTAACAGTATTTCAAAATAAAATGTAAATAGGTAGTACTAAGATATAAAAAGGCTGAGAACCGCTGATCTACAACTACAATAAATATTCTATATGCAACAATCGCATTACGTATATAATATATATATTGGGAGGTCGTATCGGATTTCACGATTTTCGCACTTCATTTAAAACATATTAAGCTGATATATCATAAAGATAAATGATTGTCTGAAAAATCAAATCTCTCTCGGTCAAAACACATCAATTTAAATACACACGTTTTTTGGTCCACACGTGTGTATATTATATTATTAAAACACGTATAACGTTCGCCGTGGGTTTTGCGGTCCAACTGCATTTATTTCAGCGTAAAACACATGCGTAAAACCACAGAACATTACAAAATATGACATGCCAACACACACAAAACGCGTTTCTAAGTCATTATTATAATACATTAGATATTATTATTACACATGATGCCGCCGACTGTGCGTCGCCTATTTTCGTTTTAGGATGGAAAAAACCAAAATAAATTTTACAATATACCTATAATAGCTATACCAACTTATTTAAAGTGCTTTCCCCATAATGATCAATCATTGGTGTGACGCAATCGCAACGCATAGATTATTATTGATTTTCGAACAAGCGTATATTAAAGTAGCGCTCCAGGTCTACAAATAGGGAAAAGCACTGGAATTATTATTTATAAATAATAATTGGTCGTGATACGGTATTACGGTCGGTTTTTTTTTCACTCCCGTTTTCGCGCACCAATCGCCGTGTACGAACAACGCATAGTAGTTGAAACCTAAAATAAGAGAATATGATTTCTAATTTAAAATCGTACATATAATAGGCCTGCAGGAGACAAAAGTGTGCGTTGAAAGTCGCGAAAAATATAAAGACCGTGATGAATAACGTTTTCATACTGTGCCGCACCGACAACGAGCACAAAAATATTTCTCTAGTCATTTTATGAGTATACGCGCGCACGATCGTGTTTTATAATCCCGCTGCAGCAGCAGTTTAGCCACAAACTATACGGTACTTTGATATGCAATGCACACGTCCGTCACGCGAGACCAAGTCTGTTTCTACCTTAAATATTTATGCGTTATATTTTCAGAGCAAAAACGACCGGACGAGTGTGCCTGCGTATATAGGATTTACGATAACAATTGTTGCGTTCGAGCGATTTGCACAAAAATGTTTTCGGGGACTTATCGTTGAAACTGCGACGTGTTTTGTTTACGATCGCCAGACACAATATATTGTATACAATATGACATTATGTATATTCGTGTAAATATATTTACTTTATTTTCGTTAAACTATTGTTAAGCAATAAACAATAAACTACAAACACAAAGTGCACTACTGCAGGTACTTAGAATCAGGTGCAAGTATTTCAAGTACCTATATATATATATATAATAAACAATTGCACTGTAACTATATTATGTATTCATGTTTCATAGTATAAAATATTATCCAATAGTATGCACTTATATGCTGTGCGTAGAGTATCGAATACACCAGACGTGCAAGGCGCACAGCCGTACAGGCGATTTTCTTCACGAGATTATAATAGTAATTAGTAATATACCTACATCGTAACGAATCGACCACTTTGCGCCCGCGGGTCCAATAATAATAAAACCGCGTTGTCGGGAAACGAAAAGGTGCGGAAGGACTACAGCGCTTAATATATTAAATTATAATGTGGGGTTCGCGTCTATTCGGGCGTATGCATATATATTATAGTACTCCTACCTACGTTATAGTTACGATTTGGTACGCAATTGCGCATTTACGTTCTTCAATTAGCCATCATAGACACGTAATAGACACGAATTCCGCATGTTTCGTAATTCCATTCGTGTAGCGTGCACGCTCCTCCTATTATATATTTATATACACGACGGTGATATTATCGCAAGCACATAGGCGAAACTAGACATTTTGATTATAGATTGGTCCAACGATATAACAGACTTGTGACCCTTCCCTAGTTCCCAACTTATTCAAAATTGTAATGCATAGGCGGACAACGGTTGCTTCAACAGCAAAACATAAGATTACAAATTATATGAAATGGCAGCGACGTTTTTAGTTCTTAAGTCGTTTTATTTCAGTTTTACTATGAGCATATATTATATAAATTATGTATTTCAAAACAAATAATAATTCAACCAGTGCTGTCACAAAAGGTATGTATTAGAAAAAACAATAAAATAATAATAATGATTTTTTGCACTAGATCTTGTTAAAATACACATACCAACCCCGAAAATTTGACGCCCGGGACAATTGCCCCTTTTTCAAACCCCTCTAAGCCCTGGAAGTTTCCAGTTATTCAGACGACCGATCTCATAGATTATGATCGTCAGTCATTCTATACGAGTAGATTGGTCCCGCCACACCGACGCCGCCGATACAATAATGCTTTTGAGGGTCGATCGAAATCGGTTCGGACGCCACGCGCTTCGATCTCTCAAGGACTCGCGGCACTATGTAAACAAACTGTCGCCGTCGCTGCAGGACGTCCGCCGCACACATGAAGCGCGTCCTCGTTGGCTATACAAAACAATATCTCGACGGGTACTTAATACCTATACCATATCCATCTATAGATCGATAATATTTTAATAACAATATAATACTCCTTATAGGTAGTCCATTTCTCGACATATTGTTACACATAATATTGTTGTTGTTGTTGTTGTACAACGATAACTAATTGAATCTCGCGTGACGTTGACCCTATACATACAGAGGGTGATCGAAGACGTAAAGCGTAAGTCTCACGGGAGCGCGTGAAGTGTCGAGACAGTGGCATAGGATTTATATACCTACTGATACTCACACAATTGTAATTTGTACGACCCCGACCACATACCGGACGGAAATTTGATGAGGCGAAGTCATTACGGTCTGCGCAAACTCTTATACGGCGGCAATTTTATCGCACGTGTGCTAATAATATGTATAAAATGTGCATTATAAAAGCTTAAAAATTATTATAATAACGACGAGGTCATATTCCTGCACGGATGCATCGTCGTTGTGTGACGACAAACACGACGTGTGTTCAACAACGTGAATAATTGCCCGGCGAGATTAGTCGTCCGGCGACAGGTATAGGTATATAGGCGGTAGGTAAAAACGTCCGAAATTCGCATTGTCATCGTAGACCGACAACGCTATTGCGCGGCAAGAGGCGAGAAATAATAATAAGAAGGTGTTGGAAAAAAAGAAAACATCCGCATGACTATAAGAAAAATAAAATACTTAATACGTCATTGCGCGTGCGCGAGTATGTGTGTGTGCGTGCGCTTTGCACACTCGGTAATTGCATCTATATAAGGTGTATAATATTATTATAATATTATGTATACGACGTATGTATTCGTCGTACATGGATCGATAACGGACGTCCTTGGTCCATCGTTATATTGACGCACTTAGTAAGTCGTCCTGCGGGCAGAGCAGCATCACTGGACACTGGCACTGGCCGCAGCTGCGTTCGGAAATCTCACACGAAACTATATTATAATATACCTATAGTGTATATAATATAGTACTTATCCTAATTCTCGTTTACCGCAAAATACGTAAAATATGTAAAATAATAAAATACGTAATAATATTAGTATTTATTATGTAGGTATATATAATATACAAATACCATAACAATAATTGGCATACATAAAATATACAAAATGTCAAATCAGTTACACCATGTGTGTACATGTTAGTGTACACCAAAATTTAATACTTAATAGTTTATACAATATACAACAGTAAAGAATAATTTTACATTAAACAAAATTAATTTTCCGAAATAAAATATAATTAATTAATTTTAATTTTGTGCTCAAATAAAACAAAACTTTCTCGTGCAAGTCACTATAACGATTATTTTTTCATATGCAATAATTCAAAATCGTGCTTTTTCAACAAAAAAAAAACATTGTTTTGAATAAAAGTGTTGATGGAAACAATCACATTGACACAAACTGTATGTAATGTAAACATAATAAACGTGTACAAAAAATGCGTCCTATAGTTATTAAAATAATAATACCCTCGTTAATGAGCCACTTTCTTTCATCGATATTGTACATTTCACTCGTATAGGCATTCTATATTACTATATTATTAGTATTATATTATCATCATCGTTGACGTAGTAATTTATTAAATTATTATTAATACCAAGTTGGATGTATATTAGGTATACATACCTCCTAACGACCCAACCCATAATATTGTAACAACCGGTAGTCGCTTGTAGTCGATTATGGTTTATGGTATATACTATACAGTTTTCTGAAGTTTTTTGATAGTGTAATTACTATATACGCATATTAGAATTGATGCCTATAACGGTAAAATTATAATTATTTGCAGTTTTAAGTTTAAACGTGATATATTTCGTACATTGATCAGGATTATTGTTATTTGTAGCAGTTACCTATGAATACGCTGCAAACAACGCCGATAATATGAAATATGAATACCAGCTAGCAGAGTAAGAAAAGTGTTCTTCTATAATAAACCAAAATGCATATACTTGTAATACAATAGCATAACTTGGAGTAATTGGTTTTTATTTGAAAAATAGAATAAATATTATTTACCTATTCCGTCTAAAAATATATTTCAATTTTCATTTGTGTAAATTGAAAACTAATTTTACTGCATTATTCAAGAATCAAGACATACCTAGTATTTGCTTTTAGTAATCTATGAATATTTTACCTAGAAATGTTATATTATAATATAATATTTGATTATCCTTCAAAAAGATGTTATTGGCACCTTACTACCTAAGGTTTGTGCTTACATCACCTACACACTACATCTGGTCCTATCATACATATAATTTTATATATATAGGTAACGGATTAGGTCATTGATATTTTGAATAATCGTAAAATTAGTGAAAAATATAATATAATTAATATTAAAATATAATTCAATATCAAATATACACGTAATAAAAAATATTGATTTTAGAGCTTTTGGTCGAAAATAAATATTAAGATTGGAAATTGTTTTTATTTTTAAAATAAAATATACCTAAGTTGATATACTGTAGGTAATAGGTATTTAATATTCCAAGATTCTAATTTGAATATTTTTTTTACGAAAGCATAAAATGCTAGAATATAATTTATATTATATATAATTTGTAATTCTTCTTTTCTAATCAATTTTAGGTCTATTAAAATGTCTAAATTATTTAATATAATTTCTACCAGAATCATAGTGGTACGATTAATATTAAATACATAGGAATAATCATGGAAAAAAGAAATTTTTTTATATTAGTTTTAACAAAAGTACATTTTAATATGTTCCTCAGAAATAAATATTTCTATAAATTTAACAATAACCAAATTGGTACACATGTCAAAATTGTTGTCTATTCTAAACATAATTTTATTTTTATACTACAAAATTTGTAGTTGAAATATGAAATGCCAATATAATTCATGACTTCTCAGCCTAATAGGCAAAGCTGCAAAATAAGCAATATGAACATTCCGTGACTAATAATTTACGAAAATAATCAGAAATTGTATACATTTATGTTAGTTATTATCTATAGTTGCATATTATTTTCTATTAGGTATAATACATTACAATTTAATAGTATTATGAATATTAACCGAATATTAAGAAATACTCCACATTAGGAACTTAGGTTAAATTAATTAGTAGGTAATGATTAATATATTATCTTTTTCAGTTAATTGACCAATAAAATAATACTTGTTTTATAATAATATATGAATTCGGACAAAATTACATGTTTACATGTCATCATAATAATTCATTCACTTTAATATGATTGAAAAAAAATAAAATAATTGACATGAACTATACAAGTTTCAATAATCAAAGGTTAACCACTTATTTCTAATTATTAATGCCTCTACTTTAATCAAATTAATTTTAGTTTTTTATACCTCTGTGCGTGCATAAAATAGTATCACGAAACATGTTATAAAACCTTATCATATATAAATGCATTTTTTTATACATTTTATTTAATTATTATAAAGTAATATATTTTTAAATTATAAAAACTCATATTTTACTGACTATAAAACTTGTTATTGATCCGAAAACCTATTAATTTTAAAAACTTTTTACCCGACATAATAATGTTCAAATATAACTCGATATTTGTATAACATAAAGTATAACCTGTTAAATTATGATTTAAAAACCCATGTAAAAAATACTCTAAATTGGTATAGAGTATTTACCTGTTAATTCATGTTAATACGTATGAACTGATGACTAATTTATTTAAAATTCAAACAAATAAGTTATGTTAATTGGATTACATAGTTATAATAAAAATACCATTACTCACTCATTCAGTGATTCATTTTAACCTCAGACTACAACCTCAATTTTGGGATCACGGTGGTTTTATAATGTGTCGTAAATGCATAATTCATATATTATTATTTCGACATGATTTTTTATGGATAGGTACCTACATTCAAAAAAAAATATTTCCTAAAACAAATTAATGGCTAATAAGTAACGATAACTGCAGAAATACCTTCGAATTATAATTTATAGGCACCCTCGTTTCTTGTGTTATACACGTTTAAACTGAAATTATATGAATTTCTACCTCGATTTTTAATTTTTATCGTTTCGAAGGAACGTCTTCGTCGTCACGGATCAGCGATATTTTGACTTTAAGTCAAGTCGACAATGACTACCACATCTCGCAAGCCGTGGACAGGGTAAAAATAAAACACGTTAACACCTTACACTGACAACATATTATTATGTTATAATTTATATATATCGAGTAAAACTCAAAAGCAGTAAACCTCAGAAAATGTTTGAAAAAACTAGAACTTTTCGCCCAGTCAAACCTAGTTGTGATCAACATAATTTTAGCAAAACCAAAGTAACTATAGGTACATTTAAATATTTCATAACAGATTTTTTTAAATATTACAAATTAATAACAATAAAATTATTATTGTACGGATAAAATTGTATACTATACATTATCAAGAAAATGTTAATTCTAATAATTAAAAAAAAAATTATAAAGAAATTCACTAACTAATTATTATCGAATAAATTGATTATATATACACCTAAAATAGCATATTATGATTTAATAATAAAAATATATTTCTGACGCTTTTTTGTACTTTATAATGCTGTGAAATATTCAAATGTACAGATTCCAGTTTTTATCAGTCTACGGTTTCACCGAATAATCTTGAATACAACTAGGTTTACCCAAACAATAGTCGAAATACGACGTTTTTCCCAAATACCATGAGTCCGCGAACTGCAATTCACGTTTTCTATGGATTTCTCGATTTCGACTTTTGCTCGTAACACATATTACATTTTACCCGTACAACCCGTTTTCATCTACATAAATAATTATACCGTCATTATTTTTTATTTTAATACAGAATCCCGAATGATTCCAATCGCCACAATTCGATTGTAAGCGTTCACAACGACCGTGTTCGTATAGAGCGCGCGACTTAGCATTAAACCCAGAGGACCTTAACGTCATGAGTATCGTCGGTGAAACGAAGATTTTATCATTATATCTGAGTAAAATATAATAACTGTAATGAAGAAAAATAATTTAATCATAATATTATTTTAATAACGACCTGACGAAGTGACAGCCGTTCAAACGAAATGTATTTCTTCCAGCCACCGGAGGGCGACAACGATTATTATTATTATCATTCACATACATAGTATACGTTATTATTGTAAGACCTGGGGGCTTTCGCACACGAGCGATGACCACCAAATTGGCCGGAAGAATTAGTTTAGACACTTCTTTTTATAGAGTTAAGTGATACGCACACACCGTCGGTCCAGCGGTTGTTAACATTTATAGGTCGCCGTGTTATTAATATGATTATTATTGTTACGAAGAATAAGCTGTGTCGTGTATTGTGGATGTTATAATATTATGTTAAATACGAGTGCGGGAAGTGCTACCAAAAATGATAATTGATGTATAACGTGCAACGGAACCATCATAATCTTGCCACTCGGACGAAAATGTCTGACAAAAATACGCGAGCACCGCAGAAGTTTGAAAGATATTTTCGTTTCGCTTACGCGTTGTTACATTTAAAATACATTCTTCCGGTCGATATAACTTGGCCAGACAGATCCAATATTACACAATCAAAATAATGATTATTGTATTGAAGACCGTGAGCAATTTTTTTCTTAAATTGCAATATTATACATGTATGTGTGAAAATAGAACGACGAATTGACTATTATAAAAATAACCTTTGCTAACGGAAACCCACAATTATTTATATGACGTAGTTATAATATTTTATATAATGCTCGAACACAACACTCGTACACTGCGAAATCGGTTTATTCTTAAGTCTTCAAACAAATCCGTAAATACCTAAAATGAGAAATTGAAAAACTGTAAGTGACTGTACAAGAGTTCGATGTAGAACGTGCGTGTTACATTGTTACGGACCAATGCTTTTATAATACTATTTCGAGCTGTATACCTACGCAAAACGTAATAATCATAAAGATAATAATATATTTTATACATTTATACGGTGCAACAAAATGCCGGAATCGTGATGTAAAACAGTTAGCACTGAAAAATTGTCACTACGAGGCACCCAGCCAACGTCTTGTCAATACACACGCACGCATATATAGATATATTGTATATATAAACGAGCTTAGAATTTACCGATACGGAAACTTGGCGACGATCTGTTACAGATTTGTCATGATTCTCGTTTGCAGTACGACCGACGATGTAACTAATTCGATTATTGCCGAGTTATCTGGTGTTTTTCCTTTCTACTCGTTTTCCGCCAAGTATAGCGATGCGAAAAATTCTTTGAACGTCTACTACTTGGCGAAAGGCCACGCCATCATTGTGACGGCGATCGATCATCAATCGAAAAGGATCTGAGGATATCATTACCAACGTCACAGAACGACCAAAATAGCATTATGTGGGCAATGGCAATATAGTAATATCATATATTTAAACCTAAGGGCTAAGACCCAACGTGTCCTATATATTATATCGTCGTACGCGATAATTATAATAAATCGATTGACCCATGATCCTGCAATGATTTATGTTGTATACGCACGTCCAGACACCATAATAATATGTGGTATATAAAGGATATATAGTGATATTTATTATATAGTGATTCGTAAACATATTCACAAATCCCTTATTTTCCTCTAATAATGCATTTTATTCAAATTTTGATTTTTGAAATTTTCAAGTAGGTACTAAAATACCATATTTTTTGTCATGATACCAATATATCATACGATATATTTATATCATATATATTATAAATTATAACCCAATGCTAGTATATAAGTAATATTAAATATTATATATTCTCACAGTTACACTATTTACATTAAAATAATCTTGTAAGGATGTGAACCACCTTAATTTATTTGTATAAACTATATATTTACATTGTCATATTTAAATCAAATAATGAAACATACTTAGATTTTTTGTAATGAAACTTGGAAACTACTAATTCGAATTTCAATTCAGATATCTATACCTCGATATTTCAAAAAAAAAAAAAAAAAAAAAAACTATCACAGAAAAAGAGAAAAAAGTGATTCTCAATGTTCTCATTTTAGAAATAAAAGTTTGTATTGTCACATAAGACGCTACTTAATTATATAAAAATGAAAGTAATTAAAAACATAATGTTTAAAAATGTTAGGATCACATATAAAAAAAAGTCCAAAAATCAGGATTCAAATAAATGCATTATGAAAAAGGAAAAACGGCGAAGGTGAGCAATGAGCATATTATACTAGGTGAATCACCCTATATCCGCGAATTACCTATACCTATATATATTTTTCATTTCTTACGCGTACGATTTTTTGTATTGTACAAATAAATTGCTTACGCGCATTCTTCAGTCAAAGGCAATCTCATCGTCTATGAGAAGGGTTCACCAATAACGGTGGTGTACGAGTGCTTTTGAGCGTTGTCTACGTCATCGTCTACACACACACACACACACACACAGGTGTATTTTATACATTATTAATAATAAAAATAATAATAATCGTACAAAGAAGCCGTCGACTCGCGTGTATTATGTGCGTACGCACAATGTACACACAATAAAATATTATGTACAGTGCGTACGGTGTACGAAAGTATGCGATGCGTGTACCCCGCGGTTTCGACCTTGACGCGGCGATCGCACACCCACCATTCGAAAAGGGTTCACCAACCCGAATAATTATACAGATTTTTTTTGATTTTTTTATCGCGTAATTAATTGGAAACGGTTCCCCGGCGGGAAATTCAATTTTGGTATATAATATAATACAATAATAATAATAATATGTAGTTCAATTAAAAAGGGACGAAAATTACGATGACGCTTCGCGCGCTACAATATGATGGTGTTATACCACCTGTATAATAGTAGTATATTACGTGCGTATTATACAACGAGCTTATAACTCACTTACGCCGCCGTCGGTGTTGCCGCCGCCGAACATCGTACATCATATATGCATAATTAACACCATTGAACGATGCGAGTTTAAGTTACTTTCTCGTTTGTTTAACTCCTCGACGCATTAATATAGTATACCTCTCTACACTAAACAATAATAATATCAGCTATATAATACTGCGCAATGATTAAGCCGAGATTTAATCAACCGGCGTGCATATAATATTATATAAGTAGGGACGACATGTAACCTAATCAATGTCGATTATTATAACACATTTTTGGAGCTCGAAATCCAAAGTGTTTTGAAACAGAATATTATACTACTCATATGCGGTCTAAGAGCACCGTTCTCCTAACAAAATATAATGACTTTCGAAATCTTTCGGTTTGTCTTTTTTTTTCACACATATAATTACGCTTTTTCCTCAAAACGTAATAAGTTGTATTATAATTTATAGCACAGATGAGAAAAATAAACGACTCGACAGTTCTTTGTCCAATTACTGTTAAAATTCACACTGCACAGTGCACATCGAGTAAACTCTCATCATAGAGATTTAATAACACACCAATCCAAAAAAAAAAAAAAAAATGTAAACTCCATAAAAATAAAAAATTCCACTCGCTTTTTTTAAGCAACACCACAGGAATATGAAAAATTTACATCTACGTGTGAAACTCTTGATTTGTATCATTTTTTAATCTGGTAGATATATGTTCGAATCAAACATGTGTGATAAAAATATTAAATATATAAATGATTTATTTCATAATTTTTGTTGATCTATATAATACAAAAATCAATAGGATTATAAAATAATAACAATCATATTTTTTAGCACAGACATTCAAAATTTTTTTCAATTCTATAGGTATAGATATAAAACACACAAAACTTTTTGAGAAATGAACACACCATAAATGTAATTATAATATGGACACAATTTTTTATAAATAGCTATTCAATATTTTCTCTTGCATAATTAAAAATAAATAAGAACATTCGACCATATTTGATGTTTTAAAAGTGGATCTAAATTCATACATAATCGAACAATAATTATTCTACTAATATTTTCATTTATTTTTGTAATTCCATTAGTTATTTTTTTATTATTGTTATTCAGGTACCTATTTTATTTTATAGCTTATGGAAAATGTGTATGGTTATTGATTACTGATTAAGCAAAAAGTATATATGAAAAAAAAAACCATTCTTACATGTAAAACAAATACCTTGAGTACTTGATAATTTGAATGATTTCTAATAAATTATTAATCGAATTACAATATTCGTCATTGACATTTTTCGCAGTATTAACTAATAACGTTGTGAGGTTAGTTAAAAAATTAGACGAGAAAAACAACGCAAAAACGTGCGGTTATACCTATCGTAAATAAGTACGTGTGTATATATGAATATATAATAGGAGATGTACCATAATCTGCTTTCTGTACAATACAAAATATAATAACTTAATAGGGTTTTATGTAATGTGTATACATGTATATAAAAAGGAACCGGACGAATAGTTAAAATGATGACACATCACACTTCACACAATCAATCACATATACTATGACCAAACCAAAATTGAATCTCATAATACTTGTGATTTGTACATTTCTACTGTGTTAATAGTAAGTTAATAATTTAATTTGTATGCGAAATAATAGTATCCAAGTAAAAATAATAAATACTGTTTGTTTCAGTCATAAATCTCATCAAAATGTATAACTTTCAAGAAAAAATATATCATCTATTATGTTATTTATCACTTATGAAATAGAAAATATTATTTAAATAAATACATTTTCTACGTAAGTGTGTAAAATCTATAAAGGACAATGCACCATACGCTGATTAGAATCTTAACTAAATTATTATACACTGCAGTGGCACAACTACGATTTTTTTCTGTTTTCTAGACTAAAATTAATATAAAAATATTGTATAAGCTATTTTTTAATGGAAAACAATACCAATTTTTATAGCAACCTTTTTTTAAATATTCAAAAATAATAAAGGTACCTATAGATAAAATTATACTAAATAATTATAATTATTTATTGTGAATTATTTTTATATCGTTATACAATGACACATTCATATTTTTAATGAGTCTTATACAAGCATATAATTTACAAATTTACGTTCAACAGTTCAAATTTAGTTGATTACTATTATTTTTTTATTATAGCTTTTTCCATGTAACTATAATGCTTATAAAGTTATAAATATTTAGCTTAATTGTAAATAATTAGTTAATCCATTAAGTTAAAGTATCACAATATAATATATATATTATTTGACTTCTATGAAATCTAACGAAGTAATTAAAACTGATTAAGAATATTGATAAAATGTAATTAATAAAAAAAATTTTAAATGGGCGATTGTAAACTCCGCCAGAATACTGGTCAAGATAAAAGGTATTAAAAGGTCTAATGTAAACTTCGCAATTTTTTTTTCTTACCTGTAATGGGTATATGTAAACTCCGTTAGTTTCGAAATTCGAAATCAAAAAAAATAAAGACAGTGTTTCAGGATGCTATAAATAGGTACACTAATGGAGTAATACAAGACTTAGAATATTTACAAATTATATCACATCATTTTAGTTTACACATATGACATACCTAACTATATATTTTTGGAGTTTTTGGTATAACGATTATTTATTATGATTTTCTACTTTAATTTAAATATTTAATGTAGACGATTATTAATTATTATTTTAAAACATATGATTTTATATTATTAGGTATAACGATTATTTAGGTATTAAGATTTTTTTATTATGATTTAAATATTTAATGTGAACGATATGATATTATATTATATTGTAATTTTTTTTTTTAATAATATATCATGTTAATTTTATACTACTACTTGATTTTCTTCACTGACGGAGTTTACATGAACTCAATTTTTTTACCTGATTTTTTTCAGTGGTGGAGATTACATGAGCTTAATTTTACTGTTTTTTTTTTCTGGCGGAGTTTACAGTAAAAAAAGGTAGGTACTTGTGGCGGAGTTTACATGCGCCCGTTTAAATATATGTTACTATTAAATCACACAGTATGTTTAGTTTTACTTAATTATTCCCACTGACCCACTGCAATCGTAAACTAAAAATATTACTGATTAAATAGTAACAATATTCAATTTATAATAAAAAATGAAAAATGAAAATCCTAAATGTAAAAATATCCAGACATAATACATAATATTCCACAGGTTATTATTAAATATTAATATATTGTCTAAATGTAGTGGTTTTTATTTTTAGGTACTGTAATATTAGTAACACCTAATTAAAATACGAGAAAAATAAAAATATAAAAATGTTGTTTTTAAAATAAAAGTTGGTTTTTAATATTTTTTGTTTAAAAACTTGATTTGATTTTACTTATTAGGTACATACGAGTATAGGTGTGTTAATATATCTACAATACAAATACTTAAGATTGCTTTGATTAATTGAACTGTATCATGATATATCATTAAACATTTAAGCATTATCTTAGATAAGGCGTAGAAATTGTTTACTTTTTCGTTTAAATCGATACTACCCGAGTCTTAAACTGATGTATGATTAGAAAAAAATAAAGCCAGCAAAGCGACTATTTTGATATCTATTTTTAAATCATTATCCAAAACTGAAGTATAACGCATGAATTTTTTAAAAAAGTAGGTTAAATACTTTTGAAAACACATTGCCGGTAAATTATAATTAGAAAAAAATATACAATATAAGGTGCATATTATAATATTAAATATATTATTGGTAGGAATAATATGTTAACATAATATTATACTTGTGTATATCTAATAATACCAGCATACTATTGTAGTATGAACATGTACAATATTATGTATTAATAAATTTGTATTTATCGTTAAGCTTTGGTGATCTCTTCATGGCCAATAACTGGGTCACCCCTTCTCCGGTGGCCCGCGTGTGTTGTGGACAAGTCCGATTTTCACGGTCGCCACTGACACACATCGAACGTACAAACCGACCGACCGGATATCCGATTGTACAACGGTTTCGAAAATAAAATAGTATAAAACACTATATTTCTACCCTGATAACAATAGCAAAAAAATTGAATAGGTATAAATTTTAAATAGTTTTTTCGTCGTAACAACAATGTCCGCTCAGATAAAAATATAATAATAAAAAATCTAAATGTAATCTCATTGTAATTTTCAATACATAAAATAGGCTCATTAACTTTTTTTTTTAATATCCTAAAAATATATGTTTACATTGACATTTGTATTTTTTCAAGCACATATCAGACGTCACCACAGTATAACGATATTATTTTATACATGAATATATGATAGTAATAATAATAACAATAATAATTTAGTCCGCGTGACACACTTGTAGACTTTTCTTCTTGTATACTTCATACGCCGAATGGTAAAATTGAATTGTTTTATAAACCCGACGCCACCGTAAGTGTGTCATCGGTCGATTATTATCACATACAGTGTCGCGTCTACAGCATAGGAAATAAATAAATGTCCGAGTGTCATTTTTCAATAACAACACTCAGGTTAACATCACTCGATATTTAATAACAACAGTTCGTGATATACAGAAACAAAAAATGTACAAGTAATCGCACTTAGTGTATAGAATCCACTATATGCAATAGAGGTATAGCTTTACACAGCTACACTAATGTACGTATGTATCTAAAGTAAATACAATACAACATTTTTCAAACTCTGGAGCCTGGAGGTACTATTAGGTACGAAAGGGCTATATTTTCACTGACAATTATTTCAAAACTATTATTATTTCTCAACAGACATCAGAAATTCAGTTCTAACAAACAATTTTGATCGATGTAAGAAAGTATCTTGTAAAGATGTTTGAAGACAAATTTAAGAATACTAATTAGTAGTACCTAGCTATAGTGCAAAGTGTAGGTACTTTATCAATTTCTTAATTTCTAACCAACTCTATTTCCTAGGGACATCAACAATTTTCTAATTCGTTACAATTCAAATTTAATGATTTTAAAAATATATGTATAAACATATAATTATTTATTTTAAGAATTATTCAATCGAATATTTTTTGTTTCCAATTACTATATAAACATTAAACATACATCAATAAACGTACGTTAATGATATTTAAATATATTTAATTAGTTATTTCATTTTAGTTTTGTATTTTTTAACTATTTAATATGCTAATTACTCCATCTATACATATTATCTATTGAGTTTTTTTTTTTTATTCTTCAGACTTCAATTTAAAAATGTTCATTGAATACAAAATAAGTAAGAATTGTTGATCTTTTAATTGGGTAATAATGACACGTAGATAAATAGGTTATATGAATTCTTGGCCAATTTTAATTAGTATTGCATGTAAATTGTAATCAATATATATTCAATTAGTCGAGACAATACATAGTAATAACTCATGTATTAACTTTAGTCTATACTCTATAGCTAAACATAAATAATTTACCGTGAGCATTATTGAGCCATACATATTATATACATAATTCAGATTATAGGATATTAATTAATGGTATGTATAGGTTAGGTTTATTTTCCTTCTTCCTCATCTCTCCACTATATATCTCGCCGGCCATATTTTCGTTGACCGTGACTGCACTTGTCCGTGTCATTTATGTATTCACAACAAGTAATGCGATACCTATAGAAGGTGACCGCAATTCATCTCTATGAAATGAAAATTTATTACGTCGTCAACGGACGAAAATCTATTACCGTATCGTGATTGAATTTTAAAAACTGCATAAAAATAAAAATAAAAGAATTTCTTGTTGTTAACTTCATGTTATTGAATCTACAAGAGAAACAAGATCACCTTGAAATATAAAAAATCTTCGTTAATATATGTATGAACTACCACAATTTATTTTTACTCGTTTGAGTAAGTAGTTACATAACATTTATGAACATATTAAACCTAATGATAATCAATGTCAGAGAGAATATAAATAAATAAGGTGCAATAAGTACCTAATATTAATAACTAATATATTCAAGTTCATCTCATATACTCGTACATTAGTTCAAGAAGTAGCGATTCTAAAATTGGTGTAAATAAATGTTTGCTCAAAACCTTTAAAAATAACCGGATACAACGTACGATGAATATTATATTATACATAATATATATTTCGTTAGTCGATTGTTTTGCCAATCACGCGTGATGTATAATAACATAATAGGAAGTATATTACTAAACATTTTAGTGGGCGCATAGAACACCCATTGTTGTCTTAATTCAGTGAAGGTGCCGACGAAGAAAATAAATAATATTTTAATTGTTACATAGTTTTCGCATATTACATTCGACGAGTGGCAGGTGTGAGGCGGGGAGGTGATCAATCGATCAATAATAAGTTGAGTCTGTCGCTAAGAAACCGACTCGTCAACAAACGCTATTGTTCATCATTAAGGTATACGACTTATGTTTTAAAAAAACTATACTCAACCATAAATGTATTAATATTATTTCATTCGAACAAAAATCTTTGGTCGATTATCGTGTCAACTCAAATAATATAAGCGCTATATACACGTGCATACCGCAAATTCCATAGCGTATGTAAAAATAATACTTGCAAACGCACGCTGGCATCATAATTCGTCTCAAAAAATTTAATAATAAGGCGCATTTTGTCCTGTACGCGTTCGTCTCGTATAATAATAGTACCTACAACACCTATATCGTGGCGTTTTGTCTTAATTGTTGCAAATAATGATAATATATTATCAGTGCCGTGCCGATGAGATTTAGCGCCCGGGGCAAAATTAAAAATATTAGCCCCCTAATATTCTACAAAAATGTTTTGGCACCCCCTTCAAACAGTTTAAACCATGCGCCCGGGGCGTATGCCCCCTAGGCCCCCCGCGGCACGGCTCTGTATATTAAAAGCGCAATGTTGCGCAATCCGATTCATACATGTTATTATAG
This sequence comes from Aphis gossypii, assembly GCF_020184175.1. Classification (NCBI taxonomy): domain Eukaryota; kingdom Metazoa; phylum Arthropoda; class Insecta; order Hemiptera; family Aphididae; genus Aphis; species Aphis gossypii. Next base: position 15,216,874 of record NC_065530.1, read on the forward strand.
CTATAATAATATAACGGCACGCAAAGAGCCCATAGATATATTCATGTTGCGATTTTATTACCTAGTAAGCTATCTATAAATCTTTGTGTTCAGTAAGAAGTCGCGTACGCGAATATCATAAATGCATAATAACAGATCTCACGGTCGACTGTTTATATATTTTTCCCGTTTGTTACACATACAACATAATATATTATAATGCCCAAATGGTGCTATCGCGCGTTATCGTAGCACGGAACTATAAGGAAAAAAACGTATTCTTCGATTTCCTACCCATAAAACGAGGTTTTGTGTGTGAATACTCATGTCGGAATAAATGTGTTATAATGGTCGTACAAAATATGGAAAAATACGAAATCGCTTCTCGCAATAAGCCCCTCCGAACATTAACGGACGTTTACACAACGTCATAATACAAGTACGACTCTGTAAAATTAACTATATAGATAACACCCATTGTTACTACATGTGCGTAGTAGAAGCATATAATTTTTTACGAATACCATCAATAGTCAAGACTATGACAAGAATATCGTATAGGTATAAAACGTTATTTCAAATAGTTATACCTATTATACGGTTATATACATTTGAAACAGACTTGGCGGTTGTTTAGAAATATTGTTTTATTTAAATATATTATAATATTATGGATGACATGGTCGTTGTACGTGATGCATAATAAATAATTTGTTTTTCGTTCGTACGTCGAGGAAATTACCTTTAAAAAAATTACCATTAATCAGACAATATCGAACGGGATTTCCTCGCCGCCGTCCGAATCGCGTTAACACGATACAAGTGCCACACTGCCACACATAATATTATATCGCAGTGTACGTATCTATTCGTCCGAAAATAAGCGAATAAGTTTATAAAAAGTGAATTGGATATTTAGGTAACACATGTTACGGACCGTACGAGAGAAAAAAACTCACTGTGCTCTCTGCTGCAGCAGCAACGTTTGTCACGCTGCGAGAGCCTCCCCCTGCATATACGAGTAACCGACGTCCTTCGTCGTTTAGTAACACACAGTAAAACCATTACGACAAGAATCTTCTTAAAGGAAGCGTAAACTATAGCTAAAAAAAAAAAGCAATCCTGGTCGGATTAATATCAGTGTGTGCTGTGTATGAGTCAGCAGTGCAGTACAAAAGGTGGTGCATAACGAATATTATATACCTAAGAAAATGTCAAATCCTCGCGATACACTACGCGTACAATATGACCGTAATATATATTATGTTGTTTATGACCTGCTGTTCGAAAACCACCCCCTCAAAACCTAGCGTCGTGCATTATTGTCGTCGTTAATGCGCGTATAAAGACGTAATACATATTATTTTGATATTGTCGAAGAAAAAAAAAAAAACGAAACGAAATCAACGCTGGGGCGTCACAATGGGAAGCAAACAAAAAAAAAAAAAAAAAATACATAAATAGCCGGTTTACCTTGCCCTTTCCAAGACTTCTAGAAGTCTGATGGTTTCGTGGAAAAAAAAATGTCATGGTTTTCGTGCCGTGTAAGTGCAATGTAATTTTTTCGAATACGCAATGTGTGCGCGCGCACACGCACAATATAAAACTCGCGGGGAAAAAGCACGTCGTCGGATGTGTGTGCGGCGGTGGCGTTATATTATATTGGCTAGCGAAAAACCGGTTGTCCCGGGAACCCGTTCCGAGAAAGAAATCCAATTGCATAGGCCATTGAGACTGATTAGATATAGGTTCTCGTTATCAGCACGTTTATTATTCTCCAAACAACATACCGTACGACGGTGGGTATTTTGGTAACACGCCAACTTTAATGCATTGAAACACTTGACATGTCAACCGTGCAAAGGCACGCGTTTAACACTCGGAAAATTAAAAAGAATATACGGTAGAAAAACAAATGCATAATTATTAGGTACCAACATATTATATTAATATCCGCTTTCTAAATACGAAATTAATAAATTATAACACATCGATTGATATTATAATTATTATAACAATAGTTTACGGTCAAATTATAATATTAAGTTTCTCCGCGTATACTTCATAATATAGTATAATATTATATTAAAACGATTAAACGATCGAATATACGTCATGTACGTATAGGTAATAATAATAAAACCGTTTTTTTGTCATATCCATTTAAAAACCACAGACGATTTGAAAAAAAAGTTGCGAATTTGTGGGGGGATGGTTTAAATCGTATTATATTAATTATATTATTATATTGAAAAATACGTATTGTATTTGAGTACAGTCAATTACGTTAATATTTTATAACGGTATAGGTAAACAAGATCGTGTACGTGTTATTATAATATTCGTCGTTGTTATAACGCGTTACTGCGACGAACGACCATTATGTTTAGTATATACCTGTTTGCTCAGAATTAGGATGTAAAACTATACCAAGTGTAATAAGCAGAAACTATGAATTAAATTTAAAAAAAAAAAACAACCGTTTTCCTCGTAAAATTATTGTATATTGTTTTTTCTTTCGTTCCACTACTCATTGTAACTAAAACCAGTATAATATTGACGACTAGTACTCGCGTAACGGTATTGACCGGTTTTTTTAATCGTCATTTAAATCCGTGCTGTTCTTGAGTTGGGCCCAAAAGATTCATATATTAATTATCATTGTGTACATCGTTCACTCGTTAACACCACAAACAGTGATAAAGTCTCTTTACGAGGGCGAGCCAAGATACACTATAAGAGTTATTAAGAATGAGTAGAGGGGAAGCGTTGTCGTCATTCGCTACAACACTGTTCACCGTGTGATCTTTCCTATTTGTCATCACAGGTAGAGAATTAACGGAAAACAGATGATTCCAGTCGGTCGCGGTATCGTGTGCACTGGAATAAAAAACTCGTATCCGTATGCCGCATGGTAACAAAAATATATAGATATATATTAGGAAAATGTAGATTATATTATGAAGTTTTTATCCGGTCTAACAGTGACGATAACCATAGAACAGAGAAGTTATAATGGTCACACACACACACATACACCGCGATTTAAGTTTAAGCTTAGAGTGCACTATACCCGAGATCATAAATCATATATTATGTAGATTTGATCGTCCGACATGTGTTATATTTTTATTCACCCAATGTTAAAATAACAGTCATACGTATGCATTTAATCGCAACGTTTAAAAACCGTTTTACTATAATCTACATTGAATTCAAAATATAGATTTAAAACGAAACTTGATTCTCGATAATTGTCCACAAGTATTCGCGAGTCGATTACAGGCTCTAAAATAATAATGGAAAAAAAAAATAAAAAGAAAGACAGAAAAAAACGAACAATTAAAATGAAATCCATTATTTAATTTTCGTTCTATTGTGAAAAAACATTGAATGGTATAATAACGAGCGAAAAATAAATAACTAAATTAGGTATTTGCACAATACTATAAAGTAGAAAACCTGCGATACCAGTGTAATAACATAATAGTCAGCAAATAATATGGTCTTAAACTCTTAACATACCTACTTAAAAGATAAAACCACAATGTTATTTGCACGTGTGAAAGTATGTTAGTAAAAATGGTTGTTTTTAGTTGTTGAAACTTCTGAAAACCAACTTTTTTATCTGTAATCCGCCTCTTCAAAAACCCTTTGTCAGTGATTTTTATGATTTCATTTAATTTGTGGTTTTTTATAAAAAAAAAATGGTCTGTGTTGTCTACTTAAGCTTGTAAAAACAAATCGCGAAACGTTTAAACTTTTTAATTTATTCATTATTATCGCTTTGTAACATGTTAACAGCCCGCAGTTTTAAGACCAAATATGATTATTCGTCACTAAGCGTGAAATAACCCACATTCAAAAAATCAGAAAAAATATTTAACTATTATTAAAAAAGCTGATTTTATAGTAGGTTAATTAAATCACACCTTCAACATGGGTATATATTAATAGTATATTTAAAAAACAAGACAATTTGTTTTCTAATTTTTATTTTAAGTTAGATATTTAACTTTTATAAATGTCTCTTTTACACTTGTTTGCTTTTAAAGTTATATTTTTTATACTATATTTAGTAACTACTAGATGATTAAAATACATAATAATAAATTATGATTATAAGTTGCAGCGTGACATTTTCAACTAATACATAATATAGTTAACACTTTAACAGTTATTATATTCCATATTATTTATCAAACTCGTCTTACAAACAACCTAAATATTCTTTTGTAAAATCATTGTGCTTCTAAATTCATTACGTTGGTTCGTGATATTGTTGTGACATATAAATGCTGACGATAAATTGAATAGAAGACTATTATATTAAAAGTAATAAATCATCACTGAAAACCTAAACAAACTGGCGAATAACTATATAGAAATAATGTTATTATAATACCTACATATTAGGTAATCTATAATGAGAGATAATCATCGGTGAACTTCGAAGTTCAATCGGTGAGTATCCCGTATCGACGAATAACGAGTTTATCGAGGCAGTTATACCTATCAATTATCGCAGAGTAGCTGTGCAATTTTTTTTCTCATATTCATATTATTATAAATTATAATACACAAACCGTGCACCTGCACAACCAGCACCGACGATCGACGTGCACTCATACACAATATACAACCGGACGACCTGCCATAGGGGGAGGGGGCTAATAGAAATGGGCACAGGGGGGCATTCAAACAATTCGTTTTCAGTCAAACGTCGGTAAACTCTAACCTTGTCCGTAGATTTGTCCCTCCCAAAAACTGAACAATGAAGCGAGTTTAAAAATGTTTATATCAGCAGTTAAATACAACATATCAATAAGTTCGCGCGACTTGATAAAATGTTTAAGTATACCTAATTCTGTTAGTGCTGTTTTTTATGGCCACGAAAGTGCTTTTCCGTCTCAGTTTTCTACAGCAAAAACCCCGGGACTCAAACGTAATCCACGCGTCGAGTTTTATAGTATAAGCAAAACACCAAAAAAATGAATCGGTAGATCCAGTATTTCAGTGGATTGTATACGTTGTCTACCGCAGTACCGCCGGCGCGATTTCCGTTAGGTACCTACACACAATACACGGATAATATCGCAGTCGTAACGCGGCGTTACATTGTTGTTGGGATACGTATTCAAATCGTTGGCCGGCCGGCGGCCGCACAGTAAACGATTCATGGAGTAGGTGGCGGTGGCAGGACCTCAGTTACGACGACGACGACGGTGATGATGATGATGATGACGATGATAATAAATAATAATAAAAAATAAAAAACGAGTCTCCTCATAATAATATAATATAATATAACAGTGTAGTAGTAGTAGTAGTATAATATAAGAGACCCCGCGGGCGGTTGATTGATGTAATTGTATCAGAATCAGCGGATCCCTCCGCAGTGTTCGACGACAAACTCACGCGAGTTTATAATCCAGACACACAAAATATTATAATATAATCCATTAAAGCGACTACGACGTACCTACGCGACACGACACAATCCGTTCCTCTCATTACCTGCCTGCGGTATATTAGCTCAATATTTCGTTCTCAATAATCAGCGGTATAGGTAGGTCCTGGCGGGTAACCGTTTGGTCAAAGTTTACGTTACATTATAGACGCTCATCGTTCACGATGATAACATTAAAAAAAAAAGTAAAAAATAAACAATCGGGTATTCGATAACAATAATATTATTATTATTATATTATGATGTTTGAAAGAAAAAAAAAGTCGTCGAACTCACCAGCGTCTCGACCGTATCCCGCGGCTGCCAGCAAGAGTACCGCCGCAGTGGCGGCCAAGACGTGCGTCGAGCGCAACGTCACCGCCGCCACCGTGCCCGGCGTTCGTCGGGTCACCATCGCCCCGCGCGCGCGTTCAAAGTGGTGCGGGCGCGGTCGGTTCAGAACATTACAACGGGCCGCACGTTCCCGGGAAAACCCGCGTCGGCGGCGGGGTAATAAGCGAACGGTCGCGCACAGACACACGCGCGCAAACAGATAAAAAAAAAAAATCCTCTGCGGCGCAAAAATCTCAGGAAACGGACCGAAAACGCACAACAATCGCGAAGACGCGCGGTTTTAGAATATCACGATTCCGATGACCGCGGGGGGGAGGTTCACTATGCTACTGCACGCACTATTTTTACACGGGGGCGTATAACGGATTTCGAATTTCGAATTATCAGATATTATTAACACCACGACGCACAGCGAACGATGGTCGGACGACGAAACGTGAAACACACGTCGTAGTCGCGCGCGCGCGTACAAGTCACTACTACTATGAAACAGTATGAACTACCGATGGCCGGTCGGTGGAGACGTCGCGCGGCACTACCTACTTGTTGACTGCGTTTGCCGCCTCTGGAATGAGCCGGCCGCCGCCGCCGCCGCCGCTCTCTCGCCCGTACGCGCACGCACGAACGCACGCACGCACACTGCTCGGCACCGGATTGCACGCACGCACACTGCGGCCGAGCTCGCGCGACGACCGACGGACGAACGACTCCGCTTCGGACGTCTTTGGACGGCGACGCGATGACGTCCCCCGGCCGGATCGTCGTCTATTATCATCTCGACTCTCGAGTGGTAGGTATTATACGCGTTTGCTTTGCCGTAGGTAAGTATTTTTTTTCTCGTGCACAGGTACACACCATAATATAATATCAACACGCACGGTCTCGGGCAACTGGTTCGTCTTCGGCCGGGTAGGTGGATAAGTAGAGTAGGGGGACGGCGGGCGATTGTGTGTTTCGTTTTCCTCCAGCCCCGGTGCAATACGGCGGCGCCGGGTACGCATTGTACACCGCGCCGTGGTCCGTCCCTCAGCCACCCGCCGGGCGCCAACGCGACGAGGTCACAAGTAAAATATAAAATAATTCTTAAGGGCGTCGATGAGGGGTGGTATGTAGGTAGGTACAGATCGGGTACCGAAGTACACGGAAATCCCACGTCTGCTGCAGAATTCACATTTTTTTTTCGAATACCGAACGTCGCGTTCGGATATTACCTACCTACAGTTAAACTGCAGTCTTGTATTTTATCGCCAAACGAATTTGCGCGAACGATAATATTATACTTAATATATTAAATTCCGTGAAATGGCAATAAAACGGTCGTTTACCTATTTATTATTATAAATCGCGACGATAACTGAACAATATTCAGTGAACATCCCTATTTATTGTGAATTGTGACGCAAAACAAAATATAAATAGAACGGATAAAATTTGACAGAAAAACGCGATAAGATGCATTAGAATTTTAGAAGTGAATTCGATAAAATGTAACCGGTACCACTACACACGACACCCAAAATATAAATTTATTAATAAGTGAAATAATTATTTATTAATGATTAGCAGTCGATAAAATTGAAACAAAAAAAAAAAAAAAAAACATTTTTGAGTAATAAATAATTTTTGTAAAAAATTTGCAAAATTTGTATACAAAACCCTAAAAAGTTGTAGCATAAATCTTTTTTGTTCTCTAAACAAAGAAATCTTTAAATTTTAAATACCTACAATTTTTAGTTCTTTTAATTCCTGCTCATTATAACAGTAGTGGATATTATGCACTCTTTTTAATCGAGTCACCGAGTAAAAATTAAATTATATTATTTTTCTAAGAAAAAGTTATCAGACTTTTTAATTAGTTTTATCGAGTTGATAATCTATGATTTATGATTATACCAATTAATAAATAAGATAAATAAGAATATTTTCTTACACAGAAAATAAAATAAAAATTTAGTTACATTAATATTACGATATTATAATTATGTATAATATACAACCAATAATCGTTTATTATTGAGCATGGAATCCAATAGCAAGTATTTTACATGCATTACATATGTTATATTAAACAAAATAATATTTTAAAATTGATTAATTTATATTATATAAAAACTGAGAATTATTATTATTTTTCGTAAGATTTGTTAGTGAAATCCAGTAAAAGTTTCAGAACCACTAATTTAAAACACATAACTACATAAGTATAAAGTATATACTATGTATAAGAAACGAGCTTAATTTATAATAAGTAACTGAAACAGAAATCTGTACACGCCCGGCCGTATCTAATGACCAATATCTTTTTTATATTCCAATAGTATGTCACTATACCTGCAGATACATAAATATTTTAAATTTAATACAATATGTTTTATTATATACCGGACATCTACGACGTGACAATCGTAATAATACTAATAACGTAGTAGTACAGAGGTCTGATAAATTCGGCGCCGATTGCTCGGTATAGGTATTAGTATTAGTGTAATACCCGTCCCAACTACGCCAAATCATTTTAATTTTTAATAGAGTTAAAATAACATTTAGTTGTTAAGTTATACGTCATGGCTACATCTGTCATCAGTAATCTGAGTAATCTGTATCGCCATCATAATCAATTTATTTAAAATATACTACCTAGACGACTAAACAGATAGTATTCTATTGCATACCATATAATTATATATATGTATATAATATAATATAGTATATATTGCTAAGAGGTCTGACAAACTTGGCACCTATATGCTCACTAGTCTAAAATAAAGCAAATCAAAAATAAAGGTGTACGCTAAATTTTTATCAATATGTATAGTCGTTGAATTTTCCTTAATATCTTACGAAATTACCTAGAAATATATCATGGAGAAATCACTTTACATTTTTTAATAATAAATAAATCGAACCGTTTTATTTCCTTGTCAATTTATCATTTAAGAGTTTAAAACTCAAAACACGATTAATTTTATCAAAACTTTAATGCCAAATTTTTAGTAAAAAAACTTGGTAAAATATTTCTTAAGCGAAAAAGACACGAATAAAAATCCTCGTATAAATGTTAAATCTTAAATATACATCTCAATGAAAAAGTAGAACGTTTTACCAGTTTTTATTTTTTTTTATCCTTGGAAGTTCTATAAAGTTTTGAAATTCGGTAGTTACTCCCTCATTAGCCACACTATTTATCTTTTGCTTTATGTTCAACGATATATTCTTCTTAAAGTGTTGTAAGTAATAAACATTTTAATGGTATATTATTCCTTTTGAACAAATTTTTAATTGGTAAAGTGTATATTAAAAAATAAACACCAAAATATGTTTTTATATAGGTATTTAAAAAAACAATATAATAATACATATTGACATTTATAATATTGTCAAATAAATATAGTAAATATAGAATGATGAAAATTACTTACACACTCTTGCCTACCTTGGTACCTTTTGGTAGCAGTAAAATTTCTTTTTTAAAATACTAGGCACGTGTCTATGAATTATTATTGTTTTTTTTTTTTTTTTTTTTATAATAGTATGTGTACGAGAATAACGAAAATAAATTCAGACTAAAAATCGTATATTATGTATGTCGTATTATTACTAGGTAGTCAAAATATTTAATGTTATATGTGTATTTAATAGTCAATTCTGAACATTATATCTAAGTATAAACTACAAACAAATAAACAATAAACACACTACAGAAAACAAAGATAAATAATAGAATATAATATTATATATCGAAAAATGATTTCCTCTAGAGATATTATACACTATAACTTTGCTACTCATAAATAAATATTACTGTCAAGTAAAAACTGATGCGCAATATTTAAAATCCATATGAAAACTGATAATAATATTATTTATACATGCTGTGACAAACCTGTTTTTATATAAATTGTTAAACTGTATTATGCATTATTTCAAATTCATTAGTATACGATGGTAACGTTCTATTTTTTTATTTTTTAAATGCTTTAATTAATCTTTACTGATTATCAAGATTTGTGACCTATCCACTTCTTTATCTTATCAATCGCCAAAAATAAAACAATTTGTTATAACACATGTTATTAATTTAAAATTTAAATTCCAAAAGACTTACCCTAATATTTACGTTTTCAATTTTATATTACACATACAAATTAAATGAAAAATCTTTTAAATGTATTCATTTAAGGATGTATTGCGTAGTTTCACTCGCAGAATACATATTGCGCAAGAAAGATAATAAAACAATATGTTTAAAATATGCTTATAATTAAATAAATATTTAGACTGAATAATTCCACACAAAATTAACCTTAGATTGAGTAGTATTTAAGCTTTGAAGCATTATAATGTATAAGCAAATAATTTGATAGTCTTATAATACAGGCATGCAGACATACGATAAGACTATTGTTTGAATTTAATGCAAAAAATATCCATTTATAGTAACTAGAAATTAGAATTATAGTATTTGGTTATATTTTGTGTTGTTACTATTTTTTTTTAACTTGGCTAAATTAACATTAAAACATAAATGTCAGAAAATTCGAAAAAACTATCTAAATAATAAATAGTATTTATTATTTGATGACTGATACAACGACTTTTAACCATAATATATGTATAAATAAAATAAATTTGTTTTGAACAACCAAAAAAGTAAATTATTTTGATTCTATACATTCTCAATTTTCTGAAAATATGTTTATGATTTTATGGAGTAGGTACATAATAAAATATGCAATATGATTCAATAATACATAATCGTTTATAGGTACAAATATATTATCAATTATCATCAACATAATTATTTTTATAACATTACAAATATAGTTGAAAATAAGTTTTTAACAAACGTTAACCATTACATATACACGTATCACGATAAAAACTTTGTAGTTTTAAGAATTTTTTATAACATATATTTTTATGTAAATTCTATCATTCTTTACTTTTTAGCAATGAAAAATTGAATTTAATCAATTTAGGATAATTTAATATATGTGTACCTAAAGGCTAAAAGTTACTACTCAAGCATAGGTAAAAGAATGTATAACCTCCCATCAAAATTGTTATTTTTATTGAGAACTTGAATGTACTTATTTTCTTAATACCATCTACTCTATAGACAATGATCATCAAAGTGTACAACACAAAAAATATCAAATAGAAAGGTACGAGTATATTAGATGAAAATAAAAGATGTAATAGAACTTAAAGAACATAAAGTACCTTATTTGTTTTCAAATATAAATTACGATATTTTAATAATATATTATGTATATGTTGATAGATAATATGGATTATTGATTCATAGTCCATAGACCTTTTTAGTATGTCAATCTAATATTTTTACGATGCAAAAATTATTTTAATATTATTATTTATAAGAATTACATAAAATGATTTAATACAATATTTTATTATTTATGTACTTATTGTGCTTCCATAGAACAAAAATATCTAATTACTTTTTATCTGATAACAGTGATAACCTTTTTAAAATATTATGTTAAATATAATAATATTTCCATCCATCGTAAAAAGTAATTTTAAATCCTCTATCGAGTATAACACAAACAAATTCTTTATCTCAAAACAGTCAAAACATTTCAATTTTATAATCAATTAATTATTATAACTTAATACTTTTTGTTTTTGTTTGAATGACTAACAATTATTGTAATTTTATCGTTGTAGAAATAAACTAAAATATATTTTTACATATTAATTTGACTTCTGACGAATTACTATTACGATAATTGTTTAAAAACAAAGTTCAAAATATGATAGTTTTATAAATCCGTTCTTTCTAATGCACGAAAAGTTATCTAGATTGAAATTCAAAACTATTTCTTTTCTTTTTCTTTTTTTCTGTTAAAATCATTTTCCAGGTATTCTGACTAATATATTTCAGTTGTTACTTAGTAGTATCAAAAATAGTACTTATATTTTTGTTTATTATATTATTATTATAGTAAATACTCCAGTCTATATGGCAGTGGTTCTCAACGCTCAAAGCCTTAACTCACACATAGTTGATAGACAAAGAAAATCTCGAAAAAAATTCAAATTATTATGAACGTATACGATATTCACTTGAATGATTTTAGACTGAAGGTTACCATATAGATCCTGAAATATTAACATTCTATTGTTAATTTTAAATAACATCAAAATTATTATTGATTGATTTAAACCACGATATACGATCATCATCAAAATACAAATAAAATAAAATATCAGATTTTACTTTTTTTATAATAAATAATAATTGCTTATATTTTCATTATTATTTAATTCTAACTAAAGTTCTTAAACTAGAAATAATAAATATTTAAATATCAACATCCTACATATTATAATAATGTAATTATAACTTAATATAACTTAAATACATTTAATGATAAGCAAAAAAAAAAAATGAGGGCAAGATCCGAATGATAAGTAAAAATTTTCAAAATTCTTAAGTGGCAATGTGACATTTGGTTATAAAATGATTATTGAGAACTGTTTGTCAATATTTTAGTTAGCTTAGGTATACCATAGACCTATTTAATCGGTAACATACCTATAATACCATTTAAATATTTCGTAATATTATATTATAAACCAACGTGACTTGAGACCATTATAAAAATGTTTCACCCACTGCAGATGTTCAATGTATTCTACATAATATATAATGAGCTTGTAAGTAATAAGTAATAACTATATAATAATTAATGACACTCAAATTTTACCTACAGCTATAAGTCAACAACTGGCCGTTACAAACAGACGTTGGGATTGGTCATACCACTGATTGCGGTTAGCCAAATGACAAATACCGAGATATGCAGCAGCAATAAGTCGGTGGCCGGTGGGTATAAAGCATAAACTGTGCGCATACCAAATTATAATAATGCGATGTAATAGGCAATAATAGCTAAAATTGCACTCAGTGAAACGTGTATTCTGAAAATTTATGTTTTCATTATACTGCAAAAAATAAATTAGGTAGTTAAAACAGATTAAATCATAAAGCTGTTCCCCCAGCCGTCATTTCTTAATAATAGAATTGGTCATCGGGAAGAAAAAATTAAAAAAGAACATAATAATCAGACATAAAATTAATTAATATTATATAGATAAGGTAGGTAATAGTAAGTTGTGATGAATACGTCTAAATTATCCATGTTCATTGTTCATATATTATAAAATAATAGTCCTTTGTTGTGTTTAAAATTAAATTGTTGAGTATCTATAATATCTATACAGTGTAATAATGTGTATCCTAATCTATTCAGACAAAAATGTGAAAAATTATTGATTAAAAAAATTCATCCATAAATTGTCTTTTAATTGTTATTGTTTTTTTCTGAAACTTAAATATGGATGTAAAAACATACTTACAACAATAAAACTAAAACAAATAAATAAATATCTAAACTATATTATAAGCGCAGTTAGTTTTGGGTTTTTGATTTCCTCGTAATTGTTTTTTTCCCCAAATAATAACCGATAAACTGACAATATGTGTATCTAGGTATAAATTATGTATTAAATACTAGCTGTTATATTTTTATCAAATAAGAATAAGTAGTATAACATACCTACAATTTTTAGAAAAAAAATAAACATCATTGTTTATTTATTTAGTATTAACAAAATATATTTTTTTTTATCTTTAAAATTTTTAACAATAAGAAATTAACTATCCTAAAACCTTTATTATTTTGTATGAAATTGTATATTAAAAAAAAAAAATTAAAAATTATATTCCTAATTAAAAATAATGTATTTTTAATGGGACTACTTTAATATACTTCGTATATACCTAACATGTCATTAAGATACTTAAATCCTAGTCTATACAATTACCATTTATGGTATAAAATTACTAAAAAAAAACTATAAACCAATCAAAGTCACAAGGACTTATTACAAAGTTATAAAAGTTATAAAATACATTCAATAAATATGTACAATTCTATATAATGCTTAAAAATTAAGTAAAATAAATATTATTTACGATTGCAATGACGGTTCTTTTGAGTGCATATAAAGTACACATGATTTCCAGAGGAATTGAGCCCACACCCCCTCACTAAGCTTGAGGGCTTACTTATAATAACATTTAGTTAATAAATCATTTATAGAATAGATGATATTTTACCTTTATGAAATGAATATTTTAGACAATTTTGCTAAAATCAAAAATAGTTGTTTAGAGTAAGTGTGTAATATAAAATTAGTTTATTTGTTTTTGTAAGTTTTGTATGAGGCACTTCATCGGCCACCACACCTCCTAAATAAGACCTGGAGTCTCGATTGATACATTAATTACAGTTTTACAATTAAAAAAAAATTATTTACAATTTTTTACAAAAAGTATTAGGCGATGAACGTTTAACGCTATAGGGTATAATAATTGTGTTGAAATGGAATTACTCCGAGGAATTCGATCTCACTAAACGTTTATTACGATGATTGTCGAGTTTCTAGATCTACACAATAAACCACGGCACTTGGCATCATTATGGTTAAATATAGTTTCTCACTACTATAGTTAATGATTCGCATTCAAAGTTACTGACGTGATGACAATTATCACATTTTAAAGTATAAGTGTATAGCGCTGTAGTTACGATCGTCGGTATTTATACTGAGGGATAGTCTTGACCAAACTTAAAACTTTTCAAATAATACATTCCACTCATTCAATTTGCAACACAAAACTTCTATCCAGCTAGTATTTAAAAACGATGGCTATAATATGTTTCATAGTTCACTAGTTGTTTGATGTTTACCCTGCATATTATATATTACATACATATTTATTATAATAATACATATGTATACTATATCTATGTGTTATGTGTATACCTATAAGTACTTACTATTTTATACAAGGTGATTCACCACTACTTTTACCCCAATTTTTTATTCAAATTAAGTGATGTTCTGTATTCCTGATGCAAAATTATATTTATCAAATCAGAACCTCCCTTCTTACCATAAATTATTTAGTGGATATTTATTTTAAAAATATTGATGGACTTAATTCAAAATTCAAACGAATAATTTCTCAATAATTAAAATACATAGACGATAGACATTGAATTGTATTGGAAAGTATTGACACTTTTAAAATAAAAATGATAAATAAATAACTTTTATGATGGATTCAAGTTGTTTTAAATTTGTTTCAAGTTTAAAATTTCTATATTTGTAACGTAAAAAAAAAGTTTTCAAAATAATAACAGCGGGCATCTCTTGAACAAGAGGTCTGCCTAGTGCCCATAATATGATATTTAATTTAAAAGCAAATTATATTGTTCAATATAGAAATTTTCGAGCGTACTTTTAGAAAACTTACGTAATATATAATACAATTAAACTTTCCTAACAAAAACCTCTTAATAGTGGACGTTTTTTTTGGGAACGAAGATATTTTTATTACTTTTAGTGGAATAGAGGACATTTATTTTAAACATAATTTAAAAATAATTACAAAACGACTACAGAAAAACGAGCTTATACTACTATATAAATCTATAATGATAACGAACTCATTAACAAATCAATTTTTCACACCAAATTGAATTTTATATATTATGCATTCTTTTTTATTTTATTTTTTAAGTATGTATTGTTAAAATATTAAAACTATTATATCATTAAAACATTAAATAATAGTATTGTAATTGCATAGCTATTAGCCAATATCTTTTCCTCTAACACAATTACCCTTTATACATTTCAAAATTTTACAGCCCCCCCCCCCCCCCCAATAGCAAACACCTTCGATAGTAGACAAAATTTCGGTAACCTAAAATGTCTGCTAATCTGAGGTTTTGCTGTATTATGTATTTATTTCGTCACTCCTAATAAAATAATTTATTTAAGTGTAAAAAATTGTAGGTAAATACTATGCGGTAAAATTATCGTCAAATAAAACATTTACATAATATAATAATAGGTACCTACCTTCCTTTATCCTGTGTATAGTGTGTAATAACTAAAAACTTATAATATTCTAAAGAAAAATGATTGGAATTTGATAAAAACAAACAACCGCAGATAACTTTCAAACCACGACGAGGAAGTCTTTAAAAAACATTGAGAAAAATGTACATCGCTGCGTAGATACACGTAATACATAATATTATAATAATGTGATTTTGCTTTTTCTCATTGTTCAACGAGTGTTTCCACTATAAAATTATATTAATACATAGAATGTATTTTTCCTCGATTGTTTCCCATCATAGATATGTACTACACATAATATAATATATACCACATAACATAGCTTTATATAGAAACGTAATACAAGGTTGAAGGTGGTCCATTTAATAACAAGTTACACTAATTTTATAAGACGATTTTTATGATTTTGAAAAAAATATATATTTATTATATAGATTGAAGTACATTATTTATAACTCTAGATTTTTACACAAAAATCAATTTATTACGCCAGTATTTTTTTTATTTTCTCATTGCATTTGTATATTTTATAATGTATATATACGTGAGGATCGGGAAGTCATATTACACACACACAAAAAAGAGAAACTGTACTAAAACGAGTCAATGCACACAGAAACTGTACATACTCAATGCGTATAGTATGTCTGTTGAGTCTGTTAAGTGAAAAGTTTTACAATTAAACTTGGCGCGGGACGAGTCAAATAATTATACTTCAGGGTCTGGGACGTGGAAATGTGGAATCACTAACGCCGTCAGACCAAACTCGTACCGCATCATCATCATCCCCCCATAACCACCTCGCTAAACATCGTAGATATGTACAGGCAAACCTAGGTATACCTATACTATAATATTACGCGTTGGAACTTTATGGTGTCATTCTAAATAGGAATAGGTATATAAATTATAAATCGACCAGCGAGACTATTATATATAATATATTATCATGCTCATATAATACTGTACACAAATATAGGTAGGTACAACGCATTATTAGTTAAAACCAAATAGTGGCGTGTTGGGTGTGAGCCACCTGTATGAAGGAGAAGGCCATAGTATAGAATTGAATAATAGCTGTGATAGCTATATAATTCTACGCGATAACGCAAAACGGTTAACATTTAATATACATAATAGTATATACTATTTCCAAGCCTCGCGACAAAATATACGCTTGCCTGCAGCACTGGACCGCTGTAAATCGCAATGTATTATAGTGATTATTACGATGACACGTTTAAGTGGCGCGTATAATTTTATGACAATAAAGAGGGTGCCAAGAGCGAAATCCGTTGGTAACATAATAATATTATATTATATTATAAATAACTGCGCGATACGCCGTATAGTACCGTACACCTGTGTATGCTGCTACAGATTATATAACATTGTATCGGTGATGCAGGATCGTCAGAATTGGCTTCGATCATAATATCACAATGCTATAATAATAATATAATAATACCTAATATCATCAGCTCGAGGGACCATAGGTATATGAACGAAGAAAAAAATACGCAAAATAACACCACGTCGACGACGCGCGTGGCCCGCCGGCAGATAATTTCGCCGCCACTGACGATGGTGCACAGTCACGGCGGGATAAAAGCATAACGGGACATCGAACCCACACCCACGGCAGCCGCTGCTATTGCCGTCGAAGAAACCCACAACACACAATATACACTGTATACCATATGCATAATAAATTATATAGTGTGTTTCCTTTTAAAGGTAACACGAAATGTTTTTGCTCGGTGACATTGGATTGAAATGAAGGGAAGACAGTAACGCTAAAAATTAAAGTACGATTATTGAAAATCTAAGTAATTCATTCATTTCAATTTAAACTTTATCGCATTTTAATTCAGTCAATTTTGGTTTTAGATCAATGGTTCAGTGGATATAAGAAATAAAAAAAATAAGGTCTATCCAAATTATGTGGTGTTGAAAATTCGTATTATAATTTTTATTTTAAAAGGATGATCAAGTGGGTAACGCTCTGCTGTGTAGTAATGGGTGTGTTAAATTTGAAAACAATGTAGGTAAATTGTATAATAAAAAAAAACGATTCTGAACGGAGATGATTTGTCAACCTAGGATATGTATTTTATACTGAGTGGTGAAAAGGTGGTTTATGTTTTAATGACCTGAATACACCAAAATTAAATCATGTAGGTACAGAAAATACCAGTTTAAACAACTAGTGTATGTTTCAAGTTTCTACGACTAGTAATTTTTAACTACCTACAACAATAATCTAAAATAATTTGACAGAAAATCTTTATTTTACGCGTGATTTTTTGATTTCGTAAAAATTTAATCTTAAGATATTATTTTTTTTTATCGGCCAACTCTCAACTTGGGGAGTCTTATTAAGCCAAAATTATGGAAAATCTTGTATTAAATTTTAAATTTTTAGCTACTTATACAAAATTTTTTATAAATTTTTCACTAGAAAATCATTTGTAAATATTTATGATTTCGACAAATTTCGTTAATATTTAAACTTCAAACGTTAATAAAAAAAAAATTGTGACTATGACGTATTCTTAACATTTTTTAATCACAATAAGTCTAAATTACGAGGAACTTTATATTAAATGTCCAAGTATTTTGACTTAGCCAAAAATATTTTATCGATATGTATAAAAAAAATACTAAGAAAAATCGAAAATTTTAGCTGTCTATAAGTAGCTCTAGTAAAAATGTATATTTTAGTATTACGATTTCTTAGCTCTATTTCAATCAAAGTAGGTTACAGGACAAAAATATTTCACGTTATCTTTAAAAGAAATTACACTGTGTACGGGTTGAACCATTTAAACGTAAAACATAATTTCAATGAGCACTAATGTTTTTGAAAATATTTCTTTTTTGAAATTTTCTAATCATTTTTTTGAATGATAACATAGGTACATTTTAATTTCATATTCTGATAAAAAATATTATAGGAGTATTTTTTTATCTATAAAAATTAAATTTTAGACAAGTAGTTTATTTGTTATAACTTTTTATAAGTATTTTATGTTTCTAAAAGTGGAGTAGTGAACCTGTGAACTAACATTTTGCAGAGGAAAACATCTTTGTCACTTCTTTCCGCTTAACTAAATATTATATAAATAGTAAATACTTATAAATTATAACGAATAACATAGGTATTCAAAGTACTTCGAAAAATATGATGCTTTGAAATAGGGAATCAAAAATACATGTTGTCATATAAAAATTTCAAAGATAATAAAAAACATAATTATACACAACAAATATGAGTGTCTTATGTTAAATAGATCACCCGGTATAAATAAATACAATAAGCAATAGGTTCCTTTGTATTAGCCTATACGCTGGCTACACTATACTTACTGGTATAAGTACACTTGCACCATTGCTGTCGCCGTCTTTACCTGCACGGTTACAAGCTTAGTAATCGAGGTGAAATAGTAGTAACATAGGTATAGTACGCGATTAAAACATAATATATTTTGTTACAGTGTGTTGCACACAATATACGAATCATCGCCAGTCGTCACTGTCCATACACACAAGTACCTATACAAAAAAAATTATTCATGATGTATTGCTGACACATATATATTAATAAAATATTTTAGTACTCGATATAATACAAACACTGTAGTTTCGTGTATGTTAGGTATAGTGCGATATGTCCTGAACAGCTGATTATTTTCCAACAAGACAATAATTTTAGCTGTGGGTTATTATACGTTTAAACGTTTTGCTTACTAAATACCTAATGGGTGAGTTAAGAAGATTTGTTAAAAAAAAAACAATTCATTTAAATATTTCGAACTTCCCTAAAGAGTTTTTAAATTCAAATATATTACCTATTTATACGATGGTTATATATTACTGTATGAGACACATATATATACGTATTATATTCGAGTTACAACTATACAATTATTGGCCAATCGCCAATGGGAAACGGAACGAAGAACGAATATGTCTCATATGTATTTAACGAATTTATAAGTAGGGCAAATGCAAATTAATATATATTAGTTATAGACACTTCATAAAAATAAAGTCACTATTCACAACTACCTATATTATATAGTAAGTCTCTTACATTAAATATCATGTAATATTATACACATGTTTTTTTTCTAATAATTATCTTTTTTTTATTGTTTACGTGTACATAATATTATATTTGATAACCTAGCGTGAAATTTAATAAATAAACTAATCCATTATATATTTATTTTAATTTCTCTAAAAAACTTGGTTTGATACCTACGTCATACGCAGATTTCTTTCATATAAATTAAATATTCAAAACCCAAATAAATCATCAAAATGTATTACAATAATCAAAATTATTTTCATTGCGTATTTTGGAATTCAATTGTTTAGCAATAAACCGTAGAAATTATTGTGTCACTAAGTGATAACTTCTAAATAAATGATAGCATTGCATTATAATATCATGTATAATTTATATTAAATACATTACATATTATAATTTATAATATAGTAAGTTAATCGTTAGACACTAGTACATTGCATAGATACATAACGTAGTGCACATAATTCAATTGTAAAACCGCGATATCAAATTCTCACGATTATACGTTGAATAAAAAACACCTAATAATATAATATAAACAAGAGAATGATTTCCTTACATTACACAAAATACTGATATGGGTACTTAAAATTAGTACATGTTTGTTAACGTAGCAAATATTATACCAATACAGTCGTTATTTTAGACGAACACTATTTTCCGGCACCCAACTGTTTTAGGATTATATAAAATATATTATAGTGTCATGTTTTCTATAATATGTTACTTCACTAATACGTATTATTATTATATATGTATAGGTAGCAATGATTATCACCAAACCACTGGAAATAATAATGCATACTATGGCGGTGGTAAGTTTAAATACATATTATAATAGATTAATAAAGTAATAACCTATAATAGAAACCTACTATATATATTATATATAGTACATACGCTTGTGATTTTTTTTTAAGAATAAATTTGAGTAACAAAAAACGATCGTCGTTGCTTATATGTATATAATAGAGAGTAGAGTTGAAAAAACACATCTCAGCACTATATTTATATATACGTGGTACATTCGCTGATTTTACTAGAACCAAAAATTAGTAACGCTAGTGAACTCGGCGGCGTCTCCCCGATAGTATATATAATAATAATATAATATACACATACAATCAAACAGACGAAAAATTAGACCAAATCATTGTAAAGCGAAAAGCCGAAACGCGATTCCCACGCGAATACACGTATAAAAATGATAATATATTATAAACATAATGTATATTCAAGTCATGTCGTAGGCCATCGCCGGCTTGTCCTTAAGGCTTAAATTTTAAATCGTGCTCATTTCGGACGCATGTAAACTCCGGCACTAGTGCTAATTTTTTTATTTTTTAATGTAAATTTTTCCAAGGAAAAAATTTAGGTAACGCCATAAAATTACTATCAAAAAATATATATTTATTATTAAGAATAGGTACTCCTTTGGCAACTATAACTAAAGAAGTCTAAAAAGCTATAATAAACGACAGAATTTCATGTCAGAAAATTATAAAATTATTTTGTATAATAGGTTTAATCAAACTTTATTTTACTTGATTTAGTTCATAGCTTGTTTTTATATATTCTGCCATATTTATTTGGTTAGGTTAAGTTGAGTTAGGTTATGTATACACGAAGAGGGTCATGGTCATTATGTGTTCTGAGAAGATACGGAAACGAGAAATTAATAGAAAATTAAGGTGGTTAGAAGCCCCCATTTTTCATGTTTGTACGTAATTATTTAACTGCAATTAATGTGTACTATGTAGTTGTAATGTTTATTTAATAAACGAGATCAGACTATGGCTACTCGCAGTTAGGTTAGGAAGTTTGGTATTAAACAAAAAAAAACTAAAAAGATTAGGTCTCGAACAATCTCGACTTTTTTTTTACTTTGCAGTAACTCTAGATTTTGGATAATATGTTTATTGAAAAGCAGAGTTTTAACCTGAAGTGTTAACTTATAACGAAAATACTTCTCCCACGTATCCACCAACTGTTGCTAACTGAAATCATACAGATAGGTCAGATACAATACATACATATACAATTTATATGTGTATACATATTATATACAACTTACACCACTAAAAAACCCCCCTTCTTCCAATTACAATAGTGAGAATTCTTTTATTGAATGGTTCACTCACATTGGCCACTGCAGATCTATTTAGAGGTGGGAATGGAAATAAAAGTGATGGCAGGGTTCTAAAATTTATCATAACGAATTTGCTGTGTGTGTAAATCGTCCTCTTATTATAATATTATATTGCAATATTATCCTCATTTTATAACTTATAAATTATAAGTATTAGTTGGAATATTATGATTATGCGGGGTACACACTTTTACTTGACCCCGCGCAGCGTGAATTTACGCAATATTATTTTTTTACACGGTATTTTATCGTCATAGATCCGTGCACTGATGGGTGCATTGTGCCTATGCGTACCTACCTACCTATATAATACATAGATATTTCTAACACGAGTGGCATCAGTGGTATACTGTGAACATCACGACTGACTGTTAAATTATATATTATATACAACTATTACCTAATATCTACCTATATAACCGCAATCGTTTGATATTAATATTATATTACTTTAACTTGCACGTCCTTTTCCCATTCTGCGGTACAATATTATACTAAGTCTCTCAATTCCACTTTAATTATTATTAACAAGCGTCTATACATACATAAAATTAATCTTATCGAAATCATTAAAAAAAAAAGGTTCCTTGATGAATTTTAACCAACGGATCTAAAATTTAAATAAATAAATGTTAAATATATAGTGGTATATGTTTTGTGAAAAATAAAATGTAAAAATTGAGAACCACGTTATAATTGTTCATTATGAAGTAGGTACCTACTCGTAATAATAACACTTTATTTATTAACGTTATATTTTATTCCCAAGATTTCTTCGGTTAATTTTTGTACATATTCCAACCATTTTGGTTTCTGACTTTTAGAACACAATCATAGAACGAATACATCGGCCACATATTCTATTTCAATAAACTATTGTAGTAGTGAATGTGAAGGCCTTTATATGTGAAATTAAAAAGACAGGTATTAATCATTTTGTCGTCACTCATAACTTCGTTGTCAATCGATCGCTGCACCCGCATCATCGGACCAACACAAAACAGTTTCGTTGCAGTGCCGTTTACCATTGAAAACCGTCATACGATATTAAACAGTTTTTGTTCGTCGCAGCACTCGCAGCAGCCGTCATATTCGTTTCATCGATTAAATACGGAATACAGTTCCGTATTGGAAGAGATAATTTTTAAGTAGCATGTAATAATATGAAACAATATGTAAATTTTTAAACATTAAAAACATTTTAAACGCATTCAATACATTCTGGGTAATATTAAGCTTTTTTAAATGATTTTGGGTGAGTTAATTTAATAAATCACCCCGTGTTCCCTGTGGCCTTGCCTCAAGTCAATTGCATACGTTATTCTTTGTTTACGAATTACATTCGATTGATATATACGTACCTATTATCATTATTTTTATTACGTACACACTACTCGTCATATACTATCACCTTACAATATTACTACTATACTTCAACCATTACTACCATTACTATTGTCTATTACTACTAATAATACACTACTACACAGGAGTAAGATAAGTTGGTTGTGTGGCGTACGTATATAAAGGAGAGAGTGGGGAAATCTGACTGGGTCAACATCGTGTGCCCGTCGTCCAGGGTGAAAGGTGAACAACCTCACACTCGATCGCGTCACGAGCCACTGTGCTACTCTCTCGGACGTCTTATATTTCGTTTCGATTTTTTCCGATTTTTGTTCACGTTTCACACATCGATCGCCGTCGAAAGCCATAAGGCATAATCCCGCGGAAACGACGACGCGATATAGTACCCAACGATTTGATGAATATCCGTCGAAGTGTACGTATAGTGTTTCGGCCGCGGTCTTCCGTTTTCCGGCCGACGCGCATTTTCCGTGTTTATTTTTCCTTTATTCCAAACGAGAAAAATGATTTCCGAAAATCGATTCCGGGAACCGTCATTACTAGGCCGCGGCCCGACCGCGCCGCACAGGCATTCAAACCCGTTGGACGTAGAATAGTGGCGAGTGGGGGAGCGGACGGATACCGTTTTTGATTTCTAGGTCAGCACAACGACCAGCTGACGGTTCAATTTAATAATAATAGTATAATATACTGTACTTGTGTATAGGACATTGGTAGGTACACGTCAGGCAGATACGACACAAAGACTGCGCGGCGTGCGCGTGTGTGCATGTTTATACGGCCGTCACTTTTACTGCCGATTACCAACGCTTAGCTTTACGTTTGGCCTGCGTCAGATTGTTTGAGTGTACGCCGTATGATCTTTGGTGGGATCGCGTGTCAAATCTATAGCAAACCAAACGGAAATTTCGAAGAACTTTATCAGTTATAGACCGTTTTTTTACGGTCTTCGAGAGTAAATATCAAACCGTACAATGACACCGATTTACAGTGTTTAATATTGTAATAATAATACGAGTATTAACGAAGTCGACGATCGTTTAAAATTTTGAATCGAGATATCTGCGCATACACGATCCACACTCTATGCGTATGTATATTACAAATTTCAATATACATATTAATATATTTAATATTATTATATGCACAATTAAACAAAACGTATAGCCAATTAAGTTAATTAAACAACAATTCGATTCAGACAATTATTCGATTAACCGTTTAAACTTAACAATTTTTAAATTATAATTTTGTGCACGTGTTACTATTATTAACAAAAATTACATATTGACGTTCATTATTTTAGTTTTCAATTTATAAACCATGCGCTGTATCTCGCTACAGAGGTTTTGTTTGAATATCTATATATACAAGTATACAACATTGAACATACAATCCAATCACTCGAGTAAGGTATCAACTCCAAGTCAAGGAAAAGTGCGAATGATTCCACAATTCAAAAATATGATAAATACTATACTACACTATATGCTTTGAATAATATTATATTATAGAAAAAAAAACAATAAACTAGAAAAGCGATTCACGATATAGTTAAAAATTCACTTAAGTTTTTCTTTTTACACCAATAAATATTAATGTTTGATTTATTATCATTTTCTATGAGACTATAATAATAATCATCCTTTGTTATAAAATATTATCTATTTTTTTTCGGTAAGTTTTCATTTTTTTATACTTATTACTTATTGTATTTTATTGAACACAAATTGAAGATATCATTTTCTCAATGAAAAAAAGTTTTGCTGGTAAATACTTGTTGTTTTTCAAGCACTCAAAAAATGATTAATATTTCCCGTTACAAGCCAGTGTCCACGTGGCACACACTCACACTCATTACGAATGCACGATTAAACACCCGAGAAAATTGTTTTTTATATAATGGGTACCTTTTCTCTGATATTCCTGAAACCTAAGCGTAATAAATATATACGTACATATAATATGCATAACTAATTATTTTTAATCGCGTGTAAAAATATGATAATAGTTTTGACAAAAGCGTATCAACTACCAACTATTATTATATGTACTGTTATACCTAATACTATTATATATTTTTGACATACTTTGTTTATATTTGAAAAATGTTTAATTAGATATAAATATCTAAGCAATACAGTAAGTTGTTTTATTATATAGAATTTCTATAATTTATAGAATCTAAATGAGCTTTAATCAAATTCAAATGTTATTTACTCAATAGTCATCGAAGAGAATTGTATAAAAACAAAAACATATTATTATTTTTTTTATGCAACATTTTGAAATATTATAATTTTGTGATTAATCTTTATAATATTGTATTCATATAATAATAATATGTATGGCTTAAAAGTTTGACAGTGCATAATTGGTAAACTAATTTAGTAAAACTTTAAAGTTTTTGAGAAAGTTCTATATTTTATTCCAAATTGCAATAAACACATTATACAACTAGGTAAAAAACGTATTTAAAATGTATGCAACACTGACTATATAGTTACAAATACGCATGATACTAGATTACAATATTTATATGTTGATTAAAAATGAGAAATTACGAAGTGTATCTACATTTCAATAAATCGTACCTAATCATAATAATGATTATAATTCCTAGTTATTTCCATCGTCAAATTAAATTAAGTAGGTTTTAAATCTATAGTTAAATCTATAATTGCGTTACAGGTTATATTTATTTATATGTTACTGGTTAGGACCACGTGAGTATAAGAAATCGTTCATATATAGCTATATAATATAATTTATATACATATATAAATAAAACTCGCTCTAACATTCTATATAAGTACAGCTGTTCCGAATTAAACTAAAAAATTCTAAATCACGAACTAATTTGGTGTTTGTCCGAACTCTTGAATGTAATTATTTTTTATTTTATATTCGACCGTCAAAATTAACGCACACTCAAGCTCGTGAATTTGTAGCAATATTAATTCACTCTATACATATATAAGGTCCACAAAGGCCTCTACAGATTAAAAATAAATGGGGAAAAAACCATTTACTAAGAAACATTGCAAGTGCATAAAGGCTGGTATAAAACCTGAGTTGGGATGCAATTATTATTATATTTCTGATTTACTAGGTCGTTTCGAATACTATAATAATTGGACGTAAAAAAAATTAAATTTAAAAAAACGCAAAATCGTGGAGAAGCGGTAATTCGGCAACAGCAAAAAAAAAATACATATATTTACACACATAAAAATGGGTACCAGAACGTAATTACAACTCAAAGATAATAAGAAGCAATTCAGTGAATTTATGTAGCTTGTTATGAAATTAAATTAGTATATAATATTAACACATTTAATACAAAATAGAACAAGACTGAGCGATTGCAACGAGGTTCCGCGATGACTTCTGCAACTAGTGCATCTACTTAATAACAATATTAAAGTGTAAAGTATTAATAGTGTATGGGAGTTTAGGACAGATGTTTTTTTCATACATTATTTGTATCTTGTACTTACAATATATATTATATATGAAAATGCAACCTAATCACGCGATATGGTATTAACTCCTAGACTCTCGGCCGGCAACGGACTTAGAGAGAGCAATTTACTAATAACCTGCATTGCCATCGCGGTCGTAAAAAAATACTTCTGAAACATAAATCTTACAATATTAAAACATATACGATGATTTTTCAAATATAATTGAAAAGCTAATTAGTTGAGAAACGCAATACAAAACAAAAACCAAATTCTTAAAATAGGATGTAATGACCTAATATAGAGGTATGACATTTATATAATAACATTTTATAGTAATTAGTTTTGAAACTCACACTAAAAATCAAGTTAGGTTTGAACATCAGGACATTGAACACGTTAAATAAATTCAATAGTATTTAACTTTTAATCCTTTGCTCTTTAGTCTAATTACACAATATAATATAATTTAAATCTACATTAACTTTAATATTTAACATATAATTAAATTAATTAGTTTCAACCTATCAACATGACTAATAAATAGATATTATGCTAATCTAATGAAAAAATCATAGTAGCTAATAAGTTATAAGTATAGCAATTACATACACTACAATCATGAATCAATAAATTAAAATTTAAGAGTTTAAGACTAAATTTACTGATAACATATTCTTGAATTTTGAATAAATTATTTTTGCTATTTCAACCAGGTATTAGGTATTATAATTTATAATATTTATTGATGAAGTATTGAACATCAGAACATATATAATAGCGTTTCTATTATTAATATTTAACTACATATTACTTATTAACTCCTGGTGTCTACTGACCTATCGACTATCGCTATGATCTTTCTGATATTGTATTATTATAAATAATAATAAATATTAATATTATATTGTATTTATCATAATTTATGTTATAGCTTACATTGTGTACGCATTTATATACACGAGTATTATACATTTATACACGTAGGTGTATAAAGTGTAAAAATATAAATATAATATAATATATGGCATTTATACGGTGAAATCGTACATTTCTTGAAGTTGATGTCTACTTCATAAAATATAATATCTATTTAATGAAAAAAACGGTTTTCTATACTATATTGACAATTTGTTTGACTTTAAAAAAACCATTTCTCTAATGAATTTAAGTGTATCCTTATTGTGTAATATCTTATTTTTTTATTTGAATATATTATGTTTATTAATAATATATGACATAAGCACATTTACTTTTTATTAGTTATCTTATGATTATTATTTTATAAGTAATTAATTGAATACTATGTTCTAAACAATATTATATTAATATATAACAATAACTTATTTTAAATAAGGTTTGCATAAAATTAGAGTACCAAATGTTGAATAAAATTGTATACATAATAGAAATGGAACGAAAAACACGGGAAAATATTGGTCGCGTGTTACGGGTGCCGTACTGCTGTAGTAACAAGCCGACTGACTTTCTTGAAAGTTGAAAGTCATATTTGTCGCATTGTACGTTGTTTCAATAAATATAATTTTGGTTTTGATTAATTTTAGTACGTAAAATATAATGTAAATTAATTTCGATAAGTTGTAACTTGTAGGTATACCTATGCATTTATACTATAAAATTATTCAAATAATTAAATCAATACCTTATTTTACCAAGTAATTATTAAATATTATTATATTAATATAGCAATAGTCATATTGTACCTATACTCTATAGTAATAAATAATAATATTAATTAACATGAAAAAAAAAATTAATTAATAAAATATTATAAAAAATATTATATAACAAAATTGTAGTATGCAAAATTTATAAATGTACTTAATTTTATCCACTTCACAAAAAGATACAAACAAATATAATGTATAAACGTTATTTTGACTAAATGAATATATTTTATTAAAGATTACACTATAGGGTGTGACATTTATTATTTATAAATATAATAGTAGCTTAAGAATCACGAAGGGATCAGCATTTCAAATCCTAAACCTTTTGGACCTATTATTGTTTTTATTTTTGAACAATAAATAATGATATTTTTTCCCATTGAATTTATGAAATCAAATTCACCAAGATGATTTAAAAACGAGATTAATATTTATTATAAGTCTGCCGACTGCAGCAGTAAGTCGGTTCAGTTGTTTAGCACTGACTGCAGCTTTTACAATCTGCGCACGATTGTATATCTATGAGCGAACAAACACCACTAATATAGTGACATCATATGCGGATGCATCTAGCTAGTATACCTAGGTACATATTATATGTATAAGATACTCCTCAACCGTCGATCCGATAGTAATTTTCGAGGTCAATATACTCCTATATATATATATTTAGACACAATACACCCCAAGTAAATATTAATAAGGGTGTACAAGTACAAAATGGTACACTTATCTCAAGTTATCTGTATGGCATCGTTCGATCTACCGTGAAAATCGAACTACGGACGTTCCGGCCATTTGCGCACAAGCTTCCTGTTATATAATGTTTACAAATATATATATATATATATATATATATTAAATTTATAATATGTAAGTCCTATTAATACTACTAAAAGCCTAAAAGGGAATATACAATGTGAGGGTGTAGTGGTGAAATGAGAAGAGACAAATTGTTTTTCAGCCATCAAACTTTTTTGTACCATTCAAAACAATATATAGTATATACAAGTCACAAGCGTGTAATGTGTATAAAGCTTAATATATTATATATGATATATATTGCCTACGCACTACATGCAGGAGTGCCCGTATAAATTCAGTACTGTGGGTACAAAATTAATCTGAAACTACCTCCGGAACTTATCTTCTACTCTATGGCTATAGAGAGAAGTATAAATTACCAATCTCCCTCGACGACCATAGTGCCATAGTGTTAAACCAATTTAAAATAATTATTGATGATATTTCTACATTTTGACCCCAAATATTAAATTAAAAAATCATATTATTATTATCTATATACGCCATACGGATGTAAAAAAATCGTTGTTTATTTTATGATCATAATTAACACTGTTTTGATTTATGAACCCTTTGAATTTAATGACCAACTAATAGAATTTAATATAAATTATAATGATACGCCTGATAGGGGAATGTGGGTTGGCCTGGTGTAAGACGGGACAAGCGATTTCTTCCAGAGACCAAAGTTAGCGATATAACCACGAATATAAGTTTGGAAATATTCTTTAAAATATTTTATGATGATAAATGAGATTATAATATGAAAATAAATCAGTAATTACTGATATTAGATATTAATAATGTAAATAGAAACCGTGTTTTTTAAATTTCATCAACAAGTGACTTACATAATATACAATACGAAAAAACTAATCAATTAAGTAGAAATAATTAGCTACTTTTTAATTTATCAATTTTAAAAAAACTTAACGTGTTCACTTATTGTACAACTTATTTAAATTTTACCCAAAATAAATACAGTTTTCAATTTTGAAGATTCAATTTAAATGATGAGGGGCATAAATGAAACATTTCATATAAAGTATAATGTAAAACATAATGCCTCCTGTTATTAAATATTCAGAAACAACTTAAACATTTAAAACAAACTAACTGTACATAACTTTTTAATAAGTAATAAACTAATAACTATTATACCTGAAATTGGCTATACAACTAAAAGTAATTAAAACTTATAAAATTATAAGAAATATCATAAAAGGAATGTTAAAGGTTCTGAACGGAGCGATAGACATATTTGTTTTACAATTATAAGTATATACGATATCAACTTTATAGGAGCAATAAAAACATTTCAATACACTACTTTGATGGTGGTTACTAGTATAAAAATGGATTTATAAATATCTAGATAAATATATTTTTTCAAAAATAAAGAATTCCAAATAGGTACTCACTTACCAAAACAATCGGAAGAACTAAAAAATAAAGTTACAAAACACAGGAATAATTATTTACGCAACACCTGCAATTGTCGAAAAAATTGATACTTTATATTTGTTGTAATTTAAGCTTGAGTACAAATACCATAAAATAAAGACACTTAAAATTTTTACTATGCTAAAATTATATTAATGTTTCATAGAATAATTTATAGACATTTTAAATTGTCTCCTTCATTTAGTTTTTTTTATATAAATTATGATAATTAATATTTATCTCATAAGTTAAAACTTCTAAAGTTTAATACAAGATTCTGATAAGTTGTTATTATATCAATATAAAAATTAGATAAAATTAATTATAAGAATACATTAAGGACACATATTTATAAGCATTTAGATTTGACAAAATTCGTCAACACCACTAAAATGATGTTTAATGATATTTAATTATGATAAAAATTAGATAGAATTAGATACATTATGATAGAAAAATATACAATTTACAATATTAATATCTAAAACTTAGAAATTTAATATAAGACTTATCATTGGTTATATGATTACGGTAATTTAAAAACACTACTAATACACATAATCCAACATTTTTTTTTTTTAGACATTTGAATGTCAGTTACAATTATAGAGACCTACCTACTCAATACAAGAAACACGCTCCTTATAATTTAGTTTAGGTACCTACACATTTATAATTGTTAACTGAAATATAAAAAAAATATTTTGACATTTGTAAATAATTACGTTATGGTTTTTATCTTCATTAATTTTACCCCATTTTAAATAATGACGAGGACATTTTTAAACTTTTAAAAAATTGTTTTATTATTGCATTAATACAAATTATGTCTTTTCAAGAAATATTTTTTAGCACATAAGAATTTTATCTTTTGAATGATATAATAATAGAATGTTGGTAAATAAATGAATATTTTATATATTAGGTGACCCATCATGCACTGGTCCGATGTTCCTATACTTTATAATTTATATGTTCAAAAACAAACTTAAATCAGTTAAATCTATAATGACAGGTTTTATAACCTAATGCTATAAATTTCAGTGCGCTGAACTGAATAATGAAATATTATTTTATTAATTCTAACCAAAGTTCAATACTTAAAAAATTGAATTTTAAATATATATACATATTTTTGGTTGAGTGACAACCATTCACTTAGGGGTAAGTTAACAAACCTCTCTATACTTAAAATTGTCTGTAAAAACATTGGACATGTCACACACACACACACATAATATACATTTAACATAATATGTTAATAAATAAATCAACATATTAAGTATTTATTATTTTTTTTTTTGTCACGATAATATGTTGTATAAAAACATTATTTTGAAAAATCCAATCATTCGCCAAAATAATGAAACTTACAGTGACTCAGGGTTGAAAATCACTTGCGTATTATGTTGTTTTGCACTTATTAAAATAAAATGAATAATTCTAAATAATTTATCTGGTAACAATAAAAGTAAACAAATAACATTTGAAAATATTCAATTACCTAATGATAAAATCCCAAAATAAAATCATGTTGGTTTTAAAATATTTTTTGTGGGGTTGAATAAATGTTTAAATTCTCAATAAACTCAAAAAGCTAATATTAGTTTTTTTAGAAAATACATAAAATACACATTACTGCTTTGTAATATCCAGCCAGATGCGCTTTTTGCAAAAGAAGCCACCCAGCCAATTTCAAAGGTTAAGATTTTGCAAACTATTAAAATAATATATTTACACTTTGCCAGCTCGCAAACGTCCAACCATCTTTAATAAGATAAACCGCATGCCGTCTACCAAGACAATAAAGTTTGGCAAAATCATTATATCAAAAATCTCATCGATCGCAAACTCTGTACGCATAACTACGTTGCAAGTGCCTCTCCACATAAATTCCGGTAGATTTTTCTTACTGCGTATCTAATATAATAAATAGTAAATTATTGATTTTTATAAAGGACAATCGATAAGACTGACTAATATATAAGATTAATTTAAATCCCCAAATAAGATATTGTCGACTAGATCCCCTAGACCCTGTCAATTGAATTTCACTGTGTTATTTAAATCATAGGGATCCATTTGGACGGGATCTAGGTGGCCGTTCACCAACGCGTAGAGGTATATCATAAAGTATCATATCTCCTCCGGGTCTGCAGCATAATATTAACTAAGATATAGGTAATATTACAATAAAAAATGGCAACATTAAGAATATTTTAATTGAAAATAATGATTGAATATTTTTTTTTTTTTTTGTAAAAGATAGTTATCTGAAGACGAATTATAAACAATACAACATGTAACAGAAATGACAAAAAAAAATAACAACTTCGCGTATTTTCATCACATACCTATTCTTATAACATCACGATAATAGGTACCTAATACACTACACTCAAAATTCCACTTTTAGAATCGATGAACAATTAGTGATATTATAAAGATATTAGTTAAGTATTTTACATGAATAATAATAATATACCTATATAACGCTTAAAAATTCCACTTTTAAAATAGGTAGATGGACTACGAATGATATAAAGATATTAGTTAAGTATTTTTTTGGAATGTCTAGAGCCAGTGGTTTTCAAAATGTTATTACACACGACACACTGTAAACTTAAAAAAATGTTCACGGCACACTGACCCTTTTTTAGATGAACAAAATTGTTTTGAATTAATTATTAATTTATTTTCTTATATCACAATTCAATGTAATCGATAATTTATGGAAAAACCGCGGCACCCAGTTTGAAAACCACTGGACTCTAGATGTTTTAATAACATTTTAATGTTTAATCAATTTAGATTATATTTTTTTTTTTGAAATTGTTATCTAAAGACAAAATAATGCAACATTCAACAATAAAAGATAATAACAAAAAATATAAATCCACATGTAGTCTACATCATATTAACATTACGATATTAGTATAATATATTACATTATTACACCCAAAATTCCACTTTTAGAATCGATAAACAATATTAGTGATATTATAAAGATATTATTAGTTAAGTATTTTACGTGAACAATAATATATATGCCGCCTAAAAAAATCCACTTTTAAAATACATGGATTACGAATGATATAAATATATTAGTTAAGTATTTTTTTGAAATGTCTAGACGTTTTAATAACATTTTAATGCTTTTTGGGTTTTTTTTATAGTTATCTAATGACGAATTCCGATTTCCAAAATAAAGCAATATAAAATTGAAAAAAAAATTATAACAAAAAACACAACTCTTGCATGTCACATATTCTGATATTTATATAAAATATGTTAATAACAAAATTAGGTATTAGAGTAAAGGAGTAAAGGTAGTAAAGGAACGAATTTTGAAGCCATTTTTTTTTCTTTTGTTCTGGAACAAAGCTGTGAGCTATAAATTGGATTTATACTATACTTAGAAACAAATGTATGAAATTGTACTTTGTTTTTTTGTATTTTAATATTTTTGGAGTATTTTTTTTTCTTTTAAGTACCTAACATTTAATAATGTTTTTCTGAGTACGTTTTTATTAAACGATTTAAACGTATTTTAAAGGTTCAAAGGTTAATAATTATTTTTGTTTGAAAATTTAAAAACAATTTTAATATTCGACCAATTCAACCAACATAGGTACTTAGATCATATTGTAACTATTATTCAATTTATTTTTATAAAATATCTTGAACAGAATAAATTAATTTACAAATTAACTGTGGAAAAAGAAAAATATAGTAGGCTTGTGAACAGAAATTTATTTTAATATAATAATTTTTTTTAAATTATTTAATAAGCTATAATGGTTTAAATTTAATACGATTTTTTAAGGTTTTTTGGATGAGTTTTAAAACTTATTTGCTTTATTATAAGTGTTTTTCTTTTGGTTTTTATAGCTTCATTGCTTTAAAATTCGTACTCTAGTTATTACTGATTATAAATTATAATAATATTACTTATATATAATTTAGGTACACATACACGAATACACGATAAGAATACAAAAAAAAATACTATATTGAATCATTACATAATAAAATTAAAAAATTAATACGACATGAATGACAATCGTCCATAGATCGGATTTGTTTCGTCGTTGGTTTTATAACTGTGTGCGTCGTGTGCCTAACCGTGACGCGTGTTATATCTACGTCAAAGGCCGGAACTTTGCAGTTTGTACAGTATTTTCCACCGCAGTTCATAAGTCGCATGTTTCACAGTGTTTGCTTTCGAATTCAAAATGAATTGTTTTAAAATATTGGACGAGTAGACATACGCGGTATTTTCATTTGCGTCGGAAAACGCCGGTGAACTTGCATTTTATAGTGAACTCCGAAATTATAAAAACGCAAACTCCTAATTATAAAACGTTTTAAATTATGTGGAGCTATACTAATGGAAACGCTGAGCATAGCTCCGGCCCTAGACATCATAATAATTAATAATTACATGTTTACATGCAATACAGGGTGAATATCACCGTTCACTAAGGATGCTCACTCATACTCATAACTACATAACTTTAATAATGCGCATTCTTTCAAACTGTGATTTTTGGAATTTTTAAATATACTAATTACTAAAATACCATATTATAACCTATATAGGTTTAGGTACATAGATTGTTTATACCATACAAAGAGTCTTTTGTTGGCGATAACAAACTTATATTTTTTGAATGAGAATCACCCTTTTTACAGTAAATTGCTTAGAAAATGATTGTTTTTAGAAATTTTGATGTAATTTTTAAAATATTCAACTTTGTCTTTTTAAACTAAAAATAATAAGTCTATGATAATGAGTTAAAAAGATATGGAGGTTATGGTAATTTGAACAATTTAATAACTGTACAAAATTTTATATTATAATTTCACTTTCAACTTTTGAAGGTATTTTTCAACAGGCCTTATAGTTAAGACCAACATTTTATTTTAATTACCAAGAGAAAATAAATCATTTAACTTAAAACTGATTATAATATTAAATTATTATATTATTAATAATATGTCTATAATTCGCGTATCGAATGACGAGGGCTAAGCCCCCTTCAATGCTCACCCTCAAATCCGCCTACGTGCGTGCCAATGTATTCATATATGGTACGTATATTTTGTATGTATAATATACAAGGTCGTGTTAAAAAACTTCAAAAATAGATAAAAGGTCAAGTCCAAAAGTATAATAATTGTTCTACCCACGAATTTGTTCGACGTGCACGCTCGTGTAATATTAATATTGTATGATACATACACGCGCGGTCCTATATGACAATGACGCCATGACGGTTATACTTATTCTACTATACTATTAATAATAATAGTATAATATATTAATATGTATATAATACGTTTATAATATCGGACGCCAAACGAGTTCATCCACGAGGTGAACGTTTCGCGGCGGAATCGCGAACGCGCATACGAATATAGCCGCCGTAGCCGCAACGACCCACTGGCAGTATTGACTTAACAATGGACACACTTTTTAAGGCTCGTACAATGGCACACGCCTACGTCGGAAGATATACATATATATATATCGCTCGCACAAACCGACGTTTAATTCGAATTTCAAAAGAGGTACCGTACAGTGTTATAAGTCAGTTACAATGTTACACGTATAATTTATTTATACATACGTATATGGTACCTATATAGAGCCGGTCAGATCGTGTTATTGTATAGTAAATTAACGAACGAAAAATAAATAAACTTGCCCCGATTCGTGTTTCGTATCCATTCATCAGTGACCATCACGACCGAACGGACTCTATTTGAAAACGAGTAGTCAATAAGCTACTGCGTAATTCTGTAGGCGCACTGCGGTGCATCCGGCATCGCTTACGTATAGGTACATCCCCTGACACTGTATAGTAGGTGCTAAGAAATGGTTTTACGCCTGCAGTAGATACTCAGCTAAAGCAGGAGTCTAATCATACTAAAAAATAATTATGTCCCTCATTGTTTTGTTGGGTTTTTGTTTTTTTTTTTTTTTTTACAAAACACAACACGACTAATTTTCGTTGTATGTGTAATAATAAATTATGTTATCATAGTACTCTCAATAATTAATATGATCGTATCATTATTCATTAATCATTATCATAGACGACATAAACTATAGGCTACAAACTACTTATCAGTGAGATATAATTTTTTTAAACATAAATACCTACCGTATTTTTTTATTCATAAAAAAAAATAATTAAATATATAATATTTAATTTATATAAATAATTTTGATATTTATATACTAGGTATGTAGTTATAAATAAAAATATATATAATCGAATATGACTTGATTTGTCGCTATGGTTATTGAACTAATGAAATAGTTTATCATTCTAGAAAAAAAAATAACGAAGGTGAATATACTTAGTGAATTTGTGGAAATAAGGATCGAATAAGCAATTTGGTTTGGAAAAAAATAGTCGATAACATATTATAATATTATAAGTCATTTAGTCATCGAGTAGTATACATTGGTTGTAATAAAGATGATTTGTAAATAGATGACAGATAACATTATATATATTACGAAAATTTACAATCAGTAGTTAATTAATAATTATATACAATACATAACAGTAATGGATATACATAAACATATACATAGTCATAGTGTAAAATAACACAAAAACTAAAAAGCATATGATGAGATAAGTCGTCAAGGAGATATTTTAACTGTATTAATATTATATAAATTAAGCACGTTATAACTGTACTATTTTATTATTACTACCTATTTTATTTACCGTGTTGATGTGCCACGTACAAAATCGTATTTATTAGTTATTACTATTATACTTACGATCGAACATCGTTTATTTATTTTGAACTTGGCTGTACCCATATCGCGAACCATATTAAAATAAAAATCGTGGGATGAGAGAGAAAAACCCATGAACGCGGTTATTATAAATTTATAAATTGTAATAATAATAATAATAGTACACATTAGCATTATTATAGCTTTGCGTTATTTCATGCATGCACCGCATTCATATACGATATACGTGCGAACGAAGAAAAAATATCCATTTGAATAAATTATACTCGTTAGTTGTTACCGTTAATCGTCTCTATAAGACTGCAAATAACTATTATAATAAGGCATGTAGCGAAATTAATTCAAGAATCTATACTCTATTACTCTTCCCCACGACAGTCTTATGGAACAGTTTAAAATAATATTTTTGTGGTGATTTTTAACGTCTGAAAGATCATAGATCAATATAAAAATTTAACTGTTTACTTATACTCTACAACTATAATATTACATATAATTCAGTGATCAACAATAAATATTTTTAGTGGGCCTATTTTTAGGAAACCAACAAATTGTTGGGTACCAATGTACCATGAAAATTGAATGTACCTAAATCAATTATCAAACCAAAATAAAAAAATAAAATAAAAATTAATATAAACGTAGTTTAAAAATTCCAAAATAACAATTTAGAAAATAAATTACCCGTCTCCTGACTAGTTCGTTCGCGGGCCATCATTTAGTGACCTGCAATGACTAATATACTGATTGTACCTATATAGTCAGTACTTATGCACGAACACTTTTGAAACTTTCAATAAATGATCTGCACACTGTGACATTGTCATTTTGATCTCACAAATCACGCAATATATTTGTATAATTATATTACAATTATAAATAATACTAAAAATATAATGTATAAATCAGTATAATATGCTATACAATAATGAACCTCGAGATTCTATTAACTTTCAGTGTTCGAGAATTATGGACATTTATACAAAAGGAGAAGATTATTATCACGAAGTTTTGCTCAACATGGCTGCTCAAATGATGGGTAGGTATTGGAGTTAAAACAGTATACACAAGCTCCATACAGAATATCTACACGGCGCTCGGGATATATATAACATCATATTAATAATATACATGTTTTGGTGTTTACGTTAAAAAATTTTGTATTATATCACCAAATGGCAATCATGTGGGGAGGAAAAAGAAATTGGAATCTGAGACCATACTATAAGAATACATTTTATTTATTCCCTGCTGTTGAAAACTTGCCCGAGACTGCGAGACAAGCCACCCACATAAAACTCACATATCGTGCACTTGAGATTTCTGATAAAATAAATCGTTCACTTATCATAATAGAACCGTATAGCCTGTAGACTACAAGTTCGGGTTCTTACGAAATTTCTAATGACATTTTTAGTTTACCGAGAAAGTTTAAAACCAACAGATCATGATGTCAGATTATTTTATATTTTTAAACGTTTCATTTGAATATCTGATGTAAAGTATATTATAATATACCTACTGGGTATAATATGCTTAGTACTCAAATTATTATATAAAAAAGAATATTTTTCACTTTTCACGGGATTTAAAGACTGTTCCTGAGTATTTCTGACCCGTTCTTTTCGTATTCGCAAAGTGCACGTCTTTTAAAAGCCGTTCGTATACGGTTTTTTCGCCGTTCGCGTTTGTAGCTGTCACGACCGCCGACGACGGTCTTCCGGACGTTTTTCTTCGGGGTTTTTTTTTTCGAACGTCTATTTCGTGTTTTTCACGTCGGATCTGTCGATTTTCGCGTAGTATGTTTATTTCAAGATCTGTTATAGTATTCGATTTGTTCACAATTCCGATTCGTGCGATCGTGGCCAGCGATTAGGATTGCGAACGCCGATCGATTCTATTGTTATTGCTTAGATTTTCGCGTACCTATATAGGTATATTATATTATTACGTAAAGTGCTAACGTTTAATTTGACGCCCAGTATTTATTTACCGATGTACAATACCTACTGTTTTTGATTCAATAAATTGTATATTATATAGTTGAACCTATTTATATTGTTATGTTGTCTCGGTATCTTAACCTTTACGTATATCTTCAACCAGTTCAACCGTGGGTTGTGCTGTTTAGAATAAAAATGTTTCTTGACGACATTTTTACCGAACAGAAGTTACAATGTTAATGTACTCAGGGCCGTATTACTGCCTAGGGTGCCAAATTTTAACAGTCGAAACGAAATAGCAAATTTTTACCTACTTAAATTAGGTGGTAAATTTATTTTAACCTATGGGCGGTAAAAACCTTAATCCGACCTTGAGTGTACTTGGATATATATTTTAAAAATACATACACATACATTATGTAAATATAATAAGTGTACAATGCTATGAGAGACGTCAACAGTGTGTTTTGTAGTTGAATTTATAAGAAGGAAAAAAAGAAGATATGTTTAAAAAATATACATAAACCATAAAAGAATTATCTGTACTCACTCTGATGAATGATGAATTGAAAATTTAACGAATTGAGGTTTTTTTCATATTTATCCTGCCAACCAACATACGCTGTTAAATGTATAGAAGTAGTAAATATTATCAATCAAAATCATTATCGTGCAATTAAAACAAAATCATGCAAATTATTATTATTTATTAAATTGAAAAAAGTGAAAAATGTTTATCAAAAGCTGGAATTTTTAAAAATAAATCTCGTATTGCTCCAAATAATTCAATATTTAGTATAGGTTTTTTTTTGTTTGCGTATTGTTCTACTAAATAATACCTGAATACCTTATACCTTATAAGTTTGGTTTTCATATCTTTCATAATCACAGAGTAGTTATACGCATAGATAATATTATCTATGGTTATACGTTGGTAACTATCTTAGTTTTCTTAGAATCGAATATCGCTCGTTAATCGTTTTATTTTAGTTATGTTGTCATTATGTTTTCTTCGGTACATTTTAGTTGTCGTGTTATCTGTACCTAGATCTTTTATTCAATTATTAATTGTAAGTAAATTTCTTAATAAGTTTCAAAATTCCAAAGTTATGTGATTTACCATTTAGTCATATTGCTGATATGGATTTTGTAATGGCAATGTTCGAGCCGCTGTGCAAGAGTATAGGCTTCGATATCCAAAAATACCTGTTTTAGGATATCAATCGTTCTTCACTATTCACAGACACCTGGGAGAGTTTGGATTAGTACGAAATCGTAATGAACAAGGCGTAATGTTGGATGCAGAATTAGAAAAAGTGTTGGATATAATTATTAGAGATCCAACTACAAGTATCCGTCGCATTTCTGCAAGGCTGGGTGTATCAAACACAGTTTTGTTATAGTGATGTAATCATTTAAAGTTTTTAAATAAAGAAATTAGCTAATTTTAATTATTTTTTTTTTATTATTATTTACCTACCTATTCATTTTTTGTCGAAATCTCATTTTTGGTGGTCCTACCTTATAATTGTTGGCCTCACATTGGCACTACCTAGCAAAAACTCCTAGCGCCGCGACTGGATCTGCCAAATGTATCTGCTACCATACCAGGCCAATCTTCAGAGTCAAAATAATATGATGTCAGCTAGTTGACCGCGTTGATCAACCCATGTTAGCAAGAGTCTAGAAACTTACTCGGTATCACGATGAGGCGAGAGCCCCACTTATGCCAGTTTAGCAAGCACGTAGCAAGCGACATGGTGCCCTTCAGTTTGAGGAGCCTACCTCAACTAAAACGTAGTGGCTGTGGGACAGACGCAAGATAATAGCACAATCCATTGTACCTAGTGGGAGGGATGGTACCCAGATAGCACTAACCGAGTCGTCCCGCTTCTCGGAAAGGTGTGAACCTTAGGGTCTGGAACCAAAGTCAGCGAGGACTTACCGTATTGATCTTAGCTCCAAGTTCGACCACGAGTAGTTAAGTTGTTCACTCTACATAGATTTACTAAAATTCCAATAATTTAATCTACTATTGGGACTTTCAATGTCTGATAACTGAAATATCTGTAAAATTTCCCCTTCAAACTATGAATTTCCTAAAAAAAATATTGGTGCAACAAACCAAACAGATTGTATAAGATTACACTATATACACAAACAAAATATTTGCTTAAAAATCTAGTCGAGTTACTCTCGACGAATGATTTGAATTGGGTAGGTATGAGGTAGTACAATTATACACTATATCAGATGGCTGCAGATACACCTGAATTTGAACTGTAAAATATTAGCCAAATTGGCAATTTTTCTGTTGATAATTCATGAATTCACCATATAAAGCTAGGTATTTATTTTTATATTTAATCAGTTACTAGTTACTCGTAAGTACTAGTTATTTAATTTAGAATAAAATATATTTTACTATTAGGTATATGATTAATGATTATGAATACAGCTAATAAATAAATTATTCAGTTCATGAATCATAATTTTAATCCCATTGTATCATGATTAAAAATTATGGTTTCAGTTTTTATTTAATTGAAAGTACCTATTTTATAGCTTATTATAATATAATATTATTTGGATTGGCAATCTCTCAATTATTGTATTCATTATATCTTATACAATAGTAAAATACTAAACGATTATAATATAGTTATTTGTCCAGAGCTCTATGAAAGCAAACAATGTATGATTACACTAATACTTTTTACATACAAGTAATTGGCTATTTGGCTATCATAACAATCAATTACAATGGCATTCTAATATTTAACATAAAATATATGATAACTGATTAGTAAATAGAAATAATTATTAATTCAAAATTTATTTTCCCTAATAACATTCATATTTCATAGTATAATAAAATTCATTTATCAATATACTGGTATGGAGATGATATAGGTACTTGTAAACCGACCGAAATCATTATTTTATATCTAGTCACTGTCCACTGATGGCAATCTATCTGTTCTACTTACATCAAAATAACTATTTATCTGATTAGTTATTAGTATGATGTATCCTCTTTATATAATGTGTTTGATACCACAAAGACCATGTGATCTATTATGGTTATTCCTAGAATCCTAGTGTCGTACGCCAAGGTTTTTCATGATAATTGCATCTTGTTATTACTTTGTCCATATTTTTATTCTGTTGAAACTTGCATGGTTCTTTACATTGGATACGAATATTACAATTTTATTATTAGTTAAGTTTTAAATTTTGAATAAACAGTCAAAGATTTATTGATTTTTTTTTTTTTTACTTATGAAAATATGGGCAAAAAATTATCAATTTATAAAAAAATTTTTATTTTTATTAATATTTAAAATATTAAAAATATATATTCCATATTTAAAAATTATATTTTGCTAGTTTTTTTTATGCATTAAACCTAACATAGGTAATACCTAATCAATAATAAAAAAAATATTGAACACAAATATTATTGATTAAATTAATAATTTCTTATTTGTAAATCTTTAGCCACAATATAAGGACAAACATACATCATCCGTATTTTATTATTTTTAAAATTGTCTATTATTTTCATTCGTGTTTCTTCCAAAAGTAAAGATTCCTGAAAAAATACAATAATAAATAGGTAGAAAAAAAATGTATCGATAATTTTTTTTTTAACTGGTAATCAAAATATAATTTGAAAATAACCACTTGTATAAAGGACAAACATATTTTATTCTTCCAGACTTCCAGTGGTATAAATAAATTTTAATATGAGTTACAACTATTCGATCCACTTCAATTTTACACATGTTCTGAGTCACTAGATAGAAGTAAACATGGGTATTATTTATAACGTCTAAATTATTTTCTTAAAATTTACAATTGTTACAATACATATTTTTAGTTTAGTTCTTATCTAAATACAATTTTGTAGTTTCCATTACTGTTAAAATCATAAACCTCTTGCCTAGCTTTTACTTTTAACAAAGTAAAGTTATTTAATTTCAAAACCAAAGCTAAAAATTGTATAATTTATGTTGTTTAAAATTTATTCAAATCAGAATTCTTAAAATTGTCACCAGTACGACAGTATCATCCCATTGTTCCCCGCGGTTTAACAAAGAGATACATGCATCTTAATAACTTGGATAGAATCTTTAAAATTATTAAATAATACCTATAAACATTAAACTTTTATTTACCTACATATTTTCCCATGTCACTTAACTAAATAGATACTTACAAAGGTATTATTGGAGGCATACCACAAGTATATAGCCATAAATCCCAATCTATTTTTAAGATGGCACCATCCTCCCAGGAAATAATGTGGCAAATATGATTAAAAATCTTTCGTACCAACAGACTAATACTTGCATTTTTCTAAATAGGATTTGAAAAATATTTAAAATTTGACTATGAAATATTTTTTTGTTCAGAAATGAGAAACCCATACAGTTAGTTCTAAATTAAACATCTTTACCAGCTCCTAACAGCTTTTCTAAATAGAACAAGAATGTATGACCTTTTTCATAAGGATAAATAGTAAAAGCATCATCTGGATCAATACCAGTTAAATCAACTATTAACTTTGTTAATAGATTTTATGCTCCTAAATTATTAACCTACAATAATAGTTATTTTTATTGTTATGATTCTTTAGTAAAAATAGTCATAGAAGCATTACCTAGTAAATATTTACAGATTATTTTAGATCTTCAAGACCAAGTAATGCAGCAAATTCTCTAGAACTCTCGCCATTCAATAATCCATGTATTCTGCGTTCCACATAAACTGTAAATCCTTCATTCATCCAAAAATATTCAGAATGTTAAGTTGCCAGT
This sequence comes from Aphis gossypii, assembly GCF_020184175.1. Classification (NCBI taxonomy): domain Eukaryota; kingdom Metazoa; phylum Arthropoda; class Insecta; order Hemiptera; family Aphididae; genus Aphis; species Aphis gossypii. Next base: position 15,261,184 of record NC_065530.1, read on the forward strand.
CCAACTATGTGCTATGTCATAAGCCACAACATTTACAAGACTCCTATTTTCATCCTATATTAGTTAACTATAAATATATTATCTTTGATATTACCTAACTTACTAGTAGTGTGGAAGTGATTAAAGTCAAAAACAGCTTTTCCATACCACCAAAAGGAAATGAAGATAAAATAACAAGTAAGTCATACATTTTTCTAACAAAAGGACCACATACACTTTCAACAATTCTCAATAGTTCGGTGTCTAAAAATATCAACAAATTATACAGTAATAAAATATTCAAATGTTAATATTATTTTATACTTGTTCAAATTCATATATATTTTTATCAATTTCTTCAGGTTCAAACCAAAGTTTTGATACAGGACTTAATGTTTTACTGGCTAGAATGCCAATAGCTAGGGCTATTAAATATGACTGTACAGGAACAGTTTGTTGGAATAAGAATGTGTGTGTATCTCCATTATCAATTACTTCTAACGGAACCGCGCTCATCAATACTTTTAATGGTTTAAGAGCTGTAATCTGTAAGTTATCTATAATTAATTAAATATTTTCAAAAATTCTAAAATGTTTAATTATAATCTTACTTTTGCCGAGTATGTAGATTTTGTTGATAGAAGTATCTTGACGAAGTAGCACAAATTGTGCATGAGCAGGCTAAAAAATATATTTTATTTAATTGAGATTAATCTATAAAAAATATAACATACTTGACATTGGCTAAATAAATATGAATGGACTTTGTATAAAGTTTGTTCGGGTGTAAGCCACTGTAAACATAGGCAATATTAAACAACCAATAAAATTCAAAATATAATTTTGTTTTTTGGCATTGATTGTAGTAATTTTTTTTTATTACTCACCAGGTAAAGAATAAAATCCTAGGTCGTTCGAACTTAGCCATTTTCCCAATAACATATTTTTACTCTATATACATAATAGTGTTGGAAAATAAAAATTAAAGACTGTTCCAATATATTATAAATGATTTAGACGTTAGAATTTTAATTTAAAACATGTAGTCATTGTAAAGACTGTATCTAACTGCTGTAGAGCCGTGCAGTGTCATCAGTCTGTTAGTCTTGTCAACTGTCAAGTGTCGAATTTCGACACACCAATACATTTCATTTAGTTTATAGTGTTTATATTCAAGTAGTCAATTATATTATTATGTATTCATTATTTATGTATTACGCTGTTGGACTGTAAGTAAAGTTGTCTGCTACCGCAAATGGTACAAAATATTATCAGCTGATTATCAGTGAATCAGAGTATCTAATATCTATTTTGTGATATCACACCACCAAATACCACAACAACCTGTTGTGATAACACATTATCATTTGATTGGTATTTGGTAATCCTTAAAGGCAGCGGTCAGCGCCCAGCGGTTCCTTTTTAACTTTTTAGTTGGGCGGACCTCCAATTATGTAAAAAAATCTTTGAGGCCCACTAATAGCACACCTATATTTGTATTCATAAAATAATTATAATATAATGTAACATATTACATATAATATATTATATTATATGTATACGGCATACGCCTATTGTATATGAATGTGAGATAAAACTACATTCAAAAGTTCGATACCATTAATTGTATACTTAGGTATTGTACACTGTAGTTAATACTGATTAAATATTATTTTAACTAGAAATATTATTAGGTATATAACATAAATATATATTAATATTATTTTAAATATATATTATATTATATGCTTCACGGCCCAGTACCGTGCTGCTCGAGGCCCATGGGTTGGCTGCTTTAAGGCTTAGATCATGATTGTATTTTTTGATCTAAGGGTAAACCGTACTAAAAACACCATAATATTACTTATCTGTGAATTTAAAACCATTTCCAACATCGCCAATTAAACGTAGTGGAATCTTTTCCATAATGATTTATAAATTATATAATATAAATTAATATTATGTTGTATCGGCCATTCGGCCATCAGATATCAGCCGTATACCAAGAATCATATATATATATACTAATATATTTTGTCTGTAGCCTTATGCTCATAACTCATATATTGTTTAGGTCGTAGCATGACCAAATGACCGATATTGTGGCATTCTCCAAGTCTTCATATCGGCATGGTCCGTAACAAAAACACCATGAATTTTTAATTTTAATTTATTTTATGCCTAGGCTTGTAAATTATGACAAAACCATCTTTACGAACATGGTTAAAGATGGGCAATTTTCAAATGTTCACAAATCAACTTAATTCAATGTTAAAATAACGAAAAAAAATCATACTTAAGAACTTAAGATAACATTATACCTTCAATTTTAAAAATATTGAAAAATATAAATTAAATTATTCTCAGCTTAAAATATGTCTATGAATTTATGACTAATGACTTTAATATTGTCATCATGTTATGATCAATGTGCGTTTGAAATACACTTATTAGTTATTATGATTATAACGCTAAGTGTATAATAGGTATACCTATATACTATATAATATTGTTTTTAGATTCTGAACGAAGTGATGAATGTATTGATTTTACAATGATGTGTGTTTTTTTTTTTTTTTTTTTTTTTGTGTCTGTGTACAGCATAACTAGTCGAAATAATGCTCCAATTTCAAACTATGGGGGTGGTTTCCGATGTAAAAGTGAATATCCTTGGTGCATTATAGAGGTAAAAAGTTAACATTTTCCAACAGTTTTCAAAAAAATCGAGAAAAACAAAAAAAAAATGACGGAAAAACGGCAATTTTTACGCAAAACCAGTTTTCGACCAAATCGATTTTTTTTTATGGTTGTAATTCAAAAACTAATCACTGAAAATACTTGAAATTTTCACCAAATGTTAATGTCAGTGGTATCCGTATATAGTTAAATTTTCAAAAAATTTTGACTTTTTTTGAGTTATTTATAGACCACTGAAATTTTCGATTTTTTTGAAAAATTTTTTTTAAAGTGTCGATAAAAAATTTTTGGATGACCAAAAAGTTTTGAAAATTTAATACAAGGTTCCTTATGAGTTGTTTTTAATGTAGCTAAAAAAAATTAAAAATCGTTAGTCACAATTTTTTTTTATAAGCGTTTTTAGTTCAAATTTTTACGAAATCTGTCGAAAACCCGAAAATTTGCAAGTAATTTTGAAGTTGAAAAATCATAAAATTTTTTTCTTTTATAACTAAGTTTTGAAAATTTGGTACAAGGTTCTCCATACATTTTTCTTCAAATATCTGTAAAAAAAACTCTACCGGATTCAGACAAAAAATTTTTATGAGTGTTTGAAATTTAAATTTTTACAAAAACCGCGTTAAATAACAGTTTAGCCTCAAACGATTTTTGATATTTGTTATTATTCAAAAAGTATAAGTCGTAGATACTTGAAAATTTTACCAGTTATTAAGATTCGCGTTTTCTTTACGTGATTTAAATTTCAAAATATTTTGACTTTTTTTGAGCTATTTATAGACAACTGAAATTTTCAATTTTTCTGAAAAAATATTTTTGAAGTGTCGATAAAATTTTTTTGGCCCTATCAAAATACTTGAAAATTTAATACAAAGTTCCTCATAAGTTATTCTTATAGTGATTAAAAAATTATAAGAATACATAGGCACAATTTTTTTTTATTAGCATTTGAAGTTCAAATTTTGACGAAAATTCGTCAAAATTATGAATATTTGCGAAATATTTGAAGTTGAAAAATCATAAAATTTTTTGTGTTTATAACTAAGGATTAAAAATACAACACTAAGTTTTCCATAAGTTTACCTTCAAGTATCTATAGAGAAAACTCGAAGCATCATTATAGGAAAAATTTTAAGTGCGTTTGAATTTTAAATTTTAATGAAATAGCGTAACGATAACGATTTATCCTCAAACGATTTTAAATATTTGTTATTATTCAAAAAGTATAAGTCGTAGATACTTGAAAATTTTACCAGTTATTAAGATTCGCGTTTTCTTTACGTGATTTAATTTTCAAAATATTTTTTAATATAAGCTGGTTTTTTTAAACTACCTTTTTTACCAACCACTAGAAATTATATCCTAGGCTGACAAATCATCTTCGTTCAGAATCGTTTTTCGTATACAATGATAACTATCATTGGATTCAAATTTAACACTCCTATAATATATAATAATGATCCATACGGCACCTAATGTACAGCAGAGCGGTACTCACTTGCCCACTTTTGTTTTATTCTATGACTATGACTAAATACTATTTATTAAGCCAAGACCCTGATATTATAACATTATGCTAAAATATTCGAAATTCGAATTATAAAGTAAAAACTTATTTTCAAAGTAAATAATAAATATTTCTGATAAGTTTAGGTCATCGACTATTTATCATCTATTCATCTATATTCTATATGTATTTTCAATGTTCAATGGTCAAATTTAAATCAAATGGTATAGGTAGATACCTTTTTTAATGGTTAATATTTAAGAAAACGCTGAAGAGAATCGCTCCTAAATATTGTTCTCTAAAAATCACTTTTTAATGCCATTTCTTTTGTTTTTCATAGACGTGTTTTTACCGCTAAAAATAGCCTGCAGAATAACGTTCTCTGAATTAAAATCAATAAATAGAAAAAACTAGGTCATCAGAATATAAATATATTAATTATTAAGATATATAGGTATATTTTGAATCTGAACAAAGTGATGAATGTATTCAGTATTGATTCTTCAAAAATAATACTTCAATTTAAAACTTCAGGGGTGGTTTCCAGTATAGAAAATTGAATATCCTTGGTACATTATACAGGTTAAAAGTAAGAAGTTTCCTGTAGATAAAAAGAAATCGAGAAAACCACAAAAAAGTGACGGAAAAACGAGAATTTTTACTCAAAAACCAGTTTTCGATGAAATCGATTTTTTTTTTATAGTTATAGATATATTATAACTTAAAAACAAATCACTGTAAATACTTTAAATTTTCACCAAATGTTCATATTAACGTTATCTACTCAAGGTTTAATTTTCAAATATTCTAACTTTTCGATCTATTTATAGACTGAAAATTTTTGAAATTTTTGAAATTTTCGATTTTTTTTAAATTGTATTTTTTTTTTTGAAATGTCGAAAAAATTATGGATGCCCAAAAAAACTTGAAAATTTAATACAAGGTTTCTTACAAGTTTTTGTAATTGTAGTAAAAAAAAAAATCAAAAACGTTAGTCACAATTTTTTTTATAAGCGTTTAAAGTTTAAATACGTATTTTTTTACAAATTTGTCAAGATATTTATCGCAAATATTTGCAAGTAATTTTCTAATAGAAAATTCATAAAAATGTTAGTATTTATATCTAAGGTAAAAAAAATTTAACACAAAGTATATTTAATATTAGTTTATTTACTTATCATATATTATTATAAATGAAATAAAATAAAAAATAGATTTGCGTATTATGTAAAAAAAGACATATAATTCAAAACAAACGTCTGCCATTCTCGTATTCACGTCTTTTTTGTTAATCAACTGTTACACATAAATGGAAAGGTATTGATAAGTTCTGAATTTGTCAAAAATATCAAATTCTATTATTTCCTCGTTATTTAGTCTTATACCTATTAATTCTTATGTGATCGCATGAATACCTAAATACATAGATATATATTATTGTTTATTATATCATATTTTGATACAAGCAGATTATGTGGTTACGATGTATAAATATTTAGTAATAAAAAAAAAATAAATAAATAAAAATTATTCAAGCCTTATAAAAGCTTATAAAAAAGAATAACACAAAGTCTATCCGCAAATCAGTGATCACGCTACTAACACCAAGTTAGTTAGTAACTAACTAAGGTCTACAACTCTAAACTAGCGATCATTTTATAGGGAGGCTCTTGCGGTCTTGCCGTTCTTGGTGTTATCTAGTTATCTACAATTTCAAATTCAGGTTTCAACGATATCGATGTCTATGTGTTAAAAACAAAGTAGGTACCATAATATTCATAACAAAGACGAATAATCGATATATTTTTGATTCGAAATATGAAGTTAATAATAAATTAATTAATAATTATCCAATAGTTTTGACTTTTGAGATTAATTACTCAGTCTAGTATTTTAATTTTTATTATTTGTTTTGTTTGTCTTTCTTAACACTTGCCACTTGGGGTCAAGGATGTTGCCAAATTTGGTAAAAATTGTTGTTGTTGTCAATGTTTAGTTGATATGGAACGAATTTAAACCAATCAGATAAGGCCCTTGGTATTTGTCCTTGCTTGAAACCATGATAAGTGAGATTGTAAGAGTACGTCATAAAATGAATATAACTTTTAGTTGTTAGGTAGTTTGTTTCTTAAAGTTTCTATTTATTATTAGTTTCATGTAAATTGTTATTATTTAATTTATTTATGGTCACAATGAATTACTCAATGATCATCAGGTATCAATTATATACTGTCAATTACTAAAGTAAGTAATATGCATTATGATTGTTTAAATATTTTATTTTATTTAAAAAGAACATTTTATACATATTTCTTTACATTTAAGATTTAAATAAAATGTAATGTAAATAACATTGGTTTTATTTAATTTAGAAATATTGACCACAATCAATGATCTAATTTAAAATTGTAAATAATGGCTTATGTAAACGTTGCTGATTGGAAATCTGACCAAGTAGCTGATTGGCTCAAAGGTAAATTAAAACTTAACATAATTACTTAAATAAATAATCAAAACAAATCTACAAATATTTTAAATATGTTACTTAATAGGTTTAGATAGTGTTATTATACCATATATCAAGTACTTCATTGATACAGATGTAAATGGTCAAAAGTTATTAGATATGCAACCTAATGACTTGGATAAAATTGGCGTGCAAAAAATTGGACACCAAGAGTTAATATTAGAAGCAGTAGATCTTCTAAGAAATTTTGTAAGTAATAGCAGATGTACTAAAATTAACTGCAATATTCAATATAAACTGCTAACCTCATTACTTATTCTGTTTTTAAAATCCCTACCCATTTTTATTGTTACTTAATAAGTTGATACCAGCTATTAATAATTTGAAATCTTTAAATGTATCATTATAGTTAAACTTAGGTTTTAAAAAAAACTTTGATTTTATATATTACCTATGTTAAAAATATAATCAGGTAATGGAATCATATATTATTAATTGATTGATTTTTATTATATTTCAATAATATAATTCTTTACAAGAGTATCTGGTTTTTTATTTAGGGTGGTAAGTACATTAACAAAACAGCCGAACAAATCAAGTTATACCTACAAACTCCAAAGTTTATCCAAAAATGAATAATATAATAGAAATACATAAGGCATCATAAAAACAAATTAGTTTATGATTGATTTGTATTAATATGAATTTTGATAGGTAGTTACCGAATTGAAGTATTTCTGGTTTAATGATATAGTAGTAACTTGAATACATATTATTTATAATTTTTTGTAGAGAAATGTTAGTAAATTTTTCTAGGGTGGAAAATTAGTAATGGATACAATATATAAATTTATATTAAAGCGACAGTAAGATAATAATTCTATAAATACAATATCATTAAAATTTAGAAAAACATACTTGTATGAATAAACATATTTTAAATATTAAATTGTAATACTACCTCCAGATTTTCTAGCCGTCTCTGTACCTTATAAATACACCTTGATTCTATTCAAATTGTATCTTAGGTTTATCTTTTGTTTTAATGTTTTCTAGCATTATGAACTGGATAAAGAAAATGTACAATTACTAGCATTAAGATTGTCTTGCAGCGCTCATAGCTTATACAAAGACATAAAACAAAATTATTTAAATTCTACTCAAGTTCCAACTAAAATTCTTACAGATGTTGCCAATACAGTAGCTGCATTAAAACCATTAGTTAATTGGTTAAACAGGTTTGATTTAATATTAATGTATTCATAATTATTGATCTTATTACTGTTGTGTTGAAAAAAGGTAAAATATTATTTTAATTTTTAGACCTCCATTTTGTGGCCAACCACATTATATAAGTATGAAAAACAATTTACTTAAGCTGGCGCTTGAAATAGTAACTAGTGGTCAACGTGATCGGTTCGCTGAGAATCCAGTTGAAAATATTTTTGAGATTGCTAAACAATTAGCTCAACATGCTGATCATGTTATTCAAGAAAGCCAAGATTCTCTAATTTTACAACCGGCTTCTTTGGATGTTGCTACACTTAAAAAAAGATCTGGAGAATCTCTGGTAATACAAATAAAAACTTTATTATTATTATTTGGGGTTTTAGTCGGCCTTTTTCTCTGTAAATAGTAAATAATAAATTATAACTTAAAATAATAATAGCACCAATGTCAAAATAGAGTTAATTACTGTTTGTTTTATTTTTATTGGGTTATTTGATTAGTAATATTACATATCAACTGGTAAAAGACAAAAAGAGTTAAGTGAAATAATGTATTTTACGAGACAACAGTTAAAGTATATGATCACACTAGCATTAGTATTCTAGATCATTTATTAATGAGATATTTAATTTTTAGTTTATGGTACAAGTGACATGTATTATCAAAAATATTATAAACTAATTACCAAGTATCTTTTTTAAAGTATAAAATGAAATGAAATGAAATATTTAATTATCTTATTTCTCAAGTTTAAATAAGAAACAAAACTAAGAACATGGAAATGTTGTCTCTGCTCCTCAAAAAAGTAGTAAATCTATTGCTTAGCCCCTTTTGCTTTTATCAGTTGATGTTATCTTTTAAAATACCAAATGTATCATAATATGTATAAATTAAAATTTTTTTATGCATTAAAAAAACTTAAGACTGATCAATTTTTGTCAATCCTTCCTTTATGTATTACTAATGTCTAATGTATAACTTTTTAGTCTTATTATCTTATTTATTTATTATTTCATGTTAAACTTTTATATTAATTAATATTTAATAATAGAAACACTCTTAATCATATTTTATTGTTGAGTGCTAAATATCATACAAATAAAATATTTTCAGGGATTTTATATTGTACCTTCATTTCATGGAGTTCATCAAGTTGGAGAAGTGAAATGTAATAGTGTGGCACACCAGTGTGGTAAAATTGAGGCTGGTGATGAAATAGTACAAGTAAATTATCAAACTGTGGTAAGAAATAATTAAACATACAAAACTATTATCAATTTTAGGTTCTTTATTATGTGTAAAACTTTTGTTTATATTAATTTAGAAAACGCCACACCAGCATGTGTTGTTTCCAACTTACATGCGTATAGCATAGTACATTTTCATTCAGTATATATTCTATAGAACTTACCTATTATCAAAATTAAAGATTAGAACATCATTAGTTTTATAATTTTGAATTTTTTTCAATATTTTAATTTATAAGCAACATAGAGAAGGCAAAATATTTCAAATTCAAAATGTTTATTATCTAACTTAAAAATTAATGTCATGAAGCTGAAAATGTTCTAACTTTTTATTACGACACATGCAGGTGTAGTGTCCTATTAAAAATGTATTATTATGATATAAGTAAAAATATAGTATTAAAATCTTAGTAGGAAAATTTTTTATTTTATTTATAATTCAGCAATTATTTTTCAACAATAATAGTAATATTGATTTAAATATTTACTAATTTACGATTATAAGGTTATGTAATTTAAATATTATTAGATATAAAATATAATATACTATATTTAAATTATATTAAAAAAGTACATATTATAATAGGCAGGGTTATCTATCAATCATCAATTTTTAAGTATTAATTAATTACAAATTTAGTAGAAAAATAATATAAATAGTCATTAAAGATCTTTTTTTATTTTAAACATTTTGTCCTATTATGTGATATATAATGCATTTGATTATAAGAGTATAATAATGATACAATATATTACATAATATACTAGTTATAAATGTTTTTAACACTTAATTTATGTTATTTTTGTTATACTACTGCTATTTTATTTTCAAATTTATTCATTTAATTTTATTAACGTAAATATAAATATAATTGTCAACTTCTTCTTATATTACCTACCATTAATGATAAATCATTTAAAATTAAATGTTATTAGCGTTTAACATCAATGTATCAAAATCGTTTATCAATGTATATTACTATTTCTAAATTTCAGGTTGGTTGGCAAGCTAGACAAGTAATGGCTTTGTTAGAAGAAGCTTCAACTGATATTTTTTTGACACTCAAAAAACGACCACGTCACAGTAAAGTATTTGGACAAATTTACATGAAACCATATCGTTTACCCAGTAAAAAACTATTTAATTATCCACAAAGATACTTTGATCAACTTACTCCACCAAGGCCAAGTGATTTATTGACAATTCCTAACTTCAGTTTTCCTGTAAACAAGTAAGTTCACAATATTTATCATTTCTATGAAATTTTAAAATAGTTATCAATTCCAAGTAAATTTTGAATTCTAATTTTAAAAATGCCATTGTGTTCAACATATTTAATTCTATAAAGATATTATAAAAATATTCTTTTTATACTGCATCTATTAAATTGTTACTTGTTACTTGTTAGTCATAATTATGAAATTATTTCAATGATTTATCTCATTTATTTACTATAATAATAAATAATAAGTGATAACTGTAAACATTTTAAATTTATGTGTATTATTAGTGTATTTCTTAATTGGACTCGTTCAATATTACTATGTATTGCTCTTATTCATAATAAAATAATATTTTCCCAGGGTTAGGGGCTAGGGGCCCAGTCCCCCCGGGCATATTATTCATCTAATATTTTTTATATTTTTACAGATCTCGATATTACTATGTTTCAATCACAATTTCATATTGTTGCTTTATACATTAAATAATCAATAATTTATTTATTACATTGATTACTTATATTATTATAGCAAATTTTTAATTTAAAAATAAAGTATTTTATATTGATATTATATTTGTGTTGTAAAAAAGTTGTTGGGCCCCTTCAAATTTTTGCTCTGGACCCGTGCTTGTGTTTTTCTATAATTTTTAATATAAAAGAATGTTGAAGATATACAGTCCATTTTTTTTTTTTTTTTTTTTTTGTAATACCTTTATCGATTTTATTTCACATTTGTTTTAAATTGGTGGTATTTTAATTTAATTTTTGTATTAACTAAATAAAATAATATAAAGTATTTAGGAATTGAGTCAAAAACTGAACATGATTGTTTTTATTTTAAATTAAACACATACAATTTTTTTATTTGTAACTAATTGAAAATTTGTAAATGTATACATTCTAAAATATACATTTTGTTTAATAATTAATACATTTTTAGACAAGAAAAAAAGAAGGTACCAAAGATTCAAGAAAGTCAACTTTTAAGTGATCATTTGTTGAGTCCTCCACCAGTTATAGTTGGGCGTTCAATTTCTCCCGAAATTTTTTCTCATAGTAATAGCAGTAGTGGTGATGAAAGTGAACTTGAAAGTGCCAACTGCTCCTCGCCTACTTCTGTAAGATTATATCTTCCAAAGCCACATATCCCTGTTCAAAGAAGGGCAACAATAAGTGGAGCCAGTCCTATTGGAAAACATGCACCATTCAATTTTGATCAGGTACTTGATGACTTATATAATTATAAATATTAAAAAACTACAAAATATAAAATAGCTACAACAATAATAAACATTACTTAATAAATAATCATATTTGAATATTATAAAATTTCAAACAATTTTAAAACTGACTTTTCCTCAACACAATGTGCGTATTAAATGCACTTTATAGTTTGTTATTTTTTTGAACAGGTAACACTAGACGTGCCTAAATAAACCTATTTGAAAGGTTAGTCAATTTGTCATGCCAGCTCAATTAATTCTAACATTATTCTAATATTTATATAAAAATAAAAATTTTATCTGTTAAGTTTTCAAAATACTTTTTTAAATAGAAACAAAAAAAAAAAAAACATAATATATACTCATTAAGTTATTTACTTCTTATATTAATGTCAAAGTTTTTCTCCAAAGTTCAATGTGAGTTAATTATTCTGGTGAACATCCAAAAAGGCCTAATACATTAATCTAAAGTATTGGATTATTAATGTATATTTAAGAACGAGTAACAAGTGGTATATGAATAAGTAAATATTTACAGGTAACAACAGCCTTCTACATCTTTCTATATTGGTTATTACTTATATGTTTATTTTATAAAAATATTTCTTATTGATCTATCATATTGAAAAATATGTTTTAATTAAATAATTTTTTTTTTTTTTTTTTTGTGCAAGTTGCATCAATATGACTAAGAATCAGTTTATTAAATTATTTATGATATTCAATGTAGTTTAGTTTTTGGCAGAGTATGATAACATTTGTTTAAAAAAATTTTATGTATATTTATGAAACTTTATTATGTAGTATTAGCACAGAATATGTGAAATTTCGCCTTGATTTCACCTTAATTAAAATATTAATTATTACATTATAATTTATTATTTATCAGTAATAAATAATTGTAAACACGATTAAAATTAACATTTTTTTAAAAATATTATGTTTATTATAATTTACAATTATTAATTATTTTGTGTTTGTAAACTAAATATAAAATGATGTAGAAAATCTTAATTTTTGTTTGAAACCCCACTTCTTTGTTATGTTTTACATAAAAAACACTTGCTCTGCCAAAATAAACGAAGTCATAATAACATACTACATTAATGTTCTTAAATATATTATGTAGTATATTTAATCTAAAAATCATTAAGAATTTGTATGGTAAAATAATTAAGTAAATTATATTATTAATTTAATAAATTGAGCTTAGTTAATATATTAAACATTTTGGGTTAACATTTGTTTTTCTATTTTATTATTTAATATTCTATTTTTTAATTTTCTATAATTTATGTATTATTGTTATTAAATTTAAACTATAAACTATTTGACTATTTGTAGGATAATATTCTTCTTAGTGTGAGTTGTGTGTGTGTGAGTTTCAGTAGAACGTTTTTAAGGGTCTTCCATAAAATATTAAATCAATTAAGTATTTACTTTACACATTTAAATTTTATTATAAATTTAAGTAATAGGTGTATGTTAATACCATTTATAGTTATTTTGTAACTAATTTTTGAATTATCTCTTTTACAATTAATAATAGCTCTATTAAATAATTTTGTATACAGGCTTAATATTAAAGACATCACTCAAGTTTTTGTAAAACATGATATATTTATAAATGTTTGTGCAGATACTGTATTTGTAAATTTTAATTATTATTTATCAAAAACTATTTTTATTGAATGTTCAAGTCATACAAAATAATACATATTTTACCTATACAGTATACATTCTAATGTTTTATTATATAATATTAGCTATATAGTATTGGTTATTTATATTTAAGTTGTGTGTAACTAATACCTATGCAATCAACGGTTACAATATTAAAGCCCAGGAAGACCCTTAACAAAATATTTTCAACTTTTAATCAAATGAAAATACTGTACAAATTATTGTTACTTTGTATGTATACGATTGAGTGCTTTTCATAGATCTATTTAGTTTAAAATGAAATAAAAAGCAATACATTTTATTTTATTTATTATTATGATAAATTTTATTGATGTCGAATGGCTGATGAATATTATTTTGAGTTTTTAATTACAATTTTTGATGGTTGTAGTTGATTACAAAATTTATAATTATATAAGCCGTATAATTGTTAAATATTATTAATTAAATTAAATTTTAATGTTTGATTTACATGGAATATATAACTACTGATGAACAAATTATATAAATAGTTCTCAATCGTATTCCACCTTTTTATTTGCATGGATTGAGTTTTTCCCTATTCAAAAAAATTTTTTATTCTAACAAGATAATCCTTATTTTTAAATATTAATATCTTTGAAATTTTATTTTCAGTTTTGGAATGAATTGAAACAAGTTAATGAAGCTCATAATAATAATAAAAATAATAGTGAAAAATCTAATAGTGAGATGCAACTTAGCAAACGTTCCAAACCAACAAAAGTTCATTGGACATCACTACCACCAAATGAAGAGAAAATTGAAAGTCAAAAATTTTCTGATAAGAAACTCGTTGATACATCTAATAAAGACGATGGTTTAAATAGCTGTAATTTAATTTCTGTCAAAGAGCGAATTAATCAATTGAAAATTAATAACAGCCCAGAACATACTATTAACAAAAAACCTAAAATAATGCCAAAACCCTTTGTTTCTAAAGTTGCTAAACCAATTGATAATCCATTATTTACTAAAGTTCGTGGTAAACTAGACAAAAGTTATAGTACTCCTTCGTATGACTTTTCTGCAGAATGTAATCTACCTAATGATTTTGAATATTTTGATTCTGATTTGAGAATGTCAATTGAAGATGTAAAAAATTATGACACCAATGAAGTCGCTAATAACTGTGTTTTTAATGAAGATAAATTCAAAAGACCTGATAAACCTGTTATAGTTTTTCCTAAGCCACCCCCTCCTCGAACTGATGACAATGTTTCTTTAGCAACTATGACAGAAACAGTTGGAAATAGTTCTATAAACAAATCAGTAAAACCAATTTTATACTTTCCAAAACCTCCTCCACCTAGAATTGAAGATTTAGATTTTTCAAAAACCAAAGATACTTATATAATTGATAATAATGGATTTGAACCTGAAAATAGTAAAAATATAGAACAATTTAGCAATAGAGTATCAGAATCTGGCAGTGGATTTTCATTTGATTCAAAACAAGAAGAACACTTAGAAAGTACTACAAACAGTTACTTAGAAAATCAAAATGAAAAGTTCTTAGATTATGATAACATTACAACGCATATATCTCAAGATAGAGTTCCAGAATCAATAGATTGTTCCAAATATTCTATGAACCATTCTAAAAATAATTCTTACTCAAACAATAAACATCAAGATCCATCAGATTTTGAAAAAAATTCATTTTCTGATTTGTCTGACGCTTGCCCACCACTGTCATTAACTGATCTTAGTGGTAGTGATGATAATATATTTCGTGTGGATACCAAAGATAACATATCTTTACCATCTGAACGAACAGCCATCATACACCATCAAGCTGTATTAAATACTCCAGCTACATTTCCTAGACAAAAAACTGAAACAAAAAAATCTCAGCCGCCGGTACCACCTCCTAGACCATCCAAGCCTGCTGAACTGCCTAAAAGAACCAGCTATAGAGCTATGCTTGGTGCTAAAACTATTGGCAAAAAAGAAAATAAAGGACAGAAACAACTATTTCAACGGAATCCATTAATAGCTAGTAATTTTAATTTTTTTATGCATTAACATTATAGAAATAATTCACTATATTATTTATACATTGTTTACTTTTTTAGAACGTCGAAATATAAGTGCTAAAGAATTAGGTATGTGTGAATATCAAGGATGGCTCTATCAAAGATCTAAAAAAATATCTCCTAGAATGCAGTGGATTAAAGGATGGTTCATTATTAAAGGAACTACTTTTTATGGGTTTAATAATAAAGAAGTATGACAAGTGTATTATTATTCTCTTTACATAAATTAACTTTGATTTATTTTTTAGTCATCTAAATCTCGACTTATGATTATATTATCTGGTTTCACGGTATCTGTTGCTGATGAAGTTAAGTCAAGAACTAATGCTTTTAAAGTATACCATATGGGAACCATGTTCTATTTTGCAGCTGAAACACCAGATGATTTATCCATGTGGTTAGATTGGTTTTCAACCGCTACCATAGCTGATGGACATAATTCAAGTAAAACAAATTTAATTTTTTTAATTTTACAGTAATGATATATCATTATGTACCTTTCTGGGTATCAACAAATGTTATCCTATTAATTTGATCTTTATAAAATATTTCTGCGTTAATGGCTGTTTATTTAATTATTTTTTGTACTTAATATGAAAATAAAGCATAATTATTTTTGTATTGTTCTGTTCAATTTTTAAAATTTGAAAGTCAGTTGATGTTGAAGTAGTGAAATTCTGAAAAGGAGTTATTCCTATTGGCTATCAGTCTTTTCCATCAATTATTAAATAATATTTAATAATATCTTCAGTTTTACCTATAATATAATCATAAATAATATTTTTAAACTTTGTTAAGGCATTATTTAATTTGTTTCATATGTCTTTGATGTATGCAATCAATTTTTAAGATATTTTTAAATTTAATTAACAAATTAAAAATAATTATCACTGGATTACTAATAAAAAAAAAAAAAAGACAGTAATAACAATTTTATACTCAATTCAAATTAAGAACTATACTTGGCAGTAAACTTGCATGTAGGGGCATGCTATTAATACTCAACAAGCGTTATGGAGAACACAGGGGGGGGGGGGTGAGAAATTGGTGTTACCTGACTACTGCTTGACAAAAACTCATGACCATACAGTTTTTAATTTGAATGAAGTAAAGAAAATCAAATTGTATTTAAATGTATTCTTCTGTAATTTTATAAAAATAGTAACTATTTAATTAGTGTACTATTTATTTAAAAACAGGCTCAGTTTTTTAATACTATAATAGAGAATTGCTTTAATATCTCAAATAAAATTACCATAAAAATTTAATTTTTAATAAGTGTATAGTTTTTACACTTTTTTTTATTGAGCAAATATACATATGGTTGAAATTGCCATTTAACATTAATCATTATCTTTAAAATAATAAAATTAACAAATTCAACTTTAAATTGTCCATAATTGTTAGATATTGTGGCTGTTAGCGAGACTGATGGTGAAGAAGATGATGACTTAAATGAAAACCATGAATTGGTAGATACAGCTTCATCAAAACCAGGAACATCACATGATTCTTCTTTTACAAGTTCAGCTTTTAAGAATATTTCAACATTTCTGTCAAGTCATATGGGGTCACATTCGAATCATAGTACAAATTCTAATAAAAACAAAACGTAAGTCAATATAAAATTTTATTATTTCTTATAACTTAAATTTTGCTTGTACCTATGTATTGAAATTAAAAATTTATTTTAATATAATGTATAATTTTAATTTTTAATTATTTTTTTTTTATTATTATTATTATCTATTATTTAACATTATATTTCAAATTGTCATATTTAAGCTGTTTAAACTTAATTATTATTAATAAGAAACTTCATTAACCATATTTATTATTATAATATAGTTTATAATATCCTGCTACTATTATTTTAATCAAACATTTTAGTATTTCAACTTATTCCATAATACTTAGTGGCGCCGAAGTCCATGTTGAGATCAGGCCACTGCCCGACCTCTTTTTTGAAAAATGTGGCCAGTAGGCCACTTTATATTAACATCATATAACTTTTATTATGAGCAAATGTATATTTCATACCCCTTCTCCATAATTTGAATATTTTTTTATTTTATTATTTTTTTTATTTAATATTGAGGCCACAAAGTTTTAAAATTGCCCGACCATATTTTAAAAACTTTGACGCCACTGGTAATACTGAAGTATTGGATTAAAAAATACAGAAAAATTTATTGTTGGCTGTAAATTAAAAATTAAAATTCGAAGCTAGTTTAATATAAATATTTAATTCTAAACATAAGTATACTAAAATATTAATTAATTTTTTTTAGGGATAAAAGCTTTCATTCATTAAAAAAACAACAAAAAAAGAATTTGACAAAAGAAGATCAAGCAAAAGGTAGCAGCTTGGACAGAAAACATTGGAAATTTTTAGGAATGGGTATGATTGGACGTGATTCAAATGAACCAGTTCCAACATCTCAATATCGTAGTTATCGAAGAGTACCTCCAACAGTTCCTAAGTGTGCAACAGATGCATCTGTACTCCCTAGTTCATATAACCAAAAGTAAATTTATTACTGAAGTAAAACAATATTTACTTTCTTCAAAAAATAATATATGTGCTATTGTTTTCTTTAGCTAATACAACATATATTTTATTGTTTATTTTAATTATTAGAATTAACACCTGTCAGCTTTTTACAATAATACATGATACGAATACAAGATATTATATAGTTACAGAGTTATTATTTTTTACATTATTTAGCAATAGCCAATAAGTAAAATAATTTAAACTATAATAACTAAATATAATACTATATTTTTTAACTCCATAAACAATAATTTTAATTTTTCAAATATAAGAAGTTTTAAATAATAACAATGATTTATCAAATTTTTAGAATTCTAAGTTCAAAGATAAGTATTTTATTTTGATTTTTCTACAATTAATTATCATTATCTAATTAGTTTTACTTATTGCAAAATTATTTTTATCATCTAAAACAAATAAAACAAACTGGTGTTTAAGTGTTTTAATAGTATAAATACATTAATTAAATTATTTTATTTTAGTTCTGATATTTATCCTACGTCTCAAATTAACCATAATCGTCCAGCAGATATGGTTGATTATCGATTAGCTTCAATAACAAAACCTGATACTAACCAAAGGTACCATAGTTTAATTATTTTAAAAGAAATTATTACTTAATATATCCAAATTTTAAAATCATTAGAAGAGCAGATCCTACAAACAGTTCTGAAATAACACTAGAATCATTTATACAATCCCGGCAAGATGAAAGGCGTATACAACACCTACATATGGGAATGCGTGTACCTCAATACATAGCTCCACCACCACCACTACCACCAGGTTACAATAATAATATTACTATAAGTATTGAACAAATTTTAATTTATTATTTAACAGGAATTAGAGATGATCAAAATCAACAATTTTTGGATCAAGCTAGTTTCAGGTATGTCTTTCATAAATTAAATGTATGTTTAAATAAAGATTATTTTTGTATTTTTTATTTCTTTACTATGCAGTATATATTATTTTAACTTCTTTTTCTTCTTTTTTTCTTGCAATTAATAGAAAAATATAATTTATTAGTATTTACCTATAAATTATAGTATTGCCTTTATACTTGCTTTTTAGAATTGCTGCTGAAAGTGAACCTCGATCAAGGCAACCAATCACTGCATTGACTAATGTTGAACACAATTACAATTTAAGTGTATTACCTCCTTGTAAGTTAATTGTTTATTTATTTATTTTTTTTAATGAAACTAAACTCTCTTATTTTTTTTATAACAACAAAAAATAATAATTATTAATAACTAATTTATTATAATAATAACTTCAAATTCACTTATGCAATTTATGTCACACAAAGTAATTCATGAACTTAGTTAGCTTTGAAACAATTAAAAATATGTTATATAGTTTAATGGAAATTAAATAGAAATTATCATTCTGTAAGATATTAAATAATATAATGAACTATTAAAATTAATTTATTTTAAATAATATGTAATAGTATATTATAGTATAATAGTATTATATAAATAGGTAGGTAGCTGGGTTGATGAATAATGAATGATGATTTTTATATTATCTATATTATTTATTTTTATTATTTTTATTTATTTATTCATGCTTACAGTGATAAATTTTAATAATCAATAAGTTGATATTATATTATATTGGTAAAAAATAATTTAAACCATAATTATTAAACTAATTTATTAAATTTTAAATATTTTTGTTTTTAGACTAAATTAGAGTATGTAGGTATTATTTAATTAAGATAACTGTAATACATTTACAAATACACGTTATATTTTTAATATTTTGATATTAAAGCAGAAATTACAAAGTATGTAATACCTGAGTTATGTTTGTGTATATTATGATTTTTCTCATTTTTTCAACTGTAGATTTTTTTAAAGTTTTGATGCAAGCGTTAATTGTGTCAATGGGACACATACGTTACATTTATATTGTAATATAAAGTTATAAATGTTTGTATTACAACCTGAGTAGATCTACTATATGTGTAACTATAATTGTTTTATTTACTTATTTGATCGACTCTTAAAGTCTCTAATTATTCTCTGTACTGAGGGTAATAACATCCAGTATAAAAAAAAAGTAAATACCAACTAAACTCGATTTTAGTTTATAGTTAAATTAATACTATTAAAAATAATGGAGTACTTTTTTTGTCCACAGATATATGTAGAAACGATATAAAATAAATTAAAAAACATTGTAAAACTAAAATTTTTTTCATTTAACTCATTTTCTAAAATAAAAACATAAACTTCAAGTGCATTTTAATAAATTAATAACCGATATCTAACCTTTATTGTATACATTTTAGTTGTTAAAATAGAAGTTTATAAAATAAGTTATTTATATATAAATTTAGGTGTATTAATGAATATTATTGTTTTATATTTTCAGGGCTAACTGAGAGTTCAACTCAGTCTAGTGATTTTAATGGAAATAGAAATTCTAAAACATTTCCACATCCTCGTGATGGTCCATATATGCCTCAATTGTCTGAATCACACGAACATCAATTATATTCCAATCGATATGTTAGTATTTTATTTAAATTTTATAATTTTTTTTAATTTATATAAAGTAAATAGTAATATTTTCTGTATAAAATGTATAGCCTTTAGATCAAATCAGTGACACTGAATCATTAGAATATCCATCTGTTTTTGAACCAGAGACTTATTCATTAACCGATGTTCATTCAAGAAGACGAGATCGGTCGAATAATAATATCGAAAATGAACCTGGAAACAGTAATAGTTACAGGTGATAAATGTATAGATTTAAAGGTACTGTTTTTTTGTATTTTATTCATTAGATTATATGTATTAATTTGTTTCCTTAAATTTATACCTAGAAAAATTGTTTAATATCAAACATGTATACATATGTATAACAGAATTTATTTAATTTATATAACAAAAATTACTCTTAATATGATATTTTTTCATACATCACACAAAAATCCTAACTAAATATAATTACTTGAAAATGTGTGTTTTTATCAAAGTATTATATTAGTTTAATAATTGTTGTGATCTATTTATTTTTGTGAACTTTTATTTACTGTTGAAATATAATATTTTATAGTAGTGTTTAAATTCTGACTGTTGATTTTCATTAAATATTTTATCATTTATAATATGTTTTAATTCTTTAAATAATATATTTATATATTATTATATATTAATGGTATGCTTAAAAATAAAAATATGATTAATAATATGAATAATCTTATTAACTTTATAATGTTAATCATTTAAATATAATTGAATGTATTTATTTTTAATCATAATCATAGGTGTGTGTAGACTTAAATTTCTGGTCGAGTCCGGAACAACTGGAACAAATTAGTACCCTAATA
The DNA here is from genome assembly GCF_020184175.1 of Aphis gossypii. Lineage (NCBI taxonomy): Eukaryota > Metazoa > Arthropoda > Insecta > Hemiptera > Aphididae > Aphis > Aphis gossypii. The sequence continues at coordinate 15,282,403 of NC_065530.1, forward strand.
CTGAGACAGTATCCCTAACTTTTTTTATATACCTTTTCTTGTTGTACATTAGAAATTGTGAATATTTATTAGTACACTATGGTATAATACATAGAATCAAGTTTAATGTAAAATAAATGTAGGTAAATCCAATCATTCATAAAAATAAAAATACATTACATAACATTAAAAAAAAAAAAAAATGGTTTAATATTAAAAATTAAATATGCTCATTCTAATACATAATAAATTTACATATTATAATTATAATATTTTTTTATTATATAATAGTTATGATAAAAGTAAGATTATAAATGAATTCTCCTATTTTCCATAGTTTTAAATTCGTTTAGGTACTCAATTTATACTTTTACACACATGGTTTGTAATTTTGTATTAGTTCTCTAGTAACTAGTTCATTACATCCAATTAAAAATAAAACATTCTGGTTGACTGAATGAGAGTTGTATTTGTAAATTTCACTTAGCTATTCCCTACCCTCATCTTAAAATTCTTTATCTAGTCTGTGTCCCAGAATTAAAAAACCCTTTTGAGCTGCCATTGTACAGTTTTTTTTATGTTTTACCACTAAAAAGTAAAATTTGCTGTGCAAATATTTTAACCAGGGTATATTATGTTAAATTTTATATTACATTTTAAACAGAGAACATTGTATTAAATGTGTCAAACATTTCTCTAACTTTATTATTATTTGAACAATACGATTTATTATTATTTTCAAACTGAATATCACAAGACGACTATTGAGTATTAAATTTAATATGAATAAAATGCTTTTACGTATTTACTCCATCTTAAAACTATTATTAATTTAATTTTTTTTTTCCCAAAGATTCATGTAAAGCGTATTGTGTTAGTTTTAAAGTAGTAATAATTATACAATACCTACCTTAGAATACGTTTTTTTTTATTCTGCGGCAATATACTATTCAATTTGATGATAACAACCTTGAAAGTTCATTGTTCAATGATACAGTGACTGAAAGAAAATCCAGTATTTGACTTGAAAAATCGTAATTTTGAAATTAGTCAACGAAAAATAATGCCCTGGTTATTATTGGTAAACAATTAAATGTGGAAAATTACCCCAACTTATAAACCTTATTTTCGTAATTGCAGATCACACTGTTAACCTTTTTTTTTTTTATTAATTTTTCTATATCAAATTGCAATGAAGGGCGGTTTAAATTACATACATTCATTAGCGATTAACAATTAAAATATTCCATTTTATTGAAAATATCCATAATAACATGTTAGCGGTTATACCTATCTACGTAATGACTATGTTTGAAGGAGAAAAAAACGAATTAAGTAACTTGTTTTCTTCAAAAATTTATTTTTCATATCAATTTTCAATAGTACAAACTACAAAGTGACAAAATGTTATCGTACATTTAACCTTAATCATAATTTATATATGTACAGTTGTATCTATAATATAATATAATATAATATAGATTATTATAATTTTTTATAACATACAAGGTGATTTATTCAATCGACAATCGTAAATCAATTCTATCAGTTTCATCAATATTGTAGATAACAATTTAACATAAATCGCTGGAAACATTCGTTCCTTTTTTTTTTTTTTAACTTTTAATTGTTGAGCCGCAAACTATTTTTATACATATTTACAATAAATTACATTTTTCATAATGTACATAGAATATTATAGGCGTTACATAAAGAGGTTTAACCCCTAAAACTCCTGAAGTAATATTATTCACGACTTTATGAGTAAATTGATACTTCTAGCTCCCCTTCTCCTCCAGCATATATGATACAGATTAAACATTAAAGAAATGTGAATATTATTTATTATATATAGTTAAAAATGTTCATACATTTTCGTTTCCATACACAATTAAAATAAAATAATATAAGTAATTTAAAAAAATCGTGGGATAGTTACACCACAAATTTTGGTGCACTAGAAAGAACTGTTTTAAATTCATAATTTTAGCACGCTACTCATAATGAATAAGTTGGAATTTTGTAATGTATGTATTTATTTTAGTTAAAAATATAAGCATTTTTAATATTTTAAAACAAAAATATATATAATTATGCTTTATGTAATTATACAATTATATTTTGTAATAACTATATACCTATTATTAAGTAGTTTAAACATTTTTGAACAAATAGGTAGGAACTAATTGGTCATCTTCATCATCACTTAAGTTTTTTAAATTAAACTAAACCATTCGGGTGTAACATGTGGCATTGTGTTTTTGCTTTTAAATAGGTACTCTATATTTTGTTTGTTTTATTACAATTTATTGCTGTAAAATAACATTTGTGACGATGTGATTTTAATGTTTTCATTGATTTACTGTAATTATTATCTTTATTTTTTTGATTTTTAAAAAGATCCTTTAAAAAAAAAAAAAATGGTCAAAAGACTGATGTAAAAAAAGGTATATCTACCTAATTTTAAATGGAAATTGGAACCATTATATTAGTATACATTTAAATCAATATTTTACGCAAATAATAATATATAAACAATGAATATTTATGTTTATAATTGAATATTATATAATTACTATTGATCGATTATTTAGTATATTTTATGCTATATCGACATTGACTTTGCTCTATAATTATGATCGTAAATAATAACAATAAAAATAGGTATTAAACACTAGTACTAATGTGTCTATTGAAGCCTATAGATTAAAATTTAGGATAGATATATGCAATTGTTTCATAGATCATAATACCTAATAGAGTATAAACATCGTGATGAATAGTGTACATAACTTCAAACTTGTATGATATTTGAGACTAATGGAATAAAACCTGACCTATGTACTGTAAAAAAAAAAATTTTTTTTTGTAGGTAGGTAACGCTTAAATTTGGAAATAAGTATATATATTTTTTATTTATAAGCCATTGCGAAGATTTATTATTAATTATTATTAATCAATAATATTTTAGTACATTCTTTAATTTTTATCTAATGAATAATATAATACAGTGACACAATTTTTTATACCAGCTTCTAATATCCTCAGGTTAATAAACCGGAATAAATTGAATTACAGGGTGAGACTGATACGTTGGGCCATGCCTTTATAGCAAACCAGCTATAGGTATAAATACGTTTATACTTGGTACACAAGTCAAAAGTGTACAATTACAAGTTTATATCTACACGGCATAAACTTGATAAACCCAAGTCAATAAGATAATATCGCGTATCCACCTGTTAATTAAATGAATTAGTAATTACTCAGAATAATTTTTAATTGCCTAAATAATATTTACTTTTACCAAATGAAAATGCATTTTTAACGTTTTTTCATATAAAATTAAAAACCAAGTATAGAATTAGTTATATTATTTTGAAAATAAAAACACGCGTAACAATTTTTATAAACAGAACAATTATTAATTATAGTGAAACGTATGGAAAAAATTATGATTAAACTGAGAAGTGTAAAGTTATGTAACGTAAGCTCTTGACCAAGAGCATCTGCAGACATTTTTTTAAAGGTAAAAAGCAAAATAATTTGCCACTATACAGTATACACACATACAAGATGATCTATTCAAGTGTCCGGACTTATTTTAATTCTTTAATAGCTTAATACTTTGGTATAATAAAGATTTGAATAGTGTTGTGATAGGTCTGGTAGAGATCTAAAGAAGAATTCAAAGTTAAATAGATTTCCTAGTGATTGGAGTTTATTAAGTGAGCCGTGTTGTCCGGGTTCTTACATGAAATGTAACATACGAACGAGTGTTGTATTGAGATACGTGGAAAAATAAACGATCAAGAATAAAAAGGCAAGATATGATTTGTATCCATTAACTAATTATCTTTCTTATATAAATTAATATAAGAAAGATATTTTACGACGGGTTGAGAGAGAATCGAGCTTTAAATTAATTTGTAGGAATATAATTAAAGATTCATCTATAGTGCGCATTGGTTATTAATATTTTTTATATCCTATAAATCGTATCATATTTCTTATGTACTTTTTCGGAGTTTTCTTTATGCGATTTTGTAGATTCAGCGATTCCATATAAATATGTAATTAATCCATATTCCAGACTTTCCAGTATGGAAAGGCTTAAGCGCAAAAATAATTCTGAGTCAGTTAATTACATCGAAAGATTTGGTAGCTCTAATTAAAAATCCAAGAGTTTTGATAGCTTTAAGACAAATCTGATCGATGTGGCTGAACAATTGGAGGTTGTATTGAAATTAATACCGAAGTCCGGTGTATTATATCATACTCAAGTAGATTGTTTTCGCCTATCAAATAATTAAATGCGATGAAACATTACAGTGAAAACAGTACTTATTAGCCTTTACTTGTCACTCACAATAAGATACCATTGCTCACAAACCACCCAGAGACCAACACCAAAGTATCTCCGTGGTAAATTAATATATTATTTATTTTTAAATTAGCTATATTATTCCACAGAAATCTATCGACAAATTCTGATTTAAAAGTACCACCTACCTAAACATTAAAAAAATTATATATTTTAATGAAAAAAAGTAAAATAGATGTATTATTTATATTTACCACATGTAGGTATATAACGAATACTTTTGGGACATACTGCGTCAATAATATTGTATTGTTGAATATCGAAGACACAGGCGTAAGACAAAGCGACACCGAGGGAGATGAAAGTTCAAAAAAGTTGTTTGAGAAAACATAATCTGTTATGTAGATAGCAGCACAGTTTAAAAGCCTGCCGATTTCTATAGTTAATTGTACAGCTTACACCTTGGGTCCTGTTTATATTGTTCAACGTACGGTGGGGGATTGTGATGTCATTGTCATAATGGACTATATAGTATTTAACATCGGTTATCAGCGGCTATATAGTAAACATGTAGTGGAATAGAATATTGTAATTATTAAACGAACGTTATCGTTTTATATTAGCACATACACATAAGTTCTGTAGAAGGTTCACTAGGCATTAGTTTCGGTCAGTGGACGGACGTCTTTCGTACTGGTTCACACATAATAGGAAGAGCTCTGTCGATATTTTTCGTAAGTATCTACACACACATTTAGCTTCGATACGACCAAGATACTAGTAGATATTAAAAAATGTCAATAACTTTCGTTAGGAATATCATATGATTCATATTAAATAATAATAATAATAATATTCATGTAATCGTATTATTGACGTGATATTATCACGAGCGTACACTGCGCAGGATCATTCACCATCGGGCACATTCGCACAGCTGCAAGGTTGTGCAAGGTGAACGTGTTTTGAGGTTATATAGGTCACTGACGACCGACAAGCGCGGTAATTTAATTTTTCTTATTAGTTTGTTATCCGGTACGTTATCCTTCGAACGGTCAACAGGTGTCAGGTGTGCATTTTGTTTTTATTTATTTATTTATTTATTTTTCGAATTATCAAATAATTTTTACATTATTTATAATTTTTATTTATTTTAAAATAATATATTAAGAATTGTTGAACGTTCATTTACGTATTTAAATAAAAATTTTCATAGTTGGTTTTTTGCTGCGATTTGTAAAAATCTTTTATTGTATAGGTATTTTCCGTTAATGAAAAGGTATTAGCCTATAAACAAATTGTTATAATACTTAGTTATATAGTTTAACTTAAATCATTTAAATATAATATATAACTAAAGGGTAGGTATAGAGATAAATTTACATTGACTAACTTATTTATTATTGTTAAATATTATGGAAAGCATTTAGCATTTTTGAGGAAAAATCATTTATTAATAAGTATGATATTCTTAGAAAACTTCACTTTTCAAACTAAGATAGGTAGATAATTTATTCTATCCTTTTTTATTTCAAATATTTTATTATAAATATAAATAGGAAGTTACTTAATCATTTTTAAAAATTAATATTGTGATGGGTTAATATTTTGATATTTGTCAATAATTTAAATCGAACGTATTGAAGAAAAGTTTTTAAATTTAAAAAGTTAATATAGTAAAAAGCAGGAAAAATTGTTGAGTAACCTATATGGCTTTATGGAATTTTGCTTTATATTCAACTTGTTTTTCGTTACTAGTTTATAGTATAAAGATTTTTTTTCTTTATTATGTAGTATTTATGTTAAAACTAATTAAAAACAGCTTTTCAAGGACCTTAATATATATTTTCCGATGAAAGGACAATTTATTTTAATAAAGTAGTTTTCTTTGATTTAAATTTTATATACATAGTTATGTACATACATTTATGAAATGATAAAAGGTCATATTAACAGAGTAAAGTTGAACGAGAACGAAAACTGCTCTTGATTGCCCTTTTCTAGAAATGCCCTTGAAAATTTACTACAATTTATTATTACTACAGTTATTAATAAATTATATAAATATCGAGATAACAATATCTTTAAAATTATTTGTTGCTATCAATAACTATGACTATAATATAGCCTGTAGCCTGTAGGTAATGTAGTATTAATTAAACGACGCCTTATTAAAATTTAATTATACTTAGGTAAATAGAATAATTTAAAAACCATTTATAATTTTACTTTCTTTATTTAGCAATTGGTTATTAATTCTTTAATAAACTTCCTCAGTGATTCGCGTGATTCGCGTAACTTTAATTGTCGTGAAGCTGCTGATACATTACATACACTGTTAGCTATTTATCTGCCATTCATCTTTTGAACGTAATTAACTTTCAAGCATCAATGATTATAGTGTATATATATATAGTCATTATGAGCCGCCATTTACTATAAAAATATAATATATTAAAAATAAATTTTTATTTTAAAATTAATTAATGTATTTTAATTAAATATTATTTAATAATATAATATTAAACAATTAGCGTTATGCGTACTAGTATTTATTTATAAGTAATTCATAGTAAAATAAAAATCTTTGTAATATTTTTAAAAATATAAATTGAAAGAAAAAATGATCCATTATTGTAGACTGTAGTAATAGTAGTAATAGAGATTATTTTGAAAAAAATAAAATGTATTCATAATTTCCTTAGGTATCTAGTATCTACCCATGCAAATGGTTTTACACTAATACATTAATAATACCAAAAGGTTTTAGTTTTAATTCGTGGTTATTTCGTACATGTGTTGATTAAGTGCAATGTGTAATTAGTAATTTCCTACTCCCTAATCGATTTCTTAGAAATGGTCTTAAATCTTATAAATACTAAATGCCTAAAATCTGTATTATACTACATTTTGATTATTTTATTCGTACTTGAAATTTGTTTACTTTAACTTGACGTATCTAATACATTTTATTATTTATGTATAGGATATTTATTGGTTATTATTGTTTAGGAGTATATAGACACATATTAGGTAACTATATATACCTAGTTATGAATTATTAAGTAAATATATGCCTAACTAGGTACCTGTGTTGCTATTATGTATTATTGTTATTATGATTTTGCTTCGCATTCGCATGCCATTTATAATTTGGTATTAACAGTGTAAAGACGTGTAGTGTCATCGGTATTATATCGAAGTTTATAAAAAAAATAGTATAAATGAATTATGAATATTTAACTAAGTATCAGAATTTGACATTTGCTGGTGTATCGCTAATAACCATATATGTTTTATATAATGTAAAAATATAAAATATCCTTATTTATTATTTTACTATTTTTCGAATACTTTTAAAAAAAGTTCTTCATGAAAATTGATTTTGATAACCTCAAGCATAAAACCAGATTTTCCAATACTCTATACTCATTACTCAGCACCTATTTTATTGATGCTCAGACAGTATAGGTGACCTGATATAAATGGAATATATATACATATTGCTTTTTATTTTCGTTATTAATATATACTATTTTATTTTGTTTTAAAATATATGATTTGTGTATGTCAATTTTATATCATATACGTCGTGATTTTAATTTTTATAACGAACTGTTGTTTATACCTATTTTTAAAGATCCAAAATGATCCTGCGCTATCACCTCCAGTTTTCTATATTTTTTGTCACCTCTAATCGAAGTTATATTGTAATGATTTTTTATTTTAAGTATTAAATGCAATATGCATATAAACATTTTTTGGTTTTGTCTAAAAAAGAATATCTATCACAATAGTGTTTGGCGAAAATAAGGATGTGTTTTACCAAAATTTGTATTCTGATTTTCTGAATTGTTCTGCATATTTATTAGCTTTTACAAATGTTAACTTCTGCGCAATAGCGGCATGCTGTATTGATGTTTCCTAATTGTGATTTCGTGACTTAATATGCTCAGACGGCAGACCTTAGTATTTATGGCTCACGTGATTCACAAATAGTGAGAGGAATTTCATAGGGATAATCTTTAATCGAAATTTTAAAGACTTTATATTATGTTTTTGATTAGCATATATTTTTGCGTCAGAAAATATCGATCCATTTAAACCAAGATGTTTATAAACACATATTATCTTATAAATTTATTTTAAACATTTTACTTTCAAATAATTGAGTACTTCGCATAAATAAATACCTACCACAAATATTATATATATATATTATAGATAATTTATTCTTAATAAGTATTTAAAAATAGGTAATTTATAAGTAATCTTATAAATACATGATTCAGGCTCAAAAATGTACTGGAATATGTTTATTTAATACTCGTTATCATTATACAATAATTGTATTTATATTTTAATTCTTATTGGTTTACATCGTAGCTTATCTAAACAACCCTTGACCTATACTTAATAAATCTGAAGTTAAAAAATACAAATTTACTGATAATAAGAGACTTTAAGATTTGAGCTGTCATTTAAAAATAAATTGTATAAATGTATTCATAAAATAGCAGCTATTGTAGTTCTATATTATAATTATGTATATTGTATATTATACATTATTGTACATATTTAAATAATAAATGAGTCTACCAATGGTGATACGAAATTCGTATTACAAACATTTTGGGGTTTTAAGAAGAATTATGAGATTTGCTTCATTTTTACCACGAATATAATATAATGATCACCTTGTACACAATGATAAAATATAGTATACCTAGTTATTATCTACTCAATAAAGTTTGAATGATGTATGTATGTATTATATGTTTTTTATTTTATTTTTAGCTATACATTATAGCTTAAATTTATTTTCAATTTATATGAATTTAGATACGTAAAATATTTAAAAGTTAATTCTCAGTTATATAAAACATATACTATAATTTAGTCATATCTATCTACTTTTACAGAAAAAAGCTAAAAGTGTGAAAAAAAAAATTCAAAAATTTTCATAATATTGTTGAAATGACAACCCAATATTATTTTGTTTGTTGTTGATTATCTGTATGATTCAATTAAACAAAAACAATATTTATAGTATTTTACTTATACGATTTTATCTTTATTTTAAGTTTTGAGATAACTAAAATTAATGCTTTAATTTATAACTTTATTGGTATTCAACTTACCAATGGCTTAGTTAAAATTTCCTTAGGTATCAAAATAATATTAAGTATGTAAGTTGATTTATTTTTAAAGTTTACATTTCTAACTGTTGGCCTGAAAACTTTTATTTCCCATGATTGATACTTTTAAAGCTTAAACAATAAAAACCAACACTTATAAAATATGTAGGTACCTGTAACACATTATATTCGAAATGATTTGAATATTTTATTTTTTTTCAATAATTAACATTTATGACCATAAAAATAATTAATGTAAACTAATATATTATTTTATTTTTAATTATTTTGGATTCACGATTTGACATATACAGATAAATATGTATAGGTATTTAAATTATATAACATAAATGGTCATCATCAGAACCATGTTCTATTCCATCTCTAAATTATGGTAAATATTTTAATTCTTTTAATGATTTTTGTACTTAATTATAAATATAAAGTTACCTAATATTTATTATTTAATACTTATAAATTAAAAAACTTAATATAATATATTACAAATCCATAACACGTAAAAATTATATTTATTTACTAAATTAAATTTTTCAAGTGATTGTGTGATTTGAGTCGATGATGTTTTATAATGTGACCTTGAACATATTTTTGAGTAGGTACAATACTAAGGCCACGAACTATAAATGCATAATAATTTAACAAGCATAGGTATACAATTTTTCACATATTTTTTTTTTTTTTAAATCAACATAATTATATTAAATAACGCGTGATATTAATTATCGTATTTTTTGCCATCATAATAGTATAGGTACTTAAATTCTTTGTTAATGAATTTTAGCAAAAATTTCAAATTGAAACGAATATTTAATTATTATTAATATACCTAATTAAATTATTTTTTTAATATCAAGATGTAATATATTTTAGTGATAGTTTTACGAATACCTAATAAATCAATCATAATATAATATATAGTACCTATATATTATCCTATTTTATATGTATTATGTTGTATTGTTCATAACATTCATTACATAATAAGTACTTAGTATTTTAAAATCGAAATAAAATTTAATAAAATTATTTAAATATTAAATATATTGACGAAAATCATACAAAACTTATGTAACAGCAAAATATAGCATAGAAAAATTACTTTTAAAACTGCTATATACACCCAAATTAAATTATTAAATTTCCAAAATTTTCGGTATAAACAACAACTGCTCTTTTTAGATGTCAGGGTCATCGTTTCATATCTAATAGGTACCGTACCTTATCCACAACTTAATTTGAAGATTGAAAAAAAACTACATCATAATCGGTACAACCGCTTAAGCGTGAATGCATAACACACATTGTCACGCACATGACACAAACATACAATTATATAATATTAGAACATCAAGTAAAAATTATCAAATGCTTAGATACCGTTAAATTTTATTGTATTTAGTCGCGTTGGATACTAATCATATACTAATATTAAAGTTCTGACCCACTCGAAATCTATATGTAATATTATTTTATACTCAATAATTTAATATAATATTTATTGAATTAGAAATTTATAACTACATACTATTATTGATTTTATATTGACGTTTCGAATTCAATGCAAGTTTCATCATCAAATTATATTATGTTGATTGTTTCGTTTCCATGAACTTATTTTCTTATATAATTTATAAGTACCTGGGATACTCACTATAATAAGTAATATATAGTAATAACTTATTTACTAATGTTATATATTATATATTTATTTATATACTTGTATTTAGGTATACTTATCATATTATTTTTTTTTTTGTATTTTAAACAATATTTAACATTATTTTAGTAGTTATTTTTGAATTGACTATTAAAGAATAAAATAATGTGTTTAATGACATTTCATTATCAAAACTAAATTATGAATGTTAAAATGTCGATTAACTTGTTTGTAGTGTTTCTACTTTTTTATATTTATTTACTTATTTGTAGTTGGTTTGGTTAGGGTTTTCAACATTTTAATACAATTTAAATTCTTGAAGTCGCTTTTTAAAATAATAAAGAAATTAATACTGAACTACTTTTTAACATTTATTTGAAAATGTTATTAATTAAAAATGTCATCAGTACATTATATTATTGTGGTTTATTTGTTATGGCTTCTTTCTCAAGTAAAAAAAAAAAGTTTTTACAACCAATAGAATTTCATTACATTTTTCACACAAATAAAAATATATAGTATAATATGTATAATATGTAACAAAAGTTACTTATTAGGTTTCAAGAAATAAAGAGTTATTACTAAATTAAATAAAAATAATTATTCTATGAGTAATTAAAATATTAACATAATATAAGTTTATTAGGTATTTACAATTTAGAAGTTTTAAAAGTTTATAAGAATTATCTTTTTTTAAATTGACATATCAGCTGTAAATTCTGTTTATTTCAACAATCAATAATATCTCAATAATTAAAATGTACTAATTATTATATAGTTCGACAATTACAAATTATTGTTATACAGAATACAAAAAATGGAAAGATAAGCTAATTACATTGTTACGTAAAGTGGTTATTATTGAGTATGGAATAATTTGAGTATTACTTATTATAGCAGTACAGAGAATGGATTTCATAATTATAGTTGTTTAATAGGAAAAAGAAATTTATTAATGGTAATTCAATGTTAAGATTTTAATTACTTATTCTATTATTAGATTTGATACTTAAGTTTATGTAACAGAGGCATAATATAACATTATAACGGATTGACCCAATAGGGAGTATTAAGAAGAAGCTTGAACATTTTTCCTTTGGGATATGGGTTATTGTTGAGACATTAGTATTAATTTCCTGGTCTTACAGGGCATTGAATATTGAAGAATGGGTATCACTTCAATTTGGCAGTGTTGTTGCGATCTTAATTCTTAGGTATAATCTTTTAATAGGTGATCGTAATCTTTATCATTTTTTACGCATAGGTGCTATTATGATAGCTATGATTGTGTGTGTCCACAAAATTTGCAGATACATAGGATTGCGATGAGTTGTGGCTGTTTTTAAGATTAACTCTTAAATTAAGTTTTTTCCTAATTGATTTTTTATGAATTTTATTGGAATCATAGGATACCGTCTGGCCTACCGATATGAATGTAGAATTTGGTTACATTTTCAAATTTCTGATATTTTTTAAGATCAATTTTTTTCAATCCGAATTTCAGACTGTATTCATAATTTATTATACTTATGTCATATATTAATATTATTATTATTTATTAATAAAACTAATATGTACAATATAAATGTATGTATAAATTATATTATATATTATATGTATATATTGTATACCAACACTAAGTATAAGTATAATAAATAATACATATAACAAGTTACGTAAACATGGTTGAAGAGGTTGGATAATGGACATTGACACTACTTCAAATGATAATACCTACATTATTTACACACAAAACAAAATTTTAAATTCATAACTATATAGTCATAAACTCGAACAATACGAACAGATTGCGGGGTATTCCGACAAATATACATTGAATTTTAAATATTTATGAGTAGAAATTAGAAACCTAGACCGATATAATATTATGTTACTAGATTCTAAGAAGAACGATACAATTTGTCAACACCATAAAAATGTACACGGCATTGTCTTGTTGTTAGAATTAAAAATTTACTAGATATTCAAATTCAATATAACGTTCCTCCACAATTTTTTTTTTTAGACACTTGAGTTCAAATTTTTATGATGTCGAATATATAAACGAAAATTAACGGTTTTACTTTGAAAAATATCACATTTTTGCTGTTTTTGGATTTCTCATTAAAGTTATTATAAGTGAATAGAATTTTAATTGTAATACAAGGTTTTAATAAAAGTTATAAATTATTGTTATTGCCTATTTATATGCACAATAAACGCTGACAATCTTAACTAATTAATTTGTTTTATAATTAACGTTTATAATACTTCTAATAAACATTGTTGTCTATTTTATTAGTTATAAAACAATTTTCTAGTACATGATAATATTTTATATACGAGTACATTATTAGTGTAAATGGTAAATAAAGTATCTACCTATATAGGTTTATATAAGTGTCATTTTTGGCGTGTGCTAGATACTTGGATTGATATTATTGGTTTAAATTACACGAAGGGGCTATCACCCATCTCAACCTTAATTTTAGGGTTGTCCAGTAAAATAATTATTGAGACGATTAGGTGCCTACGTGATTACTAAATATTAATTATTATTTATTATAATGGAGCTTTGAAATCGTCTAAAAAATATGTATGCTGTTTCAGTATAAGTACCTATTCAAATTTAGGTCAGAATGTTGTGACGATAATAACATATCATAATTCATAACTTATTTTATAGCTTTGGCCTTTGACAATTATTCTATAATTGTCTAGTAGATTAAAAAACTCAAAATGATCAGATACTTTTTAATAAATAAAATATAGTACACTGCCGTCGACTACGGTTTATTAAATGTACAGAAGTTTTAACTTAAATATATTTACAGGGAAAATTAATTAACATTTTTGTTTGTAATATAGATTACTATACGGATTTTATAATTGGTCTAGTATTATTGGGTTGGTATTAATTTATTATATTATCTAGGTATAAATAGTTATTAATTTTAGAAGTTGTTAAAATACATTTTGAGAATTATGTTTTACTTACTGAAAATTAGTAGGTATTGACAAAATGCGTGTTTAATGGTTATATTCTATTTTTCTTTTTCAGTATGAAGTTAGGCAAATAAAAGCTGAATATTCCTTTTTGGGATACTAAAACTAAGTTATCAGTATTAGTATTGACTGTGTTTAAATGTATTGCAGATTGAAAATTTGAATTCTGACGGAATTATTTTTATGCGATGTTTTGATTTTCATACAACTTTATGTGTGTTGGGGGAGGGAATGACATTATTTTTTATTAATTAATACACGTATTTTGTATGTTATTACTTACTGAATATTGAAGCATTAAAATCTGGCCCCTACTATAATAACCAATTAATTTTAATAAATCAATATATTTAAATAATTTAAATATGAACATTTCTTAGTTTTGATTCTATACTGTAGACTATATAACAGTCAAGTGTTTACTGTATAAGCTCATAAACTAATTTAAATCAATGATTTAAATTTTATGCGCACAAATGTTTTTTAAATTAGCTTTACAACGGCATATGTCCTTGCGTCATTTATGAGAATTATTGTTGTTACATAAATATACAGCCATATTATAGGTATTAGTTTTTAAAATTCTTTAACTAAGTTATACCAACTATAGTTGACGAAACACAAATACAAATTATTACACCTATCTTAGTGCTCTTATTTTTTTTTTTTTTTGTTTTTGTTTCAATTATGTACGCAGTCTTTTTTTTGTAAATAAATTAACAATATTGAAGGTTAGAGGACATAGATATCTCTCAATATGCATCGAGAATACTAAATAATAAAGATATTATACCAATTTGATTCTCCGAATCTATAGTCGACTTCAATTAAACTTTTAAGTAATTAAGTAGGTACCAATGTACCATAATGGTACTTGAAGAATGGCTACATGTTGCACTTGACTAAACTGATGTGTTTATAGCCTCTAATGACTTTTAAAAACAACGATTTTGTTGTATGACAATACTTATCGTCTATGTTTATTATATCACTTACCTTCAAGAAATATTGTACCACAAAAACAGGATTCTAAATAATTGTTTTAATTGGGTTTCATTTAAAAATTGTGGAAAATAAATTATGTTTACTTTACACTTGGGCTTAATTTCTTAAAATTGGCCAACATTTGGGAGACTAAGTTCCTCCAGTATAAATAACTACCTATACATTTAGTCTATTTAGAACACGGATTTTAAATTGTTAATTCAATTAATTGAATAAACTTAACTTTTTCCTGATTAGAGCACTGAATATAAACAACAATTATGTTAAAAATATATTATGTTTATCAATTATTAATTAATTTAATTAACTTGATTTTTATGTTTATATTTTTTATTATAGATTATAGCAAAGTTCTAATTGTGCGGTCATAATGATAATTTCAAATGTAAGTGGTTCCGTTCGGAACCATGTTCGGAACCAGTTCATCGCTCTTTCGATATCACGAGCGAGGTATTCATCAAAAGTTGAATACAAACCAATAAGAAGTGTTCTTGTAGCAAACCGAGGTGAGTAATAGAAATTCTATTATTAAAACCTATTATTAAATTAGTATAAATACTTATGGATTTGATTATCTTATAAATTTAGGTGAAATTGCTATTCGTGTATTCAGAGCATGTAATGAATTGGGCATCAAGTCTGTTGCTATATATTCAGAACAGGATAAAATGCATATGCATAGATTAAAGGCCGATGAATCATATTTAGTTGGAAAAGGAAAAGCTCCAGTAGAAGCATATCTTGACATACCTGAAATTATTAGAATAGCAAAAGTAAGTTAACATACACACTTTTAAAACTTCAATAACTTTGAAAAATTGTTTATACAAGTTAAAAAATTAAAAAATTACTATATTAACTGTTGATTAAAATAATGTATTTAAAAGGAAAACGATGTTGATGCTATTCATCCTGGTTATGGTTTTCTATCTGAGCGATCTGATTTTGCTCAAGCAGTCATTGATGCTGGAATCCGATTCATTGGACCATCACCTCATGTTGTACAACAAATGGGTGATAAAGTTGCTGCCAGACAAGCAGCTATTGATGCTGGTGTTCCAATTGTGGCTGGTACTCCTGGTCCAATTAGAACATCTGAAGAAGCTATTGAATTTTGTCTGAAACATGATTTGCCAGTTATTTTCAAAGCTGCTTTTGGTGGTGGTGGCCGAGGTATGAGGGTGGTTCGGAAAATGGAAGTAAGTTATAAGATAAATATATACTTGATTCAATTAATATAGCCCACAATTTTAGGACGTGAAAGAAAGTTTTGAACGTGCTAGCTCAGAAGCAAAAGCAGCTTTTGGAGATGGCGCCATGTTCATTGAAAAATTTGTTGAAAGACCTCGACATATTGAAGTTCAACTTTTGGGTGATCAAGCTGGAAATATAGTTCATTTATATGAAAGAGATTGTTCAGTACAACGTCGTCATCAAAAAGTTGTTGAGTTGGCACCAGCTCCTCATTTAGATCCAAAAGTAAAATCATTTTACTCAAATTTATTAATAAATTTAAATATTTGTTATATACTTAATAACATTTAATTTAACAGGTTAGAGATTTAATGACTGAACGTGCAGTAAAATTAGCTAAACATGTAGGTTATTCAAATGCTGGTACTGTAGAATTTTTAGCAGATGGTAAAGGCAATTTCTATTTTATTGAAGTTAATGCTAGACTTCAAGTGGAACATACTGTTACTGAAGAAATCACTGGGTAAGAATAGAATAGAATTTAACTAGATATCTTTATATTTTTAATTTTTGTTGTATAATATTTTATACTTTGTCATTACAGTATTGATTTAGTACAATCTCAAATTCGAATTGCGGAAGGTGTTACATTGCCTGAACTTGGATTGACACAAGACTGTATAAGGCCTCAAGGTTTTGCTATTCAATGTCGTGTTACCACTGAAGATCCTGCTAAAAATTTCCAACCTGACACTGGTCGTATTGAAGTAAATATTTACGTTTTAGTGAAAAACTATACATTTTTTTTAAATACTTCTAATAACACTTATTATAATAATTAAGGTATTCAGGAGCGGCGAAGGCATGGGTATCCGATTAGATGGTGCTTCTGCATTTGCTGGAGCAATAATTAGTCCATACTATGATTCATTACTCGTTAAAGTTATTGCTCATGCTGCTGATTTACAAGCATGTTGTGCTAAAATGGACCGTGCCCTACGTGAATTCAGAGTTCGAGGAGTAAAAGTAAATTGAACATCTCATAGTTATTTCTTCTTAGACCATATTCTAAAAATATATTAATTAAATGTGTTTCATTTATAATTTAGACCAATATACCATTCTTGTTGAATGTGTTAACCAATGAAAAGTTTGTAAATGGATCAGTTGATACATATTTTATTGATGAAAACCCTCAACTATTCACACTTGAACCATCTCAAAATAGAGCTCAAAAACTATTAAACTATTTGGGAGAAGTCTTAGTAAATGGCCCTCAGACTCCATTAGCAACCAGTTTAAAACCAGCAAATGTACACCCTAATGTACCTGAATTCCCTGCAGGTACATATGTTTTTATATATTTTATTTTTTCAAACATAATTAATTGATTAGCTTTAAGTATCAGTACTACCTTGTACCTACTTCACCGTCATTATGCTCTAATTAATATAATATAAACTATAATTATGGTGTTGCATGTATATAATGTGTGTATATAGTTTGTGAGTATAATATTTTTTGAAATTTATAAGGGATATTTTTCTCATAGGTGATATAATTTATTTCAATTACAACACCAATCGTGTTTGCTTAGATTTCTTTAAAAATTATTTATAATTTTAAAATGTAATTTTTATGTCAGTTTTTCCTTTTAATTAATCAAAAATCAAAAAAAGTTCTTTCAAAGAACCAACTACTAACTAGGTATTTATAACTTAACAAGCTACTGATAAAAAATACGAGTGCTGCTATGAATAGTACTATTAAAAGTGCTTTGACCGGTTCAATTTTTTTCCTTAATTAAAAATAATTATTCATTCTTTCTGTTATTTTGTTTATTATATATGGTTTTATGTTCTTGTATTTATTATCATTATCATCATCATATGTTATGATACATATTTTTAAAAAAATTGTTCTATTTTTGTACAGTTTTATAAACAAGCTTTCTCAGTGCCACATAAATTTAATTTAATTAAATTTCTAAACTTTATTTTTGATTTATTATTCTTCATTTTTATTTTTTGATATTCGGTGTGTTTTTATGACTTTTTATTCAGTGTTATTCTACTACTATAAAAACCTTATAGTCTTATACTGAATTATACTATATTTACATTTAAGGTTATGCCTGACTTTTATAAATGGTCAATAATTATCCAAAAAGTTTTATATTCTATTTATAATTGATAAATAAATCTGATAAATTTACTTTTTAAAAAATATAAAGGAGGTGCATGGTCAATTTTGCAGCATTTTTTAAATGTATATATATATTTGTTAAAATAATAACTGTTATTGTGACAACATTTAAAAATGTTTATAATTGCCTTTTTAAAATATTACTCTTTAAACATCATCCAAAAGTTTTCATTAAACTCATTATTCAACAAAAAAATTGATCAATTTGCTACTTTTTTTTTCTCCAATTTTTAATATTCTACTTACATTAATAAAAAACATTGATTTTTTTAAAATAAAGTTAATCGTATAAATTATATACCTTTTAAAGTTATGTATAAATATCTAAACTGATAATACATATTATAAAAAAATTCAATTATTTTAAAGGCACTGATGTTAGATTTCCTAACTCAAGGGGGTCAAATAAATTTGTTCATTGTTTATAAAATAGCAGTTTTAAAAATGTTATACATTTAAGTATATAATTTTAGCCCTTCTATAAACATGTAGACAGGTTATAACCTGTACTTACTTATAAACCTTAAAATAATTAACCATTTTACGTGTGAACTATTCTTTTAACAAGTGTATTTGTATTATAATTGTATGCACCTGTTTTACTCATTGTTTTCATATCATTGTGCATATTATGCTTGTCTAGATTACCTTGCACATATATTAGGCAAAAATGATCCAGAAAATAATTCAGGTAATTCATGATTTTATATAATTAACTACCTACTTAACTAATAGTTAATATTTTAATTTAACATTATTGTGTATTCATAATTTTTAACATATTTAACATTGACTCATAGGCCATAAATATTAACAAGACTAACAATTAATAGGTATTACATTTTAATATTATTTCAGTATATATTTTTAAGCCATGTATGTATCAAATGTTTTTTTTTTTTTTGTTGGGTTTATTAGTTCTTTAAGACCATCCAGTCTCACAACCAAGCTTCCATCCTTCTCTATCCAATGCCAGATCTCTCCAATTGGAAGCACCACCTAAATGTTCAACGTCCTTCTTTATATTATCTTCCCATCGAATTCTTGGTCTTCCCAGAGGTCTTTTACCTACAGGGTTTTGCATGTAATAGTGGATTTTGGCTCCTCCAAGCATGGCCAGCCCACCGTAGTCTTCTGCTTCTGATGACTTCCAATATATCTGAACTGCTGTATAATGTTTCCAGCTCTAAGTTCTTTCTTCGTCTCCACTTCCCAGTTATTTCATCCTTGACCGGGCCATATATTTTCCGCAACACTTTTCTTTCAAAGACCATGAATCTTAGCTCCTCCATTTTTCTAAGTGGCCATGTTTCCGATCCATACACTACAACCGGTCGTATTAAGAACGTATATAATTGTACTTTCAATCTTTGCAATACTCCTCGTGAGCTTAGCACCTTAATCAGTCCATAGTAATATTTATTCCCAGCTTGGATTCTTGCTGCTATCTCGATTGCTACATTATTTTTTTCAGACAAAATAGAACCTAGGTATTTGAACTGTTCTACCCTTTTAAATTCATATTGATATATTTTTATGGACTGACAAAAAGGTAGTCCCCGTCTACTCAAAAACATATACTCTGTTTTTTCTTCGTTTACACATAGTCCTACTTTTGATGCTGCTTTTTGCAGTCTACTGAATAAAATCTTCAACCTATCCTGAGACTCTTCTATCAATACTATATCATCATCATAAGCAAGTAGGCCTATCGACGTGTCTTGTAGTCTAATACCCTCGCTAGGACCAATCTTCATTTTTCTAATAACCTTTTTCAAAACCACTTTAAACTGAATCGGCGATAGCAAATCACCTTGTCTTAGCCCCGAGTTCACTGTTGTTGGGTCAGTTACTAAATTTCCTACCTGAACCCTTATCAGGGTCTCCATGACGCTGATAGATACTAAATTGACTAGTTTTTGTGGAAAATGAAATTCTTTCATGATATTCAATAGATTCTCTCTATATATTCTATCATACGCTTTCTTAAAGTCCACGAAAAGTGTGTGAATCTCTTTATCAAACTCTCAAACTCCCAAGATTTTTGATACAATTGCCTAATTATCAAATGGTTTTATCGTAGCTAATATAATTTTAGAAATATGTAGTTTAAATCAATATTATAAATACTTTAAAATATATTCTAGGTTTAAATCCACCTCAAGGATTTAAACAAGTTCTCACCAAAGATGGACCACAAGCTTTCGCAAAGGCAGTTCGAGACCATAAGGGGCTTTTATTAATGGACACAACAATGAGAGATGCACATCAATCTCTTTTGGCCACTAGAGTCAGGTTAGTCAGATTTTACTTTTACGTCATTAATATTTAAATTTTAATAAATGTACATTTTAGATCTCATGATATTTTACGTATTGCTCCATGGGTGTCACAAAGTTTCCCAGGGTTATATTCATTGGAAAATTGGGGTGGAGCTACATTTGATGTCGCTCTTCGATTTTTACATGAATGTCCATGGGAAAGATTAGCAGATATGAGATCAGCTATACCCAACATACCATTCCAGATGTTATTGCGTGGAGCAAATGCAGTTGGTTACACTAACTATCCTGATAATGTAGTTTTTAAGTATGATCTTTTTTATTACTATTATGTATAGTATTTGATTTAACTAAAACATTTTTGTTTCTAGATTCTGTGATCTAGCTGTTCAAGCTGGTATGGATGTGTTCCGTGTATTTGACTCTCTTAATTACTTACCAAATATCATTCTTGGTATGGAAGCAGCCGCTAAAGCAGGAGGTGTTGTTGAAGCAGCTATTGCATATTCTGGAGATGTATCTGACCCTACTAAAACAAAATACACTTTAGACTATTACATAAATTTTGCTGATGAGTTAGTTAAAGCTGGTACTCATGTATTGTGTATTAAGGTAAGTTAATAATTATTAGGGATAAGTCAAACTTGAGTTTTAAAAATAAATCAATTATTATATTAATTATATTCATATTTCATATCATTAATTAGATATTTAATCAATGCTCATACTAATCAAATTTAAACTTATATTTTTCTAAAATTTCATAAAGCTCAAATAGTTTAACAGTTCAAGAACACTCAACCAAATATTAAATAATATTTTTGTATTACATTGATCAGGATATGGCAGGACTTTTGAAACCTCGTGCTGCTACTATGCTCATTGGTGCTATTCGTTCTAAATATCCCAATTTACCTATCCACGTCCATACTCATGATACTAGTGGTGCTGGAGTTGCTTCTATGTTAGCTGCAGCACAAGCTGGTGCTGATGTAGTTGATGTTGCTGTTGACTCAATGTCTGGTATGACTTCACAACCTAGCATGGGTGCTATCATTGCTTCATTACAGGATACTGAATTAGATACAGGTGATAATAAAATATAGAATATATCTTTATTTAATATAATACTATATTTATTTATTTTACTATACTAATTTAATATATACTTAAAAAATATTTCTTGATTCAGGTTTGAAATTAAAAGAAGTTTCTGAGTATAGTGCTTACTGGGAACAAGCAAGAACTCTATATGCACCATTTGAATGTACAACAACAATGAAATCAGGAAATGCTGATGTCTACTTAAATGAAATTCCTGGAGGTCAATATACCAATCTCCAATTCCAGGCTTATTCATTAGGATTAGGAGACTTCTTCGAAGATGTGAAAAAAGCTTACAGAGAAGCTAATATTTTACTAGGTGATATTATTAAGGTAAAGTATAAGTTAAAACATTTTATTATATTTTGAAAAATATTTAATTTTAAATTTTCAAAATAATAAATGTTTAGGTAACACCGTCTTCCAAAGTTGTTGGAGATTTTGCTCAATTCATGGTACAAAACAAATTAACTGCTAAAGATGTATTAGAGAAGGCCGAAGAATTAAGTTTCCCCAAATCTGTCATTGAATTCTTACAAGGTGGTATTGGTGAACCATACCAAGGTTTCCCTGAACCATTGAGATCAAAAGTAAATAATACAATTATTATATTAAATATTATTACTACAATTAGATATTTTTACTATAAGAGTAAAAAAGATCATCCTTAGATTTGTAATAGTAAAATAGGTTTCTCAAGAAAAAAATATTTCATCATAACGTTTTAATTTTAATTACTGTAATCTAAAACCTAAAACTAATAGATACTACTTGCTCATAACATGACTTAATTAATAAGACGCCATATCCACATGTGTTGTCTGCGTCTTTAAGTACATAACAAATTTACACTCAAGAAATCACATGAAGCTCTGTTAGTTAAAAAGTTAGAGTGAATCGATCTATTTTAAGTTTGATGGTTAAGTTAGCTTAGGTTAGGTACCTATGTTTGTATGTTGATTTTTTATGATTATGCATTTTTAAGTGAGTATTGAACATTTTTAATTTACACTATATTATACACTCATAACTTGCTAAAAAATTGAGTAATCGTATAAAACTAACATAAAATGTTTTTCATCATTCATTACTGCGTATTACACAAAGACAATTATAATGCTTTTTTTCTATTTTTAAATAAGAACATTTAATTTAAATTTCCCACTCCCTAACTCATTATAATATTACTATGAATTCTTTATACTTCTTTTAGTATTGCTATAAATTCAAAATCTCTCTTTTAAAATGTTATTGGTTTTTGATCGTTACCTATATTCTTATCAATTTCACTTGTTTCATGTTTTCTTTACCAATTTTTATTTCCATTTATTTAATAGAAGATATCTATCTTTTATTGGTTATTTCTCACTTTTCAATTCCTGTTTTATTCTTTGTAATTTCCATGATTAAGATTGTTGGATTTTTTATGTAAATTAAGTAATAACTTACTTTTTATCTTTTAAATCTAATCTATATCTTTCACTTTAATTTATTTTAGTAAAATATTTGTATAACTTAAGAACTTTGAAAAGTTAATGTATTATTATAGGTTTTGAAAGACATGCCACGAATTGAAGGACGGCCTGGATGTACTTTACCTCCTCTAGATTTTAACAAAGTTAAATCAGATTTACAAGAAAGATATCAAAAAGTTAGTGATTATGATGTTATGAGTTCAGCTCTTTATCCTACGGTCACGGATGAATTCCTGACATTCAAGGAAAAATATGGACCAGTAGATAAACTTGATACTAGAATATTTTTGACTGGACCTAAAGTTGGAGAAAACTTTGAAGTTAGTATTTTTAAATAGTTACTTAATTAATTAAATGTATGATTAAGTATTGTTTTGATCAGTATAATATAACAAGTAACAATATTTTAGGTGACAATAGAAAAAGGTAAAACTTTAGCTTTCAAAACACTTGCAATTTCTGAAGAGCTAACTGCCAATGGTGAGATCGAAGTATTCTTTGAAATGAATGGTCAATTACGGTCTGTGTTTATTCGAGACAATGAAGCTTCAAAAGTATTTAATTTAGTGAAATTGATTATCTGAAGTCATTATCATAACACGGTTGTTGTTTTTTTGTAGGAGATGCATATACATCCAAAAGCATCAAAATCTAATAAGGGACAAGTTGGAGCACCAATGCCTGGATCAGTAATGGATGTACGTGTGAAAGTAGGCGATAAAGTCGAAAAAGGAGCACCATTAGTTGTTCTATCTGCAATGAAAATGGAAATGGTGGTACAATCGCCTATTGCTGGAACAGTTAAACAAATTGACATAAGTGTTGGAATGAAATTAGAAGGAGATGATTTGTTGCTATCCATTGAACCATAATTTTGTTTTAAGAAATGAATTTATTAGGACCTAACCTTTATGGTTTTCATACCCCTCCCCCTAAAAAAAAACAGTTATAGTTTTAAGATTTAATAAACTAGTCAGCGATTGTTAAAAATATGTATTTAAACGAATTGGTGGTGATAATCCATTTGAACAAAAAATGTATACTAATGTAGACATTTGTTTCATGATTTTTATGTTTTTAATGTTTCAATGTTGTAATTGTCAAAATATTGTTGTTAATATTTATTTTTAGATATTATTTTATGGACTATTTATGAAAAAAAAAAAACTAATTTTAAGTGTTATAATTTTTAAAATCTTATTTTTTTACGATCAAAATTTTTTCATAATATAAATTCAATTTATTAAAATTTTAAGTCAGAATTAAAAAAAGTTTAAAAATTTGAACTGTTTAAAATATTGATTACATTATTTTATTATTATAAACTAAAAAACAATTTATGACTAAAATCTGAATTAAAATAATTATTATAAATATGAAATAAGTTTATTTATACTTGTATTAAATAGAAGATAGTTTTATAAAAAAAAGTTCCAGTGTATATTAGTTTGAAGAATGTCCATTGATGTAATAATCATTAATTTCAAAGATGCCAAAGTAAATAATAGTAATAGTAATTATGTGATAAAATACTGAAGATTGCTGTTTGCTTTCAATCCGTCTTCATACTACTAATTTCATCCCCTCACTAAACTACTATAATGCATTTTATACAATTATTTAACCATTCATTAAATTACATAACAAGTTATCATAGCCAGTAGGTAGGTAAAATCAACAAACTACTCGTAGTAGTGTAATTGGATAAAAAACTGAGGGGAGAAAAATAATTTATTTGCTCAAGTCTGGTTCAAAGGGTAGACAACATAGGCTCATGCCTAGCGCAGCATTTAACATTTTTGTGTTATAGATAAAAAATAATATTTGTTGTAGTATTTACATGCGAGGGGCGGCAAAACTCAAGTTTGCATAGGTGTGTTTAAACACGAGCTGGGCCTGGTTGCCTAATTAAAGGGCAGATAATATAAGTTTTATTCTATGTAAAGTATATCTCTAATTATTTATTTTTACACAAATCTCATAACTCACTTTATGATTTTATGTTCTGACTGTTCTGTGTTTATGACTTAGAAAGAAAATTGTGTGGAACTGGTACCAATATTTTTTTGGCACATTAATGAAAAAAGTATTAACATTAAGTGATGTGCAACTTTCAATTTTTTAAAATACCTAATTATTAAATATTTTGTTAAAAATATAAGTTGTAATTACCAATATATAAACATGATTTTAATTTAATCTTTACATATTATTTTTCAAATGAATTGATAAAAACTAAGTTGTTCTTTTCAATTTTCAAATGTTAATTAAAAAAATAACCAACTGATTAAGTTAAAATGTTAAGTATTGGATTTATTTTTTATTTAAAAAACAAATTTGTACTGTAGAAATACCTGGGGGGGCGCAAAATACCTTTATACTCCCCATCCATAAAACAGCATAAAAAAATAATGGTTACATTTTTGTAGATGAATAATTAGTTATGGTTATTCCACTTCAAACCAAAAATTAATATCTTAAAGAAATTAATAACTTTTATCAGTAAGTGTATATTGATCAAAACTTAGGTGAAAAATATAGACTGATAATATTTATTCTTAATCAATTTTACTGTAATAAAATTTATTATTTTTATAATTTAGATATCAATTTTAAAGATCTAACCAATTATTTGAATTAAATGAATGAATTCAAATTGGTTTTATATAGTTTTTAATTATAAATTTAGAACAGTATTGCTTCTTGAAGCAATTAATACTCTAGATAGTCATTATACTGAAAAATAATGTATTTTATGCTTTTGTCTTTGAGAATGTCACTAGATTCAACATGTAAATATGTTAAATTTGAATTTAACAATAAGTTATTGCATAATATAAATAATGATTCTGGGCGGTGAGCACAGATACATAATTATAATCTTTTATTTCTAAGGATATCTTAAAATGTATTTATATTACTAAACCGCGCTATTGTGCTAAGTAAAAGTGCCATAAAAAACAAATATATTAGTTTTAAGAAAAATGCATTTTTGTATTTTTCATTTACTTACACCTTTATTATTTTCTATACTATTTGGTTTTGGTTTTAAAACAAATTTAAAACATATTGTATTATTGACTTATTATTATATGACTTCAAGTTGCTTTTATGTTATTACTTAGCAACAAAAGCCGTAAATACTTCTATTTACTAAGAAAAAATGTCATTTGCAACTTTAATAGTACTTATAATAACGTTTACTATAAAGGTTGTGAATACACTAAAAAATAATTTACAACCGGAAGAAAATAAAACTACTAAAAGTTATAAATAACAAAATAATAAGCTTCCAAATGATAACAATTTATAAACTACTAGCTGATCCTTTACGGTATTGCCGGTGACAAATTAAATAATGTCATTAAATAAATTCTGTCTTAAAATGATATACAATTATAGCTGACCCTGTGCACTTCATTGCCCGTTAAAAATTCCCACTCTATAATATAATTCAAACTTTGTTTAATTTGTTATTTAATATTCGGTTTAATGGTGTTCAACTTTTCAACATTTTCATTGACTATATTGAATCTCAAAAATTGTGCAAGCACCACTTTAAAGTGCTTCTTATTGCTCATTAAATTTGTGGTACCTAACCTAAATTGCAAGCTTTGATCTATCATTGTCCAGGCTCCACATTTACTAATCAGTGAGTTAGTCTGGACTCAGGTTATTTTATAGCCATTCAGCTTGGCGTTGCCCGTGAGACTTATGATTGAGCAGTATAGTATCAGGTAGGCACCAGTAGATTTTGGAGCCCGTAAGATATGTA
This sequence comes from Aphis gossypii, assembly GCF_020184175.1. NCBI lineage: Eukaryota > Metazoa > Arthropoda > Insecta > Hemiptera > Aphididae > Aphis > Aphis gossypii. The sequence goes on from NC_065530.1 coordinate 15,309,568, forward strand.
CGTAAGTATATAATTATTAATTTCTAACCCTTAAGTTAAACTACATATCTGTAATATCTTTATGATACAGTTTAAACAATAACTACTTGAATAATTTTAGCAAATGCAATGACCGAGGTGCATATTAAACTTTAATTTTTTATCATTTTTTTTCATTTATACCCCTTTTTAACCCTGTAGGGTTTGAATTTTGAAAAATCCTTTCTTAGTAGGTGTTTACATCATGAAACAAAACTACTGTCTAAATTTCATACTCATAGCTTCAGCAGTTCCAGCTAGGCGTTGATTATTATTAAAGTACACTTTCCTTTATATAGAGATTAATACACACTTATAATAATACAGTGGCATCAAAAAATTACTAAGCAATGACACCATAATTTAAATAGAACATGGAAATATTAAGAAAAAATGCCATGTTTACAAAAATATTAATGGAATTAATGCTTAGTAAATACAAGATAAAAAATTCTTACTCAGTGTCTTAGTACCACTAAATTTTTTTGATTACTCACGGCATTTTCCAAAAATTATAATTGTGTTTTAGTTTATTTAATGTAATTTATGGGGTTTTTTCTATAGAAAACGTGTATAATCAGTAATACCTATCAAATACCGTGGCTAACACATTGTTTTTAATGAGATAGTACTTTTGCTTAGCAGGGCATTATTGTAACTTAACTTTATAGTATGGTAGGTTGAACTTATTTTGCAAAAAATCATAATATATACCATTGTTATTAATTTAAACAAAAGAAAATTTTTAAATATTTAGAAATAGCACAAATATGAAAAAAAAGTTAGTTCAAGTATTTGGTAAATATTTAAGTTTCTATGGTTATTCATTTTTGAAGTATAACAAAAAAAAAAAACAAAATTGATTTCATCAAAAATTTACGTCTTATACATAGTTATTTAATACAATACATGTAAGTAGGATATTTTATCAACGCTATAAAAATACATCAACACTTAGTTTAAATTAAACATATATTAATTTTTAACAATACATTTTACTCTTTTATTGTTAATTCAATAAGAATGAAACTACATTATTCTTAAAATTTTAAATAACACTTTAACAAATTTATGCTGCAGGCTTTTCTTGAGTGTTCTTTTCTAGTATTTTATCTAATTCACCTGATCTATGTAATTCCAACATAATATCACAACCGCCAATGAATTCTCCATCTATAAAAACTTGAGGAATTGTTGGCCAATTGGAATATTCTTTTATTCCTACAAAACGCACATATGAATTAATGATAATCACATAGGTACAAACCTACAAAGGAAAAATTTTTCGAGTAATGATCACATTGTGGGGATAGAAAAATTGAATATATAGCTTAAATAATAATATAAGATAATTAAAAAAATATATTATAAATATTTACCATTTCTAAGACTTTCATCAATCAATACATCATGAGCTTCAAATTTAGCTTTGTGAATATTTAAAATATCAACAACTGCATTACTAAAGCCGCATCTGGGAGCTTGTGGTACACCTTTCATGAAGACAACAATTTTGTTACCCTTTACTAACTTTCCTATATGTGATTGAATTGGATCATCAGCTTTAGTACTTAGAAATTGTTTATAAGTCATTGAACTAATTCTTGTCGTTTTATTGATGTTAATCATTTGACGTAATATCGATGTCATGTTTCAAAAGTTAATATCTAAGTAGCGTTTTATTATTTTAAAATAAATTTTAATAATTGATGTCTAGGTTGACTTAAGATGCTTAAATATATAATTAAGAAGTTAGAACGGTAATTTATAGTTTTACTTTTAAAAATTGAATATTATACAAATATAAAAATATCAAGTTAACAGACTGAAGTCTAGAGATATTTGCATAATAATTGTTCACTTAAATTGTTGTATTCACAGTTGAATGTTGAAAATATGTAGCCGGATCCGTAATCTAGATCTCCGTTTTCTGAAAATTGATAAGTTGAATATGTGTAAGCTGTAAGCAGTGTAAGTCATATGTGTGATAACCGTGGAGTATATTTACATACCGCGAACTTATCGAATGGTACATGGTTATATTGATTGTTTACCACTACTTGCTACTGTCTACGTCTTATCAGACAAATTCAAATGATTTAAGTTGAGATTACAAACATAACCTCGAAAAATTTGTGAGGAAAACTTTAACCTCGAACTACAAAATAGGTACCAGGGTTAACACAATAAATTGAAAAAATACGAAATATAATATTTTATGAGAGGTGTAATTATTTTAAGAGTATAAAATATAAATAATACCTATAAATTATAATACAATTTAAATTTAATTTTAGAATTAACGAAAAAAGAAAAAAATTCATATGTGTTTATGGTGGGGAGAAAGTGTTCGCCATTTTTCCCTTCCAGCCGACCCATCGACCCCACACCGACACATTATTTAAGATTAATTTACATGTTAGCGGGACGTGTAGAGGCGGTATACGACCCCCTGAATCTCAATTGATAGACCTAACCATTATCCATTCAGACGCTAAACAAATTCGTATAATTTGTCAACAAATCGTGTTAAATTCGAAATCCGTACAAGGTTTTTCCGTCCACAATGGCAGACGGTGAACCATTAAGTATAGACAGCATAATCGCACGACTATTAGAAGGTAAGATTGGCAAACAATTCGTACGAAGGAACTATAATTGGAATTTTTATTACAATACAACCTGGTAGGTTCAAAACTTTCATTTGATGTGTTAACAAGTTATAGTTAGCTTCCGATCTGTTAATATACATACCATTCAGTAAAAATTTGAGAATAGACATTTTGTAAACATTAAAATGTTGTGTTATTTAACACTTATTTATAATTTAAACTAATACTTACATTAAAACTATGCAAATTTACTATAATAATAATGTACTTTTATATGGCCATGTAATTTATTCATTATTTTGAAATTGATAATATCAAGACACTAAATAAAAATGTTCTACAGTGAATACAGATTTGTTTTTATACATTCTATGAAATCCAAAAATCTTAGGGCGTCAATTTTTAAAAAAAATTTTGGTACCCTCTTTGAGATGTGTATTTTTTTCAAAATTGTTTTTATTTTGTAGTAATTTATCATATAACTGCATATATATTATGCCTAACCTGAAATTAAATAGTATTGTAGGTTTGTAGAAAGTTATTTAATATAAAGGCAATTGATATAAAGCTATATAAACAAAATATTCTACCAATAATTTACAATCCTCGATTGTTAGTGATTATTGTGACAGTATAATGTGGGATTTTTATGTGTCTTTTTGTGCTTTGGTATTTTTAGCTTCCTATCAGTTAATACTTAGTATTGTGACATATCTTGATAACGGTTTCACTTTACACTTTTAAAAAATAATTTTAACTTTTCACTTTGTTTTTTACTATGTTATTTATTTTATAACTCACCTATTATATTTAAATGATAAATGTATACATTATGTATTTATAAACATAATTTTGAAAGAGTTAGCTTTAGTTTAGATTTAACTTGGTTAAAATGTATACCAGTAATGGGCTCACAAATATGAAATAAAGTAGGTATGTTCTGAATTCTTATTTCTAGGAATGAATAATAAATTCAACTTATGCACCTGATTCTCAAACAATTATCAAATACGTACAGTATTTAATTAAAATGTCCCTATACATATCAGATGTTTAAATTCAATTTGTTGTTTTTATGACGACTAATGTCCATGTTCATCAGAAATCTAGTAACTACCTTTTAATATTAAAATCCTAAAGTTTTAATAAATATAATAAATCAAATTCATAAGGTTAATACTCATGTTATTAGACCTCCATTCACAGTATGACTATTTCTAAAAACCAGTTGATCAAGCTTTTGGTAAATGCACATGTGTAAATATACTGTTTAATTATCTACTAAAATAAGATGATTAAATTTAGTTTCTAGTTGATATGTGACTATGTCAATGGGTGAAATTTAAATTAATTGCAAATTAGAGATTTGCGATAGTAAACAACGTTTCATATTATTATCTTAAAATCAAGCTTTGGAACTAAATTTTTTAGATGTATTCTAACTGAGTAGTTGTAGTCCTTCAATTTCAATCGGACTCAAATTTCCACTTAAAACTATATTTTATTGTTTTTCATCTTCATAATTAGTTAAAAATATTTATAAAACAATGCAAACAATACTAGATATGAACATTTATATATTAGTAGAAATATATTGTATTATTCTTACAACTGTATAATATTACATATAAGTACTTTATTTATAGTAAGAGGATGTCGACCTGGTAAAACAGTACAAATGTCCGAAGCAGAAGTCCGAGGATTATGTTTGAAATCTAGAGAAATATTTTTACAACAACCAATTTTATTAGATTTAGAAGCACCTTTAAAAATATGCGGTAAATAATAATTTTATGTATATTTTTGTAAGCAGTGCCGGATCTAGTATATTTTTTACCTGGGGCAAAGTATAAAATTAGCGCCCTCTCCCTTTGTTATGCCCACAATTTGGCGCCGTAATTTAGAGCCCCCCCCCCCCCCATTAGATCCAGCCCTGTTTGCAAGCATCTTATTATTATTATTATTTTTATGTTTTTTATATTTTGTTAATTAGGAGATATACATGGCCAGTATACTGACTTGTTACGTTTATTTGAGTATGGAGGCTTTCCTCCAGAAGCTAACTATTTATTTTTAGGAGATTATGTTGATCGTGGAAAACAGTCCTTAGAAACCATATGTCTTTTATTAGCATACAAAATAAAATATCCAGAAAACTTTTTTCTTTTACGAGGCAATCATGAATGTGCAAGCATAAACAGGATCTATGGATTTTATGATGAATGTAATGTTATTTAAATTGTAGTTATTACTACTAATTTAAACTTTATTTTTAAAAAAAAAAATGTTTTTTTTATATTTATACATATTTATATATAGGTAAAAGACGTTACAATATAAAATTATGGAAAACATTTACTGATTGTTTTAATTGTTTACCTATCGCGGCTATTATTGATGAGAAAATATTTTGTTGTCATGGCGGACTTAGTCCTGATTTACAAGGAATGGAACAAATTAGGCGTATAATGCGTCCAACTGATGTCCCAGATACTGGTAAATTTTCTATTATTTAGTTTAAAGGAGTTGTAGGGTACTTAGTAATATACCTTATCAAAATACACTCAGTCTAATGATACTATCTGTATGTTTTGTATATATAATCATTTCATAAATTTAGAACTATACACTGTTCCACGAAAGAACAACCTCGCCTACTGATTCTGTGCTAAATTCTTGGTTTGTATCAGAGCTCCCTCTGATACAAAACTTATTGGATCTGATAGAGAAATGATAGTCTAACCTGCAGCAACTAGAGTTCAGTTTAAATGTACAAAATCAATGTTTTTTCTTGGAACAAAATATAACCAATTTTCTGAAGAAACAGATATAATTTCTAATTTAATTTGTAATGTTAAGCAGTAACCAACTTTGATTTAATTCAATGTTTCGATTATGTACTTATAGAATTGAAAAATCAATCAATATTAATACAATTATTTGTTTAGTTGCCTTTCTAGAATATTTGAAGCACTACTCCTCAGTATCAGTGCTAGTCTTTGTACACATCTTAATTTCAATACATACTTAACAATTATATGCTGTAATTATTTAGTCTTAAGTTAATGCCCCAGTTTACAATTTGGTAATTTTCAGTTTTACCAAAAAATTAGTATTTTGGGACATAAAATTATTTTTTAGTTAGTTTTCTATAGGTAATTAAGTACAGCATCAGATAATACATTTTAAAATTCTTCTTACTATTTTGTTGAGCTAATAATTGTATAGTTTTTTTATCATATTAAACTTAGTGTATTTCTTTGTAGGTATGTTAGACAAACAATGTTAACAAGAGTTATTTATAGAAAAGATTAACTAGAGACTAGATTCCTGAATAATTTTATAATAATAAAAACCAAAAAATTACCTGTAAATGATGTAGAATGTTTAAATTTAAATAAATCAAATTTTTTTTTTTTTTTTAATGAAAATTATTTTATTTATCTCTTGTTTTAGGTTTATTATGTGATTTGTTATGGTCTGATCCTGACAAAGATGTAACTGGTTGGGGAGAAAATGATAGAGGTGTTTCTTTCACATTTGGTACAGATGTTGTAGCAAAATTTTTAAATAGACATGACTTAGATCTCATATGTAGAGCACATCAGGTAAATACTATACATTTTAAATAATGGACCTTAATTGAAATTTTTCATGTTTTTCAAAATTATATGTTAATTACATTATAGGTTGTAGAAGATGGTTATGAATTTTTTGCCAAAAGGCAATTGGTTACATTGTTTTCTGCACCAAATTATTGTGGGGAGTTTGATAATGCAGGTGGAATGATGTCTGTTGATGCAACTCTGATGTGTTCATTCCAAGTAAGATTTTAACTATATAATTGTTTTAATATTTGTGATACATACCAAAATTATTATAAAAAGTAATATAATAACATTTTTATAATACAGTGAGTTTTGCTTAATATGTTTATATTGGTTTAAATCATTTTGATTCCATTAACCAGTTGATTCCACGAACATTTTTTTCTAATGATTTTATATTCATATGTATGATTAAAATAAAGTAAAGTTTAGAAAATGTATTTTTAATTTCACTATAATATTTAATTAAATATCTACATAATAATATATGTATATTGTACATAATATTATAATATAACAACTTTTATCAGTTTGAAATAACATAACAACGATGAAATGTTTATAAAAGTGATTCAATTATCCAGTACTTGATGATTCTTATAATTTGTTAATTTAACATTAGTAACATAAGATTTGATTTTGGATTTTAATTTTTAATTCTATAAACCAATGATCAAATTAAGTGAAACTCACTATTGTCAAACAGAATACTTTATACTACTTAAATATTATATTTATTCATTCATAATATTGCAATTTAGTGAAATAATATCAAATTCATATTATTTGAATTATTTAGATTATTAATTATTATGGCTAGGATTTCTATGTTTTATCTTATTTTTTTCTGTTAGTCCAAAATACATAAGTTGTCAGTATGTCAACTATTTGGTTCATACTAAATTGAATAAAACAATTTTTATTATGCCTATGTATTTTTTGAATATTTATCTGAATAAATTAATGCAAAATTATGTTTATTTAATAAAAATATCTAATTATTGTTTAATTTGTAGTAAATATAATATTTGAAATGCATGATCAGACTATATTGAGTAAACTATAAGAATTTCTGTGGACCCTTTACTCATCTATTTAATTTTTAATGTTGTCTATGTAGAAACAAAATTTTGTACTATATTTATAACATTTATACATATAAACAATTTTAAAGAATACATATAAAGTTCAAAGTGAAAGCATTAAATATTATGACAATATTCTTGCAAAATTTTCTATACTAATGATAAAATACCTTACAGATGGAATTTCCTGTTATGGCATAATTTTTTTAAAAAAATTTTATGTTACAACTGTAGTTTTAATATTTCATATTGAAATATTTAAAACTTGATAAGTTTTTCTTTTATTTTTTTTTATATATTTAATGAATTATTATTCTATCCTTTAAGATTTTGAAACCATCTGAAAAGAAAGCGAAGTATCAATATTCAGGATTAAACTCTGGAAGACCGGCTAGTAATACAACTGCTGTAAAAAAGAAATAAATTGTATTTAAATTAATATTAATTATAGACAACTAAACATCTGTTGTTCATAATTTAATAACTCTGTGCTTGAATAATTTTATTTTACAAATCTGGACTTTCTATATAATAACAAATAATGTTATAAATATATCTATTTGTGTTTATGTATGTGTGTGTGCGTGTGTGTATAAAAAACTTATCTTTAACAATCATTAAATAATGGTTATTTGTGACCTAAATTATATAAAGTCCTAAGTATTGATTGATAATTTGATTTTAATTTTATGTACTTTGTATAATGTATATAGATAATAACCATTTTATTTAGTTAACAAATTTAATATATGTGTAGGCATAGATTATAATTAAGGTGTAGCCCTGATTGTGTTATAAAATTTATATACATATATAAATATATATTTATTAACATTATTGTTATTGATTATTCTTATTAAATATTGTCAATACTAATTTAAATGTAGAAAAAATACCAATACTATAGTCTTTTAATAAATTAACTTTTTTTTTTTTTAATTTGTGGTATAATATTAACAATTGACTCATTTTTTTCTGTGACCCATTTATTAATGATTTAAATTTTATTTTCAAATATTACAGATCTCTTATTGTAGCCATTCTTCAAATTGTACATTTTAGTACATTTCAGAAAATGATAGCCTATTGTAAATTATTCAATTTAATACTATATTAAATATTGAAGGAAATAAGTTAATTTTTTACAATAATATTGACATACACACATTAAAATGTCTGTATACTAATTTTAATATATTCACTTTTTAAATTATCATAGTAATTAATAGCTTAACAGCTTAGGAATTCAGGTTTGGGGGTATTAAATTTAAAATTGATACAATACCATAACAGTATATTCAGTTTAATAATTCTAGGTCTTAAATTTATAAATATTAAATTAAAATAGTTTTAAAAAACTAAGGCTTCTGAGTCACATTTTCTCATAGATCTGTTATGTTTAAAAATGATAAGAATAGAATGTTATGGTTAATATATATTTTTTCAGTGAATAGAATAACTATCATATTATAAGAGTAACTTTGCTATATTTTTTAAAAATTTTGTTATGTATTAATAAATGTATTGCTCTACAACATTTGAACGAATATTTTATAAAAAGTTAACTATCAAAAATATTGTATTTTTTACTTGTATCAAATAGTATTGCATTCATTATTTACTTGAAAATAATAAATGTGAAAGATTTAATTTTGATATCTTAAATAAAATAATTTATCTCTTATACAGAATTAGTCATAATATTTATCTAAGTACTACCATATTAATTTTAAATAAAAATATATACTATATATTGTATAATGTCTAATTTATATAAAATAAGTTTTTTCATTAGTCATGACTAATGATAATTATTATTAAAACACTAAACATTAAATATTATCCATATAAATTGTATAACTGTTTAATTATTTTATTTTATTTTATTTTGAAAAAACACGGTGATTTTGTGAATCAGTCAGTATCTCTTAACATTTTATTATTTATACATTTATGTATTGAACAGTTAATTTTAATCAATTATTCGTACACTTTAGTGTATAATAATATGTATGGTAATCTTTTTAAAATTTAAAATATAGGTTTATAATTTTATCAAACATAATATTATATAATATATATTATTTAATTAAACAATCTCAGTTTTAAGTAATCTTTAATAATATTGGCTGATTCAAGTTTTAAAAATCATTATATAGTTAGAATAGGAGTACAAAATTAAAGATTGTCATTCAATATTTAATTGTATTCTAGAAGATAAATATTTTGTTTGTTTTGCACTTCAGCATTGTTTTTACTCGCACAGAATTCCAAATTAAAACAAAATCCTCATATCAAAACGGTCTTAAATTTTGATGTTAATTTTTTTTTTTGTAAATATTTTCACAATATTAATATAAATCACTTTTATTTTTATTTAAATAATTGTAACAATTTTTAACTTTGTTAGTGATTCTTAAAAAATACGACCAATACTAGTTTATATTTATACAAAATGTATGTTTCATTGAACTAAAAGGTTACTACATTTTTTATGATAAATCATACCTGCCCGATATTTACCAATAATATTTCATGAATTACAATTTTTAAATAGTTATTTCTGCTTTTATGGTCTGTGATAAAGTTTTTTTTTTACTAATTTGATTGATGGTTTGTATTGGTAGAACAGTCAAAATTTAAGCCAAGAATTAATTTGTCATGTCAAAATAAATTAAAAACAATTTATTTAAAATTTGAATACTAACAGTAAAATAAATTTTCCGTCCCTAAAAGTAGTCTAAAAGAATTATTATCCAATATTTTTAACAATTGACTTTTACTTTATTAGTAGTTAAGTGGTTTTTCTATTAAACAATTTAATATATTACATTCTTACACCATCTTCTAAATGACATTACTTTTCTTTTCAAAATTCTAAACTTCATAAATTCCTTCAATCTTATATCCTTTTTTAATAGCAATATTAATTTTAATAATTTTTCATACTGAAGTAATCATTCTTTCATCTTTTTTATTGTAACATTTTCTATACCTATTTCTTTTTAATTAATTTTAAACAATAGATAAGTACTATAAATTATCATTTTTAGCTTTTTTACTTAATAGGGACCTAATATATAGCAGTGTTTCCCAACCTGGGGTTCATGTAGTATTACTAAGAAGATGTAAGCTGTCATGAAGTAAAGTTTGTATTTATTTAATAATATATTTATATAGGAGTAATATTCAGTATTTTCAATTTATGAGAGGAGGTGTAAGACTTGAAAATCTCTAAAGGTGGCATAGAATAGAAGAGGTTGCACACCACTGATAAATAGAATAGGTAATGAATGTATGTTTTTTTTTTTTGTGATAAAATTTTACATTTTATAATTACCAACAAATTGTTGGATACTATAAATGTTCTGATTCAAACAATGTCTCCAGCATCCAGCGAGATGAGCAATATAATTTAAATAATTTAGACTTTCTTAAACCAGATAAAAAATGTCAATATTTTTTCTAATAGTTAGATAATAAAATGTAATTTATTGGTAGGTATTCACTAAAACGGATATTTAAAAATAGATACCCATGTGTTGGATGGATTTGATAAGTACACTTGTTAAATACTTAAATAGAACATTTTTTTTCTTAAATATCTGAAGTTTAAAAAATATGTGTATTCATTTCTATTTTTTCTATTTAATATTATTTAATCAACAAAATAATGATTACAATTTCATCACATGAAGCTATATGAAATTATATATTGGTACATTGTAAATGTACACTTGGACATATAGCTACACAAGTTATAGATATTTGGAAACCTATACGTATTAAGTACATACAATTTTTTCTGTTTTTTAGTGTACCTAATAAGTTTCCTCTTTACTGGTATCAGTGGTATCTCCTATCTCAGATTTTATTTTTATGTACCTAATACATTTACGTTTATACTTTATACGTTTGTTCTTTGCTTTGATATCGGCGCGGCGCCACAGCCCACAGATAGATACTATGTATAGATCAAGTACTATAGGGTTTGTGACACTTTTATGAGTCAAAATTGTTTTATCAAAGCTACTTTTTCCGTGAGAATATTTACCTTAGAGTAAATTATATTTTTGGAGTCAATTACCGAACGGCGATTATCGAAACATGGATACCTACCTAACCATTTTTTCTAATCCAAAAAACCTTTCAGTAGTCATTCTCCTCATTCTATTGCATAGGTATTTATAAATTATAAATATTAATCTTCGTTTTTCTCAATGTTTTTTTAATGAAGAAAAATAGTACATTGAACTAATTATCACTGTAAAATATTAGCTTCGAGTCTTCGACATTTGACATTGTTTAATATTGTACTACACTGCTACCTAGTACTTGTGTCCTTGTGTTGTATACTTGTATATGTAAACTCAAAACGCAATATGGAAAATGAAGCCAAGAAATGTATCTACAGACGATTGCACCACTACACGAATACATAAGGTATTTTATAAAAAATAAAATCATTATTTGCCACTATTAACTTTTATTGAATTAGATATTAGAAGATATATAAGTACAATTTTCATCTTTATTTTTCAGACCCACGTACCACATAGATACATTTAGACTAAATTATTTTTAACGATACCTATCTAAGTAATATTATTAGAGTAAAATCATTAATAAAGTTATTGATAATAATATTTTTGAGGGCTCACATTTTTGATACTATCTCTCCAAAATCCTAAAAACGATGTATTAAAAAATTCACATACTTCATTTTTTGGAGGAGTCAAAATCAAAATATGGGAAAGCCGATCTGAAGTAGACTTGACAACAAAGTCATATCTGGTTTCATAATTCTTATCGCTTCATTATATCTATCAGTACGCTGGAAATAGAATACGTCTATTGCCTATAATCCTATTTGTTACGCGTGTTTAAGAAAAGACAAAAATTGGCCGCTTCCAATCCCCTTAAACTATTTCAAATAATATTTAGATAAATTGATAATATGTCAATCCCTTAAAAATACTGTTATCTACAATTCTTACAATGGGTGTTTAATTCTATGATTAATCAAAAATATAAAAAAAAAAAATGATATAGCATGAATATATTTTGTCAATGTTACAAGTAGGCTAACGAATAAACAAACAATGCGCTGACAATATCCTCTTATAATAATTACGAATCAATAAATGTATAGAAAATTATACGTAGAGAGAAATATATACCCAGTGACATATTTAAAAAAATTTTTTGAGGGAGAGTTCTAAAATTTTTTTATGTATTTCAAATGTATTATTTTTATAAAAACAAGTAGGTACCTATATAATACAAAATATATTATGTACCTTTAATTGTTTAAGCTTCTGGGGTGGTCCGGACTCTGGACCCCTTGACCCCCCTACCCATAAATCCACCACTGGTAGGTTACATAAATATAGTGTTATTTATTATTTAGAACCGTACAATCTGTAAATTGGTATTTTATTTATAAAAATAATTTTAAGTGATAAGATTTAATTAAAAATGAGATAGATTAAAATAAAATATTATAAATTAAATAAGCTATACTGCCTATACGTAAGTAATCTTAATGAAGAATGAAGAAATTTCATGACCCAGAGGTTTTGTAATAGCCAAGAAGACAGTGGAAAGGAGTATACAAATATAATTATTTATTATATAAGGGGATTTTAAATGGATTTAAATTCGAGGAATTTTAAAAGTAAGGTTTAATTATTGTTTTATACAAATGTGCATTTTTTTTACTAAGAATTAAGATAAACATAATATACTAATATTAACTACTATGCAAAATTTTGATCATAATTTTTCGTTTTTTAAACTCTTCATTGTATATAAATATATAATGATTAATTGGTTTAAAGAGCACAATATACCTACTGTAATAATACCTACCATAAAAATTCCTTAAATTTTTGAATGCCTACTTATGATTATAAGTCATATAATAGTTTAGTATGATAATAAGATACCTATTTAAATAAATAACTTATAGGTACCTCAATATTCTTTGATGATCTATAATTGGGTTATCATAGACAATAGGTATTTGTATACTGAACCTGTTTATAATTTATTATATTAATCTCAGTATGGTTGTAATATTGTAATGTTGTAAAAACGTTAAATAAGTTGAAACAATTAATTAAATGAATAAAATATATACCTACTTACATTATGTTTGATGTTTAATGACTTAATGTTGATAAACTGTTGGCTTCCGATAACGTATATATACGTCATATAGTATAGATTTACCTATTTACTAGGTACATTACCAGATTATTCTTTTATGATTAACTCATAATTAGTAAAACAATGAATGTTTTTGAAAATATTTCATTTACATAATTGTTACCTATTTGTAATTTCATATTTCTAATAAAAAAAATTCTTAAGAGTATTTCGATGTGTATAAATCAAATTTTCACTTACAGTTTATGACTAGTTTACTATCAGTGGCGTGCGGGGATATTTTATATTATAAGAGCTAAAATAAAATTGTAAGTTAAAACTTTAAAAAAAGATAAATTGATATGAAAGATTGATAAAAATTTGAATCTAAAATTTACATAAAATCCATTCAACTTTCTTGTTTCGGTTGACTACAAAATAATATTGTCATTAGTCAATGTACCTGTGTACCAATATATTAGTCTATAGAAGTGTATTTTACTATTTAGTACCTACCTATTGCTAGTGAAAATAACCGATATAGGTATATATATTTTTTATTAGATATACCTAAGGCTTCAACATCATAGGTTATTATTTATTAGCCTAAATAATCGATATGCAACGTCAAAATATTGGTAGGTAGGTATTATATTTTTTAAATATTAATAAGCTATCAGCACAGCGTTTTCAATACCGCCACATAAAATCGTGATCTTCAGAAACTGGTCATTCTTACAATAACAATACGGACCGGACAATCTAAAATACATAGAAAATATGCTAAATTATGCTAAAATACGGACGGTTTTGTAAAAAAATTACAATAATTGCATAATATACGAAAAAAATGCATTTAATTTCTTTCAAAGAAACCTAATAAATTAAATACTCAAATAAGAATTATTAAATATATCTACCTAGTTGTTATTTTAATATATAAGTCGCATTGTCATTTAACATAATTTTCATAAGAAATGTTAAATTTTTTATTTCTTCCTTTTTGTTCGGACATGTGCCGTTTACCTGGTTGCCATGGCCCACGACCTGTCACTGTATAGGTACTATACGTTTCGATTTATAGGTATACCTACCTAGGTATTTAAAGTTTAGATAAGTGAAATGGTTACGATATAGGTACATCACATATAATTTTAGTTCACTATTTCGTCTATCTAAACAATCTAAACTTAGAATTTAACTTTAGAATAAATACTTAGAATAATTTTCTGCTTTAGAATATAACATTAAAAATTAAAAATATAGGTTATCTTATACAGAGTAAAAACTTAAACATGACAATAAAAATGGAAGTGTATTAAAAAACAAAAATTATTATTAAAATATTTTCAAAAACGTGATAGTTTTTTAAGTATTGAATGAAAATACAAATAAATCAACCTATATATTTATATATTATATAGGTATCCATGTCTTTAGAATCTAAAATTAATGAACAATTTATTTTTCGTTGTTTTAAAACTCGTAATTTTATTAAATAGGACAAATAATAGTTATTGGATTTCTAACTTGGTGTTTGATAGTCTTCTATAGTTTAATTTGTTAAACTTGTAAGACTATTGATGTCTTATTTTATAGGTATTTACATTTTATATTATGTCTTAATCTGCTTAGACCTCTATATATTCTCAGTTAATAGCGTTAATGCTCACTATCATTATTAAATAAATATAGGTATTAAGTGATTCACTAAGTATATTCGCCCCTTCTTTCCTTAAGTATATGTACCTAATGTAATTATTTAAAATCCGATTTTCAAAATTTTAAAATATACATTCTAGACTATGTTTTCAAATTCTTGAGACTATTTTTTATTTTTTAAAGAATGTCCTGTGGAGAAATAAATTTATATGTTTTTAAAATGATAAACTTACTTTTCTACAACAAATTATTATTTATTATTATATATTTTCTCTGAATATTTTGGCAAATTAAAACCAAAATTTAAACGAGTAGTTTTTAATTTAATTTAATGAACCTATAAGATAAACAAATAAATTAAAGATATCTAATGTGGATACCTACATGATTATATGGATTTTGAAAATTTAGGAACTGATTATTTTAACATTTTTGTATTTAATATTAATCTATGTGCATTCTGCAATATTCACAATTTATAAAAATACACTTAATCCGATGAGCAAATTTTTTATATTTAAAAAAAAACCATTTTAAGGACTTAATAGGTTTATTATAAATATTTCGATAACTGAAAAACTATTAGTTTGAATTTTGAATGATTTACTCGTAATTTTCTAAAAAAAAAAATAGCCATTAAATCATTTTGTAAAAAAAGAGGATTCTCATTCATAAAACAGAAATTTGTAATAGAATTTATATTTGAAATAGAAGAAAAAAAATCTCCGGAATTTTTGAAATCATGGTTTATAGACTTGTTTCATTAAACATTTTTAAAAAAAATCGGAATTTTAATAAATTATTATTAAATGAAAAAATATCGATGAGCATGCTTGATGAATCATTCTTTTCTATATTATTATCACAGAACAATTTATATAGTCTATAGTTTCTATACAACTCGGCAGCGACTAGTTTTCGTCGGGCGGTAGTCAGATAATACCCATCTGTCAGCCCCACCCGAGTTAACCATCCATATTTTTTAGGCCGCCTGATATTATAGTAATTGCCCGAATTGTCGCCCATGCGCACAACTCGGCCGCCGAGTGGCGAGTACTCACTACTCACGATAAGAGAAATATTCAACTCTTACGATTTACTTAGCCCAAGCCCTAGAGATATGGTCGTGTAGGTAATTATATGTGCATACTTATTTAAATATTATAAATTATTATTATAATAATATAATCTCATATCCACATGTTATATATTTTAATAATAATATGTTGATAAGTCGTGACGTTGCAAACAGCAGTCGATAATATTAACGTAAACGTACGCATGTACGCATGTCCATTTTCCCACAAATACCGCCTACCGGGTGGTTTCTTTTTTCTCGTTCTGTTACTCGTTAATTTTAAGTAGGTATTCAGGAATCACTAATCAGTACTCTTCAGTATTTACTGGCCAGTAGAGACAGTGACTATATTATTATTTTCATAGACCTGTCTCGTGTACTGAACTCTGCTATCTCGGTTCGTGTAATTCATTCATTTTAATATAGGTAGATGTTTTTCTTGTTCTATATGTTCGCCCAGTTCGATTGTAGCAAAATTATTTTTGCCGTATTATTTCATAATTGATGTACTTAATTTATTGTTATCTATTTATTAGGCATCCGCTATTATCGCTTAAACGTTAAAATAATATTGACATTTGAAGTAAAGAAGTTTATACCTATTATAATCGCAAGAAAATAATTGTCTGCATTCTGTGTGAAGAAGTTTTTAAGTCGCAATTCGTCATCTTCTCTAGATTTTAACACACGTGAGTAAAATTATATAAAAGTCGATCCGCTTCTATATGTATACAATACAGTTCTTATATTATTATGATAGACGATGGTTATAAACTTATACAAATAATATACAAACTATACTCTATAGAATGTACCTATCACAGTTGAAAAAAAAGCCACGGGTAAAAATACTTAATTATCTGTAAAAATTAATTATGTCTACACTTAAACAACTCAAAACACTGATATAGTATTATTATGATCATGACTTAGTGATTTTCTCTCATGTAGGTACTTAGCACAAAATAATTATCTTATCACAGATCACAGTATCATCATAGTATCATCTAAAACACGGTCTTAGAATTATATGATATTTATAAATATCTTCTAAGACCGTGATCTAAAATATTATAAACCGTAATTTATTAAAATAAAAAAAAAGATTTTTCTTTTGCCTATTTTACCTCCTATTGGATAATATCATAATATGCACCTATCAGTGGCGAATCTATGGCTGGGGGGGTATAGGGGATAAATTCCCCCTGTGGCCGTGGAAATTAAATCTTGTTTTGTAAATTTAGTAGAATAAAGTTTATTTACCTATACAATATGTTATGTACGAAAATATTTTATATCCCCCCTATGAGAAAATTCTAGGTCCGTCACTGGCACTTATCGTGTATATATATTTATATACATACATTTTGCTAAGACCTACTAAAATAATTATAATTCAATGATTAAAAATGATTTATAGGACATATAGGTACAATTAAAACTAACTTGATGTGAACAAGTTTAAACAAAATAAATAGATAATGATTAATAAAGTATGATTTGTTCTGTTTCAGTAGAATGCAATTGAAAAATCGTATATTTTAATTTATTTTGAAATAATTATATGCTAGACTGAAATTAATACATTTATTAGTGGATAAATGATTGAACTCATGTTGGAAACTGAAAGATACATACCTATTTACTTTTATTTCAAAATGTTAAATTGAAGAGAGAGGAGTTGTTTTTAAAGAATAACCACATTAGATGTAGTCGCGCTTGAATAGGTAGTAAAAAAGTAGAAGATATTGATAATTTTTTGTTAAACTCTTAATAAATTTTCAAACTCTGAAATCCTTCATTCCTTTTTAGTGAAACAATCTCAAATCTGCAGTAATAGTTAATACACATTTTGATAGAAAATAATATGAGATATTAGAATGTTCCTATATGTGTGTATATATATGTATAATGTATATACATATAATATAATTTATAATTTGTGATTATACAAATATAGTGAAGTATAATATAATATATGTAGTATTAGTATAGGTACTATAAATTATCATCCCAGAGCAATATAGAAATGAGAAGTGAGTTGTGGACAAACAAATATGATTAAGTATATTTTTATACCACTTAAACCCTATAGATTAAGCTAGTAAGGCTTGAAATGAAGGCCTAAAGCAAATTAATAGTTAATTTTGCAGTATGCTGTCATGCCTATTAATTAGTATTTAATAACTAATAAGTATTAATGAAATATTGACTAAAATATTAAATTAACTTCAGATGTTAGAAACGTATCCTGATTAAGAAGACGTTAGCAACGTGTTTCTCACTTCTATGTTTCGAATTAATCTAAAACCGCTCGAAATAGTCTAAAGAAAAAAATGTCAGTGGTACTCAACGTTCGTAGCTATAAAAGAAGTAGATGTCATACCCACATGCGCTATCTTTGTTTTATTAACAAACTCTGTACTCTGTAATAAATTGGAATTCGGTACAGTCCATTTTTTGCTTTAATATTAGCATAAATTTACCTATTATCCAACATAAAGGTTATAAATAATAATATTATTTATAGGACGTTTCACAAGCTTTTATTGATATTTTAATTTTCAAGTGGGCTATAGTCCTTATGTTATAGGGTTCGTGACTTATAACACTAAAAAACGTTAAAATATGCGATTTGTATGACCCGACAAACTTAAAAATATGTACTAAAAATGAAAAAAAGCACTTTAAGATATAATAATTAACAAAAAGCATTTATTAGATCAACAAAAAAAATTTTTATTGGACATTTTTATGTTAATTATTTTTATACACATATAAATCAATTATTATTAGGTATGTAAATTTTCTTAAAAATTGTTTTTTAATTTTCTGAAAAAAAAAATTTATGTGTAACTATATTTAATACTTGGGTATAATTAAATATTCACTAAAACTTTGTTTTTGTATCACACAATACGCATTAGATTAATTTATTCAGTTCTTCACTTGTCAAACGATGATGAATGTAGCCTGTAGTAGATAATTAGGTATGTATATCCGACGTCATTCAATTAACAAATAAACTAACTCGGATAATTACATTGTTCTTGATTGTTTCAAATTGCTTCTGTTGAGTATTTATAAATTATGTTATGTGTAAAATTTTGTGACAGATAACTATACAGATTAATAGATATTATTATGATTGCAAAACAAATTATCTTTCAACATTTTAATTGATATACATTTTGAATAATAGTATTAT
This sequence comes from Aphis gossypii, assembly GCF_020184175.1. Classification (NCBI taxonomy): domain Eukaryota; kingdom Metazoa; phylum Arthropoda; class Insecta; order Hemiptera; family Aphididae; genus Aphis; species Aphis gossypii. The sequence goes on from NC_065530.1 coordinate 15,328,989, forward strand.
CATGTGTCAATAAGCATAGCAAAACACTTAAAAATATGCAAAAACATGCAAAATAAAATTTTAGACTTGAATTCTCTATTTATTATTAAACGTAGGTAGGTATTTGTATATCATTCTGCTATGTTTTACTACATTTTATGATATGCAGATGCCGTAAATGCTATATTATGTACCACCTAAGTATTTAGTATTTATTTATTTCAACTTACAATATTGAATATACTACATGCATATTATATAATATTTACTGCATATTTCTATATTAAGTTGATACCTATACTCCTTATAAGCAAAACTTGTGGCGGTAGTAGGGAGTCTTTTACATAATTATTTACATTTAAACACAATTAATAAGTAGGTATAGCCGCTTGATTAATTTTCTAACATAATAACTTATTGATAATATCTATAACAAAACAAATAAAAATAAAGTCTATAATAATAATGAGACACTAGTCAAACGATCGCATGTAAATATTTTTAATTGCTAGTTTAAATTTATTTGTATTACCTATATATTTGTTTAATGTCTGTAGAAAGTTGGTTAAATAATTGAATACCTTTATTTATATAGTAATTTGTCACTAACGTGGTATTTTGTTTAAGTAATCTTAAATTGCTATTGTTCTCTCCTCTTGTTTTATATATATATTATGGCATTCGTAATTAGTTTAATTCGTGAATACTTTAATGATTGATAATTTTTCATACAATTGTTCTAATGCTAATATTATAACTTAAAATTAAAATAACAATAATAGCTTTTGAGATGCCCTAGATAATATTATTACTTTTTGTTTGTATAGTAGGTACCTATACCTGTATACACGATAAGTAATCAATAAAATGGTTTGATATTTAACTTTAAGAGTGGTGTCTGATCAAGGTTTATAGATTATACTATAAACCTTGGTGTCTGATAGCAAATTGGATCTAGTTTGTACTTTATAGAGGTAAAAATAATACAATAGTATTTTTCAAAATAATCGGGAAAAACGAGTACAAAAAAAAAGTTAGGCAAGTGGATACCCGCTATGCTAATCTACATTAGGTATAAAAAAATAGTTGAAATGTTTTGAAAATTATATCGTAAATAGAATGCTATTTTAAACGTTTCAACATTTGGTGAACATTCCAAGTATTAACGGTTATTCATTTTCAAGTAACTATGAAGAAAAAAAATTTATTTTGTCAAAAATTAGATTTGCATAATGATTCTTTTTTCCCATAATTTTTTATTGTTTTTTCCTGATTATTTTGAAAATAATTTTGGAATTTTTAATTTTTACTACTCTAAAGTACCAATTAGATCCAATTTTCTATCCAAATAAACCATTTTTCCTAACCCAAAGTTAACTAAATAATACATATTATACATTATACATTCACATGGGCGCCCATTGGAGGGGGAAAGATAGGGCATTTGCCCCCCCTGGACAAAAAATATATGAACTTGTAATTCAATAAATATTACCATAATATTATTATTATCTTTATTATCTAACATTTGTGAATTTTTTTTTTTTTTGATCTCCGCTAAAATATTACCTATGGGCGCCCATGTACATTCATCACTCCACTCAGAATCTAAAATGAGATTTAATAAAATAAATTTAAAAAAATAAAATAAAGGTGTTATGATTAGCTAAGGTTTTAATGACCACCTAGAAAATATTCTCCGCCTCACTCGACAGTAAATTACAAATTTAACTAAATAACTTTGTGAAGGGTACTAGGGTTATGACTGTTATAAGATATAAGCGGTACTCTCAGACATATTGAGAAGATGTGCGAGGAAATTCTAATAAACGGGGTAACAAGAAACGAAAAGAAACTATGTGAGAAACTTGATAATATTTAAACATTTATCGTAGTTTATTATAGCGTGATTAATGGTTATTGATATGATATTAAATTTGATGACGCGACATTGTATGAAAGTTTATATAATAGATGTATACCTATTATAAGCTAAAGCACTATTGAATATCCCCTCATCCCCCCATTGGAAAAAGCTGATCACGCCCCTGATTCATAATACTTATTTAAAATCTATAGTCGTGAGTAATATACTTTTAGTATGATTACTTTTTTTCCGATTAAAATTTCTGTGCGACATCTGCATAGGTACATTTCATTGTTATTTATATTAAATTACTTAAACTATATCTATGTTAACTATGCACTTCATAAAATGTTAATTTATTGAATTAAATTTATTTTATATTTAGACAATCAATTTTGAATTTTTGAAGTATTATGGAATCTAATAAAAGAGTGCTTTCCATTCAGAGTCATGTTGTTAGTGGATACGTGGGTAATAAATGCGCCGTATTTCCATTACAAGTAATAACTACATAACAGTTTTCATTTACATTTAGAGCATTAAAAATAATTATCGCATTTTTATTACAGATAATGGGATTTGAAGTGGATGCAATAAATTCTGTACAATTGTCGAATCATACTGGATACAAAACGTACTATGGCCAAATATTAAACGAAAGTAATTTATGTAAGTTGTTTATTTATTATAGATACTATATACCTACATTTTTAGATTTATTTAGATTTATAAATTAAATTTTATTATTTTTTTAGCGGAATTAATAACTGGTCTTGTTGAAAATGAATTGCATAATTATTCACATCTATTAACTGGTTACATTAGATGTCCAATGTTTTTAAAGAAAGTTGCGGAAGTTTATAAAATATTGAAAGAGAAAAATCCAGATTTAATATATGGTGCGTGTATTTTGTTAATAATTAATATACTAGCTATCCACCGTGCACTTCGTTGCCCATTGAAAAATTAATAATGCCTACTCTATATAAATAATGTGTTTACTTTTATAATAGCTGAACAACAATTAAATGAAAATAACCAACTATGAAAGACGTTTTTCTGTTCTTTTAGTGATAATAAAGAATGATAATAATTTCTTTCGCACTAATTATTATTATTATTATTATAAACTATAATCATTAGCAACCATTAATAAATAAAATTTCCATTGTAAATCTCAAAATCCCTGTTTGAGCACCTCTCGAGGTTGGGCATCTTCCTTTTTAAATTAGCCTATCTTCTTCCCAGAAATCTAACTTATCTCTGTACCAAATTTAATCGCGCAATCGGTTGTACGGTTTAGAAATGCGTAAAGAATAGACATTCATTCTTTTATATATATATAGATTATTTTTTTCTCATCCATGCATTATACTTATTAATGGTCTGAGGGGGAGGAGGTACATTCATCTTACTAAAATTATTTTATGTATTTAAAAAAATATAATTGCATGTTTTATATATAAAAATAATAGTTATATAGACATATTATAGTTAAATAATTTATTATATAATATATATTATTATAGTAGTATGTATACTAGTATAATATAACATAATATATAATATATTTACTTAGCTTTAATGTATTTAATACTTATGGGGTAAAATATTCTTTTTCTAATATTATTCTCAACATTTTTGTAATTTAGATGTATCTTATTCAAATACCTTTTATTAATTATTATCTTTTTTCTTTAATTAAAGAAATTGTCAACTATAAAGTATAAATACAAATTTAAGAACAATTTATTACTTAATAGTACAATAATTTAGATATTTATATTTTAAAGTGTGTGATCCTGTAATGGGTGACAATAAAAAAATGTATGTTCCAAAAGAAATATTAGATATCTATAAGAATGAAATCATACATTTGACAGATATCCTTACTCCTAATGAATATGAATTAGAGTGAGTAAATAAAATAATTATATTCATTAATAAATATATTTTTTTTATTAAACTATACATATATTTTTTATATTTCTTTTTCTTTAGGTTACTAACTGGAATAAACATAACAACCCTTGATGACATTAATAAGGCCTTAAATATATTATATGCTCATGGTTGTAAGACAGTTGTTGTGTCATCTTCTAACATATCTTCAAATTCTGTTATGAAATGTATTGGAAGAAACTTTTCTTGTAAGTATTAATATACAAGTTAGTAGTATAAGATATGTATAAAAATACTTTTTTATTCTCAGCTGAACTAGGCATATTTGCATATTATTTTTTTTTTCAAATATTTTAATAGATACCTACAGAATTTTTTTTTTTTTAATTTAAATATTTAATTAGATATAAGTGATTCAAAAGTTGCACAATGTTAACTATAAATTAGAAATTTTACAAGGATGAAAGTTATGCTTATACATTGATGAGAAGCATATTTAGAAATGTCATATTGGGAGGAGCATACACAAAAAATTAAAATTTAAACCGTGCTTCAATGTGTGAAGAGAGCAGTAATACAAATCAAAAAAATATAAAATTTGGTAAATAGAGGGGGTTACAGGCCCCATATGCTCCCTTATATACACCGTTGACTTTGATAGTTGATTCATGTACATTAGTAAATTAATAAAAATAAGCTTATATATTATATAAGTTCTAAATAGATTTTTTTTAAAGCAAAATTCACAATTTACTTTTCTAATTTTATAATATTTAGCTTCATATTAATGGGGTTGTTTTATACTTTGATGAAATTTTGGTCTATGATATTAAATATATAGTGTATATATTACGGTAAAAGTACAAATACTGGTAAAACCTAGGATACACAAAATACTTTGGTCTAACCGACTGTATTTTGTAGTTCGGGCTTTTACAAAAAAGACTCGGTTAGGTTCTTAGGATAAACAACTAGCGTTAGTAAAAGTCCAAAACTTTTACCAATTATGTGATATTTTTTTCTTTTGCTTTATATACTTGTATATAAAAATAATAATTATTATTATTTAACTCGAGGTCACTCATATGACGTTCTCGATTGTAGCTACTTTCACGCGGACTTAATTTCCGCGTTTGATAAAACTCCATAAAACATTTATATACCTAACTAATAAATTATCACATAAAAATACTCTTTAAGTGCTTTATTATGTACCTACTTTTTGATATCAACAATACAAAATATATTTTATCGTCAATCTTTCATAAATTAAAAAATTTAACTAAAATTGAAAACCAAATTAATGTAAATAGATATAATATTATATGTGTTTCATTATTTTGAAGTACTATCTTTTGAAAATTGTCCTCAGTGCATGAAAGGCAGTAGGTATCTAACAAAATGTTCGCCACAAATAAAAACTTTACATGAATAGCTTAGGTTATCCTAAGATTTACTAAATCTTGTTCGTAAAAATCTGAACTACAAAAACCATCCGGGTTTGACCTAACTATTTTGTGTTCCTAGGATTTACTAGTATACATACTTTTACCGTAATAATATAACAATTATAAGTATAATATAACTTACCTTCATATTTTTCATAACTCATTTTAAAATTTTTTAATAAAATATATCATTATTTATAATTATTTTTATCTTTATATGAATAAAGATTATGTATAATATATTAATAATCATATTTGCTTGGTATGCCATTTGCTGAGAGAATATAGTATCATATAAACTAAAATACTCTATTAAACCCCCTGCAACCTCCCAAATCCCACTCCTCAGCACCAGTTGTATGCGCAAAAAAGCCACATTTTTTCGATGAACCGAGTATAAGCATTAAGCAATATTTTATAGTATGCATTATGCCATTATACATTATAATACAACATTTCTAATATTTATATTATGGTATTAGATGAGGAATATATAGAATTAGATATTCCTATCATTGACCAATCCTTTATTGGCACCGGAGATTTTTTTACTGCTTTGTTATTAATATGGATGAACTTAACTAACAATGACTTAAAACATTCCATGGAAAAAACAGTTGCAACTATTCAAGCAGTATTAAAACGTACCATAAAATGTAATTATAAAATTAAAATAAAGCTAAAGTTTAATAATTCTATTTTAAATTTACTTAAATATGAATAATTGTTTTATTAAAAAATAGATACAAATGAAAACAGTTTGAAGAATCCAGTAAGCAGTAAAGAATTAAAATTAATTCAAAGCTTGAGTGATATTCAAAATCCTGAAGTAAAAATATTTGGTACTATAAATAAAGTTGGGTAATTATTTTTTAGTATATATAAATAAATCATAATAGTTTTTAAAAATAGTTATTGTTATTAATTGTTATTATATAATTTAAAGGACAATAAACTTCATAGCCTTATGTTTAAGTTAATAACTTAAATTATTATAAAACTTCATGTAGTTGATACTAAGTAGGTACCTAATTTATAATAATCTGTCTATAAAATAAATTCACGAGCTTAAAAAAAAATGTACCAATAAATAATATTGTCTGCATATTGTGAGAATTACCTAATAGTATTTAATATTTTATAATTATATAAATATATAAATGTATTGAAAATATGTCTTCCATACAATGTGAATTTCTAAAGCTTCCATTATCTATTAATAAATTATATTTACTATTTTTTGAACAAGTTAAATAATTGTATTTAAAATGTCTTAACAAAGAATATCAAACTGTTTTATTAATCAATAGAATTATACTATAATGTATTAATATTTTTTAGTAGTACTAACTACATTTTTTTTAAATACTGATACATAAATATTATTTATTTTATACAGGTTTAATAAATTAATTGTACTTATTTTAATTATATTAACAATGTGTAATATTATTTCTACATATATAAAATATAAATTTTAAATGTAATGTACCTACTCACATGCAAGTTTTAATTTTTGTTGTATAGTCCTATATTATTGTACTGAGTTAGTTTATGTTTTGTTATTTTCATGACATAGTAATTATATTATAAAGTAACTCACATAAGTCTTATACATATACTTTTGTGCATACTTAATAATTATTATATGTTGAAACAAATGATTTCATCTGGCAATCTCTACAAACCACACATTTTTGTAATATAATAATTGTATTTGAAATTTAATTTTTCATTTTATCGCCCACAACTATTTTTCGGTTTATTAAAGTATGAAAGAATTCTAAATGAATACATTACCTATGACCAGTGTCATAACTAGAGGTTGGTGACATGGGCGCTTGCCAAGGGCACAGTAATGTATAGGGCGCATTTGAATTAAATAAAAATTTGTAACTGGTGAGTACCTACGAAATAAAACAAAAATAAGCACCAAAATTAAATTCGTCAAGGGCGCTACAGAAGGTAGTTACGGCACTGCATATGACATATGTTCTTATTATAAGTTTAATTTAACTTAAAACATTATTATGTTTAAATGTATGATATTACTTTTTAGTTATCTATGTATTAATAACTAATTATGTTAAGTATTCAATTAGAAAAATTGTTAATACATAAAATTCAATTTTCCATCAAAAACACATAGCAAAGTTGAAAAAGAAATCAGTTTTTCAACTACATAACTTATATACAAAAAAAAAAAAAAACATATACCTATTATAGTAAAATCAATATATTCATAATTTCATTTAAAATCTAAGTAAAAATACAGGGTTGTACTTGTAGCCATGGTTTAAGATAGAAAATTAACCATAGTTGTAGCAAATACAAAAATAATTTTTAAAAAGGAGATATATAAGTGGATACCGCACGTGCTGTACAGTAGGTGTTGAATTACTTGAATTGATCACTGTAACGGGTTTGAATTCAACGGTACATTATTTTTTATAGGTATAACTGCTTGGGGAAAATTAGTTCATTTAAGTTAGATGGGGGGGGGACTTCAGCCCTGACTATTTTAACATTGAAAAAACTGTCAAGGTACCATATCCACCTGTTGTAGGTACTAACTAGTCAGTAACTACTAACTACTAAGTACCTACTAATGTAGTAATGTTTAAACATTAATAAATTGGGAGGGAGAGCTAAGCACCTGAGATTTGCGTTTATTTTTTTATGAAAAATGAGAGGAGACGGTCTAGGACGTAGGATAATTTATGCTATATAACTTTTATTTAACTTATGGTACTATTAAATACTACGTAAAATAAATTTTTAGTTGTACAAGGTGGTTTGGATTGATCCACATTCCACCTTACCAGTATATAAGAAAAAAATAATATAATAAATAATAGTGTATGTTCAAATACACGACATTACACAATATACGTCCGTGATTCATATGATATATAATATATAAATACATAATCACAGAACACACATTATAATCTAAGACCGTGTTCATGACCATAACCACTGATTACTGAGCACTGACCAGAACCTAGGTTGATTTTCCATGTTCCACTTCCAAACACGATTAAAGATATCTTTAATCGTGCTCCCAATCGTGGCTCCACTGCACCTCTGCTCAATCATAATAACTATATAGTATATAATTTGAGTCTAAATATTATAAAATACAAATACAAAATATAAAATGTGTGCAATTACAATAAATAGTAAAATATCGAACCACATTCGATCTATATAATTATTATTCTTATTGAACAATGATGAATGATGATTGATCATCACTCACTACTACAACAATTCAACCAACAGAATATCTCGTAAGTATTATACATTTATCACAATTATTATTATACTTGATAGACAATCGCTGATAATCAGTGTAGTACTGCAGCTTATAAGTTAAAGTTAATAGTTATCGTTCGTCATGATACGGTTTACTTATAACTTCTAGTCAATAGTCATGTTCATCGGCTTACAAAATATGATTCAATTTCCAATCTCATATTTTTGAAGTTACAAATAATTGTAGACCTGAGTGGCTGAGTGTTATTTTTTAAAGAAGTTAATTGTTTAATACATTTTAAAAGTCCACAACGATTTCTACAAAATATGTTCAATTTTCAATTGTTTGTTTAGGTAATATTATATACTAATATTCGTCATTACAGTATTAACTATTATTGCCTATTTATTTAATACATAATAATACTATAGTTCTTATTAAGCTAAAACCACATTATTTTAATCAGCAACAAGTTAAATATTGTTTGCCTTGGGGAGTATAAACAATAATTCCTTATCTTTGTGTCAAGTAATGTGTATGTTAAAATATTGTGATTTGTGAACCATACAATGATTAGTTCAGGTAATTAGTACACGTTGGTATTATATAATATAATTATATTTAAGACAAATAATATATTGATGATATTTTGTCATTATTTATTTGGTATTATTGAACAATAATATTGATGTTTGATTGTTTCTACTAGAACATTTTGTCATTATTTTGTATTTATTCACCAAAGTTCACAGTTTCATTCTTTTTCATAAAAAATTGAATCCACAAAACAAACCGTAAATTATGTAAATGTATACACATATTTTGTAGCATACTGATTCCATATAGTTGTAAACTACTTACCCAATATTTATACTTCTCAATAATTAGAATTATAAGTGTTCTATGTAAGATAACACATTTCTTAATGGCCTATATCATTGCAAGATTATTTTTTGTGTGTTGTGTTATTCTGCTTGGTAGTTGTTATCATTCACTGTCCAGGATCTATTGTGAGTTTGGCTTAGCTTTACTTTTGCACATGACATGACAGACGATATAGATGTGAACCAGACTTTAGGATTAAATGTAAAGTAAATCTAAAATTTATATATTCACAGGTTTAACAGGGCTCCAAGTTTGAATGTCATCTATGATAATAATTGATTTTTATTCAAGTAATTTATTATTAAGACTCATTAGTAAAAGAGAATATGGAGGCAAAGGTTGAGTTATTTTTGTTTAGTATTATTTAATATTTAACTGTATTAACTTTTTACTGTTAAATACTTATACTCTAGTCTCGCTAATACGGACAATTTATATTTTGTACTTTACTACTCATTACTTTACTCATGTATAATGTATGTATTCGAGAATAGCTGAATACCACTCATTATAAAGATATTATTGTTTCAATAAATAACAATAATAATGAGTAATGTAAAATTGTAATTCAATAAATTTTGAATTTGTATAAATACATTAGGTGTTTTTTGAAAAATATTTATTTGTAAGTTAAAAAAACGCCTTTCCGTTTAATCCGGATTTTCGATAAACTTAATAGATTCTGGTCCTATCTAGTCCGGATTAGCGAGACTACTATATTTATAGTGATATAAAGATATATTGTTAATTAGTTTGTTTTGAATTTGAATGGAAAGCTTTTCTTTATCTTTAGGGAAAATTTCAGATTTTTAGTTTTGAGTGATATTTGTTAGTAATTAAACTTAATCAGAAAAAAAAATACCATAAATATTTATTTTGAGTATATTATAGCCATGGTATAAGTATATTTTAATGTTTTTTTTTTTTTTTCAATGTTTTGAATAATACAAATTGACTTACACCATACTTTTATTTTAACTCTCCTTGAATTACAATATATATACTAATCATTAAAATATATTTTAATTTTTTTGATCTCTATATTTCATATGAAGTTAGTTCTAAGTTTCCTATTTTCTTGATGTGTAAAAATAATTTTTTTGTTATAAATTGTATTTAGTTATTATTACAAATATATGTTTATTATTGACAATAAACTTATATATAACAGTTTATGTTTATACATTTTTATATATTTTTGTTTTAGTTGAAACAAATCTTAAAAAATGGAACAGGAAAATGAAGCCGATCATCTCAGTGAACACACACACATACACAAAACATTAGTTTCAAACAATAATAACCACAATCAGGTAACATCAATTGATCAGGAAATGCAATTAAATACGACCAACAGTGATCTAAAAATTGATCCTTCTACATCTTCTTATGAACATGTTAATTCAACATCAAACAATACGTCTAACTCTGATATTGATATTAACCAGATTAGAGAACAATTTACTGTTGAATCGATTCCAGCTAAAGTTTTAAAAAGTGATAATCCATCAGAGATTAATTTTGATATGGATTCTGATAAAAATTCTAATATAAACAATATAATTAAAACCAGCTTAGAGAATAATCACGAAACTCTCAAAAATAAAAGTCCAATTCCATTTATGAAATATAAACAAACTAACATTGACGTTCTAAAATCAACTGAAAATGCTATTAAGTTTAAGAAGTCATTTGAAAAAAGTTTTCATTGTTTTATTTGTGACACTCAAATAAAATCGTTAAAAGATTGGGAGTCACATGCTATAAGTACATTTCATATAGAAAAATGTATGAACAAAAATAATTTTGTTTCATACGATTGTGGTGGTTGTAAAACATTTTTTTTTGGAAGTAAGGAACGGATTTTAAAACATTGTAAAGATGTTCATAATGATATATCTGGATTACCATGTGTTTTTAAATGTATGAAAGAAGTATTTTATCATTGTATGTGTATAAGTCCAACTAATTGGAAATCTTGGTCGTTTTGTGGTCCTTGTAAAAGTTTTTCATGTTATAAAATTAAATGTTACCCTAGTAACCACATTTATAAAAAAACAATTCAATTTAAATGTGATTCGTGTTTAATAGATTTTGTATGTAGTCAAGAAGTTTACAATAAACATTTAATGTCATGCGAACATATCATGTTGGAATATTTACAAAATAAAAAAGTTGACAAAAATCTGGAAACTCAAACTATGTATTGTTTAAAACTACCTCCAATAATTTTAAATAAGTTTTCTATTGATAATATAAAATCTACTTGTAATGATTGTAAGTTTCAAATGGAGTCCAATGAAAAAGCATTAACTTTTCATCTAACAGTATGTATCAACAAATCTGATATACACGGAAAAAAAACATCGAACATCAAAACTTATTTTTGTGAAGTCTGCAATATAACCACATCCAATTTTACTCAATGGAAGTTCCATTTATTATTATCAAGTCATTTAATTAAGTGTTTTGATATTAAAGATTTAGTTTCTTATACATGTGAAATTTGCTCACTACAGTGTTATGGAGCTGTACATCATGTAACAGACCATCAAAACCTTCATCCAAATAATTCTGTACAAAATCTTTCCAAATTTATGGCTTTTAACTTTCAGCGTATTAACAAAGATTTAGAAACCAAAGATTTTTATTATTGTGAAGAATGTGAAACATATGCTGAAGTCAATTCTAATTCAGATCATTGGAATAAAAGTCATAAAACTAAATTGAAACGTATAGTCTGTAAACCCTGCCGTACAGAATTCTTTTGTATTGAAGATAATGGGTTATTCACAAGTCATATTTTATCAAGTGAACACATTATTTTAAAGTCTGTTATTTCTAAAAATGTATTTCCAGAATGTAAAACACAATCATCAATCAATCAAAATCAAAAACCTAATGCTTCAAAAAGTACATTAGAAAAAAATAAAGTTTCATTTAATGTTAAACCGTATTTACAATTTTTTCAAAATGTAAAAAATGAAAATAACACTATGTGTAAATCATGTGATAATCTAATTAATTTAAATCACAATGATCTCCTTAGTCACCTGTTAGTTTGTAATCATGGATTAGTAGAAAGTATCCCTAAATCAAATTTAAATTATTTTCAATGTTTAGAGTGTGCATTTTATTCCAACAACAAGGATGCTTGGATAGATCATGCAACTACACATGCAAAATTAGATACAAATGATTGTTATTCTTATATTTGTATAAATTGTAACTCTTTAGTGTATGGTACAACTGGTGATATTGAATTACATTTAATTACTGAACACAAGACAACATTTATAAACATGCCATTAGAATCAGTGTTAATGGCTAAACAATTAATGAAGAGAAATATTAATGTTGGTAAATCGTCTGATATAATGTGCTTTTGTGAGCCATGTAATATGATATTTAAGTCAAGTGATCATCGTAATCATTTTAAAACAGATAGTCATGCGACAGCAGCATCAGACATTGTAGAATTATTTTACTGTAAAGATTGTAAAGTTGAATTCTACTCTTCAATTACAGTTTATGAATGTCACAAGTTAACCGCAGAACATATAGTTATGAGTTCAGACTATAAAAAAACTGAAATTAAGGCTCTTCTCAAACCTTTGAAACTTGATACTCATTTATTTACCTTTGTTACTGATCAAAACCTGTACAATTCAACATTAAACATTGGGTTTTTTTGTTTTATTTGTGATTACTTGTGTTTAAAATTAGATGTATGGAAGATTCATATTAATAGTAAAAAGCATATCAATTCTTCCAAGGATCTTTGTACGGACCATCGTTGTAAAATTTGTAAGACACTTATGTTTGGTAAACGACATCACATGTTTGAACATTATAGCAATCGTTTTCATTCAATGTTGAGACAGTTCAAATTAATGACATCTACTGAGGATTCAAAACAAAAATGTGAAACAAAACACGCTGGCAATATGGGAACAACTTTGGAAAATGATCAAACTGCAGTAGTTAATGAAAAACCAGAAGAATCAAGTACTGCAGTTAATTTATTAACAGAAATGATGACTAAATTATCTCATCAATCAAATATTCATAAAGAAAGTAGTTTATTAGAAGACTCTGCTACCAAAAATATACATCCAATGACAGTAGATGAATTTCCTTCCGAATTAAATTTTCATCAAGATAGTAGTGTACTAGATGAATCTATTACAGAAATTAATAAAACTGAATCAATGATAAAAACCATGGATGAAGTTCCTATTGAAACAAATACAAATACAAATTATAGTATTTTTTATAAATTGAAAATTAAAATGCTAAATGAATTGCTTAAGCAAAATAAAGAGATAAAATCACAAGTATGTTATTATTGTATATCATGTGATTTTATAACTACAGGAAAAAAGTATTGGGACGATCATAATTCAACTAATCATTCAAATGAGGCTGAATCGCGTAGTAAGGGGTATTGTGATGTTTGCAATTTATATCAATTTGGGCTATTTCATCAGTTAGATAAACACCGTGACACTATTGAACATAAAAATATGTTAGATTTAAAAAAATTAAGCAACTTAAATCATTTGAAAAACAACAATAATAAAAGGAAAAATGAACAGAACAGTAATATGACTTCTGTCAATCCTTCTGATGTTACTCAAACTTCAAAAGTAGACAAGCAACAAACAAATGGTAGAAAAACTGATCACAAAGAAGGAAATAATCGTCAAATCATGATTGAAATTAAAGGTAATACAGTATATACTATATATTGTATAATTTATTAATTATAAAACACATTTTAATGTTTTAGATGTAAAACCAGAGTATAAAAAAAATAGCTGGGTTGAAATTAAGAAAATATTGGCTTTTTATGGACTTTTTGGACATATTACTAAGCATAACTCTATTACAATCATTTTTCGTAAATTGTAAGTATATAATCTATCAAATAACATAAATGTTATCCATAGTTAATAACAGGTTGACTACCATAAGACCGCTGACAGTCATACAATAGGTTTTTGTTATATGCCAAGTATATTTTTCAATGTCTTCCAAATTTGTATGTACTATGTATTTGAAAACAAATGTATAACAAAAAAAAAAAAAAAATGTGATGATTGCTGACACTGTCCTTATTTTAGTACATTATTGTAGCGTCATGGAAAAGTTAATAATATAATATCAAATTAATTTATGGACACTGGCGGTCATGTGGTATGGTAGTAATGATGAATTATGGGTGCCAGCGGTCACGAATGTATAAAATTTGAGAACTAGTTGACCACCCACAGTCTTATGTTTAATGTATTTTAATAATAATAATATTTAAAATTGAACTGAAATTAATTCTTCATATTAGATTACTATTTTATGTTATTCTTTTTTTGTTTTAATGCCCAATCAATAAATTATACTCTACAGTGCTAAAAATATAAACATCATGAAAACAAAATATACTATAATTTAAATTACGTATAAAAAAGTTTCTCATAATTAAAATTAAATTATGGTTATCAAAAATTTAAAAAAATTCAATTTACTATTTTGTGTTTTTAGACTTAGGTTTTAAATTAATGTTTTATAATACTTACAGAGCTTCCGTAAACAAAATGTTAAAAGATAAAGAAATGCTGGAAAGACAATACGGATTTACTATTAATGTTATAGTTGAAGGTGAGTTTCCATTTTAAAAATTAATGTTTTAATCTTGGCAAATATTCCATATTGAGATGTAATTATTGACATTATATTTTTAAATTTGTAGAAATATCAAACATATTTTATTTTCCAATAAAAATTAATGTAATTATTAGTTTCCTTTTTATACGCAAATAAAAAAAAAACCAAATATTTTACTTAGGAAATTATACTTGACAAACATTTATTGAGTTGATTTACTTTCAGCTTTTAATTTACCATACTTTAATTTAATTTTCTTTTAAACACATCAATCATTAATTTTTCGAAGAGGATAAAAACTACTAGTTATAGTTATTAAAATAGTCTACTTAGTATTGTAAATATTATACAATTTTACTAATGAATATATTATAGTCTGATAATCATTTATGTAAGGTATCTTTTTTTATTTTTAATTAATTATAGATGACAAATTACCTGAATTAGATAAAACAACATTATATGAGTTTGGAAATAAGGCAGTACTACTAAAATCGATTAACACACAACTTGCGGCAATTAATCAAGAAATTTCCAACCCTGAAATAATTGGTAGATTATTCTTGTTATTAAATTCAATACATAGTTGTGCTGGAAAACATTTCAAAAGCAGTAAAACATATGCTTTTGGATCACGTATGTCAGGTCTTGCACTGAAAGATAGTGATGTGGATTTATACTTTGATATCGGTAATATTAATATTATATATTTAAAACATTAATGTATATGAATAATTAAAATACAATATTAACTAGTAATAAAAATAGTATTACGTATTAAAAATTATTCAAAGGATAAAAAAGCTTGACAATTTAATATAAGGTTCCTTACCAGTTGATAAACTTAAAAAATGTATATCATCATAATTTTTTATAAGCCTTTACATTTTGAACTTAGATAAATTTATGTTTAAAATCTGAATAATGTGATATTCATTATTTTTATATTTCAAAAATATTCATAGGGACTTGTAAGCTACGTATATTAATTTATTTTATACATTTAATGACATTTTTAAATGATATGTTGTCAGCTAAAGTTAATTGAACCTACTTTATTATTGTCTGTAATTTAGTAGTATAAATTACTTAAATAGCAATATTATAAAACATAAAATTATATAAGTTGATATACTATCTCCATTTAGAATCATTTTTTTGTTTACAATGATATAAATTTATAAACTAAAATATATTTATGTATTATTATAAATAAATATAATTATAAAATAACTTTTTTTGTTTGTTTTGTCCTATATTATTGTTATTATTGTTTATTACTAGTTTACTACTTCTATATTATTTTCAAAATATCCCGAATGAATTTTGATTTTGATTTTTTAGCTATGAATCAATGCTGTTATCAATTAATTTAATACTAAATTTAATTTGTTGTACATTTTTAAGTAAAAAAGTCTAATTTTTATTTTTTTAATTCAAGCTGACACTTTTGGTGGAGAATTAAGTAATGATCTATATGCTCAAGAGGATCTAGTACGTTATTTTGGAAAAGTATTTCGATCTCAACATAATGAATATAAACATATACAAACAATAACTGGAGCACGTGTTCCTATAGTCAAATTTTTTCATGTCCCTTCCGGTCTATATTGTGATTTATCTTTTAAAAGTGGTCTTAGTACACATAACACTAAACTCGTCAGGTAAATTATTTGTAATTAACTATTAAATTAATTGATAAAATAACTTAATTAAATTTTATTCAACAATTCAGATTGTACCTAGCGTTGGATGAACGTGTTCATTGGATTGTTTGTGCAGTTGTTAAACGTTGGGCATTACAAAATGAAATGAAAAATCAAAGTATGTTTACCAGTTATGCTTTAGCATGGTTGGTTCTTTTTTACCTGATGACTATTCAAGTAGTACCTCCATTAATATTACTCAGAGAACATGCAGATTATACAAATGATACATCTAGATCAGATGTTATGTTCATAGAAGGTATATCATTTTTTTTTTTTTAATTAGTTTTATAAAATTATATATACAGTTATTACCATTTTTAATGACAGGGTTGTAACAATATGAAAAGTATAACAACATTCATTTAATGGTTCGGGAAAAATTCCGGTGATTTATATGTACTATGTATTATTGATTGTTACAATACTGGTCATCACAATATTGACTAAGGCCCTTTTCACATAGACACGTATTGTACGCGCTCGTTTTTGGTTTATATTGATCAAGTTCATATGTGCCACTCTGAAGGTGGTGCGTTTTTTACTCGTCGATATGGCGCTTATGAACTTAACCAATGTAAACTAAAAATGTGTACGTATGATATGTGTCCATATGAAATGAGCCTAATACAACTTAAAAATCAGGCAACTATATACAACTGGTATCATCTATAACAACTGCTAAACTGCCTAACTTCTATCATTGTTCAAAACTCGTATTTAATTTTAAGCTTATATTATTGTATTTGTGCAAGTTACTATTTTAATAAACATTTCAATATATACTGGACAGCACAACATATTCATTCCCGTGCTGATGTATACATCGACCGGTTGGGACACAACAATATCTACAATATGGAAAAGTCGGGATAAAATAAAATGAGAATTTGAATGTGAAGTATATAACGTTAAAAAAATAAATTTGTGGTAGTGATCATGAAGACATTGTCAATGCTTTATTAAAATGGTTTAAAATGCAACAATGTTTTAATATTCTGATTAATACATTGATTCTACTAGAGAAAGCAAACAATACAACAACTTTTTCTAAAGCAGCGGTTCCCAACCTTTTTGAGACTTTTACCCATAAATCAGGTTAGATATTAAGAATTACCCCTCCCTCCCAAAAAATAACAGAAACAATATATAAATATTATTTAAAAGTAATACAATTATAAGTGTCATTAGGACATAAGATAATGTACCTAATCTAAAGCTATCCCAAAACTATTAACAATTATATTATTACAATTACTTTTACTGTTGGATTACACATGACTGATGCAGAGTTAATAATAATAGATAAAAAGTTCATAAAAAAAAATAGTCTTTACCCCCTTAAAAATTTGTGTTTTACCCCTTGTGGGGTAATTACCTCCAGGTTGGGAACCGCTGTTCTAACTGTTGCTAACTGATAAAACTCTAAATTTTAAACAAAAGACTTGTTCTGGAAGAAAAATATCAAAAACAAGGTTAATCAAACTTGTGTGCTTTTATGTTCGGAACATCAAAAAAGAATCCTTTTGTTATAGAAAATCATAGACACCACAATGTTGTTTTATAAATATAAAATTTTTACCAGTAATTTATGAAATAAATAAGTGTGCTTAGATGATATTTTGAACTAGATTTTTACAAAAATAGAATAGTGAACTTAAAAAAAGAAAGAGAGTAAATATTTTACTATTAATAGATAACTAAAAAAGAGTAACATTTTTTCACAGTTCTCCGATTGTTGTTATAGATGATACTGATTGTACTTGTATTAAAATTGCAATTTAATATTAAATAAACTTAAATTATGATGTTTATGTATTATATTCATAATAAATTGACATTTTTTTTTTTAGATTGGGACTGTACCTTTTGCACTCTAGAAAAAGCTAAACAAATATGGAAGGTACCAGAAATTGATTGTTGGGACTTATTATTAGGATTTTTTAAATTTTATTCAGACTCTAACAGACTTAAACAATTTGTTCTTTGTCCAGCTATTGGACAGGCTATACCTAAAGACAAATTTTATGATATTCCAATAACAAATCCAGAATTATTAGGTTTTAACAAAAAAAAAATTGGTAGACCTAATGACTGGCGTACAAAATTAAAAGATTATTTTCATGGTGAAGGTCTTGCAGTACAAGATCCTTTTGATCTTTTCCATAATATAACAAAAATTATATCACCTAGAAAGCTACAGACCTTCTCTTATTTATGCAATAAAACTATGGAAGTCATGAATAACGGAGTTCAACCTTATTATGCATAAATATGTAAGACAATTTTTTTTATCTGAATCAAAACATTTGAAATAAGATTAAATTTTATAATTAAATAAATAAATATTTAATAAAAATTCCAACAATACAATTATAAATGTAACATAAAAATGTTAAATTAATTGTCAATTACTAAATTATATTTTGTTATCTGT
Organism: Aphis gossypii; assembly: GCF_020184175.1. Lineage (NCBI taxonomy): Eukaryota > Metazoa > Arthropoda > Insecta > Hemiptera > Aphididae > Aphis > Aphis gossypii. Next base: position 15,348,136 of record NC_065530.1, read on the forward strand.
ACTTTGTGTTGATTTGAGTACATTTATTAATTTATTATTTCAGTAATTTAAAGTTCAGATATGAAATAAGTGATTTATTATTTAATTGTACCTCTTATAATTTTACAGACAGTTCATTTATATTCAATAAAACAATTAGTTATTTTCTTTTATTATACAATTATCCTTTTATGCCATTATGTTTTGTTTTTATATAAGTGAATTTTTAATAATTTTTTTTTTTTAATTTGTCTGTTTTGAATTTTTACATTCATTACAAATTAATTTTATCTTAAGGTATCTAGTTATAATGACATTATTCAATCAAGTAATGATAGTTATATTATTAAAAATGTATTGAATTTTATTATTGTTGGTCAATATAAGTATACTATAAAATTGCGTTTAACTTTTTGGGGGTAATTTTCTGATAACAAAAATAAATAATATAATTTGAACCCAATTAAAGGGAATTTAATTTGTTTTACTAATCTAAAACATCCTAAATTTTTTTTTAAAATTGTCAAGGGGGGAGCCAAGTGTGCAAGCTAAATTTAATAAGAAGAATAACGCAATTTATAGTTGATAAAAGAGTCTTTATATTGTAGACTTTTTTAAAGACCTATTTTATTATATTATGTATTCTTATTGTATTTTTAAATAATTGCATATTATTTGTGTATTAATAATTTAATTTAAATATAATATTTTAAAAATCTTATCTGGTATAAATATGTTACTTTATTTCTTCTTGTTAAAAAAATCTACCTTATGTATGAGGAAAATCAATATATTATAAATTAAGTGCTGAAAAAAAAATATATATGGAGTAGAATTTTAATTATATAAACAATTTTAGAAGTACCCAGAGTACTAGTGTTACTTCGATTTCACAGTATAAAACAAAAGAACGTTCAATATTATATACATATATTTTTTAAAAACAGAGAAGTTCAAAAATATTTAATAACTTTGAAAATATTTAGTTATTACTATCTGAATTATGATAGAAATAAAAATTTCAGTTTTTTAAAAAATTGGTATTGTGTCAATAAATATATTTTTCTGATTGATTAATTTTATCCAATGTCTAAGAAAAATTTAAAATGTTGAATGTCTTGCTATTATGTAATAGATGTCATTTACTTATACTTAGTCATTGGATAAGTCACAATAACCCCAGGAAAATTTCCTTGTATAACTATTAACTTACATAAACAGTAGATCTTCGATTCCAGACCTTTGATAGTGTGGTGTACAAAGTAACCTGAACAGCATTGTGGTAAGTCTTTCAGAATTCTCGAGTATAATTTAATGGACTTGTATAATTTTTTTAACTTTACTATTTTATTTTATTATATTATTCTTATATGTTGTACATATGTTAGTTTTATCTTTAATATAATGTAAAACAATTAAATTCATGCTCGTTGTATATTTTAAATCTTTGTTTGATTATCTGCACCTTCAATTCATACATTGAAGATGTTTTTCTTCAAGTTTCTACAATGGATATTTAAGAAATTACAAATATTGTTACTTTGGATTTTAATTGCAATTTTTTAAAATTTGAACTCCAAATGGTTATACAAACTTAATGTGGATGAAAGGTTATAGTACACAGGAAATCACGATTAATATTTTTTTAAATTCCACAAAGAACAACTTATCAGGTAATACAATTTCAAACCTTTAACTATAATAATAATTATACTATAATTTGAATTTTTTTTTCCAAAAATTTTTTCTAAAAAAATTATAACTATACACATCAAAAATAAAACATAGCTCTGGACAAAATTAAAAAGGAATTTAATAAATACGATAAATAATAATTAATATCTATATTTATTCATTATCTTCTTCATTAAAAGTAACATGTTGAGCTAATCTTTTCTCTGCTTTTTTAATTAGCTTCTCACGACCGCGTGGCTTTTTAGTTTCTTTCTGTTTGACACATTTCATTTCTCTATCTCGTAAAATTTTATCCCAATAAAGTTTTTCTTCTTCACCTATCATGAAAATTATATTAGTTTTTAAAATTAAAATATTAAGTAAATATTTACCTTTTAATAATCTGGTTTGTGGCCATCGATTTTCTTTTGCTATATTTATAGCAGTTTCTTGACAGTCACATCGTACATAAGCTTCAGAATTGTGTACAACGTCAACAAACTTGACTCTGGAATCAGTTTTTGCTTCAGTCTTAAAATAAATAATAAAAAAGAAAAATAAATTTTAAACAATCAAGAATAAAAAAATATAATATGTATTTAGCATTAGAAACTTCAAATACTTTAAATACAAGAGGACTTATTGAAAAATCTCTATAAACCTATAATGTATCAATTACGATAACTATCTAAGCAATCACTAATGATTCACCAATAAATCAATCTCTTTCCAAAAAAACTAAGTACAGCTATAAGAATTATAAATTCTGTAATGAAAGGTTAGGTTAGAAAATTCAAATGTATTTTTGAAGTATTTATACTATGTTAGGACCAACTGAGTAGCAGATCAGCTGAAGGCAAACGAGAAGGGTTCTATTGTAAATATAAAATAAAATATTTGGAATTCAGTAATTAAATGTTTTACCCAATAAAGTGAATAATTTTTAAAATTAACAATTTATATGATAATTATTATAATATAATTATTTCATTTTAAATCTAAAATTAAATTTAAAAATTACAAATATAGATATTGTAAAATTTCTCAGATGGTAGATACACAGGTTAATTCTTTTATCAAACATCACTCATTATTTCAATGTTTTTTTTTTTTTTACTTCTATTTGAAATAATGAGTTTTGTGCAACAGTAGAATCATCTAGTATTATAAAATATAATAAATAAAAAAATATCATACTTTGAATATTTTATCAGACTCAATTGGATTTGCAAATTCAATTTTCAATATTACACCAGGTTCATATTTAACGCGTATATCATTATTTTTTGGTAAATCTACATTTACATTTTCAACATTTGTAATTGCTTCATTATTTTTATCAGTTTTTTCACAGTATTTCGCATTAAAATTTTCATTATATTTAGGACGGCGTAACTGAGCTTTTAATAAAGACATTTTTTGTCGTTGCATATTCAAAAATTGATTTCTAAGTTTCCTCCATTCTGTTCTAAAAAACAACAAAAATAAATATTGTTTGTATAAAAATATGTTTAAAAATAAAAAACAACTTACTTTGACATTATTCTTAACACAGGTGAAGTTAAATTAGTATCTAATTTCACTTTTTTTCCTTTATTACGTTTTCTTTTTTTTTTAATAATTGATTCAGTATTGTTTTGCTCAATACTTATATCTTTTTTATCATCATCACTTGTGATTGCTTCTGCTAGCTTTAAAGTACTAGTATCAGCATTTTCAATTAAAGCTTTTTGGTTATTTTCACTGTCACTAATTTCAAAAGAAGAATTTTTTTGTTCATCATCCAAATCACTTTTTTTATTTTTGTCTTTCTTCTTTTTCTTTTTATTGTTTTTAATTCCAGAACAACTAACTTGTAGTGTTTCTTTCTTTATTTTCTTTTCAACACCTTCAACATCTTCAACACTTATAGAATGTTTTCTTTTTTTTAACAAATTATCATCATTAGTACTTTCATCTATGACATTTTTATCTTCATCTTCTTTGAATGTAATTATACTTTGCAGTTCTTCTGGAAGGATTTTGGATACTGCGTGTAATTTTTTGTATTCCTAAAACCACATATTTTTATTTCGTTAACATTATTTCTAAATTCATACACCCACATTGTCATAACGAGTAAGGTAATTACAATGAATAGGCATTTCTATTAGGATATTTATAGTGTGTTTTAGAAATGTGAAATCGCTTATTTTTTATAACAAAGTAAACATTTTTAATAAAATGAGTACATAATAATATGTTATGGCTTTGATTACTAGAAGAAGTTTCTTTTTCGCTTTTGTATGGAGTGTACTAAATATGGACTAATTGCTGACTTTTGAGATATTCACTAGGAGTAGGCTTGAATATCCCAAAGGGTGATTCTTTTATCAAACATTACCCATTATTTCGAAATATTAAAGCTTTTGAAATTACTTTTTACATAATGTTCAGTCAAATATTTTTAAAACTTAATACATTTTGAAATAATGATTATTGTTTGATAAAAGAATTCCTCTATATATTTCAAATAAGAAGTTAGCATATCACTATAACCACAGATTATAATAACTAGATAGCCATAACTAAAAATATTATCGAATTGGATGCCCAACGGCATATTGTCACTTGGGCAATGTTTATAAATTCTTCTAATTTTTTTATCATTTTGACATCATGCGTTGTGAATTCATGAACTCTATATTATATAATATTTCATACACCGGCATACCATTAATAGTAAACATTGCTCAAGTTGTATATGGCTACCAGCATCATTGATAAGAAGGCTATTAAGTTATTATATATATCTGTGATCATAGTCCAATTTTCCCCACTAAATAGCAAAAGGTATGAATGACTATGTTATATATATATTTTTTGAAATGGACTAGTTAAGTAATTTAATTTTGAACATCGGTAGATTTCTGCCTATGCCAGATTGGTGGATGATATTCTCTTTTCTAGACAGCTGCCTGCCTAAAGAAAGATATCATCAGTGGGCAGTTTTGAAACGCTTTGTTCACTCGGTCACTTCATCCCCAACTAAAGTAGTTAATTTATTCTACCACATTAAAATATGTATTTAACTTAGGTCCATGTAAGTATTATATATTACATTTTAAGTTAAATTTTACCTCTAGAACTTTTACAGCAGATTCTTCATTGTCAAATTCAATAAATGCAAATCTTTTAATTATTCCACTTTTAAATTTAGGCAGTGAAATATAAGCTACACTTCCATATTTTTCAAACATTGATTTAATCCAATCATGATCTGCTTTAGGTGGCAATTGTTCCTATAACATATAATAATATTCTGTTTATTTTTATCAATCTAGAAAATATTTAATTTATGCACAATGATAAATATTTATGATAAAAAAAATATAAAATACATGAATATATATACATATATATATATTTGACTAACCTTTATAAATTTATAATACAATATTGTGTATCAATTAATCATAAAATGAAGATTATTTTTCAATATAAAAAGTCATTACTTTGATGATTATAAAATGTTAAAGCTTTACTATCAGAATAATCATCAACTATTAATATGAAAGCATTTTTATTTTATAAAAGATGTTTCTTTAAATAATAATATGCAACATTATAAAAATATATTTATAAATAAAACTAACCACATATATTGTACAGCGTTCAATATCCTCTGGTGTTTTGTCTTCAATAGGCTTAATTCTATAAATTTTGGTTTTACAGTCGCTAACAGATAGAACATTAGAGTTTTCTAAAGCTTTAATTATATCTTCTGGATTTTGAGTTAAACTCTTTATTTTATTACAGTTCAAAAATGTGTTTATACTTATACCTATAAAAATAAAATGTTTCATTTTAGTGATAAATGATTATTTATGTTAAATATACAAGTGTCAACCTAACTATTATTTTAAGGATATTTTACACAAATTCAATAAAACATCAAGTTAGCTAAATACTGAGTAAAAATTTATTAGTGTATATCCAGCAAAAGAACGCAGAGGTTCTACGTATTCTCACACAACACCTTGCAATCCTACTTAATAATGGAAGGGTTTAGAAAGGTAATGTGTAAAAGAAATGTCTATAGTAAGACCAAAGTATGTTCTCTTGCAGAACAGAATATAAAACTTACACTATTTATTTTTAAATTTTTTTAGTCTGACTTAATTATACTTATGTACAGTTCACACTATACACTACACATTTGTTTAAGATCATTTTTTTGTACACAATGATATATCATCGAATTGAATTTGAATACATCCATTATAATGACTTACTTAACACTCAATATACAGCAAAGCGCTTACCACTTGCTTACTTTTTTTTCTTTGTTTGTAATTTGTATTTATACACTCTAAAGTTATTACACAACAATACAATTATACAACTTACATTGACTAGTTTGCAATAGATTTCCGAAAAATCTATCTTTTCTTAAATTAGCATCACTTAAGTAAAATTCCATTAGCTGTTTTAAATCAGTATAAAGTTGCTTTTTTCGTTTTCTAACACGATTTAATGAAGATTTTAGGACATTTTCTTCAACGCTTTCAATACTAATATCACTAGAAGGTTCCATTCTAAAATAATAATAATAAAAAAATTATTTATAAATATTAGGTAAAATTAAATATTAATAACTAGCTAATCCCACACAGAGAGTTGTCCAATAAAAATTAAACAATGTTAGTAGATTTACCATGTCTTAAATTCTGTTAAACATAAACTATATATTTTTAATGGTTTTATTGGCCATTTAGCTTTTTTGAAAAGGGGGGATGGATATAAATTATTTATCCAGAGCCACTAACTCAGAGGCAATTTCTGATGTTGAAACTAGTGAAACTACAAAGCCAATAATAGTAAATTGTTATTCTATTAGATTTTATGCATTTTTAAATTGTATAAGTTATGTTCATTAAATGTAGTTAAAACATAAATATGAATCATGAGATAGAAGTAGAAGTAAATTGGAATAATAACATTTACAACAACTATTTCAAAAACTAGTAGAACCAACCAAGGAATTTTTATAAAATTGATGATTATTTTTAATGTCATGAATAAAATAATAGTTACTCGGACGTATTTATTATGATACTAATAAGATATTTTTTTTTTACAACTGAACTTAAATAATAATTATTAGAGTGATAGTTAAAATAATAGTATCAAAGCATAAGATGATATCAGAAAACGAAAAAGTCTCATTTTAATGGAAATTTATACTTATAAAATTATAAATATGACATTGGTAATATATTGTATACCTATAACAAGTATAATAATAAATGTATATATATTATATTAAACAAAAATCTAAATTAAAACATGCATTTATGAAAATGGGTATAATTGAAAATCAATAGAAAGGAAGATCATATAAAGTAAACATATGTATATGAATACTCTCAATAAATGATAAAATATAAATTATGATCTACTTTTAAAATAAATAGACAATAGTCGTCATAAAAATTGACAGATCATCATCTAAATGTTAAGTGTTCGATGTGCATAAGTAATAAGTATTGAGTGAAAACTAAAAATTAGTAGGTATTATTTTAGGCACAATTTTTTATTTAGTCAAAGCCAAAATGTAGGTGCTCTTAAACCTTAAGTAATTGGATGATATTAGAAAACCTACTCATTCGAGACCAAGAACAGTACACACAATTAATTACAAAGCGATTTAAAAGAAACCGTTAACAATTTCGTTGATTTCAATTTAAACACTTTCACACTGCAACTGCATTTAGAAGTCAGTGATTGACACACAAGCATTCAACACTATAAACCCGCAGTCGGGTATCAGACATTTAAACTATCAATAATTAAATATTATGGCGGGTTTAGCGGGATAATGTATGATATTGAGTCATTTTGATTTTTGTGAACTATTGACAATTTTATATTATGCAATTGTGCGCAGTACCGTGGTTACATTGTACATACTTCCAATATGATTTTGATACAGTTCGGTTGTTTTAATATTACTTACCTACGTTTTATAGGTAATAGTGTCAGGATTCAAGACGTACCAACGTCCAAGATTCAACACAGACTTATAAGTCACAAATCACAATACACTATACAGAGTAGACACTAGAACACTTGAGTATTAGACAGTAGACAGCATAAATAGAAATAGACGTAAGACTTAAAGTAGACAAGTAGACTGTGAACAGTGTGAACAGTGAACGAGTCGTTACAACAGGCAGCAGGCGCAATAGTTGAATTATATTCTGTGGTTTTATCTGTGGCCTGCGGGCGCCGAAAAAACGGACAAGTTTAAAGGTAACCAAATAGCGGGATACAAAATTCCTTTTCCCGTCACTGGCATCACTAAACTTGATAAAAATCAGGGTTTACAGTAATTGATAACAGCCCAGCCAAAAATTTTTTTTAGAACGAAAATGTACTTGACGAAATTTTGTTTGCCAAATTTGTCCGATTTGGTTAGTTTAACTTGACATGTATGGTCTTCATTAAGTCTCCGAAAATTTGTCAAAAATTATCAATGAAAAACCAACCGAAATGACACCCAACGTTTTTCTTTGGATGCTGTGAACATATACCATTTTGCACTGACCTATTAAAGATAATATATAAACAAATATCAAAGGTGATTGTAATATTTAGTTAGTTAGGTGATTGTATAAGTTAAGTACATTTTTACCTCGTGTACAAACAAATTCTTTCTGTTTAGTTAAAAATATGAGAGTAGTAGCATTAATCAGTGGCGGTAAGGATAGCTGTTATAACATGATGCAGTGTATAGCGGCAGGCCATGACATTGTTGCATTGGCAAACTTAAAACCACAGAGTAAAGGTAAGTTGTGTTATTTGAGTCTTAAATTGTGTGAAATACCTGTGACAAATGTATATTTTATATGTTTAAAATATGTTTTTTAATAATTAAAATAATTTGCAACAATGATAGATGAATTGGATAGCTATATGTATCAAAGTGTTGGCCACCAAGCAGTCGAATTATATGCAGAAGCAATGGGACTTCCATTGTTCAGGCAACGAACAAATGGAGTTGCATTGCAGCAAGAAAAAATTTATACTCATACTCCTGAGGATGAAGTTGAAGATTTGTTTGATCTCCTTGCTAATATTAAAGTATTTGTCTAATCTATTAGTATTAGGTAATATTAAATATTGATCATTTTCTTAGTAAATTATTTTTTAATTTAGACACAAATTGAATTTGATGCTGTAGCTGTGGGTGCTATACTTTCTGATTATCAGCGTTTGCGTGTTGAAGATGTGTAAGTCGACTGATAAATACAATATTACTTCAAAGAAATTTTGTTAAATTGTAAAAAATATTTTATAATTTTAGGTGTTCAAGATTAGGTATTTGCTCACTGTCATATTTGTGGCGTCGTGATCAAAAAGAACTGCTACAGGAAATGATTGATTGCAATATTGAAGCAATTGTTATAAAAGTAGCAGCACTTGGATTAGATCCTACAAAACATTTGGGATTGCGAATTGATAAGCTCATGCCACATTTAGTTAAAATGGTAATGAGGAATATTTATTATATCTATATATTTGTAATTAGATATATATATGTATGTGCGATTACATATATGTATTCATATTTTCATTTTTGCACGACTAACATGCTACTCCAATAACGGAGTTTCTAGAAATGCATTTCAAAAAAATATTTTTTAGGGAATGTTAGTCTCTGTATGCCTAATTAGTGGCAATTTTTTAATTTCCTTACAATAAGTTTGATACATATTATGCAAGTGATACTATAATTTATTTCTAGATTAGGTATAGTAATAGGAATTTAGTAGTTTGATTATTAATAATTTATTAAGGATTACCTTTTTAATTTTAATTTTTTGAAAAAAAAAAAGTTAATTATATAACTTATTGTATACTTTACATTTTGTGGTGACTTCTTTTCTGTTACAATATTAATATGGGATACTAGTAGGTGTTTATTATATTACTTTTTATTGAGTATAATACATATCTGACACAGTGGAGATGCAGTGGGGTTCTTCCCGTTTTCTCCTTGACTTTTGTGTTGGTTTCCAGAATGAAAAATATGGCTTAAATATATGTGGCGAAGGTGGAGAATACGAAACATTCACTCTAGACTGCCCTTTGTTCACCAAATCGGTGATCATGTAAGTATACAAATAAATCCACACACACTCGATCACAAACATATTAAAATACAACATTTTTTACCATGTATACCTATTCCAGTGATCAATGTTGTAATAGTGGACAACATTCTAGTTTTAGAAAACAACATAGAATTGTTTGATATTAGTTTTTACTTAAGAATTATTTTAATTTTAAAATCTATAATTAGAAAAAATAGGTGAACTTCATATTATCTAGTTGAAAGCAGTTTAATTGTTTGTTACTTTTTATGATTATTATTATTATTATTTTTTATGATAGAAATATCTCATAATATCTCTAAATATATTATATATTTACCTACATTACACATAAATTCATAATACAATATGTTTATATATTAGTTCTTTATTCTAACATTATCATTATTTATTATACATTTTAAAATATTTAAGTGATCATAATTATTAAAAGATATATTATGTATTATAGCTGCTTATTATTATACAATTTTTAATATAATTAAATATCATTACACAAATATGTTCCACACAAAATAAATAACCTAAAATATATTGTTTCATTAAGTCAATGAAATAATTTATGTATTTTTTTAATCATAAATACTTTAAACAGATTATGTAATAAATGGTACAGATGTTTCATTAGAGATTTTACTTTGATATTTTTCAGTGAAGAATTTGAAACTGTGATGCATACCAACGACACTATTGCTCCTGTGGGATATATAAACTTTAAAAAATTTTGCTTATTAAAAAAACCGGTTGGTAAAATTCTAAATTTAAGTTTTGAATTGGTATTTTAATTAAAGCATCTGTAGTATTCAAACAATATGTAAAATATGTAATTAATTTTTTTTTCTTTAAGAATGTTGATGAAAATCTAAGTTTTCGTGATCGAATGGCTTGTTATCGTGTACGCAGTCCCTTAGCCCATTTGATGGATTTAGACGATTTAGAAATTGATCTTGGTACTGTTACTGATGGTGACAATTTTGATGATGATGCTTCAGAAAATAATAGTATCATTATTGATCAGACTGATGGTCAAGTATGTTTTGGAGAACTTATAGAAACAGATTCTGTATCTTGTATTGGTTATCCAAATGGATGGACTTGGATTAATTCATTGACTGGTTATTGGGTTGATGATAAATCTCCAGTTATAGTTGCTCTTGAGAAATTAAGAGGTAATTGTATACATAACTTTAATGTTTGTAGTGTTTTATATTATTAATTAATATCACTTGTTAACATAAATCATGATGTCAAGTTGACATTATTTTATCTATAAAAAAATTGATTAAAATAATTATTAATCATATAACATTCATATAACATTAAAATATTTAATTATGTTATAATTGCTTGTTTTAAGTTTAGTTTAGGTATTTAATTATGTATTATGTTTTTAATTGATTAAGTAAACTAAAAAAAATTTTGAGTTAGTAACAAAAAACAAGTATTGAATATATTGTATATTTCTATACTTATATCATATTACAATTTGTTTTAAGTTAAATAAAAAAAAAAAAAAGATAACTATGCAATTATAATTTAGCCTTATTCATATTTCTTTTTTTTTTATAGATTTATTGCAAGAAAGAAATTTAGAGTTAACTGATGTTGTTGCTGTTACTTTATATGTTCGTGACATGACTGAGTTTCTTAATATGAATGCACAATATGCTTCAATAATGTGTAGAATTAGTCCCCCAGTGAGAGTTTGTGTTGAAATACCTCTTTCGGAGTATACACCTATTCTTATAGATGTCGTTGCTTATAAACCACCATCCAAGTCATCCTCAAATTCAAACCTCCCTTCAATAACCAAACATACGATGCATGTACAAAGTATATCTCATTGGGCACCTGCTAATATTGGACCATATAGTCAAGCTATTCGAGTAAGTTAATTATGAACTTAAATCCTTTACTATTATTATAGGCATTAATTTTTTAAGTTATATTTTATTTATTTATAACTACTGTATTTTTATTTTTATTATCCATTGATTATAACTAGACATCATTTTCGAATACATTTAAAAGCTAAATAATGCAACTTTTATAACTTATTATTTTTTAACTTGAAATATTGTTTCTTATTATATGTTGACTGATTTTAATGATTCTTCTTATTGGTATTTTGATATAAAGCTTATGTTGTATACTGATAATTCATGTACACATAATTGTTCTTGAATTTTATCATGGTTATATGTTTGGTTGTATGCTGAATGTTTCTTCAATAGATTTTGTATAATAATTGTATATTATTATATGATATTAATATTTTATGTAAATGTAAAGTATTGATCATATATTTAATTTATAATTCTAGGTTGGTGATATTATATATGTTGCTGGACAGATTGCTCTAGTTCCAGGTACTTTGAATATTGTCGAGGGTGGAATCAGGCAACAATGTCGACTATCATTACGACATGTTAGCAGAATTATTAAAGCAGTTGATCCTAATATACAACTTAGAGATGTTGTTCAAGTAAATTTACATTCACATATAATTTATTTTTAGTTTTGATTAATTTTTTTTTTTTAGGGCATATGTTATGTAACTCATACCAAGTATATTCATGCTGCTAGAACTGAATGGGAGAAAAGGACAAATAATGCTATAGTAGATTATATAGTAGTATCACGGCTACCAAAAGATGCTATAGTAGAATGGCATTTATGGGCACATAGACATAATTCTAGATTTGAATGTAAGTATATTTTACATTGAATAAGTTTATTACCCAGTTATTCATTTAGTTATTATTATTTTTTTTTTTTGAAAAATGATTTATTCTATTTTTATACCTTTTTAGATGAAGAAACGGGTTGTTGTGTTGACAATTATAGGGTGTCAATACGCCGACGTTGGAACTATGAAAACAATGTGGCTGCAATTGTTACATATATTTCATCAGGTACTTAATCAATACAAAAGAATATAATGGATTATAACAAAATATAACTTTATTTCAGGATCATGCACTTCATTATCAGCTATAACTGATTCATTAGAGACATCTACTGAGTCTATATCTGCCATTGGTCTAGAGGAAGCTTTCCGTTATTCTTTAAAACGACTCCTGCGAGGAGAACCAACTTCAACCCCAACTGATGCTATTTGTTCGTTAAGAATATTTTACAAAGTATCTCAAGATCAAAAACCAATATGTCGACAACTTATCAATGCTACATTGAATAATTTAAGAGTTGAATATCGAATAGTTGCTACTGTCATACCTGTATTACATTTGCATCACCCCAATACATTTGTATCAATTTGTGCGCTGAGGCATAATACCTGAGATTCATTACCATTCAATAATTGATATAATCGCACACTAGAATAAGGAACAAAGACAATGCCAGTTGTTCCATTAATAGATAATAATAATCAGCTTCATATAAATATTTTGTAAACTTATGAATAGTAAAGGCTGAAAATTTATTAGATTAAATTTTTAATATTTACAGTTAATAATATTCAAAGTGAAAATATTTAATTTATATAATTTGTTTAAATATCTCAGTTAAAAAGTCCGTCCGGTTAAACAAAAAAAAATTTCTTAGGTGTGCTTTATCCAAAATAATTTATTTGCTCAAATACAATTTGTTTTAAACAATTATTATTTATAATTACTTTGATTTGCTATTCATAAATTAGTAGTACTTAAATATTTTAATTAAAAAAAAATTGTGCTAAAACCACCTAATTTTATTGATATACACTTGATTTTTGATTTTGCTCTTATGAAAAAAAATTCTGTTGATCTTGCAAATTGTTATAAAATTATACATTTAAACCTAAATTTGCCATTAAAAATCTTTATTACGTAATAATAGCTTTATTTATTATTATTACTGTAATTATTTATACTAAATTAAGTATATTCGAGTGTAAAAAAAAATATTTACACTAATATCATTAATGATTGAAACCTGATTAAGATACTATTACTAAAAACATAATAAAAAGAATTAAAAAACAAATTAAACATACCAGATGGTCTCTGTGTATACTATTAGTATTTTTCTCTGATTCTTGCACAATATAGCAAATTACATCCAGCAGAATTAATTTTATAATACTATGCATTATAATGAATTAACGTCTTATTATCTAACTTTTAGTTAAGAACATTATCTATGTTTATATTTAATATTTTTAAAATGCTTACATTTTGCTTTAAAATTTCAATAATAACAAAGATAATATTCTAAACCTTAAGTTTTATGACATGTTAATTTATTCTAATACTAAACCTAATAAGTAACAACACGATGTTGATTCTATTTAGTGCTGAACTTCACATTTTAAATCTACTCAGATTGATCCAAAATTAAAAAAGCTAACAATCTGTTTAATTTGGTTTAAAATTACCAATTTGGATTATGATATAATTCTGGATTATTTAATTATTTGTATAAATTGATAGATAAACATTATTTTTAGTAAATATAATGAAGTATAATTTAATAATATAATAATATTAAAGTAAAAAGTAGACTATACAGTCATATCTCTTTTATATAGGTAAACGAAAAAGAGAACAATAAAAATTAAATAATTTATTATCAATAAAATAACAAATAATAAGTTATTTAATTATATTAGATTATTGATAATATATTAATATGTAATTAAATATTATGTATGCTGAATTTTATTTTGAAATTGATTTAATGTAAAATGGAGGAAATAGATTTAAAATCTGTTAACAATAATATTATAATCATAATTATTATGATTATTGATCTGGATTTAATATAATAATAATCTAAATAATCCAATAAAAATGCATTAAAATACATTTTTTTGTTTTTTTACTAATATTAAAAATTTATTAATATAAAAATATTATTTTAGTATTGATTACTTCATAGCTTTCTGCAGTTATAAATATCTTAACTAACACTTTCTTACTAATTAAATACCTAAAAAATATACTAGATTTAGAAACACTTTAAACACTAATTACTTATCCATTTAGTGTAGGTTATTGCCAAGTAACAAGTCCCGAGAAATCAGCTTGATATGGATATTCTTGTACTTATTTAGGTATAATGAAAATTAAAAACTACAAATTAGTAATTAATAATTAATTTATCTTTATAGAGCATTAATGCCATATGATCGATGCTAAATTTGTTTAATTACCCAAAAATAATAAAGCCAATAACATTTTTATTTCAAACATACAATACCAACTAAAAATTGTACTATGAATTATGATGATAATAAGCTTGTTAAGGCTTATACAAATAATTCTAAGTTTACATTATGTATAATTTTACTATTAGAAACAATTTTCAACAACTTACTGTAAACTATAATAACAACTGAAGTAACTTTTCAACTGGAACATTTCTGTTGAATTTGTTATTATAGTTTTGATGAAAAAACACTTTTATAAGTTTTCCTGTATTTAATTAAAATAGAATACATTTTTTTTTGTTACTAGTATTCTTTACTAATCCTTAATTCTACAATATTGTTGTTATTATTTTATAATCAACCAACAACTACTCGATTTACAACAATTATGAGGCTAGTTAAACTCTTTTGCTCATAACTAAATTATCAGAGAAGTTGATCAAGGAATCACTTATTTACTGCAATGATGAACAACTGATTTATCTATGAAACTACAAATCACAGTGAAAATTGTATTGATCCATACCCACCACATGAAATCTTGTTAATGGCATATCACAATTAAAATGTGTTATAAGTGAATCAATAGGGTGCTTTATCTTTGATTGAAATACAGTTGAAAGAAGAATTGCTGTTCTATGCATCAGTCAAATAATTCATTATACAAAGATGAGTAATTTTTTATTATCTTTATGTAGTTAACATTTTTTAATACGTTGACTACCACATGGCTACCAGCTGTCATCTGTAATTCTCAAATTTTATACATGTGCACAGCGTCCATAAATGAATTTGTTTTTATATGGGGCTACAATAATGCACTAAAATAAGGACCGTGGCGTTATGGAAATTGCTACAATTTTTTTGATATAATACTTTTTTTTTCAAATATTTGGTACATACCAATTTGGAAGACATAGAAAAATATGCTTGGCATTATAACAAATACCTATTCAATGACCACTGGCAGCCAAGTGGCAGTCAAAATGTAAATGTAACAACTGTTTTTAATAAATTCATATTTGATATACTCAATATAATTAATACATTTTACAGGGAAAATCGAGCTCTAATTTTAATTTTAATATCAATATATATTAATTTGTATTAAATAATAAATAATTTGAGATAAAGGCTTAAAATTGTCTTTTTTAAAGACATATAATTAAGTTGGAGATTAAAATATTGAATGAGGGAATTTAATGTTGATTGATTCCAGTGGTGGATTTAAGGAGGGGACCAGAGGGGCTTGCCCCCCCCCATGGCCATATAATAATATATTTTAAAATACCATTATACTAATATGAGTGTTTTTATATAAACATGTATTAATGTAAAATAATATTCCCCCCCCCTCCAAAACAAAATCCTAGATCCGCCACTGATTGATTCTATGGTACATGACCATTATTCTTATAGTGAATTTTTAAGAAAAAAATTGTCTTAATGATAACATTTTAGAATATAATATACTGAAAATAATATATTTATTTATTATTCAAATTGCTTAGATATAATATTAAAATAAACAATTGAATTGGGAAAATAGCAGAAAAATAAAAATAATATTCATTATTGATGTACGAGTATATCAATTATATAATATTTAACAACATATACATATTAACTTGTTGGTAAAATACATAAAATTTTGTATAAATTTATTGTTGATGACTGATTTATAACAAAATAACTAAATTTTAAGTATGTAGTAAAATAATATATTTTAGTTACCTACTAAGAACCAGTAAATATTTTCATTAACATAAAATATACAACAAAATAACTACTAATTAGGAATTATTACTCATAGGAATTTAATACAAATAATAAAAATTTTTAAAAAAATAACAGATTTAAAAATATCTAATAGTATCATTAATATTTTTGTTTTATACATAAAAAATGAAGTAGTAGGAATCATGTACAGCAGTATAAAATTATTAAATACTACTGAGGAAATGGAAGTGATCAAGAAGTTGTCCACACAACAATATGATAACAATATAATGATGAATATAACTAAATGAATAATAATAAAATATAATCATATTAAATTTGGCTCATAGTCTTCCAAATATTACATTTATATCACAAAATTTAATGTAAAATAATTATTTTTAATTCAATATAAATATAAGTATATACTCTGTGCATCGGTCTAAAAATCAACTTTTTGAATTTATAACGAGGCAAAAATTAATATGTGCGTTCACATTTGCATTCTGAATTATTTATCCTTTTTTTTAATCAAAACAATTGGTGTTCTTGACCTAAGTGCACGTGCGCCAACTAAAGAAGTTGGACCAATTTGTACTGTTTGGTTGGACGGTAGTGCTCGCAATAGCAAAATCTGAGTTTTGATGGCTGATTTAATGACTAAATAATTGTTGTAAGTCGAACATGCCAGATTTTCCGCGATTTCCGTCAACGATTCATATTCATTTGGTACCATGCAACTACATGAAGATTCAAAGAAACTAAACAATGGAAACCAAATTCGCGTTCGACAGGAATCAACGTTGTTGCTCAATGCTTGATTATTAGCTAGTGTATGGTAGTATAGAAATAATCTTGACGTAATGTAAAAGGCAATGAATACATCAATGGAGTAATGTTCATGACCCGAAAGTATAAAAAATATACCGAACATGTTTAAGAGCCAGCTGAACGTATGTAACAAATATATGTCGCGAGGAGTGTCTGTAAAAATAAATAAAAAATATTTAATACAGATAAACACAATAATTATAAATTGTATAATCTTTTAGTTGAAATATAAATATTTACATTCGGTGATGAAAAAGTTTAACATGGTTAATGCCACTGTATGACCACTGAACATATAGTCGCCACAAGTACGAACTCCTTGTATCGACATGCCGGCTCCTCTCCATATCACATACGCTTGTTGCATTTTGTATACCATTTCACCCAGAAAATTTCCATCTATTACAAGAAATAATATTGATAAAATATATTGAAATAAATTTTCTTTTAGACTAGAGAGAGAGAAAGAGTTTGAAATGGACGCTACAGCCTACAGCAGTAGTTCTCAACCTTTTTTTTGATTCATATCACCTTTAACCACTAGAATCAAACCCTACGTCACTCTAACATCAAAACAATAAATTATCTCAGCTGTATAATAATGTAAATTATTCTATTGTTAGAAAAAAAAATACAATACACAGAAAAAACGTTCAAAACGTCGATATTAAAATGAATATAAAATATGATTTTTTTTCGCAAAAATGTATTTATTTTTAAATTTCTTTTCGTTTTCTCGTTGATTTTTCATGTCACCTTGGTTGAGAACTACTGGGCCTACAGTATTGATTTTAGAGAATAAATAATGCAATAGATTATACTACATACCATCCAGATATGCTGGTTTCTGCCGTGGCGTGCATTCCAGATGTATTCCCGGAACGGATAAGGAAGTTATGATCATCGTGATGCACCGTAACAGGAAGACTGTGCCCGAAAGAGCAAAAAACCGTCTCAGTAATATGAAACGATGCTTGTGGAAGACCAGTACGGCGAGCCATACGAAACACAACACGGTTCCTGTCAGTTCACACATATGAAACGCCCAAGGGATGTAAGGTACATTGTCGAGGAATATGTCTGGCAATGGGGGATATTTCTTCATGTCAGGCACTCGATCGTGGACGATCACCATAACGAACGCCGTGATCCACGTTACAGTGAACAGGTAGCCCATCGCAATGAGAGCTTTCCATATCTGTAGAAACAAACAAATTAAATAAAAACTATAAGAATAATTAAGTAAAACGTTAGACGAGTACTGCGCATAATAGCAAATTATATTATTATCTTGTATAAAATATAAATCGACAATTGACTACAAAATCTGCGTTTATGATCGGGGTCGATTGGAGGGAGGGATTATGAATGGCAGTGGTTTGCCACTAAATTAAAATTACAAGGATGGATGGTAAATAATTAACTGGTAATATTATGTAATATTTATTTAATAGGTATGTACTATTTTGCCAAGACTAGAGAAGTCAGAGATAATATATGATATTATAGTAAAATGATTAATTTTATTTTTACTTAAGAGTCAGAGTATGAATTATAGCGTCTATTGTACCTGTACGTGTGTACGTACAATATAACACAATGTTCCATTGTGCTGTTTTAAACATGGACGTATATACGTTGTATTTCGAAATAAATTCGTTTATCGTTATCCATGTGTACTGTGTATTTGTGATTGTGTAATGTATAAGTATAATAGATTTGTTATGATACATTATTATACAGGAAGCTTTATTATTATTTAATTAACAATAAGTTATATTTTCTTAAATTATTAACATGATGATTATTTATTTATTTGCTAAGAAATATCAAAATTATTCAATTTTTTAAATTATCCAAGTTTCGGTTGAAATTTGAATTTTGATATATCTAGGGAACGAACCTAAAATTCAATACATTACTAATGACAGCAGACAGTAGTTAAACCTACGGCTAAAATGCTTAGTTTCAATAATTGTATATTATATATACATACCTAATATATATATAATGATACAGATAACATTTTAAATCTAGTACTTTCAATATGCATAAAAAATAAAAACTTTAGTAGATTTAAATCTATATAGTTGTGAAGTTATATCTACTTAAATCAAAAATAGTGAAAATGTTAGCAAATTTATTGTAAATGATTAAAAATCGCTGTTTAGAATTTGCAACTCAAAATTGTAATTTCGACGAGTTTTTCAGGTAAAAATTGTCTGTTTTATAAAATAAAATATTTTATATACATACAATACAACATATAATAGATCATAAAATAATGAGATTCTATACTTAATGTCTTACGTTTAAATTAAAAACTATGGATTTAATTGAGATAACTTAAAATGACAAGCACAGAATACGTTATTAAAAATATATGCTACCAATACTTGAGAGGGTAAATATTTTTTGATAAAAGAAAAAATATATTATAGGTACTACTTATTACATACAATATATATAATATTTTATTAGATACTTTATTATATGTATATGATTTATGTATACTGCATAGTCACAAACATTAGCTATAGCACAAAATCTAACTTTTTATATTATTTTTGTATTTCACACATCAATGACTTAATATGAAAATGTTTATACTCCAGTGATATGTCAATAAAGACAAACCAGGATATTATATACTTATAGTACCTTCTAAACATAAATAGTACATAGTATCATTGATTATAAAACTGCCCAGTGAGAAATCTATAGTATTTATAATCAATGATAGTGAATACAATATATCAGGGGTGGCCAGCGAGAAGAGAATCGAGAGCCACCAAATATATTAATAAATATGAAATGTTAGAGCTAGACAGCTAGTCATATTATTATATAATACATAAATTCATATTAAAACATTTTTTTGGTAAAAATGTTACCATAAAATGCGAGATGCGGTTTGGCCACCCCTGCAATATACCAATATAGCTACACTTAGAATTAAGAATGTGAGATTTTGAGGCTATTTTAGTATCGTACCTATATGATAGATTTGTTAGAAGCTGAGCGGAGCAATAATGAATGGATTGGTTTTAAAGGACAAGTTTTTTTTTATTATTTGTTTTTGTTTTGAAGCAATATAAGTATTGCTGTTATCTCATTATTTCTTTAATCATTAGCTTTAAGAGTGGTGTATAGTGTATTGTATAAAATTGGATCAAGTTATTGTTTTGATAAAGTTCCACATATTTTTTTTTCGTTCCGCAATAAGAAAACATCAAAAATACAATATAATATAGTCACATTAAAAATACAATTATTTTGTAGTTAACAATTAATAACATGCTTAATTTAAACACCTATCAAAGATTTTACGTAATAAAAATTGTCTTGTAAATTTTTTTTACTGAAATAAAAAAATAATTTGATGTTAAGTCACATAGGTAAATTATATACGAGTGATTGAAGTCAAGTCAAATTTTAATGTCATTGGATATTCACGCATTAAAGTACGATTTCTAATCAAGTGATATTTGTTATTATTTTTATTTTTTATAATATTAAATGTAGAAACTTGAAACATTTCTTTGTTACCTAAATTAAAATTGTCCCTAAACAATGGAATTTTTAAAATATTTATACACATTTTAAACTTTATTTTTAGACATTTTCAATTTATTTTTTTTAATTTTTCTCTCTAAAAAACATTTCCTAAGCTTGATCAAAATGTTTGAAAATTTAAAACAAGATTTCTTATAAGTTGTAGTTATAGCAATTAAAATGAAAAAAATCAATAATACATAACTATTTTTACAACTATACATAATCCTTCTATAATCGTTAGGCTCATATAATAGTGAATCACATGTACTTGAAAAATATACAGAACAAGTTGATTATATTTCATATATAACTTATATAATATATCCAACTATTAAATAGTAATTTATGAAGGCCGTCCCACGAGCATAGAACACAAAATTGATTCTGCACTGAACGCATATTATTGAGATAGGTATACTTAAATGTTCTAGTACATATTTATGATGTCCATTTGTAATAGTGTAATACGATGTAGAAAATATTCGCGGGTCTACTTTAAAGTTTGTATATATATCATGCACAAGGGTCATTAAATTCAGTTGTAACTTGCAACAATAATACTATAAATAATATGGTATATCATATAATATCAATACTTATAGGTATTTATTTTTATTACTATTTTTGGTAGTAAGTATATTGTTATATAACTTATATTATATAACAATTAAAAAATATCATATAGAATATTTTATAGTTTTATTACAACACAATATTTTATACATTTTAAAATCTAATAATAAAATATAAAAACCATTATTAAGTGAAAATTAAATGTACCTAATTGGTATATGGTGTATTTTATTATTATACGTTTAACGTATCCAGAGAGCGAGAAAAACATGGGCTTATAACTGCATAAAACAACCGGTTAAATTCCGCAGTTTACTGCAAGCGAGTTCAAAAAACTTCCAACATTCTAAATAGATAATAATAACGGTATCTTCTTAGTCATAACACGCCTTATTTCTAGTTTTAACGAAAAAATCGCGAGGCTTATTTTTTGTTGGTTTTTTACATTTATTAAGAAAAGTACCAACTATAGGATATTTGACTTCTCTTATCAACTATATTAGATTTTCTATCAAAAATCACCTTCATGGCTTTATATAGTTGAGATCACGGCTTTAGATAGACTATCTATCTAAAGCCGTGGTTGAGATTGAAGTAAATCATATTATTCAAAATACGATAACACACAAGATAAATAAAACCATGCGTTATAGTAAAACAAATATAATATTAAAATATTGAATAGATAAATAATAAGTTAATTCATAATAACTAATAAGCTACCCATATAATTAGTTTAGTTTTTATTAAAGGTGCAAATTTCAAAAATGTACCTAATTATTTTTATTTATTTATTAAAATTGATTAATAGTTATTAATTAATTAACTTACTAAAAATCTCAATTTTTAATTTTTTGAAGTACAAAAATAAAATAAAATCGATTTTGTCAAAACTTGGTTTTACCTACGTAGAAATTTTATTTTCTCTTAATTTATTGTTTTTTCATATTTTGAAAAATATTGGGAATTTCGACCTCTTTGTACTTACAAACTAGATAGTAGATCCAATTTACTATCAAAAACCATCTTCAAAGTTAAATATCCATTTTTTTTATTTTTCAATTGTTTATCGTACATAGTACTGTATACATATTATATAAAAAATATATACATTACTATAAAATCAATATAATATTCACAACTCCACTCAGAATTCAAAATTGTTTGATTGTAGGACTAATAAATTAGTAAAAACTAAGAATCCTAAGTACTAACATTGTATTTTGTAAGTTTAAACTATAGGTACGTTAGTACTTTTACCGTAACATATATTTATTTATACTTTACAGGCTTGCACTCAAGGTTAACTGTACCTAACAACAAAATATATAATTACGTCACATTATAGTTAAGTAAAAATGAGAATTTATCCGATTATTAGGAATTACAGAATAATCAGTACATTTTAATTTAATTTAGTTTATTTTAAATAAACGAAATCAAATGTTGTTACTTATTTGTTACTTTTAAATATAATTAAATAATTTAAGTAATTATATAAATTATATAATTATTTTTTGTCAAGTATATTTAAAAAATTAATACATATAAATAAATAAGTTAATGTTTGATTTTAATAAGCATTTACTCCTAAATCTTAACATCGCAATGAAAACTAAATCATTATAATATTACTAATAAAAAATTGTATAAAGTAAATAATAGCTTTAATTGATAATAGAGTAAGTGGGATCACAAAAGGCCTGTGCATTTAAATTATAACGCACATTGTGCATTTAAATTATAACGCACATTGTGCATTTAATAATAGATAAGTCGTATCATACCCATGTAAATTCAAAGTCAATTGTTAGGAATTAGGATTACCAAATGTTCTCTATACTTTAATCGGCACATAGTTGAATAATATATATATAAATTTATATATAATTATACACAAATCAATAGACATTAAGTAAGGTCAAACTATAAGTGCCACACTTAGATAAATTGTAGTTTATTATACTTTTTTAATATCCAAAACGACTTCAAAACTAAAAAAATAAGTAAGTATTTTTAATAAAATAACGTCATATGTTTATCTTTATAGGGATATTAACAACTTAACAATACTTAAATACTTTCGGAAATAGCTTGTAAGTAATTAATATTTGTTAGAATAATAAAAATAACACGTGTTAAAATAAAATGACGAATAATACTTGATAGGTATGACACGTTTTTCATAGACCAGCGCAGATAATTTATATTTAAAACAATGGTCTGGCAAGCTGCATTATATTCCAAACCCTAATCAAAGTATTTAAACAACGACCCATCCACTGCCTCCTATATATCATGGGATAAAACTGTATGCAAATTAAGAATTTTTGTTATACGACATAGGGTCATTAATAATTTAATATAGCTAATTATATATTTTATTATTTATATTGTATAACAATTAATTATACATTCATGCACACAAATTTTTATTTTTAAACTTAAAGATAAATTTTTAGGGCTAAATAATTGCATTAGGCAAACGTTCAACACATCACTACTCTAAAATGTGTTCTCTAATTAGCATAGAATTCGAGTAGGTAGTCTACCTTCAGATATATATATACTTTATTTGTAATAACATTTTAAAAACTCTGTAGTCTCTTGGTAGCGAAAAATTTAATTTTAAACACTCTGATAAACTCAACAAATATTATATAAATTATATTTGTTTATTTTTATAGTATAATACAAATATAACACTCCAATAAACATCATATTATGTAATAATTTAATTATAGATCTCTAGGTAGGTTGACATAATATTTTATATGTACAATGTACAATAGTTATAGATGTATAAATTGTAAAAAAAAATTATTAATTAAATCTGTTCATTTAAATCTTGGTTCATTAAACTTTTTTATTTTTGTGTTTACAAGAAAAATTATTTTTGCAGATAGAAATATAGATCAGTTTATACTTAGAGGGAAAAGGGATAGAAATAAAAGAATTCTCGTATTTATTTTTTAGTAATTATAGGGTACATTTTTTTATACAAAATAGATTTTATTTTGTTGCTGTAGTCCGTCAATGTTTGCACCATAAAAATAACGATTTTCTTAGGTTATATTTAAAAAGGAATAACCATAAATACTTGAAACTAAATGTTTATTATATCATTTTCTGTAAATGGAATGAATTCAATAATATTTTTTAAACATTTGACATTTTTAGATTCTGAACGAAGTGATGAATATATTGATTTTACAATGATGTGTTTTTTTTTTTGTGTACAGCATAACTTGTCGAAATAATACTACAATTTCAAACTTCAGGGGTGGTTTCCGATAATAAAGTGAATATCATTGGTGCATTATAGAGGTTAAAAGTAATCATTATTCAATAGCTTTCAAAAAAAATCGAGAAAAACAAAAAAAAAGTGACGTAAAAACGGGAATTTTTACACAAAACCAGTTTTCGACTAACTTTTTTTTTTTTAATATGCATGTAACTCAAAAACTAATCACTGTAAACACTTGAAATTTTCATCCAATGTTAATATTAATGTTTTCTATATACAGTTAAATTTTCAAAATATTTTGACTTTTTTTGAGCTATTTATAGACAACTGAAATTTTCGAATTTTTGATAATTTTTTTTTAAAGTGTAGATAAAAAAAATTGGGTGTCTAAAAAAAATTGAAAGTTGAATACAAGATCCCTTATGAGTTGTTCTTATGGTAGTTAAAAAAAAAATCAAAAATCGTTAGTCACATTATTTTATAAGGGTTTATAGTTCAAATTTTTACAAAATTACGTAACGATAACGATTTTTCTTCAAACGATTATAAATATTTGTTATTATTCAAAAAGTATAAGTCGTAAATACTTGAAAATTTCACCAATTATTTAGATTGACATTTTCATTACATAATTAAATTTTCAAAATATTTTGCTCATTTTAATCCTATTTATAGGCATTTGAAATATTTGTTTTTGTTTAGTTTTTTTTTTTTTTTTATAAATATCGATAAAAATTTTTGGCTAAGTCAAAATACTTGAAAATTTAATTCAAAGTTTCTCATAAGTTAGTCTTATAGTGATTCAAAAATTATAAGAATACATACTCACAAATTTTTTTTATTAACATTTGAAGTTTAAATATTGACAAAATCATGAATATATTTTGTAGATATAATTCATAAAAATTTTTGTATAAGTAATTAAGAGTTAAAATTTTAATACAAGGTTTCTCATACGTTTTTAATATAGTTGAAAATTTTTAAGATATATACACATTTTTTTGTAAACAATCGCAGTTAAGTACTGCAATTAAAATATCTAAAAAAATATACATAAATAGTGGAACCTCGATAACTCGAACCTCTAAAAGTCGAATTTTAGATAACTCAAATTTTTTTCCGCTCCCAATAAAGGCGGATATCGGGGGAACTTGATGGAACTTAAGCATTCCTAAAATCATAATTAAGTTACACCAAACGATTGATATATCTAGTAATGTGTGTTTACATAGATAAGAAAAACATGTTAAGCCCTCCCCCACGAAAGTGACCAATTATCCGTTCGAGTTATCGAGATTCTACTGCACATCTTTTTTTTTATAGAGATATTTTAAGTTTTTATTTGAACGAAATATTAGTAATTAAAACAAAGAATAATAATTTTAGTTTATTTTTCAATCTAAATTTAAAGATCAATCCTTTTTAAATTTAAATAATACGATTTTTTTTATTAGCTATTTAAGATCAACATTTATGATGATTACGAATTTAAACATAATAAAAGTAAGCGTCCAATAGCTTTAATATAAGTATATCACTGATAGCTCATAATAATAATAATAATAATAAAACAAAAAAGTAAATTTTACCTCGGGTTTTAGTCGTCTGTCTTCTTCAAATTCTGAACTGTGGGAAGACGTAGCAGTTACATCAGATCCATGATTCATATGTATATCATCATAAAAATTGAATGGCTGTAAATAAAGAAAATACATTATATGTAATAAACTAATAAATAATAAATTAGTAGTCTATTGATCTAATTATTTATATACAATGGAACCTCGATAACTCGAATCTGTTGGAAGCGAAAAAAAGTTTTAGTTGTCTAAAATTCGACTTACAGATAATATACGATATATATATATATATTGTAAGGCAGGAGCTAAGGCATTCCTTCGAGTTATCGAAAATTCGACTTATAGAAGTTCGATGTTTCATCGTATTAAAAATTCTGAGTCATTTTTATAATAACGATTTTTTCATTGTATTAGTTTATATATTATATATTAGTTTTATGGATATACAATTTGGAAATTTATGTTTGGGATGGGATGTCGCACTCGCATGTGTAGTTTACATCTTACACACGTACAGCATAGTACAGTTTCGTTTACTAGTTTCAATAGTGTGCTTTTAGTTTTGATATTAAAGTAAATTAACTTATTATAAAACTTTTAGGTAAGAACATTAGCTGTGTTTTATTTTATCATACTTTTTATATTTTAATTTTTAAGCGAGTTATGCGTTAAGAGTATGAAAAATATTTATTTAAATAAATTATTAAATATAATATATTTCACTGATAATTCTTTTAGTCATTTATAATTTTGTTCAGTAATTAGTAAATCATAAAATATAGGTAAATAAAACTAAAAAAATATTAAGCTTGGTTTTAGATGATCATAACAAACTTTGGGCTAAAAAATTTAAACAATGCATTATTTGAATTCAGAATTGTTACCACATTTAATGATAAATCATTAATAACATCCTGAAAACGTGGAGTATAAATTATATAAAAATTATAAAATTTATTTTATTTTTTTTGGTACTAAAACAAACTACCTATACACATTACACATAATAATTTATTATCAAAATATCAAATAAATGTGAACATTGAACCAATATTTAATTATTTGTAGGATTGTACACTAACAATGTAATAGGAAATCTGTTTTTATCAAGGGTGGTACACAATTTTTTTTTATTATACGTCATATTAATTAAATTAAGCTATATAATAAGTGTTTCTCTTTCATTTAATAATAGTTTGGAAAATATTGGTAAATTCATTTTATATTTTTATTGCACATTTAGTACATTTTACTACTTCAAATTGCATTTAAGTTCTAGTCATAAGTCATAACATCCATAAGCCAACGTCAATATCACTGATAAATTTATATTTTTGGGTTATTTGCTGATCTTTTATATATTTGCTGATAATTAAATACAATATACTATTAAAAATAGCTAATTAAATAAATAGACAATTGGCAAGAAAACCTAAAGGAAAAAAGTATTGGATCTCAAAAATTAAAATAAGAGAAATTATAATAACCAAGTTTAATACAAAAACAAACTCAAGACATAAAAAATAAATAGAAAAACCAATGAGGCTATAAATTACTATAAAACAGCAGCAGAGGAAATAATTTAATATGAAATCTAAGAGAAACATATATACATGATTAAACACTAGTCACTAACTGTGAAACAGCTATGCAAGAGAAGAACAAAACATTAAGAGTATTAAAATATAATACATATAACAAATGTACATTTTAGCACACTTAACACAGAAAAAGAGAGTTAAAACGTATAGTAAGTACAATCTGGGAAGAATTAAGCATAATATAAAAGATAAAGGAAAAAATTAATTTATAATTTTTGATCAATAGAAAACCAATCCATGTTTGTAAAACCAGACATAACTCACCTTGCTCAGAATCTTAAATTATGAATATCAATTAAATTGTATTAATATGAAGTACTGCTATTATTTAGTAGCTTAACACAAATAAATAATCCCATTAATAACCATGTTTATCTATACTAAATAAGAGTAATAAATAACTAATAATCAATAATAAACTATGAACTATACCAAAAGTTCATATTGTTTTTTTTAAGATTAGCTATTTTAACTCTTATTAACTCATAGAAGTCGATGGACATATTTTTATTTGATTAATAAATAGTATGTAATATGATAATTATATTTTATTATTGTTATTTAAACATACATACCACCTAACAAAACATTTTTTTATCAAATTTCTCATAAATAAATCATTTAAATCACAGTTTGTCCTTAAATAATTGCTAAACATCTTCAAGTAATTTAAAATTGGTATTGTAAAATACTATAATAGGTAGTACTTATCACTTATAATCTATGTAATGTACAATAAGTGAATCAATGTAGATTAATGTCAAATTAATTTTATAAATATTCGAGGTCACAAATAATAACTTGATTATCTAATAGAAAAATTAAAAAATATTTTTCACGTTATCCTGTTCATAAAAAATCAAACTATATATTTAAGAATTAATTTCAAAAACACCATATATTATTAGATATTAAATAAACTACACATGATTATTCCAAATCATTATAACATAAACTACTTAAGAGTTTAGTTTATCTCAGAAAAAAATGGATACAGTAGTCATACAAATTATAATACAACTACTAGGAACCATTTTTTACTTTTAGTAATACTTTGCATTTAATATTCTGGGTTTTCGACCAATTAACATTTTTTATTGCCATTAATTTCAAATATAGAAACAAAAACTGAAAAAATTTAAAATATTTTAAAAGTTTTATCTTTTATAGAAAATGGTTATACCAATTACCACATTTATTGAAAGTTTTAAATATCTAGTCATTTGTTTTGAGTTCTACTAAAAAACAAAATCACTCATGTTAAAATCTGATTTTGTGTAAAGCTTCTCATTTTCTATTCATTTTTATTCATTTTTTTCAGTTATTTTGTAAAGTACTAGACATTTTATTTTTGATTTACTAAAAATACCAATTAAATCCAATGTATTATACCAAAATCTAAAAATGCTTCATCACAGTTGATAATAAATCATTTATTTAACTAGAAAAATTTTCTTCATATACACATAAAAATTAAAATACTATATAGGTACCAAAGTAAAATCAATGAATTTATTATACTTTTCAGCACAAATTTTTGTAATAAAAATAATAATCATGAAAAAAAAATTAGATACAGTAAAATTGATAAAACCTACTACACTACTAATAGTAAAATAAATTACTACAAAATCAGCATAAATATATATATATATATATATATATATAAGCTGACATGCAGTCTTCATTCAAAATCTTATAATTATACAATATAATGGTTTATCAATTAACATTCATTATAGAGACTTTTCAATGACAAGGTAGGTAACACCTACTATACTGCCAGGCGGTTACCTACTTTCCCCATTTTTTGGTTTGTTTATATTGTAATAAATGATAATATTACATACCTAAATATTAATATACCTCAAATATATTAAGTAGGTATATTATATTATACAATATAATAATTTTCCTGGAATTTAAGTTTGTACCTTTAACATCAATTATACATCTTTAGATACATAATATATATATACACAAATAATAAATTTTTTATAGTACTGATTCAATGGTAACTGAAAAATAATGAATTATCACTCTTATAAATATTTATTAATATATAATTAATAATTATAGTAGAGGTAGTCAACTTGTGGCTCATGTCTTATTTATAAAACCAAAATTCACTTATTATTATTATGAATTTAAATTTTTTGTGATACATATTTAAAATGTATTTACAAACATTTTGATTTTTTATATCATTGTATTCATTATTTAAGTATACGGCTCACAAACATATTATGTTAGATACCCCTGTTATATAATTTCATAAAAACAATTCAGGCCAATTATTATTTTCTTTTAAAACTAAGTCAAGATGAATTTAAAAGGATCATTTATCAATAATTTACTATTTTAGTTAAAACAATTGCATGACATACCTAAATCAAAACATGATTAATAGAATACAACTTAACTGTAATTTTAAGGTAAATAGTAAATACTTCTTATACAAAATATAACACACAAATAATATTAATTGTTGATTATTTAAATATCCCAATAAACAATTAATTAAGAAAATATATAAATATAAATATATATTAACAATAATAATGAAAATAGGTTGGTTGTACTTATAATTAGACTATTATTATTTAGCATATATATTTTATAATTATAAGTTTTGAATAGTTTGAACAAAGTAGAGCATAAGTTATACTGGAATATACATTTTATAGAAAGATTAATGCATTGCTGTTAGATAATGAGCTGAGTGATGTATTGATACAATGATATGTTTTTTAAGTGTGTCATCATGTTTTGGAACAATACAAAAAAAAATTCTTCAGTTTTTAATAATGAGGCTAATATCCAGAAGAAAATTGGATCTAATTAGCTTGTATTAGGATGGTAATTGAATTAGAAAAATTCTCAATATTTGTTGAAAGTATGTAATGGAGATAAATTTAATTCAATTACACGATATCAGTTTATAATCAAATTAATTTTGATTTTTTGTAGCAACTAAAAATAGTATAAAAATATATAGGTACTTAATAATATCAGTTAAAATAGTTAAAAATGTAATAGGTACCTACAAAGTTTTTTGTAAATTGTTCTTAAAGTAAATATTAAGTATTACAAATAAAGTTACGATATACTTATTAAAAATTTTTTTTAATAAAACCACTACCTATAATTTTTTAAGTTTTCAAGTTAAAATTTTACCAAAATTAGATATTTTAACTTAAAATTAAAATTTCTTCTAGAATGATTTTTGTTATTTTGTTAAAATTCAAAAAATATTAATTGTAAGGACTTAAGACATTTCAATCATCATTTTTTAAAATTAAATTCCTAGAATATTAGAATAATATGATACAATATTTGGTCATAATTGTTTTTTTTATAAGCAATGATAAATCCCCCATTCAATGACGAGATGTACTGTAAAGCTACTAGACTACATCCACATTTTTTATCACTTGAGAAATATTAATTATAATATGTTTAACTATTAAAATAATATTATCAGTAATAAAAATGTTAGCTTTGTTTGAATACATTAATATTTTCAAGATAATAACTTATATTTCTTTTAATTTAGTATTAAATATTAATTTAATTCAAACTTCAAAATAGTAAATATATTCATTAAGTTCCTAGGTTAAATGTAAATAACTTAAATTTTATTTAATTATAAAATAAAGAATATTTAGGAATTTAAGAACTCAATTTAAATAGTATAAAATTATAATGTAAGAATAATTAAAAAGAAATAATAACAATAAATACTTGGTACTTACATCTGGTCGAAATTGAGTTCCATAAACATGTGCACTGCATACAGGTTTTGTAAGTAGTGATATAGGATCAAATCCAAGTTGTAAAAGTGATTGTCGATTTTCAACTTTAAGCTGACGAATATCCAACATTAATCTTTTTATATCACCTAAGACCTAAATTTTGAATGAAATAAAAGTTCATCAAATATGTATAATGTCATTGTAAACAATCAAATGATAAACAAAGAAATCATACATTAATACTTATAGGTGGACTTTTTAAGTCAGATTCATTGATAAGTAAAAGAGCACGACCATCAATGCAATGATCTTCAGTAAGTATCCGAGAATATTTACTATGACCCTTTTTCTCCAGCCAAATGGACACTTCTCGTGGATTCCAATTAATTACAGGTTCCATTACAAAACTTTTTTTTAAAAAGTATTACTGACAGACAAACTATGTGAATATTGAATAAAAATAAATAAATTTAAACTCATGGCGCGGGTTTTAGTTAATTTTTAATGCACTTCAAAAGATAGAAAAATATAAGTATAAACGATTGAGGACGATGAAGTCTTACAGTTCATCTAATCTACTCCGAAGAACGTCGACTACGTCAATACGTAGCTACGGTCTACGACTATATAGACAGTAATGCAGTAATCGAGTAACGGTCCTACCGAGCGATTATAGTGAGTAGTGACTAATAACAGTAATAACTAAAAAAGTGCAACAACGCATAATAAGCAACTGCTGCCAGTATGAGTATACTAATACTATTCAGCGAATAGTATTGGCATCTCGCATACTTTGGTCAATGAAGGATGTGATTTGTGAATTAGTGATACCCAAACTGATTATAACTGATTATTATAAAATGATTATTGATAAACGTGATAGTGGTATAAACATGATAAAGAAAAACAATGCTCACACATCGTGTGTACATAAAATTGTAATAACTTATAACAGTTATAATAGTTATAACATTTTTTAACGGATAACAAATCACAATACTTGAGAATAGAAAAATAGAAATTTTATTTTAACAATCAATTATATAGTTGATATTCTAATTTAAAATATTACCTAAACATTTCCTAATTCGTTTTCTAATGTGGTTTGACTGTTCTAGGAAATCTCTCATCCACAGATATATTATAATCATGAAGATAATAATTATTAATAATATTATTATTCATTAACTATACCTATATAGCCTATAGGTACTAATTTACATTATAATAAAAACATTTAAAATGTTTTTTTTTTAATTGCATTAAACCACGATTTTGAAAAAATTACCTTAAATTATGAATTGTTAAAAAAGGTTAAGTTTTGGTGTTGGTCACATTGTCAAGTACCGCCATTTTCCCGCGTTTATGGGCACTATCTTTTGTGAATTGTAAATTGTAATTGCGAATCGTCGTCTATCGAGTACCGAGTATTCTTTCTATCTTAAGCATTTAGTCTATTAAACCATCAAACAATTATTTACTTTTCATTTTATCCTAACCCACATTATTTTGTCGATTTTCTCAATTATATTTTTATTATATTAATTATTTTCTCTAACTTAATTACTCAATAACCATGTTTGAAGCAAGACTTTTGAAGAGTGGCCAGCTCAAAAAGATTTTGGAAGCCATTAAGGAACTTTTAAAAGAAGCAACATTCGATTGTTCCGATTCCGGGATTCAACTTCAGGCCATGGACGACGCCCATGTTAGCTTAGTATCCATGTATTTGAAAAGTACTGGTTTTGATAAATTTCGATGCGATCGGAACTTGTCAATGGGTATTAATCTAGAAAGGTATATATTATAAGCACATTGTTGCTTCTTAAAATATGTTGTCAGATAGTTAATGATATTATATTTATTCATATTATATTATTTTAGCATGGTGAAAATTATGAAATGTTGTTCTAATGATGACATTATGACTATCAAAGCACAAGATAATGCAGATACTCTTACTATTATGTTCGAGACATCAAACCAAGAGAAAATGTCAGACTATGAAATGAAACTCATGAATTTGGATCAAGAACATCTTGGTATACCTGTATGTTGAATCTTTTAAATATTTATATTTTTATGTCTGGTAGATTATGTATTTTTAATTCAAATCTGACATAGGATTATAGGAAATCCCCAAATCCAAATTATAGTTATATACTAATTATAGTTAAAAATTTACCAGAAACGGTTCCATTTATGCCTTACCATTCATGAAAACCCTTCTTGTCGCCTTTTGCGGAAATGGTATAGAAACCTACTATATTGAGTGCGTTGAGAGAGCGCAAGTCCGTCGCACATTCTCCTTGCTATCAAAATTGGTTTCCCTATAATAGAATGACGATTGGGGATGTGCAGAAAAACCGATTTTGGTCGCCGTTGACTTGCGCTCTTTCAGCGTACTCAGTATAGATAACAATATTCTTTATCAAATAAAAAAAAAATATGAAAGAAAGTGTTATCAATAAGTGGCTTCCTTAATCTAGTTGTTCAAGTACATATACTCTAATTGTGTCTGCAAGTACATATTGTGTATTTATTATTAAAGTAAAAATATATGTATATTGTATTGTGAATTTAATGGATAAAAGTAATATAATATGATAATATGATGTATCAGTTAGGAGAGTTCATTAAAAAATTACAATATTCATCGGACAGCTTATTTAATTATATATTTAAAAATTAATTGCTATCTACTAAAATAAGATAAATTGTTTATATTTTTAACACTTCAGGAATTGAAACCAAAAACTTGAAACCAATTTTCTAGTAATATTTTTTGAATAATTCAAACTTAATTTGAAACATAAATGGTTAATATCTAAACAACAAACTTTGTCCTATACTGAATTTTTGGTTTAGTATACCCACATTTCGTTGTGTAAGTAGTTCAGAAAAAACCTAAAAAAAATACCAATTGATTGGTTAAATGAATGACATAAATATATGCTACAGCAAAAAAATGTCTCAAATATTGCTAAAATAGAGAAATAAAGTCCCTCAAAATGTTAAACATATTTTTGCCTATATGAGTTATCCTTAGTCAACTATTTATAAAATCAAGAATATATTCTCACAAAGTTATAAAGTTCACTATAATAATTGATAAAATAATCACATACTCGCTTAAAATTAGTCTTAAGTTACATTATCTATTGATACATTTTTATTCTAATATTTCAGAATATGTAGTATCAATTTCTATTTAATTAATATTAACATAGTACTACATTTTCTTAGCTTCAGGAATAGAATTACTATCAATTTCAAGTCATTCACAAATCACAATTAAACTTTTTAACTAAACTTTTTGAACTTAAAAACTAAAAGGACATAAATATGAACTATAGTTTCCTATAATATATTATACTCTTTCTAATTAATAATATTATAACAGTAATTGTTACAATGTATAATTAATTATTATTTCCTTAATGAAAAATTAATATTTTTCATCCCTATTTTGAAAACCCTTTTAAAATTAAATTTAATTTAATTTAACTAAATCACAATGTATAATAATTAATAATAATATAATTTGGAAATCATCATAGATTATATATATTGTATGAAAAATAAATTTAGATGTACCTATTAATTAATAAATAACTATAACTTATAGTTTCTTTTTCTATTCATTATGTTTTTAAATATACTAAGTAAAACATACTTACTGTTATTTGAATGTCTGATGGTCAATGGATTTTAATTTGCTAAAAAAATAGAGTAAATGTTTGATGATAAATGCTTGTGTTTTTATTTTAAGGAAACAAATTATTCTTGCGTAATTAAGATGCCTTCAACTGAGTTTGCAAGAATATGCAGAGATTTGAGTCAGTTTGGAGAATCTGTTATTATTGCTTGTACTAAAGATGGTGTAAAATTCTCTACATCAGGTGACATTGGTTCAGGTAAGCTAACATCATAATACTATTAATTGTACAATGAAACTATTAATTGTTTTTATTTTAATTTAAATAGCTAATGTCAAACTTTCTCAAAGTGCATCAATTGATAAAGAAGAAGAAGGAGTTTCCATTGAAATGCAACAAGCTGTATGTTTGACGTTTGCTTGTCGTTACCTGAATTTGTTTTGCAAAGCAGCTCCTTTATCTCCACAAGTAATATATTATATTTTGCTGAAAAGTTATTTTAGTTATTAACTAATTTTTTTTTTAGGTTATTTTATCAATGTCTGGTGATGTTCCATTAGTAGTAGAATATCAAATTGAAGAGTTGGGTTTTATCCGGTATTATTTAGCTCCTAAAATTGAAGAAGATGATTAATTTTAATTGTATTATTTATCTATAATAGATCTTAAGGACAAACTTAATTTTTTAGTTTTTTAACAGAATTCTTATTTGTATACATGAAAACAGTCAGTTTTAATGTTAATATTTTCATTTATTTCTATTAAATATTTACATTATAAGATCGTAAAAAATAAAGTACTGAAAGTAATATAATATATAGTAATTAATAATTATTATTGAATTACTGAGCATATAATAAAAGTACATTTTTAATATTACAATTTCACATTATTATCGGGATTTGGGTTAAATATAATAAATATTTACTATAAGTAGAAAATCTTCGAAAAATAATGTAAAATGGAATGAGATCCTAATTATTTTTACATCACTATATACATTTTATTAGGATTTTACACAATATTATTATATAATTCAATATATGCAGGAAGACAATGATCTTTTTTATCATTGTTGAAAAATAAATTTTAATTCTTAACATCTGCTTATTTTGTACTAGTATCAAAACTATGATATACTTAATTAAAAGTTAAATAAAATAAAAAATGCTGGAAAGATGAAAAGCGTTGCACTAAAACAAAAGTAACATTATTTCATATAAAACTGTATGAATTTGGTATACTTTTTTACAACATAATGTGTTGAAAAATGTCTTAATAGTTATTGGAAGTAAAATTTTAAAGGAGCTTATTATCGAAATACATGACGTATAAGCTTGTCAATAAAAATTTAAAGAATTTAAGGAAAGTAAATGAAATTGGAAATTTTCCATGTAAATTCAATTATGCATTTAGCATTATATTCATGAACTCTAAAAATAAGTTAGACCAAAAAAGTAAAAATGTAATCTTAATTTGTAAACAATTATGTTAATTTAATATTTTTATGTTGTAGGGGGTACTTCATCTTGGGCATTACAGTATTCGACCATTGCATTAGGACTTATGACTGTATCGTGTAATGTTCTCATGTGTCTTAGTAGATTACTCTTTACATTAAAACCTTTATTGCAGACACCACACTGGTACGGCCGTTCACCTGTGTGTGTCCGACTATGTATTAACATGCTCGCATGCGACGGAAACGTCTTAGTACAAGTTGGACACACTTTGCGGCCATTCATTATTCTTGGTCGCGGTCGTTTGGCTGAGGGTAATATACCTGACCCACCGCTTGCCAAACTATTTGTAATGGCCAGCTGTTCCTCCGTATGTGCACTTTGAATATGTCGCACCCAATCTCCGGGTGTTTGGTACTCTTGTTGGCATAGTTCACAACGTAAGGGGGGTAACTCTCCTCCGTCATCATCGTCCTATTTTGTAATAATAATTATAAAAAAAAAAGAATCATTATTAGGATGCTATTAAAATATTTACAAAACAGTTTGTTTTTGATATAGATTGTAGACGCATAGGCGAATAAGTATAATACACGTACTGTGGTTTTTCTTCGTTTTCTTTTCGGTAAATCGGTAATTGAGCCTAATTCGTGGGTTTGTATATGCCTAACCCAAAGGGCTGGTGTTCGAAATGTTTCTTGACACATGTCACATGTCAATGGAGCATAATAATCAGAATCGGCTTCCTCATCATCATCGTCGTAATTGGAATACAGCTCCTGAAAATTGTATAGGTTAGTACTTAGTATGCGAAGAAGAACATTAGGTACATATTTTTTTTCCTGCTTTACCATGCGCAACATAGTAAATTGGTGATTAGTAAAACCAATTTTATGTTTTAGTTTTAATATTAGAGTGAATTAATCTTATGCTCATTATTAAACTTTTAAGAACTTTAACTATGTTTTTATAGCTAGCTTTTTAACGATGTTTCAAAACTTTTCTTCTATATGATAAAATATTTTTACCTAAACAATATTTTACGAAATCATCATAATTATCATAAAAATTTAAACATCGTAAAAAAGTCAACATACAAAATAGGTACAATTAATGCATACATGTTTTTAGTTTTAAATTTAACAATAGAACAATTCACTCTACTAAAATTCTTAAGAGTTGTACTCAATAATACCTTTATTTAAGGCTAGTAAAAACTTAATAATTTGGACTACTCAGTGAACATATCATTATTTTCAATTCTTTACTTGTATTTTAGTGCTTGGTATTATTTTTTAAATCTCTTACCGGTTGAATGGTCATTTCAGTTCGATCACTGTCGTTCCATTCAAGTGGTTCTTCCTTGACGGTGATCTCCAACTGCAGTGCGTTGTGCATGGGGTCTTCGTTTTCCGAATTTTCTTTTTTAACCTCACCATCGTCGTTGTCCTTGTCTTTTTCGTTTTCCTTATTTTCGTTGCCATCAGACAACACCGATAGCGGCATATCACCTTTGGACTTCTGCTTCGACTTGTCATCCTTGTTATTGTCGGGTGTCTGCTGTCTGGGCACCACGCCCACCGTGTTCTCGTTGCTCCGGCACAGCCCTCTCACCCTCAAAACTTCACCAGCTTTCAGCACCCGGTCCAGCTGGCTGTTGGTGACCGTTGCTTCGCCACTGTACATGTATTGGAGCAATATGCAAAGCGTACGATAACTGATATCGGCCGGCAGTACTATGACCAAATTATTGGATAGGCAGCTCTGGAACACTTGGTTCAGGTACGCGCTGCAGGCCGACAACACGAAACGGTGCGCCGACACGTTGCGACCGTCGGTCGTACTTAGCGTCACGTCGGTGAACGCCGTGGTGCCGTGTAACGTCGCAATAGTCGAATGTAAATGAGCACCATGACTATGCCATTTCAATTGGTAGTTTTCAGCATTTGCCATATTGGACATAATACCGGAAGTAATCTGCAACAAAAAAAAGTTTGGATTTATTTATCTGTTGCAGATAGGTAGTTTTTTAAATATTATTAATTTAATATAAGTATACGCTATAAGTTATAGACATATAACTAGACCAATATTTTTGGGGATGCAATAAGTGAAGAGTTCGAAAACACATATAATAATTTATATGTATTAATAGTTTATACATAGGTAGGTAAAATCATATTAAATTTATTAATATTGAAAATATATATTAATCTTTAGTAATGATATTTGTGTAAGTATTAATGTGTTATCTATAAATATGTGTTCATATAAATATTATCATATAAAATATAGATCGAATAATAATAGAATTATATTAAAATTAACAGCATATTATTCTAGTGTTTATACTACGAGTATTTGTAGGAAAAGGAGATATCAGTTTGGTACTGGCCTGCAACACGGTTGCACGATTGACCGTTTAGTTATTACTAATTTTAATTATGTGAACAGTTCACTGGTTTCAGTGGGGGTTTTGATCTAACCTCAAGAGGGGGGGTTGTTAAAATGTCAACTCCCCACCCCTCAATACAAATTATAATCTAGGTATTAAAATACGAGTTACATTAATACATAATATAAAAAAAATCGCCCAAAAAACCATAAAAACCGCCACTGACTGGTTTCACTCTGTTGAAAGCATTTTCACCTCTCTATAAATTTCCAAATTTAAACGGTAGCTGTCATCATCTCCTTATTCACCTATCCAAATGGGGCAAAAACACCAAGATATATTTGTTTCGCAAAAATTGTGCCTAGTTTCACGCTTTCGTGCCACTAACACATTGACCCTACAAGATCATAATTCATAATTAGAAACCTGCACCACACTACATTTATTTTTAATATATCTGACTCACTTTTGGAGTTAGGTCCCTCAACCAGTCTTATCACGAATATCATCAAAAATGACCACATCTTTAATCAATTTCGCAAACCCAAATTAAAGTCCAGTTACCTTATAGATCGTAGGACCAATAATAATAAATAAACAAAAACGAATATTTCAAATGCCTATACATATAGCATTAAAATTAATGAAATATTTTTAAAAGAAAATTTTATAAAGAAAACTCCAATCTAAACAACTGGTGAAATTTTCAAGTATATACGACTTATAATTTTTGAATTATAACAAATTTTTAAATTCGTTTGACTCGTTTGAGAATAAATCATTATCGTTACGCAATATCGTAAAAATTTAAAATTCAAATGCACTTATAATCTTTCCTATAATGATGCTTCGAGTTTACTCTATAGCTACTTGAAGGAAAACTCTTGGCAAATTTACTGTTGAATTTTTTAACCTTAGATATAAACACAAAAATATTTATGATTTTTCAACTACAAAATTACTAGCAAATTTTCGTGATTTTGGCATATTTCGTAAAAATTCGAACTATAAACACTTATAAAAAAATTGTGACTAACGATCTTTGATTTATTTTTAACTACAATAAGAACAACGCATAAGGAACCTTGTATTAATTTTTCAAGTATTTTTGGTCATCTAAAATTTTTTTATTGACACTTTATAATTACCTTCGGAATTGGTTCAAGAGAGTTTTCTCTTGCTCTCGTAAGAAGTTTGACCTTAAAACGTTTTTCTTCAATTTTAATTGGACGAGGGCTGTGATTATGATTACAAAACTTATTGGAATGTACAGTGAATTCATCTGAAATTATTACACGAGCTCCACAGTTTTCAATACACTTCCAATATTTTTTATTTTTTATTTTTCTATCAATTCTAAAATAATAGTTATTGAAAATAAGGCATTCCCCTTTTCGCTGTGTAGAAATATATTCAATATTCGACATTATTATTTAAAAATTGTGAACTGTAAATGCACTAATATCTACAGGTGATAATCATACGTGATACCACACTGACTTGGTTGTTAACTTTGCAGTTATCGCTGCGACGACACACTATATTATTCATTTTATTTTATTTGTATAATTATTGGGGATTTATCAATCGATAACTTCAGAATTGAGAATTGAGATAGTATTATAGCACTAAGATGGTTTCAAATAATAAATATTTCTCTATGTCTATTTATCACTTTTCAAATCAAAAATTCATAACCATGTTCTAAGAGTCTAAGACAAAAATAATTTGAGAATTATGCGGAAAAATGGGATTAATTTGGCGGCGACATGAGATACGACTAAGTGATCCGCCTGTGTTGAAACTGTCAGAGCTACGGACACACCTTAAACTATTTCCATCGTCAATCACGCTATGTTGAATGTGAGGGTAACCACTCAAACATTTGCACTAAAAAAAGTAATCCAGCCTGCAAGTGTGCCCTTTGCATGGCTGCATGGGCAATTATACCTCCAGCTACAAAGGATGTCCAATATTTAAAGTATTTCTTAAACGTCGCAAAACAACTAATACAAAACCATAAACTTCGAATACAGTATTCACGTCCTCTTGTCTCAAAACTACCCCTCACATTCACATAGCTTTTTACGCCTCTATCGCTGACTAAAATAACATATTTTTACGTGATAGCCACACTAACAATAAGTCATTTAATAAATTTATTTCAGAATTTTCCGCATTAATTAATCCCTTCATTGCGCTTTTTACAGTTGTTCTAAACAAACAGCTTATTCCATAGTCCAAAAATTATTCTTACCTTATCATCCAAATTAATACAATATTTTTAATCACCGTATTTACTATCTGTAATTTGTTCATTTTATGAGTGATAAGTTTTCAATTCATATTTATCTTAATTATTATATGTTTTACTGTTTTAATGTGTTATTATCTTGAAATGAATTTTAGTTATCTTATGTATATTTTTAATAATTGTTGAGCTATCATATAGTTACACTAGAAGCTAATAAAAATAGATTTAAAAATAAAATAAAATAAGAGATAATCGATGAAATAAATCAATGTTGTTTTCTTTAAATATTTTATAGGTAGGTCGTAGGTAAAACTTAATATCTGATGCAAAATAAATATAAACAACACGTTATATATAATATATTTATACCTATTTGTCATTTATAGGAATTGGGTACTATACTATGTATTACTATATAATACTTAATGCATGATTTATTAGAAG
This sequence comes from Aphis gossypii, assembly GCF_020184175.1. Classification (NCBI taxonomy): domain Eukaryota; kingdom Metazoa; phylum Arthropoda; class Insecta; order Hemiptera; family Aphididae; genus Aphis; species Aphis gossypii. The sequence continues at coordinate 15,390,176 of NC_065530.1, forward strand.
GAGGATTAGAAACGCCCAATCCACATTCTTCCATCAATCCGTTCGTTAATTGTACATAAACAATGTTTAAAAAATCTAAAGGTACATATATTATTTAATACTACGTGCATTATACCTTTAGGACTTCAGAGTATATAAATATCAAAATATTGATACAAAGTGACAAACTTTCCATTTAAAGCTATATTACAGTTGCTATGCTTATACAAATAACCGAACTACGAATTCTTATAAATGATTCTTTATTATTATAGAATTTATGAGTCGTTATAAGTTTATAAAAATTTTACAGTAACAGTATTACTCTATATTGCCTACGTAGATCCAGATTTGTCTTTGTCCTAGGTCTTTCAGTTAAAATTAAATATGTATTTACTATTTAGCTAATATATTGATTTTACAAAAATTTACAAACCATAAGTTATTTTTTTTGTGTCTAAATACTATTTTTTAGCAGCAAAAGTGCTTCAACTTAATCAATCTTATTTTTAGGTCTAAATGGTTATTTGGTTACAAATAGAATTTACATTTTATATTTTGAGGTAAAATTCCTTTACTGTGTTCCCTGTACTTTTCGAAATAATTAGGAAAAACTGAAAAAAATTATATTTAATCAACACAGAACGCCAGTAAATTTAGACCACGATAGATTATATTATATTATTATACTTTTACTATAATCTACCGTGATTTAGACAAAATTAATTTTTTTTTTTTGTTGTAACTTAAAAATGAATAATCTATGATAGACTATTTTTTTTTACTAAATATTTGTAATAGCATTTAATAGACATAGATACATGATAAAATTCTCAAAATATATCGACTTCTTTTTGAGCTTATTATTATAGAAATTTTTGATTTATGTTGATTTATCGTTTAATATATTATATAATTTGATGATAAAAATGAAATTTTTAAACTGCAATTCGTCTATAGTGCAACCATTGATTAATGATTATACATATATTAGGTAGGTATCTGGTTTATATTATAATTTATAGAATAATATATTTTTGTATATATATATTGAAAACCTATATTTTTAGCTACCTATACAGTAATAACTACATGTGTAGGTAAACTGAAACTGGGGCATAATTTTAGATTGTAAGGGGTTAGGGGAGCGATGATTGGTCTTACATTCTTACAATAATATATAAATACTTTTTGGAACAATAAAAATATTTAAACTTTGATAGCGGTTTCTGATATAAAGTTGAAACTTCGAGGGGTTGGGACTTTGGGAGTTAAAAGTAAAAAAAAATAGCAAAAAAACCTTCAATTTTTGACAAAATCAATTTTTTTTTTTTATTGAACTTAATTTAAGGATAAATAGTTAAAGATCTGATATTTTCACTAAATACTATTCTTTTTGTGCTATTTATAAACATTTGCAATTTTAAACTTATTTAATAGTCTTGTTTTAGATTAATTTATGTGATAAGTGATAATATTTTTGTTTGTGAGTAAAAAGTTTTGAAAATTTATTACGATATTAATTATCTATTTTTAACCTAAAGTAAAATATATAATATATTACTGGAAAGTTAAATTGTTTTTTTTTTTTTTGAGCGCTTTATATTAGAATTTTTACGACATTATTGCATATTATTCACCAGTAAAACAATTTATCCCCCACAAACGATTTTTATTGTTTTGTTGTAATTCAAAAGTGAATAACTATAGATGCTTGAAATTTTAGGTAAAATAAAATATTTTCTTAAGTTATAATATTTTGAAACTATGGTCAACAATGGTTATGCTAAAATTAAACAAGGGCGTTTTTAGCACCCTACAATCACCTCTTATCAATGTGGCAAAAGGCAGGTAACTATAATACCTAATATATCTTATATATATCATTTTTTTCATTATTATTTATTTTATTTATTTGGTATTAAATGTGGCTCTATTACAAATATTAACCTACAACGTCTGCATTATGCTGATTGTAAATAACATGTTATAGATAATACAATTTTATATTATTCTTAAACAAAATAATATGAATTTAAGTTAAACGGAAAAATATAAAGCTCGCGAACTAGGGTATTTTTTAACACGATCATCGATTTCTGCACTGTACACCGTCTACATGTTTAGAGTAAAGATGCACGAAAATTAGTGCCATACGGATTTACGCGTGGGTGGGGTTCGATCCCACATCGAGACAACAAGTTTATTTTTATACATTACAATAATAATAATAAAATTAAAAATTGGATGATTAAATACGAGTTTTATAATACCTACAACTATTATAGGTAGGTACTAACCACTGTACATACACTTAACAGGTATACAGCAGTATTATAATAATAATATATATGCAGGACAATCCACTAGACACTTTTTAATGTAAATTATTAAAAAGAATAAATATGTGGTGATAAATTATTATAAATCGAACGAATTCGTTGTTTAAAGGAAAAACGCAGAGGTGAGAAATGATCATGTTTGGTGAATCGCTTGCCGCGTATTATTTAAAACTCAAAATCTGTGTACCAAGATACTTTATAAAACATATTATAAAAGTCTATCGCAAAAGCTTGAAACAATCGGTAATATTATTATAGTTATTCATAATATAATTTACAGATCCTGTCAACTACTGCACAGTTGGCAACCGGTTTGTGAACGAATATACTTTTTGCCGCGGCGTTCTTATTAATATTAATACATAATAATATATCGGCTAGAAAACGTATAAAATTAACGAAATATTATAATATTTTGTTTCGTAGTAACGATGCGTATGCCCATTAGTCGCCACTAGGTAAGTCGTAATAATTAGTATCGTTTTATAGCCAGGTGGTGTCTGTCGTGTGGCGGCGGTGGCGGTGGTGGCGGCGGCTGTGTGACGTGCGACTATACTATATATATAAGTATATAATATATATACGTGCCAATTATATGTGCGCGGTATATACGATCGCGACTTCGACGGACCTCTCGCGGCCGGTTTCGTTCGCGCGTATAATTTTTTTTTTCATCATTATTATTATTATATTATTTTTACCTGCGGTCGCTATATGGCGTAGGTATAATCCTTGACAACGGATCCACGACGCCGACCACTGCTGTGTATACGCTCCGGCCGATGGCGAGTCGGGCTACGACAAGTCGGGGGCCAGCTGCTGACGACGACGACGACGACGGCGTCGGCTGCGATGCGTGTACGACGGCTGCTGCGGCACGGGACGGCGCGGCGAAAATAAGCGGTCGGCGAGACAGGAGCATGTACACGCGCTATACGCACACTGCACGGGGGCGGCTTGTACGGGAAACGCGCGCGGCTTCGGCGACGGTTGAGCGCAGAGAAAAAAATCGATAAACAATACTGATTATTGATTTTGGCACCGCCGATGACGCGGCGGCCGCCACTGTTCCCGTAGTCGCAGTAGTCGTATAGCACACTATAATATACACACACACACACACACACACACACACACCGAGCACGCGCCGCCAGCACGTTATATATACGTAGTCCGAACGCCCCTCTTCTTCGCCCCGTCCTCTGCTGCTCATCACCAGTGTCGTACGGGGCGGCGACGCCTCGGCGACGGCCGGGGGGGAGCTTATTGCCGAAAAACCCAACCTCCTTGGCAAGTCGGCGAAAAGCGTATTATATAGCTGCTGGTATATACCTAGCTATAGGTACGACAATAACCGACGCGTCGCTACAGCTGCAGCTGCAGCAGATCATATAATATTATATTTTATAACCGCTGTATAATGTATATATCATTATAATACGCATGAAGGTATATTCTAAATTTATATTTATAATAATATGTATAATAACGATATGTTTAATTATTATTCCTCTATACTACAATATTATATGGCAGACGCAGGATGACTGATACGTAAAATACAATTTGATTTTGCCGGTTAGGGTAGTATAATATATATTATATGCCTATGTGATCTGTTTACAGACTAGATTTTATGCTCATTTATTTGTGGCATCTCTTTCGCTATGTTGTAGATAAAAAACACTCGAGATGTATAAACATGATGCAGAAATGGAATTTTATATCTTTTTAACAAGTAAGTACCTATATGTATATGGGGTACACACTATACAGTATACACAGGTAAACTGTCCATCATATTGTTTTATTTGTCTACAGTACCTAGGTATAAGTTATAACATATTAAACAGAACTTGAGACGATATCGTAAGACGTATATTATATTGATATTTATACAGTAACGTACTTAGACCTCAACTTTGAAGGTGTTTTAATTTTTAAATTAACATATTGGATGACCTGAGTACCTACCTACCTAACACCTGAACATAATAATACATATCATACATTTTACTAGATTATTAATTTTTATTCATGTTGTTATTTTTAATTGACATGTCAAAATAAAATGAAGTCTAAAATAACCTTCCTTAGGTACTACTGAGTTGTATGCATTTTAAATAAATTGTTGAATAATAATAATTTAGATATTTTTTTTTTTTAAAACATAAACTTTTTATTTTTTTTCCGAAAAAATATGGACCACTTCATTATTTTGGATTGGTATTCCTCTATGGATACTTAGATGAGTCAATCCATTTAGTCGATGATTTTCCCCTCACGATTGTCGATTACAGATTGGCTATAATTACACCGTTCGTTCACGTCCATACCTATCTACAATATTCTCATGGAAATACTCATGTATTCCCGTAAGTACCCACATTAGATAATGTAAGCTGTTCTTACATAGAACAATATTACAAAGGTATTTTAAAATGTACGCTGTTTATTTTATTAAAATGGACAATTTGTTATAACTAAGTACAATACAATTAATTACAGGTATCATACATTTTAATTTTTTCATAATAACATAATTCATCCTAAAAAATTCGAGGGATGGAGGGAGATTATCCTCAACCCCTATCCCCCATTAGTACTCCATTGGATACCTTAATACCTAATACATAGTATATACATAGAAAATACATTTTAAAAAACCTTGCGTTCGAGATTTGTATTTCAGTTAAAACTAATAAGTATGTATATTAAATTTGAAATTTTGAACCATGCAGTCCAACGATTTACATTTACTACACGTCTGCACGTATACGGATTATATTTAGGTTACCCAAATCAACATAAAAGCAAATATATTTATGCGTATATCTAGTCAGTCCACGAAGTACATATTACATACTTGTGTGAACCTTATTTTTCATCAACATAAAAAAAAACTATAAGATATAAAATAGAAAATGTCTATAAATAGAATTAATAGCTGATACATTTAGAAAAATTATAAATGTCTTAAATATACTAATGCAAATACTTGGTGAACATTTCAAATATTTACGTTTAGTGATTATTCATTTTTAAATCGTAACAAAAAAAAACCTAAAAACATCAGGTGTTGACGTGCTGTAAGTGTGAACTGCGTCGTAAGTATCTTATCCCGTTAGATTGGGCACTGAAAAATTTTTACCCTTAAATATCAATTGGATTCAATTTACTACTAGAAACCCCTCTCGATGTTGAAGCATTAAACTTTAACCACAAAAATAATTTTCACACTCGTCACTATTATCAGAGTATATTACAAAATAATATATAAATGTAATATTTATAAAATAAACTCCCGATTAAAATAATACTATTCAAAAATTTTTTCACTCAAAATGAGCTTTTTTTAATAGTCATAAGTCATAACTCATAATGAATATATTCTTAGCATGCTAGTTAAATTGACAACTTTAAATTTAAATAAACTATATTAATAACTAATCAAACGAAATAAAAATATCAAATAGTTATTAAGCCATTGTATATTTGTATAATATGTACCTTTAGTGTATAATATTGTAATTGTATTGTAAAATAATTTGAATACTCCTCTTGATGTTAATTTAATAACAAAATTTAAATAACTAAATAATTATTCATTATAAATAATTCAATGTTTCAACAAAGTAACTGAGCTATACTAGAGTTAAACTAACAAATTTTTTTTACCTTCTCTAAATTCATACTCGTTATTTTCGTAACTCATAATATTAAAATAATAATTATTTTTGCAATATTGTTATTTTAAATATGTTCATTATTGAACTATTGAACAATATTATATTAGATTGATTTAACAACTTAAAAATGCAATCCAAGTCTGGGTTTTTTAATATAATTTCACACTAATAATGTACTTTTGATAAAAACAACTCCAATATTTCTATATGAACATATTATAAACTAACCAATATTATACGTTATATTTTAGTCACAATTAAACAGCATAATATAATATATAACATATTGATATACATTATATATGATATAAGTACTAGTGTACTACACATTATCCGACTATTGTTAACCGATCAATAATATTATTCCGTTCACCCGATGGCGGCCAGAATATCAGTAGTGCGTACCTATAATATACATACTATATACTTCACATTATCTAGGTATTTATTCCGTTAATGTTTTTATTTATGGACATGACTCGTAATTCAGTTCATGTAAACTTCACAGCTACATAGATCCGTTTAAATTTCAATTCACTATTGTCATCGATCCGAATTTATCATATTAATATTATAATATTTTGTATAAATAGGTACATATTTACATTTAGCACTCGCTGGACTGCATTATGTACAGCCATATTGGACAGGTGTTAAATGTAAACATCTGATGATATATAATAATCTATATGATATTATAATATTAATAACGTCCGCCTACATGCAATTACAGCTGTGCAATTATTCCGAGTACCTAATGTAGACTGTACAGACGCGCAGTTTATTAATAAAACAGCATTTGTTTGTGGCACACGTTGATATAATATATCCATACATAGGCATTAGGTACCTACATTAATTATTTTTTAAAAAAATTAACAGGTAATAAGGATTATTACCTACCTATTTATAATCATTTTCATGACAATATATTATAATATAATGTATTAGTACGATATGAATTGTCGCCGCCGCTGCACGCTGCAGTTAAACATTTTTTTATACCAAATATACCTAATGAATTAGTAGCAAATAGCGTTCTATTTTGACTTAAATAATAATAATATCAACAGTACATGTTAATTAGTGCATAGTAAACGCGTGTAAAGGCGGTGTACCAAAATATGAACTATAGAGTTCCGTCATTATATGTTGTTTCCGTTTCGCTTTCGTCGATCCGACGGATTTTATGAAAATACTGTCGGTTTTTTTTATTTCCATCTAATCCGTTATGCGTTTTACACATTAAAATAATATTACAATAATAACCAAGCTGCTTAGCTGTATATAATATATAACGTACATTTTAATGCACGCAGTGATTGCGCGTATTGAATAATATAATAATAAAGAACACCCGCGACGCACGCACTTTGAACGCGTTATTGATTTTTTTCCCCCGCTAACGATATATATGCCGCGTATTATAACACACACGTACATATCATATATAACAATATAATAGGTTGACAAATATTTTAAAACTTGTATGTGCGCACATATTATAATGTCTATGTATAAAGAATATAGAGTAAATAATATACTTATAATTAATGAATTGTAGACTATATTATAGAGTACCTTGTACAGTTGCACCTATACGAGTATAATGTGGAGTAGAGATCTAATTAACGATCAATTAACAGCTTTTCATTCGTTTTTTAGCATATAATGATTCATAGATAGTGTAACTTTATGATTTATATAGATTATGTATGCGCAAATGCATGATGATGTAGATCATCACTACAACAAATATATTTATTTTATAACATTTAAAAGTGCTCGTGTATATTATAATAACTAAGTACTTACCGCTCGACTACCGGCTATACTACTATACTTACTTTAGTCACTAGATCACTATACGACCTACAGTGGTTGCGTTAAATCATTTTTAAGTTATACACAACCTTATAATATGTATAATCCTATATGGCTATATGCGAGTACTTTTTAGAAGTTTAATCTGTTTAAGACGTGTGTTTAAAACTTTAACTTTGGCTTTTGGGACGTTTATGAAATGATGGTTATTGTAGTAGACGCAGAGTCGACCGCGGTGAATCCCTCTGCCTCTAATATGATTCAAGGCCGTGCGCTCTACATCGGTTATGGTATATTCGGTAAAAATATCCGTGTTCAAAATGGCCACGAAAAAGTGGCCAGTTATAAAAATTATCAGATAAAAATATTATCAAATACAAAATTGGCTAAAATATATAGGTAGTATGTACTATTGTATTAAAATATATAGTTACAAAAATATAATGGTTAAAAAAATTATAAAAGAATAAAATTAGTGAGTAAAAATGTAGTATATATCTATTTTTGAATTGTAGCCTCTATTAAGATTAATTATCTTATCTAATTCAAGTGTTCGATAATATATAAAAACAATATAAAGTTGACTGTACTTTTTATTTTAATTAATTAAATTATTTTGCTTTATGCAATATAGATGGGCGGTAGTACAACGTTCTAGTCGACAACGATGTCGTACAGAGACTGAGCTTACTATAAGATATAAGAAACAGATAGCAATTTAATAAATGTTATCGCGGATCGCAACCATTATTACGATTAATACCCACCACAAATGATATATTATATTATATTATATACCTAACACCAAGTTTTTTTAAATCTGCAATAATTAAGGTATTGCATATTATACATTTATACTACTTTTAGCATTTTGTAATAGTGGTACCTATTATACAATATAATTTATCGTTATTTATAAACGAGAATATGTTCGTTCTTTGATTATTAGATGCTTAGATTCAATATTTAAGATAAAACTTCAGATAAATCCAAGTAGGTACGATCTGGAAATCTAGCATAATATAATATTATAAATGTGGTAGAAAACATAGTTTTAAATTTAAAACTCGATGTCGTACAAAACGTGATTTATTTATTTGTGAAGTTGTCTTAAAAACTAATATGGACTAAAAAGATTTTATATTACAATATTTTATAATAATTTATGTGTATTGGCCTTTGGGTATGTGAATTAATTTGATATTACTTATACCTTCTTTATTCTTGTCTAAATAGTCTAATGCTTATTTATATAATGTACCTATATAGATGCATAATGCATACTATACGTATACAGTATACACTATAGTATAGTGATTATACAGTATATAGTATATTATCTTATTGGAATGTGAGTTTACAAATATATAAAGGTAATTTATGGCAGCAAAAAAAATTTGCTATTAAACGACTAAATTATTGTTCACTTATTATTTTTTTTCTGGTAATTTTGATACATGGAAATTTTTCCATGACCATTATTATACCTCAAGTACTTAAACTTATATCGTTATATACTTATATGTTTTATAAACGGTTTATTGTACAATATATATTATTATATAGTCTATAGACTTATGAATAATATATAAAACCTTATATGCTATAGCCTATAGCTGTTAAGAATTATAGATACAAATAAAAACAACAATGAAATGTAAGTATAATACTCAAAATTACACCGTGGCACGATCGATTGCACGCGATGAGTAGCACCACGCCACGGTTTCATTAAAACAACTTTCTGAATTCTGATCGAGCATTGGTTTAGTATTACACCAGTACACGGAGCTGTGCACAAATAACATATAATCGTTATTACTGTAACAACTCGCAGTTTTATAAAATATGCCTACTTAGATATTTTAAAACTTACATATGAAATAATGATCTTATAGTTTATATAATATCTTGCTGAGATTTCCTAAATCTAGTAATCACATAATATACATTAAAAATTATTCAGCAACTCTGTGTAATGAATTTAAGTCATTTAGGATGATGAGATAATATACTTAAACCTATTTTTTTTATGTCAAAAGCTAAAGTTTCACAGTTTATACATAATTTATTTTATATTGTTGATTTCTGTTACTATATTTCGTTTAATTGTTCGTGGTTTTTAAGGAATTCTCAAACTAATTTAATATATCTGTTATATAATATAAATACTATAATAAAAATCAATATTAATTATTGCATAGTGAATAATAGATCTACTAGGGATCATAAAATGGTGACCCGTGGGTTTCCAAAAATAATAATTGGTGATCCCTAGAGAGTACAATTATACACAGTGACGCTTGCAAAAATACATAATATAGGGTCAAAGTCAATAAAAACACCCCGTAAAATAATTTAATTTTTCATAATATAATAATTGAATTAAAACTCAAAAATGTATTAGTTCAAAATACTTCAGATGTAAAACAACATAAAATATTATATCTTATAGTATCTTACATTACACGGTCTTTGTTTAATAAACTCTATTTTAAGAAGTTATACACATAATAAACGTCTACATAATAATCAAACATTTTTGAGAATTTTTCTGAAATTATGTAAGTTAATTGAAGCACAATATAACCTAAATAAAATTACCCTTTCAAATTAAAAATTGTTACTTGTTGTTTGTCGATCAACTATCAGTAATAAATTATCATCTATTAATGGCTATATATCCAGAGCTCAACTTAGGAATTTTGGGACCCGGGTCAAATTTTCTAATGGGGCCCCAAAATTAATTATTATCTAAATGCCACTTTAATAATTAAATATTAACAGGGGCCCGGGGCCCCAAATAATATCGGGGCCCGGGGCTGCAGCCCCCTTAGCCCCCCTAAGTTGGGCTCTGGCTATATCACATAAAACCAATCAGGGCCGGCACAATGCTATAGCAAAATACTAATGCTGCACTGCTGCCTTAGGTGGCTGCTTATTTTTCTAATCTAATCGAGCGGCTAATTTCGATTGTACAAAATCGATTTAATTATTATATTATATAGTATACAAAATTTTAAAATTGCCTAAGGCGGAGAAAAACCTAAGGCCGACCCTGAAACCAATAGGTAGTATATTATATTTGAGATAAATAATATTATCTATTGACTATTCGGTTACCTACCTTATCAAAACTCAAAAGGTTACGTCCATGGTTATATAGATCAAATATAAATAAGTGTATTGTTCTAGAAATTTGTTAACACAATAATGCACCAACCGGTGAAATGAAAATATATAATACAATGGTAGACGAAAAATAATAAGAGCATTTATACAGTTGTATTACTTGTATCTATCCTGTATATAATTTTTTTTGGCGCTTATTACAAGTCTGTAAGGCTTTGTGCTGCTTCCGCCAGTTTTTTCCCAAAATTCTACAAACTTCTGTATATAATATTTTAGGTGGAAGTATCTGTTTTTGTTTACCATATTATGCCATTTTAAATGTAAAGTCAATGCATATTAAATATACATATATTTTAACTTATTGTTTATAGAAACTATACTAACCAGGTAGGTATAGATAATAGACAGATACATACTTAAATACACTTAATGTATATTATATATATAAATATACATATATTTTAACTTATTGTTTATAGAAACTATACTAACCAGGTAGGTATAGATAATAGATAGGTACATACTTAAATACACTTAATGTATATTAGGGTGGTCCTTATTTTTTCAACTTAATTTTTTATAGACAGTACCCCCTAAATTGGTTTAGTTATATGAGTAAATAACTTAGGTAAAATTTGGAAGGTTTCACTCAACCCCTTCTGGTGCCACATCAGGGTTGAATATGACAAAAATGGGGTGGTTTTCTTAGTATTTTATTTAATTCAGAAACTATCGTACTTAGCGTAAAAATTTAAGAACCTAAATTATTTATTTTAATATTGTCTTTAAAAAAGCATATTACAACAATTGTCGTAAGTCTATTATTTCTTAAGAAAAATTGATAATATCAAAATATTGTATTAGTATTGTATTGTGTATTGTAAGGTTGAGTGAGACCTTCCAAATTTTACCAAAATAACTTACTCATAAAACTTAACAAATTAAGAAGGTACTATGTTAATTTTTCAAAATAAAATATTCCACCTATATAAATAAGGACCACCCTAATAGATTATATATACATTGTATATATAATCTAACTATAAAACTATACACATAATTTTTAAATGGTTGCTAAACATGACAATAGACATTAGACTGTTAGAGAATGGTATTAGGTATAGATATATTATCGTTCATAGTTATTATAGGTATATTATATATATACCTAATATAGCAATTTGTCAATATAGGTAGGCATATATTTTACTGCGTACAAAGTTTCCTAATTACATATATTGTAATATTGTAAAAATGTGTATGTGTAATGTGTACACGGTATTATTTTTTTAAGTTTGAATAGTAAACACTCATTATCCTATAATCATAAATTATCTAAAATTAAAAAAAAGCGGGCAAGTGAGTACCGCTCTGCTGTACATTAGGTGCCGTATGGATCATTATTATATATTATAGGAGTGTTAAATTTGAATCCAATGATAGTTATCATTGTATACGAAAAACGATTCTGAACGAAGATGATTTGTCAGCCTAGGATATAATTTCTAGTGGTTGGTGAAAAAGGTGGTTTATGTTTTAATGGCCTGAATACAACAAAATTTAAGTTCTTTTATAATAATAGTAAGTTAAACTTATGAAAAACCTTGTATTAAATTTTCAACTCTTAGCTACTTATACAAAAATTTTTATGAAATATACCTACAAAATAATTTGCAAATATTCATGGTTTTGACGAATTTTCGTCAAAATTTGAACTTCAAATGCTAATAAAAAAAATTGTGCCTATGTATTCTTATAATTTTTTAATCACTATAAGAATAACTTATGAGGAACTTTGTATTAAATTTTCAAGTATTTTGATAGGGCCAAAAAAATTTTATCGACACTTCAAAAATATTTTTTCAGAAAAATTGAAAATTTCAGTTGTCTATAAATAGCTCAAAAAAAGTCAAAATATTTTGAAATTTAAATCACGTAAAGAAAACGCAAATCTTAATAACTGGTAAAATTTTCAAGTATCTACGACTTATACTTTTTGAATAATAACAATATCAAAAATCGTTTGAGGCTAAACTGTTATTTAACGCGGTTTTTGTAAAAATTTAAATTTCAAACACTCATAAAAATTTTTTGTCTGAATCCGGTAGAGTTTTTTTTACAGATATTTGAAGAAAAATGTATGGAGAACCTTGTACCAAATTTTCAAAACTTAGTTATAAAAGAAAAAAATTTATGATTTTTTAACTTCAAAATTACTTGCAAATTTTCGCGTTTTCGACAGATTTCGTAAAAATTTGAACTAAAAACGCTTATAAAAAAAATTGTGACTAACGATTTTTAATTTTTTTCAGCTACATTAAAAACAACTCATAAGGAACCTTGTATTAAATTTTCAAAACTTTTTGGTCATCCAAAAATTTTTTATCGACACTTTAAAAAAAATTTCTCAAAAAAATTGAAAATTTCAGTGGTCTATAAATAACTCAAAAAAAGTCAAAATTTTTTGAAAATTTAACTATATACGGATACCACTGACATTAACATTTGGTGAAAATTTCAAGTATTTTCAGTGATTAGTTTTTGAATTACAACCATAAAAAAAAAATCGATTTGGTCGAAAACTGGTTTGCGTAAAAATTGCCGTTTTTTCGTCATTTTTTTTTTGTTTTTCTCGATTTTTTTGAAAACTGTTGGAAAATGTTAACTTTTTACCTCTATAATGCACCAAGGATATTCACTTTTACATCGGAAACCACCCCCATTGTTTGAAATTGGAGCATTATTTCGACTAGTTATGCTGTACACAGACACAAAAACAAAAAAAAAAAAAAAAAAAACACACACCATTGTAAAATCAATACATTCATCACTTAGTTCAGAATCTAAAATATAAATATATAAATATATATTTTTTTTTACATAATGTAAAGTACCAAAGTAACATAGCAATGGTGTATCTGAGATTTTTAAATAGAGGAGGGGGTGAATGAAAAGGTATAAAGGGAATTGTGTAATGAAGAATGCCCATCATCGAGTTAGTGTATACTATGTACACAATTTTGAGTGTTTCTTAGTATTAGTTCATTGAATAGTCGTGTAATAGGTACTATTTGCTGTAGGTAAATGCTTACAAAACGACATTATTAATTATTTGAAATATAAATAAGGTCTTGAAGAATCTATCCATACATAGACTAAATAGATTTTTTGACTAAATTGATTTCTTTATTTTATTTTAATTTAAAATAAATAGGTGACTGTAGAAACTTGAAATTGTTATCAAGTGTTTATAGCAGCTACATATCCTGCACACCAGTAGCGGATCCAGAAGTCACCCAAGGGGGGGGATTTTCACAAATATCGGCTTTCAGTGAGTTCCAGCCCAATATTATAATTTATAATATAAAAATTAAAATATACAGCCCAAAGAGGGGGTGATCGCCCAATCGCCCCCTCTCGTATTCGCCACTGCTCCACACCCAATGCGCACGCCTATGATTATGTATGCGACTATTTTTTGTTAGACAAATTTATCCAGATAAATTATCCAATAAAAAATTATTAGTTATTAGTATATAGGCAGGTAGGTACTAAGTAGTTATAGTTTTTATTTTTTGAATTTGTTTTCATGTTTTTAAAACTTTTAACATAATAATCGTATAATAGGTATAATTATTTAGATTATTTCAATATCAAGTATGCATTATTTTAAAATATTAATTTTTTTTGGAAATTATTGTCATACGTTTTACAATTTTTGGTCTCAGTTTCCTAAATAAAAAATACCATGGATGATGTATTAATATTGTTGTAATAGAACCGAACATAATATTCCAATTAGGGCCACATTAGGGTTATTTTCTAACAAATCAACACATATATTTTGTTTTGGAAAACAACTAGAAAGTCCTAAAATATTTTTTACTAAATAGATATTAGGTTCAAACATAGGCAATAAAAGTAAAATAATACTTTTGACGTACCTACTAATAGGTACAATAAGTCTACATCGAATTATTATTATACCTAATGATAAGTAATAAAGAGTCAAAAAAAATAAAATTTTCATTATAGGTATTATTTTTATTAAAATATATACGGGATAAACCCTTTAGAACATAATATAATATACCTACCTGCACATTACATACATACAATATACACATTAATTCTACAGTTTAGATATAAATGCATAATAAAATTAATAGCTAGACGCCTAGACAGTGATTTATTGGTATGGGAGACAAGAAGGGTCTACATTGGAATTTGACATCATACGTGCAAATAAGTGCAATTGTTTCATTTTAAGGATAATTAATAGTGGCGAAAGGAACATAAAAAGGAGCAACAGATCGGTAGTGACGCTGATCAACTCTAAAATCCTAGATCATAATTCTTGTACATAATATTGCATTTGTAGGTATATAGCTCGGATTAAGAAGTAAGATTTATCTCAGTCCGATACTATTATATATTATATTATATTATAAATTATAATATTATAGTATACTATACTGTCGTGGTCTGTGACGCTGTTATGAATTCTTATAATAACACTGTAGTCAGCAACCATAAACCAATTAAAACATATGTTTTTGACTTCAATATTAAAAAAGCGCATGCGCCTTATCAGTGCGTATATAGCCTTATCATTATTAGTTATTGGCTTTGGCTCATTAGTTGTTACTTATTACTTTTTACTTATTAATATTTCGTTGTCTTGTTCTCTCGTTTCTTGTGACTAGTTGTGTGCTTGAGTTTTTGATTGCATTCCTAAGTCTCAACATATTACGCACGTAATTACTCGATAGACGATTGTATTATTGACTTCTGAACCTTCTATTGGCGTAGCCAACTCTTTTTTTGATTTAAATAAATATATTTCATTATAATTTATTCTGTGTTCATTGATAAATAGATAAATATATTATAATAGTGTTGCTCTCAGTATTACAATGAATATATTCTAAGTAAAAAAACGAAAACATTAGTTTAAAAAATAGATGGAAATGGCTGAAAGTGAATTACGGCAGAGGAAAAAAGAAGATGATGGAGAAATTAATCTCCAAGAGGATAAAAAAGAAATCAAATCTGCTGAACAGGATAAAGTTCATTCTGAAAACAAACCAGAACCAGTAAGATTTATACTTGTCCTTTGTGGCAGAATGCACAATACCTACAAATTTTCTAATATTTTGATATATTTCATTATTTTTTTATTACTATTATTTGACTTTAGCAGAAAATATATTATACAATCTATGTTATATAGTTAGTAGAATTTGTCTAGTAGCTAGTGATATGTTACATTTTAGTTTCTTTAATGGTGTGTGCACTAAAATCATCAATCATTATTTTACTTGTGACAATAATTACATACCTAATATAGGTAGTTACTTTGTAGTCATCATCTGGGATATCTTTTTATGATTATTCATTCTTGAATTAGTTGTTTAGTTTTTAAATATATTAATTTACCATTACGCCCACTACATAATTTTATTTCATTGTTTAGAAGGTAAATTAAAATACATAATCAAAATAATATATAGTTTTTTACTTTATTTTATCTTATATTTATTGTCATTAAATTAAAATTTATTTATCCACGTTTTATTATTTATTTAAAATTGTTTTTACTACCATATAGGTAAACTCTATGAAGAATGTAGGTACATTGTTGAATAGACAATTTTATAGGTAACTATTTTAGGTCATTTTATAATAATAATATTTTATTATGTGTTAATAAAATAGATGAATTTTCAAACTTTTAGTAAAATCTATTTAATATGTTTATCTTGATATTTAATCATATAGTTTTAAATAATATTTTATTTATTTATTAACTAATAATTTCAGTTAAAATGTTCAGTTATTGGAAACAAATATAGGCTATAATTCAGTAAACAATTTTTCAGATTGATGATTGTATTCAGTCATGTGTTGTGACAAATACTATGCCACATTTGGTTAGGCGTTACAGGCCAGTTCATAAGATATATAATGCTTATCAAAATTTACGGAAATTAAAAGGCCCTAAACATTGGTATGCAGGCTCAAATTATTTCAGTAACCAAGCCTCATTCAATTTCCGAACAAATAATTATCGTAGGTCTAAAGTAAGTTTTCTGCTCAAATATTTTTGGGTAAACATTGGTTGTGGCATGATCCTGGAAATATGTACACGGTGATGGTACTACAAGTATTCATGCTTCTTATGGATTTAGAAGATTCCAGTTCTTCATATTATAATGGCTTAATTTTATGTTTCTGTTTATTTATTCAACTTGGCCTAAAATTAATTAAGCTAAGCTCTGTATACTAAAATATTGTGTTTATGTATTAAGCACCAGAAATAATTATATTTAACAAAAAATATAAGCAAATCAATATGATTTTCAGAAACAAAAAACTTGCATTAATGTTTATTCATAAACAAAGCAATTTTATAAGGCTTTAACAGTATATAACATATTAATTTTAATTATTAAATTTGCATAAAAACGCTTTAGTTATTTATATTTAACTATTTTAGGTAGTAAGATCACATAAGCTTCTATCAAATTAATATTATTTAATACGTTTGAAAACAAATTTCTTAAACAATTTCCATATTTGCTTGGTAAAATTTGAACACAATAATACATACAGTGGTTTAAAATAATTTATTATTGTTTATTAATTATACATATCATACTTTTAACAATCAATTTTTCATTTATGACTTATGCTCTAACAAATTACTAAACTTAGCTGATACTAAATAATAATTGATTTAGGTACATCAAAAACATACAACAATTATAAAACTAATTTTTATAGTATTTTAAAATGGTTTATTATTATTATCGTTATTATTATAATTATTAACATATTTATACTGCTAACTCTTACCATTTCAAACTAGATAATAAATCAAAGATATTTTTTTAAACTGAGTCATTAAGAGTTCATTATAAATATTAATTTCCATTGACATTAATTTATTGTAGTATTAATATATAATTAAATATTCATACTAATAGCCTTAATATTTGAAGAAAATATTAAAGAATTATATTATCAAATGAGTAGGAGAAGGGACTTAGGGAATAAATATTTATGTGTATTTTAGTTTAATTGCTGTGGTGTTATGATGTATATAATTGTTTGTATTTATATGTTGTATAATATGGTAATATGATTAAAAATTATAATATTTTATTTTATTTAAATAATTAATTTATATTATGCTTCATTCAGTTAATTTATATAGGTATTTTGTTTTATTTTTATTTGTTTATTTTTAAATCTAGAGTAAACTATTATGTTTAACTGCTTATTCAAATAGTTAACATCAAGAACAATAGTGGGCCAATTTGTATAAATATAATATATTATAATAAATTATTGTAAATACATTTTATTTTTGTAGAAAGAAGATTTTGATTCTGAAGATGATAAAAATATAGATCTCTCAGCAAAAATACCATCTGGTACCAATAAAATGCCACAAATATTAGAAACATTATTAAGTGGAATATCAGAAAGGCAAGCAATCTTTGATAAATTTAATTTAGATAAACTATGTATTAATAAATCTTTTTTTTATAGGTGGAGAAATTGGATAATTAGAGGTATATTTGGCTGGCTTATGATTGGTCTTTTTTGTCTTTTATGTTACGGAGGACCTCTTGCTTTAATGATAGCTGTATGTATTTTAAAGCATTTTATTTTTATGTTATATAATTACCAAGACAATATAAATCAATATTCTCTTTACAGGGCTTCATGATTGGCCTATTAATTTATTTTATTTTATTTTTAAAGAGTGGTCAAGGTTGAAAGATTTTTAAATTATTAAATATGTATTATGTACTTAATACTTATAACAGCAATAATAATCATAATAATAAATAAAAAACATGTTGAAATTGATTTAATTTAATCAAAAGTGATAAAAAAATGTATATTTGCAATTAGTAATTATTTAATTACATTTTATACATTAATTTTATTAATAAAAACAATTATGTTTTTTTATATAGGTAGTTACTTTATGAACCACAAGCTTATAAATATAATCTGATACATTTTTAGATAATTATGTTGTTTCTTTATATATTAGAAACATTAACATTATGTCATGGTATGCTTTCAACAAAAACAATAATTAAATAAAAATAAGCCAAGAACTATGGTTTTATAAAAATCAGCATCTAAAATTTATATTATGTATATTCTAATAAAAAAAAAAAAAAAACACATTTTAATTTATACAATTAATATACATTGATATTGCTTTCAACAGTTGGAATTTTATGTTTTTCAGAAAATAATATTAATATGAATATCATTTTGTATTTGCATATTAATAATTAATAAACTTCAGAAAAGAGTTCATTAATATTAATGTTATAAATTTAATAATTATGTTTAAGTATGAATATATTTTATACTGAATAATATTTTTTCAACTATTTAAAAATTATGAGGTTCATTAAATATTTTTTATTTATATTTAAATAATTAAAAAATAATGACAAATAATTAATATTTTCAAAAAGATAGTTAAACATGCATTTTAAAACAATTATTCATTTTGATTTATACTTTTATATTACAAGATACAAAATAACATTTATAATTTCAAAGAATTCATTATAATTCTCAATATCTGATAATTTATTTGTATTATAAATCCAATAATTCTTAAAAATAGATAAAACACAATTAGTTATTTATAAATTAGATGATTTAATGCTGTTCTTACAATGTCCGGTTAAGTGTCGGTTAAGACTAACCGGTAGAATTCTATCAGTTTACACATAAGAAATTCTGCTGGTTAGTGTTAACAGACACTAACCTGACATTGTAAGAACGGCGCTTAAACTAAAATCTACAATAGTGTATAATGTACATAAATAATTATGTTTTAATGTATTTAAATTAATTACAGGTTTTAGTTGTCCAGGTTAAATGTTTTGAAGAGATAATTAACATCGGTTACTCGGTTTATCGTATCCATGGGCTGCCTTGGTTTCGTTCTTTATCGTGGTATTTTTTGATGGCATCTAACTATTTTTTTTACGGAGAAAGCCTTGTAGACATATTTGCAGTGGTAGTTAATAGAACAGTAAGTTTTAAATAATATTTTACTTTTTACCTTGAGAGCTTATTTAATTATTGGTTTTTTAATTTAGGAATATTTGAAAATGCTAATAACTTATCACCGGTTCGTTTCATTCAGTCTATATATTGCTGGTTTAGTATGGTTTGTGTTGTCATTGGTACGCAAATACTACATGAAACAGTTCTCATTATTTGCTTGGACTCATGTTTGTCTCTTGATTGTTGTATCTCAAAGTTATTTTATTATTCGAAATATATTTGAAGGACTAATATGGTATATAAACTATTCATTATTAATAGTTTTAATTTTTTTTTCAAGTTAATCATAATTTTCTATGTTAATAAATACTTATTAAAATGATTTTGTTCGTAGATCGTTTAATTTTTTTTTTTTAATTTTAGGTTCATTGTACCAGTATCAATGATCATACTTAATGATATTTGGGCTTACGTCTTTGGGTTTTTTTTTGGACGAACACCACTTATACAAGTATCGCCAAAAAAAACATGGGAAGGATTTATTGGTGGTGGTGTTGCTACTGTGATTTGTGGGATAATAGTAAGTTACTTTTATTTTAATTCTTTAATTCATTATAATTATATAAAAACACATATATTATAAAATTATAAAATCAATAAACTTATCGCTCTAGTTAGAAAATTTAATGCAATAAACAGAAAATAATGTTTTAAGTTATTAGGAGTATTGGTTAACTTAATTAAATAAATAATAAATTACTTTATTCGTGACTTAGAGATAAAAATAATAAAGTAACATTACTTTTTACTCAAAAAAATTGTTACTTTTTAATAAAAAATAGTAATTATATAGTATTATTATTAGTTTTATGTTCAGATAGTAAATAGAATTCAGTACATGAGTATATCTTTACTTTCTTATCTAACATTAATTGATATTCATGTTGCAATAGTCTATCAGTTTTGATTTAAACAAGATATGAAAAGAAAAAATGTTTTTAAGATGAGTATCATAATTATAACTAAGTATAATACAATAAACTATTAAAAACCTAGGATCCTTGTTATATTTTATTAGGTATGCATACAACAATTTTACAATAGAAGACATTCATAAGATGTCATGTATTTTTTATATACATATACAGGGTGTTTCAAAATTCTTCATCCGATTACGAACTGATATAGTTCGGAAACAATTTATTGCAAGTTAATGACCAATGAATTAATAGAATGGTTAGATAACCAAGTTTATTTTAAGTTATAATCACGTTTTTGGAGGGAAATTGCTACGGCCAAAAAATTTGGCACCGTAATGGCGGTGGGTTGGGCGTAAAGGAAATGATGATTTGGCGATTCATCCCTGGCCACTATGTTCCCTGGCCTCACAGTGTGTGATTTTTTTTTTATGGGGCTACATAAAAGAGAAAGTGTATGTGCCACAATTACCTAAAAACTTTAAAGAGCTTAACATCAGAATCAAAGATGCTGTTAATATTGGAATACCAGATATGATCAGCAACCTTTCTAGTATGGCCTTATAGCATACATTTACGCCCAATCTACCACCATTATGGTGCCAAAATTATCAACTAGATAGTTTTAAATAAACTTGGTTATCTAACCTTTCCATTAATTCATTGGTCATTAACCTGCGATAAACCGTTGCCGAACTACATCAGTTAGTAATCGGATGAAAAATTTTGAAACACCCTGTATATATATTAATTTATTATTTACTATTTAGTGTATTTTAAAAGTTTTTGACAGGAATCAATATTTATGTTTAATTAAAAATAATCTAAATAATATTATGAATATTATTACTACTAAAATGTGCCACAAATTACCACATTGCAGTATAAATTAAATTATAAAAAATTATTATTCCAATTAATTTTTTTATTATTATTATAGATATCATATTTTCTATGCCAATATCCATATTTTGTATGTCCAGTTGAATACAGTGAAAAGTTTGGTAAAATGATAATTGATTGTGAACCATCACCTTTATATACTCTACATGAATATGTCCTGCCAGAATTTATTGCACGTGCTATGAGTGTGGTATGTATTAAATATAAACTATGTTTAATATTCAACAAATATATACAATTAATGAAATTGTGAAATATTATTAACTTAACAAGACATATATAATAACTAATAATTTATTTAAACTTTGGATGATTTAGTTTGGAGGTCCAAACAAAATCACTATCTATCCTTTTATTATTCATGCTTTTTGGATGTCATTGTTCAGTTCCATTATTGGACCATTTGGTGGATTCTTTGCTAGTGGATTTAAACGAGCATTTAAAATCAAAGTAATTCACTTAAAAAAATATTTACTCACCTACTACATTTATTTAATTTATTTATTTTCCATTTTAGGATTTTGGAGATGTGATTCCAGGACATGGAGGTATTATGGACCGTTTTGACTGTCAGTATCTTATGGCCACATTTGTTAATGTTTACATTTATAGTTTTGTGAGCACTCCTACCTTACAAAAGACTGTTCAACAGGTATTCTTTTATAAACATTTTATTAAGAAGACATCATATCTGTATGTGTTATCTCCATCTCACAAATGAACAACATAGTACATTTTCCTTTTACAATTATCTATTTAATTTTATTATTTTTAATATTAGACTAAACTGATACATTTAAAAATTAAGGGTAAAAATATTATTGAGGATAAAATGTTTTTTTTATACATATATATTTTAATTTTAAAGTAATTAATTCCCTTTAATTTAAAAATAAGAAATAGAAAATTTTTGAAAGTAAAATTTTCTGTTGTGCTATAGTAAGTTGGACACAATACATGTGGATATAACATCCTCTTGAACATAATCATAATAATAACGTAATTATTTTCTACAATATACATTAAATGTTTAGGTAATTAATTTACGACCTGAAGAACAGTTACAATTATTTTACGTTCTCAAAGGATCATTGGAAAGCCGGGGAATTCTCAATGTGCAATAAATATAAAATATTCATAGTCAACCAGCAACCTTTACATTCCTTCTTTCAAATACAATATTAACTTATAACTCAATTGTTTTTGAAGAGTAATGTTTAATTTGCTTCGTGTTCTTGATGTGTACTTATTAAAACATTTTTTAGCCTATTTGATATATTTTATCAAACAGACTTCTCTGCTTCAATTGCAGATACTTTTGTATAAAAATCAGTATGTTATTTAATTTATTTAGTTAAAGTTTGCTTGGTTATTTTCAATATTTTGATTTTTAATTGAAATTATTAATATTATTTGTAAAACTCTAAACATCACATTCTACATAAATCAGTATGAATTTAAAATTAACACTTTCACATTCCTATTTTGATGTGATCGATTCTGTTAATTACTATTTAGAATTTATTTCAAAATAGCTATCAAAACAGATAATGTTAGAATGTATAATTCTTCATGAAACTGTGTAGATTGATAATAGTTTTATTTTACTTTTTTGTTGTTGTTTTGTTGAATTTTGTTAATTGTATTGTGAAGATTTAATAAATACATTTTAATATGATATAATATATGCTATAAACAGGGAGGGTGTGAAGGATAAAATTTTTATGAATTGTATTAAATATAAGTACATTAAAAAAAAAAAAAAACATATTGGTTGAAACTAGAGTTTGACGTTTGACTGTATGTTTTTAATTTATTATTATAATCAATTGTTTGAATTAATTGAATTACCTACCTATTACCGTTTTCTGTATAACATACTTACCTATATTATATTTTTCATAGTCGGAAAATCATCTGTTTTATAACAAATTATTAGTATTGATCAATTTAGTATAATATAACCATGTGTGAAAATAATTTATTGTTCTTTAAATAATAAAAAAAATTATTTATTCCAATACACAACTGTTTACTGAGGTATTTTATAATATTGAACATCCAATAATTATTTCAGATTTCGAACGGCGAGTAAGAACTTTTGGTATGTCTATTTGGCTTACTCTTAGTAGGTGTTACTAAAAAATAATACATTGCTGAACACCCAATAAATGTAAATCAGCCAGATAGCAAAGGATTTCCAATAAATGTATTATTTTTTTAAGACCTATCCCGTGCGGGTATTGTGAATTTTCGCAGAAGGGGATTATGCCATAGGAGTAATTAATAAAGGAAACTAAAAATATCGTACACATTTTTTTGCAAGGGGTATTATTCCGCGGTCATTTCCCTGAAATAAACACTGACTAAATGTTCGGAGCCCAAAGTTCGTTTTTTAAATACAACCTCTAATCGAACGCGACGATATTTATACACACCGTTGGCCGTCACGTACACGTTCGACAAAACTGCCATTTGTAGTGGTTACGACTTACGATACCCCTGACGGCCTGACCCCATGTCCCTCGCGTTTTAGTTGTCATGGAGTCGTAAAGCAAACACGCTTCAAATTTATCAGTCAAACGATCGGCTTACCTCTCCGCATCAAGCGACATTCGCGTTTTATCGTCACTATCGCAGTAGGTAGGCACCTACACGACTATGCTATATTACTAATATATATAGCCCCCTGCAGGGTATAATCACGTCAACGCGGTTCGAGTCAATTATTGGTATACTGTGTAGTGGTCGACGATGTTACGACCTGCCGCATAAAAACTATTTTTCGTCGCCCCGGAAAACACGATGGACGGCGAAATCGTCGTGCAGGATCTCGAGCTACGGTCGCTGATCGGATTCGACGGCAACCCGCTGAACGGTCTCATACTGCACCCGGACGGCGTTCATCTCGTGTACCCGCTCGGCACGAACATCGCGGCGTACAACTGGCACACGAAGGCCCAGCGGTTCTTCGAGGGGCACACGAACGTGATATCGGCCGTGACGGTGTCCACTTCCGGCCGGTACGTGGGCTCCGGCCAGGTGAACTACATGGGGTTCCGGTCGCCGATAATCGTGTGGTGCTTCCGCACCGGGCAGGTGGTCGCCAAGTACGAGTCGCACAAGGTGCGCGTCGAGTCGGTGGCGTTCTCGTGCTGCGAGAACTTTCTGATATCGCTGGGCGGCGTCGACGACGGTTCGGTGATCGTGTACGACATCGAAAAGCGGGAGGTGCTGTGCGGGTCGTCGTCCGTCAAGTCGACGGCCGGCTCGGCGACAGTGCTCCGGCCGGTGCACACGCGCGGCGAGTGTTTCGTCGTGGCCGGCGACAACATACTCAGGCTGTGGACGCTCAACAGGGAACAGCGGAACATCCAGGGGCTGGACGGTTCGTTCGCCAAGATCAAGCGCAAGATCCTGTGCACGGTCGTCGACCGGCTGGACGAGTACGCGTACTGCGGCACCAGCACCGGCGACGTGATGAAAATCAAACTGAACTTCTCGGCCGACGCGGCCGTGGTGGCGCCCACCAACGCGCCGACGCTGGTCAGCTGTTTCGCCAAGTATCCGCCGGCCGGCTGCAAGAACAGGCGAGGCGTCTCCGCCGCCGCCCCCGCCGTGGAACTGTACAGCAGAGGAATCACGGCGCTGTACCTGGTCGCCGACGACGGTACCATGTTGGTAGGTTCCGGGGACGGGGTCATCGAGCTGGTGAAGCCGAAGGTCCGCGACGGCGGTCACCGCGGCTCCGGCGGCTCGTACAGCAAGCCGGGCAGCACGCGACTGGCGACGCCCACCCGACCGCTGTTGGTCGCCGTTAAGTCGGCCAACGTCGATTCGTCCGTGACCAGCATACAGCTGATGGACGACGGCGTGGTGCTGGTGGGCACCATCGACTGTGAGCTGTTCGCCGTCCGGGCCCGCGACTTCGAAGTCACCTGCCTGTTCACGTGCCACACGTCCGTCGTCTACGACCTGGCGTTTCCGCACGGCTACAGCAAGGTGTTCGCCACCGCCAGCAAGCACGACGTGCGCGTCTGGTCGGTGGACACCCTGCAGGAGCTGCTCCGGATCACCGTGCGCAACTTCACGTGCTCCGGCGTGCTGTTCTCGTACGACGGTGCGCAGATCGTCACGTCGTGGAACGACGGCAACATCCGGATATTCGCGCCGGAAACCGGGCGGCTGCTGTACGCCATCAACAACTGTCACAACAAGGGCGTGTCGGCCATCGCCATGTCCAAGGACGGTCGGAAGCTGCTGAGCGGCGGCGGCGAGGGCCAGGTCCGGGTGTGGCAGGTGGACAACCTCAGCGGGGCGCTCCAGGCCGTGCTCAAGGAGCACAAGGGCCCGGTGAGCTCGATCGACGTGCACCAGTTGGGCCACGAGGCCATCACGGCTAGCGCGGACGGCACGTGCGTCGTCTGGGACATTGTCCGGTTCACGCGGCTGTCCATTATGTTCTCGTCGACGATATTTACTAGCGCTAAGTACCATCCGAATGGCGCCCAGCTACTCACCTGCGGCACCAATAGGTACATTGGGTTCTGGGAGGCGCTCGACGGGTCCTTGATACGGGAGATCGAAGGATCGTCCGCGTCGGCGCTCAACTCGCTGGATGTTACGCCCAACGGTGGGTAAACTTTATCGTTTTTTTTTTTTTTTTTAACTTAAGTAGAGATAAAAGTGACGAGATGAAAATGCTTTCGCACTTAATATTTAATAGTCCCCTTATCATTGATACCTTTGCATATATCAGCTACATTGCAAATTAAGCCAACATGAATATTGTTCGTGTACAAATTATAGAGTTTAAAACATACTAAACTCTATCTGGAAAACGGGCATAGTAGTTTTTGACCAAAATTGTACCATTCCTATTTCGACTAATTCACTTTGAACCCAAACTAAAAATAAAATATTTGTTATCGTATAGGTACGTTATAATTATACATAAGTATTAACGGTATAAGTTTAATAATTTACTTTTTTATATGTATAACAACATATAGTAAATATTGAACTTTTCAGTTTGATCGAAAAAGAAAATAAGGTACAATTTTGGTCGAGAAGTGTATCACTTGGAAACACGTTACACATCGATAAAAATCGGTTCACCTACGTATCCAGAGTGGTTTTCCTGTGGCAGTGTCACGTATAGAAATGCGTAAAATAGGTTCCCATTTCTCTTGCTGGACGCAGAGTATACATTGTTAATAACTAATCAACTATAATTTAAATAGTTAAAAAATATTGCAAAAAAAAAAAAAAAACAAGGCACATTATCTATCTTTTAATATTTTCACACTGTGTAATGTTTTTTTTTTTCAAATATTTTTGTGTAATAATTGTGATGTTTTGATTTTGAGAAAATAATATCGATAATATGTATTGACATACTTCATCCGTTTAAATAGCGTATATGTGTCACCGTGTAGATGATTGATGGTACCGTTTTTACAGGTAAGTACATCGTTACTGGCAGTTCAGATCAAATGGTGAAGGTGTGGCTGTACAACGAGGGGGTGCCCACACACGTCGGGGTGGGTCACGCGGGAGTGGTGACGAACGTGAAGGTGAGCCCGGATGGTAAGTTCGTGGTGAGCACGAGCGCGGACGGCGGCATATTCTTGTGGCGTTTTCCACATGCCGCGGACACCACATCGCCCAGCAGCCGGTGTAGCTCAAAAAGCGGTGGCGGTGGCGCGGGCAGTCTGCGGGAACAGCAGACCGACCGTTCGAGGCAGCTGTCGCTGAAGAAGACGTTGCCGGCCCGAAAGGAGAACATTAACGTCATATCTAAGGTGCAAAAGGTACGGACGGCCGCGGATTGTAACAGCGGATCGACTACGGCGGCGACGTCGACAGTGCCAGGTGACGGAAACGCCGCCGAAAAGGCCGTCGACGGATCGGTAAAATGTCTGTGCCGGCGTGGATCGACGGCCACTTGTGGTCGTTGCGACCACGATGGTACAGCCGGCTGGAAGATCAAACCGTTTGTCCGATGACGAATGTTCGCGTGCCTAAATTATTACGTATGCAAAATGTTTGTGCCACCTCCCCTCCCATAAGACATTTCTAATAAGTATGGCCCTGGCAAATAGTATACTTGACAGTATATTACGGAGTAGGTTAATCGGGTTATGTTTCACGGAGGTATTTTGAGTAATTGCAGTTTTCACGGCGCCGTTGGTTCTAAAATGGAAAAAAAGTTAGGTTAGGTTATAGGTTTAACTTTTGACTTTTTTGTGTTTATTAAATACTATTGTTCAAATACTAATTCAACGTCGATCATTTTTTAAGGCGCCTAAAATAGTATTTAAAAAACATTTTCATTTCGATTTGAATATTAAATTATATTTACATTTATTTTGAATTTTCTATTAAATATTAATAAATATTGTAAGTTAGTAGGTTAATTTTTAAAAATTAATTGTTATACTAATGAAATATTCTAGCGATACGTGTTTCTGCCAGCCTTCGTTTATTTTGCACTATACGAATTTTTACTAAGAAATAATTTGAATTTTCGTAATCTTGAAGAATTTTATGAAAATCTGAATTTTGAATGTTTCCAAAAAATTATATTTATGCTGTTTTGAAAATTTTTTATTTTCGAATTATATCTTAGGTAAGGTAACCTAACCTACTAACTTTGAATTAAATTTCCAAGGTTTTCACGAACACAAATTTAATCATATATAAATCGAAAAAATTATATATCTATATAAATATAGTTAAAAGATATAAAATATTTATAAAATTAGTATAGTTAACCTAACCTATTTAAGTATAAAATTTTATACTTAAAAAAAATATCAATTTTCTATGTTTATTTTCTTGAATAATATAAAAAAAAATTATAACAAACATTAAATTATTACGTACTTATTTATAACTTGTATTGTATATTTATATAATTAATAATTATATTCATATATAGATTTTAATTTTAATCTAATTATAAAATAATACAATAATGCTAAAATTTCAGTCGACAAGACTAATTACTATGTTAATAAATTTTCATGTTTAATGTTCAAAAGCTCCATGAAGTCGGCTAATTTATTTTTAGTATAAATTAAGGGACTGGTAACTTAAGTAATAGTTTGACGCATCGAGTTTCGACACGACAAAAATCTCAAAAATGATAAAACTGCAAGATTTGGAATAAGTTATCTATGAGTTTAACTTAACGTTATATTAACTTACAAATATTATCAATTCGTGCTTACGAATAGTTAAAATGACCTAATAGTTAATACATAATATTCAGAAAGCGCGAATAAAAATTATTCAGTTTAATTTATTAACTTTACGGATCAAAATATTAACAAATAACAATACATTAAATTATAATATAATTCATACATTATATCCTATCATTATGAGTTATGAGTTTATGCTAATAATTTTATTACGTTCGATTGTTACACGGCGTCAGCTCGGGTGTGCAATATTAGTACATACTACATACTCTTATGCAACTGACAGAATTTGCGTTGACAGCACCCATGAAACAACCAGTCATGACTTTAAGCTCATAACATTACTTGTAGTTGATGAATTTGGAGCTGGTTACCCAGTTGCATTCTGTTTAAGCAATAGAATTGATACAGTGGCTATGTCTAGATTTTTTTTGTCTGTAAAAGAAAAAGTAGGTTTAATTACTACTAAAGTTCTTATGTCAGATGATACCTCAACATACATTAATGCCTGGTCTAATATAATGTCAAACCCAGATTATCACTTACTTTGCAACTGGCATGTAGACAGAAGTTGGAGAAAAAATCTTAATAAAATTAAATCTCTAACTAAGCAGTCGGAAGTGTATAAAGCTTGTCGTACATTGGTCAGTTTCAGAATTCCTTAGAGTGCTTTCTTGCAATGTGTGAAGATGACGACGAAACAAAAGACTTTGGGATTTACTTTAAAAATTATTACTCTCAACGACCCAAAGCATGGGCATTTTGTTTCAGACTTGATCTATCGTTGAACACATAGGCGCCCGCAAGGGGGGGCAAGCTGGGGCATTTGACCCCCCCTGGCTTTTCAAAAATATTTTTTAAATTGAATGTTTACAGATAAATTAGTATTTATTAATTTATTATATAATAAATCCTAACATTGCCCCCTCCTAAAAAAATTTCTGCGGGCGCCTATGGTTGAACACAAACATGTACCTGGAAGCAATGCACAAGAAATTAAAATATTGTTATATGCATGGTAAACAGAATAGAAGATTTGACAAATGCATCAGTTTACTTATGCGTTTTGCAAGAGATATGATGTTTGAAAGGACTATAAGAATGATGAAAAACAAACCTACTTTACGAATGGAACAAATAGCACATAATCATCGCCGAAGTATTGATATTGAAAGCAGTAAAATTAAAAAAATTGACATTGATACATGGCTTGTACACTCGAAAACGCCAGATAAAAATCCTTATACTGTTTCATTCAATAATTCGGAAAATTGCATGAAATGTCCTTTGGCATGTCCTAGTTATCGTATATGTGTTCATCAATTTACATGCACATGCGTAGATTATAAGATCAAAGGAAACTTTTGTAAGCATGTGCATGCTTGCATAAGAGTATCTGAAAAAAATGATATTGAAATTAATATTGATGAAGATAGAGCAACGTCTGCCTTTGAAGAGCACAGTAATTATATTAAGGATCTCAAATAACATCGGTTGACCAAAAAGAATCTGTTTCCACTTCGACTCGCTTTACAGCTTTAATTAATGCGACAATAGGAATCGTCAGCACTACGACAGATGAAGCAAAATTAAAAGGTATTAAAAAGTTAGATGAACTAATGATGATCTTACAAAATGGTCAGATTAATTCCGCAAGTTCTTCTGGCCCTCTTTTTTCAAATTCAACTAACTTGCCCAGCCACAAAAATATTGATCAACAACGTTTCCACTCTACTAAAAAAAAAACAGCAAATTTCATATAGCAGACTATCAAAACCAACAGAAATACAAAAATTATCAATTATGAGTAAAATGAATAGTGAAGGGCAATCTAACGAAGTAATACACACCGACTTTAATCATGTTTATTATGACACCTCTTCGAAACCACAATAACGAGTTGTAGATTTATTAAATGTTTTATTTGTATTGTATTCTGTAAACATTTGTGATTTTGTGAGTTTTTTATTAGTACGGCTAGATTAACTATTGACGATTAACTTAATTACTTAATGCCTATATTAAGGGGGTTGGAGCCAGTGCGGTTTTAGTGCAAAAAACATGTCTTACAGGAAAAACTCTCATGCTCTGTAGAATTTTCAGATTTTGTTAATTTTTTTTTTATTTAAAAGAGGAGAATATTATGCAGGTCGGATCAAAGCTCAATTTTTAAAATTTAAGTAGTAAAAGCTAAAACGTGTATTTAAATAATACACAAAATTAGTTATTTTTTAAACTTACTTTTTCTAGCACAGTTTAAAGTAAAACTAAAATTTGGGCTTTGATCCGACCTGCAAAAAGTTCTCATCTTTCAGATAAAAAAAAAAAATCAAAATCCGACGTATCATCGAGGCATGAGAGTTTTTCCTGTAAAAGCATTTTTGTTCAACTAAATAGTACTTCGATAAATTGTAATCGAAGTCGACCACTGACTTGTGCGTGCGCGTGTATTT
This sequence comes from Aphis gossypii, assembly GCF_020184175.1. Taxonomy (NCBI): domain Eukaryota; kingdom Metazoa; phylum Arthropoda; class Insecta; order Hemiptera; family Aphididae; genus Aphis; species Aphis gossypii. Next base: position 15,421,737 of record NC_065530.1, read on the forward strand.
GTGTCGCCAGTCGCCACACATAACCGGTATAAATACATTAGCAATTCGCCAAACAATAACTTGCTTTTGACGATGCGGGGTGTTGTAGGTAATTGTACGGTTTATCAGTAATAAATTATAAAAGCCGTCCATCGTATATATTATTATTTATTATTGTAAACCATTATGGAAATAATATACGAAAAACAAATAAAATATAAACTATAAAAAAAAATAGTATGTAAATCGACAAATCGTACTTGACTAATTTATTGCAGTTATAATAATACCATTATACCCTACAAAATTGCCATTTATTTTAAAATTTTAGGATTTACAATTTCATTCAATAAATGACAGTTATAAGATTCGACCAATTGTGTTTCCATTTTATTCCTCCAGAAGTCGTCATCACGCATAATTATTTCTACAAACATATCTGAAAACAAAAAAAACATCATAAATATTTAAAAGATAACTATGAATTTAAAAAATATCTGTAGTTTGCACTGTGTTACCTGTACCCACTAATGTATCTACTTAATTTGAAATGTTTATGTGTAAAAAAAGAACGGTAATTTTGGTTATATGTAATATATTATTATTATTGATTTATATTATTACCTGTACCTATATTATATTATTAGTATTTATATTATTTTATATTAGTATGACCAGATTAACTATTGACGACTACCTTATTTATTAATTAATGATAATAATTAATAAATAATATTGAGACATATTATTGTAAAACTGTAATAATAAAAATTAATATTGTAAATAATTATTGAAATAATATCGGATTGTGCATTTGACAGTTGTAAAATTTCGAAGTGCTTATCAGTTATTGATAAGATATGTTGATAATAGGAATTGGTGCGCGTACGTAACTTGGAACTAGGCACTAGCTGCAGTGATCCACTCGTGAACTAGCTCTAGCTGGCGCTAGAGCAGCGGTTCTCAACCTGGGGGTAATTACCCCACAGGGGGTAAAACACAAATTCTTAAGGGGGTAAAGACTCTTTTTTATGAACTTTATATCTATTATTATTAACTCTGCATCAGTCATGTACTCATGTGTAATCTAACAGTAAAAGTAATTGTAATAATATAATTGTTGTTAATAGTTTTGGGATAGTTTAGATTAGGTACATTATCTTATGTCGTAATGACACTTATAATTGTATTACTTTCAAATAATATTTATATATTGTTTCTGTTATTTTTTGGGAGGGAGGGGTAATTCTTAATATCTAACCTGATTTATGGGTTAAAGTCTCAAAAAGGTTGGGAACCGCTGCGGTAGAGTGATCCGCTCGTAGTTCGTACCTGCACGGACCACGGCTATAGATACTGCAACCATAGTATCTATAGCCGTGGCACGGACTAAGGGCCAGTTGCAAGGTGTTAAAAATGCCAATTCTATAAAATGATTCACTAAGACATTTTCATTGACCATTTTGATTTTCAATAAACTCGTTCAAGCACCACTTAAAAATGCTTTTTTATTGCACACTAAATTTGTGGTACGATTTTACGAATGTACCGTGTAAATTGCAAGCTACGATCTATCATTGTTCAGACTCAATACGTTTATCAGTCAATGAGTTAGTCAAGTAATAATAGTATAGTCATTCTGTTTGGCTATACCCGTGAGACTCTTATGATTATGTGAGCAGTATATTATCATGTAGGCAATCCACCCGTGTCTAGGTTAGGTATATGTAATTTTATAATATCTAATCCTTAAGTTTCAAAGTTAAATAATTTTTTTTTTACTATAATGGAAAAATACAATAATGTTCCATCTCGTGATTTTCATATTGTTATGTTAATCTATTGCTGTGATTTTGAGATTTACTGTGGACATTGACTTATTTCGCTAATTCTTATTTTTGTTGTTATGGTTTTGACAAAATATCCAATAAGTTTACAACAATTATATTCAATCATAACCAATAGCAACCTTAATATAGTTTATTTTCTTGCTAGAAAGTGACGTCATTACATTACATATCATTACATTTACATAATCATCTTCTCCTGCGATCAATAGGAGCGAATCATCAGTGAAAAATGTTACAAAAATGGGGAAAATAAATAATAATAATAAAAAATTGTTACTATGGTTACCGAAAATAACATAATAATAATAATAGCCTACGTAATAAGTCATCTCATTTATGATAATTGATAACTCTTTTGTTTTTTAATGTTGGAGAATCGATCAAATGCCATAAACCTTCTCCGCAATGAGCTCTTCAATTTAAAAAAAAAAATCAAAACGATCGGTTCAGTAGTTTCCGAGAACATATCACTCAAAGGTTTTCATTTTCACATTTATATATTAGATAATATTACCTATAAACCTTGTATCAGGCACGTACACAGAATACAACCCCCCTGTATAGTGTATACGTGCCTGCCTTGTATACATCTCGATGGTTGATGATGAATTTTTAAGTTATCTACATACTTCACTGTTATCAGTTCTGTTTTAAGTCTTGACTTTTCGAGTGTTTTGACAGTAGTTCGTTATTGAGTACCTATTGAACTACTATTATCTAATCTTCATCATATTAAGTAGGTACATATTTTAGTTTTGTGTTAAATTTTTGCGAAACGGTTGAATCATGTTGAAAGTTTTAACATCGGTTCCGAAAGTAAGCTGCTTTGCTATTAGAGGTATTCAATGTAATTTTAATTCATGCAAATTTGTGCCGATTCTGCAACAAAGTCGAATACAACAATTCACCCGTTGGACTAAGCCATCAGTACAGTATCCGGAACGTTTTTCCTGTATTCGTTTATGTCATGCAAAACCAGCAGAGTTGACTCCACGTGAAAAACTGAAAATAGCTGCTAAAGAATACGGTTCAGTGTTGATTGGGTTTCATGTCGGAATCTCATTAATTTCATTAGGTTCAGTATATTTTTTCATTTCTAATGGTGTTGACGTCCAACAATGGATTGGATGGATGGGTATGTCGAATGCAAACGAAAACACTAAAATTGTAGCTGGAGCGAGTCAGTTTATCATTGCATATGCCATACATAAATCTTTTGCTCCAGTACGCATTTCAATAACACTTATATCCGTGCCATTAATTGTACGATACCTTAGGATGAAAGGAATAATGAAAATAAAAAAATAATTGTTAATTACCAGAATCTATGAAACCGTGAAAACTGTAAATAATTACCTATTATATTACTATGATTTTAAAATGTATTATTTAGTAAGAATAATACATTTTATAAAAATAATTTTTAAATATATTTTTATATTTGTATAAAATGTGAAATATTGTTGGACATTTTTGAAAAATATTATATTGAATAAAAAATTAAGATAATTATATTTTATAAGGTACACAGTTTAGAAATTAAAAAAATAAATAAATAAATAAAGTAAAGGTGAAAGTTGTGTAAAGTAAAATTATTTGTATTTTTTTATTTTAATGTGCCACTAATAATCAAACTAAATGTAAATTATACTTATTACTTGGTCTTGTGCTAATATTTAAATCCAAATCATGTTTATATCAGTTAAATTTATGTTTAATTTAGTATTGAAAAATTAACATTATTTAAATATATACATAGGTATATATTTTATTAAGACCAACCACAATATGTCGATATCTATGAAAATCAATGGTCCAATGCAATCAACATATAGTCAGCTAGGACAGATAGAGTAATAGTCGTATGATTGACATAATGACATTACATTAGTATTAATTGTATGTGTTTATATGGTTTGAATAGTGAGTTATCACAACCGACATGATTTAACTCGTTCAAATTTCTGAAAAAAAAATGAAATTGATGGTTTGTTTGTTTAGTTTATTAAATAATACAATATTCTAGGAAATGTTTGATAGCACTAATGTAGTACTTATAAAGTACTTACTAAGTTTATTTTATCAAACTTATGTAATAATTGTTTTATGTGTTTTACATTCAAATTTTATTGTTATTGCTTAATGAGTGATATCCTCGGTGATATCATTATATGTTATAATAGTGGTTAATAAATGTAACGATTTCATCATGGTCCAAGGTTTCTGATTTTTCTCAGTGTTTGGTAAAATATATCAGTTTGTAGCAACAAGTATATTATTATATATTTTTATTAGTAATTAAACAATTTAAACATAATGTTTTCAATTTATATTATATTGTATTCATATTTATCCTAAATTTTAATTATTTTTCATTTTTCAGACCAATTACCATAATATATTGCAATGTAAAAATGTTTTGTTAAACACATACCAAAAGATAATTAGTGAGAATATTCATTGGGAAACAAACAAAAGGAGCTGTTTAAGGAAAATAAGCTCTAACATGAGATAGTTAAGAGAGGGATAAAGAATTTAATATAATTTATTCACAACAAATTATAATCAATTTAAATGTAAGTTAGGTATATAAATAAATAAAAAAAAAGCTTATTCACAAATCTACAAATGTAGTTTATTCTTATGAAAACTTAGATATTAACATAAATTATTATCGAACAAAGTACAAATTCATCAGTACTAAATAATGGAAACCGATGTAAAAGTCTCCTGAACATTGAGTTATAAGTATAACAATTCAACAAAAAAAAAAATGTATAAATGTCCCGTGTCGCAATAGATAAAAAATAATAAAAAATATAATATAAATGTATTACATTAGAACATCAAAATAGAAACACATAAGACAAGACATATATATATATATATATTTTTTTTTATAAAGAGTAAAATATTTTGTGAAATTTTAAATTTGTTTCATATACATTATACAGACTAAAGAGTTATTTTTAAGTATGCTTACCTAATTTTAATGCATTAACTATAAATTTATTCAAATTCTGATATTTTTTTTTCATACTATTTAATTTGTAACCATTAGGTTTTAAACTTAAACCAATTTACAGCATAGCATTTAAATATACAAACCAAATTAGAATACATAAAGTAACTCAATAATTCAGTAACTACTCTCCTTATTACATGTATAACATAAAACAGTCGTTAAAAGACATATACAATTTAAGCATATGTAATTATGGTTTTTAAGTATACTTAATAACTAGAAATATCAGAATTTGAAGCATTTGTAGGCAAAAATACTTAAAAATTAACATTTTAAATAATATAGGTACTTACATATAAAATAATATTAATGAATAAAATATATCAGATAAATATTTTAAATTACAATAAATTATCAAAATAATAGTAAGTAAGTAATTATAATGAAATAATAAAAATTTAAGAAATTTGCATTGAAAAAACCCATGTGAAAATAGCAACAATACTGCATGAAGTTTAGTACAACATTTTAATGCCTAGAATTAGAAACAAATTATCTTGCTCAAATTTATAGGTTTATTTAACTTCAAAATACACAATGAGTAATAGTAGCTTCTTTAAATTTCAATTCCTGATAAGTTAATACAATTAGAAAGATGAGCTAACACATAGTCAGACATTGGCCAATCAAAATATATAATGATGTTACATGCAAACTTAAATTTAATACAGTTATTAAGTAATAATTATATAAGTTTTTGTCTAAAAAAGTCTTATTTATATAACTTATAAAAACTAAAGATTTTATAGTTTATTTATATATTTAAATATTTATAGTATTTTATTATGTAAATTAAAACCCTTTTGATTTTAATTACAATATATGTTAATGTAAACTATTTAAATATATAAATCTTAATTTTAAAGCAAGCTATACAATATAAATACTCATAAGTTACCCGATATATTTGTCATAGCATGAACAATAATTGTAATCATAATTTTTATACTTTTTCAATAATGCAAAGTCAAAAGAACTGTAAGCTTATATCTATTTAAACAATAATAATGTAAATACAATACGATAATAATGAGCACAGACTTATTGGTACAAAAAAAAAAAAAAAAAAAAAAATATTCTATTTTTACCAAAATATTTTCTATAAAATATGCCATGACAGTCAATACACAAGTTTAATATTCAGTAAAATCTCCACTTTTGATGACTTTCATAAAAAATCTTACAACAAGGATAGTTCTTTTTTGTACATCATATGTTTATAATATTATATTAAAAAAAAATTAACTTCACAACACATTATAAACAAATAACAAACATTAATCATGTATATCCAACATACAAGTACAACTTTTTTCTTCTATTTACATAATTTAAATTATAAATTATGTTGAAAGTACATCACTATAAAGAAGAAAATATGACAATACATGATAAAATGTATGTGTATTTGTAACATTGAATATAAAGGAACTAGTTTATGGTATAATATATATTATATGTGATGTGTGTAATTATATAATATTGACTATATAAGTATAATTATTGTAGAACAAAGAGCAGTAAACACAATATACTATACTAAAATTACAAGAGGAAATTTAACTATTCTACACTTATATATAAATAGTTGATAAGGGCTACCTCGAAAATTTTAAGCACTTTGCTCAATTGGCCAAAACAAGAACTGAGACGAGGACGTTTTATTCATCCAATCATACGAATTCCATACCAGCGGCCAATCAAAAAAGTACGATGATATTTAGAGAAACACCTTGTACAGAAAGATAATTACCTACTAAGACTATATTCACCGATTAATACATACGGCTTTAACAACAAGTTATAATATTGATTAACTATGATAATATATAGGATTAAAACATTTAAAATATATGCCATGCAGAGGAATGTCAGAAGGGGTCCTTAATATAGATTGAGTTCAATAGTACAATTTGGAAAATAGAATAGATGAAGTGTTGTGAATTCAATTCATTTGAGGTCTGATTTGCAGCTTGCGATCAACGTTCCTACAAAATAAAAACAATAATTACATACTTGTGGTGCATCGTACATTTGTTATTTTTCTGTAAGTAAACAGTAATCTGGGTGTTATTGAGTTTTGTTTTATGTTCAACCAAGTTTCTGAGCATAACTAGAGGGCATTGGAATTCTGTATTAGTTAATTTCTGATTAAAATTCCAAAGAACTAATCAAAACTGGTAGAACAATGCCGTTTATGTGTACAGAAACATCTTACTTAAATTTTATCAATTTAAATAATACAATGATAACTATAAAATAAATATGTATTATATGATAACAGTATAACACGCATTTACCATAAATATGCAAGTTACTGAACCATTAAGAATAACATAAATGTCAAAATATATATACTTAATAAGTAACAATTAAAAACTATGGTAAATAATCAAGTAAAACAAAAAAAATAATAATAATAGCTGTGTTTGTGTTTAGAAGGCAATTCAAATGACCTACACCTCATAGGTGTGTTTGTTTAAATGAAACTTGTATAATTAAACTATCTATGTGTCATTGTTTTAATTCTTTTCATAGTAAAACATACAAGTATTATAGTGCTTCTATGAGACATGTGCATTTTGCTGAAAATTAAATATTGTAATTTATTTCCAATGCCCTTCCTCACCTTAGGTTAAAATGTTATAAATTTAAATTTTAGGCTCAAGTATAAAAAACAGTTTATATTAGTGATATTGAATTATTAAATAGAGGTGCCACCAGTCATAAAGTAAAAACATCTAGAATACACGAGGGATTCAAATCAAAATATAATTTTGGACACATTAACCAAAGTAAATTTTTATCTGCAATTTAATTCATGTTTGTTTGGTGTTTGTTTAAGGCAATTTTCATTGTGTTAATATTTTAAAGTCCATAGTATATTCAATATTAAGTAATACATCTTCAAATGGTTATTAGACTTAAGTGCAATTTAAAAATTGAATAGTGAAATTTTAATTTAGATTAAAAATCACTATTGGATTACTTTTATATTTACACATGAATAATTATTCTATGTACATTATAAGTAATTAAAAGATCTAAAACAAATAAAGTAATCAATTATTTTTCAAAAATACTGATTATATTTCATATAGTTAACAAAAGGCTTCTTGGTCTTATATCATTGCAAATAATTATGTTGCATTGTTCAATTTTTTTTTTCATACGCAGAAACTTCGAAATTTAAATGTATTAAAAATTATGAAAATAATATATTTAAAATCAAATAGAAAAATAACAAAAATAAAAATATTTATATAATATATACATTAAAAACTTTTGGTTTCCTGCAATACCTAATATGACTGAACTTCCCAATTAAGGCAAGTCAGAACTTAGTTACAAGTAGGTATTCCATTAAAAATTGTGGTCAAATTGGAACTGTTAAACTGTTGTATTAACTGATTTGTAGGTACTAAATGTTATCTTTTCAACAATTACAATTTTTTTTTTTTTTTTTGACTTAATACTGACCTATCACATGTATTATAAATAATACAATATTCATCACGCTGTACTTAAATATTATTTTGTTTAGTTATTATGAATGGTATATCATAAAACTAAAAATTATAAATATCTTTTTCTAATGTGTCACCCTAGATAAACGTATAGGGTGGATAACTCATTTCATTAATTAACCTAAAGGTAGGTAAGGTTTAACAATTTTATCTAGTTAAAAAAAAAAATAAATAAATAATAATGATAAATCAAATTGGTCAACTTTCTTGGATGATTATTTAAATATTTGTTTCACTTCTACACAATTTTTATCTGATCACTTTAACAATACTATTAATATACCTAATGGTACCAATAAAAAAAATTAAAATTCTAATTAAATATTAAATAAAATAATTATATAAAAATAATGCTAATAAAACGTTTGTTTTTAAACCTGCAGGCTCCAGAGATTAATCTATTGAGATATTTGATCTATTTATATTTAAAATGATAATATTGTGTCGTTAACATACATAAACCTTTTAATATTTATAGTATTTATAAACATAATATATAAGTTCCATCTATAAAGTTTATAAACTTAAATATAATTTTTTGTTCTAAACACTTTTAAATATTTTGGAAGTAAAGTTTGATCACAAAAGTTCACTTTTAATTTGAAAACTATGCCTTTAAACTATAATTTAAAGTAACTAGAAATTATAAAATACAATTAGAGTAATATATCCATTCATTACTTTAAACACAAATAGGATATGTGAATTATATTTAATGTATAAATGCAATTAAGAATTTTTAATATAAGCAGAGCCTAGATTTATATGCACTAAAAAGTATCAGACTATGCAACAAATATGCATTTACAAAATTTATACTTAAAAATTCAATGTTGTATTAAGTATGAAAAAATATAAGGTAATAAAATATAATATATAATGTATAAATAAAAACACATATAAATAATTACATAAATATTACTGTTTAAAAACAAAATAAAACATATAACTCAAAATGTGTTTTTATTCATTACTGTTAAAATTAATTATTAAAGATATTCAATTGAAGTTATTGGGCAAATTTAAAATAGATTGAAATTATTAGGTCTTGACAGTTATTATAACTGTATAACTATATTATAAAATTAAATGTATTACATCGATAACGAGGATATAACAATTAGATTACAGCAGATGAAATATTTCTTTGAATATGATGGAATTACCTCAACTATTTCTTATGTATATATAATATTTTATATAAAATACATATTTTAAATTAAGATAGCTAAAACTGTGTCACTAGTTCTTCGTCCTACCGATTTACATTTTTTTGCGATATCACATTCATTGAAATATGCAACAAATATGCATTTACGGTAAACTATGGTAAATACGGGCTCTAAAAATAAGTAACTATGCCTAATATCTACAAAGGACAATTACTTTAAATATGTCATAAATTATATTATTTTTATACATTTACAGAAATTTAAATAGAAATATTTTATAGACTAAGTAAGTATACCTTTGTTATTTTAATTTAAATAATTTTAAAATGTATACATATATTGTAGGTGATTTATAGTGCAACTCATCCCAGAGAAATAACGGTAATGTATAAGATTTAATTTTGACTATCCATACCTACTTATCAAAACAGTTTTATTTTAATGGATCTCTCTTTTCCATTACAATTTTTTATTGAACACAAAGAATCAATGTAAATATGTATTATACTAATAAAAATAATATAAACACATTGTTTGCTTAATGTTTAAATGTTTAAAATTGTTGGTAGTATAAGAAATTAATTACAAAAATAATAAACAGATTATTTTAAATTGAGATACATTAATTACTTACAACAATTATTTTTATATTATTATACATTTTGCTTCATCTTAATTGTTCTTTGAACTACATGACTAATAGCATTATAAATATTGACATCTAATAAATGAAATTTAAATTTAATACATACTATAAAGTATATATCTTATAGTAAGAATTATATATTTATACATTTTAGTTTTATAATCTCTTTTTGAATTTTAATATCAAACATTTATTTTAATACTGTTTTTTTAGATTCTGAGCGGAGCAAGGAATGTATTGGTTTTACATTGATGTTTATTTTTTTTTTATTCTGTAAGCACTTTTTCTCCCCCTAAACTTGCTCAAAAATACAAGTGTAGCATATTTTCTGAAAGGTAATGTTTTTGAGCTGGTACTTTAGAGAAGTAATTTTTTGATTTTTGAAATGATACTTGAAATAAAAGCGGTTAAAGGAGAAAAAATGTACAACTACACAATTATGTAGTATAAAATAATTATGGCTTTGTTTATCACCATAGAAACGAATAAAATTAAATAAAAAAGATCCCCTCGTCCACTCAGAATCGTTTGTTATCGAATGCAATCATATTGCATTCAAATTAAATACCTACTAATACAGTAAAATTACATTATCCTATACGAGGACCGAAGGGACGATGGAAAAACATCCACCACAAAATGTGCTGACCTACTTTTTATTTTTTTATTAATAAATTACACAATATTTTTTATTTTAAGTGTAACTAAACAAAATATAATCTTCAATAATATTTATGAAGAAAAAAATGATAGACTAAATACATAATTTTATTTTTAAGAGCATAGATTTTGCTCTTTATTAAATAAATATTAAATGCAATTTTATTTGAAATATATTTTAAAACTTTTTTTAATTAGTTTCATACTTACTTAAATAGTTAGAAATGTATAAATTATTTAAACTAATAAAATTATAATATATAATATATATGTATTATAATTATTATGAAATAGTCAATCAAATTTACTAAAATATTTAGAGGATTTGCACTCTTTCCAGTAATTAAAATACTCAACTGATGTTCTGTATTTGTTTACACTAATAGTTTTGTTTAAGATAATTGATCTCTTATATTCCAATCTAATTACATTACTTATTATATAATTAATTGTTTATTCTGGAATTATCAAAAGAAATCAATTTTGTAGCACTAAAAAGAACAAACTAGGTACTAATTTATTGACTATTTGAAAGTTTTTAAATATTTTTTTTTTAATTTGTATTTTATTTACCTAAATAGTAAAATACTTTTAACTGTGTTAAACTAATATGGCACTAAAATTTTTACTTAAAATTGTTAGGTTTTCATTTAACTTTTCTAGTGCATTCCATTTTTTTTTTATTTTATCTCACCTTCTGTCTCTTCAGTACACGTGCATCAGTTTTGCGTCTTGACATGCCCCAATACCGGGCCGATACAAACCTAAATACCCTTTTGGCCACATCGAGTGAACAAGACTGTAAATTAAAAAAAAACAACCACGGGGATTTCATAGATGGAATTCAAAATCAATTTTAATAAAACAAAACAAAATAAAATAGAAAAGAAATCTCGGCCAATAATAACGAGGTGCCGCTTAAATAAATTTGAATAAAATGCCAAATAACCCAAACCTGATGATAATAAATATTTTGGTTGTATTTGGCATTTGCAATTTGTATATTTATGAGTAGTTCGCAATTTATATACCTTCTAAACACTCTACATATCACGAATGACTCATCGGCTAAACTTATCTTATTCATGAGTTCTATTCGCATGTTACTAATGTTTCACTTTTCCAGTACAACAGATTCTCAAATATACACTTAAAAATGTGGCTGTGAGAACTAAAATTATTAAAACATACCTCGTGTGTATTTCAAGTTTGAATTTGAATCATTTAACGGCTTTAATGTCATCTGATTTTTTAAAGTTATATTCTCGTTTTTCATAATCTAATTGTGATTTTACTCATTAATCAACTTTTTATTCACTAAAAAATTAATATTAAATTAATTTTATCTTTAAAATTTACCTTTAGTTTGTTTCTCAGATTTGTTTTGCTCATTTATTCCTTTCCAATTGTATTCAGCACTACCATCATCATTGTCATCATCTGAAGAATTGTTCCATCTTTGGTCTTCCCTGTCACTTCCATCATCATGGATTTCATCCTTAAATAAATAAATCTTATACAATAAAATACTAATGCTGAATTGCATAAGCAATTATTAAATATTTAATGAACCAATAGTGAGCTAATGGAGTAATAAAACATGATTTAGTAGTTCTAGTCTATTTATTTTTAAACTTATTTATTATATAACAATATATAATAGCTAATACTTTTAATTAATTCTATTGACTTCTCTATTAATATTATCTGATTATACAAGGTTATTAACAAATATGATCATCCCTTATTTTCCTTCAATAACGCAATTATTTTAGGTTTTTTTTTTTTTTAATGTTAAAATACACTCAAGAACCATATTTAAAATTCTTGAAATTGTCTTGTATTACTTATTGAGTATCTTATGGAGATACAAACTTTTGTCATTCAAATGACAACCTTTCTTTTTAACAGTTTAAACAGTAAATTATTTAGTACAGCGGTCCCCCAAACTTTTTTTTTTATTGTGCCCCTTATAGGATCAAATTGAGCTGCGGTGCACTGTTATGAATACCACGAGAAAAAATAAAAATAAATTTCTGTCATTTTAAATTATTTATTATGAGCCGTAGATCGTGGTGCCTTTAGGAAGTGCTCGCGATAAAACAGTTCGAGAATCACTGATTTATTGGATAAATGTTCTGTGAATTTTGAAGTATTACAATCAAAAATCAAAAAGTTATTTCAGAGTTACAGTAAAACTTAATTAATATAGACTACTTGAAGCTCTGGGTTGTCTAATTTGATAAAAGTCCGGAGATTTATCATAACCAAAAAAATGGGGTGTAGAGATTTAAGAAAATATTTTATAATATATAAGTTACATAGTATTAGGCAAAAAATGGATTGACATAAATTACATATTATGTAATTGGTATTTGATTGTGATCAAATGTGGGAAATTGGTAAGAACTTCTGTTGGGATTAAGCAAAGTTCAGATTAATGAGGTTCTACTGTATTTAACTTTATCTGATAAGGATATTATAGGTTTGAAAGATCTTTGGACGCTATAGTATTTTCAAAATGTTAGCAATTTATATTCATCAATATTTATTTAACATAAATATTTTTATGACTGAAAAACTATGTTTCAATTTTGAATTAGGTACTTAAAATGAACATAAGTTTTTTCACTAATAATTTTAAAAACTACCTTTCCAATTCACTTAAAATTCAACATAAATATTCAACCGGATCTGTGGAAGATCCTGGATAACATCAACTAGTTTACAATAAAAAATAGGTTTTCATTTGAAAAACAGAAATTTTTACCACACAAGATACTCCCTAAGTAGTACAAAAGACCTCAAAACATTAAGAAGTAAAAAGTAGAATAAAACTAAAGAAATAAAGTTGCTTTTAAATTTAGACTATGAACGAAACTTTCATATTTATTTTTAATAAATAATTAATATTATACTTAAAAGGCGAACTTTTCTTATTGGTTTTGTTGAAATAAAGACAAATAGCTGTCTAAATTTTAATATTATATTATTAATATAATAATTAAAACAGGTCATAACATAACTGTTTTGTAATTGCATACAATTAATTATAAACTAATCTATTATGATAAAATAATTAGTTTTTATGACATCTCAACAAATTCGATTTTTTATACCTTTAATAAAATATATTAAATAGTTTATATAGAACCGTCAAATTAATTGTCAATAAACTTACAGTTGTAGGCAAAGTGATGTCTTTATTATTTTCTGTTAGTATTTGTTGTTTTGATACAAATGCATATGGCATTTCAAATTCATCTTCGTCATCTGGTTTTTCATTCCATCGTTTATCTTCATCCTCAACTCCCTAAAAAAATCACAATAAGAACTAAATAAAATGTTAAAAATATTTAATTAAATGAATAAAAAAATGACATAAATTTAAATATTTATATAATTAGATAATTATTTTTTCTTATGAACAATTTACAGTTCATGAAAACTTTATAAATTAAAAAAATTAAAATTACAGTAGGTATTGTGATATCGTCACTGTTAGTGGTTTGAATGCACTGAGCACTATTATTGTCAGCAAGCACTACGTCCATACTGACAGTTTCATTTTTTCGGAAATGATAAGTTGCACTTTGTGAATCTTCATCTTCATAAAATTGTTCGTCATACTCGTCATCATAATCTGGACACTCGGATTTAATATTAATATCATTTCCATAGGGTACATGAGATTCATAAACAGAATCATGGTCATATTCATCTTCTTCCATCATTTCAGGCTTAACTACTCTGGATACATTAATTGGAGGAGGATCATATTCATCAATATTTTCCTAAAAATTATATAAATTATTGTAAAAATTAAATAATAATAACTAATTGAATATTTATGAAATAAAGTAATGTTTACTTCTATAGGTTCTCTCTTAATTTTTTTCCGTAAACTTTGTAAGTCAAATTCATTCATCTCATTTGGCTAAAAAATAGATAATGTAATTTTTAATATCAGTAGTATTTCATCCAAAAAATAAAAACTTACTAATTTATCAACTTGTCCGGGTGGATTTACATTTCCTTTACCACGCCTAAATCTTAACACGACTGATCGGCTGTCTATCACCAAATTATATTTTTCTTTATATGCTTGTATCGCATCTTCAGCATTAGAAAATTTGATAAATGCATATCTAAGCAAAAATTTAATTTTGAAATAATTAATTACTTGCACTTGTGGCATATAATATATACCTAGTATGGACAAGAATATAGAGAAGCTAACCCTAAAATGTCTTATATACATTCTTGAATTTAAAAAAGAAAAAAATTACAAAAATTGATAGTAAAATATTTTTTTTAAGAATATTTAAAAAAAAATCTTTTTTTACAATAAAGAGTTTTAGTATTTGTTATTTCTAACAGTATCAGTATTTTTAGTATATATCAATAATTTATTTTTACCTAAAATTTGTTTGGGTTTATGAAATTATTTTATATAATTATGATTCCATGAAAAAAAAAAGAGTAAATAGATCACTGATTTATTGACAATATATATTTTAATTATATAATTAAAATTTAGTATTTACCTTGTGTATTTCATTTTTTTAGCAAACCCAATGTCAACTCGAGTGGCTTTTGGAAATTCATCTTTAACAGCATTAGAGGTGATATTTGTCGGCAGATTTCCAAGATATAATCTGAAGTAATGAATAATTTTATAAATTTATAATATAATAATTTTTGTATTTAATACAATGTACAAAGTTTATCTTAAGTATTGCATATTAAATTTGAATACATGAGTTGTAATACTTGTATAAAAAATAACTATTTAAAAATACATATATATGATCCATATGATATTTATCTGTTATCCCCTTCCAAAAATTATTATATGTTCCAATTTTTAGTCATATATTAACTTTATTTGAAATATTTCGCTTATTTATGAATATACATCATGTATTAGATAAGGCATTTTCTTTCTATTTGCACCAAATGAATTATTTCAGTGTGTTGTCTGTGTGCAATTTTATAAAAAGATGAACTATGATAAACTGTGTGTATTATATTACAATGAAAATAGTGCAATTGAATTTGTTTTAAATAAAAATATTTAATATAGCAGATAAGTACCCACATGAACAATGTAATATGTTTTATTTGAGAGTAGAAAAATATAAGTATTAAAAAATTATTTTATAGAAATATAGTTGTAATAGTTACTGTAAAACAAATCTGTAATATTTATGTTTAAACTAAATAAATTTCCAAAGAATTCCAAAAAAAAAAAAAATACATTGTTTTATTTTTTATACAAATATATATACAATCAGACACTTACGTATATGGATCAATGCATTCTGGGAATGCCTTTTCTTCAAACTGACTTTCTTTAATTTCTACTCGCAATTTTTCATGTTGGAAAACAGTTTCATTTAGTGCGTTTGCAACATTTTCAATATTTGCATTTGGTTGTACTTGCACATAACAATATCTATAATGAAATAAAATATATAAATTATTTGAAGTTCTTATCAAATAAATATTTTGTTGTATTTTGTTATTAAATTAAAAAACAAAAATTTAATTTAATTAATGATTGCAGTTTGTTACCTTGGATTACATGGTGTATGGAAATGTACAGATTTAATGTCAGTATGAAAGTTCTGAACAATTTGTCGTGTAATTTCATGATCTGGAAATCTGATCATAATTTGTTGATTGTTTTTAGGTGTTCGAAGTTCCATTTCAGCAGCAATTGCTTTTACAGCATCCTCACGGTTCCATGGTTTTTGAGCACGTTGTGGTTCTCCAGATTGTTGTGATTTTAATTTGCGCTTCCGTGTTTTGCATTCTGTCACAGCATTGGTTTCCTAAAGTTTATAACAAATTAAGTTATAATTTAGTCAAAAATAAATTAACACAAATATTCTAACAATTAATTTTTTAATTAATTTATGGAAAAAATCCATTGAGTAGAACAATTTTTAAAACAGACAGTATAATTTAACATAAAATATATTTAAAATGATTGAATAAAAATCATGAGCTTTAACCTGGTTAGTTCCATTTGATTGATTTTGAACGGAACTACGAGGTCTGTTCATACGCATATGTTGTCTTGGTATAAAACGAGGTCTTTGAGTAAATTGTGGCCAGTTTTGTGTTGATGATGAAGATGGTGTTTGTGGGTTTTGTGGAGAATTGGCAAAGAAATTCCCGTTCTGTAAAAAAGAATAGGTATGTAAAACTAGATGAAATAAAATATATATATTATATTTAAATTCTCAGTAACATACAGCATTTTGAGAGAACTGTCTTGGATAATTGTTTCTTGGAGTATTGGCATATTGATAAGGTGTTCGTTGACGAGCAGTGTTGTTGAACGACCTCCAGCGTGGCAAAGGTGATCTTATAGTACTGTTACTAGTCGAACTGAATGTGGGAGGATTATTATTGCCCGTCGTAGTGTTTGTGACAGTAGTCTTGGTCTGTGGCGCAGGACTGGGCATACGAAATTGCGATGGCCAAGTATTGGGAAAAGCTTGTTGTGGCCAAAACCCATGGGGGTGAGTTGGAGGTGGAGACGTAAAGTCTGTCTGCAAGTGTATTTGGTTAGCGTGTGGTGGAGGCTGCTGTGCCACATAACCAGGCAGAACTTGTCTTGGCGTGCTCACGATGGCCTGGTTATTGTCAATCGACTGGTTTTCCACTGAAAAAAATAAAAGAAATGCACATTAAATATATGTACATATGAGTTTTCCGACGTATGTATCAATGCTCACTTGTTGTTACTTGTCAAACGTTTTTCGTAGACATTATAGAGATTCGTACGAGAAAGATAAAGACATCGAAATAGGTCAGTTATAAACGTACTGCGTTAGTGCGTTACAAAAACTGAAAAATATAAATCGATAAATTGGTACGAACCAAGTAGCTACACGGCTACACACTAGTACGCGTACATACAATATACATACAACATCAATTATTACAATAACACAAGTTACTTAATACTTTGGCGCAGCTTGTCACTCCTTGTGGCAGAGACTGTGGAAACTGTGATAACAAGCCATGTTTTGAGAAACAATCCGGCAACAGTGCAAATACAATTTTGTTGTGTTGATAGCGTTTTTTGGTGATAAAAAAAAGAAGCATTTTGTTTACGTTTAACTTTTTTTATAATATTTTGCTCTTTCGTTTTTCCGTTTTCCAATGTATATAAGTGTTTTTGTCGTTCGACGTTTCATGTTATGTTGCGGTACACCGTAAGCCATTCTGTGACGTTTCTCGAGCTCCATTGAATGTTGTGTACTTGTCGTGTCTTGTTTATTCGCAAGTGATCATAACACTTATGTATTAGTCTGTACTATTCGCGGGCCCGGTATAATGGACTTAGTATACTCAATATTTCGTAAGCAAGCTTGGAAAACACAATTTCAAAATGAACAAATGGAGGAAGATATGTGTTTCAAATGTCTAGCAAAGATCTCTGCTAATAATATCGTTGCTTGGGTTACTACATTTGATCTAGACGATCATGTTAACATAAATTGGGGTTCACATGTTTACATAGCCGATCTTAATGTGCCATGGAAGTACCATAAGATCACATCAAATAATTGTACTGTCACGACTCTAGAATGGGATATGTATGGATATTCACTGTTAATCGGAGATAAAAATGGAGCTGTATCAATATGGACTTGCAGTACCGATCACAACCTAACCAACTGGGTTCAGGTCGGTTCAAAAGATTTTCGAGGTGAACCTATTATAGCTGGCACATTTTTTCATTTAGGAAAAAAATTAATGCTTGTCAATGAAAAAGCAGATAATATTAATTATTTTGAAAAATTCAACTATGTCAGATTTACACCATCTTTACGCACATGGGGTGGCACAGGATTGCCTGGATGTTTGGTTGTGTCTGCTACAGGTATGATTGCTGCTCTGTTAACTAACGACAGTGGGGAGCCTATGATTTCAGCTACTAACAGTTTAGCTGTTGCTAGATACCGTATATCTGTTGTTGACATTAGTTATCGACAAAATGGAAATTTTTTGATCGTCACATCTGATGGACGGCCACGATCGCCCATACACTGTTACGAAGTCTCGATAAAACTTGTTAATGAAAAAAATTGCACTATAGTATCACAGTGGTTGCCTAGTTTTTTCTTAACATTTAACGAAACAGTAGATAGAGTTATTTCACACGTAAAATTTTTATTACGAGAAGGTTCTGAATCCCTTGTAATTGGAAGTAATAGCAGTAATGGATGTATTATAGAAACATGGGAATTAGTTAAGAAAACTAATCCAATTAACAAAGTTTTTAAAAAAGTCATTACTGAAGACCATCCAACAGTATGTTGGATTAAAAAAAGCTCATTTACTGTAGGAGCTCAATTAACAGCGTTGGCTACACCCAAAATGTCCATATCTTACAATCAATCTTCTTGCAGTCAATATGTAGTGGCTGCATTTAGTAATCATCAAGTATGTTGTTTATCCAGAGAACTAACTCAACAATGTTTGTTTGAATTGAGTAGCTATTGCGAAGATAATATAGGAAAAATAGGCTTACAGAATAGTAGCAATATTCAGTTTTCAGACTTGGACATTTCTTACCTCGGAAATGTGTTTGTTGTTTGTGACAACATGGGAAATTTGTATTTATTTCAACTACTTTCTGTGGCAGAACTGAATGGGCCGTTAACTGTTGCCTATGCTACTTTACAACTTGAATATTGCTTGGTGACTGGCCTAGATTGGTGGGATTTGGCCATATCATTAAGACCTAACATGCTAGAGGCTGTGTGTAATCGTTTCAGTGAAAACTTCCAAAAACAATCCCAGGTTCTTCAACAAAAAGAGTATACTACCTATTTAAGTATTCGTTCTTTTCTTTACAAGATGATGCCGGGAGCACAAGGAAAGCGTTCTGACCTTATGCATTTAATGACACTTCATTCCATATGTAATGCATTCAAGAATGTTTTACGTGTCAGTGACATCATGGTTGATCGAGATCCAGCTGAGAATATATCAAATGCACTTAAAGAACCTATTGTGGACATAGACAAAATTTTACCAAGTTTGGGTGGTAAAGATTTTACTGTAGAACCTAGCACTCTTCAATCACTCCATCAACTTATTCAATGGGTAGCACAGCTTGCTTTAAATGTAGTTTCTAGAATACCAGAGCCACGAGACAATGTTGGATACAACTTATTAAATGATTTATATGCCATAAATTCAATAAGAGAGCTATTACTTATGATTCGTATTTGGGGTTTACTGAGGCCTAATTGTTTACCGGTTTTTATTAAAAATATTGATAATTTAGATGTTTTGTCAGTTACATTTCGTTTACTTTCAAGATTTGTTCAACTTGGTGGTGAACATGATGAAATGTTGTTTGATGAATGTTATACACTTCAAAGCCAAGTCAATATAACTCCACTTTCATCAGTTGCAGCAGGAATTCATGAAGTTGCATCTCCTGCTCTTTATTATCAACATTTACCATTGAAGTTGGTGTTTGGACAAGAACCAGATTGTTTGAGATATAATACATCGTCTATAGATACAATAACAAATGGAAAACAACATTCAGATTATATGAAAGATTATGATGTTATTAGGAATGTATACATTGGCAAATGTCCACTAACAGTGAAGCAGTGTAATAGATGTGAAGGTAAAATGCAGTTGGTAGGAAATACAAGAACAGCAGCGATCAGAGTATGGGAAAATAGGTGGGCAAGAAATTGCCGATGTGGTGGTAGGTGGAGGACAGTCAAGGTAGGCGGGCAGTAGCTACCAAGTTAAATAATAGACAATTACATTACTATTAAAGTTAAAATTCAATATTTTTAACAATAGACTTTAATTTTAAACTATCTAAGGCGATTATGATTCCATTGTAATATTTATAGTTTGATGTTGATTAACACAAACTGCTGAATGACTAATAAAGTGATTATTATTTATATAGTTTGTATCCATCGAGTTGTTTCATTATAATAATTTAAACTATTATTACTTAATCAGTTAGATAAATCTGTTTTATGCATAATTTATTATTTAATTACATTTTGTTAAATTTTCTATTATACTGTGTATTTTATAATAAGAAATAAACCAGCAGTAATATCGCCAAGGTTAAAAAGTTTTTTATAGAAACCATAAGTATGAAGTAATCTTCGAGATTAAATTTTGATCTCTCAAAAGTTAGTTAAATGTAATTAATTTTAGAACATTTAATGATGTATATTTACTATTATAATTTCTTATGATGATTAACTTATTATTAATATATTATATCATTATACTAAATAACTTGATGTAATAAATAAAAGTTTCTTATGTTTAATATTGTTATAATGATCACACCTACACGGTTAAGTATATTCTAATTTTTAAACAAATAAACATTACTGTACATAGCTGCTAGATAACAATTAAGTATGCTACATTATAAGTACACATTTTATTTGTTCAACTCTTTTTTTTGTTATATATTTTTGTTTGTAAATTATTTGAAAAAAAAACTATTGTTTGTTTATTTTATTTAAACAACTATTTAATAAATGTAATACACATTACAATGTATCTATCAATTTTTGGGTATTTCATTTTTAGACTCATTATTTGAGTCGTTAATGATTTTAGTTTTTGAATTTTGTCCTGAATAGTCTGTAGCCAAATATGTCATTAAATCTGTCAATCCTTCAAACTCTGTACGAGAATTGTGAACAGTTGGAGTAAGCCTTGGGAGTAATGAACCTATTTTCAATCTAAACTCGTGCATCTGTAAAAATAACATACAACCATATTATAATATGCTGGAGTTAAAATGGTTTGTTATCAACTACAAATGTTGTCAAAATAATACCTATAATGGAATGGTTAGTCCTAGCTACTGTAGATCTACTATGCCTCACAATAGACACTAATGGTTTTTTAAGATTAAGCACCACTATTTTCTTATACTTTTTAATCTATTAAAAATACATTTTAACTCACTGCACTAAATCCTAAACTTACCAATTCAAATATGTATGTAATTTCAAAATTATCATAAAGTATTAAGATTATAATTAACATATATTTATTTTGAATTTTTAACTAAGCGTCTTGCACTCTTGCCTTTACTTTGTTTTGTGATATAAATTTATTTATTTTTAACTGTTAATACTTTTTTAAACTTTATGTCAGTAAATTCATACCAATTTCTTTTAAGCGTTTTCAGAATATTCCTTAGGATGTTCATAGAATCTAGGACAAGAATTTTTAAGAATTTGAATAGTTTGCAAGACAGGAGCAAAAGAGGTTATAGGAAAATGATTACTTCTGAAACAGTCTGAACTTTTAAGTCCAAGTGAAGAAAGTAATTTGATACTTGAAATGATGTATTAAAAATATGTAATGTTATTAATTGATAGATTAGTATTGTTTTATTTTTTTATTAGTACACCCGTGACAACCTAGGCCATTGGGGATGGGTATTTTTTGTATCGGTTTTTTTACTGTAAGGTTGTGGGAACGGTAGGGGGAAACACATGTGTGTATTGTGGCAGAATTTCTAATGGGGCACCCGTAGGTTTCTGCCATGCTCCAGGTTGGGGGATGCCAGCTTATTCTCCGGACACCGTGACTTGCCCGAAGAAAAATGCCACCCGGTGACCGTGAATCGAACCAGCGATCAGCTGCGTCGCAACCAATGCCTTAGACCACACGGCCACCTCGTCCCCCTGTTTTATTTTGCAGAACCTCATAGGTGGATATCATTGGGCCATACTGGTTTTAGTAGGTTAGGTTAGTATAGTAGTAGTTTTTTTCTTTAAGCTAAGTTTGATTTCAGAAAGGTAAAAGGTCTTATGTCAAAAGTTAAACATGAGCATTCTTTCTTTGAAATAAATGTTTTAACCAGGTAAGTTGTTCGTCCAAACCATAGATTTTTAATAGGGGTTCGTAGATGATTACTCGAGGATCCACCGAGTAGCTGTGAATTTTTTTTCAAATAAACCAAAAATAAATTTGTTTGCAATTAATTTGTGATATTGAACTTTGTTCATATTTCTGTATGAATTTTTTTATAGATTTTTAAGATAACAATAATAATGTTCGTTGTGTAGACTTATCTGCAAGCTATCCAGGGCAATGAAATTTTTAATTTCATTCACTAATAAATATCACTGTGAGTCTTGATTTTCTGTAATGGTCACAATGAAAACTGAATCAATAAATCAATTAGACATTAAGGGCGATATAAGCATAGCTCAGTCCAATATGATACTAGAATTCAAGGCAATGATTTGCAATCAATACAACAGAAAATGTGACAAGGAAACTTGTTTTAAACTATAAGAAAAAGTGATTATTCAAAATAATTTAACATTATGTAAAGTCTTAGTATTATTATGGAAAAATAATTAATTTTTTTTTTTTTGGTGGGGGGACATGATTATATTTAATACTCAAAGAGGTCCATAGCCAAAAGATAAGAACCTATAGTCTAATTATTTGCAATATTTTTTGTGTTTGTAACTATTGAGAGTTTTTCAATCTGAAATCAAACATTATTTGTAATACAAATTGATTTTAAATGGCTCTTTTATTGTGACATTGAAGATATATTATATAATTAATGAAAATTAGATACAAAAGTTCTAAAATTTAGGAAAAATCGTATACTTTTGTTTTTAAAATAGGGAATTTATCTCTGAGGAAAATTATTTGATATTTTATTCAAGTTAAAAAAAAAAATTAAAAGAAAATAGAGGTATAGCAGAACATACATTAAGTATATACTTAGTTGTATTATAATAATTTAGAGTCTTTATTATTGATACAAATAGACTTTTTTAGTTTTTATATTATACAACATTTATCTATCTATAAAATTTGTATTAAAAAATATACTTACATCATTAGCGCCACTCATTTTCCAAACACCATAAAAAAACAATCCACAGCCACCAACAGCATAGAAAGTTCCCCATTTTAGTGCTCTAATAGCCAATTGTACACCTGATTCAGCAGTGGGCAACGGAGGAGCTTGACCTTTAGAAAACATGGTGGGGTCTGTTTTTCTAGCTGATGCCAGAGTTGAAGCAAATGCGAATAAACCAGCACCAGCCGCAACACAAGTTAAAAATGCAGCTGATGCTAAAATTATCATATATAAATGTTTGTATAGAGTATATAACACTAAAATATTATTAATTAATGTAATTAAATAGTAATAAGAATACCTACCCATGGTATCACTTGATTTTTTTGCAACCTGTGGTAATTTAGTAGTTTCATTTTCATCTTTACTTACATCAACCATTAAAAAGTGTATAAACTATTTAATAAGTAGGAGTGAGAAGATTAAAAAATCAAAATGACAAAATATAATTAATTAAATTACATAAAACCTATTGCTATTTGCTATAAATAATTTATAGTATGTATTTGCTAAAACCGGCATTTTTGAACAAGTTTTTATCATGGTATAAAATAATGATAATATTTTTTTAATTTTAATTTTTAACTTATCAATGTGGTCATAGCATAGTCACCTAACCAGTGTGTACAAATGCACAATAAACTTATGGTAACTATTACTGCTATTACTGTACCACAGAATAGATGAAATCTATAGTATCTATCACGATGTAGGTACATCGTGGTATCTATATTATATGTTCTATCTTTCATTTTTTTTGTGACTGTTAATTGTATGAAATCTTGTTACGGTTACCTATTGGTTATTATAAGCTTAGAATGCTTAGATCATAACTATTATGTTATTATATTATATACAACATCAACTATTATTTTATTATAAAAGTAACTTACAAATTACCAATAGTAATCGAGATACTTTTAATTGTTTTTCATAATTTTAGTTCCATAAAATTCTAACTTACAAAACTTTACTCCGTGTAAATAGAATTAATAGATAATACATACCTATTTAGAAAACAGAAATGTCAAAATAATATTAACACGAATAACACCAGCTGTATACGTCACAGTAAGAATTAATAATATATTTTTGGTTCTGAGTGGAGTAATAAATGTATGATACATTTGATACGTTATTATGTATCTGTATATTTTATAATAATATACTTAAAGAAACGTTTTGAAAATTATTTTATATTAAAAAAAAATCTAATATATTTATAATTATTTTAACACCTAAAGCTTGAAAATGTAATACAAAATTCTTTATAACTTGTGAAGTACTTAATCTTAAGTACTTATAAGTTACTGGAATTTAAAAATACTATTTATCGTAAAGCCACGCTGCATTTTTTTTATAAATGTTTGAATTTTGAAAATCAAATTTTGACAAAAATCATAAACATTTGAAAGTATCTAATGTATAATAATAAGAAACTTTTCATTTTTAAAAAGTTTTTCAATTGCTTAACTTAGGACTTAGCAATTTTTAAAATTAAAAACATTTAAAATTATCATAAGGTTTAAAAGTGTAATACAAGGATCTTAGGTTTCCGAATTTTTCTTCCTGATAAAATTTAAAAGTCTCAAAAATACATGAACATATTTTTTTTTTCATTATTATTTCAAGTTAAAATTTGAAATTGGATTTTAAATGAGAAAAAAAACATTTTTCCTTTTACGATTTTAGTTGTTTTATTGTAAATGTCGGTATATTTCTACTTTACGGGACACCTTTTTTTGGTATATTGAAACTTTAGGCTATTATACCTAATATTATTATTTTTTATGTACACAATGAACATTTCTTAACATTGAGAGTTGAGACTAATTGCTTAAGCTATTTATACTACTGACCCATTGTCTATTTACACTATTCTATGAATTACGATACATATTAATTTTACTATAATAACAATAGAATTTGATATACCTTCCAAAGTTCCTACTATTATTAATTATTATACTATAATATACTACCTATATAATTATAACTATAACTACATAATCCAGTACTACGCAATTGTCGCAATTATAAAATAATCCACTGCCCACTTAGGTGTAGTCTTGGTGTAAAGTAAACTGTAAGTTGATGCACATGTAGTTATTAATGTGGCTTGCTTTGTGCACGAGTTCAACTGTGTTTGTAACTTTGCAAGTCGTTGTATAGTGAACTGGATACAGTGTTTGGTGTATTAAATATTTCTATATCACTGTGTATATCGTTTTAAGTGTAATAACTTCGTGTGAAAAACAGATGTATATCCACCCATAAAAATGGTGAAATATTTTAAATTTGTATTATATTATCATTGACAGCTATGTATTTATATTATAGAATAGTATATTCAATATAGAGTCTATTGATTGGTCTCGAACATGCGGCTAGCTAGCCTTTTTGATGTGGCTCGTAGTGAATATTTATTTATTTAAACATTTCGATTTTGATTTTGTTTATCTTAGATTTAGTATTAAAATGAGTAAAAAAAAAAATGTGTTTTGCCCGCTAACCTTTGACGTTAGTTTATATGGCCCGTTGGTAATTTGAGTTTGAGACTACTGCAATAGACTATTCTATAATCAATGATATTATCTATAAAATGCTAATATAAATATTTTAAGAAAAATTCATGAATTATTTTAAAAAGATTTGGGAATTTTTTTGGAACCAACTTTCTTTTAAAAATACTAGGTGTGTAACCAGAAACTAATCAGTCCATAGACTGTTACTAGCTTTTTTCTTAAAAATGTTTGATTATTAAATTCAAATTAAACCCATTTATTACAGTGATCCAAGTTCAATGACGATGTTTAATCGAAACCTACTATTTAATAGTAACTATTATATAGCAGAACTATTTTCTTGATTTTTTTTATTATATATTTGGAATTAAAATTGACAAAAAAAATACTATTTATACAGGTCTATGTATCTATAGCAGTCTCATCCCCGTGGTAGTAATTTAAGATTCTTTTATTTTTAAATATTTATTCGGAAATCGTTTCTTAACGTTTTCAGCCCACTTCAGAAAACTTCAGAAAACCAATGTTTATCGATTAATTAACACAGATTTTTTTCTTACAAAATGGAATGTACATATTTAAATAGTAAATTTAATTTATACATTCGAGTATTTAACCATGATTCAAGTGTTGTAATATTTAAGCAAATATCTTATTGAATTAGGTTTCAAAAGATAATTATAAAACCTTCTGATATTCAAGATTTAACATTACATAACATTTTTGCATATTTACGAAACGAATTTCTATTTTAATAATGAAGAAAGCAAATTAACTTACCTATTAACTAGTAAATGCATTATTAACACCACCAAAACATTTAAAAATTATCATTCACTGGGCATTGTTTTTAGAAAAACTTTTATTTGAAAAATCAACAGGTTTTGATAACTAAATAACGTGTTAAATTTTTAAATTTTAAAAGATATATTTTATTATGACATATAGTAAAATGGAGCAATTATTTAACAGAATATGTTTTTTGCTTAAAATCGTGTTCACTATTTTTAGATCGATACATTTTAATTAAATTGGTTTATTGTTATTATATACGTATCAGATAGGAATAATATTAATTTATTTAAATTAAGGGTTTTGCCTTATGGTTTATGAGTTAGGTTAACCTTGTACTTCAAATATTTAATAATATTGAAATCTGAGAATTGTATACACGGTTATAGGAAGTAGTATTTTAATTAAAAATAATAATAACTTATTTAATCAATGTAGCATATAGTTTATTTTAATTGTTCATATGTATATTAATTGTTAATTTATTTTAAATTTTGAGCAGAGTAATGAGTGAATTGATTTTACAATGATTTGTTTTTTTCTGTCTGTAATTATCTTTTGAGGCTGTAAAAATGATTCGATTTTCAAAAACGGGGGTGGTATGTGGTAGAAAAGTGGATCTAGTTAGTATTTTATGAAGTCAAAAGTAAATAAATTCAGAAAAAAACAAAGAACAAATTAAGAAAAAACTAGTATTTTTACGCAAATCTAATTTTCAATAAAATCTATTATTTTGTTATAATTTGAAAACGAATAACTATTAACTATAGATACTTGACATTTTCACCAAATGTGTATACATTACTTTTTTCTATTTATGATAGAAATTAAAAAACATTTAAATATCCTTTAAGCTATTTATCTATTTATAAGCATGAGAAATATTCAATTTTGTTTTATTATTGATGATATAAAAATTAATCCTTGTGTCGAAGTTCTTGGAAATGTAATACAAGATCCCACATATGTTGTTCTTATATCTCTATTAAAATATTAAAAATACATGGGCACAATGTTTTATATGTAATTGAAGTTAGAAATTTTGAAAAAATTCGTCAATATTACAAAAAAATGCAAACTGCTTTTTATATTTAAGATTTTAAAATTTAACAGAAGATTTTTTATAAGTAATTCATACTGAAACCATAAAATGTAAAATAAATATAAAGACTATGATTATTCTTTAAAAATATTTTAAGTTCAAATTCGGATGAAATTATTTATTTTAACGATAATTATCAATGTTATTAATTATTATGTAATAATTTAAAAATATAATTTGTGTGAATTTAAAATTCTTTAATATATTATTATGAATTTTACTACGTCATGAATAATGATATTTTAGATTTCTTTCAAGATATTATTATCTATTTATACTATATGAACCTATTTTTACTGGTTTACGGAAGAAAGAGGTTAGGTATAACATTTTGAGTTATATAATATGGTAAAAATATATTTTGACTAAAATAATTATATACTAATAATATAATAAATGTAATATTTTCGGAAAGAATTTTGTCAACCTAATGTAATACTAAAAGTAAAATAAAAAATTTTAATATAACTTTATCTAAATTATCTAAACATATATCACGAAATATACTTAGTGATGTAGACTAACAAACTATTTCCGCTCACAATGATGAGTACTTGTATACACAATGATATATCGAATTCATGAATTCAAATTTAACACACCTATAATAGTGACCCACTTGACGCCTAATGTAGATTCCCACTTGCCTACCTTTTTATTAATGTTAAACTCACTATGGAACAGCAATAATAATTGTTTTCTTGCATGCTTACTATGTACAAAAAAATATATATATATGAATTAAATAATGTATTTTATTTTCCAACTAATTATTTTTCGGCTGATATATTTTCGGCTATCATACGCGCTCCCCTTATATTTCCTATATTAAAATCTATTTAAACGGAATAGTTTAAGTAATTTTTTGTTTTTACTTATTTTCACAAGCATATTACACATTATATTATTTTAAGAAAAAAGAGAATTTCACTCGTAGCTTAAAGTTTAAATTTTAGGAGCTCACTGAAATATTTTAATGTCGCATACAATAAGGATACGCTTTTCATGATTCCAAGGCTAATTATTGTTCATATTTAATTTTACTTAAGTTCAATAAATGCTAATATCCCCTCTACAGCGGATAATGTATACACCTTTTTATAAGCAAAATGTTAAAATAGAGTTTAATAAGTTAAGTGGTACATAACATTTTCAAGATATGTGGTGGTACTTGGATGTTATGTTATGTTTATACGTTGATAATCGTTGGTCTACACCGATAAACCAATATTTGTAATGCATTTTTTTACATTTCAATAATAAAATTCAGTAGCATATGGGAAAATCTCAAAATGTTTGGTATTATGGGACCAATAGTTAATTGAAAATATATAGGATAATTGGTAAAATACAATACTTTTCTCTAGTGTTCCATTGTTGCAAGGAAACTTAAAAACATAGTTCCAAATATCTAACTTATGAATGGAGATGTATTTAAGTAAAAAATATAATCACGCAATTGAACATAATACTCGTAATATGGTTTTATATTATAATATAATACCTAGTAATTATAATTACTAGGTATAAGTTTTTTGGTATTTAAAATAGTTTTTATTTGAATAAATGATTGAAGATTACTTATGAGTTATGAATATACCCATTACCCACCCATATTATATTATGTTTATAATAATATAATATAATACAATAAATATAGGTATCAAGACATCAAGTATAATATTTGTAATAATTAAATGTTTTATTGTGTAGATAAATTACAAATATTTATTATAATTTCTTAATGTATACTTGATACTTGTAAGTATATTCATACTTAGGTATATAAATACTTATGTGTATTTATTTTTGTAGATTTGGCGTAGAGACGAGGTGAAAGTTCAAATACGGTGGACACGCTACTCCTGCCGACGTATTACCTAACATATTATAATGGTTTGACTGTTATATTGCTGTACAGGTGTATGATAGGATCCTCCGAGTTAGTATGCATGCGATATCTTTAGAGGTGTTTTCATGTTGCGCCCACTCCGCTGTCTTATAGAAAAATCAGTTATTAATTTTTATGTATTCCTTTTTATAGTAGTATGTTTAATTAACAATGAACACCAGACGTGAGTATATTATATATCCATTATAAATACATTTATATATTTTTTAAGACTAACTTAGATTAATTATATAATTATAACTTTTTTTGTTAATGGATTTGATTTGAATTTTGTATATGTATACTGTACATATGAATACTCAATATGCCGTGTACCTATGCCATAAATTATTGAGGTAAAACTCTTTTTTACATTTAGCAATTTTGTAATGGTGAAAAATAAAACAGACCGCAATGTGTTTTGTTTTAAATTTTGGATTAATGACATACAATAAAATGAAGCGGTCGTAAATTTTGTTAGGTCGCAACAGTAATAATAATTGAATGATACTGTATTGTTAATAACAATGTGGTAACAAATTCACATTTGCATTTACAATATACGTTCATATGTACAATGTGTTCACGTGTACATATCAGTCGCTAAATAACAGTTATGAAATACAAGTACCTATATTGGAACTTGCCGAAACGGAATAGGATAGATTTGATGCTATCATTAGCTAATACTCACATCACTAGCTATGACATTATTCATAATCATAAAATATTATATGTTGCTTAATTTAATATTATATGATTAACATATTATAATGGAAAATGTCGAATAACCAGTAGCTTTGGTTAGTTTAAATGTTAAATACTCGAAATACAATTATTATATTTTTGTGTTATAAATGTGTTGTACAAAATGTAGTTATTTTATTTTTAAATATCACTAGCTATAGTTTATAATATAGCTATTACAGATTATATTTTCATACTTCATGGTTCATAATTTATTGTCAAAGATTTTCAACCGGTAAATTATTTAATATATTTATGAGTTAGTAAGTGTATAAAAATAATAAAAACAATTAAGTATAGTATAATATACAAGATGACAAAATATTTATAAAATATGTTACTATATATAATTAAAAGTCAGGCATGTAGTTAATTAGTTAGTATTTAAACTTTAAATGAGAGAAGTAGAGCGACACTGGCAAATTAAGTTAACATATAACCATTTTAGAATTTTGTGTGGATGCCATTTCCTAAATAAGTATTTTCAGATTAGAAAATAAGAAAATGAGTAAAAACATCAAGAGATTTTAATAATTGATTTTTTTTCATGCAAATTAAAACGAATAAATGTAAAAGTATTTTTTAACATTTTTCCAATCAGAAACCATTAGACAAAAGTAAATCTAGGAAACCAAGGAAGTTGCTCTGTTGTACAGAAGGTATTAAGTATATTGCTATTGAGTAGATCAATATAAAAATGTACCTTCTACCTATTTAACGGATGTGTTAAATTTGAATTTTATGATTGATCATTACATACGATTATACGAAAAACAAGTTTTAGCGAAAACGGCATCCTATATTTTATTTTGTTAGTCTATATATTTCTACTTATATTTTATGACATATTTATAACAATATAAGTAATTTATTTTTCTATAAGTGATACAATGGTAAGTAGGTTAAACTAGTTTTTGACAAAAAATTGCGTAATTAAATTACATAAAAATTATTTATTAATATAATATTACTATAGAATCAACAATGATATATAAATCTATATACAGTCGTATCGTAGTTCACAGAACGGTGTAATAGGTTATATTAACCTATACTTATAGGTTCGTTACATAATTGTTTAAAGTATCTTAAGATTAATTTAAATATTTTTAAAATTTTATTGTATGTAGTAAAATATGATATATATGAAGTATCTAACAAAAAGTTTCAAGTCCCTATTCCCAAAGAATAATATTTTTATTACAATAAAATAATTAAAATCGATAGTTTTATTTAAAAATTTAGTTGGAATTTAACATCGAAAATAAATTAAAATACTTATAAAAATATAATATTATATAAAACAAATTATGACTAAGTAGTATCAATTTTTTTAAATGTCTATAAGAAAAACTCATAGGGATATCGTATTCAATATACGATATTCTTTGGTCTAGCTTACATTTTTTTATCAATACATATTATGTAGAAAAAAAACTAATTCGAAAATAACATATGACTATTAACATTAATTAGTATAAATATTTTGAAAATCTCATGATGTGTCTAAAGAAAATCCTAATTTAATAGTATTTGTAAAATGTTTCATGTTTTTACAATTAATATATATTTTTTAATAACGACAAAATTACAAAAATCGTAATTTTATGTATGAGGGTAAATATTCATTGTCGTTAAAATTATTATTTTTATTTTTAATTTCCAGTAAAAAAACTTCTAATTTTGTTAATTATTAAATGATTTGCATAATATATTAGTGATTTCCCGATTATTTTAATAAGTTCGAGATAATTTTACTTTTGACTTCCTAAAGTAGGTACCAATTAAATTTACCTGAAACCATATTAAAAGTTAAGATTTTTTACTGCCATGGGGTTGTCTGATAAAAAATCCAGTTGAAAGACCAATACGAGTTTATTTAAAAAAAAAAATTATATTTTAAAGTTTGATTTTTATTTCATTTCATTTTGCCAAAACTTGTATCATAAAAAATATATTTAATTAATAAAATCTGAGGAATTCACTGTTTTGTTATATAATTTCTTTTATAGAGCAATGAATCGGTTAAGTTTAAATTCATTTGTAAATAAAGTGTCCACAAATCAATTCTAAGCGAAACAAAATGGATGAATCATCATCGATTTTTAAGAATATATAATATTATGTATTTTATATTTTTACATTCATTTTTGAATTCGGTAGGTTGAAGTACTTTTTGCCAAAAACAATGCATATAATTCAGGAGCTAATATTGACGTACCTACCATAGAATGATGTTAATAGATTTGTAGTATAAATAGCTTAAAATTAATTTAAATAATTTTAACTGGTACAAAAACAACCTACTAACATTTTATTACATTTATTTGTAATTTTTATTTTATAATTTTTATTTTGTAGAAACAGTATTCTATATTGTATGAATAAAAATATATGATGAAATTCTATAAATAGTAGTATTATTAAGATTAGGTAATAACCAATAGGCACCATATATCATGTATGACATATTTGATATATTCATTATAATATTTGTGTATAGTTTGGGTGTCATCGTACTTCGGGACGGGTGGTAAAGCGGGTTGCTTATTCCAGTTATTTCAGTATTACATTTTAACTGCAATTTTGGTATGATTGCCCCAACTACCATTATTGAATGTTTATAGATATATTATATTTAATGAATTCCTAGCTGTTTTTGAACTTGTTCATGGTCTCAGACTGACGTTTTAAATCTTCACTTACAGTACCCAATCGACTGAACTGCACTGTTTGCAGCGGGGTCACGCACACACTTGAGTGATATTAGGATTTATGATTTCAATGCGCGATTTCGATTATACTCGAATTATAACTCTTGCTTCTAACAATCTGATAATAATTTATTACGTTTTGGATAACCGATATCTGGTAATTAATTTGTGAACAAGTTCTGCTGCAACGTTTCCGTAATCATTGTCGTTTGCATTAACCTATGGACAAACTGATCTTCAACCGCGTCTTTACGACGGGAAATTAAATCATTTATCTAAAGTATATTTTCGTACGATTATAGGATTACTTCAAAATGACGCATAATTTGTTCACTTGCAAATCAAATTGCATATAATATTGACACTTAATATTGTGTATGATTTTTTCGAAAAACAAATTTCACAATTGCCTAATTGTCATCACTCTCTCAGCTCGTAATCGTATTGGTAAAATCCGAGCGTTCCATTCATATAGAACATGCCATAATAATTGTGGGCGATATAGTTCTTAAAAAACAAAAAAAAAACGTTTTGAAATTGATGACGTGTCGCACGTACCTATACAATTATTATAATTGTTATTATGTACAATATTGCATCCAGAGGTGACAACATAATTCGGCTGGCACGGTCTTCTTCGTCGTAGCTGCGTCAGAGTGAAATTCTCCAAAACCGGATTTGTTAAAAAAAAAATTGAGTCACACAATAATACACACATACGACACGGATATGCAGGTCGTTCCGAAAAAGACGCCGACAATTCCTGTATGCGCACAGTCCGACTGTATGGTGCCTTGCGTAACGCGTTTCTTGTATTATAATTTATAATACTATACGGGATTACTCGGGATTGACAACCGGGAACTGCAGCTATAAGTATAGTAGAAGTATAGAAATCGAGGAAATCTTTCAACGGGATGCGCAGTCGCCGTATCTCGTGTAAAAACAAAACGATCCAACTACAGAAGATTAAGAATAATAAAAAAAAGAAGCTGATAGGAATCTGGGGTCGTCTGTCGTAGCCATAATATTAAGTCATATACACACCTATACAATATATATATATATATATTTACATTATTTATGTAGAAATCGAAAAACTATTAATGATATAATATATTGTGGTGATGGAACGTATCGCAACAGGATTTCGACGCGTAAATGTGTAATACGCGCTATGCAGGAAACGTATAAAAACCTGTTGGATTAAAATAATTTTGGTTTTTTTTTGGAATTATCTTTTGTATCAAAATCATTTGCAACTGTCGGCACGATTTTCATGATAGTAGTGGCTTTAATTATATTATTGCGCGTAGACGTTTGCCGACAAAAATAACGCGCTCAAATCTGCAGTAGTCTTTAATGTTATACATCTCAAGTCCACCGAGTAAGCCAATCTATCCGACGATTTAAATTAATGTGACCTAATAATTCACGATAATATTATATTATTATATACCGATTTGGGAGGGGTGGGGGGGTTTCACGTTCATACACGCATTGTTTTTGGCGTGAGAAAGAATCGTGTAATAACTCACAGTTATAATTACTATTATATTTTTGCTGTTATTATTATTACGCGGTTATATTATTATTATTCGTGTGAAGACGACAACAACAGCCGCGATGGCAATGACTACAAGAGCATTAGTTTAGACGATTGCGGCCTTGACTCAGTAAAATATTTTCGTGATTGACAAGATGGAGTTGAGGCGAAAGTTTTATATTAATTATATATTCGAATAGTAATAAAAAAACAAATATTGCATTGCACGCGTTATTCTTTGAGTGTATACGAACGATACAATATTATAATGCACACGTGATGCATAGGCATATACAATACACATATACGCACCAATGCACGTCCAGAAAATATTGTGTATATTATTATAATACGTATTCACGATTGGATCACCCAGTGAATTATAATATATAGCGCAACCGTAAACTGAACATATGTCGTGTGTCCTACCGCCCTTTGTCCGAACGGATTAATGCGTATTATATTGTAACGGTTTGTCGTTTAATTAATTTTTTTAGAGTTAATTAGCTTTTGAATTTTGAGCAGATCGGCGAGACTATAATATATTACCTATACAATAATTTTACTATATGTGTGTATTTCTCAAGCGGTAATTATTGGAAAATTGTTTTCTCGATTTAAGTATATACCTATGAATGTTGGTTATCCATTTTGAAACAAAAGTTTGACCTTATTTTGGGTAAACCGGGCTCAGAGCTTCGAATTTTGTTTACACTGTTTAGACACAAATATTTTTTTAAAGATAGGTATATATATTTTTACATATTTGATTATTATTCACAAGGTTTCGTAATATTATGATTTATGACTGATATTTGCAGGCAGAACGTAATTGTTTTGATTGTAAGCATGTTTTATAGATAATATTTAATAACTCTAATAATATTACGTTCATACAAAATATATTTTTACATATAATTTAATATTTATAATAGTCCTGGAATACGTTAAATAATTTATATTTGTTTTGAGAAAGACTATACGTTCATGTTTTTTTTTTTTTTTTTTGAAAAGTACACTTTTATAATAATTAAATATATAATTTCCGCAAGCAAAACTGTTAAATCCTCAAGGTTTATGCATAGTATATTTTATTATTAATTATAATAGATTATAATAGATATATATTGAAATTACTGTTAAATAAATTTGTTTTGTTGAGAGTATTAAATATGTGTGATAAATCTAAAGATTAAATGAATATTTTTTCATGGCATAGAATATACTTAAGCATGTTAGCCTTGTATCATACAACATATTGTACAGCATATTGTATAGTTTATACTTTATAGTAGGTAAATAAATAATTATTTTTAGTTCTCAAAATTTGAATTTAGGTCATAGATACACTAGGTATCATAACTATTACACTATTTACTTTTTAACTTTATTTTGGTTTAGTCATTGGTGTACCTATATAGCCATATAGGCTATATAAAGCTAATAAATACTATTTGGTAAATTTCAGTTTGGTAGATAGAAATCTTATAAAAAATTGTATTAGGTACTTACGATAAGCTAACACAAATACTGATAAATACTTTTATGTACTTATAGCTAAAATTTTTATATTTTTAATTAATATTTTTATATTATTTTTTATAATTAGTTCATGTTAATTTTTGGTCGTGCTTTTTTAAAAATAAATATGCTTCTTTTTTGCTTTTTTAAAACAATCATGTGCTTTTTCAGTTGCTTGTTATATTTTATAATCTGAACTATAGTTATTAATTATATCAGCCGTAAAAGCTAAGTTAAGTAGAAAATTTGTGTAGGTTATATATTATTATTATTATTATAAATGGGGTGGAAATCAATTCTATAGAATTAATTAACTAAATTGTGTTAAAAATTATTTGAAATAAAAATCAAATGTCTTTAATAAATAACTGCAGCCAGGTGCTGCTTAAGTCCAGCTAACTAGTAAAACCCATTAAATGCACCTGGAGAGTTCCAACAAACCGTTGCAGGCCAATAACTTCATTCAACAATACATACCTACATAGATATATAGCGTAGGGCGTTCATTGTATTTTTATTATGCGCTATAAATTATGAATTATAGATGTGGACATTATATTTTAAATTATAGTCAGTACAACTTCGAAGATTTTTAAATTTCACTGCAAGATCGTTTTATTCAATGAATTAATGTTAATAATATAGGTACATAGTATTATACATTCAAATTATAATATATGACCTCATTTTTGATAATATCAAAAGTATACACGTTACACGTATCTTTAGTGTTTGGAAAACAAATACAAAAGGTTAAAAAGTTTTGAAAGTCATTTTTGTATTGGGATTATGTACTATAATATTGCGTATTAGGATAAAAAGTAACCGACAAAAAGGCCACGGATAAAAAGACACTAAATAAACTATACAGAATATGCATGCGTCCTACTTTCAAGTTTTTTTTTATCAACACTCTATCCACCATCAATGTGAAATGTCCATTAAATCACCCATGATATCAAACCAACAATTCAACAGATAGGGGAAATCATCATTTTTACTAAGTCACAATCATCCTTTGGTTTGGAAATTAATAAAAAATAATGGTATTAGAGTTGTCTTCTGACAAAACAAAATTAGATCAATTTTGTCTAAAAAACATATGAAAACACCCAAGCAAAATTATTTAAACGATGTAATGATGGTTGAATGCAATTGACAATTTATGAATATTTGACAGCTATTAATTGCTTAGGTACATAATACAATAATTTTTATTTTATTTTTCTTAAAATTATTATTAACTTTTTAAATTATTTGTTTTTCGTAATAATTAATAATGGTCATAATTCATAAATTTTAAAATAAATAATAATACATTGTGTAGAATTGTTTTAATACTTAAATAAATTGGTATCATTTTTATCGGTAGATTTATTTTAACCTGGATTCATAATAATACCTACTGACATATTTTTCTAAAGAATACATAACATCATCGAATATAATAAAGAAAATCTGTTTTGATGATGATTTTAAAAATGTCTTCATAAAAATTACTGTGTAAAACAATATTCGTAATTAAACTAAAAGTAGGTGATGGGGGAAATCCAATTTGCCTTATTATTATCATTATTTTATTACATTCACCTTGAAAGTTTAGAAACAGTAATAGTACCTTAGATTCATAACTAGGAGTTATTGAGTATGAGAGACGAACGTATAAATGTATTTTATATGGATTATATTACTAACCTCGTGTTTTTTTAATAATACCAGGAACTATCAACTGTTTTATGATGTAGAAGTATTGCGTTAATGAACAATAAAACTAACCTATATATAAGTGTAAAATATGTGTAATAACTAATGATACTTCTATTAGCATTAGTGATTGAAATTTTAAGACTTTCATATATTTAGTAAGTTACAATTTTTGATTACCTATGTACAAAATAGAACGGAATATATTTTTTTCGGTTTCTTTATTCAAATTATCATGTTTAAGATGATTTATTATAATAATGAATCAAGAGTTTTTTTTGAATATTTCTATAATTTTATAGGTTCTAATACTATGAATAAGTATGATAGATATAATATAAAGTAAAATAAATTTATATAAATAAATAATGATTTTAAAAAATTGTACTTAAATACTATAGTAATTGTATTAGAGTTTTTTCGGTGTTTTACACATAAATATATATAAGTACTGTATTCAAATTTTGCTCCATGTACTATGAATAGTTTATAAATTTTTCGTTCTTAAAAATATTATGTACGATTTTATTGTTGAGTACAAAATTAATCGTATTTTTATTTATTTTTTTTATTTAAAAATCAAAATAAATATGGTTTAAAATTAACAAAATTAACAAATAGGTACAATTTTGATTATCTACCTCTTGTAAGCTAAAAGCTCGTGTTGGAGGTAGGTAAGTACCTACTATTGTGTATAATATAAATTTTATTGTAAATATAAAATATAATGTGCATTATGTGAGATAGCTTGTGATGCGTGCGCCGATGATGGTTATTATTTAGTTGTTATGAAAGCAACAAATTATATATATTTAGGTGTATATACCTATATGGCTATATATATACTTACTTATACCTATATAGTAATAATATGTATCCAATATTATATTATAGTAGATACTAAATATAATATGTTATACACACATAATATGCCGATTAACGATAACATTGATAAATCTCAATGGCTAACAAATTTATTGTATTACTTATTCTAACGGACCCGGTTTTTTGTGCACATATTTTCGTGTATCGTGCATTTGTGTGTATTAAATGTTTTCTATTTATTTTACATATTTAATTTGTATTTACTTTATTGTAAAAACCTTGTTCGATGCCATCGTCACGAGTTATTTACCATAAACATATGTATCAATAAAATATATTGTAAGTATACTTATTCAAAATCCCTAGTTTAATTCAGTTTTATTATTTTGTTTTGTGTAACATTTATAATGTACGTAGGTTATGGCACTATAGAAAGGTAAAACGCGGTATTAAAAGAGTATAAGCAGCTTGGATGCTATTGCAGCATTGCGTTTGAATAATATTCTGTTTGCATTCATGATTTTTTTTATATAATATATACTGTAGTCTAAAGAATTCATACAGAAAATGACAAAATGACAAAAATCAAAACAGTTCTTGAAGATAGGGAAACAAAAATGTTAATTACTTCGTGAACTATTTAAAAAAAATATAAATCGTAAAATTATAGCATTTAATTAAAACCTAAAACAAATGGACTAAAATAAAATAAGTGCAACTATTATAACTATTTTAATAATTAAGCACCATAATATAATAATTAATACGATATAGTATAGTATTGTTCGTAATATTAGATAATGACTAATGAGTATTATTTAACTGTACCTATGTATAATGTTCATTAATACAGTTTATCGTAATAATCTATAGGTTTAAGGCAGGAATTAATTCATAAAATTTTAACCATACAAAATTTTTTAAATTCTGAATAGATTTATATAGTAAATTTTTAAAATGCTTCTAGGTATATGTAATTTATTCAGACTGTATAAAATATTAATCATTAAATTACAAAATTTCAAAAACTTTTAATAGTCAGTTAGATATTTTTGATTATGTCAGTTTTTAAAATTCTATAGTGTTTAACTAATTAATATTTATTATGATTTATGACTTTCGAAGTATACATAATTTATTATTACTGAATACTGAATAATACATTATTGTATTCATTAATTTGAGCCCACTTATAATAGCTGTTCACATTGTTCACAACAATATTATGCTCATTGCTCACCCACAGACAATATTGCATCAATTATTAAAAGAAATCGGATTGGTTTATTGATTAATTAAAATTATTACATTTAGTAGTTAGTACTAATATTATACAAACAGTATACTGTTTAGTAAAAAAATTTGGCGTTAATTATTTGGACGAAAATAGAAAGTGAAAAAAAAAACCATAATAAACTTATAGCCTTGGTATACTTGGATCAGTTAAAATAACAATTCGGAGAAAGTTTAAATAGGTATATCAATTGAATAATAATATTAGGAATATATTAAATTAAAAATATTAGTTTTGGTGTGTTTGATTCAACTGTAATGTGTGTATGTGTAGCATATGATGGTGTAAATAATTTTAAACGTTAATAAAAATCAGAATCCTACTTATTTACCTATAACTGTTATTACTTATTATTGTGTAGGTACATGCATGAAAAATTATTGTTGTGCACATTTTATTCGGTTTATTTCCAATGTCATATTTAAATTATTTATAAAAATTGTTATACCTAATGCAAATTACATCGATTGACATACTAGGGTGGTTTCTACGTTTTATATGTCGTGGTAATATGTATCATATTCTTTATTTGTTTTAGTTATTTGCAATTGAATAATAACTAAAACAACATAATTTTAGTTGTGTGATTATGGATTGTTGTGCCCTACTCGTAAGTGTCGGGTTATTACTAATATCTGAGACAATTTCTATTATCGATAATCTTATGAGTATGGTTTATTTTAGGTATAGCGTTTTTAAATTAAAAAATATATTGGTTTAAAATATAAATAATAGTTTAAGGGATAAAAATAATTCAGTACCTATATTTTATAGTAAATCTATTTACTCGTATATTAGAATTATTTAGGTTTTACTTACGATTTTATTTAACATTTTACGATTTAAAAAAAACTCAAATATTGTTTTTAATATAAGTAAATTGTACGTAATAAAGTTATTGTTAACTCAAAATAAAATTTAGTGAATATATCTATTTATACATTTTCATGTTCCTTACTAAAAGTTCCTGATTTGTATACACGAAGCAACAGATTATGATTTTTATTATCGATTTGTATGTAAATTGAATGTATTCAATAAATTACTTTTTGTTTGATAAAATATGTGGTTATAGTGTTATACACTTACAATAGACATCGGAAATCTATTTATCTTAGTATTATCCATTAATAGGCGCATTAATGTTTGATAATTTGCACCCTAATATAATTATATGGTGTTGACTTATTAAAACAATTTATTTTATTATATTACATTTATATAATATACAAAACTAGCATACCTATTATAAATTAATTAATTCGCAGGGCTTTTAAAATGTGCTTAAATACATTACTTGCAAATAATTTCATTAATAATTACCGCATCTATGTAATGAAAATATGTTGTTAATGGTTTTATTTTCACATTTTCATCTTTCCAAATGGGTGTTATCGATTATAATATTATGTAATATTATTAATGTCGTAAACGGAAACGATATTCAATGTATAACCGTCGATTGTTTGCAGATGGTTAGCGAGTGGTGGGCGCTGATGGTGTTGATGTTGTCTGTAGCCTACGGACACGCGCCTTGTCAACACTCATACGGCGGGTGTAGATACAACGAGCCCTTCGTTCCCGCGCCTGTCGGCCAAGTCCCCAGGTGCGTTCAGAACTATCACGGTGACGTCACATTTTGTGAAACCATCGACAGATATCCAGAGTAAGTCGTTTTGAAAACATATTAATCTCAAACGAAACTGAAAAAAAAAAAAAAAATAATACCTAATATAATTTATTATAATTATAAACGTCCATACCCAAAAAATTATAGAATATTATGTTATATTATACTGATGAGAAAATTTAAATCACAATGTAATACACATATAATATGGAATAATATACAATCAATAATAACATTAAAATATTAAAATTAGTATAGGTACACACTGAACGATGCTCATTATATTAAATGTATATAGTTAAATAAATATTCTATATACTGCACATACAAATAGATACATAAGATATATTATGTACTAAATACATTAAATAAATAAGGTGCTTATATTAAATTTATGGTTTTCGTATTGAATTCTAAAAATATTAATATGATACAGACAATTTACCATGTTAATAACTTCAAAACTTTTTGGTAAGGAAGAAATACTTGTCGTCGAATTTTTGTTTTATATACTTTTAATTAGTTATTTGTTTTTATTTAATCGTTCATAAAACATATTGACCACATACGTATACGGTGCACTGAAGAATAAAAACCTATCAACCACAATATTGTTTTGTTTTATAAATTAAAATCATTGAATAATATACTATTGAACAAAATAAATTGTTTAAATTTAAATAAAATCCAAACAAACTACGAATGCTTCCACCTAAACATTTATTTATTGGGTATCTACTATTGAGTACTATCTATGTATGAGTTTAATACCAGTTCAATTTTTTCGTAATATAATAAAATCTCTTAGTTTTTATATAGGCAGTAATATTTTTAGTTACATTAAATTACGATTATACAATACAATTTACATTTGTTAATAAATATCCATACACAATGTATTTGAGTAATGTTAAAACTTAAAACTTAAAGTTATTAGATACCAAATTTTATTAGAAATTTTTGATTTTCCTCATTTCCCATGTATATGAGTTACAGTCT
The DNA here is from genome assembly GCF_020184175.1 of Aphis gossypii. NCBI lineage: Eukaryota > Metazoa > Arthropoda > Insecta > Hemiptera > Aphididae > Aphis > Aphis gossypii. Next base: position 15,464,814 of record NC_065530.1, read on the forward strand.
TAGAAAGATATTTAAGTTTCCACTGTTTTTCCTTTTATCTCATTAATTATGTTAAAGTATGATCTTTTAATGTGGAATACTTTGGCAAATTTCGCAGTTGCAATGACGCCGAATACAAATTTAAAGTGGTGCGTTGCACCACCTAAAAATAGTGGAGGAGGGGATAGATACTGGGTCTATATAATTTTGAAAAACTTGCACTTAGAGATAAGTATCTATTTAATATGAATATAATAATATATTGATTATTAATGGTCGAATGGAAATAATATTTTGAGGGTTTCTAAGTAGGAATAATGGGTGGGTGGTTGAAATGTGTATTTGCACCACCTACTAAAAAGTAGTTCGATGACACTGCGCAGTTGTATACATTATTGTAAGTGACACATCAGATTTTCCGATTTCGAAATGTGACGATTTCACATTTATACCCATGGCACTATTATAGCTTGTGATAATTGATAGACTTTGGGATAGACTTCTGATAAGGATTTAGTCCTTCAAAAATATAAATATTCCCACTTCCAAATTGAATTGTATAAATTACAACCGTTTACTATGTAAATAGTAATCGTGTTTACTTTGAATAATGTCAACTCTCCCTCTCCATGTTTTTTTTTTATTAAATATTTGCTAATGTTTATGACCTTAAGATCGTCTCTATTTGAACATGAAAAAGAACTGCTTGAAAATCTTACAGTAATCAGTTTTGACAATCTGATGGTTATGGTTTTTGAACATTTAGATAATTATCTACAAAACGTTAAATGAGTCTATCTTTTGTCACTTCGATGTAAAAAAATTCATAAGAATTGGATAAAAAAAAATAATAATATAATATAGCGCTATTATTTAAACTAATACAGTATTTGAATTTTATAAACAAAAACTATTATAACAGAAAATAAATAACAAATAATTATTGAGAATGAATAAAATTATCTATCAATGATAGCATAATCGGAATCATAAAGCCAGTTGTCATTAGTCAATAATGATGCTATTTTATAATGCAGCCATAGTAAGTGGGTGGTAAATGAAAAACAAAAATTAAATTATAAATAGTATACCTACATACCTATAGTTTTAGATAATTAGTATTTATACGCCAATGATCGTATAAGTGTATAACTATTCATAAAATAAATTATTTTAAATTTAAAGAAAAATATAATAAACAGTTGCCATTATTGAAATTTAGTAAGTTTTTTGGAAAAAAGAGTACGATAAAAATAATGATGAATGTACCTATTGTATTCGATATAAAATATGTAATGATGTATAAATAACGTAGCTAAAAGCAGTAAAAACTCGCCTTATCTTCGTCTGATTATTTTCCTGAATCCAATCAGCAATCAGTTATCTGTTTGGCTGCAACTCCCATCTGGCGGTTAAATCAAATTAACATAACTCAGTCAAACTTGTCATTTAACTATTCAATAAACTGCGATTGTTTAGCTGAATTATAATATATCTGCATAAATAAATATAGTGTCTGTTTTATGTTAATTATATTGAAATATTGAATACTAATTTATTATAAATATGTTGCAGACAGTTAATAAGTTACTTGGTTACAAAATCGGATAAGAACTTTAAGTCTTTTTTTAACGAAGAAAAACTCGTAGACAGACCTTATTATCAAAAGTAACTATTAAAAATAAGTTTTTAAAATATTTCAATTTTTTTGAAAGTTCGATTTTTGATTTTAGTCAGAATACAAATAACTATCATAAAGGTTATGGCAATTACCACGATTATCAAAACGATACTCAAGATGAATTTGTTGGCTATCCGGATAGAACATACGTTTTACCTGAGGTGTCCTTAACAGAGTCTCCGATCATAGATCAAAATCGACATCTAACTCCTAAGTAAGAAATTAATTATAAATAGTTAATTCTCAGGTAAAAATACTTGAAATTATTTTATTTTCTATTTTATGATGAAATATATTAATAATATATATATAAAGTATAATATATTTATTTTCGTATTTTATATATTATAATATTATTTGATTTCCAAAAAATTAGTTACATTTATAAGGTATAAATATTTTTAATATTTTGTTCAAAATACTAAAAATAGCATACCATTTTAATTACTAAATAAAAATGACTGATTTATTGTGATTTTTAAGTGTCAATCACGGAGGTGTATATAAAAGAAGAAAAAGACAAGACGATGTTCAATTATGCCAAGTTAAAACCAATAACATATTTCCTAAAGCAGCATTAAACACTCAAGGCGAATGGAAATATGTAGTTAACATGGTACGCACCCCGTCTGATATGTATACACAATCCATACGATCGGAAATCTGCGCGTAAGTTCAATATTTTTCACTAAATTATTAAAATTATTGATGTCGCCATGTCGCGTGCCGTAAACTAGTATACTATCTACACATTTATGTACAAATGTTTGCCTATAACTAACGCCACTTAATTATTTATAACGGGAATTTATAATTCTATAGCTTTATATTTTATTACCTTATATAAGTAGTATAATATTTTCTATTTTAAATAAATTTAAATATAATTTAATATGATGCAAAACATAAAATTGATTTTTCATAAACATATAAGTACAATGCTCATAACATTTTATTACAAATTTTAAATATTATTTGAATACCATAAATCCTTAACCAATATTATAAATAAAACAAAGTTTTATATTTTTTTTTTATATGAAATCATAAAAATATTATTTGTTTTAACTAAATGGCAAATCTTTCCCTACCAATAAAAAAAAACCATTGCGTGTTATATATAAACATTTTGCATACAATTAATGTTACTAATATAATAAATGTCAAATAAAAATGTATAAATAACTGCGCACAATAATTAAAATAAATGAAATATTTTCATTATAAATATTAGCTTAATATAAATATAAATATCAAATAAAAACATAGCATACAAATTTGGATAAAATAATAAAGTAGCGTGTAATAAAATTAAAATATATGATTGATAATAAAAATGTGCACATCTATTTTTTTAGATAGTTGTTGAATTTTTTTTAATAAAAAATGTTGTTTAAAATATTATTGAATTCATAAAATAATATTTTGTCCGATAATATTTTTATTGAAAGAATAATTTAAATACACTTAATATCGTTTTTGTACGATAGATTTGTATTGTAAATCAATAACACTTTTTAACAATGATTGTTTTTTTAATTACATAAAACGCACTATGTTAATATAAACTTATTATTAATATAAATAACACAGTTAAACCTCACATTAGTTCAACTAAATTAATTTCATAAAAAATAATAATAAATTTTTTTTTAAATAGTACTGATATGAACTCATTTAAGTGTGTACCTAAATGGTTTTTTTTCATGTTTGCATAAGGATATAATTGATTTATATCCTAAAATATTATATTTACGATACTCGGTACAATAAAATATATAATATTATTATTTCTAGAGAGCCGGATCAGCCGTGCAACGGAATCTGCGATACACCTCTTGGTTTCAGTACATCATGCAAACAGAAATTTGTTCAAAAACGGTTGGTAGCATTGCAAGGGACCGGAGATAATTTGTACGTGGATGTTTTTTGGTTTCCACATTGCTGCTCTTGTAACATAGCTAGGGTTGAACAATAATAACAAAAAAAAATACCTACATATATTTTATAATTTTTGCAACTGCAGGAGTTTTTCTTCTAGGAAAATACCTATAAAAAACAAAAAAATAAAAAAATATATGAATTCCTTTATTGCATTTATAGGTAGGTACTTAATATATAAAATATAAAATAATGTCTAATAGTTTGTTGTCTAGAAAGCCAATATTTTATTACGATTGGTAGGTACTATATTATGTTGTATTTTGAATAATGCTATTTAATAGTAGTCACGGAATATTTAAATGATTAATATTTACTCGTAGTTATTTCAACCGTAATTAAACGTGTTATGTATTATTTACGACTTGTATTTTTTTTTTTTTTTTTTGTAAACAGATATTTGTAATGCTTCATTTATAATTTATAATACTTTATATGATTCGTAAACATTTTTTTTTTTATATAGATATATATCATTGTAGTACTTTTAAGTTTTAATTATTGACGAGGATGTAAAAATTATGTTTCACGCAAAAACAAAAAAAAATATATATATATAACAAATAATTATTATAAGTTATAAAAGATCACATTTTATAAACTGTTCGTCTTGTTATGTGAGATGAAAAAAAAGAATGCTTTATTTAATTAAATGCAAATATTTTTTAAATTATTTTATTGGTGAATTATTTATTTGTAAGATAATAATATGAATTAGTTATATCTAGTTAACTATAAAAAATAATCATATTTATATTTTTTAATATTGATATTAAATCATTATTTCAATTTTTGTAATTACTAATTAGTAACCAGAAAAATCTCTGGTTCATATATATTTATATATTATAATAATTATTTATTTTTACTGCTGACCATTCTTGTAAAATTGTAAGAATATATTACAGTACAACTGTGGAATTTTTATTGTGGACAAAAGTAATATCTTGCTCGACGATATTTCGATTTATCAATCTTTCGACCAGGTGTTTTTTTTTCAAAAAATATACCGTGTGACAATGAGAGATCATTTCTGAAATTAACACGAGTTGAATCCACTCATATCGTTAAGAGATGAATTTTTGATTATTACTATTGATTATTTGATTATTGACAACGTTATTACTAATTTATAACTTAATAAGTAATAATAATAATAATTTTAAAACCTTAAATTGGTTTATTAATCCAAAGCATGAAGCATATTTTGGAGTATATAATAGCTTGAAATAAAATGTATTATTCGTTTGAAACTTGTAGTATATACTGCTCAAAATTTAGATGCGGAGTCAAGTAAATATAAATATTCATCAAAATAATTAGTTATGTATTTTTTTTTTTTTTTTGTAAGCGGTGATTAGAAAAAAATTAAATATTTTATCATCACAATTTATTTGTTTAAAAAATTTAAAAAAAAACGGTATGAATAGTGTGCAATATATTAATATTTATTATATTATATGATATCATCATTAGTCGTTACTTGTTATAACATTTTTAATTACAGACTATCAAATTTTATTTTGTATATAACCTATACCTATGTTTGCGGGTTATTTACAACATTTTGGCGAACGTCAAAATCGAATGAACAGAAAAAATAACTGTAATGATAACGATATGTCTGTCAATGAATTATAAACTTTGCTTGATTCGCCATAATAGTGACTATACAGAGTCGATAGAGTGTAATTAAATTAGTGGCTTACACAATTAAAAGACAAATGAATACGGACAGAAGGACATAAATTATTTTAGTTTGTAAATGTTACATACAAAACATGACAGCAAATATCATCCTTTTACCTTTACATATATTATATTATAATATTTATTATGCTGTAAATCACGTATAACGAATTTTTCATGGGAAACTCGAAAAACACATTCCACACAAATGTGACTGTGTGTATTATATTATAATATATATACGAGTGTACAACTCATCTGCCTCCGATTATATGAATGAGAGGGATGAAAACACGTCGAAATAAATATATACCACTTTATGCATAGCTTAAATTTTAATGTACCTATTGTATAATATGTGAAATAAAAAAAATATTTAAATTATAGATTAAAACAAAACTTTAGTTGCTAAATAGTTGCTGCAGTATAAACTATATAATATAATTTAAAATTTATTTTGCAAAAAAAAATTCTAAATGTAGTGATATAAGGTTTTAAAATTACGTATTTTTTTTTTTTTTGCTTCTTCTTTTTTTTTAATAATTAAAAAATTAATAACTGTAATTTTAAACTATTTATAATTGACATAATTTACTGTAATTTAAAATTAAAGATGTTAATTTTATAAAATATGTATAGTATATTTAAAATTTATTTTTGATAACATTTAGTTCAATCTATAGCATTACTAATATTAATATTACATAAAATATTCTTAATTATGCAGTTTTGCAAGTCTATATTTGCTGTGATAGGGTACCAACCTATTAAAAATATATATATATTCCAAAATCCCGAGTGTCCAATGAAACATTTTTAAACAGAAACAGAAATTGATATTAACGAAAAAATCCTGAAATTTTTCTCTGTGTTCCGTCAAAAATAAGGACCTAAAAAGTTTTCCACCGATCAACTTATATTACAGTACATAACCAAACAGTTATTTAACAATTGAAGATATTATTTCGATTTTTAATTATAAATTTATTAGGTATATTATTAACATTTTATTAAGAAATAATTATTCGTAAATATTAAATTTTATTTGCCAATTTTTTAATTAAATAAAAATATTTATAAAAAATTTGTTTAAAAAAAAAAGTTACTTTGCTCATACTTATACTGAAAGGGCTAAAAATTTGAAATTTATCTAAAATTTTGTATTTTGGTATTATCTTTCAGCCCCCCTCTTCAGAAAATCGATTTCAATACAAGATCATACAACTGAAATATTTAGTGTTATCGCTTTCCTTTAACACTCTGTAGGCATATCAATTAAATAACATTATTGTTATTAATTTAAGTAAATACAGATGCACATAGCTGTAGAACGGTGTAAATAAGTTTATAAACATATTATTATAATAGTTCAAAATCACTCTGAATATTTTGAAAAATTGTCCTTAGAAAATAAAAATATACCTAAATGTAATTATAAAATATAAAATACTTTAAGTTTCTGTAGTTTCTATTTTTAAATTACAAAATAATATTTAAAATTGTTATTATTTGTTCAAAAGTTCAATTTTGTCAAAGCTACATAAAATATCTATAAATAAAAACTGTGAATATGAATGTTTAATATTCTTAGAACTTTTTTAAAATAACTTTTAAAAAATCTTGTATACATTTTTAAATTTTTCAAAAGATTATATCAATATTTATAGAAAAAAAAATCGAAAATGTCAAATGTCTATAAACCGTTTAAAACGATTTTAAAAATATACATGAATATTTGGTGAAATGTTCAATTTTATAAAAACATTAAAATTGCCATTTAGCTGCTTTCAATGATTTTCGAAAGGACGGGAAAAAGTGAAAACCAAAATGCAAAATTGCAAAATTGAGCACTTATTCGGTTTTGAATTATAACAAAATTACAAAATTGATTTTGTTGAATACCTACTTATTTCACGTAAAAATCTAGTTTTTCCAGATTTTTTTTTTTAATTTTTACGAATTATTTTAAAAAGTATATTGAGAAATTTTTACTTTTGCATAATTTTTTATTATCATTGTAAAACTAATACATTTATCTCTGATTAAAATCTAAAATAATATTTTAAATTTTAAAATGTTTACTTTTTTATGCTTTTTAAATAATGCTTCAATTACATATTATAAATTAGGTCTTGTGACTTCCAACCTGGCGTATATGATATAATTATCTTAATTTAACATGGTGTCTTGATTATCTCGATAAAAAAAAAAAAAACAAAACTGTATGTCACTATAATATTTGGTATATGATTTTGATTATTAATAGGTGAAGACTTAATATATAAAAATACAATTTAATAAAATAAAATAAAATTTAAACTAAATTTATTTGATGTATGTACACATCACATAGAATGTACGGAGGAAAGGGTGATATCCCTCATTCTCTCTTCATATTATCAAGGACGGGGACTGCAGATGTACTATGTATTCGATTTGCGTTTATTAGAATAATCAATACTAAGTTGCTTGTTAATGGCTTTAATATTAATATCAAATTTAAAGGTAAAAATATTAGCTATGATATTTCTCTTTTTTGATTGATCTTTTAATTTTAAATTAAGTTATGACTGTGCTAAATATATTACATTTTTAAAATGCTTATTATATCTAGTATTTAATTTATATACTAATTAAAAATTATTTTAGGTAATATTCATATCTTTAAATTTGATAATTTAAGAATAATTTAAATATTATTTTAATGTTAAAACTACACTTAACAATATGAAATTGGTTTTTCTAAAATAGATTTGTCATATATGCAGGCATGGTACATACTTACTATTTATTAAAGAAAAACTAAAATTGAAATATTGTTATTGGCTTTTTAATTATTATTTAATTTATATATTGATAACAGTGCTCTACGAGTGTTGCATTTCATGTATTATCGTATATTCATACCTTATCCAACATGATATATGATTTTTATTGCAACAATAATGTACATTGTAAACAATGAATTTATAAAAAAGTTCACAAAAATTATAAGTCGTGGTTTCAGAGATGATTAACAAAATATGTTAAAATATCCTGCAATATTAAAAATAAAAGATTATATATTATGTAAAAGAAAATCAAAATTTTTGAAATTAACCTAAAAGTCACTGCAATACTGTTAATAAATGTAAATAATGTAAAAATAAAAACTTCACTTATAAAATAATCAGTATAGTTATCATTTGAAACACATTTTTCAATTGAAAGGAACTAAAATACTAGAAAAAACTTCTAAACCTCAAACCTAAAATTAAATATTGTCTATTAAATATAATATTATTTTATAGTTTTTATATTATATTATTAGTTATTACAATTATTAATTGTGTAATTTATTCTAAAATTATTGCCATGTGTTATAAAATATTTTGTATATTTTTGTATTATTGTATTTTTGATTAAACAAAATCAAGTTTTAAATTAATTTCTAGCACATTAAAATATTTATGCAAAACAAGTATTAAAACTAAAAAAATAGAACTCATCTCAGTATTGATATCAAATCTATTGCGTACCTATATTATATCATAACTTACGTTATTAAATATTGATCGTGAAAATTCACGATAAAAAATAATAGTGGGATACTTATTAAAAAGTTTTGTTATAGTGTATTTACGGCACAGTGAAATTTAATTTAAAAGGCTGTATTTTATGAGTAATGATTTTTAGGTGTTTAAAAAATAGTTATTAAATAATAGGTACCTATACTGGAAAAAATGAAAAAAAGGATAAATTAATAACGATTATTTATGGTTCTATGGATGCTGCAGGGATGTATACAACCGAAAACTCGATGGACGTTTTTAGTGACTCCCAAAGGAGTAAACGGTAAACAGTAGTGTTTTTACAACTCAATTTTGATAAAGCGCATGTACTATGTACAATACCTATACATCACACCCTTGGCACGGGACTGCCAAAACTTAAAAAATATATTTGTGAGAAACTTATACCTCAAAAACGAATCTACTCCTAAAAGTTAAAAACTTTAATTGTAATACTTTCTATTTCTTTTTATTATTTTATATAACGATTAACAAGATACAATTAGATAAATATCAACCAAAAACGTTCGAAAAAACTGAGGTTATAGAAATTCATCAGTAGGCATTTGGACGAAAAAACTGTCATATTATATGGTTTTGTGTCAGTTTTTCATTTCAAACATGCAGATGACGTATTGAATATTGACGTCTTATTCGTAACAAACCGAAACGCGTAATGGTATAGTTTATTATTATTTCATAATCCGCACTCGTATTACAGTCGAGAATCATTAATTATTATAATATATTAAAATGCCTCAAATCAAAACTTTGGCAGACTTGATTAATTCTTCGACTGCAGTAAAAAAATACAACTACGCAACAAAGTAGCATGTAAGAACGTGGCGGTATCGTTGTTTTTTAATCACTATATAAAAACGAATAAATTCAATTATACCGATAAAAAGTACTATTTTGACGGCGATAGCGTCGGTACGTGTTGTTTGTGCTTAGAATCATCTTATTTTAAACAATTAATAATATCATGACTCGATCGGGTTAGGTTATAGGCAGTTAGGCTACAAGCCTTTACTCGACAAATCTTATAAGTTTTTGAGTTTCGGCAGTATAATTGTTCTCGATTATATATTTTTATATTACGTACGTCGTTACGCGTACGATTTATGTATGTAAGGGTCCTTTTCCACGAGCGTTTATGAAATGCATTGGAAGAAATACAAGAGTACCCATTTAAACGCGCGTGAACGCGAGGTCTTGCATCTACGCGCGTTTTTCGTTTGACGCGCGAGTGTTAAATTGTAAAAACGCTCGTGGAAAAGGACCCTAAGTAAACGCGAAATCGTACGCCCCGAGCACACACACAATATACCTTCGGCTCTAATTTACGATAATATTATAATATTGCAGTATACGCCACGGCGGTGACGAGCTCACTGCGACTGCCGACGGTCGTATAATATATAATATAATACATAATAATTTTATTTAATTGTTTTCTGTTCCTCCTCCTCCTCCTCGTCCTCGTCGCCTCCGCGACTACACACTCCTTCGCAATACGCGCCGTACGTATACAAAAGTTTACAAGCCCGTCCGTCATCGGGGCCTTTTGTTCGCCGCACAAACTGGTTTTTGTATTCCGATTAAAAGCAATATAATATAATAATTAAAACGGAATAAAAAATGACAATAAATAAATGAACTGCTCGGCATAACATAGTATTATACATGACGCATACGTATGCGTGTCGGTGGGGGGGGGCGTTAAATAGTTGCGCGCGGGGGCACGAGAAAGGGACGACGGGACGGACGGGGGTAAGGTTCTGGTGCACAAATACGGTATTGCATCACGGCGGCGGCAATGAAGACGGCATAGGCGAATGATGCGGCGGCGGCGGCGGCGGTGAACACTCGCAGCAGTGACCGCGTGCGTGCGACGTCGACGACGGCTGCACGCGGTGGTGTACAGCTGCCACCCCGCGGTGCGGCGGGGCGGCAGCGGAGGGGGTACCTAGTAAGGGGGATGTCGCCGCGGTTCCCCCCCTCCCGAACGGAGGCGTCTGCCCCGACGGGACGCGACGTCGAACCGATATCGGCGGCGGCGGTGGTGGTCATGGTGATGGTGATGTCGGTGATGCGGCGTGATACAATATGTGCTGTATAGTCGGCGCGAAAAAATAATATTAAAATATATATAATGCGTGTAGGTATATATATACGTATTATGATAACAATATAATATTATAATGTTTAGGAAAAATCGTATATAATATACGAAAACCTACCCCTCTAGCGGACCGGCCGACAACTACGACTCGGGACCGCTTAAGCGCGCGCGGTGGGCCGTCCCGAGCGCCGTCTGCGACGTGCGTATGCGCGCGCCGAACGTTATATTATGATTATTATTATTATTATTATTATTATGTACCCTGTGTGCAATGTGCGTCGTGCGTGATGCGTGTGTGCGTGTGCGTACGAGTTAGTGTGTGTGTGTGTGTGTGTGTGCGTAGTGGTGCCGCCGCCGCGTCCGTCCGTCCGTCGTCTACACCCAGGCAACAGTCGTGTCGCGGTGCGTGTGCGTATGCGAGCCCCAGTGAGTGGCGCGCGCGTGTGTGTCTGTCGTGTCCGTTTTTGTTGTCCGTTTTATGTTTGTGAGTAGTGTGATAGATAAATAGAATAAAAAATAAAAAATAATAATAATCAAAAAAATTATATATCGTTAAATGAATGTATGCTCGGACCCTAGTGTGCGCTAAAAATTTCTACTCGTCGTATAAAAAAAATATTGGAAAAAATTTATTTGTTTCCGCCGTCCCTTCGATTTTCGCACGACCAAAGTGCTGCAGTACGACACGCACACAGGGACTGCCGCACATCTTAAGTGAGTACCTCCTACCGGTTAAACGGTTAATATATTATAATAATACAATATGTATACAATTTTTTTTTCCAATACGTATTTAAATTATAATGTACGGTTTCTATTTACGAAATAAGATATCGAAATGTGACGTTTAATTGTGGCGATTATATATTATTATATTGTGTGTTGTTATGGCTTATATTAATTTGTAGTAGGTAGTAGATACTGCACGAATTATAATCTGACTTTCGTCGTATTGACGTTATTTTAAATATTTATAATATATTTTGTACTCTATTTCGCACGCAACCGATGATTTTGAATCCCGAATCGATAATACCAGTAAACGAAACAGCTTTTCCTGTTTCATTACGTTAATTTTCGTTTTCACGGTCATCGTCATCATTTATGAATTTTGAACCCTACACGTTCACTAACGGCGGTTTATGACTGCCGACGCGTTGCCCGCGAAAATTTCCCTCTCGATTCGTTTCAAAACATACAGCCGACCGTCGGTTCTACTGAAAATGAAAGCGCAATACCGGAAACATTCCGGTCTCTGACCCATTTATACATTACTTTGAAATTCCTCATTTTTGTTGAGTTTCTCACTTGAATTTTCTTTTTACCGTTCATTTTTTTATAAGTTATTCGTTTTTTTTTTTTAAATATTCGCACTCACGTGGTCGTCAAGGGTTTATTGATATTGTGAGTCGTGACGAACCAATTTTCGGTGCTCCTTTTAATTGTTGACCTGCTTGTTTCGACAATTTTCACTCATCGGCATTTGGTCGGAAAATAAATTATATCGTTATAATTGACTGTTGTCATAAGTGCAGTAGCAGTTTTGATCAACAGCGTTTTATATTTACTACATGCGTATATATGTGTATTTATATTATTAAACACACGTACATATATATATATATATATATATACGAATTTGTGTATGTCATTTTATTAAATAAAGTGTTTTTATTCAACAATAAAAACATCCTTCCTGATTAACCGACGTGCACTACCGCCGTCGCAGATTATTATTAATATTATTATTTTATTATAATGTGGACCAGTTTGTGTTTTTAACGCGGCCTGACGTTTAGAGTTTCACACGGAACGGTTTTCGGAGGGAAAAATTGTAGCTATAACATACCAATAAGCGATAACTGATATGGGTTTTGTGTTCATTTTCAATTAGTCGATAATTTTTTGAATTGGTATATAAAGTAATTTTGCAACCGACCATTGTAGACATTCCACAAAACCGTTTTCATGACGAAATCCATCGACCATTTTACTAATTCAATATAGGACCGAACGTGCTTGAGCGGAAAATATTTCGCATCACCGTGAAAACGAGGGAAACTTCTTGCAGGGGTGCGAGAATTTGTGTGGGATATACTTGTCTCTATCGCATTTTCCGCATCAACCCTCGTGTGAAATTACTTCGTGGTGTAGGTCGCGAAGTGTTTGTATTTTTTAAGAAATTTCACCGCTGACATTAATATCTAGTCTAGTTTATAAAGCAACAGCCGTGACAGATTTTCTGTAATTCATATACGAACCATTTACTATACACTAGTACTTAGTATTATATATTATACCCGCGCATGGACTTCGCACATATACATAAATCTTATATATACCTATTAGCTTTAGTGCGGTTAACGCACACACGATCTGTCTAACGAACTATAGTTCCCTCTCGTTTACCCATTATTATTATAACTGTACAACATCGGGTAGGTATAACAACACTTCGTTCGGCAATAGAATAGACCCCTTTGTTATTATATTATATACGTATTAGGTATATGTGTGAATGTAGTATATATAGGCACGTAGGTAACAATAATCCTGTGAATCTTGTTGGTTTGGAAAAAGAAACTAAATCATTCAGGACTGTACTAATATCAACACTTTACTTTAGATAAAATTTTTCAGTTTTTTTTACTGTCTTATAGATGTAATGCTCAATTTTTTTTTGTTTTAATTGTTTGTAGTGTACGTCAGAAGTGACGCGATGGGAACGTGACGCTGGCTGCAACGTCGGCTAGTATGAGCGAGGGTGGCGGGGAGGCCATGGCCTCATATGGTACGGCGGGTTACCCGCCACCACAGCCTGCCACCCCGTCATCAACCGTACCCGAGTCGAAAACACCAGGCCCGGCGCCAGGCCTACCGCCGTTTAGCTCGTTCTCAGCGGTCGAGTTGGCCGAAGGACTGGGCGCCCGACTCGGTCCAGGCGACGGCTACGACCCGACTACCGGTCGGATAATGGATATGCACTGGGACTATAACCCGGACGGGCTGCACAGGCCGGACCTATACCCGACCACCATGATCATACCACAACCTCAGTCGTACCGGCCGTGGGAGAGCAAGCTGGATGGCAGCAACTCACAGGATTCTATGTCCAAGGGGTCGTTTGACTATCCTCCATCGCCAGCCGGCAGCAAGTTGCCGTCGTTCCAATCACAGTTCAACTTCCAAAACGACCAGCAGCAACCGGAAACGGTTTCATTGACCACTCTGACACCAGCAGCCGTGTCACCAACACAGTCACCTGGTTTACCCAGCTTTCACACGCTGTCTACGGTGAACATGGCGGCGGCTACTGGACCTCGTGGCTATCCCACTCTGGTGCCGGGAATCCAACAGCAGTTCCTGGACGACCGGGCTGGCACTATACATTTGTTCCAGAGTCCACAATACCCACCGCCCCCACCACCACCACAAGCGTTCGCGCAGCAAAACCACCACCACCACCACCCCCACCAGAACACCATCATCCAGGGCAACTTTATGGGTGCCCCGCACCACCAATCCAACCAGGCAACGCTGCTGACGGTAGTGAAAACCGAACCAGTTGCTATCGTGTCTGCACAGATACCTAGCCACGTGTACCAGAACGCGGGTGGTACGTATATCGATTCGATCAAGATGGAAGACACACTATCACCACGTGGGTTGCAAGAGTCTCGGAAAAAAGAACGGCGAAAAGTGCGGGCGTCCAGCATGGATAGCTCGGTGGAGAGCGACGGTGTGGGCAGTTCCAGCGTGGAGAGCTCGGGACAGGTGGCCGCCGTGAGCAGTACCGCCGGTTTTAAGTCACCGCTAGTCCAGCACAACGTAGTCGGTATGACGGGAGGCGGCAACATTAGCAACGTGGGTGGGTCTATGATGGACTCAGATCACTGCGAGAACGGCGCCAACGGTATGGACAAGCAGACGAAAAAGAAGCGGAAACGGTGTGGCGAGTGTATAGGATGTCAGCGGAAGGACAACTGTGGCGATTGCGCGCCGTGCAGGAACGACAAGAGTCATCAGATATGCAAGATGAGGAGATGCGAAAAGCTCACTGATAAAAAGGTAAGCAAATAATATACCGTGGGAATCGTCGAGTACGACGATAAATTTTATTTGAAAAAAGCGTAATGCATTATAAGATAACTATTTATAATACGATAAGTCCCGCACGACTTACCTACATATCATATATGTATAATGTATATAGGTATATATTAACTGTACATATTAAGTAGTTGAAAGTGCGGCGTGACAATGGAAGTAACACGATAATTATTTAAATATAAATCCAATTTTTTTTTTAAATTTTATCTCCATTCCTTTGTTAATTTTTTTTTTACAAGACACGTAACACCTATATGTACTAAAACAATACGAGTCTCAGCCGATAAAGCGTGCACATACAATTATTTTACCGTATAATGTTGTCCAATTCGTGTAGGACGTAGGTACCTACCTATTTCGTATAAAGTTTATAATACTAACACGTTTCGTTTGCTAAATATAATACATAGGTATCCACTGTCACGAAAGTTTAAAACAGTACAACCCCTTCATGTGCTCATCGAGTGGGTGCACGCGGTGTGTACGTTTTAGCCTATATATGTACATAATATAGTATACACTACTGCAGTGTGTTGTTGTTTTGATGATTCGTCAACGGGACCTTCCCCTTGACACACATTACGGCGGCGGCGGCGGCGGCGACGGCACCTGCGTAACCCTTCGTCACCTCTGCCGCCCCCCGCACACATGCGCGCACGCGCGCATGCAGACGAACACTGTATATTATATTATATACTCGTACGGGGACTGGGTCCAAAGACAAATGGACGGTGATTAGTGACGACGAGTGCAAGGGCACTGGGTCAGAAGGTGGACAGACGTTGTCCGGTTTTCCGGATTGTTTACGTTTAAAACTTTTTTTTTCTCCAAGGGTGCGTCCGTAAGATAGTTACGTGTGAAACGATTGACAAAAAACAAATAACCATATCGCGTACGCCCGTGTGTTTATTCGTTACTATATTTACTTCCACCCACCACCCAATCATAAATGTTACGAAATGCTCATTAAATATACGTACTATACGAATCGTACAATTCAACAGCAAAATGTCTCAGGTGTGAGCTATTCGTGATATCATACGCAATTTATATGTTTTCGTCATAATGTATAGAGTCCGGAAATTCTATAAAATTTATACTGTTGAAATGTGTACTGTGCATAATGTATTCGTACCTTATAAATAATCATACAATATGCACGCTTTAAAAATATAACTATTTACCTACTTACTATACATATAATAATTTGTGTTTTTGCATATTCATGTAGGTACTTAAACATTTTTTTTATTTAAATTATATACATTTAATTTGATTAAAAGTTTTAAAAAAATCATGGTAAATTAATCATTATATTTCACTTTAATCATATAATATATTATACCTTGTAATTTTACGAGACAACTTAATTCTTATTTTCACATACAATATTATCGCATTAGAATCCGAAAGGTGCAAGATAATATTTGAAATTTACATTCACTTAACGATTTAAAAAACAAAACATATCAACAATTATCAAACCTAATATAAACATTATTAATTAACTTCCGGATACTTATCGTTACTATATAGTATAATAGTACTTATGGAGAATGAATAAATAATATACCGTATTTCGTAAGATATAATATAATGAACACGTATTTAATTTTAAAATCAAATTAGAATTACAAATGTTATATCTACGAATATTGAAATGTTTTCGCTTTGAGAGTCGCTTGTAAGCTCGTTACCGTTTGTTTGTTCTTTTAGTCGATATCAAAATTAAAAGAAAAATCCACACTAGGTGCTGCGTAATTTTATATTTATTATGAAGTACTTTTTTAAAAAATATTTATATAAACATAATAAACATTTGTGTGTTTTTTTCAGCCACGTGGTCGACGTATTTAATATTTTAAAATGTTGTCCTATATTAGTAAATTGAAAAATAAAGTACACAGTGTCTAATAAATTATTTGTACTTGTGTATTTAGGTGTCAGTGTTGAAAGTATAATAATAATTTAAAACTTTAAAATTCCAAAATTGACTTTCTAAAGAAACCTATAATTATTACGAATATTATAATCTATAAGGTATACGCATGCTATTTTTGGCACTTGCTATCCAAAAACAAACTCGATTTACTATAATATACACATTGATAAATATGACTTAAAAAATAAAAATCTTAACAACAGATGACTGATGTGTGTGTTATACTATGAGCGAGGCGCATTGCCGCGGTACTCACAGACCACGGACCGTAATCCTCGTAAGACGAGAGACTCGTTCATCACACTGTCGTTGAGGTTAGGAATAAGTTCCCAATAGACTATCGTATTATTGTGTTCGAGAATTTTTTCGTTAAAATTTCGTCCTACCGTATTTTTACCTATATATATTACGCTGAAAATGCTGAAAATTACAAATAAGGGTCGTTAATATGTAAATAATATCTTAAAAGTATCTATATATAAAATCACAAGCAAATTTACCTACATTATTTTAAGTTATTATAACATTCACTGTATTTGTGAGCGCCTGTAAAATACCGTTTGTATATATTACTTTTTGTGCGTGCATAAACGTCGTCGTCGTCGTCGTGTCGTTATAATATAAATATAATATATATATATATACATACGACGGCGGTAAAAGTTTCGAAGGGTCGGGAAAACGGACTCGGGGGGTGTTTAGATGAGTGGTGGGAGAAGTAAAAATGGTGAGAGCGAGTGAGAAGAAGAGTGAAAAAAAAATAAAAATATCGCGTTGGCCATTGGACGACTAGGTGGGGTAGTGGCGGAGTGGTGTGGGCGAGCGGAGGGCGCGAGCTTAGAGGCGGCGGTGATCGGATCGATACTACAGAGGCCTCGTAATGGCGTCGGCCGCTACGCGCTATACGCGTGTACATAATAAACGCGCGCCATCGGCAGAAGTAGCGACGGCAGCGGAATCGGCAGCAGCGGCAGCGATGACTCATTGTGCGCGTCGCATCCCTCTTTCCGATGTGTACAAGCCACCGCCACCGCCTCCGCCGCCGTCGTCGTCGTCGCCGTTGTCGCGGCCGCGGTGGTTTTGACGTGGTGTGTCGGCGAGCGGGCTGCGCGTTTGCTGTGGTTGTCAAAGGTTCGGGACGGCGAGAATCGCCTTTCGCGTCCTCGTTAAATTTATTCTCTCCCCACCAAGCACACCACACTTTCCGGGTGTAAATACACTATATACATATAGGTGCGATGGGTCCTATAATGTGCGTACCTTTAAAAGGCTATATATTTTGACGGCTATCTCAAAAACGCGTAAACGTCTATAATATTATATACGTGGGCAGAGGTGTAAACCCTTTATTGACACCTTACGGTTAATATATTATATTATTATCGTACACGAGTTAGGTGTTCTATGCATATTGGATGTTTAGAATATCCAGACTAAAATAATTTTTACGGAACGACTTTTAATATTTAAGATAATTCCAGCGTAGCTAGGTTGGTAAATTAAAAATTGTTTTCTCATCAAACCCGGTTATTAATAGTGCGCTTTTAACTTTATCGTCTATCGGCATATAAACACATGTAAAAATCTCGTTTAGAAAGTTCACAAGACCAAAACGTTTTGTTTAAAATCAGTAAAAATGCAATTCGGACTTTTGACTCGACGAAGTTAACTTTTGTATGTAATGTTTAAGTGGATGTGTTTGACTAGTTCCAATTTTTAAAATATCTGGTTATTCATCGGAAATGACCAGCGTCCTATGTACGACTTCCCATGAAAAGATGATTCAATCGTTGCTTTTGTTCAAGAACAAGATATAAGAAATTATCAACAATTGACTGTGTCAGTCGTCAGAAAAGTTATCAATGAAGTTTCAGGTACATTAATTGGCTCTTGCCATTCGATATAACAAATGCATTTTGGGTATAAGGTGGTTGAATACAATTAGTGGCAAAACTGTTAATAAAGGAATACATGGAACATTGCACATTACAGTGTAGTTCAATTGTCTAATTCTAAGACGTTAATGAGATTGTTTGTAATATATTTAATAGAAAACAAAAAGCTGTAATTTTGCATGGAGGAATTACTAATATATTTTTCAAATATTTCTGGATTTATTACTGGAAATATTTTATGATAAAGCTAAACTGCTAAGGAAAATTATTTTTAAAGCGATTGCTTTGAATAGTTCAATATTTTTAAATAGAAGTTATATTACATTTTTTCTGAGTATTTACTGTTTACTGTTTACTGAACACACCTCATGTGCGCAGATTTTACATTAAAACGATTTTAAGTAAAATTGTAAATTGCGCTTGAACTGACATTTTTTATAACACTTCTTTTTAAACGCTCATAAATCACGTACGTTTTTCTCATTCATACTTGTCGACTATTAAAGTATTCGGACAAAAGCTGTCTGTTTTGTGTATACCTTTATAGTGTGTAAAGATATTTAACAAAAATATCATTTATGTGAATTTAATGTTTTGATAAAATTATTATCGAATAGTGGCTTATACTGCTTATACTATATAGTATATTTTAAACCCACATAATTCATTTTATATAATGACATTTGTGTAACTACCTATACATATTTATATTATATATTTGAATTCGTATTATATCAGATGTTGATTGTATTGAAACTATATAGTATAAGAGCTTAAAACTAACTTTAAACTGCAATATTTTTTGATTATAAGGGCTGATATATCGTCAATAAAATGTTATTTCGTTATCACGGTACAAAAAAAAAGTCGTACTGTTATTTATTATAAACTAAAAAGAGGAATAATAATAAATAATCATATTTAATGTAAAATCCAATACCTCTCAAAATGTAATCTTACTATCATCCTTCTCCTTTATAAATTGTTTTGAACACAGAACAGTGCAGTAAGATGTCTTTTTGTGTCGTCTGATATTTCTCCTCATTGTCCTCCTGCCTGCCGTATACATGAAATTATTGTTTTCGTAGAATGGAACGGTACGTATATTATGTATTATACAGAACATTTGTGAATTTTGTTCCCATCAAAACTGGTCAAAAACCAAAACCGTTGGTGGCAGGCACCATGCTGTGTAAAGGTGTGCATGAAAATCGAGATTGGACAAGAAAGAGAAGAGCCGCAATATTGTCGTTTAGTCTACGTCTCATAAATGGATGTATAATATAACTATATAGGACATAGGCATGTATATAAATATATATATTATATTATGTACATGAGTTCATATAGCAGATTATTATCGGTCGTCTTAAACCACCCTTAAACCAACGCATGCAGACATGCAGTATACAATGCACAGAAATTCTTTTAGCCTGAAATTTGCATCATTAAGTCAAGTAAAAAAAATAATAATAATCGTTTAGTATATTATTATATCGAGAAGCTACCAACCGAAACTTCTAAAATAAAATTGCAGCTGCAGCTGTATATAGATCGACCGTCATAATACTTTATATTAAAAATGTAATAGAACTATATATTATAGTACATATATGATATATGTATAGTTTATATAATATATAGATCGATAATACGGGACGTAAAAATCATTCGAGGGGATTATCTGTGGCGGCTGGCTATATACACCGCAGAACGCATTTTATGATCGATTCAAACAATAAACGTCGGCCATTTTTCTCAGTGTTCGCTATTTTCCTAAATAGATTGCCCCTCATCCCTTATAGCATCTAAATCTACTATCGCATGTATAATAATAATAATTGTGAAATAACAAATTCGAAACACAGTGGTGGTTTTTCAATTGCCTCTCCCCCCATCGTAATCATCGCGGCAACGGTGTGCTTGAGCTATACAGGTATTGGTATGATATTATTCACCATCATGTATATCGTATAATATTATAATTTATAAGATATGTTTAGGTATATGCGTTTATAACATAATGTGTAAGCACTTATAAGGTATAGCTTATTTATATACGCATAGAAGTTTCCGATTGAAAACCGTTTTCGACAATTTTCGTAACGTTATGCGCATCGTTTGGTGAAAGAGTATATAGTAAATCCGAAATCGCCGATAAACTGCATTTACGAGAAAGCGTGTACATGACAGGGCGGATGGGGAGAAATCCCTTTACGACTTATATGACGTCATACTCTCGTACACCGTGTGTGCCATTAAAAACCGACAATGATACTGGCGACCAAGGAGACCGCACTTCCGCACGGGCCGCACACCGCTCATGTGTCTGGAGCACACGCATACGTAGTACCTATATATATATATACATACACACATGTACTGCACGCACACACACCGCAAACGAACACGAGACATCGTTTCCGGCAGCGAAGCCTTTTTTTCGTGTACCTATCTATATGGTACACTATAATATAATATTATAGTACCTAATACATAATATGTTCTAAATATTGTATACATTGACGAGGTATACCTACTTACTTGGGTAATAAGTACTTATTTACATATACAATCATTTTTTCACGTATAAATAGGTACCTAAATGATGGGACATCGTCATATCGATTAATAACGGTCGGGTCCACGCACGATGAGATAACATTTTTTTATTTTTTTTTTTATTATTATTATTTTTATTATGGCGTCTATAGTATCGTTATAGGTACGTGTAAAATTCTTTCACAGCGTATATAGTTTTCCGACGGTCAAAGAGCTACGATATAATATTTTCGTGTGACGATAGTGCGAGTTTCGCTGTTATTATTACCTATACAATATTATATTGTAAAGGTACAATACTACTTCAAAAAAATTTTACGACGTGTACTACGCGCGCTGAGATTACGTCCGCGGGCGCTGGCAACGTCGCACCGTTGAAGGTCAATGTTATAGGGTGAAAAGAGAACTATATACGCTGCCACCGCCGCCGCCGCCATTGCACCTAAAACCCCCCCTTCAACCCGCCTCGCCTATCGATAGGGTGACAAAGATTAAATCCCGTATATACATTTATGTGTGTGTGTGTGTGTGTGTGTGTGTGTGTGTGTGTGATGTTGGCTCTGACTACCCTCGAGTTCTCGCGAGCGTTTGTGCGTGTGTGCGCTTATTAAATATTCGCGAAACTGCTATATGATATTTTATTCTCTTTCTCTCTATTGTTGTATTCACTTATATGCGCGCACAATTCATAGATATATTATCATTCGAATGATATGGTCGGTTTAAATATATTTTGTAAACGTATAAATATAATGTATGTATGACTATAATTTCACAGATTGTGTAGCACGCGTATACCCACGGCGTATAGTAATATATAAACTGTAACTGCGCGACAACCATTTCGTTTAATATATTATTATATCGTGTGATGCTAATAAATTTCTCGATATAATAAATCGTTATTAAACCGTTATGGTGTTACGATGGTTTTTAAGCGATACTCGTAATTTCAAAACTCATATTTATTTTAAACTATATGTTGGTAGGTATAATACGCGACGCATTATTTAAACAAAATGAATAACGATTCGTTTTACAATCAATCGTAATTATTTTCATAACTGTTATACTCGTAGCACGAAATCAATACAATTTTATTGTAGATTTTTTTGTGTACCTATATAGTATTCAAAACATATGACATTTATTTTCATGTTATTATGATTTAATTTATAGTATGAACCTATATAGAACTGAAAACAAAAAAAAATAATAATATAGGTACCTACCCAGTCGATTTAGTGTTATAATTGATATTTTTTTTAGATTGTTAACGAAAATATTAAATACTAGTTACTACTATGCAAATATTAAAATTCATACATATTTATTACGTAAAAATTGTACAATATTGAAGTCATTACTCGTATTTCTGCAACTCAAACTTTCAAAAATACAAAGGCTTGATGATTGGAATTATTTTCATCACACTTGAACTTTAAATTACTGAGAGTCAAAATTTAAGTCAACATATAATACGTTCTTTTAAATCTATAACACGTTGTCCAGATATATAATATATTATATTTTTATATTATATGTAATTACGTATAGACTATAGGTCCGCATAACAAAATATAAAAGCAATCAAATGAAAACAAAAAGAGCTTAGCTTTTTTTTTTTAATAAAGTTTGATTTAAATCTGTCTAGGGAAAACGCACTTATACAATAGATGTTATATAAGCGAGTTTTATGATTTTAGTTGCTCTGCATACACATAATATACTTGTATTAAATACATATATTACACTCCAGGTGGACGTAGTTCTATTGTTGTCACATGCACATTATGAGCACTTTTATAATAACATAGTTCAAATCCAGGTGGGTTTAATTTTTTTTTTTTATTAGTTACGATGGATTAGAATCCAGGTGGTTTCAGTAAAGTTTGTTCTATTATAAAGTCGTTGTACTGTGTCGACCGAAATCGAACTATACAAATAAATAGAAAATAAATAGAATCACGTACAGTATACTAACAGTTAAAAATAGCACAAATTGTTTTTCATTTATAAAAATCCATTTCATCATTCCGATCACAACATTATAGTAAGTTAATATCACATTTGAAAAATGATTTCCGGGCACTCGGTCGGATGATTATGTTACGAATAAAAAGCTATTTTATAATATATTATACCTACGCGCAGTTCTATCAGCCAAATGACCAAACCGTTGTGATATATGCGGTAATAGTGCGAGCAGCTGCTGTTGGCAGCAGTAAAAACATAGGTATATCGTATATGTATAAAAAAATTCGATTGATTAAAAACATAATATTATAACAACAGCGTTTAATAAAAAAAAAACCACCACCACCGCCCTCGCGGTTTACCTACATTATTATTATTAAAATAACAATAATAATGAAAGCGTTAAAAAAAATACAACAACAAAATGTCGGTATAGGTAGGTAGGTAGGTACACGACTATATCGAGTATGTAACAAACGAAAATCAATGGATTTATTATATTAAAAACTGCAGTATATTCGCATAATACCTACACAACATTTCGGTACAGCCACGCGTCGTCAAGGGATGATTTTATGGGATAAAAAAAAAAAAACACAAATAATAACAAAAAAAAAAAGATACGACCCCCGTGTCGTCGCCGGTCGAATGTCTCGTCAAATCGGCGAGGTGGACGAGGGTCAGTGGCCGTGGTGTGGATGCACACGGCTAGACAACACAATAATGCTTGTATACAAACCGCGGCTGAGGGACTACGTCTCGTGCGACGTCGGCGGCGATCCGTTCAAAGGTCCCTGACCACGCGTCTACGTCGTCGCGTGGTCGACTGTCTCCGCCCCTCGTTTAACCCTCGGGCGACCGAAGAGGACCGTTTACCGATACTACTACTACTACTACTACTACTACGATTACTTACTACGACTATAGTAGTATACCGAGTATGCTACTGACACTGTGCAACGTGCGCTCGGCGATTATATGTATATATAAATATCACGTTCTACTACGGCGCGCATCGCACACACGCGAGAACCCCAATTAAAAAACGTCGGTCGTCTTGACGCATCGAACAGCGTCCTTGTCCAAGGACGGTGACAACCACCGCGATGACGATTGTCTCTGGCCATCGTAATAATATACTAACCCATAATTATATTTTTTACGCGCTTCTCGCCGCCGCCTCCGCCGTTATCCGCGGGATCACGGTTTTCTTATGTACTGCGCTCGTCGTAATATTATATTTCGTGCTATCGTAATACCTCGCGTATTTGTTTTCTACGCGACTATATAATATTTTTGTTATTATATATATATATATGTGATGTGATATAATATTATTATAATCGAATGGCTTACCGAAACGGCACGTCGTACGTACGCGAGCACGCACGCACTCACGCACGCACCGACGACGTCTCCGCCGCGTGTACTATATAATACGCACGCACCGGTGAAATACCGCGCGGCGGAGGGCGGCCGGCGGGGGGCACGCCGCCACCACCGGTACAAAACGGCGCGGCGACGGCAGCTGTCGCCCAGGGATCCGCGCGCGGCTGTCCAAGGGTGTCTAAAATGCGCGCGCTCGCGGCAATTCGCGCGGCCGAACGACCGGCAACCACCGCCGCGGCGATCGTCGGACGCGCGTTTCGGCCTCGCGTTCTCTCCGTCGTAAACCGTTGGCCTAGGCGCCGGCCGTTTTGCTGCGTGCCGACCACCGCGAGTGCATCATCGCCGCTCGGTCTGAGCAGCCCTGGCCCGCAGGGTACGACACAACAACATAATGCACGACTCGGTACACACACACACACGCGTACAGATATACGCGAGCGCGCGCGTACGCACACACGCACACACGCGCGCGCGCGGCGCGCACAAAAGGGCGGTGTGCGTAAGAACAGCTGTCGGTGTATAATATACGCGGCGGCGCGACGGCGGCCATGTTGTCGATCCTTTTCAAAATGTCTCTTTAACCAACACGCGGCACACGCACGCACACAACTTTTCGTATATCACACACACACACGTACACGCACACGTACGCACACGCACGCAGAGTATATACGTAATATTATTATATGCCCCGTAACTTAACACCACCGCCGCCTGGTTGCCGGATTTCCGACGTACTCGCTGTGTGTGTGTGTGTGTGTGTGTGTGTGTACGACAATAAGATCCTGAATAAACGGCGAGTACCGGTTTTCGGTTTGGAAACTTCATCGCGTATCCTATGTACTATTATTATATAGGTATACATATGAAACCGACTTCGCGGCGTGTGGGTTTGCGGTGCGTCTGAATTTGAAGGGCTTTCGGGTGGAAAATTCGCCGCGTGTACGACGTTATTACGATAAAAACTAATATATTTATATTATATTTTTTTTTCGAATATTATGTGTCACGGCGAGAACGACAAAAGTGAAAAAAAAGATCACCACACGTGAATATAAAAAATTTCACTGCGGAGTGATAATATTATTTAAATTGACGTTTTTATAATATATATTATATAGGTAATACAATATTATCATTCATCACTCATAAAAAATATAATATACCTTATGGTATTCTTTACAGTGTTATTTGATCGATTACCGTCATGGGATTTCATTGCGATTCCATAATTTTACAATATATATATAGGTAGTTTATTGTAGTTAATAGAGTATTGTGTGTTTTTTATAATCATTAGTTTTGCAATAATTTTATACGAGCATAGATTTTTTGATACCACCAAACATACACGTTTCGTGTACAAGGGTTGTTTACCCGTTAGGCTCCTACCTTTTTTGTATAATATAATTGGGTATATCCCAATATAGTTTGATCAGCTTAGTGGTGTAAATAAATGTGATTTACCAATCATTAGTTTACGTTTTTTTTTTTTTTTTTGTTGAATCTCCCTAAAAAATCTGCATAATATTGTATATTTTGAAATCCACTGAAAAACATATACCTAGCGTATACATCACTTGATGATTTTTAAATGTCGGGTTTTTCTCGCGTTCGATCGCAACTTTGAATAAGAGTTTATTTTTAACGATTGTAATATGTGTATATGACCATATTATAGCATAATAATATTATATGTGTTTTAATATTGTTTCGTCGGAGCGTTAAACGACTTTCCTACGCTAATAATATAATCGGACGGTGGTTTTTCAGTCGCCGGTGATTATTATTATTCAGTGTGATTTATTTATGGATGCAATTGAGGTCAAGAACATCGTAGGCTCCGTGTTAAAAGCGACAAAATAATAATAATAAAAATAAAAAACAAATCAAATCCATTCGCGGGAACCTGGGAACGGTGCAGTGCAAGCGGTTCAATTAGAGTTCGTTAGAGGCTCGGGCGCGAAACCGTCATCACGGAATGCGCGACCGTTGGTAGGAAAAAAAAAACTATTTATTCCGCACACAAGTATTATTATTATATATATATATATTGTACTATAAATTTATATACCTATATAGATGTATAATGCATAGTAAAATATAATATATGTATATACAGGGTGTGAGTGTGTGCGCGCGGAACGACCTTATATAATATATGTATCTGGGGAGGGGTCCGGGGGTTACTCGGGGGGGAAACTGGATCGATATAAACTGCGGCCGTTTATATAGCTCTATATACATGTATAAATCGCTCATCCCTTCTGCGTCCCTTTTCCAATCACACGTACACACGCGCCCATCCATATATACATACATGTATAATATTATTATGAAATACGTATATATAAAATAATACATATTAACATGATTCATCCAAAGCCTATTTGTCATGTACACACACACACACACACACACACTCACGTGTACGCTCGCGCGTTACGATGGAAATATATATTATTATGTTGTATATTGTACTATAAAGCATATATTATATATATATAGACGATATAATTCGTTTATAAAAACGTATATATAATACCGAATACGCTGCACCGTGTTCCCAAGTGACTAATTTTTTTTTTTTTTTTTTTTTTTTTTTTTTTTTTTTTTTTTTTTATTCGTATACGATTTATTTTCCCGCCTCCGCGAAAATCAATAACACTGTTCGATAATACGCGTTCTCTGCGCCGTACAGTCAAAAATAGATACCTAAATGATGGGTTGTATACATCCATCGCATACGACTTCGAGAGCGACACCGTGAACACATTAAATAGGTACGATTTTCGAACTATTGATTCGCGCGTTGGTTTTTTCGCGATATACCCATCGCCGAGTTTATTGTTGGAGAATATTATATACGCATGCGATCAAGTATGACGTTATTAAATAATTTTGTTATTTAGTTACGGCTGCAATCTATAAGGCCAATAGGTGGTTTAAATATGATAAGTTTCGTTTGTATATATAGCTGATATACGCATCGACGGAGACTTAAATGGTAGCAAAAAACTGTATTAATATTTGTTATAATGTATGCAGGTATCGCCGATGCCATACTGTGCGCACCTATGCATAATGATGTTTCCCAAACACGAGTGCAGTGTAGTTAGGTATAGTTAAAGCGATAGTGGAAGTCACAAGTCAAACACACGGGGAAAAAGATAAACGCTTATCGGAACCGTGTATTGTAAATAGCGACGACGCGACGACTTTACGTATATAGTTTGTTTAATGTATATTATAATATTATTATTATGTCTACAAACATTTTATATATATATATTATTTTATATTTTATGAGTACATATATAGATACCATACACTCTATGGTACCACAACAACTTATTTGTTGAGAAACGCATTCCGAGATATTAAAATTCCCATCCCTACGACAACCGATAGATACATTTGGAAAACTCGTTTCTATATTATACTGATATAATACATTATACATATATTCTATTGTATTATCATATTTATTCTTTATGTTTACGTCATTCTCTCACAAAAACTAGTTTTAGCAAAACGTATAGTTGTTAGACCTTTTCACCTGAATTTTTAGAATTACTCGAAATATTGTATAGGTATGGGGTGCAGATAAGGAATAAATTATCTTCATATATTTAGTTAAAATTATGTAACTCTTGATAGTTAAGGGTATATTCGTACAATTATACGTATTATCTATTTAGCAACAGTTATATAGAATAAATATATTTCATAATTAATTATGATTTTGCAAATTATATAATTAAATATCATTTAATATGACTTATTAACTCTTATTAATATTATTTGTAAGAATCAAGAGTCGTATATGTATACATATTATTATTTATTTTTGTAAATAATATTATGTGTTTATATGTTTTACTACCATAATATACCTATATCATACGAGTTTACCATGTGGGAAAATTTGATTAAAAGAATAACAAAAATTCCTAAATTGAAATAACCAACCTTTTTTTGGTATTCAAACTTCAAAAAACGACAGTAGTGGGTTTCGAAAAACAGACACAAACAGGAAAAAGGATGTACCTCATTGGGCGTTGGTGGCGCCCGCCCGTATTAGGTTTCCATCTCATATGTCTCACGCTGTAATTCTCATCTAAAAGTATCTGTACGAATATTCATAATAAATAATATAATATGTGCGATACATTTTACTGTTCAAATTAGTTCACACGCAAATAAATGATTTGTATACGATTTTTGATTTTTGTTCGATGTCTAAAAACGAAGATTGTGAATTTTCCCTATCACATAAGAAGTAAGGGAGCTTCGTTTAGTTAGTATGAGCATTAGCATATTGATATATTATACATAAACTAGTTGGACTACATTTCGAGTCGTTCGATGACGATGAAACGAAAAGGAAAAATACAATATTATAAACATACACAGTACACACACATAGTATGTGAAAAACCAGTTATCATATAACGCGTATCATTATGTCGCCTAGAGGCCAAAATAAATTATAACAATACGATGAATGAAATATGCTTGTAAAAAAATATTCAACCCCTTTTAGAAACGTAGTACGGTAAAATAGAGTGAGTGAGATAGAAGTTAAATCGTGGGTAGTTGTTTTCTCACCAATTCGCCACTTTATGCTAATGACACACTCACACACTGGTTTTTGTACTCTTCTTCTTTATTTATTTATTTTTTTCGATCAAAGAAACCCACTTACTCACATAATATATCGAGATGAATATTATATATACAGGCATTTTTAATTTTGACTTCACAAAAAGAAGGGTCGTGTGTATTTCATTGCGCTGAGAGAGGTAGAGGATCTTAACGGTCTAAAATCATTGTCCCTTTTTTTTTGTAATGAATAATAATTATTTGCTCCACACGTTTATTATTATTATTATTTTTTTTTTTTTGTAATAACGAGTTCTATAATATTATATTATATTACGGGTTTCAAAATCAAAAGCCAAAATGATTCATGATTAAATTTAGTCGAAAATTGTTTGATTACGAAATACTGTGTCAAAAAGTATTTACATTTTAAATTATCTACTGCAAATGTAATGGCATATGGCAAATATGCAGTTGCATAAATATGGCGCCAGAGACTCAGGTCGTAGTAATGTTACGTACCGGATGTTTCATTTGCTTGTAAAATTCTCAACGAATGATATTTTTACAATTCCACGTAATACGACATTTTTAGGGATATGTCATAACTTAAAAATGTATAAATAGTATAATGGTATAAAATGACATCACTAACTAAATCAAACCATGATGAACTATATATTATTCATAGTTTTGAGATTTTTTTTTATGAGATATCTGATTGGAAGACACGCGATTAAAATATTTAATTAAAATTCGTAATGAGTTTTAAAAATTAGATTTATATATACGCAATAAATCTTCTAATCTATTTAAATAGGACACTATGTATATATATAATAATGTGTATACAATAATCACCCTTTCATTCGTCGTATTATTTCCTAATCGAAAACGCGTGTAGGGGTTGACACTTGAAATCAAAAGTCAGTAATCATATATAATATTATTCTCGACCCGTCGATAAGGGGTAAACAATTGATAATGTGCAACCCCCTCGATACGTAGAGACGTAGAGGCGTAAGTGTAGTTACACCCTAAACAAAAAAAGTATGACATTTATAATTGCATATATCTACCTCTCTCGGGTGAGCTTACGGAAATTATACGATCGTAAAAAAGAGCAAAAGCAATAATTCGGTCGATTATTTCGAGGTTTCATCCGGTAATCGAACTGACGCTGTAGCATAGTCGCGCCGTTGCATCCTCCCGCAGAAACGATCTTCAGAGGATAAACCCGCGATGATAACGGTATTTTTTATGATGATGCGTATAGGCACGGATGGAAAAGGTGTGTTAGCAACGTATATAGAATTATATTCACACATATATGTACTCTGCAGTGTACAAGCAAACAAAACAAATGCGGAAAAAACCGTTGGGCTAACTAGCGAGGACGGTGTGTATAAAATTACACGATGGAAATATATAATATATATATATATAATAATAATAATAATAAAACCATATAGACCTTAGAGGTGCCTATAATACTTGTAACGGCAGCGGATACATCGAAAACGGTGGCCAGGTGGCCCTCAGTAAAAACGATGATGAACAGCTGCATATATTCGTGTATGTCGCCGCTGATGCGTCTGACAATAATTCATTTTTGTTCTCTCTCTCTCTCTTTCTCTTTCTCTCTCTGTCTACACACACACACACACAATATTTCATCTCTGTCGATCGTATTATCTTTTTCACATTTTAGCTCTCTCTCTCTTTCTCTTTTCTCTGCATTATTCGTACACATATAAAATATCTATTTGCTTCTTTTGCGCTCAGTTTGCATCGGTCCAGCGTAAATAATTCAATTTTAATGCCGTTGAAAAATGTTTCGCGCCATTTTTAACCGAAATTTGGCATGTTCGATTTTTACAAATAAAAATAATATACTATATGTACGAAGAGCAGATGTCTCGTCGTCGCGTCTGATTCGAACCCGTGATACATATTTTTAAAATATATTATATACTAATAATAACGAGTATGATATACGGGTTCACTCTATATATTCGTTTAATATTAACAATATTACATTATAATAATTACTTTCCTATTGCGATGTTTTAAAACGTTATTATATTATATTAACTGGATTGCATACAAATTGACGTACAAAATATGACGTCATCCCCACGGGCTAAGCGAATAAGGGAGAACTCGCTTGCACTCATATACATAATATTATGTACGTATACATACGTCAATGATGAAAACTCCAATAACACCATACACACTTTACACTTTTAAACTTTATATTACGTATTTATGTACGATTATATCTATAGAGTATATAGTGAATATACACATGACTTATAGCAGAATATTTAAGTTTAAGGGTGTACCTAAATTGATTTTTTCCCCTCCGATGAGCATTCGCGGCTAAACACGTAAATGTTAAATGTTCCATACAAATACTATACTGTATAACGCGTATTTTTGGTCATAAAGTGAAAATGTAATCTCAGCATATTATTAAACTTTTATGGAAAAATATTCAATCACTCTATATAATACACACATATAATATTTATTTCGTTCGCTGTATTGGCACCAACCAGCTCGTATGATTTATTTCTTTTACTTTGAATATTTCACCGTTCGTATACAAATTTAACTAATGCGATCAATTTACTTTAAAAACCTTTTAAGTATACCTACGTGGTTATAAGAAATTGTAATAAAATACTTGTTATGTTTTTCATTGGTTATAAATGTTATTACGTCTAAACAATAATCAAGGCTTGTATGTATCAATTACATAAACGAGTAGTGCACTATTCTAATAGAAGACGATATTATTTTCATTTTTAACATTTTTTTTTTTTTTTTGACACTATTAATTTAATACCATAGAGTATAGTTTAGTGTAGTGTGATATATTATACTTTTATGAAATATACTGTTGTGAAACTATATAAAATCGAACATTATAATAAACATTATATTATACTGATTTCACACGTTATGAAAGCCTGTGAAATATTCAAGTAAAAAGTAAATAAATACAATAATATAATCGGGCTATACGACAGCACGCATTACCTCTACCCAGCCCGTAACACATCGTCGGTTTCTATACTAATAATCAATATTTGACAAAACACACGGTTTTTCATTTGGAACAATGATCGCACACCGCGGTTTTTATAAAGAAATCGCGGCGGCGGGGACGTTCGAACTGATGTAATATCATTATTACATTATAACAGTAATAATATTATAATAATATAATACATACGACAACTATGCTGCTTTTTATTCATTTCGAACTCTAGACGCGGGGAGGGGGGGATCGCCTAACAATATAATATTTTTATCTACCTACGTATATAATAATATTGGAAAATGGAAATAATATAATTATGTAGGTATAATATCGCGGTGCACGCGAAAAACATTCAATAGTCTAGTATTTATCTATTTATTTTTTGAGCGGGAAACAGAAAAGCGCGAACACCGCGAGCGGCGGGATCGCGCCGCGATCGTCAAAGAGCGACGTACCGCCGTCGTCGTAGTAGTAGTAGTAGTAGTAAACAATCGCGCGCTAAGGTTAAAGGGTAAAGAACTCGGCGACGACGGGCGCGTTTGTGTGTATACACACTTTTTCCCGTTTCCGGTCGCGGCGACTCGCGTATCGCGCGCGCGCTCGCTCTCGCCGGCGGCGCATCGGAGCCGCGGCGTGCTCGTCCACACAACAAACGCCGTCGCGTTTTCAAGTTCACTCGGACAGCCGCGCTCGAACGCCGGCGCGACCGTGCGGATCGCACGTGGTACCGCCGCCGCCGCGGTCGCCGCAGTCGTCGCTGGGCGGACACCACGTGGGTGCGGCGCGCGTACGCGGTTGTGCGTGCGATGTGAATAAAGTATTGATTTTGTGCGTGTCCGCCGACCGCCCTCAGAGCCGCCGCGGCGCGCGTGTGATTCATCGCCGCCGCTTCTCGCGCGCGCGTCCCCCTCGCCGCGACACTCGGCCGATGCGTTCTCTCGCGCGCAATCACACCGCGGACGACGACGCGCGATCAATTTTTTTTTCTCTTGCCGCCGCCACCGTCGTCGTCTCCGGGCGATAATATCGACGGACAGACGACCCTCCGTCGGCGTGTATATTATATACTTACAAAGCGCGCGCGTCGTGTTGTTATTATATATACAAGAATATAATATATACCTACGTATTATACAGTATAGTGCTGTATAATAATATATAATATATCCTCGATAACTCGATAATCGGTTGGATGCCGAATAACAAATTCGAGCGATCG
Organism: Aphis gossypii; assembly: GCF_020184175.1. Classification (NCBI taxonomy): domain Eukaryota; kingdom Metazoa; phylum Arthropoda; class Insecta; order Hemiptera; family Aphididae; genus Aphis; species Aphis gossypii. Next base: position 15,498,531 of record NC_065530.1, read on the forward strand.
AAAATTCGACTCGCTGAGGAGGTTCAAATCGTCGACGAGTTAATCGTCGTGTAGTATATTATTATATACGTCGTCTACACTGAGAAATTAAATTAAACCGTTAACAATAATAATCAGTGTAGACTCGCTGTCTGCTGTCCCTGTACCGATAATTATATTATTGTGATGTTTTATAATAAACAGTTTGCTCGCATCGGAATTTGAACTGAGTTTTGAACTTCTCACTGCCGTGCGTGCATTTCCGCATTTACTGCGGAATCGTTCATAACATTATGATTATAATATATGATGCGCGTTTTCGAAAACGTCATATTAATAAAAGAAATTCCTCGACGTTCGATCTCTGCATGTTGTTGTTTTCGTTTCGTAGTTAGTGGTATTTATTTGCGCGTTTGACGTCGTTGTGTTCATCACGCGCCACACGATCGTTAAATAAAATAGGAATATTACGTATAACGCTCGTAGCAAAACATTATTATACTCATACGCAATGTACCGCAGCATGTGCTTTGCAATAATTGAGCTCTAATTTACGGACCCGCTTAATTCGTTTAAAAATTATTATTTTTTTCGTCCCATATAATATTATTGTTAATTATTATACTATGTTGATCTAAATATGTAAGCACATTATAACGTACGCACCACGACAATAACAATAATAATTTAATATCTTTAAAACGAGAGAACAACGTGTACCGCGGATTCTCGTGGCTGTATTACATCATTTTATATATTTTTTTTTTGTCGTCGTGAGTTGGCACCAGAAAAAATCAAAGTATAGCTTATTGATAGTGTTTTTCGTCTGCATAATCGGAGAAAATATGATTTTTTCTATTCGAACTCGTAATCGTAATTTATTATTAACATTGCATATTATTGTGTTTTCGACGCGCGACGACGAAAACGAATTTCTCGAGTCGCCAACCGTGCGAATAGACCGCCTACCGCGCGCTTATAGTTTCCATACACAACATTTTCGCCGTAAACCGTTTCGGCGGCATCAGATTCGATGTATACACATATTTTTTTTCGTACACAAGCGCACAGCTAAGGGTTGATAGTCAACACACACAATATATAAACATTTTAGTCGTCTGGCGTACAAGTTATGCGCACGCGCACGGGGGGGGGTCTCCACTCCCACCAGCAAGTTCTTCCGGCAGCGTTATTACCGATTGCGCTGGTCCACGCACCGCGTTCTATCGACGCGAGGGTAGGATGAGTCACGGCGACTGTACTATACACACGTAAATATATATTATGTACTTGGAAACAATGCCACAGTTATACAGTGAATAGACAGGTTCGACGCAATTATATTTAGGAAATCGACGTCGGGTATGATCACTACCAAAGTATAGGCAAATCGATGTAATTTTTTTAATTTTATCGTTGACTTACGGTCGAACAATTAATAATTATACTATTATTAATAGTTGTTTATTTTTGTGACGTTTATTCACAAAGTCTAGGAACTAGTAAATACCTACTGCGCAGGGAAACTTTGATGTCGAATAAATCGGATAATCGAGATTCGAATATAAGTGGGGTGAAAATGCGTACAAATATACGTATTAATAGGTATAACCCGCTGAAGCAGGTCTCCCCGATTTGAATGAAACAGCGTAGTTGTGTAATGGGGTTGTAACAATATTATATACCTACGCGTACACACATTTTGACCGTATTATATGTAGACGGTGAGACGACGTCGTGTACATGTTTTATTACTTAGGTCGGTCCTCGGGTACGTGCGAACGTATAGAAAGGGGTTTATTCGAAAGAAATCGACTGCAACAGTGCAATTTGTGTGCGAATAATAAACCATTATTTTCCTCTCGTTCGTGTCCTTTACCACTCACACTTATTACTCTGCTACTACTATACATTAACTATTACTACTATACGCTACTACACTGCAGCATTTAATATTACATCCACTTCTATATACTATATCATTACTGTTTACTTCCATAATACTTCAGCCAGTATAAGTCGACCCGTTCAGTCAAGTCGTATATATACATATATATATTAATACGGTACGCTCGTTGCTCGTGAATGTATATAGTATAATAATTATATTATCGCGCGGCAGATGGGTGCCAGATGTCAATATATACACTGCACATATTATAACACACACACACTTACATATTACACACGGTGTGCGTATACCTATGTACGTGTGTGTGTGTGTGTGTGCTTATAATAAATATATATATAAAAACACGCATAATATATTATGTATGTATTATATAGTCGTATATATACGAGTACCTATATGTATATATATGCGATCTAGACTGACATATGCGACGGCGACGACGGTAGACGCGCGATGACCTTACCGTAACGCAATATAACATGGTATATAGACTCCGTCTGCTGCACGTACAAGACACGTGAAAAACGGTCCAAAATTAGATCGTACACGCTCTTGCAGTGTGATGCGTGTGCGCGAGAGTTGCACTTTCGCGAGCACCCCGACGACGACGACGACGACGTTATATACGACTGCGGGGCATAGGTGTACGTACACTAAAGGACTCGACTCCAATACTTACCTTTTTTTTTTTTTTTAATGTACAATGTATAGGTGTACATGTTTTACACTTAAACATCGTGTTATGAGCAATAAATATATCACGTGCACTCGTTCAGGATTTTTGTTTGACGTCTGCTGCTGCAGGTAGAGTTACGCGTCGTAATGTTGATTCAACGCACAAAAGCTGCTGCACACTAATAATATTATATAATATGTTTATTTTATATATACATTAAGCATAGGTATTACATAATAATATTAGGTATATACAATCGCGTTACACAAATTAGGTGAACATATTTTGATAGATATTATTAATTGTAATTATAACACTATAATAATGTGAAAAACACATCATTATCATTATACATCGTGGTGGACGCCTCGGGAATCCATTTATATATATATGATGACAACGATAGTCTGAGGATATAATGCGTAGTATGAAATTAGGATATTATTATATTATGCACATAAAATATACCTATTATAAGAGTTTTGATTTAACCTAAAAATGAACTTTTGCTTTTTATTGAATGATTTAATAAACGAGAGTTATTAAAATCAATCAGACGTTAAATTAATTTTAATTCTTGTAGAAAATTGAATAAAAATATTTTTTTCCAATTTCGCATTAAAGTGAACACGAAATAGTTGAAAAAATTACAATTCAGCGGCTATCTGGTCAATGATTTATTTATTATAAGTCGTTTCCACTGTTATGATAATAGTACCTTATAATTCGTGATATTAAATAGGTAATTTTTATCGAGACGTATTATTATAATACGACTTGAATACCTATGTGCCGGCTATGACTGCTCCGTGCGATCACGGATGGCACTAGATTTAATAATTGATTTGCTCACTGTCAAACACTTAAACCTTCCCTCTGATCGGTTTGATAATTTAAATACTAAATTGTCTTTGATTTACATCAATTACAAATTGATCCAATAAAATCATTTTTCCATTTGTAGCTGCAATTCGCATATTAGCGATAGATTTATGTCAAACGTATTATATGTCTATTCTATATTGTTATTTAAAAATTATGATCAAATCTGTTGAATACCTACAGCGATATAATAAGTGATTACCTAAAAAAAAAAAGCTATGTTGAGTGTTTGCATTACTATCATTTATGTTTTATTATGTTTTATTTTTACAATTATTTTGTGTTTTCGCTTATTTAACTTTGTAAACTATATTGTTTCAGCACCTCCTATACCTGACCAACGAATCCTATCCTCGAGGGGAAAATCGAAGAGGGCGTGGAAAAGGAAGTCGAGCGGTATGTTTATTTTATTTTATATTTATTATTTATGGCGCTTTGGGTTTTTTAATAGTTAATCTTTACTTTCCTATTGTATACTTCGAACTCTGGTTTTTCGTCCATGGTTTCAAGTTTGAGTTAAATAAGACATTTATGACTAAAACATTTCGGTTTTTTGTTTTCAAATACCGATTAATAGTTTATTAAAAACAAATGAAAATCACGTAATATAATTTGTTGACGGTCGTGGTATATAGTGGCATCTAGTGCACCGAACAGTAACTACGACAGGGACGGTATGTAAAATATAGCACTGAAAAATCGAAAATAATAAGGAAATTACACAATGTAATATTTTCGGGTTATAAAGGTATAATAAAGTATTATTATAGTAGTTGTCGTTGCCAGGAGTCGGCTTTAACATTACTCCTATTGTCAACAGCTTTTCCGATCGATTTTCGAATTGAAAACACAATAATACACGAATACATAATAGTTAATTATGCATATATAAATATACTATATAGTTTTGTTTAACGAATAACGAGTACCGTTGACCTAATCGTTTGGTGTATACGCGTATTTTCTCATGTAATATAACTTGTTATCGATATGACTATATAGAGGGAAAAACAAGGTGGTCCATACTGTAAACATTATTATTATACTGCTCAGCTGGTTTCTGCGTGAAATTCTGTCGTACAGCAGATAAAAGAACTTAGGTTTCAATACCCGTATGGAATTCATGTGTTCAAAGTATGGTAAAAAAGGAATACGTGGGGCGATCGAAATGTCGTTGAACACAGTATATGTCACAATTTACAATGCATATTATTCAAATGATAGAAATTTTGTTCGATTTTGATTTTTATAGCTCTACATTTTAAAGAATGCAATAAAATATATTATTTTGTATAAATTTATGAATCTGAAAATGATCAAAAAGTATTTTAATAAATGCATACAATTATATAGCTTAATTGTGGGCGATAACGTCCTTTTGAAATCGATTAAATGTGTGAATGAAATAAACATTTAGGGGTTGATTTTTTTTTTGCAACTTACAGGCCGTGCGTGCAGCTGTAGCTGTACTGTTTCGGCGGTAAACGGGTAAACGAACTCACGATTTAGATGTTATATCTAGGTCGGGGGCATTCAGGGTTAAGGTCTTTCCGCCAACTGACTGGTGTGTGTATACAAAGGCCCGCGGGATTTTCGGAGGGGGCCACCACTCGTCTGCGTATACATAACATAAACGAGGTTATTAGGCGAAACCCTTCTCCGCCGACACTTACTGTGTGTGAGGGGGTTAAAAGGGCACTTTGTCGTTGTCGTCGTGGTTGTCGCCTCCGCTTCAGCTTGCATCACCGCCAACTATAGGCGTGCACCGCCACTATGCATCCACCGCTATCGCCGCCGGTGTTTTCAATGGAGACAGAAATACCCGCCCCTCATGGGTCGTCGCCTCCGTGGGGTAGGACAGTTTATGACTCTTTCAAAAAAGGGGTGGCTGCGGTGTCACCGTTGTCACCGCTAGCGGTTTTGAAAAGCTCGCCGACTCGTTGCGGTACTGCAGGTACATTGTCTGTCTTTCGCGGTTGTCAACCGCTGTCGCGTCTTCACGAGTTCCCCTAGTTACCCATTTACAGTGTATATATACATTTATAAATAATATACATAATGTTGTGTATACGTTATTGTGTGCCGTACGTGCAGTATTATACACGGGTGACCAGTGAACACAGAGCTCTGTAAACACGGATGCTGGCTTGTGTCGTTACCATGGTAGTGAGCTTCTTACGGCAATGTCAAATTTATTCTTTGACGTCGTGCAGAAACTATCGGAGGGTTGGTCGCGGTTGGCCGAGAAAGACTCGTCGTGTCGCGGCAAATCGATCCGCGGTAGGCAATTGCACATATTACAGTCTGCGGCGTGCGGCTTTCGCATGCGTTATTTATTATTTCATAATGTCCTGGACACCCCTAGGTTGATTAGGAATGGGGGTGGTTGACGAAGGGCGAGGTGTGAGATCCGTATACGTTCATCCCGACCGCCGGTTTCACCCTCTTATTTGTAGTAATTGTCCCGAACACAAGTTTTTGCTTCGCGGTAATTACGCTGGAGCACGCGAAACTCCATTACGATGAGGACGAACGTCTGCCGAAGACGAACCCGGTGGGTAGGTGCAAGCCCCTCGGCCGAAAAAACTAATCACTCGTTTTGTGTACACGACAACGTAATTGAATAATCCGGTGGCGTACGTGAAATAGGTGTGACGTTAGGGTTTGTATAATTTTTTTTCCGCGGCGATAGAATACGCTTTAGTCATCTTCGTCGTCCCCTACAGACGCGATCAATTATTAATAACATAATTACTCATTCGTAAGCCCGCCGTCACCCAGCAAGTCCATCATCGATCGCTCCGAAAAATCCGATTGGTAACACTGCCAGGACGGGGGGGTTATCGATCGATTTTTCGACCGAACGTTGTTTGTGAGCGCCGTGTTTTTGTTTGACAAGCAATTTAACATACTCTCTGGTACGCCGCCTTGTTTTTGCATATCACGCACGGCGGTCGCGAGAATTGGACGGGAACGCGTCGGAAATATTCTAATTATTAATAATATTACATTAATTATATTATGGTGTTTACATTATCGCAACAATTTGTGAGAGTGCGATATTTGTTAATTGGAAATTTTATTTTATTCGATCTCAAATATTATCTGCACAACTTACTTTTAGTGTTTTAGTGTAAACGGTTCGAAGTAATATGACGTTTTAATTTATATATGGCTGCAATTATTATTATCTGTGTGACGACATTATGACCAAAATGAATTAAACGTTTAGATATTTCATGGTGTTTTTTTTATGTTGAATAGAATACTTTTTAATTATAGTCAACTATTAAAACTGCCAATATTTTTATTGACTCGTAAAAAAATTGTGTCGTTTTTACTTTACGTTATGTTTTTAAATGCACTATATTCATAGCAACCTTTATAAACTTGTTCTAATTGGAACAATTATTAATCTATGGTTTTATTTAATACGTATAATATCATAATAAACTGACCCTAGTCTTTACTGGATGTTGAATAAAGAAACGACGGTGTTCGGTATCCAAAATTCAATTGACGCGCGTTTGATTAATTCAAATGATCGAGTGCAACGATTGCAGAATGGAGAACGATTCGACTAGTGGGGTACTTACCACAATAATGTAATAATGTAATGTTATTGTTATAATTACTTATTTCTTTTTTCTGACCGTGGTCTAGGAGTCAAGTTCCGTAGGTTTTGTATTAAATGGCACTTTTGGGTATCGAAAAACTGGTACATCCGGTAATATGATATGTTTCTGAACAATATTGTTTTTTTTTCGTGTTTATTATATTATAATATATAGGAATATATTTTTTCCGCTTGCTTCGATCAACGGCTTCTATAGGCTATAATATTTTAGACTTAAATTTTTCCGACACGATGCTATAGCTGTTCACGGCTCATCATTCGTGGTTTACATATACATGGCGGAGGTGGCATGTGTCGTATCATTCACATAATATGTGTGAAACCCCCGCTGACCTTTATCTAGAAAGACATTGTATTATAGTATCAGGATTTAATTCGGTTTCATTGATAATATGCTTTTATAAGATCCATATCTTGTTCGTGATGAGTTGATGTTTCGTCTATACTCTATAAAGCAAGGGTGGCCAAACTTTTTTTGGTCACGATCTACTAAAAACATACTTCACTTTTGAGGATCGTTTTCCATAGAAATTTTTTTTTATTATTGAATAACTATAATTAACTATAATTATTGAGAAATATATAGGGCGCGTGGCCCTAAAAATAAATTCTTGTATGATCGACTTTAAAATTGTCCACGGTCGACTGTCTAGCCGCAGCCAGAATTATATTATGTATTGTGTTTTAACTATACCTATGCATATAGTTTTTTAGTATACTAATAATATGGTGTTCTAGATCGTATAGATTCTAATTTTATTATTTTCGTAATCTAATTTTTAAGATTTTAGAAACCTTAAATTTTAGTTTCGCTGATGAAATTAGATAATTTGCTTATATATTTTGGTTGGTTTTCAAACTCTTTTATAATATTATGTATAGTGTTACTGGAATGATAAAACTATATTGATATAACTTATTTATTTACAAAAAAAAAAATTGTTTAATGCTAATCTCAGTGGTTTTTGTGGTTAAAAAACTAGGTTAATGCCGTGTCACCTGTATTGATTTATTATTGTAATTATTTTTTAAAATCTAAATAAACTTACTAAAATATCTGATTTAATATATTTAAAATACGTACCAATATATTGAGCAAATATACCGTTATGATTTGTGATTTTGCATGCTGCAATCGGAAAATTTGTATTGACTGATTATTTGAATAGCTAATATAGATATCACATTAAATTTGGATTAAATATATATTATTATGTACCTATATCTCCGAAAAATTGTTATTATTAAAAAAAAAGATAAATTTTTAGATTTTTGTAAGTTCATTAGCATTACCTTAATATTTCTTACTTTTTACTCTTTAGTTTCTCATTCTTTACTTATCAAACACCGTGTACAATTTTAAATCATTGTTGTAACACTTGAAGGGGTGGGGAAAGAGTCAAATTAGACACATTATACATAATTGTTTTTCTATACAAATAATATTAATAAGTATAGGTACTTTATCTAAATGAAGTGTTGTTATTATTATTTTGAATTTTATATTGTTAATAAGTCACTATTTTGTAACGGATAATTTTTTTAATTTTTAAGTTTAAGACTACTGTGTGAAAAAAAATCTGTACATGCTTTTAGTCCATATAGTTGGTTTTAAACAATTTAAACTATTTATCGAGAAAGACTGAACGTGACTTTCGTTAACTATACAATATTAAGATAAGGTGATGTACTAATATGGTGTATTATTGCTTAGTGGTGTGAACGATTAAAGATAGTATATTATCTTTAATCGTGATGGTGTATAAGTTACACGTAGTCTGATTAAACATGAATTATGCGCATTAGCTTCTCGGCAATAAATTGTTACAGTTTTTTAATAAAATTACAAAATGTGTCAATATTATTATTTAATGTCGGGCAGTCGTTTTATCATCGAGTGTTATAAGGCATAATATACATCATGTCAAATCCGGTAGTCGGTATAGTGAAAAATTGCGTTCATGAATAATTGACGAGGAACATAATTTTTTAACAGTAATCGAGACAATTGTAAACTCGTCAAAATAAGACAAAAGTGGTGCATAGCTGTGTAATCTACGAACCAAAGTTCTAAACACAATTCACATTTTTAATAGATTTTGGAAAACGTAAAAATAGAGTATATTCATATTCCGCTGATTGAAATCGTTTTTTCTTTTACATAAACTGTAATCATGTTATTATAAAAACAATTAGGTATAAATATGGAAAATATTTAGGAGATAGATCTAAATCATGTATAATGAATATTGGTAGTATCTCGACTTCCGGAAAAGTTCTGCAGACTGATAATAATTATTATTGTGCGTATTGTAATGTACGTGCAAATGCAGAAGGCGAATAATATATTTTTAGGCATTGGACTTCTTAAAAATAATAAAACAATTAATACGTAGTACAATCACTGCTATCTGTTGCACGTTAATAATTATCATCGATAATGCGTGGTAATATTAATTGATTTTGGACAATTCTTTTTTAGAAGTAGGTGCCTATGTTTTATTCCAAATGTATAACAGACAACCGACATAACGTTTAAGAACACCATAATATTATACGTGACAAGCGAGGTCGAAGCATCGCGTAAGAGGTAGTCAAGGAAAGATTGTCGGTTGTCGTCAAAACCGCGAATACCTAATGCAACGATATAATGCGTACTTGAACAATTTTATAATTTATTCGCACCCAATCGTAATCGCGTTCGTTACGTTATGGTCTACATAGACACTTGACGATTATCTATAAATATTTTAATATCATATAAATATATAACATAATATGTAAATAATATCATTGTAGATAAACCGTTTGATTGACGGTGTATTGTGTGTGTGTGTATTATTTTACCTATAAATTACAACACTTAATATTATTATCAGACGACTGGTCGACGACCCGTACCTCTGATAAGTGCAGTGACGTGACCCAAATAGCGCGTTTACGCGCACGTAATTCAGTGGCGGTCGGTGTGGGTGACCAGCGCGCGGGACGGTATGGGGCAAGCGACTACCGCACTTTACGACGACGATAACGAACGAACTATATACGTTATATTATAAAGAAGGTGTACAGGAATAATGGTTAGGTGGGTACAAAAAACGGTATATTAACGCGTTTACCCAATGTCGTCGGTCGGAATCGAGAGAGGGGAACACGCGGGACGGAAGTCGACGATGTAAGAATGACGGTGACGAATTTTTTCGAAAAACGTTAAACACCCTTTCTGCAAATATTTGAACCGACGACGACGACGACGTAGAATATAGTAGTTCGTTTACCTCATCGTCCGTAATATTATTATTAATTTAATAACAATAATAATAATATAATAATAATAATAGTAAAAAAAACACAACTACGACGCGATAATTATGGCGCGCGGCCCGGGCCGCACTGCGGTGGCCTCGACGTCGGCCGTGCGCGCGCGCCGTATACACTTCTGCTACTACAACTACTACCAATTGTAATAATAATAATAATAAAAATAAAAAATTTAATATGCACTCGCGCGTTCTGACGACTGGAAGGGCTGGAACGGCGGCGGCGGCGGCGGCGGCGGTATGGCGGCGCGGGCGGAGGACAGTCGCGGTTTTCTGATAATACCACACGGTCTCAGACCTCCGCTGATATCGAATGCGCTCGTCGTGCACTCCGCCGCCGAAACCGTTTTCAAACGCGCCCAATTGACAGCAACGACGAAAGACGGAAACGAAATGGTAGAGAAGACGAACACTGCGTGTTTAACCGATCGACCGAGTCCGCGCGAACAGCAATAGGTAGGTACAAACTAAATTTTGTACTCTGCGAACGTATAGTCGACGAAGTCGGCCGACGGCGAAAACGTCGTTTGCGGTCGTATAATAATATATTCAAACCTATAATGCGAAGAGAGGACGGTTGTGTGGTCGTGTGCTATACGATTTCGTCGGGTAAAGATAAAATATATTATCGAGTAATACGGCAGAAGACACGCTCTCGTGAAGCTTTTCGCGAGATTAGAAAACGCTAAAATCAGATCGCCGCTCGTCTGTACACATATTATAATATAGACGTGTCTCGGAAGGGAAATGCTATAACGGCCCTAGCGAACGGTACAGTAGTTGTACTACCTATGCCTATAAATTATTATAGATTCGAATCCTGCTGCAGGTGGTAATTATAATAACAATATTATGTAATAATTACTGTGAGAACTAGTGATGTATTGTTTGCACCCGTGATCAAACAATAACAATGTACTATAGGTGGTTTATATTTATTGTATGGCACCTGTTATGTATTTTAAAAAAACTCCGAGTTTTTCACATTGTTTTTTAGATAATTTTAATTCGTTACTCGACAACATTTATGGAAGGTAACTTTTTATAGTCATTATTTTTTAGGTTTCACCTACTTTTTTGATACACAGCGTACATTTTTAATTTCATGTTTCGAAGAAAAATATTAGTCCGAGTATTTTGAATTTTGTTGTTTAAAAACCAAATTCTAAGCGAGTTTTTTTATCGTTGTACGGTTGTTATATAGGTACTCGCAGTTTTAGGTTTTCTCCAAAGCACTGTGTGTTTAAATTATGGAAAAATACAAATGTATTATATTATTATACGGCAGTAATCGCAGTTCACGTTATTGATGTTTCATGGTAATTTCGTGCGGTGGCCTCGCTCGCACACGTTCTACGATCGTATAATATGTATATATTATATTATGTTACGAAGTCGCCGTGCGTAATGCGTATACAAAACAATATAATATTATATCGTATACGTATATTACACTTAATAGAACGGCCTACCGCTTGCTAACGGTAATGTATGGAGACTATAGCCTATAGATATTCAAATATTCAAAAATATATTATCCAGGCCATTTTATAATACGAGTATTATACCTTCCGAGGTCAAAAGTTTTTTTACGTGTTATTCGTTTATTTCCATGGCACTCAGACTTATCTAACTGGTCTAAAAATTATTGAGATTATCTGCAGTTATCACAATATAAGATACGCGTATTATATAAGATGTAGGTAATGGACAAGACAATTGAAATTAATTTGAATTTCGTTGAAATACATTGAAATAACTTCTCAACGAAAGGAAATAATAATATAATGTATAATGTATATTAAATAACGTATAATATATACCTATATGTATTGACACTATGACCAGTCTAATCTGATATTAAACGATTGCGCAAGCGCATCTAAATTACTAGTAAATTAAAATCAGTTCAATGAGTATTATTTAATATCAAAAAAATTAAATAGGTGGTTTATTAAGTACCTAAATTATTTGTTTTAATTGACGTATACAGACTCACGATTTTTCATAATAATTTATATCGCATTATATTTGACTACAACCTATAAGAAAACATATTTTTATAAGTATATTTATTTAATTTTCTTCGTATGTTAGTTTATTATTTAAAAGTAAAAAATGATAGTATTATGTCTGTTATACAAATCTGTTTTAATGAGGACATAGATTAAGTACCAATCAATGTGATAATTTAAAGTTGTATCAAACATTTTGAACATATTATTTACCTATCACCGATTTGATTATTTATAAAAAGATTACGATAATACTTTGTTTAGCCGTCTGTGTACATGTAGCTTAATCGAAGTAATTATTTGTTTTGATTATTTGATTAATGTGTGATTAATACATATGTATCTCATCATTCGATACTAACTTTGTTTAATCAATGATTATACATTATTATAGAGGTACCTATATATAATAATTATATACTTCAGACATTTTTTTTCGGTAATTTTAACAATAATTATTAAAAAAATTACTATGAAAACAATTTGAGGAATGTACTCGCTTGCGCACGTTCAGTATAAGAATTATAATTATTTTATTGTATAAGCGTTTAGAGATAACTCGATAAAATCATGGTAGTTGTAATATAGTATGCGACTATAAATATATTAAAATAGATGGCGTTATCTTCATACTCAGAGAGCTGTATCTTAAGTCGAACCACAATAAAATCTGTTCCATTCATAAATTGCCGTTTATAATGTATTATATACTTACAAGTTGGACCTACTTCAAATAATAAAGCTTTTGAATTCCGAAAACAATGTGTTTAAAGTCGTCGATCCACTCCTCCCCACCATACACTTCACCGAGTACCCATTCTTTTATTATCCCTTGGGGTATGCAATTTGTATAGTATAATATATATATATACATACAATATTATATAGAAGCCTGTGCGTATATATGTTGTGCGGGTTGTGAAAATGGTGCGTAACAAGTGCGTTCCTCGAAAAACGGTTGTGGAAGGTCGGGTAAAATCCCTCGAGCGCATTTCCCGCGGTCTCTGGCTAGTAGTAGTTTTATAGTAGTTTAGTAGTAGCAGTAGTAGTAGTAGTAGTAGTAGCAGTATATATAGTTATCGAAAGGCGGACTATACGGAGATGAAAACCGCCGACGCACATTGATAAAAACCCGCTCGTGAAGTTGCTTGGCGCTGAATCAAAAATATCTACATGCCCACAAACAGTGTAGTAATTTCTATTATTAAACCTAAACAGCCATTTTACTTTTTTCTTTACATTATCAACAGTCTGTTTACGTTTTCTCGTAGTATATTACAAATGTGCCACGTTATTTATTGATTGGAGTCTTATGTTGAGATATATTTGTTACAGGCATACAGAAACAAGGGCAACCGATCGATATCCGTTAACTCGGGCGCACAACAACAGTCTCCCGGACCGTCAACTCCGCTAAACGGAGCTCCCGGATCGCCAGTGGTCATGACCGAATCACATCATAATTCTGTAGGATATCACTTGAATCACAGATAACTTGGTATCTATATGACTTACGTTATTATAATATGTTATTACTATTTTAGCTTTCCGGCACGGTATTGACGACGTCTGGCAACGGGGCTGGGTTTTACGGCAACCAGGCAGTCAGTATTATGGAATCCGATCCTAATGGCATCGGATTTAGAGATAGCAGGTTCGGAACGCCTGCCACCGTGTGGCACTCGACCGACGGAAACGCATTGGGTTAGTATGACTACACGCTAATAATATTACTTACGTTATAAAATAAAATTCGATAAAAAAAGTATAGAAAATAAAAATAATAACGTAAATAAGTTTATTTATTGGTATAATACATGTGTATACATTTTATTACATTAATATAATATTTTTATAGGATGGACAGCCGTCACTCAATCTCCCCAACCTCAGTATGTTGGCCAACAAATTCAATTAGAAGACATTCGATACCATTCGCCTGCCAACACTTTGCATTATTCCACTCATGCTCCACCAAACGTTTATAATCAACCGGGCTATCAAACGGTTAGCGCGGCTCAAACGCCGACAACCGGATTCATTCAAGTTAGCAATGGTTTCGCTCAGCAACCCACCCAAGTAACCACCAGCTCATTAATCAATGGTGTGCCAAACGTTGCACCTACTATAAATGGTAACGTAGAATACTTGGAGACTTCGGGTAGAACAGATTTTGTTAACGGAACACCGAATTACAATCACATTTCCCAGACTGTACGTATATTTTCTTCTTTCTTTAAAGTTAAACATATTTTTATTTTAATAATCATTATTATTGTATTAATTTTTAGGTACAAGAACAATCACCGTCTTCTCAGACCTTGGATTCGTCCAATGATGCATCTGTCAAAGTAGTTAACAACAGTTTTAGTCAACCCGGTGCGGGAAACGCGATACCTGGGTACCCACCTCAACAACCTCCCCAATCGCAACAGAGTTTACACAACTCTAATGGGTAAAAATCGCTGTTACTAGTTTTTATAGTTTATTTATTTTTCATTAATATTGATTATAATAATATTTTAATTAATTATTCTATAAACTATATTATTCTATACTGATTTATACTTAATGTATTGTATAATCATACTAATTACTTATTGATTTTTAATTAAAATGCTTTAAAAATGATAATATATTAATTAATTATTATTATTTTATTTTTTCTGTTAATAGGTACCCAGGTAAGAATGATGGAAATTCCATAGGGGAGGAGAGAAGTCGAGTTTCGGACTCTCCAGCAACTGGCGTATGGGGCCAGTCAAATAATCAATATGATACATCAACACCAGTGTCTGAAAAAAGCAATTTAAATAGTCGAATAAAATCAATGATTCTTAACAAACAACAATATCAACAACAACAATATTTACAAGATAGACCACAAGATCAACAACAATCTCAACATCAACAATATCTCAACGATCAGTATCAAAAAGAACATAACTCCAATGAACAAAATAATCACCAACACATGCATCAACAGCAGCAACAGCAGCAGCAGCAGCAACAACAACAACAACAACAACAGGTGCAAATTCAACAACAAGTTCAACATCAACAGCAAGCTCAGCAGCAACAAGCACATCAACAAGCGCAACAACAAGCGCAACAACAAGCTAAACAACAAGCCCAACAACAAGCACAACAAAGTGCTGCACAGCATCAGCAATATCTTAATGATCAGTATCAAACTGAACAAAGGCATAGTCCACAAGACCAAAACAACCATCAACAAATGCATCATCAGCAACAGATACAACAACAACAACAACAACAAATACAGCAGCAACAACAACAGCAGCAGCAGCAACAACAACAACAGCAGCAGCAGCAGCAGCAACAACAACAACAGCAACAGCAACAGCAACAACAACAACAACAACAACAACAACAACAGCATCATCAAAATATGCAACAAAATCATAACCAACTGCAGATACATCAACAACATTTGCACCGACAGCAAATAATGCAACAACATCAAGCGCTTCAGCGTCAACAAAGAAACGACGACAGTGGAGATGCCAAGAGTCCATTGAATCAATCAGATCATCAACAATATCTGGCGGACTCCAAACAAAACTTAATTAGCAATAATTTTTTAGTCCAAGGCCACCATCCTCGGAGCTTAGCTACTGAGGGTGGTGGCTTCTATTCGGAAGTTAAAGAACATCCGAAATACCATCACTACCACCACCATAACGAACAAACAAAATCAAAAGAAAAACTAGAACCACAACAACAACGACAACGTCAACAGCAAGATCATCAGCACCAACAGAACCCTGTTTATGATTATAAAAGAAGTCTAGAAATTCAAAAGTACAGTCGTGTTAAAGAAGAGCTTATTGAAATACCTTATGAAGCGAGATTACATCGACTACCATTTGGAATCGATCCAAGAGTGAGTCAGAAGAATGGCTATGTATTTTGCGGCAATGGTGGTCCTAATCCGATTGATGTTGTGGCGGGACCATGGTGCTGTCGAATGGGTGGTACAGATACTCCAACAACTAAACATTTATCTGACGAGTGTTGTCATGGATTAAAAACGTTGGACGAAGAGATAGATTCAGCGGAAGTGAAACAAGAAAATGGATTGAATAATAGTCAATGCTCTGATAATCTAGACGATAAGTATGTTGCACTATTATAATTTGTTATAATTTAAAAGAATTATGTTTTATAATTGAGTGATTTATTTTAGACAAAAATCTAATTTCAAAGCTTCGGTTCCCGATTGCAATTGTTTTCCTATTGACCAAGCGCCACCAGAACCCGGACCGTTTTATACTCATTTGGGTTCAGCTAATAGTTTAATGGAACTAAGAACAAATATGGAGAATATGTCAGGTATAAGAGGAAAAGGAATACGAATGGAAAAGGTAAGAAAATTCACACCATGACTTGACTAATATTTACAATTGAATTATAGTTATTGATAAATATTGTTAATTATACAATTTATGTTCATTTATATAGGTATTGTATACTGGTAAAGAAGGCAAAACCACGCAAGGCTGTCCTTTAGCCAAATGGGTAATACGACGGTCGTCGATCGACGAAAAACTTTTAATAGTTGTTAAAAACCGACGAGGGCACAAATGTCAACATTCCTGGATTGTTATTTGTATTGTGTCGTGGGAAGGCATATTATCCGACGAGGCCGATTTTCTGTACACAATGTTATCGCATAAGCTTAACAAGTGCGTGTTAAATATTGATATAACGTTTTAATTAGTTAACGTTATTTGCCTAAATTTTTAATGAACTATCGATTTATTTCAAATAGATACGGAGTACCGACTACAAGACGATGTGGTACGAACGATCCGAGAACGTGTGCCTGTCAGGGGCTTGACCCGGATACATGTGGAGCTTCTTTTTCGTTCGGTTGTTCTTGGTCGATGTACTACAATGGTTGTAAATATGCAAGGAGTAAAGACGTGAGAAAATTCAGACTTTCTGTACGAACAGAGGTAAATTTAGTTGATATAATTTATGTAATACATTTTTAATATACCTTAATAGTATTTATATTTTTTTAATATATTTTAATTCAATTAGGAACAAGAGTTGGAAGAACGATTGCAAATGCTAGCTACTAATTTATCACCTCTCTACAAGTCATTAGCGCCACGTTCGTACAATAATCAAATACAATGTGAACGTGAAGGGTCAGATTGTAGATTAGGTTTTAAACCTGGTCGTCCTTTTGCCAGCGTTACGGCTTGTATAGATTTTTGCGCTCACGCTCACCGAGACTTTCACAATATGCACAATGGCTGTACAGTCGTAAGTTAATTATAATTATTTATTATGATAAAAATATTTTTCTTTAACTTCATGATAACGTTTAGGTTGTGACATTGAATAAACATCGAGGGTTTCAAAAACCTGACGACGAACAATTACATGTATTGCCTTTATACGTAGTAGACGAGTCGGACGAATTTGGAGACAAGCAAGCGCAAAGTGATAAATTTAAGAATGGTTCAGTCGAAATGCTTTCCAAGTATGTACTACAATTTATAAAAGATTAATAATACACTATCTTTAATTGTATTTATGATAATTATTTTTTTTTATAGATTTCCATGCGAAGTAAGAGTTAGATCCGTACCATTGACACCATGTAGACGTAAGAAACGTCAAGTTGAAGAACCTGAATCTCCTAGAGGAGCATCTACAACCACGGTTCAAAAATCTGAACGAAATAGTGACACACAAGTACAAAGTTCACAAGTATGTTATAATATAAATATATTTATAAATATTTTCGTAAGCATAAAAACTAATTGTATACATTGCCGAGTTTAGATCTCTTCAACAGTATTGGATAGCCCAACTATAAATATGTATCAACGATGGAACCATCAAGGCTTATTGGGCCAGAGTCCATCTAATTTCTATAACGTTCAAGAATACAGTCCATGGAATAATATTGGTAAGCTAACATTATTAAAATAACCTAAATAGTACCTTCATTTTTTTAATTACTATAGCAATTATAATATTATAATACAATAAATGTTTTTATATAGATAACTTTATGTCACCAAGCATGTCGATGGAAATGAACTCAAAAGCAAATGTGACAAATTATCAATCGTCGTCAAGGCATCACGTCCGCAACCTATGGCCACCCATCGGAGGTGGATTACCTGGTGGCAAGCCGGTCGAGCCTGCATTGACTGGAAATTCAACTCCGACGGTGCAAAAACAACCAAACCACTATAATCAGTCGACCAGCTACGCTCAGAGCAGACCAGTTTTGAGACCGACTGATATGGCAAATGCCAACAACTATAATTATTATTATGAATCTAGTCAAGCCCTGTCCAATCCGGCGGTGACGACAAACGTTGTCACTGCTCCTCCAACAGAGTACAGTCATTGCTATAGTCAGCAACCAAAATATTTGCCATTGCACTCCGAGGCTGTTGCTAACCACTGGTGTCAACCATCAATACCACCACAGCCACTTTTGTATCCACCACCGTCATCACTATCGCAGCCGTTCCAAATGCACGCTTCACGATTTAATCATCAGGACCCGACAACTATGTTCAATCAGGTAAGTCACATTTAATAGTTGTATTACTTATAAAAATATGTCATATATTTGTATTGACAACGATTTCGTCTCTAAAAGGGGATGTCCCAGTACCAGCTTCCAAGATGGGATCTATACGGACCGACACCGTACTTCCCCTCAGTTGTTCCTGAACCTGAAGCTGCCCCCAAAGTACATCCGATCGGAGAAGTAACCGATTACATAGAGAATGAAGAATGCTTCAAGGTATGTTTTATGTAAACGTTGTACACTTAAAGTGGTGAGCACAATGATGTTTACGTGATAAAAAAACATTAAGTAAAAAGTTCTTACATATGTTAGTATTAAATAAGATATTACTGTTGATAGATAATTTCTAAATTATTTGTTTTTTTTCTTTAATTACGAAAAACTTAACTTATACTTTTAACAATGCACTACGTATTTTTGTTGTTATTATTAGATTTAGTTTATCGAATATTTCTGAAATCTACAATAAACTTTACTTTTTATTCAATTAAAAATGTATTTAATACACGTGGTATTTATACATCTCTTTTTATACAAGAGAAATGTAATTACATACATGCCAAATAGATATTTCTTTTTTTATTTAAGCACTTATCAGTTTAAAACCATTTATTGACATTTTAAATGTATCTCTTGAATTTATCACGAGCTTAGTTTTTCAACATAAGTTTAGGAATATTCGTTTGATTAGTTGTTAAACAATGTGTATAATTTTTCAGGATTCGCAAATGGGTGGTGTGGCCATAGCGCTAAGTCATGGTTCTGTGCTGTTCGAGGTGGCCAAACAGGAACTGCACGCTACCACGGCACTTCGGAAACCTGACAGACTGCACCCGACTCGCATC
The DNA here is from genome assembly GCF_020184175.1 of Aphis gossypii. Classification (NCBI taxonomy): domain Eukaryota; kingdom Metazoa; phylum Arthropoda; class Insecta; order Hemiptera; family Aphididae; genus Aphis; species Aphis gossypii. The sequence goes on from NC_065530.1 coordinate 15,518,386, forward strand.
AGCCTAGTGTTCTATCAACATCGAAATTTGAATAGACCAAAACACGGATGGGAGGAGTGGGAGGAGAAAATGAGAGTGCGAAAGATGGGCAACGCATCTGCCAACTGCAATAGCGCCACTGGCACAGCAGCCACAACCACGGCCACCACGGCAAATCCGCTGTTAACAGCCAGTGGTGGACGCAAATCGACCACTGTGACCACCACTACGTGGACGACGCTATTTCCAATGTTCCCTTGCGTGGTAACCGGACCGTACCAGGAGAACCAATGTCAGTAGTAGCAGCAGTATACATATGCCACCGGAGCAAAAGGGTTAAGGTTTTTTTACTTCCTTTTTTTTATACATATATATATATTTTCATATTTGTACGCAGTCGATCGGCCGCTCCTTACGCCACCTGATTTCGACTTTTCTTCCCAACCTTATTTTAGTCAACCCACCAAAAACCTCGTTATTATTCCTCCGTACAATAAATATTATTATTCACACAGTTACACTTCTCAAATTCCACCTGATTGCCAAAGAAGCTTTATATAACATACGATTATCGTTTTATTGTTTATTTGGATAGGACTTAAGTAATCATTTTACGTTTAAAGAAAACCCTAGGTATAAGTATCAATTTTTAATCACGATTTTTGTTATAATTTGTTTTCTTTTTGTTTTTACTTTTTTTTTGTACATATTATAATGAAAAACATCTCTTTTCCCCAAAAAAATAAGGAATATGTGTGTATTATTTTTTATTTGACAACTTTTTTTCATGTATGATTTTAAAATATTTAGTGTTTTATTTTTGTACTCTTAACTAATCGCCTATTTATATGTATATTAAATAATTATACTGCCGTTGTATAAACAATTTTAGATGAAACAAAGTTAACACGGCTTCGGTATAAACATTTTTTTAAATTATTATTCTAAAAGTAATTCTGTCGATAAACTCACCTACTATTCTCACCCATGAGTTTAAAAATGATCGATTTTAGGTATAATCCTTTTCCCAATCACCCTTTAAAATAAGATTATTAAATAATTTATTTTGTGTTCATTAAATAGATCTCTCTACGATCGTAAGTAGAAAGTCCATCACACTTATTAGTGTTTAGCATGTACAAAACACTGGAGGAATCAGAATTAAAATGTAATAGTAATAAATAAATAAAAATATATCAAATTCGACTGATTAGTTAGGTAGCTATCATAGGGGTAGTGTGTGACCTACTTAGTTATAGGAATATTTTTTAATCATTATTCATAAGTAATAATGCAAAACGACAACGCTCATAAATTTTTGAAAATTTATTTATTTTTTTTAGAATAAATCAAGTGTATAAATTTGTGTAAAAAGACAGTATTTCAAATGGAAAAAAATCATAAATATATAAAAAATATAATATTATAAAGTATATAATATATTTTTGGAAGACTTTTTTTAGGATAAAAATATAAGAAAATTTAATAATGCGTTGAATTTCAAATAAATATTTTAAGATGTTGCGATTTTTGTATTCTAAATGAAAAAACAATAATATTTATATTTAATTATTGATGATTGTGTGTTCCATAATATTGTAAGTTTAAATAATAATTATTTTAAGAAATATTAAAAAGACATTCGTATTCATATATTTATTAGTTTAACCATTATGTGAAATTATTGATAAGCACTGAGCTTTTTTTAACGACGAGTACAAAAAATATGTATCTTAATTTTAATACGCCATTGAAATTTGTATGTTTTGTTTTTTATCGTTTAACCTGGATTTTTCATGAAAAAAAAGTCTGTCTTCCAAAATGTTTTTTTTTGTTCATAAACGCCGAACCATGTATGATTTTTTTCGTGTAAATTTTAATTAATTTAATTCAATTTTTTTGTATTTATTATTATTTATTTATTTATTTATTTTTTTTTTTTTACTATTCGTATCCTTACTTTAATTTATTCTAAGGCTTATTTATATGATTACACCGTGAAAAAAAACGTATTTAATTTAGTGTTGTAAGTTAATCGAATGTACCTACTGATGAGATTCTATCGAATAAAAAAAGTTTGTACACACTTTTCAAATAATTATGTTGTACTTAAATCTGTATAAGCCCATGAGTGTTTTACTAACCTCGTTTTACAGTCATCGAACCATCCCAGACCAGCCAAATGACCTTATTGTATCACAATTAACGAGGTAAAATTATTGATTACACCTACGACCTACGTAAATACAACTAATGTTATTGTAATATCGTCTGATGATGAATAATACAATATTCACGTATGGACACTTCATACTTGCACGAGTTTTTAAATGAACTTGATACACATGTTTGTGGACTTTTCGTGTAAAGTAACAAGCGACTGCAGTGACAACGAAAGTATAAACCTAATTGAAATGACGATGACGTTATGAGGTCATTTCTGAATATAATTATAATAATATCAATAATAAAAAAAAAAAACTATGTTTATTACCACATTTATAAGCTGTGGTTTTCGTTTTCTTTGGTTTTGTATAGTACAATCGTACGTTATATTATATTACCTGTGTAACATCATCGGAAAAATATTATACAATTGACTGATTGACCTAATAATAGTTACCGAAAAACAAGGTTTAATTATTCACAATCTGTTTGAAGGTATAAAATGTGTTATCATGACGGATCAGAAACCGCATAATTTTGTATTGCACATAAATTAAACGTCATTACTCGTTAGTCATTAATAATAATTATTAATTAATATACATCGTGCGAAGCTATCGTCGAGGCATGTGTACATCATATAGGTATATACTTATAATAATAATAGTATAATGTGGTTACATATATAATAATAATATAATGTTGACCAGTTTGAAACGTTTATCCTACGGCATATTATACAGGATGATTTACTGCATGTAATCTCACCCCCATTTTTTCTTTTGATTATGAATCTATTCAAAATTTGATTTTTTGAACTTCTAAAGACATTTAAGAACTGTATTTTCAATTATTATGATTTTTCATACTATTATAACTAAGGAGCGTCTGTGATGATACCATCATTTTTTTTTTTTTTTTTTTAATGAGAATCATCTTTTTTCTAATAAACTGTTAGCAGATGGCATTTTTAAAAAATTTTAATTCACTTAAAAGTAAATACAAACGACTTGTTTCTGAGTTATTTATTTATATGAAAGTACTATTATAGATAATTAGTCCTTGGTCCAAATTTCATAACAATAGATTTTGAAAAATATGAGGTTTATGATGATTTTAAAATTATAGTTGTTCATATTTTTCTATCAACATTGTTTAATTAATAAAAACTGTCCGAGTACAATAAATACTAGAATTCGAAACTAAGACTATAATATAATATTATCCTTTTTATATAGATTTAAGATTTTAATAACTCGGAACCTATTCATTCGAATTTGTGTTAAGATAAAATATAATTTTCAAAAAAAAAAAAAATCATCTACTTTACAATTCACATTAAAAAGATAAATTCTGCTGGACTGTAAGTGAAAAAATTCAGAAAAAGTTAAAATATAAATAATTTTATTAAGTATTGAAAAAAGAATGGGGTTGAGCACATGCTTGATGAATAATATTACCTTGTATAAAATATTATGTTACACGTACTTTTATGAGTTTTTTTTACTGTACGTGAAAAACAAAATACTACTCGACAGCTGATAATGCGTTAACGAATAACGATTATGCACACGCAGGCGCTCCATGAAGCTATGGAACGATAATTTTTGTTTACGATTACTGAGTATGGGTTTAGGTTATTGTTATTTACTGACGAGTTACAGGAGTGCCGGCAGTACGACGACGGTTCTGTGTTTACTTATCGCTTTGGCATCACCGCAATTCAAAACGAAAACAAAACACATCTGGCTGATTTTTGGACAAAATAATGATACGTGTAAATCAGAGCCGTGTCAAGTAATTCAGCGCCCCGGGGCAAAATTTCATTTTGAGCCATAGGTATAGCCATAGCATATTAATCGCAAATAAAGGCGCCCCCTTACTTTTACAAAATTAAGGCGGCCGGAAGTAATTGCCCCCTTTGCCCCCCCCCCTTAACAAGGCTCTGGTGTAAATAATGCATAAGATATGCGTAGGTCAGCGCACACTATGCGATGGATACGTCGTGCGAAAATGTGATAATAATAGGTTAAACGCATGCCCCGCGGACGCGGACGGTCACAGTTTGGAAATCGGATCCCAGAATCCCGTAAACGAGTTTTTGCTTGTTGTTTTTTTCCGTTTATTATTGTATCCGATGTCTTGGGCTGAATACGGTTACTTTCCACAAAGACCCCGGCTACGAAACGACAGTTCTTCATAACTATAATAGTGTTATTGTTTGTACCCACATATGATAATATTATAATGGTTTCCGTAGAAATAAAAACAACGTTTTTTTTTTTTTTTTTTTTTTTATTCGCATAGTTTTTTTTATAAATACAAACCTGTATTAAATCTCGTCGAATAATATAGTATATCGTAGAAAGATTGTAGAATTAATTGTTCATATTTATATAATTGCTCACGCGAGTCCGAATTTTTTTTTTTTGACTATAGAATATTATGTATTCATGTCTTATGAAAGTCTGCGTACATTTTCTCCAGCCCCTTCACGACAGTCATGGTTGTTGCGGTCGTTGAAACTATAACCGTTAAGTCTAGCCCGCCTTGAGATAGGTAGTTTTTATAGCAAATAGCTGGGTTAGGTCTCTAAGATACATATTTTAATGATTCATACTTGTATATTGCAATTTAGACGGATGTTGTGTCGAAACACATTATTCGTACCCTCGTAGGTGTGTATTTTGTATCTTTTTAAATGTACAATTTTTTTTTTTTTTTTTTAAAAGAAAAAATACAAAAGAATGTGTTTTCTATTTTTAGATATTAAACGTATAAGATTTTTAATTTGTCTTTGTTAATTTTAATAGCAAACTGCATTGACATTGAACACAGATAGGTATTAATTGTGTTTATGTAGACCGCACAGGTCTAGATGGTATATAAGGTGACAGGGAAGTTCGGTTTTGAGATTTAGAGGACTATTATTTTTTATTATTTTATAGGTAAATGATATTAAATGGTACTTTACATTCTAGAAATTCTCAGTGGTAGAGGACTTATAACACATAGATATATAGTATGTCTCATACATCTAAAAATTAAAATTTTTAGCAGTTTTTAATTTTTTATTAATAATTAAAACTTTAATAAGTAGATTAGTTATTTATAGACGGTGTAGAAGATCAAATTTCGCGAGGTATTCCTGTGCTGTATATATTCCGTTTATTTAACCTTCAAACATACATTATAACTTGTTTGAATTTCAATGTTTATGTTTCAAAATTCCTAGAAAAATATTCTACTTCGTAATATAAAGTAAAAATATGCTATCATTCAAAAAATAATTAGGTCCTTAACTATTTTTTTTTTTAATTTTGTAATTTAATACAATTTTAATATTTTCCAAGACAATGAATACTGTTAAAAAGATCATTCAGTTATCAGTGATATGTTAAGTAACGTATATTATGTAAATGTTCATGCATGTTATTTGTAATTATTATAATAATCGAAATGTGTTTAATAATAAAACCACTGACTATGGAATGTTTTTGCCAAAGTAAACACTATATAGGTGGTGACTATTAATATTTAATGCTCAAATATATGTTTCGACATACATTTACATACTATCGCGTGCATATCATGTTCATACAATGTACTCCAATAAAAAAAATTAACAACGTTGTGTGTAATGTATGTATTATAGTTTTATTAACAGTTCAATAAATATTAAATATAATTTATATGATGAATTCATATTGCCGAATTTACAATAATAGAGTGATATAGTTACTATACTTACTAAACTACTAAAGACTAAATTCATAAAACAATTTTACAAAGTAATGGTCTTACATAAATATTGCAAACATTTATGGGAAAACAACATAACTTAGCTCGCATAATTTATGATAACTAAATAAAACTTTTTTAAAGTTTAGTGATTTATATTATCCAGTATATACTTATAGTGGTGCAATATTTAAGATTTAACTAATAAGTTAGAGCCCGGTATTTTATGCATTTGCATTTTTTTATTTATTATAGTTTAAAAAGTTGCGTTATTATAGCTGATAAGATTTTATTTGAAAATGTATGTAAGAATTTAGTTTTTGGTAATCAACTGTAACTCTCAGGTGATATATACAAAATAGTATAAATATGTACTTATTTTTAATAGATTTTCGACTATGGATTTTAGTTTGGATGAGTGAATAGGTACTTATAATTTAATGTGCAATGCAAAGAGTTACACAAGTTTAATGTAGGTTTAGTTAATTTATTTAAAACATTATATACATTTTTAAACTTTTCTTAATTTATTTAACACGAATATATTTGTTTTGCATCTTTGAATATTTTGCATATTTTAATGATAATAATGTTCATAATTTCGTACATTTTTAATACTTTTTGTTCTTAATAAAATTAGTAGTTTTTTTTATCAATACCCAATGTGCATTAATATAATAATTAAATTATTTGTGTATGCATTAGTAAAAAACATCTACCTGTTTGTACTATCTTATGATTATTGTATGGTTGACACGATAAATATAATAACATGAAACAGTAGTTTTTACTTATTATTTAAACTTAGATTTGTAGATAGAACAGGTTAGTTATAAGTATATAACATTATTCACATTATTGCTATGAATTTATAAGCCAAAAGGTTCTATATTTAGATCAATAATGAATAATAAATATTATGTAAATTGTAAGAATTTAACATATTATAATTTTAGATAACTGCATCCTGAAATACCAATATAAACTAAAATATTATATAGGTACTAAGAATATAAGATGATAAAGTATCGTTCAACTTGTGGGTGCATTGCCTATCATGCAGCACCTCAAAATAAATTTAAAAATATTTTATTATTTATAATAAATAATAATACCTATATTATGATGTAAATTACTGAAGTAAGACATTTTGAATACATAGAAATCTGTGCTCAAATTATATTAATATTACGCCTAATTTAAAAATTATAAACCTTAACCCTAACCTTATATAAATTGAATTCAATACGCTCAACGGTTTATCCATATTATTTTGTCTTCAAAGCGAACAATTTTGTTTCTTAATTTCATGTGGAACAAAATTATTATTATATATTGTTATTCGTAAGTATATAGGTTTTACTATACAATGTTATGTGTTGTACTTGTACTTATAGGGCGTATATTTTTAGCGGAAGAATTTTGATTTATAATTAAAATTTAATGCATAACATTTTATAGGTATATTTGATAGTTTTTGTTCACATAATCGTACGTTTGTGATTGAAACCATCGTGATAACCGTTGAGTTTTTACGTTGCAAAACTTTCTCTGGATGTTTTTCCTACGCAAAAGTATCTATACGTATAAAACAAATCAATATAATATGTACACTGTACATACTTATTACATTTCTGCATATTTATTCACATGTAAATTATTATCAGCCGGATAACTGACAGAATCCATTATTAACTCCTAGCAAACGGTATTAGGTATGTCGTATATAGTATATAATAAATTGCAGAACGTGGTATCGCTTATGAACATGAATAACTTTTCAAAGAACGTTTGGAAATAAATAAATAAAGAAACAAATACTTTATGATGTATATTGTATCTATTATCTATATATAGGTACCTATATATGTGACATGTGTATAATATAATATGGTCACCGCGTACTTTTCAAATTGTGTTAAACCGTACCGTGGAAAGGTGCAGATATGAATTATTTGATGTCTTTGATTTTATAACCAAGACCACCCATTATATACGTATACTTCAGTAATAGTCTGCAGTTCTATACAAGTAGGTACATAAAGTTTTCCATCAGTGACTGTCCACTAGAATTTTTATACACGACTCTTTGGTATAGTTTTCTGGTTTTGAATTATGTAACAATTTAAATAACGATAACATATAAAATCTCAAAAAATATATCTACTGTGGGTTGATTTAAGAAGCATGTTTATTTCCTTTTTATCGTTTAATATGTTTGTAAGTGCCTATTCAAATTTTTGATCAAAAAAATATCATATTTAATATTATATGCATTTATACTATTTTAGGCGTATTCTATTGTTATCGAAAATTATCTTTTAAACAAAAACTACTTTTCTAGTGTATAAATTGTTAATTAGATGACTTTTAATTTTTTTAAAAATGCTATTGACTCATTTAAATTTAAATTTTAACGTTTGTATTCTGATTTATTACTAAATTTATTAATAGCTTATGATATTGTTTTTTTTTAAAGGTTTTTACATAAAATAAAAAATATATGTAATAAATAGTCTAGTTAGTAGGTACTTGTTATATCTGCAGACAATGTCTACTAGTTATAAAGTTTTATATTAATTAGTATAATTATAATTTTAAATCATCATAGAATCATAATATTTATCCCCTATATCTCCTTAACGTATTAAATTATGAACTGATATCCTTAGTATTTAAAGCTAAAAAACTCAGAAAATATTCCTTTTATATAGATAGTTATTTAAAAAAAAATCTTTTTAATAATTAATAATAATGAAAAAAGGTTGTTTAAATATGAAATAAGTTTGTGCCATCTTCTCATTAAATTTCTCGAAGTATTATGGTTCTTAAATATATAATACATAAATATTTACAAAATTGGAATTAAATTAAATTTATTGTGATTAATAATATTAATGGTAATAAATCATGATTGGCGAATCACTCTCTTTGTGGTTGTAATACGCATACTATGTTATCTATTATAGTAATAAAACAAATTGCTTTAGGTCTATAAAACTGTACGAATGACATTAATAGTAGTATTTGACAAATAGTAGTATTATTATAGCACTATAGCGCAATCACGTTATATCATATTTTATTGTAAAAAAATGTTCAAAAATAAATGCCCGCTGCTCAATTAAAAATCTAATAACGGGGGTGGTTTACAGTGTAATATTTTATTTCTTGTTTTGGGAGCGTACAATGAACGCTTAGCTATAAATAACATGAACAATGTAATATTTTAATATATTAGTATGTTATTATACATTTGCCTGTCTAATAGACATTAAAAAACATGTGGCATGGGTGAAAGGAAAATGCTACATTTTTGTATATTAGGTAGTGATATTACATTGAAAATTGACTACCTACCTACAGTTCGTGCAATCGGTTCATCGGTATACGATAAACCAACTACATACGTAACAACAAAGTTTTGCAGGATGTGACTTATTTTATATAGTTATATATATAATATTATAATAATATAATGATTGATTAATAAATTGATAGTCGTCGAAAAAAGTTTAATCGACATTATTCCGGCCGCTAATGAAGTTTTAGTTGGTAGTTGTAAATTATTATTTATGTTTTACTTTTAAAATTTCTTTTGTTACGTAGTGGACCGATAATATATTTATATATATCTATACATTACCTATATATTATACGCACAACGTGTACAATATTATTAATTATTGTACTCTCGAAGTCTATAGTAGAAGGTTAAAGTGAAATGTTAATCACTCGATGTGGCAATTTTGAGTTTTAATCAACCGTAATTTACGAACACAGATTTTATAAGTTAATTGTTATAATAAATTTAAATTTTACATCGAATAATTCGTGTAAGTAAAGCTAAAATATTATTATTAGATGTATTTACACAACAAGGATACGAAACAAAAAGAAAACTACCTATATGCCATAAAGCGTTTTTAACATATGCAGTATGACACACATCATATTTAAAGTATAGAATTATTCGATGTATAGATAAATAAAAATATCTGAGTACCTACAAGTTGTTATTGAATTCGTTATAGCCTATATGTGCGTAAGTACCTATTTAAAGATAAAATAAGGGAGTTAAATTTACTCAACATAAATATTAAATAAATGTATAATGTTATTTATTATTTTGTAGTTAAGTTTTATAATAGCGATCGTGGTGATTGTATTGACATTATTATAATAATTAATAATACTATAGATAGGTACCTACTTACTGTTCATTTTTTTGTAATTTTGACACATTATTTTTTTTTAATTGAGTTTTTACACGTTTTTCCTTATTTGTTCAATTCGTTACTCCACTAAATGTATTATTATAGCAATATATAAGTGACTTAGTGATAAATGTGTAGGTTTATTAAAAAATAAAATATGGTAGGTGTATCTACAAGTGGACAATTGTATAGACCATGGATGATTTCCTATTATTATTTTCGTTACTTTGATGTATTATAATATTTGTATGTAGCTGCGCGTTGCGACCATGAATTCACAAATACACTTCATTACGCTAATTATGTTTTATGTACTTACAAAACCAGTGGTACCAATATGACGTATTCCATTGACCATTATAAGGATTTTGGTTATTCCACTTGGTTCATGTAATGACTTCGATGGGTCGCGCGCCGGCGTAGATATGTTAATCAATTTCAATAGATTTAATACATTTTTTAAAATTAGTTTCAATATTTTCCGAGCTATGGTTTTACCTATATAGTGAAATGATAAATAATTACACAAATGTTAACTAACTTGCAATGAAAAAAGTTATTCTGTCGTTCGAAATTTTTGCAAAATATCATCATCATTTATCCCATATTGGCAAGTTGCAATATACCTAATACGTAAAATGCGTTAAAAATATTAGTTTTGATTATCTAAAAATAAACGATATTATCTCTTTGTCAGATCTATCACTATACCATATATATGTATTTACTATTATACAACATAGTAATAGGATTTTAAAATTAATAGAAATGTATTATGATACTCAACGATAGCAAAAAAAAATAAAAAACAAAACTTGTTATGCCGATTAATGATTATTAAAAAAATTCGATAGTTAATTTAACAATATACGATATGCAATACGGAAATTCTTTGAAATACCAAAATAAAATTCTTCGGAATTTCAAGACGAAAATTCCTAGAAAAATGCATTGAACTATAGGTATAATTTTTTAACTTTTTTATTTTGTTTTAAATTTTTTTATGTAAGTAGGTACCATTTGTAAAAAAAAATATAAAAATTGTAAGTTACATATGAATTTATCAGACAAATTTAAATTATTTTATGCTAAATAATTTTATTTAAAATTTGCACACTTTATTATTTGTAAGATTAAAAACATATATAATAGATATTTTTTTGAATCAAGTAATATTTAATAATTTATAACTATTGATTCTCAATTTCAGTTTAGTCGTAGGTTCAAATTTTAAATTTTAAATTGTTATATATATATATTTTTTAAATTCATGGTATTTTAGTACTATTATTAAAAATAATTATAATTAATAGTAGAGACCAATATAAAAAATGTAAAATATAGTAATAAAAAATGAAAACTAAATACTTTGGATTTTTTTAATTAAAAAAAATATTTATTTATTTGATATTATTAGATGTGTTAGTAGAATATTCTATTAATTGGTAATTTATCAATCGCAAATCTAATTTACAAGGACAAGCGTATGCAACTATAAATTTGAGTCTCATTATTAATTGACACTAAGACTTCAATTTTATACCAGGTAATAATCTATTAGCAACCTAATGCTAATATTGAGTCCTAAAAATAACCTAATTATGAACAAAAAAATTTTTCTTTTTTATTTTACACTCAAGACTACCAGTAAACAATTTGTCAAAAAATTATATTAAGAGTATTAAAATGATAAAAAAATTAATATAATTATTAGCATCTAAAGTGCACATATAGTGGAGTTTTGATAACTCGAATTTCGAGGGAGATAAAAATTATTTTGATTTTTTGAGTTACAAATATTGCATTAAATATATAGAAGTTCTACAGGAACGAAAAAAAATTTGAGTTATCGAGATTTTCAAGATTTTCGAGTTATCAAGGTTCGGGTTATCGAGACTCGACTGTATAATTTATTGCAATGTATTGAATTTTTCCTTACATTATTATTATTATCGTCAAACAATGCTACCATCCTACCGAGTACTAACGATCAACTGTACCACTGATTATTTATATTTATATAAAAATAGTTATCTCATTCTACACTATAAATATTTTATACCGCTAAAGTAATAAATAACGTATAGATCAGATCACAATAGGAAAATCTAATACTGATTAGCTATTATATCGAACTTATAATAGCATTAATCATTAATGAATACTGATATCGTATGTTTTAATAATACATTTTCATTTTTTGTCTATATACGCATGTAAAGTGTATTTATTAAGTAAAGGTTATTTTTTTTCATAGCCCGCTTAGCATCCCCCTATATACGCCTCTGCTCTAAATACGGAAATAAAAATTCAAAATTCACCGTTTGTATTGCATATTTGTATTTGTGCTGCAGCTAACAGGCCCTATAATAAATACAATATATTAATATACATTAATACTATGTAGAATGTAGATATATTAATATGCGGGTGTTAATCCATATATTGCCATTTAGCTCTATGTATACCTATATTTAATTAAGTTCTTATTTATGTAAATATTCATTTAAAAATATGCATATTATCCGCGGTATTCGTGGTATGGACATGATATTTAGATGGTTGTACTGTTAATCAGATTATTCGCTCGCACGAATAACAACGTTATTATATTCTGTTGTTTAGGAAAACTTTTATCGTCACCGTCTGTTTATTTTCTTCTCACCTCTAATTCTCAACAATTCTTTATCATATTGTCTACAAGTGGCACGTGATGTGTGAATTCCACGTGTATTTAGTAGGTAACTATAACTGCGATTGGTCAGACAAAATTTCAAACTTAAAATCAACATATTTACAAAATTATTGAACTGCTATACTTTACACAATTGTTTATTGTTTATACATTGGTACCTGTCTATTATAATATACTTGCAAATACCAGCGTAACATAAAAAATAATAACTTTTTTAATATTATGGGCTATAATATAATATCTAAATGACCAAATATTATAAATTATATAATATCAATTGAAATATTGATACTCTTTTACAAGTAATGTAATTATTTAACTTTAAGGTTTGTATACAACTTTAAACGACAATAATAACAATTACTATACAATTCAAAATGTATTAATGTTATATAATATAAATGTTATAATACGTTAAACCAGTTAAAGGAAAAAATTATAATGTGTTATATCTTTTTATAGTGATTGTATTTTGCGTATTAAAAATATTTTTAAACAGGATTACAGGACTTAACTAAAATTATATTAGTTTTACTTTTCGTTAAATAAAATAATGATTAAATAAAAATAAAAGTATTATAGATTAATGCAAATAAAAAAAATCGTGAACATTTTGACGTTGTTATTTACAGATCGAGTTGACCGGATTCTAGTTTTCGTGCTCTCGTACAACTTGAAATGTTAATAATACTTATATATTGTATACACATGACACACACATACACTAAGTATTTTATATACAGTTACAGATATACTCAAAGATGTTTTGTTGAAACAAGAACATAAAAAAGTGGTTAGTTTCATCGAACAAAAAATATCATGATTCCTATGGTAGAAGAAAGATATATAATATAGTCTGAGAAGCATATACACGTATACACAGAAGGAATTTAAAGTATTTATTTTAAATCGGTAAACAATGAATAAGAAAAAAATTAAGCCATAAAGACTCCCATATTAATTTCAACATATGGATTGCACAACTGGCATGGTACCTATATAGTATTTCGACTTTCGAGTACCCTAGTGTACTATCAAAAACAGTATTATAACTTTAAACAAAATAAAATACATTTTTTCAGCGTTTCATTATTTTATGCCCACTATTATTTTATTTTGAATTTAATACATTTGTAAGAGTTTACCTAACAGTTATATTAAAGTAATTATAGATATTATACATAGAATAATTTTTGGCATTCGTGTCGTAGGTGATCTTCACGAAATATAAGTAATAAAAATACTTTTAAAATGTACACAACAACATTTAAACTTGTGCATCATCGTCTTATTGAAGCATATAGACTAGAGGGGGACAATTAACCCCCAAGACACTATTGACGTTATTAACAGATACTGAAATGTTTCAAATACGAAATAAATGTATTTGTCAGTAGATTACTATACTAAGGTAGAGATCACTTGCTACCCTAATTTTTAATACAATATCATCATTAAATACAAATAAATACTAAATTCCAAAAATTAAATTAAATTAAAAATGTTAAACAATAGGTATAATTGAATATTATTGAAAAATTGAATTCATTATTTTATCCATACTCTTACCGATTATTAATCAAAGGATTTTCACAATATAAGACTATATAAATTAAAATAACGAATATATGAAGACTTTTTTTATATTTTGTGAAAATAAGCATTAATAAGCGCCTAAAGTAGTTGTTCACAGTTCACACTGTAGTGAGCTGTACACGAGTAAAGATTATATGCAATATATTTCAAACTGCAATCATAAATTATATCATTTAAAATATTAATATTTCATTTAATTTAAAACAGTAATATATTTTAACATTTTCCAATGCACATAAAACTATCGATGAATACATAAAATAAGAGTAGACGTATGTTAATATAAAACCAATAAATGTATGTTCGAGACTAATTTTAAATAATATATAATTGTAAAAAAATATTTTGCCACAAAATTGTTTGAGCTAATTTGTTAAGAATAATTACTCATGAGTCGCCCGCAGATTATAAGTAATGCAAATGTTGTAATTTATTACAAATAAAAGACCTTCTCTTGGAATGTACAATATGTACATAATACAGTATTAATTTTAAACAATTGCCAGGTCATAAACATGTGCAAGTACATAGTAAAATTTACAAATATTTACATGTATAAATGTATACAACAATGCTCATTAAAATAATAATAATTTAGCACACAATGCGATTCACTTCATGTCGTCCTTTAATTATGTTTAAATGTAACTTATTAATGTTTACTGTTTAGCATTAATAATATTATATGTTATATATATATATGCAAAAGAACAGAAATATTTGTGTAGAAAAAATTCAAACAAAATATGACAATATTGGTTTATGTATTGCTTGTGTCCATAATGTAACTATAATACTTGAAGAAAACCAAAAATTTAAAATAATAAAGCAGATTAAGTGTATAATATTTTACTAAAAAAATATAACTTATTAAAAAAAAAACTCAAATCAGTTATGCGATAGTATAATAATAAAATTGCCAATAGGTATTATAATTATTGAATGTCGGACATGGAGTATAGGTACTCGTATATATTATATTTTATGAAAATTTGATTTTTTTTATAAGAAGAACTTTTTTTTTTAAAAAAAGAACCTGTTGTTTTTATGTTTATACACAGTATTACTTTTGTCTGACACTCTGACAATACTACTCATTAAAGCTGAATGTATTTTGAATTTTGTTGTAATTTTGTAACTATCTGTGACATATAAATATAATAGATCCGAATAACCGTTGTTTCTGGCTGTTTGTCCACATATTATTTTTAAATATAACAATTTTGTGAATGCATGGGATTTTAATTTATGAAAATATTCATTATGATACGAAAAACAAAACAATAGATTATTAAATATATTTTGTAATAAAAAGTATTATCACTACCCAAACTATAATTAAAATAATAGTGTCAATGTTTTTTTTTTTTTTTTACTTTTTAAGTATGTGCCTAATATTCGCCAAACCAAGAACTGTTTATAATTACTAATTAAGATATTTTACGGCTATAGTCTACCAACCAATAAATTTGTTTTCAAGGATTCTTATTTCTTGCGATTAAATAACTATTTTATTATAATAAAATTCGATGAAGCGTGTTATTGTCGTGTTATGTTTTGGTAATATAATATCTTGTATTTTATACACTATTACCAAACACAAGAAAAAATGACTTATATTCATTTCATCGTTAACTTCACAAGTGGACTTGCTGCTAATTAGAAATTAACTTACTTAGTAAGTTTAATATTATGTTAAATTATACACTATTCGTAGATTATATAGTATTGAGCATAGTGGCGATGTTTGTCGTTGCTATTAATTTGAAATTTTTTGCACGTCCAATTTCGTTCAATCGTTCTCATTACTTTCACTATGCCCAAATAAATAGCGTTTGATCTGTCGAATTTGATTTCAAAATGTCAAGAAATATTTTTATCTAAGAACTTATTAATTGGTACCCAAGACGTTTTTGGTGTGCCTTCGAGCTTCGTGGGGAATCATTTGTCACATTTATAGTTTTCTCTTTTTATAAACAACATTTCGTTGGTTATTACTTATTAGTTAATAAATTATAGTATGTAGGTAGGTTCTATATAGGTACTTATAGAATGTATTTTTAAAGCGATTCCCAAACTCATTATAATTGGTGTAGCTATAAATTCATCTAATTTAATAATATTTTAAAGTGAATACGATAAATGGTTTCAATCGTTTTTTCTGTATAATATATGTGGCAATATCCCATTTTAATATTACATGAGTGATATACAAACTTGATCAATTTCTTTTTAATAATTGTACACTCTATACTTGTATTAAAAGTATATATATATTTTTTTGATATCTTAGCGTTATTATGTTATTCTATGTATTCAAACAGTATGTCAGTAAAACATAATATATGTATGTCTAGTTGAAATGAAGATTTTAATGTTTGTGATAAGTATAATATATAAATGCAGTTTTAATTTACTTCCGTCGAGTACCGTTCTTATTTGAAATGCATTTAATGAACGGGCAGACTGCCAGTATTAAATTATAGCTCGCTTTGAGTAGAAATCTAATCTAATCTAATCTAAATTTAGATAATTAAATACTCAAAAGTAAATGTACATCAATCGACCAATTTTTCATCTTACTTACATAATATGGTGTTAATATTTTGTTAGATGCGTTTATATCTAAATATGTATACACGCTAAGTCATACTTCACAAATAGTGTTTTTGTTTGACTAAAACTTTTGAATTTCAAATGATTAACTGAAGTCAATACGTACTACTGATGTCTATTATATAAAATTAAAATTTAATTTAATAATACTAATAGTTTTTAAGAGAAATTTTTCAATAATGATCAATATTTTTTTTCAACAGTCGCTTTACATTTGATTTTGTTTTAATATTTTATCAAAAATTACTGATGACTGATGAGACATTATAAAATAATTTCTCAAAAGTACAATCTGTGTATTACTTGTATTCCATATTATAAGGTGAAAATGTTCTTCTTGAAACTAATTCAGATTTTTTTATATACCTACCGCGACAATATTTTTACAACCCAAAACGGCCAAAACTCAGAGTTATTGTAAAACACTAAAACCGATGAGATGTTATACAGCCTTGCCCGTAGCAACATCCATGACGGTATCTATATAATTGTGTTATTAGAGTATTATGTGCTGTGTATAATTATTTACGTTTAATTTTATTCGAATATATTAGACAGATAGATAGAATCTCTTTTTTCGTGCTATGAAAGTTTTGCACAGACTGCTACAACATGACGAGTGGGTAGTTAATATTTCATTATGTCATACATGCTAAATGATTGGATAATTTCTAATTAACGTAGCGGTAAAACTATATAATAATACAATTCAGTGTGATTATATTAATTATAAACGAGTATTTCGTGTGGAATACGTATATAACTGCACTTGGTGTGTAGTATAATAATGTCATATATTATACTCGATACTCGTGTTTGTAAATTGGAGGCGACGTGTGATTCGACATGAGGTAGGCGTCTATCGGTATATATTACAGACGATAGTATAACGAGGAAAACGTCCGGAAATCGTCTACATATGTGAAATCTGTTTTTATCCATTTTTTTTAAATAACACACCTGCAGCTGTGTGTACTTAATGTACGATAATAATACACATTATCATTGTAGTATCAATAAGCCTATGCGTGTTGAGCAGTATTGCAGCACAGTGGCCATCAATGCATCTATACGCATAATGTTCGGCAATAATATTAAAATTTAAAATACTTATGTCTTATATAGTATGTATAGTAGTTAAACGCTTAGTGGCTAGTGGCTACCGATTAAACGACGAAACGAGTGACGGAAGCGGAGTCGTGTTCATCGTTGTAGTATAATAATCATTCATCACGTGGAGCAGCGCAGCATCAGGTCAAAAGTCAATAAGCACAGGTATACAAAGACAAATAGAAACAAAAAAATAAATAAATAAAAAAGAGCAGGTGATTCTGTTATTTAGAACCCCAACCTCTTTCAGTCAATGACACGGTGGCTCATATTATGGGTAGGAGAAAGTAGTGGTAATGGCGGTGTTGTCGGTGGAGAGGTGGTGGACATACAGAGCGTTTGTGGTGTAGTGAGTAATGATAATAGAAAAAAATATTAAAACATTGGTCGAAAACCAGTGGTAGTGGGGGGATGATAACACCGCAGGTAAAGTGTGTCCGGCGGCGACCGTTCATTCCGTTGTGCGGTCGCGTTACGAGTGTTGTCTGTTGTGCGCGTTCAGTGAGTTCCTTTTCTATACACACATCCCGAACCCCATGGACATGTGCGACTCGGATGACTGCTTAAACTGTGGTGAGTACCTACCTTATTTTTAAATAAATATAATAGTATTTTTTTTGGTTCACACGGTACAAGTGTATTATACACCTGTAGTAGAAATATATTGTATACTAAGAGTATACGGATCGCCGATTTTGGGGGTGTTATAATCAAATTTTTCCCGGAAATTGTTTTTCCTTTTGTATGTGTGTAATAATATAGATTCCACCGAATCAAAAATATTACCTATACTCCAGTTTTTAAGCAGGTTTTAAAAGCGTAACTTACCGTAGATTTATAAAATTTTATATGCGATCGTCTTACGTAGACCGTACTTTATTACTTTAACATTGGGTTACTGTCTGTCGTATAATACTTGTTGGAAATTCGAATTTAACTCTCACAAAAATTAGTATTAAATAATAACAAACGAGCCCCTCTTTACTGCATACCACCCTGGATTTATTTATGTCTGAACTCACTAATCACGATGACTACGGGGCGTTCAAATCTCTACAGGGGGTTAGTGTTTTTGTAATAATTGTTCAATGTTGTAGGACCGTTGTCAGTAAAAATAATAAATAGTGTTTTTAATAATAATTTCTCGGCCTTCGTCATCGTGTACTGTAAGTCGCATGTCTCAATGTTAAATATGCGTAGTATATATAATAACAATATAACGATCTTCTTACGGTACACACATTCAGGAAGTCGTTTCGCCTGAAAGTCACAAGTGGAGGCCGGTTCTATAAACATTATATGAACGTATTTTATTACATTATAATATTATAGTAAAGTCATCGACGTTCTACTGAATCTATACCTAGTATGCAACGAAAACATAATATAAATACTCCAAATATTTATTCTAACAATCGCAAATGAAAGGTATGTTGTTACTTTGTTAGTCTAAAATATTACAAACATTTAATTTGTTCTGAAGATTACATTTTATATTTCCCTAACTAATAAGTCAGCTCATCGAAATCGAAATTTATCGCCCAAATTGTATGTGTTTATATAATTTACGAGTATACGATATTTCAATATTATTACTACTTCCTTCATAATGGATATGAGTCTTTTTGCGGTAATTTATTATTTTATAGCATTTTTAAAGGACGATTCGCTTGGGATTACAACCTATTGTTAGAGCTCTACAGTGTTCCAATTGAAAACAAGATTTTATAATATAATAGCAAACATCTTTCTTTATTCGTTTCACATTGGTCATAAATTTCAATGTAAAATTGCATACGCTACATAGAATAAATTGCACCTGTTCTGCGTTAGTTTGCTTTGTAATAAACCTAAAAATATATATAGAATTAAAATATATCGATTTTGTATTGGTCTACATTTATATGTAAAAATATAAAATATGAATCTAGAAATTATTAATTTTTTTTCCGTAAATACAGTAGACAGCCTATATTTTAAGTCTAAATTAATATTATTGAATAATTAAAATTTAAAAAGCAAAACACCGTTTGTTTTAAGTTTATAACAGTTAGGTAACGAAAAAATAAAAATAAAAATATCTACATTGAAACGAAGTATCATTCACGAGTAACATCACGTTTTAAGTATATTAATATTGTAACAAGAAACGAGTAAAACAATATACATTTCAAATATTAATCAATATATCAATTACGTATTTGATTGATATAAAGGTAGGTGTAAATGATGTATGAAGTTATGTCTAGAGTATCTAATTCTTACATAAAAGTGAGAAAAAGTTTCAATTTCTAAAGGAATTCTTATATGATGAGCACCATACTCATGAAACAAATATTAGAAATTTGTATAGAATATACACCAAATTTTCTAAACAGTGTAATTAGATCCATATCAAATTAGAAAACAAAATCACAATATTAGTTTTTAAATAATGGCGTATATTATGTTTCATTCATCCGAAGGCTGTAGTTATTTTTCAATAAGTAATAACGGTATTGGAGGTACTATATTAGTAGGTAAAATAATTTATGAGACGTTCACAAAAATTAACATATATTACACGTCATATCATTAATATATTACTGTCGATTTCCGGTTTTTACGAGTATATAATATAGGACTATAGTAGGTACATAATTAAGTATGAGTGGTTTTAGAGTGACCTAAAACGAACACAATTCTGCATTCTGCAGCACAATCGAATCGTATGTCACGGCGATATATTTCGGAGTCGCACATCACTCGTGCTCGAAACGCAGTTTTTTCCATAGGTTCATACACCGGTACCTATAATATTCTATTATTACAGTATGAGGAGTTTTTTTGTTATACAAACAATTCAATAATTAATTATTATTAGACAGTACGTATAATAATACAACATCGTGCGAACTCTCTCGTAAATTTTTATACAGATTATAGTTATGTATAATATATATAATACGAAAACCCGTCTATTTAAATTTTGCGTTGAATCGTTTTCGATACGATGACCCTTATTGCTGTGCTATGGTAGAATCGTTACTCCCCAGCTACTCATCCACGGCAAGTGCAATGCAGTATTTCAATACGCGTCGAACAGTATTCTATACTAAATGAATATCTAATTAATGAGTTTCTCTGGCATATAGACGAAACGACGAAACCAGGTTTGACGACCTTCATTATGCAGCTCGCGCAACACTCACAGCAAGATGCCTCATCGGCTCATAAATTCCTATATATATATATGGGTATATATATTATTACATTATTTCGACGTGCATAAGGTTGAGATGATACGGTTGTGTATCTATTGTGGGTACAGCATCACAGTCTCGAGGCGCATGTGGTGACTCGATTTCTGGCGAAATTCCTAGCGCATAAGTCGTATACGACTTATGGACCACTATCGTTTTTACGCAACGCTCTATAACGACATTTAAGTGTTTTATGGTATACAGAAAGGTGGGTAAAGGTTAACCGCTGCAGCAGCCATTTATAACGTCAGATCACTCAACAGTGTCCATTATCACGTGATATAGTATATTAGCCAATATTATGCGATTTTTGGCGCGCGATTTATCACATACATACTTAGGTATATCGAAATACGCACAAATTCCGCCGTCCGTTGCTACAGACAACGTATTTATGTATTATATCGTTGTGATAGTATCATTTAGAGAGGTGTATAACGCTATATTGAGCAACTTGTGATTTGTGGTTTTACTATTTTTGCACTCGAGATCCCGTCGTCATCAGCTAATTGGCCAATTCTCACGATTTAAATATTTGACTATTATTAATTATTATAATAAACAATTAATAATTTTGTATTTTTGTGTGCGCTGCAGTAAAAAACGTCTTATACCAACAGAAGTTGTCGTCGTCTCTGTCTCCGTTGTATATCGAATAATAATAATAATTATTATAATTAATTATTATTGTTATTACATTTTGGTCGCGAGTCGCTTTTTCGGTCAGGTTCCGCGCTTAGTTAGTTTCATTTAGCAACTCTTAACTATATAATATACGATACATATCTATCTGCGTGCTTTACGTACTTATAAATCACAGTTCGTCACGCGCCGAAAACGATTACGAGTGCACCTACTCTATAACACGCTGTGACCGTATCAGAGCGTTAATATATACGTATATAATATCATTTACTATTATATATTTTTAAGTTATACAAGAATCCAACATATGCGGTGGCGATGTATTTCGCTTGCCAAAACGCGATTTCGCTGAGATTAGTAGAACAAAACAATGTTTACGTAATCACAATACACAATTGACTATTTCAAGTTCTTTCTATATTTTCCTAAAGATCGAACGAAAGGAACATCCACACGTGGTAACGAAAACGATGCACATTTGATTTATTACCTACGGAGCTGACTAAGGTTCTTTGTCAGACGAATGAAAACGACTATTTAAACCCAAAACAACCGTCATCATATTTTTAGGTTAGTGAAAAAAATACGCATTATACCGACTAAACTCGAGCATTGGGTTTTCAATAAAAGGTTTATCGTCAGCTACATATTCGTTTTGTACAGATAAAATCTCATTGTTATATAATATATTTTACATAAATATTAAGTTGATGATCCTCAAATTTTGAAATCGTGTCCTATTTATTATAATTCAATTTAAATAATGTTGAAATATTAATTTATTAATTACAATTATATTTATAAGTTAATATCGTTAATTCTCTTATCTCGTTATCTCTTAAATATAATATCATAAAACCCATAATCGTCAATCACAGTATCTACCAAACAAATGTTTTACAAGTCGAAACAAATTTAAATATTAAAAAACTAAACAAAAACTCATCGAAAGTTTTAATTTTACAATTTTTTATGTTAAACATAGAAAAATAAAATACACCAGATGGTTACCTACTTCTGATAGAACAATATCGGAAGTGAAAACATATTATTTCATATTATCTGTACATACCTAACTACCTATTATTAACTGCACAGTAAACGTGCCATATTCGATATATCCAATGAAAAATGTAATGGAACAGCGTCATATTTTATTAATTGTTTGTGGTTAACTTGTTTTTATATTACCTATTATAATAATTGACGTTTTATATACTACAACAACAACGGATCACACATTGTTTTGATTGTTTCTTTTATTTTTATAATGGATCGCCAACTGTCCCAAACTTTCACGATTACATTTATACTTTTCGGTCCTGGACAACAATACAATTAAATGCGTATTGCAGACATATCTAATGATACATAGTCCAATAATCAGCAATAAATTATGTATACGGACGAGGTATGAAATATACGGAAGATATAATCATATATTATTATGTATTTTAAACGGGAAAACTGCAACTGTTAATACTAAGATAGCATATTATATTAGAATATATATATATGACAATTTAATATGTACGCGTGCACTTTACGTAGCTATTACTCAGTTCAAGAGAGGATGCACTCGCTGTATTAACTTACTATTAAAGACGTCACCGGACCGTATCACCATAACGGTCAAATTATTTCCTATTATTGTTTTTTATTTTTATTTTTTATTTACCTTTGGGTCATACGACTATGCGATGAGGATGTTTATAAGAGGTCTTTCTAATAATAATTCAATCCTATAGAAAAACCACATTATTATATCTGGTAATTTTCTGGTTTAAAATTCTTGAAATTTTTTACTCAATAAGACGAATTGAACAAGGTAAACCGCGTAATAATGTCTAATCTGGCCTTAAAACCACAACTAGGATTTCTCATATGGACCAATATAAGCCATTGGGCTTATTAATATATTTTTCTAATTGCGAATTTGATCTACTTTCAATAAAACTTTTGCTTTTCTAAATCATGGCACTATAGCATGATAAACTTAACGAAAATAACGACGAAACATATTATTATTGATGTATATTAGTCGCAATATTATTATAGTTACCTACCTAATAATATAATTATAGATAAATATTAAAAAATATAATTAATAGTTTTAATAGTATTAGTATAATAGTCATTCATAAGACTTTTGCTTGAAGTATTATTCTTTAGAAAAGCCACGATTAAAATTTTATAAAAATTATGATGACTAAAAAACACTTAATTTAATTAATTAATTAATTAATTTTTACATAATATATGAAATTAAGTGTATTTAAGAATTACTTATTATATTTAAATTAAAGCTTTTTAAAAATGTATATACAACATAATTTTGCATTAAAACATTATCTCTTTAAGTGTATACATCTCTTATATAAAATAATTTATAATTATAAGTGTATCTAATTAACATAATATGGCAATGGTGATGCGAATAGCAATAACCTATTAGTCATAACTCATAAAGTACGTAATATATTCGCCATAATACCGTATTCTAAATAATATATTACAACAATTTCATTTCAATTATTTCGAAATTGTTACTGGAGCAACATTCGATGCTCGTGATTTTTAATCCTATATATTCCTATGTACAGTTGCGCATTAATTTACAAATACAAGTATCAGATGACGATATTGGAAATAGCCATAAAACACGCAATATTGTTATTATAAATTATAAATTAATAATATTATTTTACTATGGCATACTGTAGTTGAAAACGTTAAGGTAGAATAACTTTCGATCTATTTCTAAACGCATGTTTTTACTTGTTGTTAGTCATACGCCCTTTTTTAACAATTTGCGATAATATTTTCAAATTTTAAAAACATTTTGGAGTAGGAAATTATACAATAAATTATTTGTATAACACTATATTACGTTCTGTGTAAGGCGTAAAACGAATTTAGAATGTTTATCACGGAAATCGTCAAGTGGCTATAATTTTTTCTAGATGCTATAATAGGTACTCTCTTGGACGTACCCAATTTTACCACAAGATATATAAATACTTAGACCACATTTGGTACGTTTATACATTTAACATTTATACCACTCACTTTTCATACATTACATAGCCACATAGGTATAGCTATATGATTATTATGTACGCAATAGCGTAAAATTATGCATGTGTGTAAAACACTATATCTACCTGTTTGTTGTGTATATACTACAATTGGCAATGTAAAGTCTGATTTGTGGTTAAAAATCGAAATACTCCATATAGTTTCTAAGCACCAAAACCTCAAGTATTGTTGTTGAAAAATTGTTAGCTGGTGACTAAAAATTATGTAAAACGCGCTTGCTTTCGATCCTCAAAATGCGTTGTACACAGTCGAACGGATTCAATATCGTAGGTCATCTGAAACTTTCTGTTTTGTTTTGAAAGTCATTATACCTATAAATATATACAGAAACAACTGCGGGTCACCGCGGGTGCATCGGAGTACGGCACGTATATGTAAATACAAATGAAAAATGGGGTGCACGGTGCATATAAGGACTTCCTGATGTCCTACAAAATAATAATATATTATAATAAAATAATATACATGAACGCGCTCGTGTGTTAAAAAAAAATCATTGTATTGAATGACACCCTTATGATACCGCGTTATCAGTAATCTCCGCTGACATTGAAAAAAAAATGAATAATAAAAAACGAAACACAACTATATATGTAGACCCGGAATTAGGGTACCTATAGCTCAATGATTCAATATATACTTTATATAGTCGACCTGTAACAATGGCTCTGAATATACTGTATGCGCCTATATACTTCAACTATAACTACGACGAACTTATTATAATATCATATACAGTAAATACAACGTATCTACTACTACAATACAAATTATTAGCGAGTGTCAACACTTCAGCAGATTCGGAAGTTTATGAGAAAAGAATACCAAAAAACACAGTGTAATTTCCGTCGATTGCTGCGCAGTACATAAATATATTGTATATAATAGTAATATTATGTATTCGGGATTTCAATGGGACGCAAAACTCGTGTTATGTTATATTATTTTTCTCCGTGGACAGGGTGCGTGCCCGTTGTCACGACCTTATAATGAGTAATAGAAATAATATACTCACGCGCGCTCAGGTTTCACGACGAAAAACTTGTGACGGAAACGCAAACACAACCGAGAATTTCACATGGCCGTTTTCGGCGATCGCAATTATTATTATTATTGTGATTATTGTTACGATTGAATACCAAACCAATCGTCATCGTTGCACGTGTCCGGTTGTTTATACAGTAGACACAATTATAATATATCATAATATATTTAATAATAATGTATAATATAATATAGGTACGTACGTACAAAGCACACTGTCGTCGTCTTAGATATTATGTGTATAGCTAGGGATCTTTTATGTGCCGAGGACCTAATATAATATATATTTCGAAAACGAATCTGCACACGACGTCGAATCGTGATGGGCAAACAGTGCGATGGGCGGCGAAAATAGTGAAATTGTTTTGTATTTTTTTTTTTTACGACTCGACACAATACGCGAGCGGAGGCGATTCCTCATCCGCAAAGAAAATGGTTTATTATAATATTATAAATTATAATAATATTATGTACGTCCCGATGGCAATACGAATCGGTCGAGAGTTTAAAACATTACGTACATTTATAATACGTGTGTGTGTATGTGCGTATTTAACTCTGTTCGTAATATATAACTAATAATAATACACCGACAACAGAACAATATAGCATTTATCGGGTGAAATGTGTGAGCGTGTATGTAGCTCAAGGAAAATATTTATAATAATACATACGCGAAACGCCCAATTCGTTATCCGGCCGAATCATTAGTATTTAGAACCGATGCAGAAAAAAAACACGGGGTATTATCGGCGTACGTTTTTCTCTTCTCTTTCTATTTCCGGTACCGTCACCGCTATCAACGCGGTTGTCCTTTGACCGCGAATATTATTATTATTATTTAATTTCGACGTTTTAATCGAACGATCGTGCGCCGAAAAAAGCGTTCATTTTATACGGTTGCGACGTGCTCCTGCTGCATTATAGGTAATAATACAATAATATATAAGTATATAACATAACGTACAATGACATTCATAACAAGCACGGTGGTTGTTTCGACCAGACAATCACTAAAAAAAAAAAAAAAACAATATAATAATATGATACTATAATCAACCAGGGATGAATATTTAGGTATGTGGTGGCCCGTGGGCGGTATGCATAGTGGGTGCCCCTTGTACATATAAACAAAAAACTATATTTTTCTACTTATTAAAATATCATAAAAATGAGAGGAACCATGGTGATTCTTCCCCTAAATCCGGCCCTGATATCAACAATAATCGCAAACGTACAAGATTAAAACGACGTTTATCATCAAATGCATAAAGGTAGTCGCATTGTAAAACAAGAAAAGTGTCTTGTTTAAATGTGATGTGATTTTCGTCACATTTTCAATTTTTTCCGTAGGCGACAGTCACAATGTTGTGATCGGAGCCCACTCGCGTTGTGTCCATCAGGAAAGATATAAAAAAGTTAAATCCTTAATTTAAAATACCATTTGTGTACGTATAGATGATTGGATAAGACAATATAAATATAATGCATAACGTCATGATTTTATGATTATCCGCACCACGCACAGATGCGTTCAAATCCCGTTCCGAAGTCTTCCAGTAAAATTAGACTACACAGTACATCAGTCGACTACAATATAATATTATATGATTATACTCGTACTGTCGTACAATGTTCAACAAGTCAATAACATATTATGTTATTATGTTATTATTTATTTCGGCAAACAGAAACGGTATAATCTGCAATATTTTCCGCCGTTCTGATTAAAAATAAAGATAAAACCGAGTAATAATAACAGTAATCAATTTGGCAGTGCATTAACTATACACTCTGATCTGATCGCGGTAACGCCGGTAACTATATAATATATCAAATGGTACCCATACGCGTATATTCTGCGGATGCTGCGGTCGTCTAGCGCGCGCCCCGAGATTTCTCACGTTTTCGTCGATCTCGCGATCGTGCGCCGGTCGATCTACAAATGGGTATCTCCGCATACTATTATTATAATATGTACCCTATACCCACCCATATAACTATCCGTATAATGTGTACGAGTAACGCACACCTGTACGTTGCGCGCACGGCCAATACTCGATCACCGATCGACGACACGATATCCGGTGTGCCACTGTACATATACCTACTTAAGGCGGCGACGACGGCGGCGACACAATCACACGATTCTCCGTTGTGCGGATAGTTTCACTTGGACGGATCACGCGAGCCCGTTACGCGTTGTATATTATATATGTATTATTCCATCTGTGGGTAACGTACATTAGAAATGCCAAAAAAATATTCATTTTCACTATATATATATATATGTACAACAACTGTACACTGCAAAGAGGGGAAAATCCATAAAGATCATCACGAACTGCATTGTGCACTATACCTATATAGTTGCTTGTGTTATGCGGTACGGCGCGTGAATGGGCATCATGCTGCAGTCTGTACACAACATACTGATGAAGTCTGAACTGTTACGTATTATACTACCTATTATTGTACGAACGAAAATTATTGTTTTCCAAAAAACAAACAGAATATTTCAATTATTTTTCTCAGCCTCCGGCGCCGGCGAATGCTTATAGGTATTATTCATTGACATGCTTATTATTATAGATATTATAATATTTGAGCTGAATAACTTGACTCCGTCCGCGTGCAGTTTTGAACTTAAATGCAAAATTATTTACATAATACTACGGTTTTTATAACTATTCAACAACTATGTGAAAAAAAATCGTAAAAAAGTTCAATACTGTTGTTAGAAATTGTATACATAGAAATGGCCTAGTCATATTTATACGCATACATAATTTATATATATATATGTATTATATATAAGGATAATGATATCGCATTATGGTTTGCTTCGTATAGTAGCGATACGCCGCCGTGGACGTTTGAGTTGTGTGCACATAAAACGGTCGTGGCGATGGTCACACCCTTTTCTCTCGTTATTAAAGAACTCGAGTTTTTTCCTCGACAGAATCGCCAGCGGAATATTATTACACGCGCGCATAACAGTCGTATAGGTACCTACATATCTGTGTACGCTGTTTATGTATTGTATATCGTATTATAAGTACCTCCACGTATTAACTGCATATTGCGATTTACGAGTAATTGCACGATTTTTATTGTTTGACCCTATTATCTACCGCACCGGTGTATAATAGGTTTGTTATAAGATTATATTATAGTCGGGGGTACGGCCGATATATTTGCGCTATGGACCGCCGGTGCAGCTATTATTGGCGAAACGTAATTCGATATAAGATTATAATTGTTCGCAGATAGCCGTTCCTTCAAATTATATATACATTAAACGTATACGAGAAACACGATAGGTTAAGTATAATTATTAAGTTTAAAATAATATAAAATATCAACATACATTATATATTATTATATATGTACTCAGTTGTTTATCGTACGCCCACTCGAATGTTACCAATATTTATAATCAATCTTTCCCACGTAACGAGGATGTCGTTTCAGACACATCATTTAGGTATAAAATTAAAAATTAAATTTTGATAAATTTGAAAAATTCACCAGTTAGATATCTCCGAGTGTTTGGTTTTTAGCTGATGAATTAAGATTTTTATAACGTGATATATGGCTCACATATTTTTAAATAACATTTTTTTATATTGTGATCTAGTAACTATAGTAGTAGAAGAAATAAATAGATCTATAATTATGTTGTTTTTTAATTAGAATAACAGTCTTATAAAATAAACTGTATTTACACTTATTGAATTTACAGATCAGTATTTTAATCAAATGTTATAGATTCTGACTACAATTACATTTAATTATTAATATTAAATAGAAATTAATGTAATAGTAATATATTATATTCTTAACAAATTATTCACCAAAACGCGTTACTCTGTGTTTAAATTTGTTTAAAATACAACTTGTTAAAACCTAACCGATCAAGTTTAGTGTGTCGCTCCAGGACTTACTAATCAAAGTAATATGTCTGTAATGATAGGGATCGTATTATTCACATCACTTAAAATATTATAATATTATATTCACTAGGTAGGTACCGTAGATTGAGATGTAAAAATATATAATCTTCGATTATCTAAGATGTAATATATTAATAATACATAATATGTGACTGTGCCTGGTAACTTACAATAGAAACATAATTATTCAGGAGGTTGACTTTTTATTTAAATTTTGTTTTTTAGAATCTTGAATTATACTTAAAGACCATATTTATAAATAACAGTAAAATATCTGGTCAGAGAGATGCAGGTTAAAGAGAGTTTGTATCGCCCACTTCTTAAATGATATAATTAAATTTAATTTGAGCATACATTATGGAAAATCACCCTGTATATCCTATACACGCAACTATGCAATAAAATATAATATATTAACATATTACCTGCTGACGTCAGAACTTAACAATTAACACCCGACACCATTTAATTTTCGCTGAACCTTCATGTTTCATTTTTCCCACTAAACCTATGAAATACAATAATTCGTGGATTATTAATTGTACGGTCCATTGAACATAATATATAATAGACCGTCATATCGCTAAAAAGCAAAGGTAGACAATTCAATATAAACTGTTTGTCAAATATATATATATATATTTTTTTTTTATTGATTTAATATTTATACGCGTAATTTTTACTGACAAATCCTAGAATGTCGCGTATACAAGCGGTAGTGTGTTCTATTAAATGTTTTCAAAATATTTTTCTCTATATAGGTACCTAATACTAACACACAAGTACACAATCGTATAAAATATTCTATTTAATAGGTTGAGAGGCCAGTCGATCTATGAGTTTTATTTTATAAATTACTTAGCTGGAGTATAAAAGCACTCTTTTTTGCATAATTAGGAAATTCGCAATATCCATGAAATATGTAGGTATTTATAATTATGTATAAATTACGTATAATTACGAACTATTTAATGTATAGGTAGTTATAGATATACCAAAATACTGAAAATAACATATTTGTTAGGCACTTGTAAGAAGCATTTGTTTCTTGTTATTATTGTCATTTTTTTTTTAACCTAACCGAATTAAAAACGAAATCAATCATCATAGTTACAGATTACACTCGTATACGTACTATTAGGTACGTTCCTAGAAATCTATGAAAAAACCAGTACTGAAATTAAAATTGAACCATCGTGTGCGTTCATAAACCTAATATATGTAATTATATAATGCCAAACGCCCAAAAATTTCTAATGTAAGTTAATTAAGTTAAAATAAATGCGACGAATATTATTGATTCACAAGTACATTTTATTTGGATCTATTTAACTACATCAATACGTATATAGGTAACATTTTTTTTTTTTAAACTTTCTTTACCTCTATAATATTTACATTGCTCCCTACAATCAAAATATCGCAATATTTTTTGCCACATTAATTACAATAATTATACTTAGTTTACAAATATAAAATAACAGTAAAACCAGAAATAACGAAACGCTAATAAAAACAAATATAATAATAACAAAAAAAAATAAAAATAGTATTACATAGAAGAAGAAAATATTAAAATAATGATTTATATATTATGTTGTCTGAAAGTATTTTTTAAATGAGAAACTTAACTAACAACGTAGGTACCTAAAGGACAATCACTTGAGATTAGGTCGAAATACACTTTAATAAAACTAATTGTTTATACTAGTATTTTTAAACCAAATGAGTTAACTTTTACTATCGTATGAACATTTCCACGGTTGTCAGAACAATAAAAATATTTTTATTTTATTTGCAATTTAGTTTATCTATTAAATGTTTTTTTTTTTTTTATAACATACTTTCATAAAGGAAATGCACGTGTATTACAAATATTGTTATTCATACCTTTTTTTCATTATTAAATAATTTTATACTAAAAAAATATAAATTGGAAAAAAATGATTTAACAAATTTATGTACATTGTACAGTGTACACATTGAAAAGGGGTTATTTTTTTTTTTAATTTTAATAAAATTTGTATTATTTAAATATGCACCTTATAATAAATATTACTTAATTACTTTTATTTGCATTATATAAACATAAAATATATGGCAAGGACTTCAGTTAAGCTTATAAGAGACTCGCATTATAGACTCCGAAACGTTATGATTCGAAGCGGTTTCGATGAAGGCCATGGAAAAAGAAATGATTAAAAAAAAGTAATAATAACACTAAATATTTCAAACTCACGAAATGGACCTTGGGACGGTTCTCTCTGTATAGTTACTTTCGTAATTTGTAATAATGACGTGTTTTATTTTGATAAATTTTTTCGAGCATACCAATAGCATACTAATTACTGTCGGTATCGTATCTATGAATACATCGCACGGGGCTATTACCAAATAATTTTCAGATATATTATTATTATATTAATTCATTAGGAGCAATGATTGTGCCGGATCGTCTCGGAGATAATTCGCGTAATGTGATTCCGGTACGTGTATGGCACACGGAAAACCGACAATGTTCCTTGTTATGTATTATAATAACGCCACTGACGTAATTCGTGTACCTGTTGAGTAATTGACGCACCGAGTCCATCTGTATTATGCATGTACCTAACTATTTACGATCTACCTATCTCGTTACTACATTATCGGGTACAAGTAAGAGGGTTCGAAATGGGTGAAAATATGGTAATTCGTAATTATTGTCATGGAACTGGTGGAAATCGCAAAATCTAAACAAATCTTAAAATTAAATTAGTACCGAGGACACGCCATGACTATTTCACGACATCGTTTATAAAATCGTTTTTTTTGTGTGTCGTAATAATTCTAATTTAAGAGCATAAAAAAAAAGAAAGAAAAAACTACAAAAAACTACAAAAAACGAAGAAAATACTAAGTAGCTCATTATAAATATAATATAAACTATAAATGTATACAATATATCGTTAAACGTGTTAAAAGCGTGTGTATTTGTTTATTTTATCGTTTCGCTATGGACATAATTCTTTAAAATTTAAGCCGTTAGATTGACGTAAAATGATAGTCTAGAGCCACGGTCGTATTTTACAATTTACATTATATATACATATAGATGTATAGATAGTAGATATGCGTAGGTATATGATGATTGTACCTAACCACGTAATAGTCAAACTCTTTTTTCATGGTCTACGTTAAACAAATAAAACAATGGTTAATTGCTTATATTTTTTCAGTATCCGGTTGCAATAGTTAAAATCACGTTATCAAAACATTTTTTTGTATAATATGTATATGAATTGACGAGTTTAAAACGTTCGAATGATTCAACACAGCAGAAAACCGCAATAATATTGCTTCGATTTTTAGCGTACGACAACGTTTAAAGTTCATGCGCAATTGCGACGTTTTAGAAAACTACTTTTTAAATCCATCTCAACAGTCAACACGCGATATCTTATTATTCTTGCCCTTTGGAAAATGTTATTATTAGGATTTCGTCACGGTCGCCGCGGTTCGTTGACATTCTTAAACGAGTTTTCTGTTTTTACCAAATCTAGATATAAAGTCAATAATTTTGGTCATACGTTTAGTAATCGAGTTTGATTGGTTTGATTCGTCGTTTGTTCGACGATTCATTGAAATCGGTAGTAAAGCTGTACTCAGCACACTCGCCGAGATCGATCGTGCTAGGTATATGTTTAAAAACAATTTTTATAAAAAATTTTATCACAGTACAATTTTTGAGCTTATCGAATATTAATTTAATTGCACAAACTATAAAGACGACGACCGTGATGATACCCAACACCAATGTTCAAACTCCTTGGCCTGTTTTATTATCTATTTTCTTCTTATGGCCACATACTAGTATTTATCCAAAGAATACGCCTTACATCTTGTAAATTACTATCACTAAATAGTAATTAATGATATAGTATATACACGTACCTATTAGGTATATTAAGTAAATATCGCGTACATATTATTCCTTTTACGTGCATCATATGATTTCAAAATATAATTTGTACTTAGTTTTCGAGGTGTTATTTTAATATGTATTCATAATATATATATATACTTACGATGATGGAGTGCGACATTATGGTTTCTCAAACTTCTCTCGACTTTTAAGGCCACAGATATGATGTTATCATAATACTATAGATTTATGTATAATATTATAATATGAGTATATTATTATGATTATACAGTCTCATCGCGCGTGTATGTTTATGTAGACGAGCCATTTCGTCGGCACCACAGTACACCCATATGTCTATAATAGTATAATAAGTCTTCATATAGTTATGTACGGCTTCTTGTTATAATATAATATTATCCGAATAAATATTCGGCGAATAAAATAGAGCTCGTTTCGAAAGTTCTTCACACGCGTTCATTACAGATGTTCTTGTTCTAAACGTTCGTTTTTGGCGTTTGTTATTATATTATTATTATTATTATAAGACCGTCATCAGTCATCGTAGCTGCGGGCCCATCATGGGAAGACGTCGGATCGAAGTGAAAAGTCTCGTGGACGGTCGCTTCGGACGGAAATTTTCACTTTTTTAAACGCGCGCTCGCGCGCACATTATAACAGTCATGAGATCCTCGGCTCAAAACAATGGACGTCATGCGATTCGCTTAATTATACTTGAATGTGTACATAGTACATGCGTAGTTTACAATATATCATACTATACATACAAGTAATACTTACATGCATACTTCAATTCAGTAGATGTATATTATATTGATGTACCTATCATTTGCATGTATGTATGCATGTATAGTACATAATATACAATATACACGTGCACATATGCGAAGTACACACTGAAAGGTAAAAATAAAAAAAGTTCTTTCATTTTTTAAGACCATATTTTCATAATTCGTATTATACCATGCCTATATTATAAGAACGATGGCGTGTCGGGTATAATATGACAGCGATCACGTGCAATCTCGATTTCCTTGATCTTGAACGCCGCATCCTACGGCCAATTCAGCTCTCGTCTGACCTATAGAACACTAAACAATACTAACTGTCTTCTACGCCCACATAAAATTTTGATAAATTATAATTATAATAATTATTTTTATCGTAAAATTCGACTGTAATGTGTGTCGAAAATCGGTCTGTCTTGGTAATTGCATTTAAACGTGTGAACGCCTCTCACGTCCCTTTTCCCTTGAACTTATATAGTCATACGGAAGTTAAGCTGATTTCATATTTTTACACTATTTTGGGTTACTATTAAAATATTTTCCAGTGTCAAATTTGTTTACAAATACTATTAATAATAATTGTACAGTTTTTAATATTGCGAATACTTATGGCATATTTATATCGATTATAGTGGTTCTCCCATAGACAGCATGGCGTACTATATATATACATCCATGTGCCATTCATTGACACAATAACTTCAAAGAACAAGTTTTATGGTATTTACTAAATTTGGCATAGATATATCGAACAAGTCAATATAAAAGTCTAATTGAATGATATATTCTCAATCGAGTAGTTAAACAAGTATTTACATCATTCATGCGTAATATAGACCACACATCTCGGGGAGATTGATAAATGTTTATTGTTTACTATTTATTTGTGTATAATCAATCAAAATATCAATAAATAATAAATATACTAATATAAGTACCTAATAACCAAAAAATTATTGTAAAAAATTACTCGAATATAATAATTAATGGCGTACTCGATATGATTTTATAGAATTCAAGGTGGGCTTATATTCTATAGAGTACCGTTTATTGGTCAAATATGTTGTACGTAAAAACGGTATAATAAGTTTACTAAATTTTATGAATGTTAACGTACCTCTTCGTATAATTTTCCACATACCATATGCATGATTATAAATACGTTTACTCTGTGTCAAATATTTTTCTTGGGTCCTTCATATAGACAACCATGTCAGTGTATGCCAGTTATTCGCTATATTATTATGATTTAAGATACCTCCTACACTACTTATTTGTTTAACAAAAAGTAATTTTTGTCAAAATATTGGCAAAGAGCATTTAAAATTTCTTTCCACTAAACACTACAAATATTTCAAAACTTAAAAATACAATACACGTTTATATTTTTTGTGTTTTAATAAAACAATGCATCTAAAATTAAGTTGATGCTTAGGTACGTAGGTATATTGTACATATAATAATATAATATTAGGTATATACTTATGTATAATTCCCCTGTTATATCAATATATCGACCTTGAGCAATCAATTATAGAAATGTTTTACGCTTTACTATTTTAAAGGATTGGCCTCAAGTATAAATCTTTTGTTGTAATAATTTGATTTTTTTAAGTGTTGTACGATTACGAAGTTGTGTTACTATAGGTAGTTATACACTTATAGATAAAACAATTTGTATACTTAAATGTGAGTATTTTATGGATATTATATTAATGTACGATGATTAAGTCGTCACGAATCACGACATCGATATACGCGTTTACAGAGAATTTGCAGAATATAATATTCAGTGATTAATTATTCTCGTTTAAATAAAAATTTTCCAAGCTGCTATATAACACGATATTATTATATACCGATATGTTCGCAGATACTTGTATATAGATAACATGCCAAAAAAAAAAATGTCAGGGATAAATGTCGATCGTGACGAAACCCCGCGGTTGCGTAAAACTGCGCACTGTCGAATAATATATTATAATGTATATAAAACCAACTCGGTTCGCAGCACGATTTTGTTTTTGCACGTATAGACAAGACGTCTTATAGACGTTACAATTGCGAGAACCTATAATGTAGGTTCTATACGTGTTGCATTTGTACATGACAAATAATTTAGTTTATCATTTTATTTAAAAATATAATCTCTAATAACATATATACGCGCGGGCAACCGTGTTTATTAGAATGTACCTTGTCGCTTTTTAAAAAGTAAATATTAGCTATAATTTTATATGGCATGATATCCGCTGTACGCGTAGGTGTACTCAATACAACTCTCGGAACTATCATCGTCGTGTACGCGTTAACGTGTGGAAGCAACGTGTCATTATATATATTATAATAATATCATATCGCATGTACGGATGTAAGCCTTCCGAGTTTTTACTTTCCACTGACCATTCCCGGACTAGGTATATCATTATAATGTAGGTATGTTATATTAAGTTCCGATAGGTATACGTACAACTGCGGCTGCAATGTTGTGTTTTTTGCCAAACGATCTGTTTACAGTATTTTGAACGCCTGCGATCCCGCGGCTATACGCGCCGACGCGACGTCTATATTGATAAAAATATATAACCATACATATACTTCACATAATATTATGGTAAATAACTTTATGACAGTGTTTAATATTTATTTTGACGGTAAGTCATTATATCGTAAGAAACTGACAAGTCTCTAGAGCTATGTACCTACATTTACGTAAATGGGTAGGTACCAATAGGACGTACGTAGGAGTTCGCTGTGCATAATATTTAAAAAAAAATACACGCGTCTCGTGTCTAACTGCTAAAGCTGTTGTATTTGCGTTCCATTCGTCCGTTGTATTTGTGTATTACCTACCTATTATTTATAATACATCGATCTATCGACCTATTAGGTACAGGAATGAAGTCATCATTTGTTAATATTTATGCAAATAGGTACATCGATTTGATTATATTTTTCTACTTTTTCCTTACAGAAACACGTTTGATGATATCAAGAGATTTAAAATACATTTGACGTCGTTGGTTTTGTCCTTTATGATTTATTTTCCACGGTTTTATTTTCCAAGTATCTTACGTGGGAAGCGTGTAAATCATTTCAAAGTTACTTCGTTGCACTCGAATGTAATACGGTAATATCATGTTAACTTTCAACTAAATCGTTTGACCGGAAATTTCTTCACTCATTTAGACATAAACAATACTGTTTATTATTTTTTAAATTATAAATGTTTAAATTTAAATAACTAAGCCATAAGATGCTGTAAATTAATTTACTTTTCTATTTTAAATTTGTATAGATATAGTACCTAATTATTAGTTACCTGTGCTTATGTTTATCTAATTGTAAATTATATAAAAAATAATAACAAATAATTGAAATAACTTATAAGATTAGATAGGTGTTAATGCCCGGTTTTTATATTTCACATATAAACAGAATTTAATTAAATATAATTTAAACATATTTTCAAGTTCTATGCAGACAGTGATGATACTATTTAATACAATTTTACAACAAGCAGCATCCCGTGTAATGTTATTAGACTTATCGTTAACTTCTCAGCTCTTCCATGTGGCATTATGGCGTGATAATGCACACTGTAATTGTTATAATACAAGTGTTTGACGAGGTGTATATAGAATACGCTATAATGTTAAAATAATGGATATTAGATAATTTTTGTTCACTCTCTAATAATAGTAGTTATGTTTTCATTGCCATATGGTTAGAAAATACATTATAATTTCATATAATATGATTCACTTCAAACGATATTAGTCGATTGTGCTTGTCCCAGCATGGCATACTTAATACTTATAGTGGTTTATTTGTACATCATCGCACTTTCTACCGAAAATTGAATATACAATTTTTTTCTACTGTCGGCTGATAATAGTGACCTGAGCTGAAAATCGTTCGGACTTGACCCAATCCACTCTCACTCGATCCTGCTGTCATTCTTTGATTTTCCAGAGGTCAATTTGTAAAATTTGTAATAACGATCACCACGTGCAATCGCCACACCTCGCTGAAACAACGTAACGTGACTTCTGAGTGTTCATAATTTAAATACGAACGAAAATGATCTCGATATATTTTATACGTTATATTATAACAATGTAGGTTATTATACTGCAGTATACGTCTTCATACTGCAGAGTAAATGTCGTATGTAGTGTGATATATTACCTATACGTTTTTTGAATGTGGTAATAATTAAAAAACATATATTCATTCGTGATTGTCAATTAAATAGTATTTATTTACTTGTATGTACCTATACACAATATTCCTTTTGTGGGCGCACGTTAGTTTGAACTCGACATATATTCTGCCGTTTGGTAGATTTAAGGTTTTAACAGAAAATCGTAGTTTTCGTCAAAATAACAAAGAATGGCATGTTAGATTTTCTATTTAAAACCCTAAAATGACCCTTCCCCCAAGTAGGCTCGTATTTTCACCCCAAAACGGGCAGATGTTTATGTCTAGCGGGGTAAAAGTGGGTGGGTTTGTTCGTTGAAGGTTAGTCTTATATTAGTATTTATTTTAAGCGCAGTTATTCTCGATACTCCGTCAGTTACAAATCTTTAACGTCTCTATTTTAAAGTGATCACAAAATACATTAATTTTTTTAATTTATTCGACAAACTGAAAGTGTGTTTATTTAAAAAAATATTATTTTCTTATTTCGTTTGATTATTTTAAGACCATGTGTAATTTATCAACTTATACATTTTCAGTATGCTTTGTTTTATTTTAAATTATTTTGGTATTATTAAATCTACGTATTTATAAGTATTTAATTCACTCATAGATTCAATTTATAATGGTAAGTTATATAATATACATTCATTTTAAATATCACATACTATTTATTTTCCTATACCATTTTTTCCTTATGGACCCCTCTTGGCTCGCCTGATATTCAACTTCTTCTAAATTTTAGTTCTTTTTCCGAGATCACCTACATTATTTTCTTAATTTAATCATCTGGAATTTATATTCAACCTATTTTACAAATTCAAAACTATATTTTTACTGTTAATTGGTTTTAAAAGGTTTTAATTATAAAAGCAATAATTTAAAAAATAAAAAAAATTATAAAAATCAGCTTACATATTTTGTTCAGTTACATCAGTTTAAACTCATTATTAATAATATACAAGTATAAGAATAAGGTTTATAGACGTAATTTTATCATTTTATCATAGGTATATTCAATTAATACATAGTAGATTAAATTGTAAATATTATGAATCCTATTTAGAATTTGATCATTTAACCTCATTTTCATTTATCATATGATTCTAACTTTAAAGTAATATATATTTAACGGAGTTTAAAACAAATTATTCATAGTTTAAGATAAATACGTGAAATTTTAGCTTACATAAAGGTATGTTAGAATTAGTGGCCAACAATTTAAAAACTCTCACCAACTGTAAAGAATCGTGTATAAATGTATGTATAATAATGTTACTTTTTAAATGTACATTGTATAACAAAATGATAAGCTAGTTCCATGTAAAATACGAAAATATTATGCAATTTTCCTTTTGTTGTATTAGGTACACACATACATTGGAATTTAAACAAGTTTATTGTTTTGGAAATTTGAATAATACATATAATTTAAATTGTCTTGGTGAGTCAATCGTCAGAATTATAAATTGCACTACCATTTATATATTATAATACATGTCAATACATTACCTCAAGTAGAATATAATCAAAAAACACAACAATAACAAACGTTTTGTCATTAATTTTGTTCGACTAAAGTAATTGTTTCGAATAATGCAATATTATATTTTTATTTCTTTTCATAAACCTGTCTTATAAATCATAATTTATATCCTTGGTAGGTATTATTTATATGGTTGTAATTAAATATTATACTCGAAGACCGAAGTACGTTTTTTTCACAGAATAATATTTAAGTATTTATTGAGTGTAATATTGTACATTTATAATTCAGTAAAATTAATGTATTTTATCCTATAAGTAATTCTTATCCTCGGGAAAATATAGAACTCGATCATTTTAATCACACATTTAACCTTAAATTGAATTATAAATATTCATAAAATGCGTTACGCTCTTCACTCTGCATACTTTCAAATTGTCCATAGAATAAAAATTCGACCACGTTATATATTATATTATATTATATTATAATTTTACTCGTAATACGATCGTGTGTTAATATTATATAACACAATTAACTGTAATTAAATTATCGCGGTTATGTTGTATACGCCACACAAATATAAAAAACATTGTAAATTCATAATAATATAATATAATAGTTGGGTACTTTATATTATATATGTGTGTATGCGCTTGACTACAATTATTTGATTGTTTCAAGCGCGCGTTTCGTGTTTCTCGCGTTAGTCGTCGTGTGTGATAAACAAAAAAAATTATGTTACTTAAACGTGTCACATAATATTTTAGACCAGCACACGACGCGTTTTAAAACAAAATTTTCATCTCTTACAATCTTATGTGTATACAAACACACACACACACTTATTATATAAGTTATCGCACGCTATCTCAATACATTATACATTTATACTTATACTTGATAGTTGATACATGTATAATGCATATAATAATAATAATAATAATAAAAATATATAATATGATCGTCGTCGCCTCGCACTTTCGCGTTGTACGTATTATACGATCTCACGGAGATACTGTCGACGACTCCTCGTACCTACACATAATGCGTGCTTTAAACTATACATATATTATAGCAAGTTACTCTTTACCTATATCATGTTATTATTATTACTAGATATATTACTATATTGATATCGTGAAGTGCACTAGAGACCGCGTGTACGTGTGCAATGTATACCTATATCGGTACACCTGCAGCTGTATAAACTGTAAAAGAATCAGCTAGTAAATATATAATATACCTATATATATAAATACAATATACATATTATAAATTATAACTACACTATATTATATACAACGTCGCGTGTGTCATGCGTAGGTATTAAACCTAATAATATTACATTAAACAAGACGATGGTCGATGACCCCGCCCAGGGTGCGCTCACTTATTGCAGGGTACCCCACCGCGCGATACGCAACTCAAGACATATTATTATACTTATCAAACGCACGGAAATTAATCAATTCATCATCATTTGCATATTACTGTAAATGCAATGTGCATACACAGTATATAGACACCTGTTATAATCGATGTTACGTCTGCAGTAATGTAGACGTCGTTGCATAGGCACATTACTGCGTTAATGTGGTAATTGATTAATTGAGCGAGATTTAGTGTAACACCAGTGATCACTATTTTACAATAATTTTCATCGATATTTTTTAATTTATTAACTGAATATACTCGGGTATGTAATTAAATTATTTTATTACGTGTTATAAGAAATTTTCTTTATGCACAGTGCACACACACACACACACACATAGCTATAAGGGATGATCTGCAGGTTGTTCCACTGTACCATACGTAATATTTTTGTTTAAATCCTCAAGGCTCAGGCGAAATACCGATTGGGGTGAGGTGAGGAGGAGTTATGTTCCTGCATCTATACGTCGGCGATAACGCACACAAAAAAAACCCCGAGGTTCATTACCTATATATAAATATATATATATATATATATGTATTACATTAACAAAGTGGTTTTGCTAATAAATAAACTATTTGCGGGCGAAAAAAAAAACCAATAAAAGACGACTCTTGAATAACGATTTGAAAAACATAACGAATCGCATCGTCTGTCAGCTCCATATGATATATATTATTATTATAATCCTTGTTCGCGTGTAATGGTACCCGGGCCCATTATTATTATTGTTATTAGCGTTGTTGTTATTATGTGTGTGCGGTGTGTGCCGAGACGAGACGCGATTGCCGCAGCCGCCGCCACCGATACGAGATAGGTTTTTACACCACGCCGGGCGAGGCCAACGCGTTTGTGTCGGCGGACCGTGAATGCCACCGCCAGTTGAAAAACCACATCCATAAACAGATAGCGAACAGCGCCGCCGCCAGTAACCGTATCCCTGTCTGGGGCACAACTCTGTTGCAGTCGTCGTCACTTACATCGCGCACCGTATACCTAATATTAATATTAAATCATGAACAATATTTTACTATAATCCACGCCATTATTTATTATTTTATTAAAAGCAAAAATGTTTATGAGTTATAACCGACTGCGACGATATATCTCTAGCGGGTACCTACGCACGAGGGGTGAAGATTTTTCCTATGACGACAAAACGATAATATTATTATAATATAAGTCGAGCTGTTCATGTTGCGCGGGTGCTCGTTGTAGTATACACGGTTCATTTATAGTGGCTTAGGCACACTGCAAGGTGATTCTTTTTCAAAGG
The DNA here is from genome assembly GCF_020184175.1 of Aphis gossypii. NCBI lineage: Eukaryota > Metazoa > Arthropoda > Insecta > Hemiptera > Aphididae > Aphis > Aphis gossypii. Next base: position 15,561,608 of record NC_065530.1, read on the forward strand.
TTAAACCTATCATTTTATCGAAAACAAAAATAAATAATAAACGTTTTTGGAAATAATTTTTATACACACAATCTGAAAAGACGTTACAAAGCAGCAGTTTTAAAAAAATTACATTTTTATTGTCAGTTTTTTTTTTCAATTTTTTTTACTTTTTTGAACGATGGCGTACGTTTTCGATTTTATACTCCAATAATATGCATAATAATGTAGTATTCTGGAAATTTCAATGTATAGGCACGCTATTTAAGAAAATAAAATTTCAAACCAATATCTATACTATTATATCCTAATAATTGATTTAAGTCATTTGATATATTATGTTCGAATGAGCTGAGAACAGTATAACATTAAAATGTGGACCAGACACATTATTTCGCGGTCTGCCGATGCCATCACACACAACTAATATAATCCACCCAAGTTGCTCGCGCCACTCCACTCCGATCGTCTAAACTTTAGACGCTTATAAGTCATGACCGATTGACTATAACCGTTCGAAATTTCACTTCGTATACCTTATTGTTTTACGCACGCTGTATACATATAGCACATCGAGCGTAGCCGTAGCGAACCGCCAATACAGCTCGCGTATTATTTGTTGTGCGCATTATTTACTGGCGTCTTTGATCGGCAGCGGACAATGGCGGCGGGTTTGTTTTCGTACGCGACCTTGTCGGCGGCGGCAACAGCGTTTCCGCCGACAGGCACGTCCGAAATATACGCACACGGCGTTTACCGTTTCCCCATAAAGGGTTATGCACGCCGCGGCCGCCGTCGTCGTCGTTGTCCAGTCATGACCGTTGTACGTAATATCGCGACGACGACGACGACGATGGTTGTGGTTGTCTGTTGACAAGTCTCTGAACAAAAACGGTAAACACTATATAATAATAATATATATATTTTTATATTGTATCGCAGAGTGCAGACTGCGAGTGAGGGACTGCACGGCGAGTATATAGGTCCGAGTATACAGATTATTATTATTTTAGGTACCTACCTATAATCACCCTTCTACAACCCCACTAAAATGCGAATTTCGAGACATGTTTTGTGTTATGTATGCATAATATCGTAGATATACATTACTATCATACGAAAAATAAAATAATAAACTAGAGTAGAAATGCTCATTTATTTGACATGGTTCGAGTGTACAACGTCTATACTACTATACATACATTATGATTCACCGCTGTAAACGTCGTCAAGTGCCTCAATGGATTGGTATACGAATATTATTTTATATTACTGCAGCACTATACAGCTAGGCTTGATCGGCGGATTATAAAAATAGTAAACATGTCACGTGTATTCCATACGTATAAAATACGTCCATTGTCCGGCCTTAACGGGAGTTTCGAATTGTAAATGTTATGACAGATTTTGCAGTTTTCTAAAATGTACCTATTTATTTTATACGTTTATTTAATTTTTACATTTTATCCACAATGCGTTGTAATTTGTAAATACTTGTTAAACATATGATGTTTTATATTAATTAGTATATATAGATATAACAAAATAAAAAGATGAAAATGTTTTGTTCGCATAATTCTTTGTTGTCGATTTTGCAAAGTTAAATATTAAAAACTAAAAAGTCGTCTCGGAACATATTATTTCTTAAAAAACTCTTCATATATAGGTGTTATCCAACCTATTTTTATATATAATATATATATTTAATGATGATTACCAATAATAAATGTGAGTTTGTTTAAAATTAAAGTTAAACATAATTATTTCAATATCCTATAGGTACCTACGTTATTCTTTGTTAAAGCTGTTATCGGAGTATATAGCGCGTATAGAAAAATAAAACGTAATATTTTGAGATTTATGTCGCCGGTATACCTTATTACAGACAATATTTCAGTCGTAAAATTAATAATATGCAGAAAATGTATAGTGCCGATGACCCTTAATCCGAAACGTCATTTAAAGTCTAGTTTTCTTAGAAAGCTTAACGCTGCATTGGATGACATGACACTCCAATTTCTGAGTATCTATTTAAAAACGATAGCACAGACATAATTATATTTTTATCGGAACGGATCAGGTCGTGGTGTCGGGCGAACCGCGAACCACGCGTCCTGGCCGAGAGCTGCGCGTTGATGAAAGTGCCTTCGGATCTCGCGTTACGACTATACACGACGACGAGTGTGTAGTTCAAATCGGACACGTACTTACAGTACAATGTATGTATGTATGTATGTATATACGCGTATTGTGCTGACGCCGTGCTATAAACGGCACGAGATCAGTCTAATCGGACCGTCGCGTCGTGTACGATTAAACGCGCGCTCGACGAACATAAAATTGAAAAAAAAAAACCCGTTGCGGATTTTCGATTGAATAGTTAAGGATTTTTGTGTGGTGAAACACGATTCTTCGGGTGGACAGTGCAGGACGGATGTCGAATTCGATGCCGTTTACGATTCGGCGATGATAAACAAAAACAAAAATAATGTAATATTATATTATATACCTATATGTACTTAACTTGTACAATATTTTATTACATAAAGAAATAGGCTTTGCATTGTTATCGTTTGCGTGCCGCACAGCTCGGACAGTAAAGGTACATATTATTTTATATTGTGTGTAAATTCGTTCGGCGGCCTCCGCGTATATAATAATAGTCAATATATTATATATGTAACGAGATTCAAGTTCAGCTATATTATGTACAAATAATTTGTGATTGTTATGTAAACATGATTTATTACACAGCCACGCTCTAAATCTAATTTTATTTTAATTGAACGAACTAATCAATTTTAATCGACAATTGTCTCGAAACTCGGTGTAAGGATTTTTCCAATTAAATCCGCGCACGCGGTTGGACTCGAGTCATGCTTTGTATCGTAATGCTGAGCTCTAATTTTCTTATCACTTTCGTGTCGATATAAAACTCTTCTCGGGGCTTAGTATTATCTATTATTTTATTATTTTTCATTCAACTTATCATATTATGAGTTTATGTACATAGGCAAACTTTAAACATTGAACACAGACGACCTCTGCTGTTAAGTAGTGTTTACGATCTCAACTCTATTGTTTTTTTTTTATTTGCGTCTATATAGACACATTATATAATTTAATATATAAAATCCGTCAACCACCTAACCTAACTAGCTATAATGTATCAATGTCATACGAAATCACTACTAGATAAAGAAAATACTTTTTTCTTTTTCTATTAATTACCTATATAGCTACATACTATCACAAGAACAATATTTTAAATTCGACGTAATACCTATATTATGCGTCTGTTATAATTATATATATATTGTACTTTGATTTTGATTTTTGACATTATACTAATGCCGTTTTTCAAAAGTCTGTCGCGAATATTAATATACTTTCATCCGCCTGCTGTAATTACACTGTATAAACGATTGCGATCGGTCCGTGGATCTTTCGATCCGTCCGATACGAAATCGATCACACACGCAGAGAGAGAAAGATTTGAAAATGGAGTTTCGCGACAGTCGTGTGACATATATGTTTTCCGTCTGTCCAGGGTCGACGCAGCTGTTTATAAGCATAATATAAATTAAAAGTATACATAGGTACTATATAATAATATATGGTCCGCTCGTTTCGTAAGAGCATTTTTCACGATATACGTATAGCGTTAATCTGTAGCGTAATCTGGCTTCACGAATCGTATTTTAATGTGTGTGTGTGTGTGTGTGTGTGTGTATATATGTATTCACTGTGACTATGTATTAAAGCATGTTTATACTTATATGTGTTGATATACTATAATATCGTACCGATCACGGTCGTTCGATCAGAACAGAAAACAATACATAATAATAAAGTCTTATCGCAGTATATTCAAGGTCGACGTTTGCATATAGGTACGCAAATATAATACCATTTAGCTGCTGTACATAACATAATATTATATAGGTATTATTATTGCAATGACGACTGATGACATTGCGCGGTTGCTGCGTCGGCCGTACACATTCAAAGAGGAAATAGGATATCTCTGAGGGTTTCGTATACACGATACATATGACGGGGAGGGGGTCGCGTTTCTTCCTGCGCGCGTGTCCTGACCGTGTCGGGCACACACGACACTGCAGAGGTTTTATGTACATGGCACGCGTTCACCCCCGACAGCTGTGGTTTTTTCCGAAAACTTATACTGCATAACGCGCGCGCAGGGGTATTGTGTATAGGTACTATAGTCATTCACTGGAAATCGTGGTTTTATTTCAAGCTGCAGTTTCGGCACGAGGGATGGTTATCAAAATACAAGACATAGGTATTGGTATATGTATTGTGTTATTGTACAAATATAATGCTGTTATACCGACTATCGTGCGAGGGAATTATATTTTATCGTATATATAACACTCATCACGTGTGTTATGCTCGTTTAAGTTCGAAATTAAAAAAAAAAAGATATTTTAATAGTTATAACGTACATTTACAGTATAAAAATAGTGTAATATTTTTGTATATACGAATAAAAGGTATACGATATTATATAGATGTATTTTGATCGTATATACATTATTGTACCTATACACGTGTTTTGTCAAGAAATGCACAAATCAACACGCAACGTAAATAACAATATATACATGCATTATCGAAAATAAAATTACTTTTACTTAAAGTCCATTAGTCTACTGCATTAACACGGCCCCGAAAACCTTCGACGAAATATGATTTCGATAATTCAAATCGGTAAACAAACGAAACTATAATATGATTATCTGACACGTTAACCGCAACGTTAATAAGTACCTATCCGTCACGTTTTCTTTTAAAAATAAAAGTTCACCTTTTTGTATTTGAAAACAAAATATAATATGAATAATAATAATTTATTTTCGTAGTATAGTATACAGTATTGTTCATTAATTTATATTAATATATATGTAATTAAATAATTACAATGGGCTTGATAACCCATTTACGTTATTTGCGTTGTTGATGAAATATTAGATACCTATTTCAATTATTATGAAAAATATTTGTATGATCCATTTTAACTTTTACTGATAAGTTTTGAATATTAAAAGAATTTTAAAAAAACACCGTATGATAATATTATGCGAAAATGAATAAAAAATATATCATATTATAATATTATTATTATGATTTCTTCCAGATTGAATAATTGTAGTGGGTTAGAAACTAATATAATATTATGAAACATTAACATATCTTATTGTGTTTTATATAATATGTTAAGCTTTATTACCTAAAATCAAGTTCTCGATTTTTTTCATACTCATCGTTGCCTGTATAACAATCGTTAATGTTTAAAATCCTTATTTATCATCCTATATAAGTGAAAAATCCATTGAAATGCAGAATACCTACCTACCTATAATATGTGAATTGTGAATGTTACGAAACAGATTTTTGTTTCCAGTTGAAACATTGGAAAAAGACAAAATGACGTTAAGTACACATTATGAGACGCGGTCCTGATGAATAGCACATATATATATGACCTAAATTCATCCAAGCAGATGGTTTAAAGTTTTATAAACGAACACCGCCGATCACCTCCATATATATCATAATAAAAAGTATGCTATGATATTTGAACAGCTGTGCTAAACATATGTATTATACATACGCTCCCCCGTTCAATAGTTTTCTATAAAATAATATATGATGAGCAACAATACATGGATAGGGTTTTTTAGCATGTGTTCGAGCCACTCTGTGTTTTCAAATAAAACCAACGTCTAACCGAGAGTAAATAATTATACTTAAATACTTTTATAAATGCATACTGATGATTGCAGTAATAGGTACATGTGATCAGTGTCGGCCTGGCCCAGGCGGCTAGGAGGCGATCGCCTCCGAGGCCCTTACCCGTATTTTTCAAGAAATTAATGAAATTATTTACCAAAATGTACCTACTATATATAGCCCAGTGGTATGCGAAAAAATTGATTGACAATGCTGCTCACTCATCAAATTTATTAAGAGGATTACTAATATAAAATGTACTATACAAAAATCTAGTTTTGTTCAATTATACAGTTTTTAATTTTTTATACATATTACATTTTGTGGTTACATATTGTATTAATATAGATGTTTTTAATCTTAACATTCAATTTTTTTTTTATTAAAATAAAAGCTGTTAATAAAAACTATTTTTTTGAGAGGCCCTTTGAATAATTTGTCTCCTGGGCCCTTTAGATCCCAGGCCGACACTGCATGTGATGTTATGTTTCTTAATAATAATTATTTCCTAGTGAGAGGTTATTAAAAATTATAAAATACAGTGATTTGCAGAGATTGCCACTTATGATTGTTCGAGTCTATGCATTTGTCTAATAAATTAAATCATCATAAGATATACGATTAATCAATAATATTAAAACGTTTGAAATAGCTCTATTATTAAATAAAAATTATAAATTCTTATTAATATACCTAACTTTAATCATAATTTATTCCGAATATATATATAAATTAAATTCGTCATGCATATTACACATACTTTTAATGTTATCTGTTATATAATGAATTAATACGTGTTTTTTTTTTTGGTATATCGTCCCTGTATGGATTATACTACGTCCATTGCTAAATTTGTAAAGTTATTCATTATCATTACATTTGATGATTTTTTTTTCTACTTAACAGTAGGTATATACCTGCTACAGATACCATAATATGGCTATAGGTATATTATTATATTTTGCAAAAACCTAAAAATTGACTATGAATACAAATACAATAATAATATACTGCAGAATAAAATAACTACGCGTTATAATATGTATAGGTACTTTAGTACTTAGGTATGTGATACATCTGACTTTCCAAGTTGTATTAATACAATCACAGTCGTGAGTGACCATACATGTACGATTCATACAATATGTTATAATGGTTAATGGTGGGCAGGGGTTGGACACATGTATAATAATATGATGTCGCATGATGCAAATCCTGATGCAGGTAAAATATGTGCACGGAACAACTTATAAATTCAATGTTTATGGTCCACGAATCGAAAACAAATCTACCTATATAGAATTGTTATTCCATTGCCTGTATATAGAAATTGTTTGTACAATTTTTATTTTTTATATACACGCGTTTCCAAGTGAAATTTGTGTCACAACGCGTACCGTGTACATCATGGATACATGTACGTTCCGCAAAAATAATTACAAGGTATAGCTAAATAAATAAATAATAATAATGATAAAATAAGCCATAATAGATTTATAGTTATGAAAAAAAAAATACGAAACCTATATAATTTAACCTACCATTTCAGTAGTCTATATAGCACGAGTTGCTCATAAAAAAAAAACGATATACCTACGACACGAGTAGACGTCATATAAATTATAATATTTAATTTAAATTTTGTATTTCATGAAATTTGACGTTCATTTTAGTCGTTTTCGTAACCGTGGTATATTATTTTATTATTTTTCATGTCGTAACCGTAAGGAAACTCGTGTTGCGTTCTCATGAGCAAGCAAATGTTACACTTCTGCACAGAATTGTACTGTATCTATATTACTTACTAAACGTGAATAATGCTGATAGTGTGAATCCAACAGAATCGGCTATCATCGCATTCGTCGTATCCAGTTTCACGTGTCGTTCTCGCATCATATAGTGGAGTAACAGAAACTCGCCGACTTGTGAAAGTCAAACACTACTCTTATATTATAGTTTGTTTTCTTTAAATATATATATAACAATAATAATAATAATAACGTAACGCGTCGCGCTAATTGAGTTAATATAGGATTATTATTATTTTAATCATATTTTATATTGGATATTGATACATATTTATAACATAATATACATACCTATATTTTATATATGTATACATAAAACGCACGTCGCACATGCATCTCAAACCTACGTGGTACGTGCGTTGTTATCACGGCGGTATTTAAAAAGAAAAAACACGATCGATACGAGCGCATAAGTATGTGTGTGTACAATGTAATATATATTTGTGCGAAATGTGAAAGTTATATGTACCTATATATATATATAGATATATAGCCAGCCATATAGGTATTAGGTATATGTATATGCCAGTGCGTGAGTTTTTTATTTTGATATTTCGCATCAATGGGGGAAACGAGGGTATATATTATATATACTGCAGGACGACGAAAGAACGCAAGTAAAACCAGTTTGTTTATAAAACTTGTCTCTAGGCAAAATGTTATATTGGCTACCTAAATATATATATTATATTAATATAGCATATATGTGTTTAATATGTGTGTAAAAATACATGCATACACGGGCTATACGCATGTAATATATATAATAGTATAATACATTTTATGCACTATGCGATACGCCAAATTTATTCGTAAACCTTTTGCGGCTATAGCTGTTAAAATTATAATATTATGCGCAGAGACTTTAACGACCGCGTAAACCGCTGTGCTTTAAACTATACTCGTACATAGCTAATAATAATAATGAATATAATATATGTAACATGGGCGTTATTGTTGACAGATCGGTGTTATCGGTGTAATTGGTGAACGATGAGCGCTCGCAGCAATAGCAGGATCAAAAGTCCCGTGGGATGCAGATGCCATTACATACTGAAACGATGTATGGCCATCCATCTTCAGAAACAGTCGCTTGTTCGGTACGTCCCGCAACAAGCGGAAACTTCTCCGTACTGGATGTACGACAACGGGTACCTAATATTCCAGGCGAGTACACTTAATTATAAAAAAATATATATACCATATCACACATAATAATATATAATATTAAAATTTATCGCACATTATTGATTCAATTTTATTAACAGTATTCGGAAATTTAACTTTAATCTATTTAGGTATATAATGTGAGCAATAATTTAAATATTATACTATAATTTTCTTAGATGCATTTTTGTTTTCAATTTCTTACAACTATATTTTACAGTACCTATAGTAAATTATCGTGTGACCGATTCAGTTGTGCCTACTAAGTTTTATAGGTTATCGCTATCATTATACACAACACATAAACTGACATCAGCTCGCATTCAAGCGCTTCTCATTTGAATATTATATTATTATAATAATTATTTTACACTCTTCTTTTTTTGGGTTTTTATTATCATTGTTATTGCGTTTTTAAATCCGTAGATACTATAATAGTGCTTAAAAGTATAAGTACAACCAATTAAAAATGTTTACCATCTTTCTATAGCAGTATATTAAGTATAGAAAGATTATAAAACACAATATGTTTTTGGTCAAACGAATACCGCATAGTATAAATACAAAATATTGTTCTCAATAGATTGCATCTATATATTTTATAGCTCACAGGCATTGATATTGGTCGTTATATATACGGTCAAGCTCCATTATACATAATTTAATATAACTTAATTTACATCTTATAGGCGACGTATAAATATATATTTATCAATAATTTTTAATCTGAATTTTATCTTCAAATTATTCGCCTATCCAAGAAGAAAATTAAAATGAAATAAGTACATGCGGTACATGTATGTTCAAGTATTGACTACTATATTATAGATTCTACATGTTCTACAGTTATAATGAGATTCATTTAACGGACGCGCGCAATCAATATCTATAGAGTACCTATAATAATGCCTACTCATTTATTATTTATTATATTATTTACATTGTTCTATTCTATTCTTTTCGTAATGACTAACAATCATTAAAATACAACTACTGTCTAATTGTGCATGCTATTTTCTATAATACTACACATGTCATGACGGAATTCTTAAATAGTTAAATAGATTATTATTATAAATTATAACGTATATTGTCTACTGTGCGTATCTATTGTATGTGTATAATATAAAAGTAGCTTCCTTGTTATTTTATTCTATCTATAAATTATATATTTATAGGTACACAAATGTGTAAGGATTATAATATTATCGGTGGTATATACGAGAATCCGAGATTCAAATTAATTTTACGAGAAATGTTTCATTTTAGAGCTTTTTGGAGTCGAATCTAAAATGTGTCTGGAATCGAAGTCTCGTAGAAGCGATGCAAGTGGTCAAATACGAGGGATACGTCTCGCCGGGAGTGTTGTTGCTCACCGGTGATCCATGTTCTATGGAGGTAATAAGAGGCGCCTGGTGTCGTAATGTGCTCAGGCCACCGAACAGTTACGTTATCACTAAAATTGGTAAGACTATTCGTACCAATAATTATATATTATATTATTATATTAGCATTACGTCTGCACACTTGTATACTTATATACCTAATGTAAATATATAGGTATGTGGTTATACGTATAATATGAAATTGTATGTACCTAAACTTACGAATTATTGCATACATAAAACGATAATATGTAATTTATTATAAATATTATTACATATTATACTTGGTATGTTTGTTTTTTTCAGGCGACGTTGAAGATTGCGTGGTGGAAGACTTAAACCAAGGACAATTTACGCCGTTATCCGAAGCCTTATGCCTAGTCATACTGGAGCTGACTAGTGCAAACCAAAATGCCACAATTGACACTGTGCGTTCAGCCCTAAAAATATTTTTCTCTAACATACAACCGCCGTCCGAACACATTATCTACGATACGATGGTCAATCTCATGTCTGATAATAAGGTATAATATATTTAAAAACACCGCGTAACACGATTATAACCTGATTAGATTTAATATGACCGTATTAAATTTGATGCCTATAATCAGTATAATCTATATACTGAAAACTTTTCATTTTCATTTTTTTAGTCACAACATTCAATGTTTATACTATTAATTTTTTACACGTTTATCGTGTAATTTATATACTTTATAATAAACATTATTATCAAAGATACATTTTATTTATATGTGACTTTATAAAAAAATAGATTTTAATTATACCGCAGTTTTAATGAGATAAAAGTAAAAAACAGTTTTATTTCGTCAGTAATGTGATTTATGATGAAGAGTATATAAAATTAAAACAAATAAGTACCTATATAATATTATATAATATACAATTTGCAAATCGATAGGAAATTATATTTTTAACTTCATGCATTATCGGCCTTGAATGAAATAAATAGTATCTGATATTGCTTCATGGGATATAATATTATATACTTAACATATTATCCTCGGCTATAAGAAAATTCTCTCATAAACCGGTTTCATCTGAATTATTGTTCGGGTAACGCAGTGTAATATAATGGAATTTTATACAGATATACCAGACCTCCAGGGGTTACTTTGTTGTGACGCCGGAGGTGCAGCGACTTGTCGGTTCAGCGACCGCTAGCCCTGCACACAGCTTGCGGTTGGGAGGAAGTAGCCGGTACAGTCCAAGCAAAAAAGGGTTCTTGATGTCTACAGAAGAAGCGTACATGAAGGTGCACGGTGACATAGAGACCTTAAGAGACGGTGACCAAACTCACCAAAATATACAGACCAATTTGGCAGACATCATATCTGGCGGTGAGTTTAAACATCATCTGATTTTAAAAGGCTAAATTACGAGATTATAAACATCTAATTCCCTGATGTATATACTATATTATATCAATCACTGCAAAATTGCATATTAAGGTATACAATACATTTAGATATTTAGGTATATTTTTAAGATGTGCATAAGTATTAAGTATAGACAGAAAATGTTAGTGTACTGGAACGTCTTAAAGTAATATATATACATTTTTTTAATCCTGATATCTACTCGATCAACAGAATACAATAGTCTTTCATATATAGAATGGAAATTTATGATCGGATTAAACTTTTTTTAATAATATTTCAAAAAGTGCGATAGCTGATAGGCAACTATAATCCAGTGGATCGTAAACGTACTGCGAGTATACAACTATGTATTATTAGTAATGCTGGGTGTTGTCTTGTGCTAACAAAATGGTGAATTTTGGATGCCAAACGTATCAACAACATTCATCAAGTACCCTTAATACGTGATAAAAAGATCGAAAAAACGTGCCGTTACTCACACACACATAAACCATGTATTATTATTCCGACACACGGAGCACCGCCGACATTGGGACGTTTTTGTTGCTAAACAGGTGAAAGGACTAGATTTTATTTAAAACTATACAATATGTATAATACTGGTACGTTTATAATATGTGACACACGAATTACCGTTGTAGAAACATATTTTTCTCACTATCATTAATCTGCAATCAAGCTTAACCCATATAATAATATAATTATATAGTGTCATTTGTTTGTTTCAATGTATACATATTTTTTTTAAAAGCCAGCGCAGCGGCTGACAAACATGAATACATAGGCGAAGTGGCAGGACAAAGCATAGGGACCAAACCATTCGACGTTAAATCCTTACGAGAGTATCGATCCATTCGATCCTCTGCTTTGAACTATATTACCTACTTTTTAGTGTATTCAAAGTGTACAAGTTACAAACTTAAATCTGAATCCCTGTATCTATACATAAACGTAGTATAGTTATATTATACCTATTTATTTGGATCAAACACTGGTGTTTTTTGTTTTATATCTTTATTTTTCCAGAGCATCTACAACAAAAATACTGTATGTTATTTTATATTTTATATAGTTAATTTAATACAAGAACTAAAATTGGAGATACATAATCCCTCAATGCACTGTTTATCTCGAGTTTCAAGCAGCGCATATACACCGTATATTTGAACTCCCGCCATTCACATCTATAGTAGTCTTTACCCAATACATCGTAATATAAGTAATTCTTTTAAAGACAATGTTATGTTATTTTATAAAACATTAAAAAAGTATAATTTTCAGGTATTCGACTAAATTTTAAACTATACCGTTTTTAAAACGTTAATACTTTTCGAAACAATGTGTGCTCGCCTTTAAAATAATAACCTATATATTTTATACAAACCATATTGTGAGTCTATATATAACGCTTGTACCTATACTTAAAGAAATGTCTGCAATATTTTACAGCTTATATACAAATTATTAGTATATTATGTACAACATAATATTATAATATAATATTGTAAATGCTAGTTACGTACTTATGTATACAAACCATAAGACGTTTGATCGTTTGCGCAGGTAATTCGGACGATAAAACGTTGTCACCCAGGCGGGATGCGTCCGGCGAGAGGCTGGGCAGACGTAACTCGCTCAGGACCAACTCGGCGTCCCGTCGCTTTCAGGCCACGCTACAGCGGAGCGGTTCGATGAGACAGATATCGAATAAAAACAAAACAGACGAATGCTACGGTGGCGTGTCCGCGGAGCCTAGTAAGTATGCCTGCACTATAGCTGCAGATGATTCTATATACTAGTATAATAATAATACGTATATAACATCGTCTACTAATTTTATGGTAATTATATAGTGAGAAATACCTATATATTATATAGTATGGGCGCATTTAAAAATAATAACAATAATAATAATACCTAATTATACGGCGCAGTGAGTATATAATATAATATTCGTTGGTGTGTTATTTGCAGAAAAGTCACCGGGTATTTTTTCGAGACTGTTTGGCAGCCGCAGATCGAGTTCCAAATCCCGAAAATCGAACAACTACTGTTGTGCCACTCAGTTCCCTCCGGACGAGTGGTTCAACAAGAGTGTACAACCACAACATTCGATCTCCACTCAAACGGAGAAGGTATCTATACTATAAAATTATATACGGTAGTAATGTACTAATGAAATATTTATTATAAGCCGATTGTTTTAAAAACGTCATTTGATCAACCCGAATAATTTAATAAATACTGAAAAACTAAAATAAACATCACACCGATGTCGTATTTTTATCGTTGAGAGTATGTTATAAATAAACATACGTTGTATGTTAAGTTAAGTAAAATAGTAGACATTTTTAATTTTTATTCAAAAGGACAGCAAAAAATAATTCCTCGTGTTTGTCACTATAATATAATATAATAACTATTATAATATGTACTTGAAAACTATCCTCGACTGGTTTTGATAAAAATTTCAGGAATTGTTCTCAGAAATATCAGGAATATTTAAAGAATAGTTTGAACCACGTTTGAAAATTATCAAGTGTTATATCCAAATCCACCACAAATGGATCTGTCAAATAAGTTTATTAAACGAGGTACAATATAGGAAGTTCATCGTTGCCGATTTTCCGGTAACTGAGGTACACTAAAACGTAGTTACGCTGAGCGTCAAATTGTATGCACATTAATTTTTCCAGAGACAAAGTTGAGTTATATTAAAAAGTATAGGTACATTCGTATTAATGCGTGTACATGTAGTACAACGTTATTATTAATCGCAATTTGGACTCTTATAAATTTTAATGAATATTATAATTTATAAATTAATATAATAATAATGATTTGCTCTTTTTATAGTATTATGGTCACATGATTTCATAATATCTACAATTTGTTTCATTTAGAATTTTAATATTACGTAGAAGGCGATGTTGAAACATGTTAAAGCTGTTGTACAACAGTCGGCTCTTTTCCAGCCACTGATGACTGATCATTTGTTTTTGAAAATTTGAAACGTCATATATTATAGCTAGTAAATATGAAATGTGTTATTTAACAAAATTCAATTTATTATTCAATATTAATTGTATGATATACCTACTTATATACTTAATAAATAATAGTATCTGTATAATATCATAAATAATTCAGTATACGCCTGCGACACTGTAAAGATAAACGAGTCAAAATCTATGTTTTTTTATGCGTATTTGATAAATATTTAACTTTATAATATGAATCTAAGCCTCCGACTAGCCTCAATAACATCATAATTATATTAATTACCTACATCACGGTAGTAACCGTTACAAAACGTACATTAAGATTTCAGTTAGTTCATGCCGAGTATCACACGCAATTATTCCATTTTTATACTTATAAGTAGGTAGGTATTTTACCAGTATTTGTTTGTGTTTGGTTCAATGACATGTCAATGGCACCCTATAATACATGAAGACATGAAATAACAACCAAACAATATTTTTATAGTGTACGAGTAGGTAGGTACGTAAAAATAATTCGTTTTTCGTTTGTTGTCGTAAATACCCATTAGTCATCCATCCAAGATTTAAAAACCTTTGACGGTATTCGTATATAAGACCACTGAGACCAACCTCCATTCATTACTTGTTACTTATCGGCATTTTGAAATTCTCAGATCCAGTAATTCCAGTTTTATGTGCTTATAACACGTCCTATTATATGTTATATAAAATATTCTAATACTTTATTTTACGTCCTCCTCGGTAAACCCAACTAAAACTAAGTATAATAATTTATTTTTTATTTATGATTATATTGCTTTATGTTATAGGGTAAAATATATTCTAAACAACTTACAAAAAATCCATAACTGTTGGGAAATAAGTCGTCGTTAAAATAATCGTTACGATCTCGAAACGACTTTTTCTATATTATGCATATTACTACGTATTTACGTAATTATATCAAATATTAATCCATAAAGGTTTTAAATAACATTGAAATATATATATATACCAAGCTATCTACTCATGAATGAATAATAATAATAATATAATTATCTTTAATAAGGCGTTCAATAATGAGTATACAATTATGATTAATTGTATGGCAGGGTTGGACGATTTTGATATCTCATTGAATTGTTGAATCATTCACTGCTTAAAATACGAGTCACGATTTATTGACATTAGACTTCTACTATCTATACCTACTAATCCCGTTTTAGCGACTTTCATCACCGAAATCTCCAGTAGTTTTCCGTGAAAGTGTTTAATCATTTCTATTAGATAGTAATTATTGTCATCGGGCGCAATGAACATTTTCGTATTTATTTTTATTTGATAGTAAAATTCAAAAGTTACATTATAACGCTGATCCGGTAAATATCAGAGTAGTGTAAGCAATTATTATAGTATAGGTACACTGTAATACTGTATACTATAATACAGGGCCAAAAGATATTTTCGATGTAAATGTTATTGTTATAATTTTTAATTGTAGTAATTGTAACTGCAATTTATTTAGAATTTAACATCTACAATCTATATATTGCGTTAGTGTATCACTAAGTATATAAATGTATACCTATATAAAATTGTTCTGTTAGCAATTAATAAGAAAATAGTCTTTAAATTTAATTATATTTTGAATGGCGCATAAAAAAAACAGAATAATACAAATAGTATTCCCGTTATTATTTACGATTAAAATATCATCGTAGAATAGATAAGTTAGGCAGTGGCATTAGGTTTTGTTGTCAGAACTAAGAATTGTCAGAGGGAGAGGCCGTGTTCTTGGATGTAATAATATTTTTTTTTATGGCATGCAAGTCATTCCTCATTTAAAATTTTACCTGCTATACAGTGACATATAGTACGTCATAAATATATGTATATGTGTACTAATATGTATATATTATAGTGAGTAGGTAGTGACGTTGGAACAAATGTACAATGGTGCATGCCTATATCAACACAACGGAATATTACAACATAATATAATAATTAATGTATCAAAATTTATGGAAGCCGAATACTGTCTTAAGCATGCATACAGGGTGTTTTGCTAGAATTAATTCATTTAAAATTCTTATGTCACTGACGTAGTGACGTGTAAGAAAATATATGATTTTGACGATATATGTATATTATTAAATCATAATACATCTTTTCCAAACTTTTAGCTCATGGCACTCTTTTTAAACTAATAAGATTTTCTCAGGGAGCTCTTCCCCGAGTCTTAACATAGCTAATTATAAGAAATAATAACTATAAAATAAATAAAAACCAGAAAACATTTGTAATGGATAGTTTAAAAATATTTATTTAATTCTAATTATACATAATTTACACAGTTTTCTTTAGTTATTAAAATTTAGATATACATTTATTTGTACATATTAAATTCATCCGATTTTCAAATAGGTACCTATATTTTTAAACCGTAAAAAATTCTTCGCAGAGCGGCGTCTCTATAAAAATACCGCGAAATCCTGACACACTCTATGAAAACCGCTACCATATATAATATATATTAATGGAATAATCTATCTCGCATATTTTAATAAACTTAAATAAGACAAAAATATCGTAAAATAGATACTACTTTTCTTAAACTTTGTTTTTTCTAACTACGTTAATAGTTTTTGAAACAATGTGGGACTATTATACGTTAACAGTGTTATGATGGTACCGTATTACAGTAAATTATAAGAGTGAGAAGGCTAGTAAATATAGCTATATGTATAATAAGATCGCGAAGACCGCCGCACGGTATCTTTATTTGGACATTTTTAATATACTGCAATAAATATTATAACATTAACACGTTAAAAATGTGTAAAATTTTGTTCACAGGACGAGGATCTGCAGTCGAAACAACAGTGGCCGGTCCCGAGGTTGACGAGGAGCGCGACGTTGCCGAGGAAATCACGAACCGTCCCGGCGGGTCCGTCGTCGGTGGCCTGCAGCAGCACAGCTGACGGTTGCGGCGGTTGCCATTCGAACAAGACGCCGGCCGCCGCCAAGAAGGCATACCCGTCCAGCGGTTCGTCCGGATACAACTCGCTGCCCCGCATGAACGGCGGCCGGAAGTCGTCGAGCAGCGTGAAAAACTCGCCGTCGTCGGAACTATCGTACAAGATCGCCGCGGGCGCGGCCAAAGCGGAAGACGCGAAGCCGGACACGCCGACCGGACGCGGCAGCAACTTCGATTCGAGTTACAGCTGCGACGAGATATCCGTCAACGACTCGTCCATCACGCTCACGGTGCCCGCGACGCCTTCCTCCAAGCCCAAGACGGCCGCGGACTTGCGCCGGGAATACTTCCGGGGCCTGAGCAAGTACGGTCAGGCGGCCACCAGCGGAAGCTGCGGCACGGGCGGCGGCGGCGTCCGCGGTAAAGACCATCATCACCAGCAGCAGCAGCAGCAACAGCAACAGCAACTCAAGTACTTCAACCACAGTGCCAACGGCGGGCGCGATAAACAGGCGATCGCCGCGAGTCTGCACAAGTATCTGGACAACGCTTGTAAAATCAAATAACGCCACCGCGCCATAGCGTCATTTTTTTCTTTTCCTTTTATAACAACAACATCGAACAGTATATACGTATAATATTTTCCGTTATTATAACATAAAATAACATATAATATTTAGCAGGCATATACCACGTCTTCTCGGACGTACGCGTAATTGCATCGTATATGTATATAATATAATAAACCTTACGTCCTTACCTATCTACTTATTCTACTTATTACATATTATATTATACAGCAAACGACTTTTAATACCAACACGACGTTTGGCGTATATTAACGACGATCATACGATGATAATAATATATAATTTATACAACCTAACGGTTAGGGTTCAAACCCATTCCGACGCCATATCTCTGTCCCGGAAAATGTTGACGAGGAAACTGCGACTCGATTTATTATAATTATCTTTTTTAGTCATAATATAATAAGGTTTTAATATTGTTGTTGAAATACAATTTAATTATCGGATGCAATTTTTTTTGTATTATTATTATGTCGAAAGTCATTATTAGTGTTGACGTGACGCTATATAAAGAATAGATGAAGGCGAGAAAAACGTTTCTCGTTATTTTAGAAAAAACGTTTTATTCATTTTTAATTACATATAGGTATTTAAAATGAACGATGGATCATTTCAAATCGACGACAATGAGATAAAATTATAATATTGTTACTAATATCAGTAAAATCAATAAATAATAACCACAAAAAGTTATTTTTTTTTTGAAATCGAAGGAATCCATTAATTATTAATTAATGGTAATCCGTCTTGTTGCAGTTTTTTTTTTGTCTCCACTTGATTTCCACCAAATTTTGTCATTAATAAATTTGTCGCAAGCAGATGGATTCAAATCGTGCTTATTAATCGTTTTTTCGATGGAAAAAAAACAGGTCCGAATTTACAATAAAATTTTTTATGCCCTCCTATTACATCAGGACCGAGTACCTATACATTTTCCTGTGATTTACTCACGTGTGTGCGAGTACTTATATTATATAAATATAAAAATATTTTACATTGTACGTATATACCTGCCTATATTTATAATACAACCCGCTGCGTCCAAATCATATAATACCTATTATGATATATTATGAGCTTTTGATATTGTTAAAGGAATGCCATATAACATTTTTTATTTATAATTATTATTATATACAAACTAATCAAACAGTACTTTATATTATTCTATTTTTTATTATATACGATTATAATATTATGTTATTACTTATATAGTACACTTTTAATTTTTCAATATTTAAATGTATACTTCGTCCATATTTTCTTTTTATACCAATGTGATGTTTATACACACAGCTGGTAATATAATATACTCAATGCGACATTCTGTATATAACTGTATTCGATATACCAATATCATTATAATATTATTGTTTACGACTTGTATAATAGTTGAATGTGACAAAGAAGAGTATACTTTGTAAACTTTCCGGGCTTATATAATATATTGGTAATATTATATTTATTTTATACCTAGATATAATATCACTTGTTATAAGATATATAATAATTATTATTTATATTATACTTAACTGAATAAAATACATAATATTATTATATTTATCTATCATATTATATAATTATAACTACATATAATAACTGCAGATATGGAAAAGAATAAAAAATCTATAAAAAAAGATGATAGCTGATAGGTACCGATATTAATTAATACATATACATACGGCTGAGCGGATGAATTAACGCATCCGAAATAGTGTATCTACATTGTAGATTCTACAATAGTTGTTTTACCTTACCAGAAAATTAAATTATTTGTTTTATGACTTAAAATAAGTAAACATTCTGAAAATACTCTACTAATGGTAGTTCTATGGACTGAAAAAAATGTACCAAGGGCTGAATATGTAAGACACTAAGACCTAGTTCAACTTTCATCAACATAATTAAAAGGGTATCTTCTGTACTAATAATGGTACGATTTGTTTGTGGTAATAATGACAAAAGAAAATTAAATATTTTGAAAGTTACACCTGTTATGTCTTTCAATGCATTTTCAGATTGTATAGAATTACATCCACGAAAAGATAGGCAAGACAAACAAGAACTTGTGTTTGAAGAATCTACTCCACAAAATTTTTATGCACTTTTTGGTTTAGTAAAATTTGAATTTATATTAACTGAAGCTTGAGTACCAACATTATTATTACCTTCATAAACACAATAAAAAATAAAACTTTCCTTAGACACCTCAAAAGCTACTTGAGTACTAATATTAATAGTTGTTATATTGTTTAATTCTAATTCTGTAGAAGGTATTATTTCATTATTTATTTGTTGGAATTCTGTGGATTGATTTTGACGGTTGATGGAACGCTCATATATAGCAATATTTTGTAGTACATTGGTAGTTTTTTTTATTGTATACTTTTAGAAATATTGAAGGTATGTATGACGAGCTTTTGGGATCAAGTGACCTATTATTTAAGTAGTAAAATTATTTATAGTTTTGATTTAAATTAGGTAATAAAATATAAGATAAAGAAATAAAAAATACAAAAGAATTGCTATTTTTTCTATATCTCACCTATTGGAATTATTTATATGTTTAATAAATAATAAAACTTAATTATGACCTTTTGTTATTAATAAAATGGGCACTACAAACGACACTATGAACACTAGGACGCCAAGATTTTCTATTTTCTCTAAAAAATATATATATTAAGTACCTAGGTAATCATAATAATAATATGGGTGCTATTTAATTTGAGCATTTTTTTTTTTTATAATAGAGGGATTACATAAAACAGGATCTTACATGATTCTATTAATTGCTTTTATCCACTTTTCTTTTGCCTCCTTCTCATAATCACGGTTTGGAGATCGATAAAATGATAAAATATAATATTAGTAGTATTCTTATATGAATTATTACTATTAACTACACAGCAACAATTTTTTTTCGATTTTATAGTACTCATTATAATTTATAATAATATTTAATACAGACTATACTACTACAGTATTTGACACTACTACTTACTAGTAGTTAGTATTAGTAATGATTACAAAAAACTAATAGCAATATTATTCTGCATTCATTATCTTTAATAAAACATATATATAAAACTTTTAAAACTATATGAAAACTATATATAGTCAGTGTTAAAACATGCGTTGCCTCTGCACTAATATAATTGTTGTCTCCCTAGAGCGCTTGTGGTACCACCACACGCAGTCTATAACATACATTATAAGATCAAAACATTCACCACCTCTCTCAGAATCTAAAAATGTTGAGAAGTGACATTTTTTCAAATTTATATTTTAATAACAATTATGTTGGTTCATTTTATTTTGGAGTTCAAACATCTACCTTCTACAATTAATATTAAGTTATAATACTTGTATATCATTTAACATTTTTAATGTGATTAACAGTTAATTAGTATTATTCAAGAAACTCTTGTTTACAAATTAAAAGTGTAATAGGTAAACAACAACAGATAAAATCAATTAAAAATTGTATAAACTTGAAATTTAATACAAATGTTAAAAATGTAGTTAAAATAGAAGTTAGTTATGTTTTGATGATACTTTGATCAGGATGCTTCAATTGGTTTTTAATTTTTTTGGAAAACAATGTCAAGTCTTTAGCTCTGAAAATTAATTATAATGATTAAATCAAGGTGATTAAATATTATGTACTCATGTTATTTACAATTGGGCGTTTTGTTTTTTTTGGAATCCTTTTCTATGTTTCTTAACAGGGGCAATTCGTGTATCACTATTATTTGTTTTTTCAACAGGCCAATTTAGTACTTTTTGATTACTCATTTCAATATCACCACAATCATCACTGTCACTGTCATCATCGTTATTAGACTTTTTCTTCCTCTTTTTCAATTTTTTTTGTGTCACTCCAAGCTCTATTAATAAAAAAAAGTTATAGTTAATAAATTAAATAACTTAAATAACTTAAATATATTAAAATATAAATAATTCAAGTTTTGAACTCGAAATAACAAACTTTTTATCAGGAATGCGTGTTTTAAACACCGTTTTGCATCTTTTTTCAGTTTTAGAGATTCACCGCCACCACAAGATTTGACACTCTTCATCACAGAACAGACGCTCATCTTGTCGTCATCTTTTTTAATTTTCATTAGCTCTTCAGCCAATGACAAATAATTTGTTTGTTCACTTCCATTGCCATCGTTCGTCGTCCCTTCAGCGGCTTTGGCTAATTTTTTCTTGTACCTACGTACTTTTCCCATCTTAAATTTCGTGACAACAATATTTAAATCACGAAAGAACGTTGAGAATCGAGTGTAATGCAAAAACACCGGAAGTCTCGATTCCGTTTGGTGTTCACAACAAGGTTTTAAATTTCAAATTAAAATATTAAAACAGATTACAGAAGTAGAAATGTCAAAATATTATGTGTACTTTAGTTTTATCGGATGGTACTATTATCTCAACGACTCAACAGAAGATTAGCACAGTCGGTATATTTATGATAAGCACGTGTTTTCAACTGATAAACGTTGGTCGTGATAATTTCACGCGCCAACATTTAAGCATACAAGACTGAAGATACAAACCACTCAAAAATGTTGTGGATTTAAGCTTACATAGTATAATATTATAGTAAATTTTTATACGTATAGAATAACTGTATGATATTTAATACAAGCACGGTTGTAGATAGATGTGTACGATACTGTTGTATCTCAAGTAATTCATCATACAGGTTCTATGTTTTCATCTACAGCCGTGAAGCTACTTTAGTGATTATTTGCTTGATCGGCATCATTTTGTTCAGTCATCTTGGTTCGATATTAATTGTTACCTGTTGGACAATGTCCAATTGACATGTAAATATGTTTACAACAATTAGTGAATAGTTACATCTTAATAATATTATGCATACCTACATTATGCACATTAATAATATATTGTGTTAAATTATCTTATAAAAATAAACAATTTTTATTGATTATAATTTATGTTCCAATTTAATTTACTAACACATTTTCAGCTACCATGACTATTTGTTCAACACCTCTTTAGATTTTCTAAAAATTGAAAAATATGATATATAAGTCACTCTTTTAGTTAATTTTACATTATATTACATATAAAATAGGTACTCAATGTCTAAAAAAGTTTCACTTACTTAGATATTTTGTAGGTATATAAGTACTTATATTACGTATGGCTTATAAACTGAAATTTTAATGTAATGTAGGTACATTTTTTTAAAAAGATCACAGTAAAATAGTAAATTTAAAATTACTTGAGGATTTAAATCTTAAGCATGGATAATTCATTTTTCTATATAATGTATACGTATTATCAGTGGCGGATCCAAGAGAGGAGTAATAGGGTAAATACCCCCCTTCCTTGGAACTTTTTATATTAAAATTTAATTATTTCTGGGGTAACTCATCTGTAAAATGAGTGTGATTTTTTTAAGAACAAAAATGTTGTCATTGATACCAGTTTATAAGAATTAACTAAAAATGGTGATATTAAAAAGCATGAATAGTATCTAATGGGTACATTTTAATTACCCTCTTCATGAATTTCTGATTCCTCTCCTGACTATTATACTATAATACAATTATGATAATTTACAACAAATTTTTATCTGACTCAACTTTTATTATTGTACAATGAAACTTTCATATTATAACAAACTTTAATTTAACAACTTTTTTTGTTCAACAAATTATTTTTGAGAACCATGACCTTCATTGTTAATTATATATAAACAATTCATTAAATGAAAGTTTCATAATATTTAAAAAATAATGTGATAATGCAATAAACCTTGGAATATTATATTATTCATAAGTTCATAGTTCATAAAATATTTTATCACTATTCAGTGTACTTTAGAATCTCAGCTTTTACTGCAACATATTGTTTCAATCTACTACCAATAAAATTTGATAAATTAAATTACACGTTAAACTTAATTTCTTACAAGACACATACAAATTTCAAATAACCAAGATATAATATTATCATAGATATTATAGAGTTAAGTCAATCTGGGAGTCAATCATATTATTTTAAAATAATTATAAAATTAAATAATTTATTATTCATAAAAATTTATAACAATGTACCACAAATCAATTTTTAGGTGTAATTTTTACCAACAGTTCTCCTTTTCTGACACTGTCACCTTCTTTACGTAAAATCTTTTCTATTTTTCCTTCAATTTGAGCTTTAACTACATACTGAAATAATGTTTATATTAAATTAAAAATTACGTATAAATATATCTTATTTAAATCATATTTTACTTACTTCCATTTTCATAGCTGTTAAAACCACTATTGGATCACCAATACAAACATTATCACCAAGATTTACATTTACTCTTTCCACAGTAGCTTGGGTAGGAGCTAAAATAATTTCATTGCTTTCTGTATCATGTTCGTTACTATCAATAGTTTTTTCATCAAAAGGTAAAATAACAGTAAATTCATTTCCACCATCCTATACATAAATATGTATATATAACTTCAAAATCTATTTTATTAATTTAAAATAAGTGTTGACAACAATACCTTATTAAATAAATGTACCGAGTTTTCTATAAATGCAATATTGGATCTATACAATGTACCATCTACTATACATGTTAAATGGAATTTATTGGATGATGATGTATCTAAACTACCCCTAACATTTGATTCAATTTCAGTATCTTTATTTTTGAAACATATATTAAATCTACTGTCACTAGATCCTACTCCGCAGTACTCAATTCTAACATCATACAGTTCTGAAATCAAATACAAATAAAATAACTGTAATACCTAATTATACAATTGTAACTTTAATTTGTAATTATTTTACCTCCACAAAGATTATGTTTGAGTTTAATTTTTTGTACATAATTATGATTTACCCGGAAGCCAGTTTGAGTAGCAAAAGGTGAATATGGATCATTGGTATTAATATTTGTACTAATAGTTTTATTTTCATTATATAATATTAAAGCAATAACTGCCTAAAACAATAAAATAAAATTAGCTTTTTATAAAAAATAATACAATTAATTAAGTTATAGTTAAAATATAAATAATATTTACCTGAGGAATTAATTCAGGATTAGGTAGATTTTTTGATAGAAGAACATTTTTATGTTGTTCTATAAATCCTGTGTGAACATTACCTTTTAATAGTTCATGATGTGCACACAGAGACATTAAAAACTGAACATTTGTCGACAAACCTGCAATCTACAACCATTACTTATCATTATACTTAAATATTTGGTAATGTAGAAAATTCAAAATAATAATTCTTACATTAAATGCTGATAAGTTGTTTTTTAGCTTAGCAAATGCATCTGATCTTGTTTCACTCCATACTACTAATTTTGCAATCATAGGATCATAATGCACAGATACATCATCTCCTTGTCTTACTCCGGTTTCTACACGTACATCATCAGACACAGTAGGATAGTCTAAATACTGTAAATTTCCAGCAGCAGGTAAGAAATTATTATAAGGGTCTTCAGCATAAATGCGTGCTTGAACTGAGTGTCCTCGAAATTTGATTTCATTCTGTTTTAAAGGCAATTGTTCTCCTTCAGCTACCTGCAATACCACTGTTTATTTTTTTTTATGTTCATATTCAAGACTAAATTTATTTAAAGTACTTTAATTTGCCATTCTACTAAATCCACTCCTGTGATCATCTCAGTAATAGGATGTTCTACTTGTAATCTAGTGTTCATTTCCATAAAATAAAACTTATTGGTTGCATTGTCAAATATGAATTCCACAGTACCAGCACCTTCATATCCAACAGCTTTTGCCGCACGGACTGCAGTTTCTCCAAGATGTTGTCTTAGACTCTCACTTAATCCAGGCTATAAATTATTATGTCAATTAAAATTTGATAACTAATCAATGTCTAAATTACTTGAAGAATCTTACGGCAGGTGCTTCTTCCATGACTTTTTGGTGTCGTCTTTGTATACTACAATCTCGTTCAAACAAATAGACACAATTTTTATGCTGGTCAGCAAACACCTGTACTTCAACGTGTCTAGGCTGTTGAATGTATTTTTCAATCAAGACCGAATCATCACCAAATGAACTTAATGATTCTCTTTTTGCTGACATTAGATTTTCAAAAAATTCAGATTCTTTGGAAACAATTTTCATGCCCTAAGAATATTCAAATCATAATATATAAATTTTATTTCACAATAACAATAATAAATATGAAATTTTAAAATATAATCTTACTTTACCCCCTCCACCTTTAATGGCTTTGATCATAACAGGGTAACCAATTTTATTGGCTTGGTGTTGAAGGAAATCTGAATTTTGATCTTTACCATGGTATCCTTCAACTACTGGCACACCAGCTTCAGACATTATTTCTTTTGACTTACTACCATTATTTAAAATATTTATTTTCAGATGATAATAGTATTTAAATTCTAATGAACATTTACCTTTTGATTCCCATACTTTCAATAGCATTAGGCGGAGGACCAATGAATATTATGTTATTAGTTTGGCAATATTGAGCAAATGAAGTGTTTTCTGATAGGAAACCATAGCCGGGATGTATGGCTTGACTATTGGTTTTAATTGCAGCGTTAACAATACGGTCTTTAAGCAAGTAACTGTGTGCGCTTTGAGCTGGACCAACATGTACTGCTTGATCAGCCTTTAAAACACATTTATAAGTAAGTTAATATATACCTAATAATTTTATTATTAAATAAAAGTATAAGACAGTAATTTTTATACCATAGCCACATGCATTGAATCTTTGTCAACATCGCTGTAAACAGCAACAGTTTCAATTTGTAAGCGACGTGCTGTTCTAATAATACGACAAGCTATTTCTCCTCGATTGGCTATTAAAAGTTTGGTGATCCGTTTTGTTGGGCCATTGTGAATATTTCTCACACTGTAATAATACACAAATATTATTAAACTTTTGCAAATACAATTATCTGTTAATATAAATTTATATAAATTATATAGTATACTCAACCTTAAATGCATCTTTATAGATTATATAAAAAAAAAAAAAAAAATTTAAATACGTTTAATTAATAAATGCCTGTACCTTTTGTATAGTATACATAATGATTGGTAAAATGGTAAATATTAATTTATCACTTTTTTCAGAGTTAACTACCTAGGTATAATATATTCCATTACTTATATGAATATAAATATAAAAACCTATATAATAGTAATTCTAATAAAACAATTAACATTTAACATGTTTACAATATGTAATAAATAATTGACTAGGTAATAGGTTTCAGGTAGGTATTAATTATAATATACTGTATTACTACAGCATAGGATAGATAAAACGAGTTTGTTAGGACTCGCCAACATACAGAGAACAGGAGATTCGTACTTATCTTATCTTCACAGGCCATATAAAGATGAACTCGTAATAACTAATAAATAAACATTTTATACTTTGTGTAGGTTCTTGAGAAATTGTGATATGGTATAAATTATTTGTGATTTGTATAGTTACATATATTTTTTATTTCTTATAACAAATATAACGTATATAGGTTACCTATGTCTGAGGTTAAAATAGTCTTAGCGGTTGTTAACCTTTCGTGACGTAATGTGAATAGAAATTAACGATGTTCAAACAACAGAATATTAGAACAACAATAATATACACAATTTAGATCATAAATTGATAGATCCAATTATTATTATAATACCTTCTTAGACTCTTGGTAAAAAACATTATTATAAATTACACATTATATCAGGGGCGCAAATTCAATGAAAAATCTGGGGGCGATGAAGCATTGAAGCCCGTCTATTTTTTTCATGATATTATTAATTTATGGTTATGGAATGTGGATACCTGTTTCCATTAAAATCGAAATTAACATGAAATAATTTTGGGGTTCTAAGCACATGGCACATCCAAGTCCTTCCCCTGAATTGCATCTATGTATATCACGGACTAAAATAGTAAAATATACCTTAGTATATAATATATATGCATATTATGCGTTATTATTTATTGTCTGAGTGAATATAAAGGTAGGTATAAATAAATATAAGTTACAGTTATATAATTAAATTTTTTTTTTTAGTATCAAAACGTCCTTAATAATCGAACTCTTTTAATAGCAATTACCATTAAAATATAAAAACTATACAAGTAATACAACCTATTATTTTTTTTAATGTTATTTAATAGGTGTTTATTATTATATGAATCTACAAAATCTCATGGAACGGTTAAATGGTGACGATCATCATTTTTTACCAACACCGTTTGGAGTTTTGTACTGTTTTTATTTTGTTGGAATTGTCGGCGATGACAGTGTTTTGTTTTTAATTCTCAACAGAAGCTAAAAAGGTGAGCGATCGGCCAACGGGCAATTTTAAAACGACCAAACGACGGGTTCGGCGTATTCGGTTGGCGGACAAATCGACGGGGATTAGGTTTACTGTCGTGTCGTTTTGGTTACCAGAGTTACCAATGCCGCAAATGTATAATATTTTGTTTACTATTTAGTATCTACCGTCGAGTGTGGCCTGTGTGAAGTGTCGTGAAATGTGAATCGTGATATTAACTATTATGCTCAGTTAGTGTTACTCGTGTTAGTTTAAAGTTTTAGTCATTTCTTACTGCGGAGTGAGTGTGAATGTCACTAAATCGCACTTGTCGCAACTCGCAGTCCCTCAATCATTGATCTCTTGTTCTCTACGTTATTCCGGCATTATACCTTTTGAGATCGACAATCAAGTTTAAATTTGGTCATACTCGTTATCTTGTAATTCAAGTTTTTAACGTATCTCATATCCAATTTGTATAAATTTGTATTCTCAATTCTAATGCCGACAGTTAGTTCAACGTAGAACTACAACCGAAACAAAAAAGTGTATTATAACAACGTAAGTATTTGTTTGGGAATATCCAACCAACATTTGGTAATATTATTATTTCAGTACTGTAACGTTTCTTATTGTTTATATTGTTGTTTGCTAAAGGTTTTCGTTATTGACTATCTAAAAATAACCTAATCATAGTGAGTTATATACCAATTGGTTATAATATTACGATGAATTAATTTTCTTATGGAATCACCACTTCAAAATCAAAAACGTGAATGTAAAAATATAAACGGCAAGCTGGCTCAGCTTAAAATAGCTAAAAGACATACTAACAAATATTTAAAACAGCTAAGATATACGTGTTTAGTGATAAATTATAGGCATAGCCTTTCAAATAATTAGGTAATAATATTTCTATTCGTATATTGTTTTTGAATTTATAAAATTCTTATTACAGTAGGTACCTATCTTGAAATTTTTTATATATTTTTTTATTGGATTTTGTCCTCTTATGTACTGCTATCTACTTTCATTTCTGTGTTAGTCTATTCTTGTTTGAACCCTTCTATGAGTTTCCAAAATGTTGGATGACATAATCCAAGTGATTAAAACCATAATTCCAACCTTGTAATATGCAAAAATCTATTAAATATACATTTAACATACACTGTCACTGTTGAGTATTGTGGTAGTATCTAATCCACTTATATTATTATGTTTAGTCCTGAATATTGGATAACCCAGCTATAAAACTGATAGTGATTATCTGTATCCTTATAACTTATAAGTAGAGCACGGATTTTTATGTACTTAAAAGTATTGAAATATGCCATATAATATGCAGTAAAAATCATGAAAATATGCAAAAAAAATGCAGTCAAGTCATGAAAATATGTAAAAAATATGCAAGAATTTTTTTTTTATTTAAAATGTACAATAAAACTTATGATAATTAATTACTTAAATACTTAATAAAAAAAAATTTAAGGAATTTTCTGAATTTAATTTATTTTTAAAATTTAATTTATTATTAAAATGCATAATCATATGCATTTCAAGTTTTTCTTCTCTTGAAGCTGTGTCGTTTATCGGTTAACATGTTTTTAAAGACTGAGAACGAACGTTCGACGTCAACCGAAGTTATTGGGGCATATTTGAAGCAACTTAGTATTGGCATATTTACAATTTATGGACAACAACAAGCGACAAAACTCAGTTTACTGGTATGTCAATAACTAATACAGCAAGAGCAATTAAGTTTACGTCGTAATCGATTATTTATCTTATAACTAAATATGTATATAAATTATTATTTAGTGACTATGAAATTTAATTTTAATTTTTCTACTTGACAAAATATTATTTCATACATTTTTTTTTAATTTTTTTAAATTTTCGCTTCCATATGCTATACATTTTGAATTTTGCCAAAATATGCAATAATCCTTAAATATGCAGAAATATGCAAAAAACAATTTCACCAATGGCTTCAAATTATGATGATTTGTGGAGATAACTGACAAAAATCCAAAAATATTAAAAGGAAAAAAAATATGCAATTGCATAGAAATCCGCGCTCTACTTATAAGTAATACCTAATATTACTACAGATAAATAATA
The DNA here is from genome assembly GCF_020184175.1 of Aphis gossypii. NCBI lineage: Eukaryota > Metazoa > Arthropoda > Insecta > Hemiptera > Aphididae > Aphis > Aphis gossypii. The sequence continues at coordinate 15,592,119 of NC_065530.1, forward strand.
AGCATAATAATTTAAAAATAATATACTTCAGCTATTTTGAACATTCACTGTTGTCTTTTAGCTATTTTGACATTCACTTTTTTGTATTAGAGGTCAAGATTTAATATTAATATTTAGTTGTGCGCTAGGTATTTATAAATTTATAAATATTGATATGTGTTAAATAAATTTAAATCTTTTGATCATCTTTTATAGGTAGGTATTATAAGTCTAATGGTTTGTATTTTTCAATAGTATTGAACAATGTGTACTTAAAAACTTAAAGGTAAAATTATTAATATTAAGTTGCTTTTAGGAGCAGAGGACTTCACAGTGGTGTGTTTGAAGAAAATTCAAGATTAACATGCAAATGTTACAAAATTCTCAGTTTAAATGAAGAAATTAAAATAATTATTTAAAGAGGTATTTTAACAAGTTATTTATATTGTTTATTATTACATCTTTACATTCCACAAAATTGCTCTCCATTTTTAATTAACAATTACATCTTTTTTATCGAATACCTAAGTTTATTAGCTTTGTCCAACTCTTAAAACACTAAGCTTGGATTAGTAAGAATGCAACATGATTAGGGTTGCTAACTTTTATAATTTCAAAAACTAAACACCTACTGAAAACCTTTTTATTTTTAGTCATTATAAGCTATTAGTATAATTTTTAATGTTTCACAAATCATCAGTTTAATATGAATTAATCATGATAGGTAATAAATAAATATAATAGATAACTCATAAATGTTTAATTTTATATTTCTGATCTTTTATAATTTTTATTACTCCGATTGTTTATTGAGATATGTATAGTAGGTATATACTTGTACACCTATATTATCCAAAAAGTTAATACCTAATTGTTGCTAGGAAAACCCTGGACATTTAATAATTTGTGGTGTTCCGTTGAAAGGTATAATTGTAAACTGGACAGTAACCAGAAAATCTAAATTGTCCTGGTGAAACCTGGAGGGTTGGCAACCCTAAACATAATAATATGTATATTGTATTGTAAATATCAAATAGCCATAGTTAATAATTATAGGCCATAATATAAAAAAAGTGAAAAAATAAAAGAGCAAAGTTTACATTTTTATAAAATCCAAAAAAAAAACAAATAAATATTATTATAAATATAAACGTATAAAAAAAAAATACTAAAGAATCATAATAGGTATTACATTATTGTAGGGTTAAGTATAAGCTATACTTTTAAATAATTATTAGGCATTGTAAGATAAGTTTAGGTTATGTGTTTTTTCTAAACAATATTTGTATTATATGAATACCTATATATATTTTTATATTTGATTGTTTTTTTGTACTAGCAATGAACTGTTCCTATTTAATGTTTTCTAAATGTCGCTGATCTTTTAACACATCAATAAATATCCATAATGTAAGATGATGAATAGTTAACATTACATTCTAAATTTTATAGAATTAATATTAAAATTTAATGAAATATTTTAAAAAACTAACCAAGTAATGAACTGAAACCTCCTTGTTAACCCTCTATTGCATTGTTAGTCTTTTTAGACTAATTGAATTTTTTGGTAATTTACAACTTTTTTTCGACCTATTGTGCTTCAGGTGTCTAAAGTAGTCAATAAGTGGTTGTTAAATTTTTTTCATTATTTGTATAGTATTTTAAATCTATTTATTCTTCAAACAAATCTATCGCATGATTTTCTGGTACATATTATTATGCTACTTAATAAAAGTCGTATCTGTAATGAAAATGTGAATTTGATATCTATTTTTGGATTAAATATTTAATTTATTGTATTTTAGACCAAATGCATTGGAAAAAATGGAATTAGCATCATTTTTGTTTTAAATTTGAAAATACTTCATTAATTGAATTACTAACATTACTTGATGCCATTTCGAAATCTATTATAATTAATTTTAGTGATAAAGTTGATTTAACTTTGATTAAGGAGTTCTACATATTATGTTTTTTTGTGATAAAGCATAAACAATAGGTATCAACAAATTACTTGTCAGTACGTGTATTGTGTAAATTTGAATGAAAAGTATCGGAGAACACTTAAATGTATCATCAAAAAACCAATTATTACATTTTCCCGTCAATTCTAGATTTTATGTTATAAAACATATTAAAATATGATCATCTGTTGAACTGCTATTGTACTAAATGAATTGCCTTCTATTTTTAGTTAAAGTATACTTTTCCGTTATTTCTCCTAAACATTCTATATTTTACATTATTCTCTATGTATATAGAAAATATGTATGTATAATTGTATAAGTATTTTATTATAAACAAATTTTGATATCCATGAACTCCGTATACTAGATACGAGCTTATAGCTCAGTTGGTATACATATTGGCTATTATGAATGTAATTTATTGTAACTATGTGACTGTAATTGATTAGGCTGAATAAATAAATAAATAAATATTATTTTTTGCTATTATTTAGTTTCAATATTTTTCGATTCCCAATTTTTTTTCGCTTTTTTAACCAGTTACTATAATTAATTTTTGTAGTAATTAAATATTTCAAATGTTTAATTCTATTTTTTTATTTTTCAGATAAATTATTTATTAAAACCACTCTTGAGTCTTACCATGCCTCCAACACCTTTAGAAGGCAATCAGCCCAATATGAGTAATGGGTTACCTCCAGATGGATCTCTTTCTTTATCTGTTCTAATTGACTTTATTGTACAACGTACTTATCATGAGCTTACTGTGCTTGCTGAATTATTACCTCGTAAACCAGATATGGAGCGTAAAATTGAAATCTATAAATTTTCTAATCGAACACGACAGCTATTTGTACGGTTATTAGCCCTAGTAAAATGGGCGAATAGTGCTTCAAAAGTAGATAAGTCAACTCAAATAATGGGATTTCTTGATAAGCAGTCGTTGTTGTTTATAGACACTGCTGATATGTTATCTCGAGTTGCTCGTGAAACTGTTGTTTCTGCTCGATTGCCCAATTTTCATATACCATCAGCAGTTGAAGTCTTAACCACGGGTACTTTTTCACGTTTACCGGCTTGTATTCGTGAACGTATTGTTCCTCCCGATAAAATCACACCAGCGGAAAAACGTGAAACATTGCTCCAACTTAATAGAGTTATTCAGCACCGAATGGTTTGTAGTAATTTGATTAATGAAATGAGCTGCAAGAAAGTAGCCAATGGCCGTGTGACATTTCGAGTGGAAAACGAGTTTCAAGTATCTTTAACATTGATGGGAGATAATCCAAATATACCATGGAGATTATTAGACATTGAGATACTGGTTGAAGACAAAGAGACTGGAGAAGGAAAACCTTTAGTACATCCACGTCAAGTTCAATATATTCACCAAGTTGTTCAAGCAAGATTATTGGAATGTTGTAGTACAGGAGGTGAACCATTGACTCAAGTGTATATGGTATTACATTATTTTTGTCAATCTTTGCAACTAGAAGTTCTGTTTTCACAAACCAGAGCTTTATATAAAGATAGACTTGAAGGGCATATACATATAACTGAGTATACAGCGGGCAAGTGTCTAGTTGTTTCTTATTGGAGAGAACTTTCACGTAGTGTATCTGAACAATTTGGATATTCGTTAACAATCTATGTAGATGATAAAGAGCCTAACAAGCCATTAGGTATTTTACATTCGCCTTCTCTTGGTACAAAAGATGCAGAGATAACAGAAAAATCAATTGGTACAGATTCGTTATCGATGGAAAGACTATTAGTGCATACGATTCATGTACGTACAAAAATTCGTCTCTCTGAACTTAAAGTTGAATTAGAAAATTTGTTAAAAGATGTAGAATGTACTTTGCAAGGTTCTCCATCAATTTTATCAGTCGCAATACTTAATCCTTGTTTACGTGCTGAACAGTTATTAATAACAGTTGACACACATACGGGTATGCTTCAATGCCATGTTCCTGAATTTAGTCCTCCAAGTATGGTTGCATTACAACAAGCACTTAATAATGAGCATAGTAAAGTACCTTTACTTATAAGTGATTTAAGATTTTGGATTACTCAACGTCGGTGTGAAACAACTTTGCAACATCTTCCTGGAACAGCTTATGAAAGATTACCATTATTGCATCATGCGGATCACCCTATGTCAAAAATAAGTCGCCATCGAATGTATATAAAGCTTCATAAAATTTCAAATATGATATTGATTATTGAGTTTGCTGAAAATGAAAAATCTCCTTGTAGAATTGAGTATAAATTTTATCTAGCTAATGTGAAAAAATCATCAATTGAAGATAATCCTAATGATGAATCTATTGAAGTAGACATACCAAAAATGTACTTAAAAGTTATGACACTGTTGACAATTGAAAAATTTGTAGCTACACATGGTCCATTTACAGCTGTTATTGAAGAAGACCAAGAAAAGATGGATCCAAATAGTCGTAAAAGAGTAATAGTACGTCCAGATAAACCAAGGAAATTACTTAAACATCCTGCTTATTTTATACCAGAACTCGCCCATATTGTAGCCTTATGCGACGAAAGACTACCATTTACTGTACTAGCTCAAGAGTTGACAAAATGTGGCATCAGTAATCAAGGTGTTCAAGTTGAAGCAAATGCTACAACTTTTGTTTTAAAAATTTTATCATTACCACCTCCATCTGGTATTGAAGCAACAAATCCTAAATGGATGTCATTATGCAAGCGAGTTTTGTCTATATCTATACGTGTATATGGTAAAGGCACAACTCGATGTTGGACAACTGAATATGTATTTTATGGAAGTCCGTTACCTAGTAGGCATAGTAGAGAACAAGGAGCTAGACGACCAGTTTACATTAATTATGATGTCAGTGTTGCCGAAAACATGTCAAAAACAGTTGAAACCATTTTGAATGACTGGGCTCAGATTGTTCATTTATACTTTTTAGTGGAAGACTTGTCACCTTACTTACAATCTGAAAAGAATAATTTGGCATCAATGATTAGTATAAAAAGTTATAATTATTTAAAACTCGTTATAGGATATGGTACTCATAGACGGTCAACAGCTACTATTCAATGGAATTCAATAAACAGTAAATTTAACATAGTTTTTGGCTCACTTAATAGCAGCATTAATCCTCATAACTTAATTAAAGAACAATTTGAAGGTTATTTAAACAACAATAAAAAGCTATCATTGCTTATACATGAAATGCTTGATACACTAAATCCCCTTACTGCTATTTGTAAGTTACCGTCAATACCACAACTTTGTGTTTTACAAGTCAGACCACAAGTACCAGTGATTACATTTGGAGTAGTCGCTAATTCTACAAATTTACTTAAAGTTATTTATGAAGGACAATATTGCTTGGAAATTACATTACGTTGGGGAAATTTAGTCAGCATTAGAGATGGTGCTTATAGTAGATATGATAGAACATCTGTCATTTCTGAGTATACACCAACACCTGGATTAAAAGCATTTTTATCCAAATATGTAGACGAGACAAATGTATTTAGACGACGATCTCAATCTGAAGATGACAACCCTCCTTCACCTATCACTATGGATAATGTAGAAGGTAACTTTTTAAGTTCTTCGCATAGAGGTCCTCAGTCACCTGCACAAGGTTTACGATTTCATTCTACTGGTAATACAACACCAGGAAGTAATCCGCACACACCAGCAAGTCCACATCCTGCAGTCGGAGTAGCTAGTATGTCTCAAAATACACAACAGCAGTTTAATAATAGCCCAGTGACGTCCTTTAACTTAGCATCTCCACCATCAGCTATTAACCCTTCCCCTTCAATGTTACCACATCCTTCACCAGGTTCAAGTTTATTAGCTAGTTCTCCTTCCAATCCACTACATGTACCTAGCCCAGCAGGAATGTTACCAAACTCGTCACCAGGTCCAGGTTCAGGATTTGGATTGAGTTCTAGTACACATCCACCGGAAGTAAGTCCATTTCAATCTCAAAGCATGACCTCACCTGCTGCATCTAATTGGCCTGGTTCTCCTGGTTTACCTCGGTTATCTCCAGCCAGAGCTCAGGGACAATCACCTGCAGGACATTCTTTACAAAGTCCTGATCATAAGAGTGGATATGGTCATACTTCTAGAGTGCTTCCTCAGAAGTCTTGGGCTGGAGCAGTTCCTACTATTATTACTCATGAAGCATTGAACGCATTATGCACACCAACTGCACATCCACAAGGGCTTCCTGCTCCCAAACAGTGCCCTCTGGAGAGATTTTTAGGTTGTGTTTATATGAGAAGAAATCTACAAAGATTTGTTCAAACTGAAGAAAATCTAATTGCTTTGAGTTCCTCTGAGCCTGGTGTTGTAAATTTTAAAGTTGAAACATTGCAATGTCGAGCTTTTATTAATATGCAACATTTCCAGTCATTACATTTAAAAATATCATGTAATCCAGAACAAAAAGATCCATGGAATGTTGAAGAATTAAATATTTTAGAAAAATTTTTTGAAACTAAAGTAGCAATACCACCATGTAAGCCAAATACATTACTTGGGTTCACTAGAATGTTGAATTGCCCATATACAGTACTTAAGGACTTTATTCAAATAATCAAATTAGAAATGATTCCTGGTCTTATTCAACAACAACAAATGAAATGGACAGTTCAATGGTGTCTAAGAATACCACCATCAGCAACTCCAATAGTACCAGTTGGTAAAGAAGCCCTTTTGATTTGTAGAAATAAAATTTTATTTTTCTTACAAATCACTAGAATTGGAATAGCATACAACAGCAATGAAGTTCCTTCATTAGTCTTGCCCCTGGTTTATGATACTGCTACTAATCTTACACAACTGGCTGAAAAGAGAGATGCTGGTCCAGCATCAGCCATATCTGCTGCTAGTCTTCATATGAAGAGGTTTGCTGAATTCGCTCTTAATCATAGTGAATGTTCTATTTTCCCAGCCATTCGAGATTTAATGACAAATTTTGTACTACCATCTGAACCTCAACCTCAAATGTCACCTGCGTCCATGAACATGCACCCACAAATGACTCCTGGAGGTCCAGTCCCTTCACCGTTAATGGGACAACACATGATGAATCAAAATCCTAATATGGTTGGTCCAAATCCTAATATGGGAGGTCCAAATCCTAATATGGTTGGTCCAAATCCTAATATGGTAGTACAAAATCCAAATATGGTTGGGCCAAATCCTAATATGGTTGGACAAAACCCTAATATGGTTGGACAAAACCCTAATATGGTTGGACAAAATCCAAATATGGTTGGACAAAATCCAAATATGGTCGGACAAAATCCAAATATGGTTGGACCTGGATGTAATAACTATGGTAATGTACCAATGTCAGCTATGGGACCACAACATGGTATGATGCCAAATCATCAGTGACATAAAGCTTATTATTTGACGTAGTTTAACTTATTTATAAAAAAAAGTTAAATTATGTTACTTTGTAAAAGTATTATAACATTATTGGCAATTAGTTATTATATGTACCTACTATAAAGTTCTGTAACAAAGATTTAATGTTTTTTAATTGTTCCCAAGCAAATTTTGAAATTTTTTTTAAGATAATTATAGATGTATTGAAATTTATTCAAATGGTAGAAATAAATGTAACTATTGTACAGCTATTTGAACACTACAAAATATTTATTATGTGTTTATATATCTATTTGTAAGTATTAGGAAATGATTATTATATTTTTTAACTTAATCTTCAATACTCATAATAATTATTATGAGAAATGGTTCCAAAACCAATACTATAGAATTCATTTTAATCTTTTTTTTTTTTTTTTTTGTTAAATTATGGCGAGGAAATTTGGCATCTATCTTTAATTTTTAAAGTTAAATACTTTGAACTATTAATATATTGTGGTAGTATTTTACTTATAATAATTTATAAACATTTTGTAATTTAAATTAAGTCATGAGAAAACAATTTTTATTTATAATAATAATTACTGGGTTATTTAAAAAATATATGATTTATCAATATTTATAAGTACTTGTTTTTGTTTTTATTTAATTTAACTATTGATTGTTATTAGCATTTTAAATTGTTATAAAGAAATGATGTTTTTTTTTTTTTTAATTGTAGAATTGAAATTGTTTTATCTGAAACAGTGAAATTTTGGAGTATTAATAAATAAATTGTAATAGGTAGTAAAATGTAACAATTTACACTTAGACATAAGTTACCTTTATCAATTTATTTGTCATTATTATTTATGTATAGTTAAAGACAGAATGTCAAGAAAGACGAGAACGATTAGTAGGTAGTTAATAATTTAAACTGTACCAAATGTTTTTTTTGTATTAAATTAAAAACGGAACTTTAAGAGTGATTTTAGTTTATGATTAAGATACAATATTCTATATTCCTGAAAAAAATCTCTGATAACTGTAGTATAAATAATGTTTTTATTAACTATTATGAAATAAGTAAAATAAATATATATATAATTAAACAATATATGGTTGTAGGGCACTTAGTACGGCTACCCAGAAAAACTTGGATACTGTGGATAGTTATTAGTTTGTATTATTTCAGGTAGAAAAATGGATACATATCACTATATCAGTATATCACATAATCTGTTATACAAAACAGGTAGTTAAAAGACATAAATAATAATAATAATATTTATGATAATAATTTGTGCTATATAAATGAATTATAAGTCATAATATATAAATTAAAAAATTAAAAGTAAGGCAAATTATTTTTGTGTGTTTGTTATTATTTTATTTTCGTGGTGTGTACATGCTTCGTGAATTGTTTTTTGTGTATTTTAGTTTTTTTTTTTACATTTTTGTTGGATGACTAGCATATTTATCCAATTGCAAAGATCGCAAAACACTCCAGAAATTTTAATTAGCCGACCCATCTAATTTATTGAATGAACTGTTCCATCCAGGACCGCATTTAAGATTTTGGCGCCCGGTACAATTGTACCCGTTATACCCCCCTAAATGCGGCCCTGGTTCCATCCTTCGCTAAAATTATTTGTCCTATGTGAATTATTAATCGTTTGGTGTTTGACATTCCAAAGTTGAAGAGAGAATCTAGTCAATCTAGGTACCTATACTATTCTTTCCATTAATATTAATATTAATACATTATTTTTAATTACATTTTTAATATTAAATACATTAATATTGAATCAAAATAAGATATTATATTTCCTGGGTTATTACGGTATAAAGTTCCACGATCACTTTTTTATCAATTTATTTTCACCGAACTAAGTGATTTCGATTCCGCGGTACTTATGCAACTCAAATAATAGATAGTACAAAATATAGTGTCCGTTTACCTGAATAATATATATATTGTATATTGGTATATTATTAGCGAGGTAGGATACCTTATATTTGCCTAATCGTCAGGTAAATTCAGAAGGTAACTAGATGAAATCACCTTATATATATATATATATATATATTATATTAAAATCGGCAAAGCCCCCACTACCCCCAGAACTTTCCTCTGGAATTACTTCAGGGGAAGATGAAATTACCTACTCACGATTAATCACTATTGTATTAACATTTAACGCTCAATTAAAATTGTATTCACACGAAAGTTTGCAGCATACCACTGAGTTTATATAATTTTTTGAAAATTATCTACTATCAATACCTATTAAATATCAATGAATTGAATAACATCAATAAATGAATGTATCTTTGTCACAATTTATACTGTTTAATATAAAAATATATTGTGTATATAAATAGTAATCTTATAGGTGTAACTGGTGTTACCAAAAACCTAACCTATTATGATAAGAATTAATCAAAAAAAAAAAAAAGAAAATGGATAAATTTTTTTTAAAGATATTGCAGGTTGTATTGTATAGCGTCGCGGGACGTCAAGATTATCGTGCGATTCGGTGTACCGTACACTTGTTGTATCGGTGGACGGTGAAGGTTAAAATTATCGCGTGCAAGCAGTATTTAGGTACTGATCTACTGATGTTGTAGATCGACCTTCAAGTACCTATAGATAATATAAGTATACAGTATACTCATATAATTTTTTTTTTGTTAAACCCTTTCCCAGCCACATTCGTCATTTTGCACTCCAATGCGTTTATAATATAATGTTATGATGTCATGATGATAATATTATGACGTATACTATTACTGTAATACTGTTTAGGTGTTTTATTTGATGTAGTTACCTATCTATTAATGCGTTTTGCAACCAGTGACGGATAGTCGTGTCATGGGGACATGGCGATTTTCCCCGTGGGCACCGAGTGTTGAGTGACGACGGTGTTCATACATATTTTGGTACACACATTCGAACAATAACGGCGGGTCCGCTGTGAATTCCCATATTTTTAATTGTTTATGTAAATTCCAGCACGGGTATAATTTTATATACATAGGTACGCAAATTGCGACCCGGGATATATTTTATATAATATATGCAAATTGTGGCATAAATATTTTTTATTCATAGGTGGGTACGTAAATTAAGTCAGGAATATTTTTATTTTCACAAAATAAATATTTTCCTTCCCATATTTCAGACTTAGGACTGCCAATATAATATTGCAGTATGGTACGGTCAGAAATATTTGTTTTGCTGTTTAATGTTTATGTTGTACAATATGATGTGCCTACCTAATTATTTAATATATTTTATATTTTAATTGCAATTTGTTCATTTTTTTTTGTGTATAATTTATGAATCTTATTGTACCTACTTTTTTTTTCTAACTTTTCAAACTAATATACCTATCTAATATCTAATATGTACCACTTTGCATGTTTTTTTTCTGGGACATGATTTAAGTATATTATATTTAGAAAATATCCAGATCGCAATTTATTATGATAGTGTTTGTTATCTACCTACTGAAGTTTTTTTGAGTTTTTTAACATTCGCGACTGTTGCTCAATTTGATCACTAGTTAGCGTGGTCACATACGGTTTTTTTTCTATTAAATATTAATCTATTATAGGTATAGGGTAGATACTTTTATAATTTTATTATTATCTTTATCGATATCATCATTATTTATAGAATCATTCTCATAATTTTGTATACCTACTGTTATTAAATAAATCGTTTTATTTTTTTTATAAATAGGTAATAGTTTAAAACTCTGCTACCTCTTCAAGTGTACGTAATTATCTAATAATAAAAATGTTTAGCTAAATAAAAACATTATTTATTTCATAAAATACATATAGATACCTAATTATGTTCTAAATTCAAATAGTGTTTTAAAATAGAAATATAACTTAAAAAGTGCTATAATATAGTTACGTATCAGAAATTTTCTAACTTTGAAACATATTATTAAACTAATTTATGTCATTTATAATAAGTTGTAAACTATTTTTGTACGAGTAGGTACCTACCTATGTAACAAACGATCAAAGCTGCTTTTTATAAAACAAAAATTACTCGAAACTATGAAAATAGTTTTCACAAGAATAATATTTTACGATTATGATTTTGAGAGTTTTCGTCTTTTCAAGGACAATAAACTTTTTGTTTTTAGTTCGTTATGATTTTGTATAATTATTAATTGTTTCATGTATTTAGCTACACATTATAAAAGTTCATAATTTATTGTAGTATGATTCGATCATTACATTTTGATGTATCTACCTTTATAGATTAGTAATAAATTAGACCTATATTCAATAGTACCTAATCATTAATGTTATGTCATGTGTATTGATAAAATAATAATATAGGTGATAGTGTGGTACCCGCTACTATTACAATATAGGTCCATTTAATCCAAAAATGTTAAATTTTTAAATAATTAAAACCGTAATTTTAAAATAATTTATTATTATACTATTACTTAATTTTTGAAAAGTATTTTTAATGTTTACCTATTGATTATTATAATAATATTCGAGTTGTTTTATCTTTTGTATTTTCATAATTTAATGAATTATTCCTCGATATTTGGTTAATGGTTATACAAATTTGAAATATTAATTATTATATTTTATTGTTATATAGGTATATGTATAGGTATCTAACACAAAGAATCAATAAATAAGTATACAATACAACAGGAAAAAGTTCACATATATTGTTTTGCCAATAATATTTGCTATGGAATATAAATTAGTAATAGTTAAATGTGCGCATCTGTAGATATTTACATATTAATAATATAATGCGACACCTACGCATGAATATTAAAATGTAAAAAAATAATTATGTTCCTTTTCAAAAAAAAATTGTTATTAACAATTTTATATGATAAGACAGTGAATAAATAAATATTAATAAGGGTTTTAGTGTTAAGTCCAAGTATCAAAATAATTATCTAAATAAAGATACAAAATGTAATTTTTATCTAAATCAATATAAACAAAATATAGTTCTTAATTTCTTATCTAGAAAATAAAAAGGGTAAATTTTATTGTTTACATACCGATAACAATTTAAATTTAATATACAGGTACTAATATTAATATACCTACCTATATACAAGTTAGGAGAATCCGTCTATAGTAAAAAAATGATAAATCCAACCGATTTTTCGCTTCAAACGGAATTTAAGATAATAAAAAAAAAACAATAAAATATAATATACATACCTAATAATAAGTTTTGTATGGAAATAGTCATTATACGCACCATCGTGCAAAATAGATTGTGGAGTGTGTTTTTGTTTAGTTTCTACCTATTTGATAAAATGAAATCGATTATTAGATTTTGAAAGAATAGAGAGGAAACTTTATTGAGTTTACAATGATATGTACCTACTTTTTATTTTTATTTTACACAATCCTTATTAAGTTTAGATTTTTTAGAAAAGTAAAAGCGTTCAAAAACTTTCATGCTAAACTATTTATGATACATTTTATAAATACCTTAGTATTAAACATAATCAAATAATTTATCGACCGACAACCACTACCACAAGTCCACGAACAATAAACATTATATTAAAGCAAATGAATAGGTAATTTACTCAGGCGTGTAATATTTGTACGAGTAATGTACCTATACCTATGTATAACCACATCAATGTTGTACATATTTATAATAAATATACAATAAGTAGGTAATATGTATTAATAAGCAGCAATAACTTATAAAGTAAGAAGTATGTTTACTATGTTATATGGTAATCTGTGTATTCGTGTATAGGTATGTTGGCATATCAACTACTATTGATTACACATACATGTAAATCTATAATCACAATTATTATAATCCATTTACCCATTGCGTAGCCAGAATTTTGTTTTAATGTTGTTTTTTTTTAAAGAAAGCTCATTGTCTTACAATTATCACAGTTGTCATACTCGTTTTATTTATTCCGTACATGTGTAAGACGGAGTACGAAATATGTCGAAATCGCGAAAATTTTTAATTCTAATTATTGTGAATTTAAACCTTCCAGGGATCCACTAAAACACAAATAAAATAATTTCATCAAAATCGGTCCAACCGTTAAGGAGGAGTTCAGTGACATTGACATACACTCACAAACTGAAAATTATTCAAAGATTAGTAGATTTTGTTTCTCTAATATATTTTTTCATTTTAAATAATTCAGTAATAGTCAATAATAAATTATAAATTTTTAATAATGTAATAATAATAATTACATATTTTTATTATTTTATAGTTATTTTCTATATTATAGTTTTAGAAATTGGCAACTGTTTTTCCATAGTTATAACGCATAATTTTTGTTTTTATAGAGTATCTATATTGCAATCAAAGTTTTTTTTTTAATCTAAATTTTTGGATTGTTGGGGTATTGTTAATATCTACTATTGATTTTAAAACAAACATCTATTGAATTTATATTTGATAAACATTTCTAAAAATTTAAAAATATTAAGATGCAATTCATACATTTTTTTATTGAAACGAGCATGTAAAAATTCATAGTTATTGGTGATTTTCGTTAAATTTTTATTATAAATATAAAAATTTTAAAAATAAAAATTTATTTAATTGATTATTATTGTCATATACGATCACTTTACAACGTATGTAAATTTGGTTTAAATGTGCAGTCGGAAAAGTACCTTTTTATTTTGATACAGATGGTGTTTACTACAAAATTAATTAACTTTTTTTAGCCACAAATGCATAATGTTCGAACAGTGAGTTTTTTTTAATTTTCCTGGAATCTCGGAGATGGCTGGTCTTTACACTACCCCAATTTCGAGGTACAGTTATCGCCCTGTCTGTGTATTACCTATATATAGAGTTCAATGTCCCTGGAATGTTTGTAATATATTATTATACAAATCGTTTTAAAATATTACGCTTTGCATCAAATTGTACAAATAATAATACCACTATAATCATTATATTGTTTCGTTAAAACTTAAAATAAAAATACATTAAATGTATACATTTTAATATTTAAGGATTGTATACGTATATATTATAATTGTAGCATGTGCATTATCACTCGCGTACTGAAGATTAAAAAATGTTTAATTATGTAATTCTAAATAGGCATGAAGCATAAACCTCGCGGAAAATAATAAAAAAGCATACGATTTTCATACAAAATAATACGAGTGCTACGATAAGAAAAATAATTGGACTAAAAGGTATTCCCTTTTTCAAAAAAAGAGTAGTAAAAATTCAAAGTATAAAGATAATAGTATATAGATTTTAAAATAATACATACAATAGTAATGTATTTTGTTGAACATTAGGTATGTATTATAATATTACTATCAACAGTATCAACTTCAATTATTTAGTTTCACATGTTACCTAACTGAAAACTCGTTATTACGTAAATACAACTTTTGTTCTATGTACACACGACGCACTGTTATATACATAAATAAAAGTTGGTAAAATATTTCAAATTATTACGAGAGAAAATTAATCACGCAGAAAAATAAAATTCATTAATGTATATCTATGTATACAATTAAACATAAAATATCAGTCCAAAAATGTAGGTATTATTCTTATAACATTTTTGTTTTAATATCTACCTATATGTATGTATTGCACATAAATAAAGCTAGAGCAACTATAAGGCCTACAAGAGGAAGACCAAAAAAAAATGACGCATGAATGGCATACACAATAGTAGTACTTAAAGAAATTAAAAATAAGATATACATAATGGGAGGAGACTGATAGTAGTGGCTATACTTTTACAGAGTTTTGATAAGTCATACGATGAAGGTGATATATCTTAAAAATAGTTGTATATTAATAAAACTATAATGGTGTGTCATAACTCATAATTTTACAATATTGAGATCTAATTAATATTATATATTTTTTTTTTATACTGCTCAATACATTTTATCATTCGTTGAACATTTTTTTAGGAAATGTGTTCTTAAAGTATATTAGACTCATTTACCTATATAATTTAATAAATGATATAGACTGAAATAGTTATGCCCACTATAGAAATAAAAATATTTAATGCACAATTTACTATGTCTATTCTTTATGCTACTTTTTCCTTTGGGAAAAATTTACAATCGTTCATTCATATAGTATTACAATGGCGTGACTAGGGTGTGATTAGGTTAGGTTAGGTTAGATTGGGCTATTGGTTTTATAGCCTAAACGAAATCCTTATTAGGTTTGAATAGTTAAGTATATTGTGCTATATTATTCTGCATAATAAAATGTAAATGTTATTTTTAGTCATTGAAAAAAGTTTTTTTTCAAAGGTAAAGTTACTGTTGTCGCTAGCCGCAAGTTTAAAGGGGTGAAGACATTAACTGACAAAGCATATTTTATGTTTTTACCCAAAAAAAAAAAACTCAAGATAAAACTTAAATATGTCATCATCTCGTTTTTAAGCAAGAAATAATATTATGTATAATGTATATAGTATTATGTACCTATTATTATCATTAAAATACTATAGGTTAGGTATTATTATTAAAATAAAATATAATTTGAATTCATAGTAGAATTGACCATTTTATTAGAAAAAAAACTATGGTAAATTATCAATTTTGAAGGTATAATTGGAAATACTACTTTTTGTGATTTTTTTAGTCAAGCATTAAACTTTTTAACGATGACGGAAGAGTAGTTACAATTTTTAAGAGAGGATGATGCGGCAAAAGTCTAAATACGAACGGAAGGTAAAATACCATCACAATATCCCTGGTACATTTTTTATAATAATATCTTGTATTTTTGTTTGTTGTAGTCCATACATTTACACAAGTTACTATTTTACAATAATAAGTGTCGTTTTCTACGTGATGCTTATTACTTTGATTACTATGCCAATTTTTCGGTACACACATATACATGCATTACGTTGAGGTTTAAAAGTTAAGACTAAAATATTTAATTTGATATTCAAGAAAAACCATAATTTTATCATGATACAAATGTTTAGGTACATAAAAATATTACTTAGCTTTGACATCGGAGTTCGTGTTTCAACTAGTTAACTACGATAAAATGAAATAGAAATAGAAATAGAATCGCTTATCATAAGTTTTAATTTAATTGCAGTAGGTACATAATATTATACTAATTCCCTTAGGCGTTTATGGGAAAATGTTTATATAATGTTACAATGTTTACATGTTTACAATAAAACGATTTTATTCTCTTTTACCCTTTCTGAGACCTGAGTATGACAGCACTCTACAGCTACGTATCATAATTGGATATTCTCAAACAAAACAACGAAGGCGTTATTACTTAATAAGTTTTACTTTTTTAGTTTTGAAATTTTGACGCATTTCGAATTGTGGCACAGAAGATATGTTTATCGTGACGCTTAACAGTAAACAATGTTATATAATGAATGTGTAAAAAACTAATTCTTTATTACTTTGATAGGTACGTACTTTGAGAATAAAAATAACAACGATGTATTTTTAAGAGGATCTCAGAGGCTAGCGCATTATATTTGGTATTATTTCTTTGATCCACCCGCAACATGATAAATTTGCGTTCAGTTGAACGACTATTGTGTTGCTTTAACTTAAAACTATTTACGAAGAGTACATATAAATCTGAGAAATATTCAAATGGTACCGTAATTTTCAATGAAATAATTGTTTGGAGAATAATTAATTTAAAAAAATATGATAATTAAAAAGAATTATAGTTTAATAACGTATACTATTTTTACGGAATAATATGATTTTGAATGTTGTTTTTTAATATAATTTACGTCTTGGGAAAGCATAAAACCATAACATAATGTTTCACTAGCTTAATGATCCATTCATCTATTAAACAATAATATGGTATATAACCGCTTAATGTTTAGATTAAAGACATCTTATACTCTTATATTATTATAGCAACAAAGTCTTAATAGTTTACATATATATATTATTTTAATTTGTATTCAATGTGAAAATTGTTTTGTAAAAGATAATGAAGAAAAATATTCATTAAAATACGACTGTAGACTTCATTCGAAGAATTATGTGTTTACACATACACACACACACACACACGCACACATACAGAAACAAATACCTGTATATATTATATATTGATTTTATTTTTAAATTAAAAAAGACCTTCGTCAAGAATAAAGTGTCCGTTTTAATTTACGTAAAAAGCGGCAGTCCGTCTAATAAAAAGTAATAATAACAATAAAAAAAAAAAAACTAAAGGGTTGGAAATTTCTTGGTTCTATTTTTCGTTATAAACTATGTCTATTGTATATAAGACGACGATTTGATTATCACAAGAAAGATTTTCGCATCTCTGCTAGTTAATTTTTAGTGGACACCATATAATATTATATTTATATGATTCAAATAATACCTAATTGTATTAATATTTAATGTATAAGTGCGTCTATACTGATATATCATATGGCGTCAAAACGACGACGAAGATTTAATTAAATTAAATTGTAAATGATTAATTTAATGTATCTTTACAAGTATATGCATAAACCATATATATATATTTTAGGACGTGATGCGATTTGCTTTTTTGCTATTTCCTTAATTGTTTCACGCACGTTGCTTCAAACTACGAATCAAGAGTCTCCAAACTTTCTACTTCCAAACAGTAGAGTATGACGTATTTTATGTTCATCGTCATAATATAAACGTAATCAAAACATGTAAGAATATGCAAATTAGGCAAGGAATGATATATCGTGTAAACGGAAAGGTAGGTACACTTAAATTTTAAATTTAATAAAAAAGTTTTTAACTCGTACAGTTTGAACACTGAAGTATTTATATTGCTAAGTCACTACAGAAGTAAAATCCGAGTTTCATTTTATTTTTTGATAGAATAACTTGCATGCAGGTTTTTAATTTTTTTTCAAACGAAATATACAACAATAATATGCAACTTTAACGCAGAACATATGTGTAGAAATAGATGTCTGGTTTTTATCATCATGACATTAAATGTCTGTAAAAACTAAAAACGTCAATAAAAAAAAATTTTGCGCAACTTTGCCGGTTTAATTATATAACAATTATATTATTAATATATTATACAACTGTCGTTGTGCGCAGAGCGTCGTAGCGTCTAACATGCGGGGGTGATATTTTGACAAAATTTGCATAATATTATTATAATATACATAATATAATACCCACGTACCACGCACTAGCGCGTGAACTCGTAGTGAAGGATTTCCGTTCTATTTTTATACACGCCAACAACATCAGCATCATCTTAATAGGTATACGCACCCGCGGTATACACACAACACAGGCGTATTATATATATGATATTTAGTCGTGTTTTCAGACGTGTCGATATACATTTTGGCGATCGACCGAAGTGATTATGATATTATTATCGTAGAATTATAGTGTATTATTGTATGTGTTTATAAAAATATTAATAAAACTATTATACACGCATTGGCCGTGAGATTATATAAATATTATAATAATATTATATAAAATAATATTAAGCCGTCCTGCGTTCTTAGACGTATAACGAGATATTACATAAATTAAATGACAGTATTACTCACGTCCCTTAGCCTGCTGCCAGCTTGTTGTGCCGCACACTTCGGTAGTACGAGTAGATGCTATACGCAGTGACTATATAATATAAATTAATATATATACCTATACCTATACTTGCTCGCCACTGTGCGTAATATATTGGTGGCACCACCACTTTAAGGATCTCAAATTCCTAACACGAAATAACACGGCGGCGACCGTGATGAATACGATTAATCAATAATCGTCTCAAATTATTTTCGCAACAGCGGTTCGGTTATAATATTTCTGAAGTAGGTACGTAATGATATTAGTATGTACAATATTATGATACTTATTATACTTGTCGACGTCGTATCTGATTTAATATCTATAGTAATAAATAATATAGCAGAATCAATCAGTAGGTACCTACTCATGTCGTTTAATCGAAAAGTTGCAGCGCTGTACGCAGACTGCAGGTAAAATAATTATGAATTAACGGAATTTGGTCCGAGTACAATATAATATTATTTAAAACGTAAATTTCTTTGGTTCTAAGTTTTATTCGGAAGTAGGTATTATTCACGATGTCATCTCATCTGCACCACTGTATTCCGAACCGGAATTTAAAAACTTTTATACTATGTAATCGTATAACTTTATTATTATTTATTTATAAATAATAGAATAGGTTGATCGTTTAATTCATTTATTATATTATACCTATCTATTATTTACATAGCTAGTTACTATTAAACATGTAGAGGGCAATTTTTTTTTAACCGCCGACCATCATTATTTCGAAACTTATTACTGTTTTTTTACCCATCAAATGATTATACATTGCATTTTCAAATTCATATTTTAAAGTAAAATTATACTCTGAGAGTCTCGATGTTTAAAAATAGAATAATCAAATAATAAGTCAATTATCTCTACGTGTTTTAATAATTATTGACGGGTGTACCATTGTCCATTTGCATACAAAATGTATAATTTTTACTTTGATCATCATTGCAACACTTATTTAACCGTTAATTAATAATTTGTTTCACCATTTAATACATCTGATCGTCGATACATCCGAACACTATGCCTTTTATCAAGGTTATAATTAGATATCGTAGCATAGATATCTAACTAATTATTGTTTTTAAATTCGATTTTCATACTACTTGTATATTTTTGTAAAGTAATTAACTTAATGTTAATAATAACACGTGAGACATAGTTGACGTAATAGACACTTCAGATATAGTTGTTATATATATAAATATATATAAAAGAACAGGCCTTTTATAGTTTTATGTACCCATTTTGTGACGACGCTATTTAACTTTTTTCCTGTTTATTTTCACAGAATTGTTCCAAATACCTTCTTTTTTCAAAGGGTTGAAAGCGGTTAGAAGAAATCATTAAAAAAGAAATGAAATAAAAGTAAATTAAAAAAAAAAAAAAAAAAATGAATAAAATAAGTCAGGTTGTTATATCAACTATATAAAAACCACGAGATGACACGTTATTGTATCTTATCTACCACAGTAAAAAAAAATGATATAATTTTAAAACGTTTGGGTTAGAAATTATACACTTACGTACCTACATCTCACTGCTAGCATCATCATAAGAATGTCTCATGGGTAACGCCAATAGCTTAATAGTTATAATATAACCTGACTAACTCACTGACTGATAAACGTAGAGACTGAACAATGATAGACCGAGCTTTGAAATTTATACAGTATATTTGCAGGTACCACAAATTTAGTGAGAAATAAGAAAACATTTTACAAATTTCGCATTTTAAAGTGATGCTTGCACAAGTTTTTTGAGATTCAAAATGGTTAAGAAAATGTACATTTTGAACACCGTTAAACCGAATATTAAATAACAAATTAAACAAAGTTTGAATCATATTATAGAATTGTCATTTTTAATGAGCAACGAAGTGCACGGGGTCAGCTAACATAATTTAAATGACATTTTTTAAAAAATCTTGTTGTCTTATTACATTAGATTATAGAGAAATAAAAGTTCTTCAAACCTCACTGCAAATTTACAGGGAAAATAGCTGTATAGTGAATAGTAATGCAACTCGTATGGTATGAATATGACATTCGCGGACTTCTGAAGGGATGAATCTCTAATTCGATCTCTATAATATTATAATATTGTTATTATTATCGTCATCGACAAAAGTTACAACTGAATACGAAATTTTGTTTACTTAATCCGATGCTGCAGCATAAGCTTCGTGCCCTTATTCGAACGGGGATTCGCGTCATATAGGTCCGGCTTGACAAACTTTGCACGCGTCGCAATGTTATTTCTTTTGTTTTTGTTTTTTTTTTTTTTACAAGTTATAATATATCATCATAAACTTTTTGTAGCTACCTTTAAAACATATAAATGCACATTTGCATATTTAAAGGTATTCATCACCTTCGTATGTACACATTATATTTACATGATATATTGAATTGATATACGTGATACGCAGAATACGTTGAAACATATAATTATTGTTGCTACATTAACGCATACTATAATAATATCATTTACTTTACGTTCAATGGCTTTTCGAGTAGATACTATGTAATTTTCTTGGTTATGAGAACAATAAAAGTGTATGACATGTATGCATAATCTATAAATATATTTGAATTTGAATTCGGATCGTGTTGTAAATGGGCAATTTTCAATCACCAAAGTAATATTCACACAACAGCGGAATACACGGGGAAGTTCGATAAGTAATAGCGATATATTATACTATAATATAGCCTTATTGTGTTCATAAATACGCCCGTTTTGGCGTGATCATATATTATATTTGTGTAAAACTGTGAGTGCAACTTCGCTGTACACTGAGAATAGTATTTCCATACCAAATATTTTCTATCGTTTTCAGATACTAAGATAATAGTACAATATTGGTTTTTTTGTAGATGTGATCAAAGCAAGCGATGCCTATATGTGGCCATTATTATTTGGTCCATATATTTTTTTAAATGTTTGACTTTTAGCTGTCGAAATTAAAGTGCAATCATTTGATTGTTTTGATTTATTTATTTATAAATATTTCTGATATTGGTATTTGATAACATTTATTTATAATTTTACAATGCAATTTTTAATTCATATTTTGGAACACAAGCAACTTTCTGTAAGACAATGTCATAATAAATTGTTTTTGTATTTGTTATTTGAATTATAACCAATATTGATAAAAAATTTTATTAAACGTACTGATTTTATTTCAATGAAGAAAAACAATATGGGAATACGTGATAATTTAATGTAAATAATAAATATTGTTGTAATAATTGAGTTTGAGGTTGTTTACATTAATACAAAGATAGGATATTAAGTTTTTAATGGAAAAAGCGATACAACAAATATTTTTTGGTTTAAATATTTTAAATGCGTAGATAAAAATATCACTGACGATCATGGTGGAAAAGGGAACAATAACCGAAACATTTTTATTTCAAATTATATTGTATTATTTCTAACAATTATGTAAATCGATTAGGTTTTTGGTATTTTGTAATTTTAAACTTAACATATTTTGTAGTAGGTTTAACTTATAAATTTAACTGATCATAACTTCCATTAGATTAGTTTTTCTTTAGAACATAATTTAGACAATAGACGTCGTCTTACAGTTTAATTTCTTTACGTTATAAACGATTATTTTATTTTCCGCTTCAAAGGGTTTTTCGTAATGAATCATCGTAGTCTTTATTGTATTGATGACTTAATCATTTTTATTGTTAAAAGACGTTCACACTTATTTTATCCACTGATCTGTAAATACTATTTTCCATTAATTAGTTCAACGCAAACATACAATACTAAATATTATTTATTTTAAAGGTACCAATAACACGTTCCTATATAGTAAAGATATTATATCCTCGACTTTCTTATTGTACGCTATTTATTATTGTTGGATGTCAATCCTTTACACACAAAGATGGGAATTAAATTTTCTTCGGACAGATATATAGGGAAAAACGCCATTAAAAATGAATTCCTCTATAGTGCAATAGTCTATTAATATATTGGCAATAAATATTTGTATGACAAATTATTTAGAAAATTGCCAATTCAACTTACAATAAAGGCGTAGAAGTATTATAATATTATACTGTTTATTAATATATTATACGGAAAATCAGTTGTGAGATGAAACAAACACCTTTTGGACTGTTCATAGTATTCAACCTCTCCACTACAAATACCTGTCCGGTTATGTATATAGTACATAAATATTATAGTTTTCACTGTATTGTAAGTGTATATTTGCCATTTACTGTCAGGCTATAAATGTAAATTTGTATTGTTAGATATTCAAAAAAACGCGGTTTGCATACAGAATACGACTATTAGATAATTATAATATATTATAAGATACGATTTGTCATCTCACAAACTTGGTTTGTGACACAGTATATTATAATACAGATGTATATTACCTACTCGTCTATAAATATAGTAATTGCATACCTACTAATTGTGTGAATGATTAAATTTAATAAGTGACAACACGTCATATAGGTATAATATTGTATGAGTAGTGAAGGTATTTACCAGCTATTACATAGAGAGCTTATTAAATTTTTATTTTTCATTTAACGAACTAACATCGTTTAAGGTTACACATCGGATATTATTTTTTCAGTATATATATGTATATATAACCTATACCAGTGCCGAAGATAGTTTTATGTACTATAAATATGTCTTAACTGCACCTGGACAGCCGCTCTCTCGTATTCTGTCATTACGCTGCAACTTGATTACGCACAATCTACAGTAAATTCTTCTTATGTCAAACGTCGCAATCACGAATCTTGAACTACATTGAAATTCTCTTGAAACTATTATTAAAACTCGATATAAAGTTAATCGTTTTTCGTTATCTTGAGTACACAAATAACATTTTTATTACGTTATTATGACCTGAAAATTGTGCAATACGTTCAGTATAATGATGGTGTACACGTTCATACTATACAGTAAAATTAAAAAATAATAAGCGCAAAGTAAATGTCTTTACAGTTTAAAACAAAGTTCGTTTGGTACTTTAAGTTGAATAAAGAATATGAAATCGGTAAAGAATTCAAGAATTCAATACTTCACTGAATACATTTAGACAGAAAAATAGAATGTTGATGTTTGATAATGAAAGTATAAAAAAAGTGATGATGGCTTCTACTTTGGACATTGATTAATGGATTATTTAGTGCCAAAATAAACACATAGCAGTACATAGAAAGATTTTACTTGAAAAAACAAAGGAATATGCTCAACAAGTAGGACACACTAATTTTAAAACTAGTAATGGTTCGCTCACAAATTGTAAGAGAGGATATAATATTCTAACAATTTATAGAGAAAGCACTTCTTTAGTAAGCCACAATAGTTGTTCAAATTAGTTAAAAAATATTTTTTGAAATTTTAGTATTCTTTTTACTTAATTGTATTTTTAACGAACGTCAATAAAATGAGCTTATTGTTGTTTAAATAGAAAATACGGTAAAAAGTGCATTAGTATTATGTTAGAAACAAATAAGTAGGTAAATGAAAAACTAAAATAACTTGTCATTAGGAAAGTAATGATACCCTAATATTCTAAAGGAATTAAATCTTTAATATTTGACCATTGGTCAAATAAAACGTTTAGATTATTTCAACATTACTTTAGTGAGTGACTCTAAATGTTGATAGAAAAATGAAACTAGAAATTCAAGTTTTTACAAAAATATAGTATTAATTATTTATTAAAATTTGTTGAAAATGCACAAATATTGTGTCTTTTTGTTGTTTATGTGCAAATCAGGTTCGATCCATTGTACGCAGTGTTGTAAAGTTGTAAATAATTTTGCTTTATTTTCAAAATGAAAAAAGAGATACGTATTTGTCGATAATTGTATGTTTAGATAGTTAACGAGTAGAATGGTAAATATTTAAAAAAAATTATTCAAAACACTTTTCGGCTTAATTGATCCATTAATATTAATATAATAAATTATTGTTCATGTGAAACCTATCAAACTAGGTTAAGGTGAAAAAGTATGAATAAAAATCTTCCACAAATATTACAGTTTTGTATAGTACGCGGAAACAGTAAAAATAATTCATTTTACCTAAAAAAATTGCATATATAAAATATTATGATGATTGTATACTGTTTATAAGGGTAAACAAAAATATTTTTTCAAAATGTACTTGTTTACTTGAATTTAAATTATTCAAACATAAAAACAAAAAAATATATTATTTTACATATTTTACATAGCCTAACACATCTATTGAATGTTAAGAACTCATATTGATAATAATTTTAATTTTAATTAGATTAATATTAAACCGTCATAATGATAAATTACAACATACTCGTCTATTTGACAAATGCAATAACTCTTTCCCTATTTTTATTTTTATTTTTTTTTATGATTTATAGAGAACTGTGATATTATAATTTTCATATGTTATATATTAGATATATATATATATATTTTTACAACTATAAATAAAAAAATAAAAATTGTTATTCAAATTTTTTTTTTACAATCCAAGATAGCTATTCCAAGAAATAATTTTTTATCATTAATAGGTAATCAACAAAATAATACATTTTATCATAATTTAACATGACCATGTGATATACGCCCGATGCCCGATACACAACAAATTATTGTCATAACGTGGTTATTGATTACTGATTATTATTTTTATGTATATTATATATTATTTATTATTAATAAAAAAATATTTGTAATTTAATAACAGTTTATCAATAATGTAAAAAATATTCAGTTTTAATGATTGCATCATTTTTTTTCAACTTATAGGTGGACCAAAAAGCTTGATATTTGTTTGAAACTTTTTATTTTTTATCTTTAAAAAATATAACATTAAAATATGGAATGTTTTTGTCAAATAACAAATAATGCATTATCGAAATTCCGATTATTATATTTTATTTGAATAATTATAATTTTATAGAGGTTTTTCTGATTTTAAAACTATTGCGTTTGATAGTTTAAATGAATAGTGTTTAGAATATTTACTGATTTTTTTAAATAATATGTTAATCATACAAATTAGTACAATAATTAATAATAATATACTTATACAGTTAAAAATATGATATAAATATATACTCGTTTACTCGTATTATATATAAAGGAAAAAGAGAGATAAAGGAAATCGAAATAGAAAGATAATGATTTATTATTAGCCATTCAAAACATTTTTAATTTTATAGATATATTATACCTATATGTATTATAGAACAGGAGAATGCTTTTCAGAGTTATTTTTCCGTTATATCCGTTACGATTGTTACTGTAAATTGTGATGACTATGAAACGGCTGCCAATAATTGATACCTACTATTGTTGATTTTTTAAAGTGTACAAAGAATATCTACTCAAGACCAATAATTGTAAATCCTGAACGTAATATTTAATATTTTATTTTATTTATCGTTTTATTTGTATAATTTATTAAAGTAATGAACTCAGAATCTGTCTTGCAGCTTATAGAAATCGCTATTTAAAACAGTATATTATTATAATAAATAATTATTACTATCAATAAACGTTAATGTTAGATAATATATTCAGTTCAGTTATTAAGTTATAATATAATATGTACAATTTCTTAATTAAATAGTAACAATACGGGTCAAATATCAAATTCTTTGTATAAGTATAAATGTATAATTATTATTTTTTAAATTAATATTCTAAAAATAAAATATAGTATTAATATGACACGGCGTCTTGAATAGGCTATTTAGCTACATTGCAGTCTATTTTTTACATATTTCATTATGAATTCGTATTTTATGTCCACAAAAACTTTAATATTATAAAACAATATTTAGTAAATATAATATTTAACTATTGATTATAATAACTTGGCTCCGGTTACAAATTATCATACATATATATATATATATATATATTTATTTTTATTCCTTATAATGATACTTTGAAAGCTAAAAAAACAGTTAGGTATTAACCAAATACCGATCTTGTTTATATAGTTATAAACTTATAAACCTCTGCCAAGTCCACATCATTATGTAGAATGTAGATGATATAACATAATAACTATTAATATTTGTCAAATAATACAACCACTTATATAATATTTTATTTGTTTTTGCGTCGGTCTTTGTTCAATTGTTTTAAACAGATGAAGTTTTTCTTATAATTACTATAAAAATTATACAGTGTATAGTTTTTTTTTTTACAAAATAAATATTATAATTTGTTGCCCTCTAAGAATGCTTCCTTTTACATCAGTTAAAAATAACCCGTATAATGATTTATTCTCTCAAAGCCTAGAATTGGAATTTATGAATATTTTTGTGCATAGCTTTCGTTAAACACGGCAGGGTTAGTCGTTGGGAACTTATCTCGATTTATTCATATTATGTAGTACGTATTTTAGTGGTGTATGTCGAGTTTTACGAGTAGTATTGCTATTCTGCTGTAAAAAATGTTACGTATTATAATTATAATTTTATATTACAAACTATTTTTTAAAATGTAAATGTTCGATAAAAGTATATCTAACATTAATAGATTTAATAAATAATTAATAAATCTATATATATTGCAATTTTGAAAAAAATATTTCCAGTATGTGTCGTGAGATTATATTTTTTCAGCAGTTTTCCATAGTTTTTTATTCCTGTATCTTAGATTTTTTCAATTTGTATAAATACAATTCATATTCTTGATATTTTAAAATAAAATAAAGTAAGTATGAAAATTATAATTTTAAATAAGTAAGCAAAAATGTATTTTATTAATATTTTAATATCTTATATTATAAATAAATTATCTTCTTTATTGGTATTTGCTGTTATTATAAGTAAGTTTTATTTTTATCTAGGTTAAATATTTATTTAAAATGTTGAATAGAATGAACGCCTATTTTATAACAAGTGCATTTTTATTTGTGTTGTATTAACAAATTTCTTTAGGTAAATATTTTCACTTGGCGTCCTTTATGTTTCATTTTATATTTGAAAAGTTAATATTTTTCTAAAAAGGGTCATGGCTTAATATTAGATTAAGTAGTTAATTTATTTTAATAATGTTATTTAAATAAGGTTACTAGTGAAGTAGTTGATATAATATTAATTGCTTAGAACAATAATAAGAGTGTAAAACATTGTTCTTTCGCACTAGATATTAAGCTTTTTAAACGCATAAGTTATACTAAATTATGAATTGTCAACTGTATGGCACTTTATTTTCAAAAGTATAGCGTTTTCTAAATTTAAAATTAAATACACTGTTTATTAAATAATATTAATATTTGTTGAAATGAATAATGATTTAATAAATAATGAACAAAAATGTAGTTAATTAAGTTGGTAATATTATTATTTGAATGATAATATAATGTTCAGGATGTCAAGGGTATTGTCAGTATTGTTAGTTTCCTTTGATATAATCAATATTAATAAAACTGCTCTGCTGTATATTAAATATAGTGTGTATTTATCGTCATTAATATATTATTTCAACAGATGTGTTAAGTTATTGAGTTCAATGATAAATCATTTTATAAAAAATGTAAAAAATGTGTATAATATATGATAATATCATAGTCAGCTTTAAAATTTTTATTTGTCAAAAAAAAAAAAAAAATAATAAAATAATAATATTATTATACATATAAAACGAAAAGAAAAAACTAAAAAACTAAAATAGACAATTTAAAATGTCTATAGATTACTCAAAAAGAGTCAAAACACATTTTGAAAGTTTTACGGTTATTAGAAAATGCACTAATATAAACATTTGATATACATTTTCATAGTATAGATTTTAATGGGAAAATAATTTCAATCTATTGAGCATATCAAGTATACTAAAAACATAACATTCTCTTAAGCTCACTTTATGCTGTTTAGTTTAAGAACATTGGATTAAATTGGTTTTCAGTTTAAAGTTCGGGACTCTGACGTCGGCCGCGCGATGACTTCATAGTTATTCGTTGATTATCGTTATTTGGTCAAAGTTGGTGTTATATAAGAGGTGAGGATAAAACACAGATAACAAATGCAAATTCGAATGTACAATTTATGGATATTAGATTTTATTTGAACGAAACACTAATATGAATTAATATTGATTGCATTACGTAACTCGAAATAGTCGTTGGTCGTTATTACTGACTATAATATTATTTGTAGAATATATCATCAAAAAATTCAGTACGCCTACAGCATGATCAGCTGTCCCATGTTTCATTTCTACCGTAATCTCGTAAGGCGTGTGGCAGTCGACCGATTTACGGTGTTGGTGTCTCCAATGGATAAGAACGAGCGTTAGTGGTACAAATCAGTGTTTGTACTTTGTACTTACGACTTACGACTGCTGAGGCCGCGTAAATTCATTCAGCAGTAAAACTTTAATTAAATGGCAATGTATATAAAATCAATATAAATTCTTTTAAACTTTGAGTTCCATAAATCAGAGATAAAAGCGCTGGATACGCACCAGTGATCGATCGTATTTAGTCAGTACAGAGTCTACCATTATAATAGAGCACTATAGTAGCACTAATGTCAATAATTAAGCGGAATAAATAGCATAATAATAAATTATAGTAAATATTTTCAATCTAATATCTAAACCTGCTGCAGTTATTTTTATAAACCTCAATAGTTTTAAATATTTTCTCAGTATTTATACATATCAGATTCAAGACTAGAAATTGTAAAGCTGTATTAGTGGGGAATTCAAACGTATTCAAGTGATCAGAAAGATACGGTTTGAATCTAAACCTTAAATTAAATATCAAAGACCAAAGGATTTCGATAAACACGATGAAATGACATAAATTTTCGTTCATCAGTAAAAGTCCAAATGGTATACATTCTGCCCAACAATTCAATTCGTTTCATAAAATATGGATATTGTCATTTACTAATAATTATTATAAAATTGAAAAAAGAAAATGTCATGTCATCCACAAACAATAGGCTGAATTGTATATACGTCACAAAACTGAATGAATATTATCAATAACAAAGAAAACAATAGTCAAGACAAATTACCATATTGTGAATTTTACACTAGTGATAACTTCAATAATAAATTATTTAATACTAAAACTCATTGGGGTCTATAGATTAAATAAAATAAAATATTTTAAAATATTGTATCAGCTATTAAGTTTTCTTAAAATTCATTGATTTTCCTATTACCTTGGTAATGAATACTTTCAGATTATATCTATTTAATAATAACAATTTGACGTGGAAAAAAAACTTAATTTTTATACCAATATAAATTGTCTTAATATTACATTGTTGGAGAATTAAAATTTCATTGTAGCCAAAAAAAAAAAAATGTTAGCTTTCATAAAATACAGATTACGATGATATAATTATGAAACATTTTTATAACAGTTATTATTTATTATATACTCGTATTATATTATGTACTTAAAATAATAAAATAGTTTTGAATTTTAATATTTCTACATTCCAGTATAATATAACCGTCTATTATTATCTAACTATAGGTACTATATAGGTATTATATTATATTCGAATGACGTCATATTAGTTTTTTTGAATTTAACACTATAAATTGTGCGAGTGTTGAAATTTAACTATTTACATAATATTATACTGTCGCAATATTAATAATAATTATATTTTGCATTATTAAAAATTGATTTTAAATACTAGTGAAATATGTATTGGATCAAAATAGTATAATCATAATTGTAAATAAACATATACATATTAAATTTAAAAATAACAATTGGATTTTTCATTTTTTTAACTTAATGATCGCATACATTATTTTTTCATATGGATTTTTTTAATTGTAGAGGTATTTTATTCACCTAAATGAGTGTATTTATAACTTTATTAGGAAGATTATTACATTGATGTTTATTTTTTTTTTAATACTTTACATAAAACAATATTTTTATTTGTTATTTGTGTTGGCGTGTTGTTTGTTAAATAAAAATAAAAATAATATTCATAAAAAATATTTGATAATAAAAATACAAGATAATTAATATAAATACATAGTAACAAATTATATTATATTATATAAGATGTATTATTTCAACATTAAAAATATTTTTAGTCTTTTTATAGAAAAATGTGCGCGGTAATTTAACATTTTTTTTTTACTAAACAAATGAAGACTCTGGTTGGAGTAATGCTAATAAGTAATAACCATAGAAAAATATGAACCTAAAGGCTACATTTATAGTTACCTGAATTTAAATTAAACATTTTTAGCGTGATAAGAGATCAAGTTGAATTTATAAAATTAATTTCTATTTAACATACCGTGAATTATTCTGATTCACTTAAGTGTCGTTTGTTTTTATTATGAATACAAAATATTAGTATACTACGGCAAAAGGATGAGATATGATATCCCACAATGTACCTACTTTATTTAGTCTACAGCTATATCCGTCCTGAATGACAAAAAAATGTTCTTTTTCTTATTTTTACAGCTAACAAGAAATAATGTACCTATATAGGTATGTATAATATTTCTATACATTATAACTAACAATTGTTTTTTTATGGGTTGTATAAGATAGTATAATTTATCATTGACGCAATATTTCAAACAATACTTTAATCTTCATTTATATTTTACACTGACTTGGAATTGAACATTTATTGCAGGATGTCATTGTTGTTCAATAACGTTTAAGTAAACAACGGCTGTTAAGCAGTAGGATTACGCTTAACTGTAGTTTTAGGTCAGCCGAACACGCATTTGTTAATTAACAACAGAGGAGGGTATACAATCAATGTCTGTGTGGTATTGGTAACGCACGGCAACACGTTTTAATGGTTTGGAAGTTTATCGTAGTTACTTATGGAAAGAAGTTAAAGACATACATACAAGGTAAGTCCTAACAAGTATATCCACATAATTATACAAAACGCATACTAATTTATCGGTACTGATCATAATAGGTATTCATAATGTATATTTAGAAGTCTATAGTTGGGACAGTATAAATCAAAAACGGTTTAAAATATATTTTTTTAACGTCATGATAACATGTACATTGCACATATTATTGAACATGTAATACATATTGACTTTTTTTTATTTTTCATTTTGAATATTAACATAATTAAAAATTAAAAATTAACTATTGACTAATCAACAGATAAATCATTAAAATTGAAATGGAATTTGGCTAATTCAATTAGGTAGAATTTAACATAAATATCAAAGAAATATTATTTTCAGAAATATTTAATTATATGATTAGAGTTTCTTTGATTAAGTTATTTTAGTTTCATATAAATATACAATAATACTTATGTATATTTTCAATAATGCGTCAATTAGTGATATAAATGTCTATTATGCATTCAATTTAAATACACTATTAGTTTTTATTTTTTACTTGAAAGAATTTTTATCAAAACCTAGCTAATTAAGAAAAATATTATATTTTACTTTAATTACAGAGTTTAACTGAAATACACAAATAAATAAAAAGATTATGTACGTTTAAATATTGTTGAAGAGATTAAATTCAAAAGTTTGTTTATTCTGAAAATACGCGTATATGATTTATATACTTTAATTTTGTTTTTTTTTCAGTTTAACTACGTGCCAATTATACAAATAAATTATTAAAATTCCGCCTAAATTAATATATTTTTTTTAAATCTAAGTTTTTCCTTTTTTATTTTTAGCATTTATAATAATTAATAATAAATAATAAAAAGCGCTTTTGACAAAAATAAAAAAAATCTTTTGCAGTTAAATCCTTTTTTGATCAATTACACATGTATATGATAGAAAATTGTACATAATATCATAACATATTTTTATGCACGTATTGTTTTCCTTACGTTTAAAATTTTCCTTGAACATATACCATTAAATGGAAATTTAAGTTTTTCAAAAAAAAAAATTCGTTCACACGGCATAGAATATAGATAATTTGTTGTAAAATGCATTTTTAGTGTACCTACTTATTGTTCACTATAGTAAATGTGTCAAATATTTACTTGAATTAAATGATAATTATTGCATATGAAAAGCAATTCTGAACCATAATGATATGTTTTTTTTTATACTTCTAAGGATATTTTATAATTTATTTTTGTTTTTGTAGGTAATTTATTTTTCTATAATGACCTAATTTTTAATATAAATGGCAAAAAACAAATTTATTTGTCTAAAAACTTAACTCTAAAATTGATAAGATATTCTTAAACATGAACCTATAGGATAGAAATATGAAGGTTAAAATTATTTCAAGTATTTCAAAATTTAATACTACGCAAAATAACAAACACACCATTCTTTGACTTTAATTTAATTCTACACATTTTCACTTTACTATTTAATCAATTTAAAAAAACTATTATTACAATTTGACTAGAAAAAAACTGAATCAATTCACTCATAAATTAACTTTTTACTATTTTATTTCTTAGAAATTTTCAACGCAGACTTAAAAGAAAATGGAGTTGTTATTTTTTTTTTTGTATTGATTATAATTATAAGCTAAGTGCCTTTAATGGGTATATTCTTTACATGTAATTTTCATGTATGTTTTTTTCTCCCTTTTGACATGAACTTATTATATAGGTATAATATATAAATATTAAAATATGTATAAGTTGTATAATAATTTTGTCAACATTTAATTCTTCAGATTATTAAATTTCTTTAAATATATGTTTAGTAGAAAACGTTAATGTTAATATTTTTTAAAAATTCTAAGTATCTATGACTTTTCATTACAACTTACTGGTCTTGACTAAATATTTCTATTTTACATTTTCTATTTATTTTTCAAATATTTTTAAAATCACTTGAGACTTTTACTTTTTACCATTCAAAACACACATTAAATTTTATTTTATTAATTATCTCGACAGAAAATTGAAGTCCCACGTACTTTTTTTATAATATAATTATTTTTTTCCGAACTTAATTGTGATCATTTTCATACTATTTTACGTTTTTAATTTTCCACGCTTTCGTTTGAATAAAAAACAAATTATAATAAATAGCTGGAACATTATTGTTCTTACTACTCGAACAATGAAATAATGGTCATTGTATTTGATCTATACTTTGTTTTATCATCTTGAAAGCCCCATTCAAAAGTTGTGTGGATGGTGTATCTACATTACTACGTTTCACTGATAGCCTGTAGGTTAAACAATCGGGGATTTGAGTACGTACGATTCAGATTATGTAACAGTTGGATGTAGTGAAATTGCATATTATTCAGAGTGCCGCGTGATAAATGTCTTCAGTTAAACCTTGTGAACGTTTCGATTTACAAATGCGATAGCTCTATCAACGTTATTCTTGTCCACAGTTCTACAGTTCTTCAGTTCTTTGAAATCTTAGCAAGTGTTATCCCTCTTGTTATATTTTCAGTAGGTATTGTTACTAAGAAATTTAGCTACAATAATAATTCATCACCATTTTCCATTGATATCAAAATGTCCGGTTATAAGTAATATTATGTTTGATAACTTTTAGTTACAAATTCGTGTAGCGTTAGAATTATTCAAATTTAACACTGTAATAAGGTAGGTTATTTCGACCCATGGTAATATTATATAAATTAAAGCTATCACATATGAATTTAAAATGATATTCATTAATATTTTTAAGTAGATTAACCAATATAATATTGTTTAAAAAAAATTATTATAAATATCTAATTGAAGTACCTACCTATGTATTTAATGTATTTGCATAGTATATTATTATTATCCAAATTTGAATAAATTAGTCTAACTAAATAAATAAGTAATGTGATCAATAATTTACAATGATGAAATATTGTTTAAATAATTAGATTTTAAATGGGTTGTTTATTTTTTAGGAAAATCAATAATATTGTAAATCCGACGATAAATTATTATTCCTAACAGTGGTATACACATACGTCACACGTTGTTTTTATACGTTCACGGGATTTCATATATTCGGCGTCGGAACTCGGAGTAACAAATTGTCGGCGTGTCGACCGACTGTCATGAAATCACACGAACTTTTTTGGACCCATGATTGCCAATAATAATTACCACCGTGATTTGACGAACGTGAGTAATTATTATAAATATCCATTATCCATCGGTTGCCATTATCTGAATTTTTAAAATTCAGTCCCGTCCCACACCAATATAAACTTATATATAAATATATTATAGGTGAGTTTCCATACACTTACCTTATATACATATAAGATTTATAGATACATTTGGTGTTCGTGGTGCCGAATTATCGTTTGTATTATCGCCCGCTAAGGTTGTCGTTGATTACGGTATAGCGTGAATGCCGCCGTCGTTCGGTGTTCCGCGATACGCGCGCCTCCCGTCTGGGAATACACGGTACCTAATGGTTTTCGAACACGTGAAACGGATTTTTTTTTAGCTTTTTAATTCTTTTTCACGCACAAGGAGTCTATCACTTTACACAGCACTACCTCGTGGCGCGCATACCTTACTTACATGTGACTGTCGAAAAACAGAATACCCATCGTACGGATAGCTTGAAAAAATTATCATATTAAATATTAGAATATAATATTATTATTATATTGCTACAGCGCAGTCTGAAATGCCACTGGGTGCACGTGCCGGAAATGCCAGCGATGATTTTTACAATGGTCGTAATCGACAAATGGACTCGGCGGCTGGAAACCACAGTAAAGGCGTCGGTGCCAGTGGTGGCAGGCCCGTGAAGAAACTGGGAGTCGTGGCTAAAGCGGTTGCAGTTACCATGTCTGCTGACAGGCTGCAAGGGATGTCCCGTACGCAGAAAGACGTGAAAAACGGTAAGGCTTCCAATTTTTCTGCGTAAAAATACCGTGTCGTTTTCAAATAAGACGGCAAAGCACGATTTTGAGACACATAAAATAATGTTTTCTATCCATTATATAATTGCAGTTCAGTTATATGTTATTATTATTTTATAATTATAATGTACTTATATGCACACAATTATACAATATAATATATTATTCATACTATTTGGTATTGAAATTGAACAGTGAAAAGTACTTGAAACAAGAGTCTCTATAGGGCACATTTTTGCCGGGTGTAAGCATGTCTAGTTCCTAAGTGACATTTGTATTTATAATAATTAAAAGATATAAAAATAACAAGATGTTGTATAAAATAAAGCTAAAAAATGAGCATTTCATTTTATTTATTCTAAAAATGTAGTATGTTGGATTTTAGAATACACAATTCAGTTTAAGTGCGGGCTGCACAAAATTTGTTAAAATGTCGTATGCGAGCCGTGTAGCGGGGATCGCTGCTATAAATTACTTATATTACAGACGTGCCCAACCTTTTTTTTGAGTTCGGACTACATTTGAAGTTTATATTTATACGGTTTATATTTCCAATAATATTTTTTTAATGTTTATTCTGATATGTGCTCACTACAATAAATATAATACTGTCTACAATATATTATATCAAAGTTAATTTTACTTAAGTTAAGTTAATGCGGATTATTGTGTAAATACTCGTATTTTGTAATTTTTAAATTTTGAATAAATGTGATGTATTTTATTTAATTTTTTAATTTATAACTTAAAATTTTATGGGAGAGGTGGTTTGGAATAATTCTGTAGGTTGTGCACGCCTGACCTACATAATGCATATAGTATTAATGTATTATACTCTGGTAGCAGATCAATATATTGTGATCTACCAATAGTTGATCGGTTCAATATGAGCAGATTAACAAAATATACTATAACGATCTGTATTAATCTAATTTTTATGAATATTTCTTGCTATTAGTTATATAGTAAAATTCATGTTTTTATATCTACTTAAAAATGGCTAGAAGATTTTATTGTTTTATTACAAAAATATATTTTAAAATTGATTCAAAAACAAAATGAGAAGACTTTGAGCCAAAAATCCAAAAAAAATTGCCTGCTTTACGTTGCTTCAACAACCGTCACTATCTGTAGTTCATATTCATTTTGGTACATCATACACGCGTATTTTTGAAATTTCTATTTTGTATTATTGTCGCGTAAATAAAAATATTTACTTTCGTATGGCTATACCGGAACAAATAAAATGTCAACGGTTTATGACGTTACGCAAAATTCAATAACCTCCGGCGACTTTATATATATATTGTTTACAATATTCAGGTCGCTTTTTAGAAAATAAATTAGATCTTCTCCCCCTATACTTATAGTATGAGCGGCGTAAGGTGTATTTGGATAAGGTTAAAATTGTATTCAGAGTCATCTCGAACGTGCGTTAAGATTCAAATACCAAAGCACCTACCCACTGTGGTATGACGTTCGTAATTTCGTATATATATTTATATATATTATGACTGTTGCACGTCAATGCGTCCAACGACATGGAAGCTTTTGTATCGACAATAGGAGTTTTCAAGCCACGTCCATGCCATACAATATAAACCGTTTAAATGGTACGTGATTTTCAAAATTATAACGCTGCGCTGTATTTACACCTACGTCATATTATCTTCATTTAATTTAATATCCTCCCGATTTTTTCACAATATTCGTTATATACAAGTGTGTACAGTGTACACTATATATAACAATAGATTAAGTAGATATATTTATTGCAATACATTCGAATAAGAGTTTTGCTCTAATTTTTCAGGAAAATCTCGATTTGTATTGTATTCGTACACTGCAACAATGCGTCTGATGGCGTTTGTCCTTGCTAGACATTTTGTTTCCATCCAATTGTTTTTAAATTTTTACAATTGAATATATGAATTCGAACAATTAAAATATATATATATATATATATATTTTGCAAGGTGAAATATCTATGTGAATTTCACATTCTTGTTTCATACAATCAAATTAGAGAATTCAGAATACTACTAAGTATAGAAAAAAAATCTATATTTTTTGAAAATCAAGTAAATTTAACTCCCTATCATTTAGAATAGAAAGATATTTCAATATTCTTTAATAAAACCTCAAACACGTTAGTTTAAATCACATTAAAAAATATATCTATTGCTATATCGAATCAATGAAAAGCTACAGTCACACCTCACAAATCGAGTATACAGATGCTATTTTCTCACGAATTGAGTACATTAGGTCTCAGATACACTTATATTTTTATATTTTATTTTCTGAGGTTAAGCTGGAGGATTTAGTTATTAGAATAAAACAACAATTTCAAATTTAAATACATTAAATGCAATATCTTAAAGATTTATTAGGATAACTGAATAAATATAAAATAAAATATATTTATATCTAGATAAATAAAAG
This sequence comes from Aphis gossypii, assembly GCF_020184175.1. Lineage (NCBI taxonomy): Eukaryota > Metazoa > Arthropoda > Insecta > Hemiptera > Aphididae > Aphis > Aphis gossypii. The sequence goes on from NC_065530.1 coordinate 15,630,312, forward strand.
AAAACATTAAATTATTAGATTAGTGATTCAAGACATATAACTTGAATAATCATTATAAAATACCTACATAAAAATTGTAATTGAATACAAATCAGATATTATGTACCATTATTGCTTAAAATATAATACACTTTAATACAATTATATTGGTATTATCCTTGAAACCAAGACTATTAATTTAATATTTTAGTTTCATAGTAGTTTTAATAAATTTAAGTGTTTTTGAACATTCATGTATCCGTAGTATATTTCGTCATAGTTTAAACTTTAAAAACACATTATTTTATTTATAATAATGCATGTAATAAATTTAATAATATATTATAAGATAACTCTCATAATTTTTAGCTATAAATTATCGAGTAAAATGGTTTTTGAGAACATTTAATTTATTGAATTATTAATCTAAAAGTTGTTCTATATATTAAAGAATAAATAATCGGTTATTATAGAACTAATACAAGTTAAATATTAAATATTTGTATTTAATCGAAATTTGTGACCCATAAAATAACCATTATACAAAATAGATGCCATATTTTTACGTAGAATGATCATTATAACATTTTAATTTTACTTAAAATATGTAGGTAGTTAAAATTTATATGCTACACTTATACACACACCACGATAACAAGACAAAACCATTACTTTGTTACACGTACTTATGTGATATATTTAATATTTATAAATGATTATAGTTGTATTGAGAAATAACAATGTATTATAATTATGCGTCGAACAGTGATTTGGGTATTGCAGTTTGGCCCTTCGTTTACCGACTTAACAAGTTAATATAATATACTTGGTTTGGTCAATGGTGTTTCGCTATTCAATACCTTTTGGGTTTCTATAATATATACAGTAAAATATTAAGCATAACCCAACCCCACATTCCATATATCTGTAAGCTGTTATGTATTATGCAAATAATTGTCATCGTCACCAAGGCATTAAAAAAATGCAAATTTTATGTTATTTTTCGATTATTTCGTATACGAGACATAATATAAAATTATATAGTATACAGTATACATGTTATAGTTGATGCATTCTATTTTTGTTGTTGTTTTTAGACAAACAAAAACTATTTACTCACCATTTATGTTTATAATGTTTAAATCTGTAACGTTTGTACAATACCTTCTTTTATCATTTAAAATTTGTCTTTGATTATAGTACGGATTCTTTTTTTTTTTATTGTGTAATAATTAGTAGAATATTTTTTTTATTGCAAATTTTTGAAATGTATTTTTATGTTTAAGTGACATAATTTTTAATAGTTCAAATATTATTGACTTTAATGTTTGAATATAAAATGTGATATTTTGAAAACTAGCATTGTTTAAAATTTAAACCTATGTCCAAGTTGAATTAGTTTTTTTTTTGAGCTCAAACTATCTATAAATTATATTTCAGTAGTCAACTGTTGTACTTACCATTAGGTATTTATATTCATAAATTAATTTTCCAACGAAAAATATAATTTCAGTATAAACATATTGAAAACATTATGATATATCACTGAGTAATCATACCGTATTATAATATAATGTGTTATTCGTAATCAATAATTTTTTCCATTTATTACGTTAATTAATATATATATATTTGTGAGTTTTGATTTCTATATTCATCAGTGAAACGTGTTCAACTATAAAAGTTTTTTAATATTGGTATTATGTATATTTTTTATTTACAATCATATAATATGCTACACTCGTATACAGTGTTAGCACAAGTCAATTTTAATGCAGTTTTCAAATTACCATTCAGACGAAGTGACTTATCCACTAATTGTTTTATAATTTATTTTTTTACATTTGATTTAAACTCGTGCAACAAGTAGGGTAGAATAACCATAGACAATAAATTGTATTCTACAATTAAAATTTATTTATATGCACGTGTGATTTTACTTTTAGATGTATTAGTGTCGTCACTTTTCATAAAAAGTACACATCATTGTACCATTAAATTTGTGTACTATATAATCGATATTATGTAGAAGAACAATTATTATGTAGAGTGGACACTAACTAAAGTGACTCGCAGAAAATGTAGATTTAAATTTATTATTTATTATTATTTTTACTGCTAACCTATTATTAGTTATTATTATTCTTATACGTATTTATTATCAATAAATAAATGAAAATATATGAATTTAAATTCGTAGTCCTCTTAAATATATTTTATATGTTTCACAATAATGAATGGTTTAATTTTGTTGTTTGACAGTATTATAAAACAATCTTAAGAGCAGTGTGTATAAAACTCGCCCACTTCTTTTATTTATTTATTTATTTATTACAAGCTCGCTATACTTTTTCGAAAGTTAAACTTTAATGTAAGATCTTCATGATTCATTAAAAAATATATATTATTTTCAAGCTATTAATAATTGAATATTTAAAGGAAGGCTGGAGCATAAATTTTAGTCCAATAAAATACAGTTAACTTTTCTCGGTTAAATTCCTGTGGTTTTTTTTAAATCATACTGATTTTCAAAGTAAACTTATAAATTCTAAGAATAAACACATCAAGAAAAATCTTATTTGAAGGTTTGTGTCTAATAATAATTAATAATTAATTCGTTTTAGTTTAATAAGACAGTGACACGATGTCTAGACATTTTTCAGTCGTTCCCTATATTTTAATGTAGCAAGTCACTGTCAGCTTTCATTAATTGTCCATTTGTAATCATTTTAATTTTTCATTTATATTATATTCTTAAAGATTGCTGTAATATAATCGGTAATAGCTTGGTATTTATTATTTGATAAAGTATCAAGTTCACCTTTATTTATAGAATTGTTCAAGTGTCTAAAACTAATATTGATAATTTAAACACACCAATTTCTTATTGTAATTACAATTCAGTTTAGTTTAAACAGATTAATTATCATCATTAAGTAGAAACAAATCGTCTAGGTGAAATTGTTGTTCTGTGTCAGGTTATTAAGTTGATAAAGTGTTATAATTATCCAAGCCATTATTTCGAGGTTAAAAGTATCATTTGTTCATATTATTTTTCCATTTTTTTATTCTCTCTGTAGATATTTAATATGCAATTTTATCGTATGCTTAAGAATATTATTTATACAGTTTAATAAAGTGTCTTTAAAAATATAAATATTAGTCAAACATATATTTAACAACTTATGTAGATAGAAAATATATTATTGTATATCTCTAAGTGTATAAAATTGTTATAGGAAATAAAATAAAGACAAATTTAATAATATTTTTATTTCATATAATTTTAGCGACGAAATAATACGTATTAAACATTTAATATTATTTTTAAATACCTTAACTTAATGACAGTTTTGAATAAAAAAAAAAAAAAACTTTATAGCAACTGATTATTAAAGTGTATAAGAATGTAGAGTGTATAATGCCAAGGTTGATCTTAAAATATTATTGTTTTAGTTGTTAAATTTGGTTAATTTTAATATTTTAATTGATAATGATATTATGACTATTTAAACTTATGTATACTCGTATTAAAATTTTTAGATTTACCTAGTTATCAAATATTTTCCTCATAAATATTCCTTATTATAATTTTCCATTGATAGTCAATAAAAAGTGAATCAACTCATACATGCATACTTCTTCATTTCTCCGGAATTAATTCACCTGTTTTGATTTAGGTAGATAGATACTTGGGAAAAAACGTATACATAGCCTATTGATTTCACAAAACTAGTTTTTTTTTACTCAAATTTTTTTTATATTAATACCAATATTGATAAATTCAATGGATATATATTTAAATTTTTGTAATTTGAAATCATAAATATAGTATGTTTAAACTCTAATTATCTATTGTGCATGATTTTCTCCAACACTGTTAGTTGAAGAAGGTCATTTATTTGTACCCGTGAAACTAGAGAGAAATAATTACTTTTAGTAAATATTATATGATCAAAAATTAACTCTAGTGTTGTATTAATATTTTAAAGGAAATAAAAAGTCTTAAAAGTTTACGATAGTCAGTAGTTATTATAATAATCATTGTTTTTGTTTTAAAGAAATAACAACAACAAAAAAATAATAATAATAATACGAGATGTAAGAAAAAAATATTCAAGATAAAAAAAATAAATTTTTTTTAATAATTTTATGGAACCGTTGGAATCCATTATAATATATTATCAGGAATAGCAAATCCTGATAAATGTATATATATATACATATTTATTTATATTCAATACTATAAAAATACCTGTAGTACTCAACATTTGTTTTGTTCAATTATTTTTCATGGTTTTGAAAGTCGTAAATGATGATGAATATAGTTACGTAGGCAAACAATAATCGCGCGATGCACAACTTTGCGACTTAATATTTTATGCGTACAATTATAATATATTAAATAATAGTCGTTAATAATAATTTAACAAGTGCTGCAAATCGAATAACAGACAAAGGTAATTTTATTTTTTGTTTTCATTATTTATATTTAATATTTATTATTTTTACTGTCGTTTTGTTTTGTTTGGATCTCGTCAACCGGTACTACTCAACACTGATTATGTTGAGTGACTTTTTTTTTTATTCTTTTCTTCACCGAGACCTTCAAATAGTACAAACCTAAATTATATACAGTTGCGTTTCCGTGAGCCGACAATTGTCGATCGATCAAATAATAATAAAATTTCCCTATACATTTTTTTTCTTTCTTTTAACGACGTCTACTATACATCATAATACATGATAATATAATAATATTTCTTATTCTATACATCGTTCGACGGGCTGCCGCGCGTGCGCAAACATAAACACACACACACACACACACACACATACATAGGTTATCCCTTTTGCAGTTTTTGACGATAATTATTCATTCTGTCACAGACACACACACACACACACGAACCCACGATGCACATCGAAGTCGAAGGCCAATAACTCCGATTTGAACTTGGGTTTGGCCATACATTGTTCGGGGAGCTATAGGTACCTATACTACATTATAATATACGCACAACATTTATACGGGTTATCACCCCTCATGCGTATAGTCTTTGCGCGATAGGCTGAGATATATTACACCATTGTACGTTGTATAATATTATACATATAATTATTATATACCGACGACGCGAAAGGGCGAACGGAGAGGTTGGTGTGGTGTCGTCGTACCATAATGATGGAGGTCGGTGACGCGCGTTCGTTTTCACGTCCGATTTAAATTTTTCCGCCGCTTACCCAATACGCGTTTTATTATCGAAAAAGAAAAAAAAACACACAACAATCACACGTCTCTGCCGTTCGGTGTGATTACGAAGGCGACGACTACCACTCCGTTTCATACCGACGATGGCAATTATCGCGTGTGCGTGTCGGTAGCGTGCTCGTAAAACAATATTCTATCGGTGTGTCTAATATATAATATTATGCGGTATATAGGTATATTATATACGTACATATCGTTTTATTAAATATATATTTCATTATCGAGACACGGCGGCGGCGGCGGCGGTGGTTACACACGATTAGCGATCAAGGAGCCATATTATTATTGTTATATTATTGTACCGATAAGTATAATAGTTAGTGTTACACCTATAATAGACGCGGAATCGCCGCCGGCGGACGGGCCGCGACCGTACTTATTATACGAAAATACAACGACGCTATACGGAGGTCCCGTGGAGATCCTGTGCTAATCGGACGCGTTCAAAGACGATCGTAATGTGTCACGTAGTTATTGTCACGACGTTATCATAGTTATACACAGTATAATAATAGTATAATAATCGTCCGAGACAAAATACTGATAAACCGTGAGTTGTCGTCGTCGCTCATTGTGTCGGTGATAACATTTTTGCTATTATTATGTCAAGTTCGTCAGTGATAAGATGATGCGGGAATGCCGTTCGAACGTTTCGCCGCTAAATGCCAACATGTATACGGCACACAGGCGGACAGGTAATATTATAAAAACACGATTCTCTAATCTCAAAAGTTTCCGACGTGGCTGATACGCTTTCCGATATTATCTGTTATTGAATTAAAATAAAATAACCACGATTTAATGAAACGCAGTCACACGGCTATAGTACCTATGTATATTATGTAATAATAACGATTGGTAATCGAACGCAAACAACATATAAAATATTTACACACCGTCATCGGGTTTCGACCATCCAATTACATCGATTCCTGGAACGACTGGTGTAGGCACGGGGAGTGGGATATGGGGATGGATCCCTCCATGAGCTTTTTTTTTTTAAATTTTTAGGGTAATAAACCCCCTTCCACCTCAATGAAAATTCCTGTTTACGCCACTGAGTGGAACCGTAATGATTTTTTATATTTACAAATGTAAGTACAATCTAGATATTATAAATATTTTTATTTTTATATAATATTTTGGATCCACAACGCGGATAATCTGGAATATATTGTAAAGATTTGTTGGGTAACGTATCTTGTACAAAAGGTGTATCCATTTACAGGTAAAAAAGGTAAATATTCGCTCAAATCTGAAATAACTAGTGTCCATGATAGCGAACTCGGCCCATATTGTATAATTAAGTAGCAGATATAAAGCACACTGTACATTATAAGTTACGAGTTATAAGTTGTAACAATACACCTACTTAATAATGTACATGAATAAAGTTAGTTAACAACAACCATCAACTAAGACTAGAATATATATATATATATATAATAATAAATAATAAAATATAAAAACTGAAATAAAAACATTTTGTTATGAAACAATAATACATTGGTACCATACTATATTAATTGAGTCAAACTTCGTAAAGGCGTATGATCGTAGAGATAGTTTGATTATAATATATATTTTAGTCATTTTACAACGATTATCAATTATAACATAATGCAGATTATAGTATTTACTTTTTCGTTGTTTATTAAATCAATAGTTACCAACCGTATAATAACATTTATTTAATAAACATTACGAAATCATATCTGTATACTTATTGCGAGTTAGGACAGTTAGGTATAGAAGTATAGCCTACAGGTATCATCTCTAAATAGTTCACTTATTAGTTATTAATCGTTATATTATTAAACTACAGTCTGCAACAAAGATAAAGTTAATAACACGTATTATGCCACAAAGAAATCAATATTGTAATAGCATAAAAATAAAATAATAAATTATTTTATACGATATAATTTAAATATCTCGTATTTATATTCATTCGTTATAAATAATTCAAAATTTGCATGACATAATTTAAATAATTGCGTGTAAATGACTATTACAATCACGTCAGTGCCATTAAAATGACTACCTACTAACTAAAGCAAGTACAATAAAACTGCCAATTTCAATTTTAACTATACAATTGAACAACTGGTTAATTTGTTTTAACTGTGATAATGTTCATTACTACCTATTCAACATAATGAAGGGTAATTTTATTGAAAGTTGAAAATTGTGTGGTACAATTTTAGTTGAACTACATAGAATTTTAATGGTTATCTTTGCCTACAATAATAATATTGTTTCATTGTAATATATGAAATAAGGTATAATATATATTATAATATAATGAGCTGTAAACGAGATATAAATGATTGTTCCCAGTCTAAAGAAGAAGTATTTTTTCTTAAGTATTTAAAGTTAAGGTTGTATAAATAAAATATAATTTCGACACTTATTTTGTTGAATATTTTATAATTAAAAAATTTTTAAATTTTTATTTGCAATTTAAATATATTTATTTTATAATAATTTGTTGAAATAAAATATTTGAAGTACAGAACTGATTGGTTCTTTGGAAATTAAAAAGTATAAAATTCGTAATATTATTAAATAATCGGAGGAAACTAAATAATAATATGTAATTACAAAAATATTTTCGCAAAACAATTTTTCAAAAAATTAAATGTTTTATCTTGAAGTAATTTAAAAATGAAAACTATTAAATGTTTGACAATTTCTGACAACATTCGTCAAAATCATGAAAATTTACAAATTATTATGAAATTTAAAGTACATACAATATTTGATTTTAATACCTAAGTTTTGAAAATTAAATACACGATTCCTCATTCTTACTGTAATTTAAGCGACATACATTTTTTATGAATATTTGAAGTTCAATATTGTTGACGATGTTATAATAATATATTCAAACGTTTAATGATTACAAAAAGTATTTGAGCGTAACTATTTCTTTTATTTATTAATTATATTATCAATAGGTATGTACTATACTTCGTATGATAAATACAAAAATTAAAAAATGTTTAATTAGTTTTTATACTGTATATTACCTGTATGTATCGATAATACATATTTTTTTCATGTTTTCTAACACTATTAAAATTTGATTTTTATCAAATATTTGTTAACATTAATATATAGATTACATAATGTAAAATCTATTCTTAATTCCTTTTTTTAAAGATAATAATAGTTACAAAAGTTTGTTTATTCTCTGGAAGTTTATTTTTTAAATTTATATGCATATTTTGTTATTCCAATAAAATAAAATTACCTATGTAAAAACATTAACAAAAGAATTTATTTTAAGAACAAAATAAAATGAAAATCAATCGATAAAACAATTTTTGTTTGGTAAATATTAATAATTCTATCACGTAGGTATATTATGTTTGAAATCAGACCTGTCTTAAAACATTCCTTAGCAATAGAGCGAAAGCAATAATAAATATAATGTATTCCTCATACAATTTATATTATTTTCGTTTCTTAGAATTTATTATTGATACAGTCTCTAGGTCATTGAGTCACAAATTATAAGGGACTTTATTAAACTTAAGTGCATGTTAGTAGTGGTATAAAATATGCAGATATTATTTATACATGGAACTGGATTTTATTTGTCATTTTTTTATTTCTATATTATATTTATATTAAAAATTAGACGATAATATTATGAGTTATGACTCGCAATACATCCTTATATACTAACATACACTAATATACGTATAATGTCACGGGCAATGTTAACATTTGGATAATGTCTTAACAACTATAAAACTGTATCATATGCAAGAGATACAACCATTTTAAAATATTAACAATGTTAAATATATTTGAGATACAATTAGTAATTACCATAAAATGTATACTAATATTATGATATGAGCTTATTTTTCATTTTTAATAACCTAACCCTACTAATGATACAATATTAAATCTTATTTTATATTTTATAATATTTCTTGAAATATTAATTTAAGTATAGAAATAAAGTGTTAATATGTTATCCTTAATTATTACATGCCATATTTTCATGATATTTTGAATTGTAGAAAATGTTAGATGATTTACATTTACATCGACTGGTGTCACATTTCCCTTTACATGAATACTTTTTATATCTTTGACCCCCAACGTCTGATATTATAGAATTGCAATTTCCCTCAATGATTTTTCTACTTGTACCACCTCATAAAGAGGTATTTAAGATAACAGACTAACACCAAACTGATTTCTAGTGTATAACTATGGCAAATTACTATATTTATTGCCAAGTTTTTAATATTGCCCATCCTTAATAGACGCGATTGCAAATATAATGTTTCTTGGGTCTACTTATCCTCTATCAAAATCCGTTAAATAGACTTTCACACTATCTCAAATGTTAGCTGGGAGAAACTTATGGATAAACCTAAATATTATACTCTGGCTGCCCGATGCTTTATTATTGTATAGAGTTCTAACAAAAACTCTATAGTCTATTTAATATATAACTTTTAACATTATCCAAATGTTAAAATTAAAAGTAACATAAATATATGTTATTATATTTTTAAAAATAAAAATATAATGTTATATTAAATAATAAATAAAATAATATTATTAAACAGTAAACTTAAAAAAAAAATGAGAAAAATGTCAGCATTAAAAATATATCTGAAAGAAAATGTCCATTTACCATATTACTTAATAACCATTTTTATATACACTATGGTTTTAAATGCAACGTTAACTAAAAGAAAACATGTATTTATAACTATACGAGTTTAAACAAATGTTATATTATTATTGCTGCAACGTATACAATTTACTGTCTCATGCAATTACGACTCTGTCGTTCTGAAAAGAAGACTTGGAAATACTAGAGTTTGATCTATCCTTTACACACTGTTCTACTTATCTATTGTGATTAATAAATAGATCGAGACAATTTTAATTATAAATTCTTAGCATTTTTATTTATAATATATATCGTTATACAACGAAGTAAAATCAAAAAGATATTTAAATTTTTTAAACAACACAATTTATTATTGTAAAAATTAAATTTGACTATGAAGGAACTATATAATTTGTTTATTGTAATGCGTTTAGTGCTTATTTAACAAATACGATAAGTGGTTTGAATAATATTTTAGTATCGTTAAGCTGGATTTAATATTCATAAAGAATGTGCCTCTTGGGTAGGTATTATATGTTTTAATTTGTAATTTTAAAACTGATGTAGTATATATTCGTTTTTTAAAACCATTTGGGGATAGTTTACAATTCATATTGATAGATTAATCACACATCATTCACTGCATAAAAGCTTAAAATATTTTAGAAATATTTTATCTTTGGTTAGACTTGAAGTTTGTTAAAATATTGCTAAAATTTACAAATTTTAAATTCAATTTGCGTGACGTTCACTGCACGTATCTCTTTGTTTAGTATTCTAACGTGTGTATGAAAAAAAAATACTCTGAATATACTAAAAAAAGAGAAATATTAGTATTACAATTAATGTATTAAAGTTTTTAGATATATATTTATATTGTTTAATATTTAAAGTACTTGAAAAGTAATATAAATAGTTGTATAAGTAATAAGTATATTTAATATATATTTTTGGTAAACTTCATCTAACTTAAAACTGAAATTCAATTAACCATGATAATATTAGTAAAAAATGTTATTGAGTGTAATAAAAAGTATAAAGTACTACAAATTATATTAATATTATATAATACGCATTTAGGTTTAAAATTAATATTCTTAGAGTCTAATAAAAATATTAAGTTTAGAAATATATAATTGCTTTTAAAATAGTATTTTTTTAAAATTATTTTTAATGTTGAAGTTGTGGTTAAAAATATCCTTCAGTATAATTACATTAATAGTGAACCTTTGTAAGAAAATATTACAAATGGCTGTTGAATAATTAAAAATAAATCCATTTTAAGAAAGTATAATTTATTTTAATGTGTACCTAAATAATAGTTTTATATATAATATAAAATATTAGAATTATAAAAGCAAACAACACTAATGAATAATGATAAGGATCAACATACTATTAATAAAAATATTGGCTTGCTATTGATTGTTCTAACTATACATTTTGATATTCAATTGGATTAGTTAATTTTAATTGAACATTATAGAAAATCAGTTTCTGTGAATTTCAAGATTTGAAGTAAGGGCTCTATAGTAGAAAACTTTGTCAAAATAAAATGGCATTATATTATACGAAGCTGTTTCGCTAAATATTTCATTTTTTGAAAGTATTAACTATTATATTTAATTATTTATATAATAATTAATATTTTATATATTTCTTTAGATTTTATAGTTTTAGTATTAATAACTTACTAAAATTTTTATAACAAAATCATTTTTTTAAAAATAGGATAACTGTAAACATTTTCGCTATTCCTAAGTTCTTGTTTTTTTATCTGATTAATTTGAAAAATATAGGGAATTTACTTCTCTAAAGTAAACGTTATATACTAAATTCAATTATTTATTCAAAACAAACCTTACTCAAAGACAAAAATCAAAGCATTTTATTGACTACTTATCATGTACACATGCATACAAAAATAAAATCAACACATTCATTACTTTGCTCAGAATTTAAAAAAAAATTGTAAAATAATATAGTTAAGTCTAACCTTACCAATATAATTCCATAACTAGAGGTATCAAAGTATTTTTTATAGTTTAAAAAACAAGGATATAATACAATTTTTGTTATTTGAAATTAATGTAAGTAAACAGTATATTTTATTTATTATTACTTATTTTTAAACAAGGTTATTCATTTTTTTTCATGTTAGTTTATTATTTTATATCTATAATACACTTTATATCAATAATATTTATAAAATAATAAATAATTAATATTTTTTGTTAAAATTTAGAATTGTTTTTAATAATATTACAAATAATATTGTAATTTATCATTTTTATTATTGAAATAACTTATATAATACATTAATAGGTCATTTTATTAATTATATTTTTTTATTTAAAATAGGATAAACAACTATGGCTTAACTCTAAAAAGTTATTAAACATATTTTTTATATTTTAATAATATTTTGGAGATATCAGCCATAGTCCATTAACACAGGTGTGTTAATGCCATTGTTGAAAATGATAAAGATTGTACGCATTCATAATCAGAATAAATTGCACTGTGTAATACTTACTTATAATATGTTTTATGCTTATCTGATAATAAATACCGCTGACAACAACTATTATTTATGACTTTGGTTTCAATTTCAACTAAAAAAATATTTTTTTGTATTTATTTGGTATAAAGGTTTTTTTCTTCTGAGTTTTAATTAAGTTATATAGAGATAATTGGATTAAAACTATTGACATCTTCTATAAACTGAAGAAAAACCGTCTGTTTCTATTTTTTCGAAGTTTATTGAGAACATATGTTTATCTGGACGTATAAAGCTGTTAGGGCCGTGATATTTGTTAGAAAATCTAAAATAATGGCTATACGACACTTTTATACAATCTATTTTCAGGTACGAAGAGAACAGTATTAAGCAAATGTGAAAAACCAAAAATAATAAACGTATCTTGGAAAAGACAAAATCTACTATTTCATATATTAAAAAAAAAAAAAAAAATCGACAGTTAAAGACCCCTCAGAGACTTAGAGTACCAAAATGTAGGTTAGAAGAAGTGGCCAAATAGATTTATTAATTCCGTACCTAAATTGATTATATTATAATATAACAAGTGGCCTGGATACCTTGATAGTTATGATTTTAAAATAGTCTATAAACATTTTGGCACTTACAATTAAAAAACTGAAGATGTACCTGGCGCAAAGTAAATATCAACAGTTAAAGCTACAAAGGTCACTCGGCCATATAATACAGATGAGGATTCAAATGTTCCTCGTCAGTTATCATTGATTAAGTCACTGTAAAATGTAATTAATTAACAACGATGTATTGCATTCGAATTCAATGATAAATACGAAAAAAGACAAATTCATTTTTCTATTTTAAGTACGGCATGTTTAACTTAATTTAGCAAAATATATCGCATATATTATATTGTTATTAAAAAAACTTGACTTGTCATTAAGTCTATTTGATATCGACTCTCTCAAATTTTAGATATTCCCCCCCAAATCCTAAAAACGATATACCTATTAAAAAATAGACGTATTTCAATATTATTTGGAGAAACTTAATTCAAAAAATCAAAAATGTGGTAAATCGATCTCAATAATAAGAATTGACGAAAAATTCAACTCAGTTTTTCAGAGTTTTTATCGCTTCATTATATCAATCGATACCTTGGAAATAGAACACGTCTATAATCCTATGTTGCGCATGTGTTAGACAAATACAGAAAATCGCTTCTTCCCATCCCCTTAAGTATAGGAAATAATAATTGAGGTAATAGTAGAATGTCTTAAGTATCTAAGATCAATAATTTTTGTTTTACAACGAAATAATCACAATTACTTGAAAACAAATAATTGTTATTTTCCATTAGAATATTAGGTATTCGATTTATTTAAAATTGGAATTTAAAATCATGATAAATATGATTGCATTATAAATGTACACTATACTCAGAGTTTCTTTTTGCAATAATAAAATTCTGTTATTTTCTTGAAAGTGTCGAATTTTATATTTGAGCATTGTGCATGATATGTCAAACTCAAATGGACACCACTATAAAAATCGAAAAATGTTAGTCTTATTGAACAAAATATGGTTGTTGCGTGTGAGAACACCCTCGACCTGTTAATAATGTGTATTTTAACTTTTAAGGAAACCAAGATATCGATCATGCAACATTCCGGACGAAACTTTAGTTATGTATGCGGTTTAACCGTAGTCCGCAGTGCACTGTATAGATACAGTCTATAGATGTCCTCTGTAAAACTGTATCCGTTGTTTGACGTATACCTAATAATAACGCCAGCAATGACTGGACCGTGCATGTTAGGATATGTCGCTAACCAAGATAGACACCACCGCTAAACAATTTTAACCGTACTTAACTAAATGGTGGTCTTGAGTTAAACACTCTGGATCTTGTTATGCATATTAACTTGAAAATTGAAAAACTGATCAACCGAAAACGTGGACATGCAGAAACTTTATGGTTGACTCCAGGATTAAGTATTCACAAATCGATCTATTATGTCGTATCCATATGAGATATTGCAGTTCAGTTATTACGTATTTATTGTAAACTGTGGTTACGGTTACTATATTTGATGTGAAAACTTTTTAAATGATGTCTGCTGTGAAAAGCGTCACAGGGGATGGTCTGCTGGTATTTAAATTACTGAGGTAGTCGGCACTACAAAAACTGAACAGTTCTAATTCTATAGAGAAAATGACGATCGTTCCATGTTTGATATTCTCGACCTTGCTGTATACAATAACTATCATAGAATTCAAAATACTAATCGACCAAAATCGTGGACATTATGTAGCAAATTTGCGGTCGACGCCTGAACTAAGTATTCATTTATTGAAGTACAACGGTCAACGTAGATATATTTTCAGAAATGTTAGAAGTCCAACATTTCTATCTAATAGTTGAATATCTATTTGAAAATGATAAAAGAGATTTCATTAAAAATGGACTGTATATGCTGCACACGTAATTTATTTAAAAAATTCAATTCGTGATTTAACAAAACTCTAAGTGATGAATATTTTTTTTTTTACGAAGAAGCTAAAATGGTAAAATTATATCTTCTAATAAAAATAAAATATAGAATAAAAATAAAAATACGTCTTAATGATTTAAAATTATACCTATTATCCTTGTAGATCTGTCATCTGTGTAGCATACCCAATATTTTTGAGGAAAAAAAGAATTTAATAAAAGTCACTAATCATAATAATGAACAAACATAGTAAAAATTCAAATACAATGCCTGTGGAAAAAACTTATTATTATCAATTAATAGTGTATAAATAAATATATACGTTTAAAAAATAGAAACAAATAATAAAAATAACTAATTTTACTGAAACAATTTTCGTTGAAAGTTTAAATATTATATAAATTATATCTTATACTTGTTCTAAATGTACCAGCATAATATGCAGTTTTTTAGGAATTTTTGTAATTTAATATGAAGAACGTACTCAAATTGTACATTTATTCTAAAAAATGTCTATTTAGTATTTAATATATTTATAATACATTATAAAAATAATCATCCATAATTATCCATTATTCAGAATGGATTCAATTCATATAAAATAATTTAAGGTTTATTTTTTAGGAACTTACATCAAAAATTTAGAATAAGGTTTTAACTACTTATTATATTATTATAATAATTTAAATTATTGAAAACATCAAAGATTTTATGCTATTCATAAAACAAAACTGAACTTAAAATTATAGATATTTATATAATATTATATGTACCTATGTCTTTAATTAAAATGTAGTAGAATCAGTAGTAAAATAGCCAATAGTCAGTCAGTTAAAAAAAAAAATTAGAGTTTAAAAATATAATGTATTATATAAAATATAAAATGTGTCGAAAATTACTATTAACATATTTAATTATTCGATGAAAATTAAAAAAATACTCGTATGTTTCAATGTATAAATAAATATTATCATTAAGAGTATAAAATAAACTATTTATATATATTATGATTGTAATAAATTGGTTTTAAAGTTTACTAAAGAAAATAAGTATGGTATATTATGTAGTATTATACGTAGGTATATTTATGAGTAGGTAATTAATTAATTTGTTTGCTTTAAAACTTAATTACGTAATAAAAAAAAGTATATATATATACAATGAAATACAACATTTAATTTTATACAAACTTTAATAATTGGTTTCGTGTACCAAAAGTTTTTACTAATAGTATTGCATGCATGCATGCAAAAAATCTCATTCTACCCCGAGAAAAACTATCTGTATGTACTGCGTGTATTAATTTTTAACGAGTCTCGTGACGGAATATTGTTTTTCGAAAATAAAACTTTTACACCTCTAAACACGCACTTTCGATAAAACTGTTTTTATTTTATTTTTCTTGGCGACAGTTAATCGTTTTTATGTAGGTATACTGAAATCCAAAAATTGCACTTGTTCAACAAATAAAACAATCGAATCCCATTTTAGTTGAGCTATAGAAGCGGTATTACTGCAGTCATGAGTGAAAACGATGAAGTAGGTAAGCCAAGTTAATCATACAGACTATACACGTACATTTTCCTTAGTGGATGAACGAATGACCTAAAATTCATTTTTAAATTATAAATATGTATTTATAACTACTTATAGGTTGATTGACGTGACGTAAAGTTTTTAAATTTTTAATTATTATAGAAAATTAATAAATTTAAGTGTTTTAAATCATTTAAAACATTATAATAATATTATGTAAATAATTTTTAAAATCATCGAATTCGAAGAAATCGTAAGTTTTATTTTCAGTTAAAGACTGACTAAGATTTTGAAAAATTTGAACTACTTTTTGTTTTTAATAATACATTTTCAAACATCGTATACATTTTTTTTACAAAATTGATATTATGGTATAAAAATCAGTGATAATAATATATTTTTCATATTTTTATACATCATTATAGACCAATATAGCAACATTTGATTTTATGGTGTGTCAATTGGTTTATCTCAAAACATAACGTTGTGTAATGTTGTTAATTTATTATAATATATCATAGGATATAAAACATGCAATATTGAATTCAGTAAATAATGTTGTTAAGTTAATCAATTAGTTTATTTCAACATCACTGACAGTAAAATATTTTAACCTGTAATATTGTTATTTTTTTCGTTTTTTATTGATCTTTATAATATCAGTATTTAACTACGCTATTAGTTCAAATAGTATTTACCTAATATTTACAATTGGTTTAGCTTAATTAAGTTAATGATAATAATATTTGTTTGGTGGTCGGTTTGTAGTTCTTTTCCTAATTGTTATGATGTGGTGTTTATTTCTCGAGTTTTAGAATTTTGCGTTCAGTTAAGATGTGCTTTATGGTACTCGTATAATTCACTCCACATGATTCACATGTGAGTATGTTATTTTTGGCCTGGAGATGGTTATCTGAAAGCAATTTTTATAAATTTTATATTTACGTCTTGTTAAAAAAAAGATTTAAATTTAGTGTTTTCCAATTTGGAAGTGCTCATTGCTGGGGACACGCAAGCTGTCATCATTATGCAAAATGTATAATATATATTTAATTATTTTTATTCTATAAATTAGAGAAAAAATAAAAAATTAAGTACGACCAGTTATCGGCTATCGATAAAGATACGATTATTTAATCGCTAAGCATTCATAATCTTAGGTATGAGACTTAATCGTTTAATGTTTTATCACTTATCAGCATTCGCATAAATTTTTAATTTTATTATACAATATTATTAATTATTATCGTATATAATATTATTTACTAATATTATTAATAACAAAAAGTGTTCATTCCGAATAGTGTATAGTTAATTCATGAAGGATACAAAACAAGGTAATCAATTTTTCAATTTATAAGAGGGAGACGTGAGACTTTTGAAAATCTTCAAGGGTTAAGGGGGTGTGGGGGGTATGGAATAGAAGAGGTTAGGAACTATTGGTTTAAATGAAAGAAAAACATTGAAAATTAAATTATACAGATTATTTTTAATTTTTAATATACTGATTCAATTTTAAATATAATTTAATTAATGCTGCGTCTTTCCTGTCAAGTAATAACTACTTTCATCTAAATTAGTAAATATAGCTAAACTTCACAATTTATTTTAATTTTATAGTAACATTCAAAAATTATTTATTTAAATTTTACTTTATTATATATAATTATGTTAACAACTACTCATTATTATAAAGTATCAGTTGTATTATAACTGTTGTCACCCGTAAATCCTTTTTTTTGTACTAGTTGAATTTCCGAATAACCCGTATAGTTGAGTCCAAAAAATGTATCTAAAATAGTATTTTTTTCTCATTTCTACAGATTTGGGACTGTAATAACTACCTTTTTACTTGACATAGTAAATTATGAAGTTAAAAATAGGTTGATTAATGATTATTACTAATTTAAATTAATATAAGGTATAAAATTATGTTTTTATTTTTAATATTCATTCACAAAAATGTATAAGAAACTTCCCTGACAAACTTTTTTATATATTTGCTCGTATTGAAATTATTAAAGTACACCAATAAAGGTATGTAATATTTATATTTGGACGATTTGAGTAAAAATATGGATTTGACTTTAAGTGAAATAATTCACAATTATGTATAATATTGTGGTTGTTTAAAATTAATATTCTCCTCAAATTTTTAGATGGTTAAGTGTGTCTATGGTTACATAATTGTCTAAAATATACATCACAAATTCTTCAACCAATTTAACTAGAAATCAATTTTAAAACAATCTGTCTGGATTTAAAAATGGGAATCCAAATAAAAATTCTTAAAAACACTGCTTTCTTAATTTTTATAAATAAGATATAATTGCATTAACTGATTAGATTACATTGTCACGAAAACAAAAGATTCTTTAAAACAAGATTTACTACTACTATGTAGTCCGACTTAATTCGACCATACAATTAGGGATCCAACTATAAAGCTGCCTATACAATTATGACATAGTAGCCCACAGATTATTTATACGGTTTTTTACGTCGGAAAATTATGTCCACTTTAGTGTCATATGATTATATGAACCTTACTAATTTTGTTATTTATGATATTCATTCACAGCACACATATTGTGTTACATGCATTTAAATAAAGTGATTAATCTAGTACATATATTTCATTTTTTCTTTTATAATATATTTATAAAATTTTGATTTTTTAATTTTTATGTATACTACCAAGTGTTTAGAATATAAGGTTTTTTTCAAACAATATCCAATTTCTTTAAAAAAATTGAGTTTGGGATTTTTTTAAAAGGAGTAGGTACTAAATTAAAATATATGAAATTTAATTTTCATTAATTATTTATTAGATTTTTTTTTAGGTACATTATATTTTATTTAGAAATTATAAACTACTCGTTTGAATTTAAATTTCAATAAAATGAAAAAATTTGAAAAAATAATCCAATTAAAAATTTTACAACAAAAAAGAGTGTTTATTATATCATTTGAAAAAATTAGTTTATATCAGCATAAAATAATAAAACAATCTTTACATAGTATAGAATAATCGAAACAACCAAAATATGATGCTTAAATATTAAAACAGCGAAGATTTAAAAATCTGATTTTGAATTAATTCATTATTATAATGGATAAAAGTCAAAATGTATGGTAGCTAACACGCTTGGTGAATCATCCAGTATAATATATTATATAAATATATAAATTTGTACATATAAATTGTTGTAAGATTAATGTAAGTTACAAGATTTAGGCAACGGGAGTTTATCGCTCGCTGTGGTGAAATATATATTATAGTATACTGGAGTGCTGTTTTTTTACATATAGTAAAGCGACTAAGCTAAGATAAAATATGCAAACAATAATCACTGATACAGTGATATTATAGTGTTTTTAGAATAAATCACACGAATAAACTTTAATAGTTTTCGTACATTTAAATTTGATATATTATTGTGTACAGAGGGTATATCACTTCCGGGTATATTGAAATCGAAATTACTTACCATATATTTTATCCATAATTCTTGGTGCAGCGTAAATATGTACTCAAATGCGTTCTAAAAATAATGTTTTACTATTGATAATTATTAAAATCATACACGTACATAAAAAATACAAGTATAATATAGTTATAAGTAGTAACTATGTAGTAGAAATAGTAATTGACCATGATGTGTAAGTGTATAAAAGAGATCGATTTTACTATATATAACGTGCAAATAATAAGCAAACAGTAAATAATATTTTTAAAATGCTCATTGACATAATATATATTATAAAATTAAGTTGGAAGGATAAAAATGTTGACTAATCAATTTATTAAGTGCCACACAATGGTGGCTACTTTACGTTAATCGAGTCATACATCATTATAACATTATTGAATATAGTATATAATTTTGCTCGTAAAATCAGAATATATTTTTCCAGTTTTTGGCTTATTAGTATCATAGCTTGTATTTAGGAACAATTATTTCTAGGTATATATTTTTAATCAATTATTAAAATAAAGATCAGAATACAAATTAATGGTATGTATACATTATTGACCACGAATGTTTAAGTATATCTGTACCTACCAATAAATGTATTTAATTATCTAAATTTACATGAATTATATAGGCATTTATTTATGTTTATGATATAAATATTTACCAATTTAAAATGTGTTTAAAAATTCTTAATGGTAGATTTAGTTCGTGACAATCTGGTATTTTTAATGGTTTAATCTAAATTAATTTCATATTACACTAACCCAGCAGAAACTTTTTAGATCTCTGTGTGTTTAAAACTGAGATTAAATTAATCCTCTATATTGAACAAATTTCTGCCTCTAATAAAAACAAACTTTAATAATATTTCAAAATTAATTTTATATTTTGTAAGAAAAAGAAATATATTGGTTTTAAAATATGTTTCGACCAATCATTTTTAGATTGGTTTAAAAGCTTGAATAGGTACATATATACATTGACACATTGTATGGTACTGTACTAAACTTAATTATTGTATATTATAACAAATGTGTTAATTATAATGACTAATAATAATTGTTATACTCGTAAATTTCATTTAAAATCAATTTAAAAGAACATCATTTTTTACTTTCTGGGTTAAAAACTAAAGGCCCACTTAAGTTTTTATTTCTAGTTTAGGTGTATAAAATCTGAAAAATCCTCATTTATTAATTTTATTATTCGTAAAATAGAAATTTTTCGTAAATATTTCACAGAAAAAAAAGTGATTTAAAAAGAAAAGACACTACGTGAATTAAAAACTGGGATTATAAAATTAAGCTTGTTTAATGGGTCAGGTGAGTCAATTTAATGAATTTTAACAAAAAATCATAGATATTTATAATTGGGTATTATTAACATGTTGTATTAACTTATTCATAGCATCTAATGTTTAAATAGCTATATATAATTCTAGTTAAATTATTATTCTAATATTTTCATTCAAATATTGTAGTTTAGATTTAAAATTTAAAAATATGGGTTATCATGTGGAATTTGTAAGTTGTATCATTATATGATTTTTCTCGTCATATATGTATGTAAAAAAAAAAAATAAATAAAAATTGTATGATTATGTAAAAATGTAAAATACTTAAATTTACATATAAACTAGAAAAAAATAATGACTTCGAGATGTATCACCATTTACTATGTAATTTTATGTATTGCACCTCTAAAATATATTCTTATTATAATAAACATCACCAGAAAATACCAGAAAATTACTCAAATTTATTGATGAATAATATAAATTATATACTTTGGCACCCTATGCAAATAAAAATTCTCGTATCGATAAATGATGTAATTTACATAACATTATACTATAATAAATGACTATTTGCTATTCACTAATGGAGTAGATTTTTTAAAAGTTTTGTACATAATAATATACTACTTCCATGTGATATACATGCATTAATCATTATTAGTAATTACTATTGATTTTTTTTATTTAGAGTCCTTATAATGTAAGTTAGAGGGATGTACTATAGTTTGTTCTTCCAAATATTTTGAATTATGTGTTGAAATAAAAAAAAAAAATGTTTGTTGATAATTTTTTTTTAAATTATAATAGTTTCACATGTAAAATAATATGTACCAATACAGTAATGAGAATATACAATCGATATATTTACCTATCAATATTATTTATCGAATTTCAATTCAATATAAATTTCTATAATATTGATGACAGTATAATATTAGTGAAATAAATCACGTCCCTTTATTTTAAATTTCCCTAGTTATATTTTAAGAATATTTTTATGGAAAAAGAGTTTTAAAGAAATACATATTAATAAACATAATTCACATTTTATTGTTTTTAGATCGTGTTATGTATGCGAGAAATCAACAATACAAATACAGTAAAGAACCAGTTACGGGTGGACAACCGATAACAGTTGAACAAGCAAAAGTAAGTTGACGTACAATTAAATAATATTAAGTTGTAGATAAAGATTAAAAATGAATTAAAAATAATAACATCTATATCTAATATATTATTGTTTGTATAGGAATAATAATGTAATATAAATGTAAAGTAAAGTTGTAATCATTGCAGTACAAATGCGTGCTAGATTGTGAACTATAGAAAAACGCTTAACGTTTATTTGTTTCAACCTTTATCTTTTAAATTTATTGTGTGATAAATATTATATTTCCCAGCTTATTAATTGACAATTATTGTCCAGACATTGAAACGAATATGTTAATTTTGATTTTTTCATCATAGATACGAATGATAATCATCTAAAATTATTATTTTATATTTTTGATTGTCTATGTGTTATTCATTTTTCAATTTTCTATATTTTCCATAATTTTATCTCCGTATACTATATAATATATGAATAAAATGTTATTTATGTTATTATTTAACAAGCCATTCATTAGCATTTCAATCATTTATAATCTAACGTACCAACTCATTGTCAACATGGGAGTTATCTAGATCACTATTTGTTACTTTAATATGTAATTTAATTTACTAATGTTTATTATGCTAAAATAAAATATATAATTATTCTATAATTATGTGAGTTCTTATTTTTATTTCTAACTTAATTGTGCAGAACAATACATCTATAGTGCAATACAATTATCAGATATTTAATTTTTGAATATGTTAAATTAACAAAATACTGCTAAACAAGAGCGCTAAAACATAAGTAGTTCATCCTAATATATATTTCAAAAATAGGGTTGTATTATTTAAACGTATTCCTAAATAACACAATCTATTTTTAATTTTATATATTTGTCTTTAAAATAAAAATATGAAATAAAATAAAATTAACAATTTACGTTATTTGCTTGTACATCAAACTTTATATCGAACTGTATTGTAATCATGTTTAATTTACGAAATTCACTTAAAATTTAGTGAACCTAAATGGTACTTATTTTAGTAGTACACTACCATAAATATAATGGTAATAAATTCTAATACTATTATCGTACAATATTCTTCTATTCAATGTATTAATTACAGTGAAATAATCTACAACAAAGCAAATCTGATAATAACGCAAATCAAAATAGAAAATAAATAGGTAAACGGTAACTGCTGTAAAATATAGACAAATAATGAAATAATCATTTTATATTAAAATTAAATTATATAAATTTCTTCAGTTTACACTAACACATTTTTTTTTACATGGCTTGCCCTTAAAGAAAATAAAAAACAGAATAGTAATCTGAATAACCAAACATAAAATATTAAGATTAATTCGTTTAAATTAATAAGTGCTAAAATATGAATTTTGTTAATACGAGAATCAATAAATAAGAAACTATTAGTGTAATATATATATATATATGTATAAAAAATGTTTTATTCTAAAAAACTTGTGGAGTATAAAAACAAGGTTTAACATGTGACATAGTCGGTAGAACCACTAATGATTCTTTACATCAATATGAATTCCAAAATAGGTATTTATTTGAAATCTTTATTTTATTTTTATTTTTTATGTTTTAAGGCATTACGATTGACTGTATTTGGTGCGTGTGACACACCACCTAGAGGCGAATGGTTGCGTACTGGGTTTGTTTTTAGAGATCCTGAGAAAGAGCTATCATATGGCTTACGAGCACGAAGAAATGGCACCAGAGGAATGCAAACTGCAATACAAGGATATATACTCAAAAATTTACTATTCACAAATACCAACAACTCGTAAATATATTTAATATAGCGAAAAATTAAATTTAAAAAAATATTTTAAGTCTAAAGCTCTATCGTCAAATTATTTAATCGATGTCAAGATTATTTAAAGCGCTTCAATAAAATTACCTATTCATATAAATGTATTTATTACTAGGTATATTTTTCATAACATGTGTGGTAACTTCTTAAACTAAAAAATTATAGCTTACAAATAATAAAAAACTAAAAAATAATCTAAAATGTATTCAAATTCAATTCTGTATTATTATATTTTATTATTATATGATTATACTAAGCATATTTAATCAATTTTTTTTAATTTGAAATTGTAATTCATTTATATGTATATAAGTAGATGCATAACAATGATTTTGTATTTATCATACAATTATAAAATTAAATTTGTAATTTAAATATGACAATGATTGATTTTTTCGAATTATTTTTTTATTAGATGTACAATGAGACCATCTAAACAGCAGCAACTAGAAGCTCTTTGTAAATCAATTACCGAAATCCTGTGGAAGATTGGAGAAAACGAAAAAGTTATAGTATGTTTACCACAAGAGAAGAGTTACGTACCACACTCGTTAAACTATTTCCAAGATAATGTTACCGAAAAAGTAAGGAGATTACATTGTTTTATACCTATTATTAAAATTAACTCAAAATATGTAATCTGGTCATAGTTTAGTTTAGAAACGCGAAAAATACATCCTTCAAACAAAATTTAACAACATGTCGTGCTAAAAATATTAAATAATTTAGAAAAGTACTCGTGAAAGTTAACAACAATAACTATTGTAACTATATTATATATATTATATTTATACGGTATACATTATAAACTAATTGGTTAATGGCTTTTCGACTTCTGAATAAAAAGTGGTGTCTGTTCTTTTGCCTCAGATGAGATGGGTTTTAAATATTGAGGATCACAGTTAGGTGTAATAATTAATAACAGTTTAAGTAATATTCTAGAAGTTAATAAAAATAATTTAAAAATAAAAAAGGAAAGTAATAAAATAATTAAAAGAAATCTAGATAATTCAAAGAAATATTAAAAGAAATATTAAATATATTCAGAATTTATTATAAAATATTTTCTATTTATCACTTTAGCGTTTAACTAAAAATATTAGTAATAGTCATTAGAAGTGATCCACAGAAATTTATTTACACATCGGTTACACGTATATTATATGATTTTATGTTTATAATATTTTAGTCTGTACCTAATAAGCTTAAACATCTTTTTAATTGTTATTAATCTTAACAACACTCTTATAAATAAATAGCACATTTGTCTATCAATATGAAGTATAAATGATAAACCAATATCCATTTTATTTCTTAAAAATTAATGGAAATAAATATAAAATGTTCAATATTTAATTTAAATATATAAAAACATATCAAATTATTTTTTAGTTATTTATTAGGTATACTATATAGTAATATAACTATATTATATTTAATTACAGCTCCATTTATTTGAATTAACTAATATTCAGGACTTAGAAATTTTCCTCAAAAGATATTTGCATTTGGTAAGTTTTTGTTCTTTTATTTTTATTTTTTTGTTTTGTTATATCTGTAAAAAAAAATGATCACCGCCGTTTAAATTTTAAAGATTTTCTTTTTTTATATATTTGAATAATTAAGTTTACTGTAATTTTTGAAAAAAATAATATTCT
Source organism: Aphis gossypii (assembly GCF_020184175.1). Lineage (NCBI taxonomy): Eukaryota > Metazoa > Arthropoda > Insecta > Hemiptera > Aphididae > Aphis > Aphis gossypii. The sequence continues at coordinate 15,656,116 of NC_065530.1, forward strand.
TAATTATGTTTAGTTTCAAGATGATCCTGGACCTGGGTCGCTTTTATTGCTTTACAGTTCAGTATTAACAAGAGGACTATCCAAGTAATTTACTTTTGTTACTTATTATTTAATTTATGATAACATCATAATCAGATAATCTATATTATAAATAATATTTTATGGCGAAAAAAGCTTATACTTAATAACCGAAAAGATAGTAAGCAAAATCATGAACATTAAATGAACGTATCTATATAGAATGTAAATCACCAAAAATGTTTAGATACGTATGATGAAGTCTAAATACTTTAAAATTAATTAGCTTTTGAATAAAAAACTATCTATCTTTTATTTAAAACTAATAAAAATTCTCAGAAGAAAAACGTTTAGATTATTTTAAATAATATATATTTACTTTCGGAAAATAAACATTGTTCAATTAATGTATTATCATTTGAAGTTAATAATTCTTTGTATTATAATCGATAATTAATAGGGACGTTGTAACATCAACGGTTATATTATCTTGATTGTAATTTACTAAACGAATAGGTAAATGATGTTTGTCGTTTCTGATGCTTCTTCATTATCTAATATCTTTAATGTAATAATAATATTATTTCGAGTATCACAGTGTGTTAAGTAGATTAATTTTTTGTGAAAACAAATTGTTATCCCTCGAATCATTTTAATAAAAAAATTAGTCTGTCTGGGCACAGACGGAGAATAAATCTTTATTTATTTTTTGACATGTATATGTCTCATGGCTGGGGCCATTCTGTTAATTTGTGTGACACTGAGAATGTTACCAGTCAAGACGGTGATTGGTTATAGCTATTGTTTATTGGTTGCTATGTAAAAATGTATAAAAAAAATTATAACAAAAAAGGCTATGTCACGCCTTTGAGACGGTAGAAAATTTCATGTCAGTTGGATTCTTGCATTTTCACACCTCTGGTTTACGTTTTAGTAATGTAGAGATATAGTATCGCATACAATGTTAATAAAAATAAATATAAAGATTTATCAAAAAAAAAAAGTACAATTTACACTATTATGCTATAAATATATAATAATTTGACACAAAACTACATATTTTAAATATTATATCAATTAATTAAGTGTTTATTTTTACGAGAATTATAAATAATTTAGTTATAATAATTAATAAATTTTAATAATGATAATAATAATAATATTAACACCAAATCTATAAATATAAGAAAAAAAATAGGAAAAGTAGTTAATATTTTTAATATTTTAAAATTATTGTGATAACAACATGTTATACTCGTAAATGATCCGTTATACATTTTTGAGGTTTTTGATCGTGCAGAAATTAACATTTTTAGAATTAAAAATAGATTGTGAATTTTATATTTACTTATTTATTATTTATAAAGAATGATGATTTATTCATTACTAGGAATATTCAATAGGAGTATTGATAAACTGTAGTTAATTGCAATGAGTCCACTTAAATATGGAGCATTTAGTCATTAGTCAATTTTTAATAAATAATGGAATGTATACCTTAGTTAGTCCATACAGTATTTTTAGAATGTTTACGGAAATTTAATCTGCCTAATAATTACAAAAACAAGAAAAATATAGGCTTTATCACGATATGAATTTGCAATAAAATAAACAACAAAAACACTTAATTGTAAAACTTAAGTGTACAACATTGATCATTAGTCTATTCTCAGAACATAGAGTATACCTACATTATTATTAGTTCATACGATAGTTTTTTATGTCAATGAAATTGAAGCAATTAAATAAAAATCTAATAGGACATTTCCGGATAATAATGTGTAAAAAAAAATTATATAACTTTTTGTAAAACTAATATATTCCTAGATATGATGAGAATCTAAAATACAATTTATGGAAACTTCCTTATCGGGAAATTATAATATTTAAATTTTAAAATACGATATTTAATAAAATAAGTATAAAAACGCAATACCAAAGAATACCGCAAGAACGTACAGACCGGATGCATAACGTAGTCTAAACTACATCATTTTTAAATACAAATTGGGAGAAATTATAACAATTTAATTAAAAAATATTATATAATTATTATTATCTTAATTTTCATGTTTGAATGATCTAAGTATAAAGCATTGTTATCTGTAAAGTAAACACAACTTAATAATTACTGACATATTGAAAATTAAGATATTTTTATGCTTTAATATGTTTAATTTGACCCTTGACCGTAATATTTTATCAATAGAATACAAAGTTATGAAATAACGTGCATTATATCACATATATTATAACTAGTAATTTTTATATGTACACATTTACTAATATTTGATATTATAATAAGTACATTTTGTTATATTAAACATTTAAGTTTTTATATACTGAACGGTATGTTTAAAATATGAAACTCTTGTAGTAACTGAACACATTTTATCATTTTATATAAATAAACTAAAAATTAAAATTACAATATTTTTATAGGAATTAGGTAGGCACCTAAATACAATAGATGAAAAATGAATTACAAACACATATGTTTGATTTCAGCTGTATCTCATCAGTTTATTCCAATATATTTTTTTTTATTATATAATATATGTGATTAAATTGTTGACATTTAAAACGAATTTTATTGATATTATACTATATTTTAAAAACCTCAACTGTAAAATAAAATATAAACTTTGGAAATTTAAGAAAAACCAAATGTAGAAATCTATATTGTAATAAAATGAATCCCTTGTCACTTTAATATTATTTTATGGGGTCAAAAAGGTCTCTTTTGACACCCGGTTACTCTATAATACTGCCTACCTCTTTTTTTTTTTAATGCAAAGTTAATGATATTTTAACATTTCAGAATTCACATCAAATGTCGCAACATAGTTTTGCTTTATTTATTTTAAATAAGAATTTAATGCCAGTTGTCTTTTTCGACTGAACAATACGATATAATTTCAGTTTAAGGTACACTTTTTACATCGATTTTTTTTTAATGTATCTGTATACGAGAAAGGGAGTTTCTAAGATGATCAAGTTAAAATCACAAAAACGTATAAAAAATTAATTTTAAGGTATCATTATCACTATAAAACCAATGCCATATTGTATTTATTATAATAAAAATAAAAATAAAAAAAAAAATAAAAAAATAAAATAAATAAACAAAAAGTATAAATATATAATAAATATACAATTATAATTGATTAAAACATAAATTATATTATACAACTCATAAAACACTAATATCGCTTTCATTCATTACCTACTCCACTTAAAATTTATAGTTTTACTTTTTTTTATAAATTTAAAATTTTTATTTTTAAATTTTGGTTCATATTTTTTTCATAAATATGCTTAGTTTTAACTTTTAAACATGATTTATAAAAATGTTATCAACAACCTATAAGATGAGTAAAATATTGATTCTTTAATCAATAAATAACTATTTATGATATTTATTGTTATAGATGGAAGATTAATACTTTATGGCAAGTCCATATATTACTAACTCAACACATGTAAATTTTGAATGTTTTTTTCAGCTTATTATATATTATGGGTTCCTTAGATTTGTATAATAATATAGCTATAATACTTTTTCATCTCTTGGACAGGACTAAATATAAAATACAGTAAAATACGTATTTTTCATATATTATAATATTATTTTTAAATGCTTCAATAAATTATTATTATTTTTTGTAAACACTCATATGAAATGATTTTAATTAACTTAAATGAGTATTTATATTTGATTTAATTTAAATACTAAATTTTTACTTATTTTTTTTTATCAATTTTGATAATTTTTTAAGAGTAGATTACCTATGCTAGTAAATACATACATTTGCATTTTGTTTAAAAATCTTTATGGATTTTACTATCATATAGTTGCCATAATGGTGATGATTATAAAAATAAGACTTTAAATTAAAAATAAGTTTTTTAAATGTTGTTGTACTAAGGCTGTATAATCTCTAAAAGATAATAACTTTAATCTTTAAGATATTATTTCTTAATGTAACTAAAAAAATTTAAATATTATGGTTCGTACATTTTTTAAACCTTTTTAAAGTGTATTTAACCTTCGGAATTATAGGAGAATACTAATTAATAATTTATTTTCGATGTCTTAATAATTGTTATACAGATACTTCTAACTTAGTATTTTTCAATCATTGATTTACATCCTATACTCTTTATATTAGAATCGTATCAGATTTAATGGATGAAAAAGTTTATCTTATATCAAGTGCTGAAGAAGGATCTATATGCATCGTAACACTGATGCTTACTGGTAGAGCTACTCCTAATTTGCATAACGGTATTGTGAATATCGGAGACGAACAACATTATGTGAGTTATTGTTTGGTTCATATAATTAGACCATCTTTGTCTATAAAGTTGAATTATTTAAACCAGCAGTTCTCAAACTTTTTTTTGCGTACTACTTAGGTATTATTAATCAGTCACGTACCACTATACTTTTTAGTTAAATACATTTATTTTAAATGATAAGACAGTAAAATACTACAATTTAATTGTTTTTATTCATTAGTTTTTTAAAATAAAATATAAATTAAATACCAAATTTTCAATGAGATCAGAATCGAATATTTTTTTTTAATTTTCCGTTTTACCACCATGTAGTCTTTCGCGTACCACAGTTTGAGAACCACTGATTTAAACAAAAATTTATTTATTTTCAGGCTATACCACACTACGGAATATTGGCCAGAAGTGAAGTGGGACTATTGGTTCATTATGAAGAAACCTCTACACCAGTACAAGTCACACAGATACCGGGCTCTCGGTTAAAAACTCCGTCCTATCCAATTTGGATAACTTGCGCTAAAGGTCATTACGGTATACTCTTCAATACCAACAGGGAATTGTTGAGAAATCATTTAGCTGAACGAAGGTATAGAGCAATCCATATTTTATAATTACTTATACAAATATTTCTTTTGTAATTTTACTATACTAATATCAATATACTTATAATTTAAATACTTAATATTATATGAAAATATTAGTTATATCAATATATAAATGTTTATAAAGTGCAATATTCGTATATATAAACGTATATGTATACCCTTATATAATTTATAATATAAATTGTATGCAACAATATATGAGCATAATCCTTATTCGTGAATTATTTAAGTTGGAAAAAAATCGAATATAACATACGCAGTACAACAGCATAGCTATAAAAAGTATAAACAATAATGAGTCACTTATTCACTCGATATACATATTTGAATTGTCTTTTAGTTTTATCTTTGATTATTTATTTACAATAACTTTCTTAAAACTCGATCGTATTAAACAAAATAAACAATAATGTGAAAACAAATTAATTACAAAATACTTTAGAGTTTAGTTAATGGTATAAGGTTTATTGTAAAAAAAAAAAATAATAATAAATAACGATCCCTTTAAAGATATAAACAGATTATTAAAATATGTTATAAAAAGTTGTAAATACCGAAACCAATAAATATTTAAATAATTGTTAGATTCTTTATTGTATTTCTATATGCCATTTTCAATGTTATAAGAAAATAAACATCTGAAGACTGAAGTGCATCAGCGAAAAAACATGAAAACACAATTAGATAAAACATTATTTCATCTTTTTGTATAGAATATATGTCCTAATAAACATACCAATAAGATTTAAAAAAATCTATCATTCAATAAAAATAACAATGAATTATATCGTCTATTTTAAATTTATTATAGTAAATAAAACAATAAGCTTTGCACATTTTTAATTTTTACTCATCGAAATATTAATTTTTATAAATTTTTGTATGCATCTACTCGTTTATCTACACTTGTCTACTATAATTGGAGCACTGCGGTAGTGTTCTCTTGAGCACGGAACAACCCATGAAATAAATATAAAATATCAATACATTCGCCCGTATTATATAATATATGAATACAGTTTATTTTTATTGATATTTTATTTTTGACTACACCATATATTATATTATAAACGTACTCGTATATTAATTTATACTTGTAATTTGTAAATAACAATTTTCTATCTATGTTACTTTTATCTTTTTATTTGAATTAGTTTATAACATTTAATACTTGATAACTGACTAGGTGTACAACTGTAACTTTAATTATTTTAATTAAATGTTTAGTATAATCATTTGAATTTTAATGTAATACCACAAGGCCCAGTTTAAATTACTTCAAAAATAAAAATGTAATTCAGAATTTATTTAGAACAATTTTTTATTTTTGAAATTTACAAACTACCTACTATAGTGAAGCGTAATATGCAAACATGATGACGTAATAATATATACAATAGTATTTCAATAAATGATATAATGAGAGAGGCCATTTAGTGATGGAACCCTACATAATTATTATTTTAAGGACATATATTTGAGTAAGTCTCTACATCCAGACGTTTCAAACGGCACATTAGATTTTCGGAGAGAAATTATGATGCAAATGAGGGAATTATAAGGTTTGTATGTGTATATAACTTTGAGTGGAATCTGGAGTAATGTTTGATAACTAATTGTAGAACTATTTTTATATTTAAATCGTCATGGAGCAGTGAGTAAACCTTGGATATGTACGACAGTGTAGAAGTGACAAGTTGAAGGAATATTTATTGGAATATCTATATGGTGTAGTACAATTTTATCATGAATTAATTTTTTATAAATTAATTTTAATTATTTTCCATTGTACTATTAATTGAAACAATATATGAACTTTTATGCATATATATTTTAATTATAATTATGGTATAGAACATTTTGTACTTTGATTTTTGAACCAACGTGTACACAATATATACATATATATCTACTAAATAATCATATAACCTACCTATTTATCGAATAATTAAAAATAGTAGGTGTACAAATAATATGAGGAATGAATATCACCAAAAATATGATCGCTTATTAATTGTTTATTATATATTAATACTCTGGTCTTTGAAACATATAAAATTAATCTTTTCTCAGAGACCATATTAATGGGTAATATGTACAGTCAGTAGGTATAGATAAATTTTTATCCAAAATAAATATAATAATAATATTTAATATATTATTAAATATTATGTAATTAAAATATATGAGTTATGTAATTTGTATTTAATTTATTTTTTCTTAAGTTTTTAAATTACCTTACGCATTTACGGAAAAACATAAAACAAAACAAAAACATAAACATAAATCCGTCATATTAACATAAAGTAATAAATTAGTTAAAAAATAACTTTACGATGAGAATACAGTAGTGTTGATTAGAAAATCTTAGTATATGCTAAGAGTGATAAATATATTATATTATACTTTTAAAAAGGTAGTGCTATTACTTGATTGAGGTAACTGTTTATCTTCTCACATTTTTCATATTATTATTCTTGTAGGACATAAGTATTCTTATTATACCTTACGTACGGCATAGATTCTATATTTTCAAATAAAAATTATAAATAATAAAAATATTTCACAAATAAAAAAACTTATCAAATATTTATATTGACGCAATGGCGCCTAAAAAATATTTACCTAAGTACCTGATTTCCGATTAACTATCAAATTATGCACTAAAACATTAAACTTAGGGTATAAAACAATAATATCTTCTAAAAATCTAAATTATGCAAATAGGTATAAAGTATAAACACAAAATATAATTTCGGTCGTATCATTAAAAACGTTATAAATAGTATTTTATATTTACTTACCTATCATAAAATAAGATTAATCTGAAAAATATGCAAATGTATGAATAATAGATTTAATAAAATCTTTATCTGCCACTAACATAGTTCTGTCTATATAAATATAATTCTGCAATTATTATAAGTTATCACACATAATAACTTTGCACTATAATATTATAATAAATCTTCAAGACATATGTTTTGTAATAATAAAAAAGATGTTTCTTAAAACAAAACCACTCATTATCAACTGTCTTTTTATTATTATTGTTTTTTATTTAATTTAAAGTTATTATAAAACAATGTGGTGTTATAGTCATACTTATTTAAGTTTTTACTTTTAAGAATGACTACTTATATTCATAATATTCCAAGTCAAAAATTGTTATGTTAATTTCAATAGATAAAAATCAAATTTTGAAAGAGCTTTTAATTAATTATAAGTATTTATAGTTTTTTTAAAACTAGTTTATGTGTTTTAAGGATTTCCCACAGTATGTTGTCCACTTCTCCATTCATTATAACTTTATAAACTACGTTAAATAACCATCCTAATACAGTATTTTATTTTCAGTTGCCAAAAAAGTCATAAATACTTGATTTGTTTTCCAATTATTATTTTATTTTATCGAATTAGTTAGTTTAAAAACATTGAAAAATTATGAATTTATTTCCCTCGCACTTTTCATTTTTCTATAGTGTACAATATTATAGAAATCGTAAAGTCCAGCAAAAAATGTGAACACTTTTGAGTATCACGGATATTCGCAAGTAGGCAATGTAATAACTAATAACTATAGTATAGTTACTATAAATTATACACTCAATGACTACTTGAATGATAATAGGCTTTTATAAAAAAAACTAATTCAGTAATAATGAATTTTACTACTCAATTTTACTACAAAAGTTAGGTTATTCGTATATCATATGTAACTTACTCCCTTGATATTTAATAATAACAGTTAAAACTAAAATAAAATCCATTTTTGAAATTATCAAGGAATTAAGACAAAATAAAAGTAATAAAAGTATCCTTTTATATTACACATTAAGTAGTAGTTACACATTTATAAATAGTTTTTTTTTTTTGTTTTGAAAAATCTAATGTTGCAAGGAGTAATAAACAAATTATGAAATAAAAAAGAAATAACAATATACTATATATATTAGAAAAAGAGGTTATCCAGTGATAAAGCCCAATGTAAATTTATTTATTTTGTAATTAAAAAAAAAAAAAAAAAATGATAAATTATACCTAGTAGTTACTTAACAGTAAGCTAATCATTCAATAAAAATCGACACCATTTTCTCTGAAGACAGAATGTGGAATATTAAGGTTATTTCAAAGCTAGTTGGGAAAGATACAAATTCAGTAGGTAATTAAAGGGTATATTACGCCATGACAGAAAATGAAATGGAATACCTATGTAACTTGCCCCACACTTTTAACCTAAATTGATGAAATTTATAGCTAATAAATTTACTAATATCACATCAGTTATACGATAACACATGCCTTATCAAGACTAATATAATCTAGTAAAAAAATATATCAAACAATATTGAATATAAATATACATGAATATACATAAAGTATAAATACTTATATATATTTATTTATAATTATAATATGACCATTTGTTATTATTTTTTTTTTTTTTAATTTACCTTTTTAGTACTCTTTACAATCTTTGAAGGTACAAGAAGGAACAGATTACATAATGCTCTTTTATTTAGTTTTAACATTTTATGTAGCATAAGCTATAACCTTAAAAAGTGGCGTAAATTATCAAAATCAATTTTTAGATGTGACGCAAATTAGATAATTTTTTTTTTAAGGGAGGGAGGGGGGTTGTTTTTGGTGCAAATAACATACGAAAATTTTATTAACACCAAGGTATTTTATTTCTGTGAATAATATTCCTTGAAAATGGAGAGGAAAAATATGGATATTTGTTAGCGTTAATGATACATAAATTGATTTATCTAAGTTACCTACTCTTAATTTTCCGATTGGATAACTGCTTATCAATAAATATAGGTGTGTTTGTAAAAAATTTACTGTTTCTACAGAATCATTTCTAGGTAGAAATATTATGGTGTCATCTGCATAGGTAGCCATTATAGTTTTTAATATTTTATAAATGTTAGCTGTATAAACATTGAATAAATCGAGAGAAAGGTCGCTTCCTTGGGGAACTTCAGCTTTTATTTGTTAGTATAACGATACTAAATTCTCATATCAGGTTATGAAAGTACGGTCAGGTTAGGTTTGAACGAATCATTAAATATGTTTATTAATATAAACGTATAAAAATAAATATTAAACAATATACCTAGTGCTGGTAAGAACAATTTAAACTTAAAAAGTAGATGTCATACTCTATAAAATACCTAGAATACTAAAATTAGTATTGTGTAGTAGTATTGTTTTTTTTCAAATATAGATGATATTGGATCAGTTAGTCTGTGAATTTTATGTATAGTCAAATAATTAGTTCCAAAGCAGAAATAGTTTTAAGTATTTAATAATAATATAGTACATTAGTACGTATATTATTAAATAATAGTAAAAAAGAAAAAATAGTATAAAAAAGAAACTAATGAGTCGTATCAAATTCAACTTTTATATTATTAAAGTTTAAGAAAATTATCCTGCATCGGAATATAAAATTAAAAATATGCAAATAATTAAACAATTGTAAACAGCGTTCACATAAATGAATACTCCACGCTATAAGTTTTATACATAGTAGGCAATAATTTAGGTACCTCCTATTATGATTTATAATGAATGACAAAATATTATAAAATACTTACGAGTTAATTTTCACTATCGATTTGAGTAAACCAACTAGCTATTATAATTACTTCATATCAAAACAATATATGTTACTCTTTCAATCGATAAAACGATTTTTATTGCGATAATACTAGTTATGTTCCTAATTTTTATATTTAATATATAATATGTATATTATATGTAATGTAAATTGTAAACAATATTTTGACAAAGTCTTCAATAGATCAATAGTTTTCATTATATTAATTCATATATTTTCAAATTTGCTCTAAAAGATTTAAGTTCTAAGATTCTGAACTCGTGAGTTTTCGCTCAGGGACAAAACCTATTATAATTACGCCCACTAGCTTGACTTATTAATACAATTTTATTTTAAATTTAATATTATGCATTATGTATAAAATAATATCCGAGTGTAAAAATGAAATTGGAAACTGGAAATTATTACATATTTAATATTTAATACAACACACGACAATAAATCTACATCGAGTTGTACAGTGTTTATTTGGAACGAGGAAGAAATAAAATAACTGGTAGTTGATTGTCGATATACCTACTGTATTATTGCTGTTTCAAATATTATTATGACGGTTTATTATTTAAAGGTTTTCAGTATTCGTCTGTTTACTTTTCATAGTACAGCCAAATACGTATAGAGTAGAACAGACGACGTATTGTATAAATAATTTCTTCTGGTTTTTTTCCTTTTTTTTTGGGTCATATCGATTTTGTTGAAATTATTATTCTTAAAGTTATTACGTATTACATATTAATGTTACAAAATTTTTGCAGATTCCCATTGACTCACTATTCGTGTAGCGGTAGCGAGAACCACGCGACGGTGGACACGCGATCACATCAGAACGAACAAACACGGATGATGAAGGCCACGGACGATATTAATAACACCACGTCGCTTCTACTATTGGTCGAATGTCTTATACATACAAAGTGAATATATTGTTTATCCTTATTCGTAACATATTAAACCAACAGCTATATAACTACCAACACGTTCTGATCATAGCCGTCATGGGTTTTATAAATTCCTCGAAATTTGAAGGATATACTAACCTTATTTTCTGAACTCCTAAAGGTTGCTTTGGGGAGGAATTTAGTTTTGGTTCAGGAAAACCAAATATTTTTTTTTATTTAAATAATTCACATTAGTTACAAATTATATTACTATGGATATTTGTAGAAATATGTCATAATGCCATTATATGTACGATTTCTTACAAATATATTTAAAAAAATAAATGAATTTTAAAATAAAATACTTATAAATATAGTTATTACGATAATTAGTTTTATAATTTTCAAATCGAGATTTTTTACTATCTTAATATTTATTGGACACATTTTTTATGAAAACATATAAAGACGAATAATCAAATCTTAATGAAATTGAATTAACGTTAGATTTTAAGAGGACGCCACACCTATATAATATGTTATCTACGTCTTATATACATACAACATAGAAAATTTTAGTTCAACAGAAATTATTTCGGGTTATTACCTTTAGAATAAAATAAATAAATTTACCTATCCTTGAATGTATGTAAGACAGAGATATTACATACAGAAGTTACGTTCTCTTAAGAATTTGTTGAACCTGTCACTAATTGTTTGTGTTTACATAAAAAGTAAATCCATAATAAGTGGAAAATTATAAAATTAATCATTATAATTATGTTTGTATTATATATTTCAACTGGAGTAAAATGGAAATCAATAAAATGATAAATGAATTTTAACCCGGGCGATGTAGGTAATACAGCTAACTTATAATAAATATTTCATGATTCGATGACTATGATAGATGATATTAATTGTCAAGAGGAGAGGAAATCTACTGATCACATCCCACCCCCGCAAACATGAAAACCACCACTGACTGATGACGATTAGTAATATTATTTTGTTTCTCTTCACCAGGTGGGAAGGAGCTTCGGTGCAGTGGACGGGCGTTACAAATGCGGTGAATTAATACAGCATATAATATAGTTATGTTATTATTTAGTAGCAGTATACAGTTGCTTATTATCCAACAACAATTATTAAAATCGGTTGTTGTGCGTGGTTACTAAAACACCAACAATTTATCAGCAAATATACCATAGTATATGGCGTATAACATATTAATTATTAATAAAATATTATTTATATTCAATATATATATAAAAAAAAAATGAATACGATGCATCCTGTATAGTATAATAATATATTTTTATTAAAAAATAACAGGTATTAAATCACTTTACGATGCTCTAATTAATTTTTTAATTATTTAAAAATTAAAAATAATAATAATAAAAAATAAAAAATACAAAGAAACTAAATTTAAATATAGAATACTGAAAGTTGATTTTTGGGAACAAGTATGTATAATAATATTATGGTGAATAATGCCCGTGGATTGAGTTTTTTGAAATGTATAATATATACGACATAATATATTTATACTAGATATATTTTTTATATACTGGAAATACATGTTATAATATATAAATTGAAAATAAAATAACAATGATTTGGCTGTCTACGATATTAGGTAAAGTAAACAAATAAAATAATTATATTGCATTTTAAATAAAATATTCATAAATAATAACGCTGTTAAATCATCGAATTCCAAATAGTTTCCTTTAAAACCTGTAAAAAAATGTAATTATTAAGTAAGACAATTCCTAAATTCGTAGGTATAAAATAAAATGTGTATTATGTTTATTATATTCAAATAAAACCCTAATAAAATGCAGGAAAACAATATAGACTCTTGAATTTAGAAATCCACATTTATACAGATATTTTTAAAATTCTATAAGCCACAGTCATGTTTAAAAATGTATTTAAATAAATTAAATAAACAATGAAAAACTTAGTAGCATACTCCAATAAGTCTGTTTCAAAAAAAAAAAAATAATAATAATAATAACAATAACTTGATGTGTTATTATATACGTAATATGTTATACCTCCGTGGTACTTCGAGAAAAGGAAACAATGACCGCTTTCCAAGGTTCTTCAGTATCTGGTGATTTTGTGATAGCACTTTTTGGTTCTCATCTACGTGTCGCCGTGCCACCTCATACATTAATTTTTGTCGGAGCACATCTAGAGAGTTGACGATGGACAAACTAGGACGACTTCTCGGTGACTCGCCTTGCATTGCACCGTTCTTCTTTTCGATCGAAGCCATATCAAAAAAGTTTTTCTATTAAAAAAAAAACGAAAAAAAATATAAAGTATTATATTATTTAATTTATAATCACTAAATATAGTATGCATTACAAATTTTAATATTATATTTAACGATTTTGTTCATCAAAGCATTATATAATATATTGAATGTGTCCGTCATTTAACGAAATATAGAAAAAATAAAATAAACACAGATGTGCGTCAATTGAAATCTTTTTTTTTTTGTTAATTTGCTTGGGTTGAGGATTTACTACGTTTATTGTTTTTATCAAAATTTCCTGCAGGTAAGATTAAGTTATCCTGACCGCAAAATGTCTGAAAAAAATAACTTTCTTCTACGAACTAAAACCTTTGAATCGAAAACAAATCGAAAATATTAACGGAATAACAAATTTTGAAAAAAAGGATAATCAAAATATTGTACGAATGCTATTGACTACTGAATAATCATTTTATGCTACATTATGTTATAAATTAAATACGCTAAACTTATACAACTGTTTAACTCTAATTGGTTTGGGTATGATTACCCAATAATTTAAATTATAAAATAGTATTTGAAAACATCATATAATAATCTTTGGGTGTTCATTTAAAAATTTAATAAACTATGTTTTTTATTTAAACAATCTATTTTTACTTTTGACCTATGGATATAACTTTATAAATTTGTAACATAAATTATCATAATATTAATATACTATCATTATGTAAGAAAATATAATAGAAATACGGTTCACATTCAAATATTCAATGTTCATTAATTTTATCAACACATTCAAATTATTGCCTTATGATTTATAAAAGAACTTAGTATAGGTACCATAAAACACATTAAATATTATTTAACAACAAAAAATAGCACTTTCAGACACCTAGCTATTATGTTGTATGTTATTACAATGAATTGTTACAGTATGTTGTTTTTTATTGTTTGAATCAGTTAATTTACATAATTAAATACAATTACAAAATTATAAATAATAAAGTGTATGTATATAAAAAAGAGCAATACTTAGATAATTGGCCGAAAAAAAAACCAATACTTCATAATTTTGTTTCACATGAAATATTTCAAACTTCAAACACTATAATATAGGTATTTACAAGTCGAGTACTTTAGTTTTAACGGACGATATAGTTTTATAGATTATTATCCAGACTGATGTGCACAAATTACGCGTTTCCGTACACGTATAATACAGATAGGTTCTAGTTTAAACACGTCATTGAACACTGGCCAAATACATTTTAACCCCCCTGAGTGTTAAAGTGCTTTAACATTAATATTTTTAGTTTAGTTTTGCGCGAGCACTATATAAAATATTACAACATCTAGCCCTGCTCGCTTGTAAATCATCAAAATTAGAGTTTCATTTTGGACTATGTATATTAATACAGATATAAATATTATAAAATAAATATAAAATTACAACATGGCGTAGCGTATAATATTTTATCTCGGCCGTTCATTATTTACGGTCTAAATAAGAGGGGCGTATCGTACGTACGTCATAGTGCATCGAGTATTTCGAATCGAAGTGTCGTACTAAACAATAACAAAAAAAAAAGTGATGCACACCTACCTATATCTATATCGAATTCCAATAAACCAACAATTTGTCGTCCAATGGTTGTATATTATATATAGCAGCGCAGTATACGTAGTACGTACCCAAGTCAAAGAGATATTATCACCGTGTGTTTATACTGCCATTGTTCAACACGTCGTTTAGAAAAAAAAGGTGTAGATACCTACATATTATGACGGCGCTTTAAAAATAGTGCTTTTTGGATGTCCCGTGTTAGTTTTTTGTTCCAAGACTATATATAAGTGATATACGTAGATATATTAGGTACCTACTACGTTTATATCTGACGTTGTCTTTTATACTACATCTGTGCAATAAATGTACTATTTCTACTTTATATTTTACACGGCTGCAAAGAAGTTTTCAAACCCATTCTTGTTTGAAGGTAATTATTATAGTTCTCGCGTTCCCAACATATATATTTATATTTAATACGGTGGCGTACACTAGTTTTACAGTTGTCTCGGTCGAATTACCTTCGTAAACTATTGAGGACATTCGTCTTAATCTCGCGGTCTGCGCGCAGTTCCGGTATAGGTACAAAAGAAAAAGTCACTATTTTATATATCCCGAGAGCCAAACGCTACCGCTGTAGTGAAGTTTATTATAATGAGTGTAAAGCATATACACCGTTTATTATTCCAAGCAGATCTTTATTGGATATATTATTGTATGTACAATAATTGCCGTGACTTTTAGCACTAGCAATAATCGCATTCGGAGAGATAATTATACGCTGGACAAAATACGTGTTTCTACAGGTTTTCTTTTAATTAACTTCCTTGGAAGTAAACGTCGGTTAAGACGCTAAAAAAGCAAATGATTCTTAAAATTTTTCATTTTTTTAGTATTTTGGATTTTATCATAGATTTTTTTACAACAGTAAAATAAGACAAAATATTGGTAAACACTATACGCATATTAAATTCATAAATTCATAGTACCTATAAAAAAAAACAATTCTTCATAAATATTCTTTTCACCGTTTTTATATAAATTTCACACAAAGGATAATTACCTATTATTAGTATAATTTGTAGATTAATAAAAATCTATTTTCGTACACATTTATAACGGACTGTAATCCCAATCCGTTATCATGTCATCAAAACCAATCGTCGCGTGTCATTTGTCAATATAAACTTAAAAATAGAAAATTTATCTACTTTATCTTAAAAAAATGTTTTTCAAATACTATACAATGATTAAATTAGGTACTAAAGAATTTTAAAATATAAAATAAATAAAAAAATCATAGTAATGTACTCGTACATTGCATTTTTTTCTCATGCATATTAAAATAATAAAAAATTAATCCTTTCTGCCTTTTCATGTTTATGAGAGACCTCTTTGAAAAGTTAGGATTCATAACTTCATAATTGCATTTCGGACTTACATAGAAAACACGTTTTATGTTAAGATTGATCAAATAGATAGTAATTTTTGTATCAAACAATTAGTAAAATTATACAATATACAAATATTAATACGATTTTTTTTTAAACTCGATATTACCGTTTTTTTTTAATTCATTCTTCTGTTATACACAATATCTATTAACAAAGAATAAATCGGACTATTATTGTTTATCACAAAGAATAAAAATTGCAATTAAATTACAATTTAGAAGTAGCTGCGTAGTTATACGACGATATATGCAAGACATGATCAATGACAAAAGTGCATTTGTACGTGTAGATCAACCATATTATGTTATCACAAACAGTTTAAATGGAAGATATTGAATTCAACTGCTCGATCATAACAACGTTAATTAATTCAAGTGACCGTAGAAACCAATAGAATTAGTTGAATAAAGAGCCCTGGATAGTTTTAATTAAAAAAAGCATAGTACCTATATATTGTATAAGTCGATTTGTAGTTATCTGGGAATCTGACTTTACGATTTACACTGAGAGTGGGTTTTATTTAGAATGTACCTTTTACATAGAAATCGAAAATTTTCTTATTTTTATCAAATTACTGAAGAAAAAAATGTATTTTTATTCAAATCCAAATTAAATATGATCATCTAGGTATTCAAAGAAAATATTATAGGTATAATGATTTATAGTAGAAAATGAACGTATAACTTAAGAATACTAGAGAACTATTTAATCTTAAGTTTTCATTTGTAATTTAAAGTTCCGTAAATATATTATTTTATTTATTTTTAATCTGAAAATAACGCTGTACCTATTTTGAGTTATCCCTAAATACATAATTAAAAAACCATACTATGATATTATATAATTTACAAGTCTCTATATAGATGTTTAATAAACTGCATTGTAATAAAGTCAATTTATTTTGTTTCTTTAATACTGCTGTAAAATGTATTTGTTTTTAAGAATTTTATAATTGGATGGACCCCAAAAATAAAAAGTGTTTTATATACATCAATTTAATTTACCAACAGGTTACGCGTTAAGTTACAATTTGTGTAAAACTATCTACACAAATTAATTATTTATTAAATTGCTGTGAGCCATAGAATGATATTAAAGAATATTTAAAAAAGTTAATTATAAATGTAAATTTTACCTAGTGTGTATAATAGTAATAAATAAATAATGGGCACTAGGTACTTGCAAAATAAGTTTAACATTTATATAATAAATATATTGACTAAGTACCTTTTTTATTGAAAAAAAATATTTAAATAGACAATTTATGACCTACTAAACAATAGTATATGACACGTTATTCACGTATTATTATACTTTCAATAATTTAATGTGCACTTGGTTGAATAATTAAATACTAAGTATGTATAGGTACCGTATATTCATATATATATTTCCTATATATATTCAACTATGTGAACATTTATTTTTAATTTAATAATGATTTGACTGATATTATTTCAATATTCATTAGTAAACTTGGTAAACTTTTCAAGACACATTTCCATTGTTATAGAAATATATTAAATTTTATTAATTCCGATTAAATACAAAGTGCCAATATTTATAACAATTAAAGAAGAAAATCAAAATGAACTCAGATGTGTATTTCTAATGAACTCGACCAGTTCTTGGATACATCTTTCGTTAGCACTTAGAGTCAAACTTTGCTCCTTTGGGATTTAAGTATAAATTTAAGTATAGGTATATCTTGTTTTTTCCATGTATCTAATATGACCAGGCTTAAAAACTTATATGTTGAACCACACCAGACTTAGTGACTGAAGCGAGTATACCCATTTCGAAGTGTTGTTTTTAAGTCAGATAACTTTTCTCTTTGGTTTATTATTGGATGTACTGAAGAATAGATTCCATTCTTTGTACACACTACGCAATAAATAAAAAAAGCAAAAGCACTATAGATTTTTCTAAGAAAAACACAGTATTGGTAGATAATCCTTATCAATGTAGAAAGGTAAATCATTTTAAATCCAAATGGTGAAAATCAAGAAACTTAATGATGGATTTACAAGGGTTATACTCGTATTTAAAAAATTGATCGTTACCTCAGTTGAAAACCAACTCGCTTAAGATATTAGAAAATAATATGTTATTCTATATTTTATGACAAGTATTGGTACCCCATATGCGTTAATAAGTAAGTATGCCTAATGATATTACCTGGTACACTCATGTACCTATTTTAACCAATTTCTACTGCTATAGAGAATTTGTCAGAAATAATATTAAGAATAACTGCAGCCGTCATGCGAATAATAAAATACGAAAGTGGACTTACGTCGAGAAGCTCCAAATCCTGAATTCTAGGCTCGTAGTATCGGGTGTTTTGAACCATTGGTTCGTAGATAACGGCGCTGTCGCAGCACCACGTGACCACCACCAAAATCCAGGCGATAGTCAAAATCCTCATTGTGTATTTACGATTTTTGGCTTATCACTGACGATGGCTTCTGCAAAACAAATAAAGCAAAAAATTTGTCTTAGAGCGAAACTCATATTTTTATAGATATTATAGAGCTACTACGATATCAATAAAGTTGCTCGCGAGCTGCTTTTAGTAAATTACAATTTTGAGAGTTTTTGTCGACAGTAGATTTTTGCTCCGCGGATTCTGTGATGTATTGTATTTAATTTCGTTAAAGAGTATGTATGTGTATGTGGATGTTATTTTATATTTTTTTGTTTGTTTGTTTGTGAATAATTGTTGTCTCTGACGCCCAGTTTTTCACGAAACCCCGGACGACTTTATTTAATTTCCAACACTAGTAACATGATTGTTACACCATTAGAGGACAGATAGTCCGCTACGATGACAGACGGTCTCATGATGTACTTGTACAGGTTAACTAATACAACGATGTTAATACGCGAAAAAACAACGATATTATTATTAATGCGGTTTTCGAATAACGCGCACTAGTCGAGACGACGACCACCAACAACCGCACGACCAGAGTGAATGATTTGTTTGCCATTACCGTGAATCCGTATTAATATATATATATATATATATATATATATATATATACTATATTAAAACACGTCCGACCTTTGTGTTAACTCCCACAACCTTAATTTAGACATTCTTATCGGGAAATGGCCTATTATTTTTTTCAAGTTCTTATATTATCTAATCGTTTTAGTTCCCATGCATAGTATAAATATACTTTGAAGACAGATTGTAGTAATATACTATATTCATTACTCTCTTGTATTCACAAAAACTGACTAATGGACAAAAATGAATATTTTAATAGACCTAATTATTGATACGATAATAAGCAAACAATAAAAGATTTACCAACGTATTATTAATGTAATATTATTATTATTACTATCTATAGAGGTTTGACAATATTAAATTAGATAATTGAATTGAAATAATGCATACATTTTATTTAGTGTTCACAAAAATTGAGTTATTATTTGATTGTGTTATTAATAAACTTATTTAAAATAAGATCACGTTACAATCACAAAATGTTTATGAACTATTATATGTAGGTATAATATTATATATTTATTATTATTAAATGATTTAAATTCAATATTTTCATAGTGATTATTTTGAAGAAAATGTTCCAAAATTAAAATCTGCGTAAAATACATAGTATTTTAATAAAATGACCTATAGCTAGGGATGTATTAAAATATCAATTTTGTGTCCAATCTATACGATATGATTGGAGTTTTTTTTAACAAAACAATCAAATAGATGAAACTGACCTAGTTGACGGAACCTAGAAATTAACATTAATTGATTTACTGAAATCAAACGTTGGGATATTTTAGGCTTGTGCTTTACCGTATTATATACTATATATTTTTCGTTAAGCAAATGAAACCCTGCATGAGTCCCTTTTTAAAATATAAAATTTAAAAGTTAGTTTTGAGGTACACATCTTCAGACATTATCTATGTAGACAAATTTCAGAACTATGAGTTTGATATAGGTACTACTTATACTAATAATATGTTGTTATTGATTACACATAAACAAATATTACTTTTTATTAATATGGTGTTTTATTGATTAAATTATCATAAGAAATTTATTAATATCCGTAATAGGTTAAACTAATAGTTTTTAAAAAATTGTATATACTAATTACTATTGAAAAATCTTGAATTAAATTGATAAAACTGAGTATACAATTGGAAATTGTATTTGAATTTAAAATAGTTGTAAAGGAATTATACATTTCTACCCAAATGTTCTAAATGTTTTTAGAATGATACATGAATAAATTATACGAAATATATATTTTTTTTAACCTATTAAAGTTGAAAACAAATACTAATTATTGTTAGATATTTTTGTTTTTCATAAAATGTGTTAAAATTTAAAATTTAACTAGGTACTTAAAAAAAATTTTGTTTTGCATTTTTTTTTTTGAAAGTTTTTTTTGTCTGTATAAAGAACCTATGATGAGTATTTACTACTATTCTTTAAATTTCAAAAAGTTTTTTCAAGACTCTATCAACATAAATAGAAACAAAAGTAAAAATGCTCATAATTTCATGTCTATAAATCTTTTAAAATTGGCTGAAATATTTTAAAAATTAATCATAGAATATTGTAGAAAAAGCTTCTATAAATAATTCTTGTCATAAAATTTAAAATTTCTACGCTCATACTTTTTTGATTAGGTACTACACATTTGATTTTTTAAAAACTAATGTTGCATAAATATTTTAATTTTCCTCTGTTTTTTGTTAATTGTTCTCAATTATTTAAAGCACTGACAACTATTTCTTTTTTTTAACTAATGCAAAAGAGCAGAACGAAAATTCCAATTTGATAATCGAAAAACAATCCACAAAATTTAAAATTGAATGATGCTCGAAAATCTAATGGCAGACACAAAAATAAATAAATATATTTTTCCATATATTATTGTTAAACTAATACATTCATTTAAGTAATCAGAATTTATCGATAAAACTTCTTTTTTATTTGACTTATATTTATTAAGAATTCTTAATTTATTGATTAAATGTCACTGACCGGGTTAATAATTATATTTGGTTTTTTTTTCATTTATCAAGCTACTTTTAAAATTAACTGAGTATTGAGTAGTATAGGTAATCAAACCACATCTTAAACCAACTTTGACAGTAAATACGGTGATTAATTGTACTACCTCACTTCCTGTTTATAACTAGTGAAAATGATCGAAAGTTTATTATTAACGATACAAAACAAAGAGAAACATCAAATCGTCGATAATGCGTTAATTTTTATGGTTAAATTTAGAGCAGACATAATAAGCTGATTTTGAAGAAATCTAAAGCATATTATTTTATCTTACAAAGACAGAACTAAAAAATTGTATTATAACATATAGTTAATACAAATATTAAAACAATGCCTTACGAATAATAAATACATGTTTATAATTTTATTCAATTATTAAGTGATTATTCGTAGTCAACTCATTGAAAAACATTTACAAAAACGTCGTGTTAGGAACTTATATTATATACACAATATAATGTATTGATGTAAAACTGCGTGATAATGATAAACATTAGACAAACCCTAGTATTTCGTACTTTTGTTTACATAGTTTTCATGTTGTAGAATTATAGGAATTTCAAAGCGTCCGTCGGAACACAAAATATCAAATAACCGCTCAAAATTTTTGTTTTGATGTATCTACATAGAACATAGTATGGAAACTATTCACACTACAATAAAGTATTCAAATGTTTTAAGATTATAAAGACAATTTTAAGAATGTGTCAGGCATTCATTTTAACTTTCTTCTATGTAGTTTGTTGACTTTTAAAATAGGTTTGTAGAAAAAAAGCATTCATTTATATCACTCAATAATTAAAAAAAATTAAAATATCCATTGTTGAAATTGATGAATCATTATAAACACCTCCATTGAATGTATCATTTGAAAAGTTTTATTGCATTTTGTAAAGTTGTTTTTGACATGTATACAGAACATAATAATATTTACCTAAATAAATATCTTATTGAATATATATATATTGTTGTGTGGTGTACAAACAATAATGTAAATTTTCCATATTATTTTAAACATAAGTATTATAATAATAAACATTAAAAAATATTAATTTGGAATCGAAATATTACTAAGCCTTCCTTAAATAACGATATTGTCAAAATAATAAGAATTATGTAGGCTGAAACTAATTGCTTATAAAATGTTAGTTTTAAATTAATAAAATACCAAAAAAATGTGTTCCTTCTTTTTATAGAGAAAAATTGTATAGACAAATATATAGGTAACGTAAATATATACCTAAGTATGTAGTGAATTTCGTGGATTATTTTAGTACATATATTATATACCTATATACGATATAATTTATATATTTTTTTATGAATAATACAATTATACAATCAATGATATTATTTTGTTTCAATAAAACAGACTATTTTATTAATAGTTATTAAGCTTAATTCCATACGTAGTTTCACAAATAGTTTTCATATTTTGATAAAGACTTATGTTTAAGCTACTCTATGGTTTAAACACGACCACACGAATGAAAATCTATATTTAATATGAAGCATATTATGATAAACTTACGAATAATTTCTTATCTTTAAAACAATTGACATTTTTTCAGTTAATTTCTATATTTTCTGTTATTATTGTTAATTCTGTATTTATTATGTATGTATGTACTATAGTTTTTTTTTATAATTATTAATTAGTGAAACTTGGTGAAAAGATATTTTTTCTTTATAAAAATTAGTATTATGAGTTTTATTTATAACAATAATAACCGTATACACATATTATATATTTTATTATGACTAATAATTATTATTGCTACCTAATCAAACTAATTAAAGTATTACCATAAAATAAATAAAAACATAATAAATTATTCATTTTTTTTTTTATGTATTATAACTATGTTTAAAACAAAAATTCTATTCAGGTATGTCATATGTACTTGTTAAAACATTTTTAATGGACAATGCTCTGATAATATCCTATTAAAATGTAGACATAATCTAAGCTCCATATATAACCGACGATCACGTTCTTTTATAATCGGTTTTGTATACAAAGATTTTAAATCCAATTTTTATAAACATACTTATATTTTAATCGGGTTAGTATACAGTTTTATTTCTAAACTGATGTATTATTTAATATAGTAGGTGCCTAAGTGGCTAAGTATATTTTTATTCAATCAATTGAATCTTTCAAATACTGATGAAAACTGGTATTTTTATTTATATTTTATATAGTTACATTAATTTTCAACAAAATTGAGTTAACTATTTTGTTGTTATTCAAAAACATATGAAACTTAAAATTTTCCACAAATATTTACATAATAATTTTCTTGGCAAAATACAATTTTCAAATCATTTTCCCTCTTTTTCAATTATTTGTCAACATTTTAAAGTTTCTTCTTTTTCTTAAATTATTGATAATAATTTTTATTCTTAACCACAAAGCTTAAAAATATACATATACAAGTAAATAATTGAAAAGTTTTCACATAATTAATTCTTACTAAAGTTTAAAAAAAAATTAAAAACCACATTACTTTATCGTGAGTCTTAAAAAATTATGATGAAATTTAATACTCACTTGATTTTTTTCTCAAGTGATCCTTGTTACATTATGGTAATTAAAAATATAGAATCTATTGAAACATGAAACTCTTTTCTATCATATATATATTATTATTAACTATATAAAATTATATTTTAAAAATGAGTTCATCATAACGTATCTATTACTTATTGAAAAATTTACTAATAGTAAAATAAATATATATAAAAAAAGTACCATTAGAAATGTATGCTGTATTTTCAGTTCATTGTTTATAAACAGTGTGTAAGTAAAAAACTATAATCATTTTATTAAGCATATTTATTTTTATAATTTTGTTTAATATTATATAATATTAATTATACCTAGGTGCATGTTATTATGTACTACATACTATTTGTAGGTTATATACTACTGCAGAAAATGCGAGTAAAATATTTAATAAAATAAAAATATCTAATAGTCTAGTATTAAAATAACACAAAGTTAATTTAATATATTAATTATTGTTTTGATCTAATACCTGTATATTAATATACTTATACAAACCGTCTTACGACAATCTTTTTAGATAAGATAATCCGTTGCACGTTTTCGTAATTAACCTGATAGCAACACATGAAGCAAGGGATAAAACAAAACTATTTCAGTCCACTTAAGTATATAAAACATACTAAAGAATTATTATTATAAATTTCGAAAAGTTATCAAAAACTGTTAAGTACATATTTAGAGGGAAGGGGTGAATGTTGGTGAAACATAAAACCTAACAAATATATAAATATAATATATACAAGATGATACAGATAATAAGGGATGTATTATTTATTTATTGTACATAATAATAATAATAATAAAATATAAATACAATGTCTAAATATTATAAGCTCATTTTAATATAATATTTCACATTCCAAAATTAAAAAAAATATATTGTTGAATAATATATTATTATACTGATTAATGAAATTTGTTTTTAACAATATTTAGTTGTATAAACTAAAAAGACCTAAATTAATAAAACATTTATTTATTTTTTTTAAAAAAACTATTTTTATTTTGTATAGTATTTGTATTAATTTCATTTTTTCATTCAGTATAATTTGTTTTGCATGTCGCTTCAATTTCATTAACATATCCCGTTGAAATAACACCGTCCACAAGTATCAACATTATTAATCTCGAATGAATAGTTTGTTATTGCGCCTGAGATAAACTTAAGAGACATATTTGCATAAACCATCAAATCGCGTCTTATACTAGTATACTATGTTTGTAAAACTGATATATTATAACACTTGGGTTTAATGATAATAAAACATCACGTTTTTTTTTTCAAATAGTAGTGTATGATGGTGTATATGTTTGTGAATATGACCAATTTCTTTTATTTTGAATTATTGATTTAAATAATTACAATAATATCTAAACCAAGAATCCAACCACCATTACTATTACAATCGATTTAGAAAGGTTGTTCGTCTGACTCAGACAACTATGCATAATATACATTCACAAACATCTACAGCACGATATGAAAGTGATATGTTTCACGGGTAGTAGTAATAGTAGCAGGTATAATAATAATATAGTATTGTATAATATCGTACAAAGCGTAATATTATGTATCAACAATACAACTAACATTGAAGTGATGTGACTGAATATTTTGCATACGAGAACAAATACATTTATAAATATTTTTTTTTTAATAATAACCACGCGTGGGTACCGTAACATATGATTTTGAACCCAAGTGTTGGGTAGAAAAATAATGTGCACACGTCGCGGAACAATATAATAATATATACCTAATGGAAAGAAAGACGAACGGTACTGACAAACACCGTTCAAAAATTATTGTGGTGTCTGTCAACGACATACGAGCGTGGTGTATTTGTTGGATATCGAAAAGGAAAAGAATATACAAAAAAGGTTGTCGACCGATATACGGATGGCGATTGTTGCTCAGTGAAAGGACCGAATTAATGTTTTTACTCGAACGGCGGCATTATGCACACAATGTATATCACTATAATATTGCATGACGTATGTGTGTCTACATCGAGAAAGGGGTTTTCCACTTGTATTATTCAGACATCATGCGGTGTAAGCACCGCGATTTGTCAAAAAAAAATCCATAGACGATTTATTTTATTTTTATCATGTATACAGGTACTATATAATAATAATTTGCTATACGTGGATTACAACGAGATAAAAAACTGATCTGTAAAAAAAATTAAACACAGCATTTTTATTTAACTCCTCGAAGAATTAAATCAGTTAAGTATATTATATAAAAAATGTACATCCGAAATAATTATTCAAACGAGAATTAACATACATGCACGGAATACAATAAAATAAACTCTATTCTCTTTACTACGATCAATTGTATCGACTATCGTTGTGTTTGTTGTTCGGTTACTAACGTTTTATCCAACGCAAATGTGTTTTATACAATCTTTGTAAAACGTCGTATTGTATTGAATGATCATATTTGTATTATTATTACTGTTGTTTAAAAACTGATAAAATCAGTATTTGTAAGCCTAAATTCTCTTGAAATAAATATGAAATTAAATTATCAGGTAATTAAATAGTAGGTACTCATAACTCATAACAATATTATGGAATTTCAAATCATCTACGATATGCCCATATTTTATTTTACACGTTTAAGACAAATAACTAAATTTTTAGAGAAATTAATTTTGTTTATAAACAGCCGTATCGCTACTTCACCTCTTAGCAACTATAACATAATATGTGCATGTTACATCAGATTTCAACCTACGCGTTTTAACTTTTGAGGATCCAATTTGGTTACGATTTTGTTCAATTAAATTTACTTTTAAAATTTCATTCAATATTTTAGAATTTATATTTATTTTTTGTACTTTATGTACAATGTATAACATTACAATAATACAATGTACATGTTTTTGTCTAGTATTGTTATTTTTTATTTTGTAAAATAAATTCTTAAAACAAATTTTGTTATAGACTTTCGATATCTTAATGTTTATAGATTATAAATTAAAAGGTCTACGAGTAATGAAATCATTCTTTGATTTCCAAATAAATATTTGAAAAAACAACAATTTAAAAAAAAAAACTCTGTAACTATGTTACAAAAAGAACAACAATATTGCATTTTACACGCTGAAAAATAAATTTTTTATCTAAAATATTTATAATAATATGATCAATATTACGAGTGTAGTATTAGTTGATTAATTAATTATATCGATCTGTTTGCTTTTATTAATTTTTAACTTGCACTTGTCAATAATATATTATGGGATAAATTGTATTCCATTAGACTAGTCAAATATACTCAATGACCGAGTTCACCTCATCTAAACAGTTTAGTATGAATTGAGTTCTTGTTTGTTTAACTAAAATAACGAAAGTACTTCGTTCAATGTAACTACCACCAAACAAAGGCTTAAGTATTGTACCTATACCTAATATCTACACATGTGCTATTAATTTGTGATAGGTATATTTTGTTTTGAAACTAGTCAAAGTGCGAATACACACTCAATATTTGAGAGTTTGAAACATGTTAATTATTTAATAAAATGTTTAGATAACACAATAACATACAACTACATTTTACTTAAAACTTACGTAAATATTTAGTTGTAACAATTGTTAGGTACATTTTAATTTAAGGATTTATCGGATGGTTTTAAAACTAGGTTTTTTTAGATTCCAAGTGAAGTGACGATTGTATTAGTTTTACAGTGGTTTTTTTTTGCTGTGATCACTTTTTGGACAATAAAATAACTCAAAAGGTTGTTTATATGCATGTAGCATCTTAATAGACCGGAAATTTTAGGTAGGTAGTACATTTTAGTGATTGTTTTTTTTCGATTCTATCTGTTTAGTTCCTGAAAACGTAATGGTAAACTACTGAAAATCTGTGAAAAACATTGGATAGATCTTAGCTAGCGTGATTTTCACCGTGTTGTGCTTAAAATCATTTTCAAAATTCAATGATCGATTTATTTTTTATGAAATTACTTATTATACAACAAAACTGTCAATATAATCAAGTAATGCATTAGTTAAGTAGGATTGGGTGGATGTGGAGTAACTTTGTAATAATTACAATTTATGTATCATGTTTAAGTGTATAACTAAAAATATAGACTCTGCATATGTCCCATAAGAAATCCTAACAACAAAATCAAACATTTGTATCCGTAAAATACCATACCAAAAAACAAATAACAGCTAAAATAACACTTAACCAAATTATATTATCAAATCATTTTATGTTTTATTTATTTTGTCTAAGAAAACTTGGAGTTACATTTTCTTATAATTACACGATACTTACTTATTTATATTGTGAATTTATTTTTACATATACCATGCAAATCAGTCACATTGATTAATTTCTTACTTAACAAGAGTATTAATTCTGATGAAAAAATATTTATATTATTTTTAACATAATGTTGGTGATGCATTAACCTTCTATATCAAACAGATATTAAAAAATATAAAATATAATTTCATTTGATAATTTATTATTTGTTATTTTACACTAAGAAAAAAACTAATTTTAATAATTTATTTTTTCATACTTATTTAATATAATAGTGGAAAAATCAAAAAATAAGTAAATATTATCAGTAATAAATAAAAGTGTGTATTGTTTTATGTATAATATAGTAATTATTTGTGAATTTTACACTTAAATATGTATAATGTTATAAATTATAAACACGTAGGTATATATAATATTAAGTTAAAAGCACGCTGTGTCTAGTATTTTTAATGATAATAATATGATATTTATTTTATTTTTTAATAGTAAACATTGAAGATAATAAAACTTGGTCAATTGAACAAATACGTATAGGTTAAAGTAATAAAAAACATAGATTAAATAAAAGCATTTTACCGAGACGTGAGATTTTACGATATTTGATAAAATGACGTGAACAGATTGACAATGTCTAAGACTGAAGCGATTACAAATTCAGATCAAGTATAATATTCTAAAGAATAAATCTGTGAAATATATTTGTATATAACACATTTTAAGGTTGATCCCTAAAGAATTTTGAGAGCCGACCATCTATTTTACGTAGACACGTAATATACAGATACCTATCGTAAATTTAGAACTCGTATTTGCAATATTTATAGATCGATTTTAAATTACAAAACGTTAACGTACGTTGTATATTATGATTAATACTATAGTTTTTACTAGAAATTCTAAAATAAAACAAAATTTATACTTAAACTTTTTTTAAAAAAATAAAAAATAAATGTATACAAATTAATTATTAATTAAAAACATAATTTGTTTATCTTTAACTCAAACAACTAGATTGAAATGTTTAAAAGTACAATTTTGCGTTTCGTGTTTAATGAAAAAAAATTACTTCAATCTTATTTTACTAAAAATTTAATGTATTTATTAATATAACTAGTTATAATAATGAATATTATAATTTAAAAAACACCTAATGATTATGCAAAAAGAGAATAGTTACTATATGTATTTATATTTATAGATATATAATTATAAATTGAATAATTAATATCTTAAAACAATGTTTTGCCGATAAGTGTAGTTGATTCAGTCTTCTTTTGTAAAATAATATGAATTGCTATTCATAAGATTAAACATATTTTAATGTATGCGTCAAACGTACTAATACATTGCGTATAAATACACAACAAAGCCATTATCAATAAACATAATATTTTCACAATGCGTTATACCTTCGCTTGTTATAATAATTTATAGTCAACTATTGATAAGTTTATTAAAAAAACTAATATTTAGCGGACTCTTTTGGTTATCATCTAAAAAAATTACAAACCATGAATTAAACCAATATAAGTACGTTTAGCCGTATAGGCAACTTCGGTCGAGGCAAGTATGTAATAGGCATACAGACAAAAAATTTAATTTTTATGCAATTTCACTAAATCCTTATTTTAAGTCAGGCAAATAATAAAAATAAAACATGTTGTATTATTTTAAAAATGTAACTATATTTTCTACTAATTATTTATTGTTATTTTATATACACAAAAATAACTATATATTATGTATCTATTAATATGTAACACACGTAGGTATATGAAATATGTTTAATTTCATGTCCATTTGCACTATTGTTTTAAAACTTAAATCATAAATAATAAATATTCATAGGTAATTAGGTGTTAGATAATAGTACGAGTATAATATATACAATATATACCCAGCTATAATTTATAGTAGGTACGAGTACCTAGTACTAGTATATTTATTCTTATTGAATAAAAATAAAAGTCCCTTTGGTTTTTACCTTGGAAAATATTTTTTGGTATGAAAACTTTGACTATATTGAGTTGTGAGTAATGTTTAAAAAATAATGTTTAATGTTTCAGCTAATGCCATCAAATAATAACATGTAACAATAAGTAGTAACTAAAAATTAACAAAAATTTATAATTTAAATATAACCTTTTTATTTATTTTTTATACTCGTACTATCATATTTAATTAGTAACTACCTGTATATATTTATGTTTTAAATTTTAAAACAATAGTACCGATGGACACGAAATTAAGCATATTTCATATAATATGTACCCATTGTACCCTACATGTTTTACATATAAATAAATAACACATAGTTTTTTTTTATATATATATAAAATGATAATAAATAATTACATATATGCATATGTATTTAGTAAAATTCTTGACTTCACTATATGTCTGTGACAACTGACAAGTATATCTACATGTTAATTAAATATAACATTAACATACTAACTGTATATAGTTTATCTAAATTTTAAAGTAATTGTTTTTTAAATTTTAGAATATAATTTAAATTTATATAAATATCTAAATAAATTCTAATACCTACTATTTTCAGATAATATAGATAGTAAGTGTACCAGGTACACTTCAGTTTGTTTATTTTGGGTAAAACAGAAAAAATTTGGAATTATTTACTTAAATTTTTACTTTTTAATACTGTATTAAAAAAAACAAACACGGCATAGGTACTGCAATATATTGTACTGGTAGTCAATAATATAGTGAAAAAATAAGATTTCTAAAAGTATTTTGATAATTAAAGGTAAATTAAATAAATCTGATATCTTCAATACTCATATATAATCAAAAGTCTTCTTTTACATACCCAACGTGATAATTTGTTTTTGCATTTATACAAATCTATTAAGTATATTATTTTAAAGATTTTAAAACCAATATTATCAATAATTATAACTATTATTTTAAATGCAATTTGTTCTAAACAGATTCATAGTTAACAAAGTTAACAATGAGATTTGTTATAATTTAAAGAATTGTATCAATTTCTAATAAAAAATTATGACGATGAACTTAACGATAAATTGAATTATGGTTTAACCAATGTGAATATCAATTCTAATGTGTCAGAATTTCATTCAAATAAAAATTTAAATTTTCAAATTTTTTCGAATTTTTTTTTGTTATATTGATTTATAAACATTAAACAAAATTCAAAATTGTCTAGAACTATACTTTTCTAGCCTAAAATTTTGATAAATAAAAACAATACATTTTATATTAATGTATACACGTTTCAGCAAAACTATTCTTGAAAATATTGCTGTTATAGTTGTAGGTATCTATTTTATTTCTTGCTGTAAGTCATGTCGTGTAGAAACATAATTTGTGTGTGTGCAAGGTAGTACGAGTATTTGTACAGCGAAGGAAGTAACATATATTTCAGCTATTATAGTTATAGACTGTAGTTACCTATTCTATGTTTAAACAATTGATTTCTATATGAACTGAATATATTTTATGAAACAGATATATTAGTGGTAAGAAAATGGTTATAACTAATAATACATGTCACGTTTAAATTGGGTCCTTAAAGTAGTGCTTATTCTGCACGTTCGCCGGAGTGACACGTATTTTGTTGTATCCTTAACTTATACTGAAAACTTCCAAGACCGGAATAACGTAACTATACCTACAAGATATGTTGACGTTCCAAAAGATGGAATTATTTTTAGCAAAATAAGTTACGTAAAATATCAAAAAAACGGAAAACTCCAAAATAGTATAATATAGTAATTTTATAATAATGGTAATGCATTAATATAGTTTTGTTTAAAAAAACCATCACTCATTTCACCCTCTTTACACCACTCATTTTTCAAATTAATATATTTAAATATCTGAACCTATCATATAAATATATATATATTAATTATTTTTATCCACTTATAAAAGTAATTTATTTTAAAGGATAAGAGTACAACTAACAATATTAAAGGCACATAGTTAAACAGTTATTATTTAATTATTAACAATAGCTCGTAAAACCCATTCTTAAAATATAATTTACCAAAAATTATTGTACATTAGCTTTTTTTAATTATATCTAAATATCCAAAATAATTTTTTAATATTCTTTTATCGACAATTAACGTATAATCTCACAACTAATAAGTTTTAAAAAAGCAATTACTATGTACATTAATAATACATTTTATAAAATAATAAATAATTAAAAAAAATTTTAGGAACAATTGTCTTAAAAAAATCATTTGTTCAAACTATGATAGGGGATATAAAAACCATATGGTAATATGCTTAGTTCATTATTATAAAATATCTATCATATTATATATATAAAATAATGAATACCTATAAATAACATATACGTAAATGTAAAAATTTTGAAAAAATGTGAAGATACTCTCCCTCAAATAATCTTCAGTTTAGATCATATTGCTACAATTAAACTAGGTATTCAAATTCATCAAAATTACCAATATCTACCAAGAAGTATAAAAAAATTTTCAATTATAACTATAACTATTTTAAGTACACCTCTATTAATTTTATATTATTTCAAATTTCCGTTGCTGCCTATATTTAATAAAAAAAAAAAAAACAAAGCTTTTAAAATAACTAGACTATACTTGAAATTATTAAGCAAAAATTATGATAGTTATGTTAAAGAAATCAAATTAGAAGATCCGAATAAAATATTAAGTTCGAAAAGCGAGCATTCGTATCTATTCGCACACCTCACTAGATCGATGATATAACTTCGTTTCCATTTTAAAATAGTAGTAATAAACTTAAGCCTGTATTAAAGATATTTCTTTATAATAATTGGTAGTTATATTAAAGATCATAAGAAATTGAACGGTTTGCATTATTAAGAAACCTAAGTCAAAATAGAATAAACCGAAAGTAACTTATTTTTAATTTAAGAAATAAGAGTACTATCAAAATTAATATATTTAAATAAGTAACTTTTTTATGGTTTAATCGAGTTTTTTAATGAAATCATATTTTTAAGCTAGCTTAGAGTATATAGTAACAGTAATTTATCTATTTATTTTTTTTAAACGTGTATAACTTAATATGTTATGACAAGTTTTAACTATGTAACTTAAATTGTTTTTATACCATGTGAAAATGGTTAACATTTCATAATACTTTTAGGTATAGCTTTGATTAAGTTTAGTCACCCGAAAAATTAGAGTTTTGTTTTAACAAAAACAATATTCAATTCCACGTGAAAAGTTTTAATACTAACAATAGATATCAAGTAATTGATCTTATGTAATACTTATTAAATATAAAATGTTGAAATTTATATCATATTTTACGCAAAAACTTACACTACCTATATTATATTTTATAAAAACGAAAACTGGAAATTAAATAATGAAATTTTTCAGTTAGGTACTAAGTTCTAAAATATTGCTATCTAATGGGTGGCTTCTTTTTATCTTTTTTCAAGACTATCATAACTGTGATTTCCATC
Organism: Aphis gossypii; assembly: GCF_020184175.1. Lineage (NCBI taxonomy): Eukaryota > Metazoa > Arthropoda > Insecta > Hemiptera > Aphididae > Aphis > Aphis gossypii. The sequence continues at coordinate 15,690,233 of NC_065530.1, forward strand.
ATAAGGCACCATTAATTGATAAAAATATATTCTTATTGTATATGTATTATGAATAAAATATAAAATATTTCATAATTTAAAAACACATAATATTATCAGTAAAATTGGTTTAATATAATAATTGGCTAAATATTGTTTATTAAAACTTTAGAAATTTCGTATTTTATTTTTGTGCTTATCATCATATTTTGGAGTAGTAAAACTATTTAATGTTCTAAATACTCTGTTTTTAAGGGTTTGAAACGTATCACGACCATGTATATTAATATTTATAATACTTATATATAATTACAATTTCGTATGTTTTTAATTTTTCACTAATTTAGATTAGTTTATATAAGTTATTTAAATATATAATGAACCTATTTACACTTTTCTACGGTACCTATTAATTTATAATATTATTAGTAAACTACATCTAGTAATAATAGTAATAATCATACGAGTAATTATCATATAATTTATGTGATGAGTTATTGGCAAATACTAAATCAATCTACCTTATTACTTGTATTATAATTTATAAAATGCCTATACTTGTAATGAAATATCCTTAGGAATATAGGCCAACAGACAATCTATGCTCAGAATTGTTTTTTTTTTTCATATATTGAAACTAAATATAAAAATATGTTTATAGAACAAAAACAATAGTTATTGTTAAAAAATGATATTTACAAAACTCTATAAATAGAATACATTATTGAAATTCCACATATTTTATTGTTATCAACAAAGTCATACACTAGAATATATGAATTATAGGTGGGTGTATTTTGTATTATAATCGTTTAAATGAAGAGATACCAATACATTTTTCTACAAATAATATGTCTTACTCATTATTTTTTTTTTATATTAAATAGGAAATATAATATACCGTGCAAATATTTGGAATTAAAATAACGGAACAAATCTTATGTTAAAATATCGGTTTATTAAAATTTACTTTTTGTTACTATTTTTATTCAGAATTGGTTTATGTATTTTAAAAATGCATAGAATATAGTTTATTTTTTATTATATTTAGTAAATAGCTCAGAATAAAAAATAATAAATTTTATAATGCAATTCATTTCACTTTAAATAAATAATAAAAGAAACAAAATTTTATTTTATTTTCTTATTAAGAATATAAACTCTATATTTATTAAATTTGATAAAATATAAGAATAAAAAAAATAATAATAGTACAAAACATATAAAACTATTCAAGATTGTATTTACATTGGATACTATTACAATAAATTCATTTTGAAGGCCATGAATCTCAATATAAAATGACGCAATAAAAAAGATACTATGCATAGTTGAATCGAAAATGCATTGGATATACATACATTATACAATCATTTTGAATGTATCAATAATATGTATATTTTTAGTTAGATTTAAAGATGAGTGATCTTCAATCAGCTTTCAAATACATTTAGGAAGTAATAATGGAAAAATATAATACAATTGTCAATTTCTAGTAAACTATCAATAACAAAAAGATGAATACAACGTATTGATTACGTGAAAAGTTTGCATAAATATTCAGCATCTACAAATATTTTATGCAGACCAATCGAAAATGATTAATAGATAATTGTCCTGTCATTCAAAATCAGAAAATGTTACTATACTGAATTGTATTTATAATTTATATTTACTAATGAATAAAATACATAACATTTTATACATTTAAATATAAATTAAATAAACACTTACAAATGTCAAAGTTCTTATAAACCACCAGGTAGGTTAAATTGCAATTTTGCAAGGTTCAAAACTAGTTTTTATTAAATATATAATATATTAATTAAATATAAAAACAGTTCGTAACAGATTTATTTGATTTGTAAGTTAATTTAAAAACAGAAATGTTTTCACATTTTTTTTTTTTTTTTTAAGACATGTTAAAGAAGTCTTAATTAATAATTACTCTATGCCAGTTAGTTTTTAAAGCTGTTTAAAAGTTTATAAACTAACTATTTATCTCAATAGCTCAACTAAATATGTATGAGTTAAGTTAAAATAAAGTGAATACTTAAATTAATTTTAATCTGTCTTCGTTTTTTGCAGTTAAAATAGAATATATTTAACTGTATTACCAATAGTCTGAAATTTAATTTTTACCTCTGCTTTATTCCAACCAATATAAATAAAACTATGCACTTATTTTAATCAATTATCACTTAATCACATTTAAAATGTTACAAAAAAAGAATAAATACGATTTATAACAGTTATTCTACAACATTACTTTATTTTAAGATTAATGATTTCTGTTTTTTTTTTGTTCTATTAGCACACAACTTTCAACAGTTAAAACTTAACGCTTTATTTAAAAAACGAAAATACAAATGGTTTTTCATGTTTTGATTCCTTTTAATTTAAAACTAAGGTTAAATTACTTCAACAATACGTTTAAAAAATTAGCCAAATAAATACAGGACATAAGAAGAATAGGTAAGCGTTTACATTCTTTCTGTCGTCACTAGGTGTACTTATGTATTATACATCATTCGTTTGTATTAATTTACAAAATGTTTTTTTATAAATATGATTTGGTTACTAAATTTACATAGTAAAATTACACGCTTAAACACTATAAAAGTTATTTATAATTTATAAAAGAAAATAAACTTACTATAGCTATTATATTAAAGCTTACCTATAGCTTATTTCAGTTTTAAATGATTATAGAAAAATATAAGTAGATACGTACTTATTTATTTTTGAAATAGATGTATAGATTTTAAAGTATAGATGAGACAACATTGGGGAGTATTATATATTAATATTGTACATTGACGTCTTGTATTAAATATATTATTATGTTTTAAAAATGAATTGAAATATTTAAATATACATTGGAAAAAATGTTGTATAGGTATTATATATACATTTATAATAGAATAAAATAGTTTAATTATATTAATAGATTAAAAAATAAGGATTAACGGAAACTCTGCACATTGTGTCAACTTAACATTGTTAAATCATTTATAACTTTTATTGATCAACTATTTTCATCAACCTGGGAACCAATTTGAACGTTTCGAAACCAATTTGGATATTTCAGAATAAAATATAAATTAGTTTTATTTAATTAAATGCATGTTAAAGCCATTTAAGAACTTAAGACATTTTACGTGCTAAAACACGTAGGTACACTCTAAAATAATTTCAAAGGAAATGATCTAAAGACTTAATCTAAAAGGTAACGACCCTAGTGTTTAAGAATTCAAAGAAAGATTCTAGTATACTCATAACATTGAACTTTTAGTAACAATAATGAGTTAAGAATTTACATATACATATATTATAATAGGCACATATTTAGCTAGTAGGATAGGGCGTGTATATGTACATTATTCACAAACCAACTTCTTGAATTATACGCTTGTCCGGAAATAATTTATAATTCAGTCAAGGTTTTAGACATACGTAAAACTATTATAGAATATAATAAGGCAAGTATATCATTCCAGTATGTACAAGACACTAAGATATCCAGTAACAGTAAATAATAATTATACAGTAAATTCCTATTATTTTTTTTTCAAATACATTGTATAGTTGTTTAAATTAAAAAAAGTTTATTTCATCTGTTTGAATTTGAATACAACACGCAACTCTAAAATATCATAAATTGTATTAAAAATGCAATACAAAGTCCCGGAAAATAATATGTTTGTTTTATTTTTACTGTTATAATATAGACACGTTTATATAGAAACATTATGTCTCAAAATTATATCAAAAACTATCTTCAGATCTATTGGAAGTAGAATATTATTATATTGTTTTATACATAGGTAGTATTTTAGTATTTTATGAGAAATAAAACATAGGATACCTAATACTAGGTACTAAAATGTATTTCAAATCTTTTTAGAACAAAACACAATTAAACAATTATGAAAATAATAAATCAGTTGAGTATCTAAAATTTATAACGTGATTTCATTACCATAATTCATAAATACTACGGTTTTTAATCTGATATAAAACAAACACGTCAACACGTCATTCAAAATAAACAACTTAAACAAATAAGTAAAATACATCGATATAATGATGTATTTTGGTTTTTTAAACTGTTATATTCAAATAAGAGAATTAGGAATGTTATCATAACTATATTTTTTTCTTTTTTTCTTACGACCACACATCCAAACATGACTGTTTCCATCCGTCACGACTTAATGCCAACATATTAATATGGCGATTTTCATCCGGATAGAAGTCTTTTACATCTCTCTTGACGCAATACTCCCATGATATTTAGGTTCTTCCCAAAGGTCTTTCCCTATTGGGTTCTCTTGTAGAATCGTCTTTGTCATGGCTTCAGGTTTCATCCACACGTGACTTGTCCATTCCAACATTTTATTTTTTATCTCATTTACTATATCCGATCTGTAATACAGGTCACATAGTTCATTGTGTTTTTTACTCTATTGAGCTGTTCTCCCATTTGTGGGTCACGTAAGGTTCATAATATTATTCTTCAAATTTTTCTCTCAAGAATCCTCAATTTTCACTTTTTCTTACAGTCCAACACTGTGTTCTATACTATAGCATAAATTTTATTAATCTAATATAAAGTTGGATTTTGATAGCTTCTTTGAGAGTGTTCTTGACTTGAATAAATTGCCCAAGGCGTAATGATTCTAAATATATTAGAATAGATTATCATAAATACTACTGATATGCATATAATATGAATAGTCACTCACGTGCTTGTAAATATTTTGGTAAACAACAATATTGTAATTTCAATATTATTTGTTTTGATTCTTTCTCATCTTTATTTTGCTAATCACAAAACCACCAGGCGTTTGAATACGATTGATTGATTGCACAATAATATGTGTACTAAAATTGAAACTGGGAATTATATGTATAGAAATGATCAGCTGTTGTAACCTCATTCAACCGTGGTATTTTGTCAATAATTAAAAATTGAGATTAATCACCAACGTACTCGTTTTCGAAAAGCAAATATAATAATTCAAATCAATAATTTAATATGTTCCAATTACCTCAATAATAATATGTATTTATAGGATAAACTTTTTTTCGTGTTAATCTAAATAGTAAAAAAGGAAAATTTTATAAATTATGGTATTATTTAAAACCAAATTTAATCAGGATATAAATTATTTCAAGAAACTATATTAAAAATTCTCATCGTAACATAAATTCAATATAAATAAGATAAAATAAAATTGTCTTTATCGACTCCAATAGATAAAATATTCTAAATAGGCTATAAAGCAATATTTTACAACTGCAGGTGGCAGGTCACCCTTTTTACAATACAATACGTTTATATTATTATGGTTTCAAAGGAATCATTTATAAACATTTCTCAATTTATATTATATTTCATTATTAAATATTCAATACTTCATCTTTGAGGTGGTAAAACTATAAAAGTGTTCTAAAAATATTTTATATAAAGAAAATTCAAAATGTTATAACCTAGTTATAACCTATGGTTCTAATATCTGATAACAAATACATAAATTATATTATTTAGTTAACATATTATTATGTATTATTACTGATGATAGAAATCATCATATAACAGATTTTGGGTTTTCGAAATTATATAACTTTAAGAGACATAATATTGTAATTACAATATTTAAAAAAACAATTATTTTTGTATTACTAAATAGTAAATTGTATAACAATAGGTAAGCTATAAACACAGAGAGATAAAAAAATATTGATTAATAAAAATAAATAGCCATAATAATAATAAATTATTCGTTTGACAGACAAATTTAAATCATAAAAAAAGTTTTTTTTCTGAATTGTTCAAATAAATAATATCATTTCTTGCAATTAAAAGTTGCATATTTTTAATAAGCACCTTTCTAAAATTGTTCACTAAAATTACATAAATTACAAGTTATAAGTCACCTTATTTACATTACTATTTCAGTATTGCAAACATAAATTATAGCATTAGTTGATAGTAGCTAGGGTATAAATTCTAAAGAGTAATAAACGCATTTAAATTATTAATTAACACATAATACATGTTAAGTATTTAAACATAATAAGAGAACTAGAACTATAATAAATAATCATGTATTTGCAGATTTATTTATTTTATAGGTACTATTTGGAATCAACAACTCGTGTGAGGATAAAATATGTCTTCTACTCGCTTATTCTCGTTAACGGTTTAATTGTAAAATGTACTCACACAACCAGTGTCGACTTAAACTATACTTTACTATAACAAATCGGCTTAAACATATCACACACATCCAGAGAATATAATAAAAAAACTATGTTTTCAAATTATATGCTCTATCAATATCAAACAGAAACTAATACTTAATAATTTCAGAAGTACATAGAATGAGCTATATGAATTTCTCGTATGTATTAAAAATTAATATATAGTTTTGTGGTAGACATAAATATGTTTTGATATAAATTAATAAAAATTACATTATTTCTAGTAAATATTTAAAAAAAAACATATAAAATGTAATTCTTGTAATTCTTTTAATAGCAGGTTCGAATAACATGCATTCATACAATATAATGTGTGTATGCGTGGCAACAGGAGAAGAAATGAGGGAATGCTATTTGTAAACCTTTTGTAAGTTAAAGATTTTGCGCAATAGAGAAACGTTGGTTAATAAAGTTGTCGGTGAAAGGGCGGATGAAGGTTTTTCACTGAACGAGCTAATCTTTCAGATCAGTCTCCTTTCATTCCCTTATTACATCACTAAAAACTCAAATAGGGCTATGTATAATTTCATTAAAAATTAGTGATAGGAGAATATAAATTATAATATATATATATATATATATCTACTAGCATTTTGTAAATTGCAAAATATTTAAAGTTTTGTACATATACAATAATTATAATTGCGAATATATAAATTTGTTTATGATATTTTCATAAATTTTAATTTATGGTAAACTCGTTTCTAAAATTTGAATATAAGCTAACTCTTAAAGTTTTCAAACCTTTTTATTATTCCAAATGCAGCAAAACATATCACTATGCCAAAAGTAATGCCAAAAACTTCATTATAGCACTCGTATACGTCTACTATATGGGAAAAAAAATATTTTCCATTCCAATATTCAAAAATTATTATTTTTAACAAATTTATTAATAATAATTACTTATTTTCAAATCGTATTAATGATGTAATATGCATACTACATTTTAATAAATATACTTAATGCATACCTACTTAATAATTATTATATGTACATTACAATGATTTTAGCAAATAATAAAGCATACCTACAATTCAATATTATGTCTAAAACATAATCAAAAATGTTGTTCTATATAACTATAATATTCAGAAATTAATTATACATATGGATATTATATAGTTATATGTTTTAAATTTCTAATCAAAATTTTTATAAACGATGGTAAAAAATTTCAAATTATGTAATTAAATTACAAAAAAAAAAGTCATGAGTAAAATTTTATTTTCCAATTACGAAATGTCTTGTTTAAATAGTTTTAAAATATAATACATAAAGTGTAAGGTAAAACTAATATATTTTCACTAGATAACTTTGCAAAAGATTAATACTTTTATCATATAGTTACTAAATCAGGCGTATTAAATAGAGTTTTTTAAGTTCAATTCTTATAAAAAAAAATCATTTTTATTCTAAGTACTTGATAGCTAATTATATCCTTATTCCTCCCACTGCGAGTATTTTGTATATTATATAGTCATAAAAAAGCTGAAACTTAAAATACACTTTCATGGCTTATTGTAACAATTTCTATAAAAAAAAAAAAATAATGACTTAATACAAACTTATATTAAAGTCTATTTGATTGGTAAGTTACAGTTGTTAAAATAATAATAATCTTATAGAATAATAAAATTATTTTGTCACATATATACGATTTTATCATTTTATTACATTTATTACTAATTTTAAAATAAAAGTATCATTTAAAGCATTAGATATTAATTATTATTATTATCTTTAATATTAATCATGAATAAATTCACTCTAATAATAAAGTCTTTTGTTTCTACTAAACGCAAATATTTAATATGTTGTATGACTGTATGATGAAAGAACATTATGTCGGTTCGGTATTCTTTTAACACTGGCTAGTAGAGAAACAATTCTCAACCTATGGTAGTCGGAAATCTCGAAAAAAAGCAAAATATTTCTTTTTTGATAAGCAAAAAAAAAAAAGATTTTTTAGGTCAAGTGATACGTGAAAATGTTCAAAATGAGTAGCTGGTACTCGGATATAAAATGGTTGAGAACCACTGCGTTAAAGAATTGATATGAGTTTTAAAAATAAAATAAAAAATGAAAAAAAATTTTATATTTTAGTTAAAAGTAAATTATATTAATCATAAAACATTATAATTAGGAACGCACAAGTTGTAAAGTTACATACAATGAAAACGATAATAATTCATAATTATAAAACATTAAGGCATGACGTAGTCACTAGTCATGTATCAAAATCCTTAAACATTATATAGTCATAGATCACAATACATTCATAAATTATAATTCAAATTAAATTACACATATAATATTAATATATTACCGTAAAAAAAAACTAAAAATTTATCTGAACGATGTAAGCAATTCATTATACAAAGTTATTTGAAATTATATTTTTCGTAATTTTTTTAACATTCTGTACGAATGTTTTCTTTTAATGGAAAAATTCACAATTTTCATAATACTGGCGACCCTAACCACCATATTATATTTCATCTGTTTTTGAGGTTTAGGCACTTTCCAAATTAAAGTTAACGTTTTAATCTCACCATATGAAAAAAAAATGCTGAAATTTGCACATATTTGAGATTTTTATTTTTGTTTTTATGCTTTTCATTATGTTTACATAATATTTATCGAGATTTACAATGATCTCTGAAGCCTTTTTTTTATAAACATTCTTAACACATGTAAACGTAATCATCATATTAAACTGTTATATAATATACACCTATTACTAAAATAAAATAAAATTATTAAGATTAAAATTATCATACATCTAGTGTTAATGACCCTGAAGCTATTCTGAAGTGTATCGGGAGAAATTATTACGACATAATTCATACACGCGAAAACATGTTATAATATTATAATAGTATTAATATAATCTTCATATTTAATAATTTTATATACGCTTATCTATATATCGTTCATAAAGGTAAACAATATTGTGATCAAAATATTATAGAAATTCTATGAAATGGTATTCCTAATTAAAATAAGTACTCTATAAATCAAACTAAGCAAATATGAAAAATGTTAATTAAAAATAAATACAACTGACAAGTTTATCTTAAGTGTAGGTGTGATAGTTAATACGTATAAATAAAATACTATAATTTTTTAACCATATTAAGAACTCAGAAACAATAATAATCACATATCACAATAATAATATGTATAATAATTACTATAATTTTGTATTATTTCAACGAATCGAAACAACTGCATTATTATATAAAACATGGACTTTGGTAAGTTATATAACCTTAAATAAATTTGTAGTTTAATTATATTTATTATTAGTTATAAATCTAAAAATAACATTATAAATATATAAATACATTTCAAATTATGTATTCAAATGAATTGTATTTTTCCAGGTAATTACAATATTGTGAACGACTGGCACACATAATAAGTATATAATTAATTTTTTTACTGATGTTTGTTTTCATTTAGTAAATATAATATACAAATGTAAAACGTGTAATTTAACTACATTTTGCTAAATAATGTTAAAAAACTTACAAAAAACTTTTAAAAATTATTAAATGATTACTATCTTTAATCATTTTGAATTCATTCTTTTATAGATCTAAAATTATAGAAATTATCAAAGTTAATTAAAAATATATATTTGCATAATTTTTTATTTATTAATTTTCATTCGAATTGAAAAAAAAATCTCATGATTTTGTGAATCTGATTATTATGAGTTTGTGATTTTTGTAATAATAATTTCATAATTTTATTAATAGGTACGAGGTACCTACTTATATTTTGGTAAAATTATATAATATATTATATACTAATTTAAGAGTATAGCATTATACTATTCATTACTTTAATCTGAACGGCGTGTCAGTATAATATTTTTTTCCATTTTCAGCATTAATACATTATTTTTAGATTACATTGAATTTATCTATTATCAAATTAATTGTCTAGACTTATAACAATATTATTTATGTTTATACGTTGAATTTTTACGATATTTTAATATTCATGTAAATTATAATATTAAATATATTTGATTAATATTTTTAATCATTATAGTTCATGACACTGATTTTTATAAAAATAATTGATCCTATTTACACTTTGAAAAAATTTTAGAATATAATATGAAAAAAAATTAATTTTATTGATGAATACAATCTGATCACCGATTAGTAAGAAATTAATCGCTTTTATATAACTGAAACTTTTACTTTAATTTACTGAGTGGATCTTTAATTCTTATACGTTTGAAATGTTTTTTATATCTATCGATGGCTATAAATTTCTACACTCCAGGTGTTATAAAAGTATTGTATTGGTATTGCATTTCATCGGTGTCGCTTTTCACGTGATAAGTACGGCAATGTATAATAGTGAGCATTTTTGAGAAGATTTTTTTTTAAATAGGTGTTATATGTATTTTCAATTGGTCTATAATATATGATCGATATTCATTATAAAATTTGAAATTAAATAATCACAACCCTAATATAATAATATAATAATATGTTATACAATAAATGAAACTACTAAAAAAATTAAAGATTACAAATGTAGTTAAATGTATATTTAGTCATAAATAACGTTCATATTATCCATTGTTCTTCGTCAGTTTAATCATTCACTATTAGCGATTCTATTGATTTCGAATCATATTTCATTTTTTCTATAACTGAAGTTTTTGATGACCATTAACTATCAAGGTGTCTTATATACAGTAACAGAACCTAATATAATATCAGAAATAATTGTCTACAGATCTTGGCTCATATTGTATAACGCTAACTCATCCAATTATACACTATTTATTTGGTCTTTTTGATCACCCATTTAAAAAAATAGTTTTATATGTTCAATGATAAAATTTAGTCATTTTCATTTTATCAATAATTATATGGTCTCCTGCAAATAAAAACCTGAATAATTGACACCTTATAAGTGGTCCATTGGTAAAATATATTATTATTATTTTTTATATTTGGTAAAATACTTCAACTGCAGTATAATATTATGTAAACTATAATACTGAATTGATTTAAAATGAACAAATTGAACTCAGCGTAAGGAAATTGAATATTAATTTGAACCAAGTATATTTTACTATAGAACGTGCGTATTTTTTTTTTTATACTACAAAATTATCTATTATGCAAATTATGGGTTAAAGCTAAAATGTATACAATACTTTATTACAAATGAAAAACTAAAACTGACAATCACTTAAAATAAATTTTTTTTTTGGACCCCAAACGTATAATTAGTGTGAACAGAAAAACATAGATTATTCATTTTACTGAAATTTATTTGAAAAAAACAAGATAAGGATATGTTTCTATACAGTCATTAATCTAAATAAACATAGTTCAAATAATATCATTAAAAAAAAGTAATAAACATCATACAAAAAATATGATTCATATTAATGTAACTTGAGTTAATATGAAAACCTCTATATTTTAATTAAATTAAATAACAGCTGTATCATAGCAGAACTTAAATTTTCAAAGCATAATGCATTATGTTGTAATGTTCAAAACAGCAAACCAAAAGGAAATTAACAAAAAACATAAAAATGTAATAAAAAATTAATCAGTTGTATACTATGAAAATAATGTATATTATATTGTGGCAACGTAATATGTTTTATACCTATAGGATATAATATAATCTACCTTTCTTAAACTGTATAAATTATAAATTTTATTTTATTCGTACCAATTTTGCCAGACATTTTTAGAATTCCTTGTATAATCCTTTAAAATTGTTTTAGGTATTAATAGGTATTGTATATTATATAATATCATTAAAATTCATAATATAGCTTAATAAATTGTTATACGCTTAATAAAATTATCACACACTTAGCGAAATCAATGTAAGTAGGGGTAATCCAGACATAATGAATACGTTAATTAATGTCGTCAAAATAATATGACACTGAAATGTTACACAAACACCTATTATTTACATATTAACTTTAAAATTATATTTTGAAAATTACATGCTTTGGACTTTTATAAAATAAAATAAGAATACTTAAATGCCAAAATAAATATTTAGTATAATATGCATCAAATTATTCACTTTTTTCGAGTAACTGAACATAGTACTTTTTTTTTTAACTTAAAACTTTAACAAGTTCAAATTTTTACATTTATGTTCATAATCTAAGACCTGATATAGTTTATAATTAAATATTTAAAACTATATTAAGTATATTTAAAAAATGAAATCATGATAAATAACAAAATAAATACTTTACGTTTTGATAAATAAAAATAATAAATATATTTAAATCTTATCAATTTATATTTAAATATATTATGTTATTTATACATTAATTTTTCTTAAATGAACATATTTTTTTTTATTATTTGGCCATAACTTAGCTGTTAAGTAACAAAAATAAGGTTAAGCAAATTAAATTTTTTTCAAAACTATTATTTATTAATGATAAAAATATAAATGTATTCTTACCTTATAGATTTAAAAGACAAATGGAATAAAAACAATATTTTGATATTTGTATAATATCAAACTGTTTAACTTATGAGTCAATGTTGATGATTATTATGTTACAATTATTTACTTATAATATAATTTTTAATCATTATTATTTAAAATGTTATAGGCATTATTCACTTTGACTGGGTTTCTCCTACACATGTGTCAATAACACAAAAAGGTAGGTACTTGAAGTGTCAGGTTTAATTTTAGAACCTATAAGTTAACTACGAAAAACGATAACATTTTACTTTAATTCGTCATATCTCAAACAAGTATTTCCTAGAATAAAAGCAAAATGTTTTTATTATCAAAGCTAATATTAATAATATAGCGCATATTGGAATAATCTTAATATCAAAATACAAAATTATTTTGGGTATAACTTTTTATTTTCAAATAATTTAATGACACATTTAATTATTGATTTATTTTTTTAAATAAATATTTATTTAAATAACAGTTAAAATAATATTTTTATATTCCTTTTAATAAATTTATCGTTGTTTTTGTAAACTGGCCCTAAAATAATTAAGTAAACTTAAAATAATCAACTGGAATACAAATTTTATCATAATGAATATTTACATGAGTAGCTTCGTAAAAATATTAGAACTCGTCCATAGTCCAACCAATACATTTGTTAACAAAATAATTTATTCATTGCTTTTAAGAAATGTGTTTATTGACACAACTTAAATAAGTTTCAATGTTATATCTATAAAATATTCAATGATACATCAACGCTTCCTAATATAGATGATTTTTATTAGTTTTCTGATCTACATTTCTAATGCATCATATTATATTATAATTTACAGTAGGTAAGTAAATAAAATGTTCACATACCAATACCACTTTGAACATAAAATTTGTTATAAGTGTCAAAAATATATTCATATTTACTTTTATGTAAGCCGGGAAAAACTCAAATGATTATCTCTATAGCCTATATTTTAGGGGATTTCTACTGTACTTTGACTATTTAATATATCTAACATATCATATAGCATGCAAAAAAAGAATAAACTATTATTATTATAGAGATAAATGTTTAAGGAACATAATTCCATCAAAAGTTTCGATTTTACATCATTCATGTATTATTTATTTTTATTTTCCATTTAGAATTGCATTTACTTCACTAAACACTAAATACTTTATAATAATTTATAGCATATTATGTATAAATACATTCTTGAATATGTAATATTGTAAATTTAACTAGGTATTATTTATTATAAATTTCAATTATACAAATATAATATTTTATCACTTAATAGAAATTAAATTAAATTATACGATTATAATATTTACTCCGTTATACAAGATATAATATAATGTAGTGTAAAAAAAAATATATGTATCCAATTTTAAATTAATATTATTGTTATATCAAAAAATTTAATTTATCAGTTCTCGTGCATTGTAGTGAACTTCATATAAGTACATTTATCATGTAGAAGAAGAAAAGTCATTTCTCGAGATTTATTGAAGTCAAAATTACATTTCTAACGATTATTATGAAAATGTAGATGATGATATTAAATTAATTTGTATTGTATTAAGTCTCAATGAAGTATTTAACAGTAAATGAGGGAAATTTCAATTGATTCGGCCTCTTTTCCTGACGTTAAGAAGATTTAGAACAATTTGAATTTAAGTACGATAAAGCAAATTTCCATGCTGTCTAATTGCTTATATCATAATGTTCGCATGAAACTTTGTAACAATTCAAATCAGAGTGGGTGAAACTATTACCATAAACAAAGTAAAAGGAAGTAATGATGATTTAAGGATATTGGAAACATATTAATAAGTAGTTACTACTAGAGTTTTATATAAATAAATTCACAACAAAGTAAATTTTAGTTAATTGTATCAATAATTCTCAATAAAAAGAGTCTCGGTAGTTACACTGTTAATATTTTCTATAAAAATAAAATTAAAGAGTTCTATAAAACGAATTATATTATATATCTATTAGTTTTACATGTTATCTTTATTATATGGCTCGGTAGAGTTTAAACAGACTAAATTATTAATGCTTAAAATATGGTTAAAGTTAAGTTAAATTTTCACTATTACAAAAGACTACAGCAAAAGTTGATTATAGCTTGATGATTAGAAAAAAATAGATACTTATACCTTATATAAAACAAAATATTTAAATACAAATTTTAAACTTCTTTAAATTAAAGACCAAATATAATATAATATAATATAATATAATAATATAATTATTACAGATTCAATATTCTCAGTTAATTTTTGACAGAAAAATATTTAATAACTCTAAATAATAGATCTGTAGAGAATAATACAACGATTTGAATCATTATTATGATTATTAAAGAGGACAATAATATAATATATTCCTTTTATTATAACTTGAGAAAAATATATTACGAGAATTATAAAACTTTATCTTAATTATTTATTTCATCGTGTGTTTTATTAATATTGGACAACTTTTATTTTATTTTAACAAACAAATAGTAAAAAAAAGTAACTATTCCAACTTTTCTGTGATATTCAATATCTATCTTAATTTACAGGATAACTAAAATAATGTTGCTTAAAATTAAAATTGAATATTCAAAATTAATTTTAAAACAAAAACACCTGTAATAATTCAACAAAATAATCATTGAAAAATGTTTTCTCAAATAAATATTATTTAAAAATCAATAAAAACGATATCTATACCTATTACTTACACAATTTGTATCTAAGCAAATGTATGCCGACTGTTATAATATTTAATATGAAATAAATATTAAAATAAATGTAATATGTATAAGAAAAAAAATGTTTTCTCAATATTTTTATAATAGGTACAATAGGTACATAATGTTACGAAATTATTTTTCAATTGTTGTTTTACAAGAAGAAAATTTGTTCATGGTAATAGATATTTTATACGTGCAACATAGATTTAAAAAAAAAATAGTCGCTGGTCTTTTTACAATGAATTAATTTTTATTTACAATATAGTAGATAATTACTATAGTTATATGATGTATTTTAGTACCTATATCATTGTTATAGCTATAAAATAGTTTGTTTCGTATCCTTGAGTTCGGTTATAATCAAAACACTCAAACTATTTTTATATTACATTTAAAAATAATTGTTGAGTGTTATTAATATTTATGATTGAACACTTTCAGCGTTTCTATTTTCTGTAATCATAAATAATCTGATCAAAGAGTTAGAGGTATTTTTGATATAGATAGAAAGAAACTTTTTACAAAAATGTCAATACTTCAAAGTAAAAAAACTATATAAGATAACAAATTGTATTTAAAGAAATGTGAGATAAAAAAATCCAAACAAATACATTCCTTCCCCTGCTCAAAGTTTAAAATATTTTAAATAACATGTACGATGTGTATGTGATTGAAATTATACACCCACTGCAACACTACACTCGATAGTTAAAAGCTTATATAATATATATTATATATATCATATATGTATCCTAGCCAAATTATAAACAAAATTTAAAGAAGCCATAAAAAAATGCATGCAAATTTATTAATTTTAGATTTATAGTTAAAAATGCCCAACTGTATGATATAAAAATTAAAATTGATTAACTTTATAAAAATTGTAACTGCCTAGTTCTAGAGTTCTTAAATAAATAAGGTTTATAATTATTATTTTACATAATTTTTGTTAGTAATAAATGTACTACAGATTTGAGCTTAAATTTAATAAATTAAAAAATAAATATGGGGATCTATAATCTGCAAAAATATACTGAATACCTACTAATTAAAAGTGTTTCATGGTATAAAAATACTATTCGTAACTAAAAAGTATGCAATTTTGAATTTAAAATTTGAATACTGTAATATTTTTCAATCATAAAATGACTTGAGGTAATTTTTTGATAATTTTATCAATTTTAATGTGCATACTAGTATAGTTCTAAAAGTGATTATTAATATTTTTATTCTTAGTACATGATTATAAATTTCGTAACGGTAAACAAATATATTGTTTAAATAAGGTTTAAAAATTATAAATAGTATCTAAGTGTTATTTTGATATTTTAGTTAAATAAATACTCTATAAGATTATTACAGTAATACTGGATAATTAAGTAAGAACCATTGTAAAAATAAATAATATTAAACCTTGTATATATTTATTTAATAAGTAAAATACAGAGATATTTAATATTGTGTAAATTTAAGTAATTTATTTTAATTTCATGTCGAATCTTATATATATATATATATATATATATATATAAGTATTATGGAATATGTTGCATGAAAAAAAAAAATTAAAAATCCTTGTTTTATTAAATGTTTCAAAATAATCAACGCCGATATTATATTTTAATATAAATATCACTATGGACTTTTACGATGATTTAAACTCTACCCATATTTTAGTCAAAAACCAAATAATTGTATACCACGTCATATTACATAAATACATTTTAAACGCCGTATTTAATGCTATAATTATGATAGATAAAAAATTACCATCCATATTTTGTAAAACAAATATTAATATGGTTGAATAAAAGATTTAAATCCCATCATCGTTTTTTTTTTTTTTTTTTTGGAAAAAAGAAAAACACTTACTCGTTGTATGATAAAATATTGTGTTAAAAAAAATTGACCACCTCTTGACGTTCAAAATAAATATTCAGTCCAATGACAGTTATTTTATTTTAATATATAACTCATATGAAACAATATACTACTCAATATAGTTATTGAGATTTATAAATTTAATATAATATAATAATTATTGTTAGTTATTATAATATGACAATTTTACGCATATTATATTATCATTATGTACCACCTACCTATGATAAATTACAAATACGATACAGGAAGACGACTGCGGCGTGTCTCGGCGTCAACGGAGGTGATGGCGGTGACGATGACTTGTGCAATCTGAAGACTTGTTGCTGCGCCCCAAAGACGGCGAAGACACGAACTTGTTGCGGCGCAGATAAACGAGAATAATAACTTGAAAATAAAATGAAAATATCTATATATATATATATATATACGTGCGTATATATAAGTATGCGTCCCCGTCGGAATCAACAGCCCCTACCGTGTGCGCAAGGGTACAAACACGCTCGACAACGACGCCGCCGACGACGACTACAACGACGACGACGGCGCACCGGACAACCGCCGTGCCCTCTCGCCGATCGGTTGCACACAAAACACCAAAATAATAAATATATTATACATAACACAATATATAACGGCATATAAGCCTATAGAATATGATAATTATTGTCGATGAATGTTTTTTTGTTTTTTTTTTTTTTTTGCACCATTTCGATTTGAACGATTTCCGAGCCACTCGTCTATACCCATTACCCGCCCTCCAGCGATTTACACGATTTATGATAAATATTATACACTGTATATTGTTTTGCCTGTCTTCAACATTGCGATGATGACGAACAAACTTTCAATATAATTATATCCTAAAAAGAAAATATTATGATATAATTTATAAGGAGTAATAAGAGATAAACAGAATATTAAAATATGTATTTAATGTATTTTTAGTAAAAACTTTTTGATTGTTGAGAGAAAAGCATTTACAATTATTTTGTAATGTAAGTGAAAAACGCTTTAATTCAAATTTAAAGTACGTTTCAAAACTTTTAAAACAAATTTTATTATTATACCAATAAAAACAACTTTATTATTAATTACCTCAACTATTAACTACAACCGAAAAGGCAAAAAGTTTAACATAATAAAATTGTAATTAGATACCCTTTCAATTTTAAAAATTTTAACACAATCAATCATAATTACTTTAGTATTTTTAGATTCTTCTCAATATCTAATTTTAATATGATAAGGATTACAATAAATCTAGTACAATTATACCTAGTTGTAAATTTTTATCGAAAAAAAAAATTAATTTCAGCTTTACTACAGAATATCAAAGTATTAGTGTACTACTTTATAAACTATTAAAAATATTTTTTTGTTTTCAATATTTTTGGTTTTATAAGAACAACTTACTACGGTTATTAGCTATAGTTAAAATGTACTTGAAACCAACCTTAAATAAGTTATTTTTCTCTAAAGCAATATTTTTTAATTTAATTTAATTATTAAATGACAAAGAAATAAAATCCTTATTATTCGTTTGTTTAATTAATGGTTCTTATAGATATTTTTAATATTTTTTAAAACATAGTTCATGTTTCATAATCACCAACGGATTAATGATGTCAAACGGAGTATACAACGTAACATTTACAAGAATAATATGATTAAAGTAATAATTTAATTATACATAATACATATTATACTTAATAACTAGAAATAAATTGCATACACATATTAAACAATAAAAAGAGGTGGTCAAGTGGGTAACCCTCTGCTGTACAGTAGACATTAAGTGGACCTCGGACATACAGTAGGTCACTCTAATAAGTGTATTAAATTTAAATTCAATGATAGGTACCTATCATTATATACGAAAAACGATTCTGAACGGAGATGATTTGTCAGCCTAGGATATATATTTTCCACTATTAGTGAAAAATATGGTTTTTGTTTTATTGATCTGAATACCTCAACACTAAATCATATAATATAGAGAATGGCAATTTAAACAACTGGGTATGCTTCAAGTTTATACGACTAGTCATTTTTAACTATAACAAAATTCTAAAATTATTTAATTGTAAATAATTTTGTTAACACGTGAATAATTGATTTCGTAAATATTGAAACTTAAGTTAAACTCTTTTAATTGGCTAACAATCGACTTTTTTTATAGTTATTGTAAACCAAATTTATAGAAAATCTTGTATTAAATTTTCAACACTAAGCATCTTATACTAAACTGTTTATAAATTTTTAAGTAAACTTATTTGAAAATATTCATGATTTTAACGAATTTTGTCAATATTTGAACTTTGAAAGTTAATAAAAAAAAATTGTGCCTATGTATTCTTATATGATGTAGTTTATAAATAGAACTAATATAAATATTTGATGAAAATTACATGTATTTAAAGTGATTTTTTCGATTCTGATTTTGCGTAAAAATTCCCATTTTTTCGTCATTTGTTTTAAGTTTTTCCTGATTTTTTGAAAACTACGAAAATTTCTTAATTTTTAACCTATATAATGCACCAAAAATATTCACTTTGCCATCGGAAACCACCCCTGAAGTTTTAAATTGAAGCATTATTTCGACAAGTTATGGTGTACACAGGCACAAAAACAAAAAAAAAAAAGAACACACAATATTGTAAAATCAATACATTCATTACTTCGTTCAGAATCTAAAATAGTATAGATTAACTTATTTAAAGTTTCAAGAACTGTAAATTTACACACAAATATAGGCTAGTTCCCATGATATGAACCTACCGAGCTTGATTATATTTCTATCCGTCTGCAAATAATTATGATTATTATAATATTTAGAAGATAAACAAGCTAGTTTTTTTCATTTAAACCTAAACAATTTTCTAAGTGATAGCAAGATAGCATATATTAATACATTAAAATCAGAAACATCAAAATGTATTCTAATACAGTCGAGAAATTAGTAATAATTTTAATAAATCATTATTCGGATGGCTAAATATTTGAAGGTGCAGTTTCTTCATCATTGCTCTATCTCAAATCACAAATTTTACTCCGAAGACCATATTACATTATCGCCTTGTTCATAACACACTAACATTATCTCTTCTGATTATTTAGAAAACACGTACACAAAGAGATCCAATAATTAATAACAATTTTTTAACAAGTAAAACTTAACTGACCTTTATAAATCATATATAAACATTAAACGCTAATAATAATAGGTACACTATAGAATACGCGACCCACAAAATAAAATTTGTTGTATTCGTATACAATCTAAGATCTCTCTCCTAACAGTTGTAACTACTGTTGCTAATTACCATATATTATCAAATATTTATCTCCTTAAAAATAGCTTATATATATATATATATATATATATCAATTATACTTATTTCTTTGGAGTATAAAAGGTATTTATCAATTAAAAATACACTAAAAAAAACATTATATGAGAGATATATGAGCATTGAAATCATAAATGAATCACAACAAACTAAAAATAATACTTTCGTTATTCCTTAGCTTACAACATACATATTATCTAATAGTTTGGATGGTACAGTTTATGTAAGTTCAACCATACTAACAATAACAAACATGTGCACTATATTTTTTCACAACGACAATTTGATTAACTACTTTCAACAAATTGTTCTATCAAAATAAAACATATCCCGAATTTAAAATAACATCAATATATTTACATCTAAAATATAATCATAGGAGTGCGCAGACTTCTGAGTGAGGTATGGCTAAATTTAATCTGACAACATCCCCCCGGCATGGTGACCCAAGAAAATAATTATAGAAATTTCCAACACAAAATTCGAAGTGACCCTTTTGTTGGTGATTGGAAAATGTAAACAATCATTTTTTATTGTTTCACACACAATATACAACTCATCAATATTGATTTAAAATTTTAACATATCAATAGACAATCAGTATATCTTAAATTGTGTAAATATCTATGATTTTTATTTATTTTTTTATCAATTTTTTAAGGCTATAACGCCTTATTACCAAGTATCCATCCACATATAAAAAAAGGCCTCAAGTGGAGTTAAAGCCCAAACAGCCCTACCTATGTGCAAACCTATATGAATATAATAAATAGATACCAATCAAAATATGATATTAACTCACCAATAATATTCAAAATTAATTTATTAGTTTACAAATACATACATAACAGAGGTGACTTTAATATCTAACATTCTTTATGGGATTCATTAATAACTAATACAAGAGACAGAATACTGCATAAAATAACGAATGATAAAATACTTAATACATCTCAAATTAAAATTCAAAATATATTCATTCGCCTAACCATACTCCAATACTTTTAATAATAAACCGTAATGAAATTTCATCAAAAAAAATATACTACCTACTGTAACACATTACCCTAAAAACTAAATTTAATTTCAAAATAAACTGCTATTCATATTCATTAAAACATACAAGTCAACATTTTTTGGAAAAGTACAAAAAATTTGAGTGAAAAAAATACTCAATGAATTATTTAACATAATTCAAAATGCACAAACAAATACATAGGTAAATTAAATAAATATGAACCTTTTATTATAGAGACTCTCTCGAATTAAAAGCTCAAACTAAATACAATTAAAAACATTTTTTATCATTGTTAAACTATGCCTCTATTAAGAAATACACAAATAATTCCCATGCCATCCAAAAACCAAAAAGTTAATCTTATAAGTATAGTTCTCTTTTAGATACAAGAGAAAACTTCCAACCTCATACGGACATAAATAACAATGAAAATACTCATACAACAGAAAACTTAACAAACCAATCTTTTCCAATGTTCTTCCTAGCTAAGCATACAATACCTACAAAAATAATAGTTTTAATTAAAAAAAATTCTTACAGAAAAACAATCAAACGTGACATAATAAATAGTATCTTATCTTAAAAAAAAGGAATCAAAAGAGTGATATTATTTTTAATGCATATTTGCAAGACTATTTGAAGACTCTTATTTCTCCTGATTTTGAAAGAAATAATCTAACATAATTCAAATATTCAAATCAAACAAACCTCCTAAATATTATACATCATATCACCCCATAAACCTACTCTAAACATTAAAATATTGAAAAAGTTAAAAAAAGGTACCCTATTCAGTATAGTCAAATCCACAATTTGGCTTCAAATTTAAATGAGACACTATATCATACACCAAACACAGCGTTTTGTTGATTTGTCGATATTAATTATTAACACATATTATGCTCAAAAAAAACCATTAATGGTATTATTTTATTCAATTTGTTGTTATTGGGAAATATATATTTATTTCAATCCTATAGCCCATAAAATAGGTATGTCCGATTAGTAGGACTATTATTATACTTTATAGTTATAGTAGTATTAGTTATAGATATATCGTTAAATCAATAAAAAATTTTGTTTTGACTTCTAGTTTTTACTTTTGGGTTTGATAGATTGCCCAGTATATCAGAAAATTGATAATGATTCTTTAAACTTTCATAAGTCGCAAACCGATTACTCAAAATTAAGTACTGTAAACGTTAAAATTATTTTTTTCAAAATGTTTATAGATTTTTTTTATCGAAAAAAGATATTACTATTCAAAAATCAAAAGTTGATAATATTTAATCTAATAAGTTAAGAGGTAGTTAAAATTATAAAAATTTAACACAGTGTAAACCAGTAAAACCTAAAAAGTTTAAAAAAAAATGTTTTCAATTCCTAATACTTACTGAGATATTGACTGGTTCATGTTAAAAAAAACACCATTAGGTTAGGTAATCTAACTTAACTTTTTAAAAATTTTGAAAAATGCTCAATCTTTTTTACATGCAAACAAACATTTTATCAAACATTAGGTGAATAAAAATTAAAAGAAGTCGAAGATTTTTAAAATGTCAATAAATATCTAAAATATCATACCTTGAAAATTAAATTACAGATATTTGTTAAATATTTTAAATCTTTACAGTTATTCATATTAATTATTGTATTATAACAGAAAAAACAAACTGATTTAGTCGTGAATTATGCAGAATTAAATTACATTATCATCATTATTACAACTTTTATCGTAGATAATAGTTTATAAAAATATTATAATATTATATCTATATAACTAATAATAGCAATAAGGATGGTCAATTCTTTTTTTTTATTAAAGATATCATCAATCACTTTTTACAGTGCTATTTTTTTTTTTTTTTTTTTTTACTCTATTAGTTTTTTACAACACTGAGTGTGTTATTTATGAGCATTTAGTACAATTTATCTACAGTTAAATACTGTAATTCTGAAATTTCAAATAGTTAAATTTTAATCAAGTACCTAATAATAAAATTATTGTTCATAAATTATAAAATTTAAAAATTCGAAATTTACCAACCAGTGAAACCGAGTTCCTCAGTTTTTTTTTATTCCTATAAAAAGTAGGTAAGTTCCTATAATAGTATGACTCAATTTAATAACTATATCTGAATGAAATATAATTAATACCATAAATAAACCATTGTATTTATATTATTTTAGCTATTTTTCTGTAGTACGTATGATATATAATATATATTAAACCATGAAGAATAACCATTAAACATAAAATAACTTCAATAATATTCTATAAAAAAAAGCTATATGACATATATTCTGATTCTTTTAATACATCCACTATATACAAAGTACAATAATTAAATATCATGAAACTCAAAATGCATTTGGTGAAATATGAAGAAACTTTGAAAAATTGTTATTGTTTCAATGTTAAAATCAATTTATATTGCGTAAATGAGATTTAGTATTTACTTACCTTCAAACTTCGTCAATTAAAAAATTTAACAACTAAATATAATTGATAAACATAGTATACAACATTTTAATACATTTAAATGATTAATTCTAATTTAAATTAGTATATGTATTTAGGCATACCTACCCAATTCTGATCTTAAAGGTATTATTAAAATTTATTAAATAAATATTATTATCCAAAATAGTTCAATGATTTTAAGCAAATACAATTTCAAGTTCAAAAATTGAAATATTTCTTATAAATAAATAAATAATTAAACCTTTTTTTTTTTTTTTGAAACTAATGTTACTAGGATAAAGGTATTTTCAGTGTTCAAATAATTTTTTACATTAATTTAAATCATATTGTTAAAAATGACAGTAACACTAACAAATTTTAAAAAATTGAGCAAATAAATTTTGAAACGAAGTATCAAATATAAATGTAGGTATTTATGTATATTTCTTAGATGTGCAATAATCACATGTTATTTTCATTAAAAAAATTTAAATAAAAACACATCAAACATTTTGTATTTATCATTTTGAGTGTTCAAAATAATACTTAATATTTTAATTAAATTAACGGAAAGAGAAAATAATAATTTTTTCGAACTACTAATACAATGCAACTAATACTAAATTAAACATTCAATTTAATTTTGAATTCAAAAGGTCAATTTTAAAAATAAATAAATTAATAATTAAATTAATTTTTTAAAACTTAAGAAATGAGTAATAAATATTTAATAAAGCTATAGATTAAAAATGTTTGAATAAAATTAATTTTGAATGGTTATAATATATTTTTTTTAATCTATTTCGTTGGGTATGAAAAACCGATATTCATATAACGAAAAATTTCAAATAATTTAATAAATAACACCGTAGGTAATATTAGTCTTATAGAAATAAAATTTAATTTTCTTGTGATAAAATAAAAATATAAATACTAAAAACCACTAATAACTCAAAACGATATTGATATATATGGCTAAAATTTTAATTGAATTGTATGTAAACAAATAATTCTAATTAAAAAAAGATTTCAATTAAATATGAAAACTTATAAATTGTATTTTTCTTGAATTGAATTAACTTTAATCTTATAATAACTAAAAATAAATACACCTGAAAATGTATATTTTAATTTTTTTTAAATATAAATAATCTCGTTTACAAAAATCATTAAAAAAAAAATTAAATAATATAATAACTTCTAACTAATCAAATTATAATTTGACTTATTAAAGTAAATTTTGTAATTTTATAATATTAATAATAGTATCAATATTATAATATATATTTATAACGAAATGTCTAACTTATATCACTATTCAATAATCGTCAATAATTTTTTTTTGATCGTCCTACCAAAGGTTTTTAATAAAAACAAATAAATAATCAAAAAAAATTTCAAAATAAATCATATTATGCACTCTAATATAGCTTCTAAGCCTAGAAAACCAAAACCAAAATTACTTTTAAATATTCTATTTTATAAAAATTCAACAATTCGCTATCGAGCAAATTATCTTTATTCAAATTCTATATGTTAATAATGTACAACTATATTTTGTAACTTGAATTGTACACAAATGTAGATAAAACAAACAATGTTATACTATACAAAGTCAAAATAAGTTTTCGTGATACCTGTACAATGTTTATATATTATATTATAAGACTATAAATAACATTTACCACATCATACATAATTATATATTATGATACTACAGTATTGCAATTTATTTCAACCATATTTCGTAATGACTAATAATATAGAATCAACCGAGAAATAAGAATGACTTTATAGTTTATATGTCTTATATATATATATATTTATATATTGTATAAATATATACATATATAGTTTAAACATTGTATACTATACAGATACAATTTGATTAGAGTAAATGATAGTCGGGGATTGACGTCGGAAATTTCCTATCCATGTATAACGAAAATACCGACAAGTCTCGTTTCACGCATGGCCACATACGCCGGACATAAAGCAAACATTTATATTGCTCGTGTAATTTCGTTTTTCTACAAAAGAAACTTTCACGAGGTGCGGCAGCTGGACGTTCTGAAATTAACTAGTGGACCGTGGAAAAAAGTTAACGTCAAATTTCATGGGAGGAAAAACAATTATTACAATATTTTTCAAGTAGACGTGTCTCTGTGCAATGATGATCAATGACAGACAATTCAAAGATCCCACTCACAATACTAAGATATATAATAGTTATTAACGGGTGCTGTTCAAAATCAATACAATAGACACATTGCTCATTTTTAATTACATTATGAAATTATTTCAAGTGTAAAAATGCAATTTCTTTATGACAACCATTTGATTTTTTTTAATTAATTTTTTTCCGACCCAATAGCACTGTAAGTGAAATTCTATTTATTATTATTATTGAAATATTTGCATAGTTAAAAATAAAAATATAGAATCTTTATGTATATATTATATTATATATATATATATATATATATGCATATAAACATATCTTTCGACGTAAAGATCAGCTCCATAGTGTGCACAACAGTATAGAATTGTTGGAAAATTCTTACTTTTATCCTTTATAATGCACCAAGGATATTCATTTTTCCATCAGAAACCACGCCCTCGAAGTTTAAAATTGAAACATTATTTTGACAAGTTATTAAAAAAAAAAAAATATTGACCATTGTAAAATCAATACACTCATCACTTCGTTCAGAATCTAAAATATGCCAACAGTGAATACTACAATGGCCCACCTTAAGCCCTACATGATCTCTAGCCAAACGATTGTACACCGAAACACCACAATAATGTTTGTTATACAAAATACGATAGACAATGACACGTCATAAACTCCACGAATCTGATGCTGTCACAAGACTATTGATGAAAATTTTAGATAGATATTATTTTTTATTTATTATGATCTACAAAATCTCCTTCAAATCCCACCATCCCATTCACGAATTGCATTAGAAAACCACATTATCATATATTTTGTATCTCGACGTGTCACATAATTGCATTTTTACGACCATCATCCCTTCAATCAAATTGTATTCTAGAAATATTAAGATATCATAAAACGAAATAAATATACATAATAATGTAGGAATAGCGAGTTTAAAATATTTTAAATTAATTTTTAATATCTGTTGAGCAAACTAATCTAAAATTATTCTATAATATAAGTGGAAATCACTTTGATCCTATCTAAAAATATACTTCAAAATTATCTTATTATTTATACGATAGCCTAACCTTGGTTTGTAAATTTTTAATGTATTTCCTTTTAAGAATTATAGCACCCTAAAAGAGAATAAGGCTAACATAATAAAATCGCTTGCATTCTTTTAAATTTCTTATTAAATGTTAAAATCAACTATCATAATATAAATAATATGATTAAATACATTTGAAAATGTTTTATATTACAACATTTAATATAAAAACGTGTAGAATAAAAATTGTCTCTTAACAATTCATTTGTCAATTAGAAAATAATTTTACCGTAGCTATTTATTGTGTGTTAATATATTATTACATATTATCACTGAAAAATCTTTTTTGATTTATTTTAAAAACTTAAACATAATATTTATATAAAATTATGTTTAAAAAAATAAATAAAACTATAAAATACTTATGTGATAATTATTTTGCAATAATTTATACAATTGATAGTAATTACTAATAACAAATATAATATATTATATTGTTGTAAATGCACTAATAATATATACTTAATTTATTTCAATTGTCTTCAAATCAAATGCATAGGAAACACAACTATTTTAGGTTCTTATTTTATATGTACTTCTAGAGGGAAGTAAAATATATTGATTTAACAATGTAATGTTACTTTCTAACGTCACCTACTATAAAAAAGGTGAAAAAACTTCAATCTTCAACTTACGGCGTGATTTCTAAAAATATAATTGAGAAAAATAAGTAATTTAAGGGATTAATAATTTATTAATTTTTTTAATTTTTTTTTTTTTTTACACTACATGGTATTATAATGGTATAATATATATTTTAATTTTAAGTTGATAACGATTAGATTAGGGAAAAAAAATTTTACAATATATCGTATTATACTATACTTACTGTATTACTTATGAAAATAAATTATATAAATCCTTAGAAATAAAGTTGAACACTTGCTAAGCTCAAAATCAATTTTTGAGTTTAATAATATATTACTATCATGGTAGTTAGTTTAAAACACACAATTTTCTTAATATTGGTTAGTGTTTATTTTAAATCGTTATCATTTATTTGATATTTCTATTAATTAATAAAGACATTTGTTGTGAAATAGTTTTACATGTGCAATAATAATTCTGTAAACGATTTATAGAAGTACAATATTTAAAACCATCAAAGGTCAGTATTTTATATACTCGTATTACTCAAAGATTATATTTAGTAAACCCACTATTATTATAAGATGTATAACACGATATAAAGTCAATAAAAAATTTTTGTTTTCTTGTAGGTTATACTGAGAATTATAATAGTTAAACATGGATTTTTATCCTATACAATGAATTTCAACATACGATTATCAGAAATAATATTAATAATATAGTAGTATGGTTATTTAAATACTCTTGAAAAAAATTATATAAATTCATTATTATATAATTCATAAGTGTACATATTCCACTTATAATAGAATAGATGATGGTTATCATTAGAAGTTTAAAAATTTAAGTTACATTGAAAAAAACCTAAAGCTCATTCTTTTTTATTTTATAATTTTATCACTAATATTTTTTTTATATAAGTTTATCCGACTAATCCTAAAAAGTTTCATAAGTTTTATTCAACATTATCAGTAAAAACCAGTAACGTATTTAAGATTTTACTTCTTCAGGGTTTTATGGTTCTTTCTAGTAGTAAAAATTCATAAAACTTTGAAAAATTCCTATGAAAAACATGCTTATGACTACATCGTTGATATTGTCTAGGTATCGTTGATAAGTAAACAGTGATATAATATATATTTATTGGTTAATAACACTCAAATCGAAACAAGCTCCCTAAAAAACGTGTACCTATAAAAAGAGTTATAAAAATCGGCGTCTGCGATTATTAATTTTTGTTTATGTTATCAATTATAACTTGTATAAGGTACCTACTCGATTAAATATAAAATTAAAGATATTTTTTGTATACTTTTATTTGAAAAAATGTGTATTTATATATTTTATATTATTGTTTCTATAAAATAGATCATTTTTTTCTCTTGGTCCGTAAAGTCCATAAACGTATGAAATTAAAAAACTAACATTCTATTCTACTTTAAAAATGTTATTGTGTTATAAATGATTATAAATCACATAAATTAATAATAAAATTATTGCTAATAGTGATACAATACCCATTTGAACCGTGAATTCTTATCTAGGATTTTCAAAAACAATTTTATCAGAAGACTGGAAAATGTGGTTATTCATGTCTATAATATTTTTTATTATTGTATTTTTAAAATATACTCAAAAACTATATATAGGAAATATAACTATACATGAATTAATATAATACAAAAATATGAAAAATAAAAATTTTTTATATTCATTATTAAAATTTGATTGAAGAAAAACAGTTTCAGCATTTAATTGCTTGTAAAAATAAGTACATGCGCTATGACCTATTATAATAGTATGTAAAATCTAGTCTTTAGTTGTTATGAGAATATTATAATATAATAATATAATGGATAAATGCACCTATGACAGTGGTGTAGCGAAATAACCTACCCAGGACGCCGTGTGATTGAAATATTATTAAAAAAAAAAAAATTATTAAGAGTAGTCGAAAAAATTATCACAATGGTGATATGCTAATAACTAGATGTCTAAATCTAGTTAAATCAATTATCATTAATTTAAAATTGTTATTGTATACAAAGTAAAAAACATAACATGAAATGGTTGAACGACTTTTACGTAATAATAATTTAAAAAATAATAGTATAATATAATATATACTATCTATAATAGTATACTAAACAGTAAATTCAATGCAGAGGTATGAAACAGAAGAATAACATAATAAGAAAATTAATACTAAAATAGAACAGATTATACGTCACTTATAATAATTATAAATTCAGCAGTAGTTTATAATTTGGAGAAAATAGAGGAGTCGTTGGATATAAATAATGAGTATAAAAAATTAGGGTGTGTAATGGAAATTTAAATTTATTAAAATCGTCAAACCGTTTATTAACGGTTATATTATAATAAATATTTTTCCTAACATCTATCTAAATTAATATAATTTAAATACATATATTATAAAAATTATAAATACACTTTTCCAAACGTTGTTTAATAATTTAAGACATACTATAATAACAATAACTAATAAGTTTTTACATTTTATTACCATTATAGTTACCAATATGCAGGCTATATGTATATTGCAGATGAAAAGTTAACTTTCCAGGATGAATAAAAAACTATTTATGTAATTTACTAATTGAACCCTTCTGCAACAAAAAAAGATCTACAAAATATCTACAAGACCAAACACATTGATGTTAGTAACAATTCAAATTATATACGCAATATATTATTGTTTTTGAAGCAAAAACAGTAGATTATATATTTTCACATCAATAACGCAAACACTTCACCTTGATATATTCGAAAATATAAGAGGGTATAATTTAAACGATGATCATATTAATTAAACGATACGGTATAATATTGATGATGCCAAAACTGTACATGATACGTATATACACTTATTTGAATGAAAATGGTAATATAGTAAGCTATATTCTTATTTATATACAAACATAATATCTAGGGTGACTGAAAAATCGTGGATCACATATAAAATAAGCTTCTACTTTATATTTTATTTTAGAACGTGTCAATTTGTCAATATATGATAACTTTATGCTTTGTCAGTCGAAAAAAATTAAGAACTCAAATATACGTCTAGACAAGATAATAACTTATAAAATGTTAAGTTACGCCGATATGGTTGTATTTCTTATTCATGAGCCTAGACTTTTGATAGTTATATATAAATATATACATAAAATATACATCAGCAGTTCTCAAACCGTACACTAGGGGAATCGCTAGCACTTTCTAAGGCACCGTAGTCTACGGCTCATAATAAATAATTTTAAATATATAGAATTTTTTTTCCTATATTTTATAGTAGGTATTTACAGCTAGGCACTTGGCTGAATTTTGTTCAAAAAAAAGCACCTAGGAAAAAAGTTTGGGAATTTCTAATATACATTAAGTAATTATATATTTATACATATTTTTTTTTATATTTATATATTATGTATTCATTACTAAAAGTTAAATAAAATTTTAATTAATTTTTGTTATTAAAACAATAATTAAGGATTCATAAAAAAATAGTAAATAATAATTAAAATATTCAGTGACCATCATAACATTATTATTAAAGTGATAAAATGTATATATATATATTGATATTTACAAAGATGTATTCAAAATTTGCCATCCCACCGATCCCCTCCCCCACACGACCAGGATTAATAAATCTTAAATGTTGTGCATATTATGCTATACTGAATAATTTTATTAAAACAAAGAAAAATAAACGCATATTTATGTATTTATAAATAAATTATTATATTATTATTTATTATTATATATATTATTAATATATTTATGTATAAAAATATCATTACAATCCTCAGGACACGGAGTTTTCAGTTCGTTATTTCATGATTGATACATAGTAATGAGACGAATAAGAAGAAGAGTTTTCAAACAAAGTTCCATGATTTGTAATAGAAAAAATTTAAAGTTAAATATCTCTATAAAATGATTTAATATACGAAAAAAATTTCCTATGATCACCTAAACACATACCTGATTCCCATAAGTGTATAAAACGTAAATAAGATGAATTTTTAAACATTCGGTGATTGCCTTCAAATTGGCGCATCACTATAAATAGTAAAGGTACATAGATTTTATAGACACTTGTGGTGCATACATTGATATAATGAGCAATAATGTAGCTTGATCGACTCAAGCCATTGATCACTTAATGCCAACACTATATGTGACAAATGATCCTGTCTAAAAGAATCATGTACAACTGACTTCATTAGTACTAACACACATAATTGTAGGTACGAAAGTGCTCTATTATAATTTAAAAATACAGATTTGTATGAATAAATGTACAAAATTTAACATTAGAAAAACTAAAAAATACAATTCAATATGACACAAAACTGGATATCAATTATCAATGGATAATAATATTATAAATTATTTATTTATAAATAAGTAAGACATTTTATCGCTACATATCAAAAGTTGATATCATCGTATTCACGTTTTAAAAACACAGTTACTGTAAGAATATTGGTTGAAGAATTCCACAAAGCCTTCGACATCTGTTTATGCACATTATGTGGAAAAGGCACGTGTAATCTATATTTAGGACTGCGGATATCAACCGCGTCGTCCGTTATATCTGTACAAATGCCGGGCATACGGTCTCCAGGCATTTTCACTTCAATCACCATCGCTTCACAACTGGAAGTCAATGGAGTCTTTAGACCCATCTAAAAAAATTACAAATGTTTTATTTAATATAACATGGTTTTAGTAAAATAAGCAAAACATGAAATTATCAAGCTATAAGACATTTAAAATTTAATTCGTATTCATAACGCATTAATATAATATATATATATATTAAATTTTACACATTTAGTTTTAAATTTCAAATATTATTAGCATAGAAAATATTAATTTATCAACACGTAATTCACATATTATTTAGTTACAATAAATTATATTATATTATGACTTTATGTTTAAAATATGATTGCCTTTACTTTTATTACAATTTTAAAATTAAAACATTAGCTAGGTATATAGATGGTTTGTAATAAAATACAAATACAGATACAATCGATCTAGATGTTTTAAAATATAAATGATTATATTTTATATTTTAATAGTGTATTATTTATGTTAAATCATACGACCAGAGGAATAACAGAAACGAATACTCAGAAGAATTGAGAAAAAACTGTATAGTTATAGAAAAATATCAACAGAAAAATATAGAGAATGAAAAAAAACAAAAAATAATTCTACAAGTTAAATAATAGAATTGACAAAAGAAAATGTAACTAATGTCGCATTTAATTACACCAATTAAATAACTCGTAGATTTCAAAAATTAATTTTAAACTAATTAAACATTAAAATATACAATATTTTATTCTACAGTCGTGATCTTGCATAATAAATATTAATAAAAACATAATACCATGATGAAGATAATTTAAATATACCACCATTTATCCACATTGTCAAATACCATACACAATATAAAAACATAATTCTAGACTATTAATTATAATTAGAAACTTAACATGGATTGACATAATAATAAAAACAAATAGGAAAATAGTCATATTATGATAAACATGATTAAACGTAAGTAAACATAAGTAGTAAAAACTGTGAATAAATTCATTATTAATTATTACGTTAATTTGCTTGTATTTTCTATCTTAACGTTTCAAATAAACAATTTGATAAATTAAAAACGTAATTAAATAAACATTAATATTATATTTAATTAATATTTTAGTTAACAAACTTGAACCTACAATGGTTGTAGGATTATAAAAATGTACATCAAATATAACATTTAACCAAAGTTTTTTAAATATACTTAAGATATTTTACTAAATACTTAAGTGAATGTAAAATCTACTTATATTAATATATTTTTTTAAACTTAAAACAAAATAACTCTATTTTTGCACTCATTTTTTATTTGCATAATAATATTATACTATACTTAGTATAAAAACAATAGATTTAGTTATCTTTTGGAGAGACATATTCATTCAATTAGAACATTCATAATTTTGATTAAAAAATGTTAAATAATAATTAGATTAAAATAATAACAAAATCAATCAAATTCTATAATTATTTATAAGCTATAATAATAAAATTAAATCAAACATAAGCATTCAATTATTAATATTTAATTAGTTTTTTGCCAAAATAATGTTAGATATAAGATAATAAAATTTTTATTTTATGGTTTATTTTTTTTATTTTCTAATTATATTAAAAAATGTAATTCTATATATAAATTCTTTACATATAATTTTAATTCTAAATATATCAAAATAAAATAACATTTTTTTTATAGGTGTTTTTTTAAAAAGATTTTTTACAGTTTTTTGCTATTTACTTTACTTCAAAATCCCATCAATACAAAATACTTGCAAATATTATTATAATTATAAATATTAAATTAATATAAAAATGTCATTTATATATATTTATATAATACGTATAACGTATGATGTATAACTTAAATAGCGTTTACCTCAAATTATTTTTCTTTTTTTTTAAAGTAATTTTGAGGTGATATTATTATATAAATTATTTTAGTTATGTTTAACTAATAATATTAATAATATATTAAAATATAAGCCTAAAATACGCAAAACCTATTTTAAAAGCACAGGTTACATTAAATAAATATATATATAAATTTATAAATATTTTATTAGTCATGATACAATAAACAATAGGTACGCAAGTATACTATTATTTTTATCTTGTTTCATTATTGAAGAATAACTATTGCTTACATAATTTTTAAAATATATTTATTTTGATGGACTTTATAATAATGTATTATTATATCTATTACGCATATCAGCAAATGTGACTTATTCCATATTTCCAAAATATTATGTATTGTTAAAAACAAATTTACAATAAAACATTATTATAAAATCAACTATTATAAACACATACAAGTTTAAAGTAAGGGATAATATGGTTGATATTACCTATACTATGAAATATAAATAGGCTATAATAATATAAAATATACTATAATATGATATTACATATTATGAATGTGATTTAGCTCCTACCAACCAAGCCTCTAAAACCATCCCTGATTATCAACACTCTGCTTATGATAAAAATTGGCTGGAAAATTATACGAACAATCGAAGCAAAGAATATATGATTAATCTGAAATAGGTTATATACTATTTTTAAATTGTTAATTGTTAGGTATTTATTATATTAACAAGCATAATCTAGGTTCAATGAAAAAAATATTATATTTAGAACTCTTTTTATATAGAACCATCATTACAGCTACAGCCACCAAATGTAATTAGTAATTGTTTATTTCTCTATAGTACCTATATATCCATAGTATTAACAATATATTATTAATTATATGCATAACGTCATGCTATATGGGTCGAATAAAAATAAATGGATGTTACATCGTTAGATTATATTTAAACAATGGTCATAGTATTCCGTAGATTGGAATAAATATTAAAAAGAATAGACGTCCTGACCTCAAAAAACAATTAATTAATGGTCACCTCTAGGACCTAATGTAAATCTCTGGAACTGCGAAGTTGCGACGTTAATAAAGTTAGCCCCACCAATTCGTTCAATCGACTCCAAACAGGTTTCAATGTTTTGCAAATTAATTACAAATAATTTCAAATTGGATTTTGGAATTTGCAAACCACTACTAAAACCGCAAATCAAAATTTTAATTTTATATGGCTAATTTCACGCAGCATCCCTACCTAAAGAAATCAACTTCAAAGTAATGCCCACTTTTTGCCACTATATACGAATAGATGAAATATAATCCAAATGCTTAGAAAATTAAATTGGGTAAACTAAATAATGAAAAACGTTATATCAATAAAAATTTCAAGTGTCTTAGAATAATAACATATTTTGAATTACAAAGAATACTAAAATTGAAATTTTTTTGTTTTAAAATAACATAGCCACATAAGTACAATATCGTCAACATTTGAACTTGAAATATCTATAAAAAAATTGTAAATATTTTTTTTTAATATTCGTTAGAGGTTTCTTATATAAAAAAATATGTAACGAATTTATTTTTTAGTGTTGTGAATTATTATAAATTATAATTGGTACTAGTTAGGTTTTATTTTTTTTTTTTTTTTTTTTGTCAAAATTTAAATATGTATTTGGTAGTTTGAAGACGTCAGCATAGAACATAATAATGGCTAGTGGCGGAATCAGGAATTTTTCTTGGGATCGATATACATATTTTAAGCAATTTTAAACATTTATATGTACGAGTATATAATTATGAAGGCTCTAAGATGATCTGTCTCCTCGTCACTCCTTAAATATGCCACTAAGAGTGAAGGGAGCTTCACTCTTAGGTGGGATGAAATAAAAATTTCAAAATTTGTTATTGTAGTTTGTTACAAATCAATTACAAAAGGTAGGCACTAGTTTGAAGTAAATATCTTTAAGTGGGGATGCTGCGTGAAGTTGGCACCCCCAACAAGAAAATGGGGTTTCCGGGAAATTGGTGATGTAGCAAATTGTTACAAACTAGTTGCAAAATATTGGAACTGGCTGGAGTCGATAGCACAATGTGGGTGTGCTTACTCAGAGGAGTGAAATTAGCCCCATCAAACTAAAAATTTGATTTTCAGTCTCTGTAGTGATTTGTAAATTCCGAAACCCAATTTGCAATTATTATTTGCAATTAATATGCAAAACATTAAGACCTGTTTGGAGTCGATCGAACGTGTGGGTGGGACTAACTTCAGTGATGTTAATATAATTAAATAAATAAGTAACGTTATATTTAATTTAGTTTACTTGTAAAAATGCATCTTCTGTTCCGACATATTGTTGATACTTGACATCATATTCAGGTCTAACTCTAGTATCTGAGATGACGTCAATCGCTTCTGGAGCAGCTACGATCTCTTCTTCTTGCCATATGTTTTTAGCTTTTTCTTCTTCCGACTCTATAAATTCTATTTTTTTTTTATTTTCATTCTCAGTCTTTTTTATAGATTCGTTTGTTAAGATTTTTGTGTCTTTTCCTGTTTTTGACTTACCTATTTAAATTATAAAACATAGTTAAAATATAACAGAAAAATAAAAATAAACTACAATAAGAACAACTAAAAAGAAAACTTGTATTAAATTTTCAAGTTTTTTTGTCAACATTTTTTTATCGACATTTCAAAAAATATACTTCGAAAAATCGAAATGTTCAGTGGTTTATAATAACCCAACATTTTTAAAATCTAATTGTGTATACACTATACACTATAGATAAAGCTAACATAAATATTTTGTGAAAATTTCAAGTATTTATAATTATTCATTTTTGTTAAGTGTTACAACTATGTAAAAAAATTGATTTTGTCAAAAACTGGTTTTGCGTAAATATTGCCGTTTTTCTGTTACTTTGTTGTTGTTTTTCCTTATTTTTTTGAAAATGTTTTAAGCTTTATAACGCACCAAGAATATTCAATTTTTCACCGGAAACAACCCCAAAGTTGAAACATTGTTGCGACAAGTTATGGGGAACACAGACACCAAAACAAAAAAAAAACACAAATCATTGTAAAATCAATACATTCATCACTCCGTTCAGAATCTAAAACATGAAACATTATTTGATCTAATATTTTCGAAAATTTAAAAAACACCTAGAGCAGGTTACTGCAAAATTCAAATTTACTGACATGTAACTATTACTGTTTTAAATGTTTTAATAAGAAGAAAGTAATCTATTCATATAACAATAAAATATTTCCAATAACCTTATCATAATAATGCTTATTGTACATTTTAATTTGTATACATGAAGGAAAATTTTACAGGGCTAACATTTTCATTATACACATTGCACACGCATATTATATAATATGTATTTGAAATAGTTACTACTAGTATTCTGTTAAAATTAATTGTGTTTTAAACCAAATTATCTAACTAATAGTATTTTACTAATGGTAATAATATTTAAGAATTTAATATGAAACGATTCCGTCAGTGTCATATAACAAAATAGACCTACCTATCTAATACCAATTACCTATATCAAATATTCTATTTATCAGATTAAACTTCTAAAAATATATTTGAATTTGTTAAGTTTGTGACCGAGTTTTCCACTTTATTAAAATTAAATTATTAAACCCATCAAAATGATATTTTAAAATCTCGATAATGTGAAAAAATTTAATGTAAGAATGAAGAATTCAAACACTTTTCAGAAATTTAACCGAATAAAATCTTAGTTAATATAATTGGCAAAGCATTAGTACTTTTAATAAAATAATTTATTTTCATGTAATTCATTAAAATATGTGTGTAACACGGTAATCCGCTATTTCGAGAGAAATGTAGATAACACAATATGTCACTCATAAACGATTATACTTACTACATATGACATATCTATACGGCTACTTACACGTTACACACACACGTTTAGAAAATTGCCTACTGAAGTCATAACGATAAACAATATATTGATTTTATATTGATATGTTTTTTTATTTATTTATTTTTTGTCCAGATACTTTTTTTAGTAAAAAAAAAAAATGCTTATTTAATCCCGTAGATAAATTGAAAATTATTATAACTAACCTATTAAAATAATCGAAAAATACAAAAGTGTGTTTAAACTATAATATTATTAACGGTATTAAAGGTAAGCATTAAAATAACTATTTGGTACTTAACCTTGGACTTAGGTTACAAAACAGTAGACCATAATATTATTTGCTCAAAATCGTTTTTCATGGTACTCAGTGATTTCTCATTGAATTACAATTTAACTATCCATTACATCGTCCACTCATTTATGAAATAAACTCGACTCTTACTATAAAGTAAAGCGATTATCTAATTTCTCTAATTTAATATTGAAATAAGTTATGCAGTTATTAACAAATAAAAATGCATGTGCGCCAATAATAGATTCATGAACATACGGATGAATCATTAGACGCGTCAATATATGCCAATGCACCAGACTAAGTGCTAAGCTACCTCCCTTCCCTCCACAAAAAAAAATTAAGTTTTATTTATCGATCTTAGCCACCTTAGCCATAACAAAATATAAGTATTATCTAGATGTCTAATAATTGTCACAATTATAAAAAATACTTTTTATAACTTTTAAATTGAAATGCATAACAAAAATAATATTTTATGCTAAAAACTAAATTTGTACAATTATTTACAAACTTATCATCAAATATCAGATATAATATCATAAATATTAATGCGCAGTGTTTGTTTATCAGCCGTAATCCGTGACATACCATCCCGGTTTCAATAAAATTATGTACCTAATGAAGTACAAATCTTAACTCATTATATAAGATATTTTTTTTTATGGGAACATTTATAAATGCAGATTATTCATTAAAATGTATAGATATTATATAAAATATTTTTAATTAATTGATTTATTATTTCTGAAAATAATTTTAAAAAGTTTACAGTTACTATTCCAAAATTTTATTTTGACTAATTTCGCACATAAGAAATATTTCACATAGTACAACGATGATATTATATAGCAAATATGGGCAATTCAAAGTAACTAGAGGACCAATTTTTAAAAAATTAAAATTTAGCAGTCCAGAGCATAAAAAGCAAAAAAAAAAAAGGTCATTCAAAATATACATCATTTTAATTAGCATTTATTTTGTTAATAATAAATAAATAGTCATTCTCCCATTAGGAATTAAAACTTCTATTTTCATCATCAATTTTAAGTTTTTTTTGCGGACATTATTAAGCACTACAAAGACACAAAAATAATAAATTCAACGACAGCACGACACGAATGATACGAAGAAACTTAGTAACTGATATAGATCGGTACAAACAGTTATGGTTAAAAGTTATATGTATATAATATATATACACGGGCGAGCATTTTCCCGTATACCTATATATACGTGTATATGTACTTTATTATGGAATTTAGACATTTAATGATGTTCAATACCAGATAACAATTATTATATCAATAAGATAGAGTATATATGATAAACTTTAAAATTTTATAATATAATTTGGAAATATAGCACGAGCCACCAGTTACCCATCCTGAGTCTAGACAATAAAGCAGGGGCAGCCAAACGGTCGATCACGGACAATTTCAAATTCGATCAAATTAGAATTTATTTTTAGGCCCACACGCCCTATATGTTTTTAATAATTATAGTTATTCAATAATAAAAAATTTTTTTATGAAAATCGATCCTCAAATGTGAAGTATGAATTTAGTAAAAAAATGTTAGAGTTTTTAAAAAAAAAAACATAAAGATATGTGTCACAAATTAAATTTACTGCTCCGAATACTACAAAAAAAACCTGCTATGAAAACATTGACAGATGAGATTGATAAGTGCTTATAATTGGTTGTCACTTCAAAAAAAGATTCTTAGACCAACAAAAGTAATATCTTTCTTGATTTTTACAAAAACTTTTTATCGACTGATTGCTGTATCTACAATGACAGATTATTAGAA
This sequence comes from Aphis gossypii, assembly GCF_020184175.1. Taxonomy (NCBI): domain Eukaryota; kingdom Metazoa; phylum Arthropoda; class Insecta; order Hemiptera; family Aphididae; genus Aphis; species Aphis gossypii. The sequence continues at coordinate 15,730,830 of NC_065530.1, forward strand.
AAGGCAACTTAGAAAGAACACTTGAAACTAGTGTTTGAAATGTTGATGATTGGTCTACACAGACCACTAGATATTTCATATGTTCAACAATCCTTTTCCAGTTGCTCCAGAAATTTTTATTCGCACAGAGTTCTGAACCACCTGGAACATTGCATCAGTTGGGTAATATGCATTTAGAAGATAGATTTCGCACGAATTAATAATAATCCGACAGCAGTACAGTATTAACTTCATAGTGAACAGTCTGTAAATTCATTTTAATTAAAATGAATATAATCATTTTATTATTACCTAAGAGTTATTAATAATTTTTTATTTTGCTTTTATAATCTCGCTCTATAATATTGATATCTTGTTTTGTAATAGGTACTCGATTCAATTAAATTCAAAAGTTTTTTTAAAAGTAGGTACCTGGGCTATTTTTATAACAGCTTTTGAACCTCCCACTATGAAGAATAAATTCATCTGCGTACCTATACATTTGCACCATATTTCACATTTAAACATCACTGGGTTAATATTAATCCAATATTTTTGTTTTTTTATTTTTCTTCGTAAATGCTATTAAAACAAGTAAACGTCATCGATATCTTTATCAGATGATGACATGATCGCTACACTAAATTATAGTAACTTTTATTTAAGTTTTTAAACAACGACCATTGAAGAATTCTATAATAAATTCTACAAGTAACATGGCGTTATTTCCATTTGAGAGCTAGTAGCAATACTGAATTTGTTTGTAGAATATTATTAGTTGACAGTAGCTCTAATAGGTCTAATAGAGTCACCTAATAGGTTCCTATTTTTAAATATAATTTATTGAATTATCTACCTATACATCTACAAATACTTAATAATTTATAACTAAATACCTACCTTTTAATACAAGAAAAAATATTTTGTGATTTGATAATTAATACTTAATGAATATAGCCTACAAATTATTAATTTTAACATCATAACACAAAAAACAAGTTTGTTTAGATTTAAAGTATGCCATTATCTAAGAAATATGACCAGGATTTCACACTTAAATAAGTACTAATTATTCAACGAGATACAGGAGTTTGAAAATTTGCACATGACGTCATAGAGCCAAAGTCGGAATAGTGGCGTATGTTTTACGTGCAAAAGTGTCAAGATTAACGAAACGATTTTAATCGTTAAATATAATATTTTATATTACCTATATTATAATATATTTTATTTTATAATGTTTTTATTGTATATATGACACTGGTGTGATTATAATTTTGTTATTATATTTTTTAGTTTTTTCATAGTAGATAAAACTAATATCGTAAATTCCGTAAAATTTGGTTTGTGTGGCAATACGACGCGGGTTGTGAATTAATAAATTTACTAAATTACAATTCATAATATGTATGCAACAGCCAACAAGATATATTCAATTTTAAAGCACATAAATATACTTTAGGCTTATGAAAAAAAAAATTGAGAAATACTGTTTTAAGTTATTAAAATCATTGTGTAAATCAAACTACTTTTACACATAAAACATAGGCGGCTGCTCAGTCGTCGGCTAAATGACGTCATGCGGCTCATTAACTTTCATTACTTATCTCATTGAATAATCTATTTTTTACTTCATATTTTTACCATAACGTTTTTCATTGTATTGACTACAATAATACACCAATAATCTTAAAATTGAAAAAAAAAAAGTAAGTGTTGTGAATTTGTGATGTGCTTTAATTCTTAATCATATGATCACAAATATAAAATTTAATCTATACTTACTTAGTCCAGCGAGAGAACACACCGATTCTGCGCATCACCCGGCTATCGAAACCAGTTCCCCATTGGCAGGGTGTCGTTTAAGGATGTGCAAAAAAACCGATTTTGGTCGGCTCACGGTGCATTCTATTGCTAGATAGATAATAGAACCTAACCTATAATTTATCTTATAAAATATTTATAGGAAAAAAAGTATAAAAATTACATTGATAAGACTTTGGAAATATAACTTATCCCCTTTATTTTTTTGAATTTCCAGCCAAACTGAAAATAATTTATGTAGATGTTTATATGGTTGTATTTATATTGGTACCTCTAAGTCACAATAGGTAGCAGGTACCTTGGTTACCTACCTATCAGAGTGAACTTATATTCTTTAATTTTTACGAAAATTTAGATAATAGGAGCTGTTAATGTAAGTGTCTACACATATGACGTAAATGAGATACTATAATGTGTTATATACATACGCAAAGATAGGTAATTAAAAAAAATTAAAATAATAAGTAGATAGGTATAATATAAAAGAACTTACAAATCTGCACTAAAGATGATTTTGGAAGATCGTCTTCGCTGTCCGAAGAATTTGCAGTTGGTGGATTCAACATTTCACTCAATTTTTTTAAATCAATATAATCCATTTTAGCTTAATATGATCTTAGAATCAATACACTAATAAATACAATTATTTAATAAGGTAATTTACAATGGTATTAATACAACTTATGATTTTACATGAGCAGATATCTACTAAAAAGTTGTTTATTGTTTAATAATCGTTGCCATGGTTTAAAATTTAAATGCATGCGTATTCAAACACAAAAATGATAGTACCTAAGTTAATAACCCTAAAGCTATTAAGATTATAATCAATACTTACCTAAATACCCAGTAATCCATGCATCCAAAAATGGGCAAAAGTAAGAAAAAACGAAATTCATTTAGATTTCAGGGCCACAACTACGTGTTTGAAGGCCCTAGTGCAAGAGTTCTGTTTATTAACAGGTTGTAACGAGGCTTACAATTTATACGGTACAATTTAGTCTGCAATAAAAAAGCATTTTACAAAATTCGTATTTTAAAGTGGTGTAGCATTTATTTAAGAATGGTCAATGAAAATTTCAGTTTAGAACACCGTTAAACCGAATATTAAATAACAAACAAATCAGGTAGAATCATACAATAGAATTGGTATTTTATACGGACAACGAAGTGCACCAGTACACGAGGTTAGCAAGTGTAATTAAAAAATCAACTTCTTAACTATAATATATTATTTATAGTACAGATCTGATTATTTTTTACTAAAATGTAGAAAATGACTAAAATATTTTAAAGTCACTTTTTTTTTTATTTAATAATGAAGAAAACGCACATTTTTTAAGTTATATTAAACACACGTACCTTTAATTCATAAAATGAAAATCCTTGATTACAGCAATTAATAATAATTACAAATCAAATTTTATGTATTTGGCCTTTCTTAAAATAAATAGATGGTTTAGCAACAGTAATCATAATATTTAAATTAATTGCAGTTAGTGGTTAAAATTTTAATTATGATAAACTCGTCAAAATCATGAATATTTGCAAAAGTTGGTATAATTCATAATTTTTTTTGTATAAATAGCTTACGAGTTGAAAATTTAATACAAGATTTCCCACAAGTTTGGCTTACAATAGTTATAAAAGAATTTAAATTCTAGTATATTCAGGCCATTAAAACATAAACCACCTTTTCCATCAACCATTCAAAATTATATTCTATGCTGACAAATCATCTGTTCAGAATCATTTTTCATACACAATAATACCAATCATTGGATTCAAATTTAATACATACATTATGGTGACCTACTATACAGCAGAATGTTACACTCAACCACTCTTTTTTCATTTTAAATATATTAGTTTGTAATAATTGTAAAAAGACACATTATATGTTTTTCATCAAGGAGTTAAAATATGTTATAGACAAAAAGGTAACCAAATCAAATTATAAATCATTAAACTATACAAGGAAAAAATCAATAAACCACTTTGTTGGTTTTGTTTTTTTTTATTTGTAAAATTAAATACAAACACGACAATGAACAGATTAATCATCACCCTTCTTGGTGACCACTTTACCTCCACGAATTCTACCAGTTCTCCTAGCGGCAATGAGACCAACCTAAAATTTGGATGGAAAATAATTAGTAATTATAGAAAAAAAAACAAAACACAATCATTTCATTTACCTTTCTTCCGGCACTGGTTCCTCTCTTAACTGTGGAAGCTTTACCAATATGTTGATGATTACCACCTCCATGAGGATGCTCAACAGGGTTCATAGCAACACCACGCACTTTAGGCCAGCAATTACGCTTAGCCTTATATTTGTGGTATGCACGTCCAGCCTTCAACATGGGCTTGTCAATACGTCCACCACCAGAAACCAGACCTTTAAAATATAAATTATAGTTATTGATATATATTTTTTTTTAACTCAATTTATCTATAATTATACATTATATATTAAATATCAGTCAATTTTCATGTTTAAATTAATTAATTGAATCTCAGTTACAATATTACTTCATTAAAAGAAAATCAGGTTTCAAATGTCTATTAATTTCAACATCATAGATTCATGTCAGTAGTCTTAATAATTTTAAAACAAAATAATCTCAGTACATAATGTTGACTTCACTGAATATTTTCAGGTTTCAAATGTCTAAAACATCATAGATTTTAATAAATGTACCAAAAAAAAAAAAAAAAAAATACCAATCTAATAATTTAATATACATGAAACTATTTAGAATTCATTTAAGTGAACTGCTCTTGCACATTAGCTTAATACTATTGGCCCTCCAAAATGACTACCAGATCATATTGGTAAGTTAAATAAGCGATAAATTATTCTTTGCATGTTCAGATTATATAGTACAGTAAAAAACATGTATTAACAGTAAGTTGTAAATTGAGATTGTAGTAATAAAGCAAATATATAATTATTATAATAGATTGTATTATTAATGTAACGATACTTAATCTCAGTGGAAAAAGTCAATTAAAATATTGTTTATATAACAAATTCAATAATACATACCAATCATGGCACGGTTGTTGGATGGAATAACTTTTTTGGCACCAGATGGTAACTTAACCCTTGTCCTTTTGGAATCTGGATTGTGAGCAACAACAGTAGCATAATTACCAGAAGCACGAGCTAAACGACCACGGTCACCAGTTTTTTCTTCCAAATTACAGATAATGGTACCTTCAGGCATTACTCCAATAGGCATAACATTACCAATGTTCAATTTAGCTAAAAAAAAAATTAAAGAATGTCAAAGAAACATATAAACAATGTTTATTTAGATTTACAATATTGTACCTTTCTTTCCACAGTACAAAAATTGACCAGTGTATACACCTTCAGGAGCAATGAATAATTCTTTTCTCGTCTTATATTTGTATGGATCTCTGAAGTGAACAACAGCTAAAGGAGCTCCACGACCAGGATCGTGAATAATATCCTACAACACAAAAATCATAAACCAAACATTATACTTTAATATTAAATAAAAACATGATCAAGTTTAAGTAAATTTAAGATAAGATATAAATATTACTTATTTATATCCTTTAAAGCAAGCATATAATTATATATTTCATGGATGAATGTTATAATATAATAGAGACACAAATTAATTAGGTATATTTATAATTTAAGTATTGTTTGAAATAACGATGGAAGAACTTTATAAATATTTAACTGCATTATAATAATAATAATAAAATTAGCTTAAAAATAGTTACCTTAACAACACCTTTGATGTAACCATATTTTTCTGAGTAGTCCAAATTCCTGAGTTTAGGGGCTCCTTTGCGGTGTTTAGTGTGGGAACGGAAAACGCTTCCAGCACCTTTCCTCTGAGCACGAATAACCCTACCCATTATGATATCTGGAATATAAATGTACAAATATAATCTTTTCTGTTGTTCAAAAATTATAAGTAGAATCCACAATCCAGACAGTCAGCTTAGGTATGAAAACAAAATAGGAAAATACGTGAAGTTTAATTGTCAAAAAAAACTTACAATTTAAAATTAAAGCACGACACTTAACATAGGACTATGAATGTTAAAAAACCTGGGAAGGTACCACTTCACACCAAATACGAACACCGGTTGATGTGTTTTAACGCTAGGGACATCAATATACTTAAATCACAGTAAGAACTAAAAACGAACCTAAGAAGAATATCTGTCTGTCAAATTGGGATTGGTTAGATAATTAAGGATAAAAATTTTACTTACGATTTACAAGATGAACTACTCAAGGAACTGTTTCACGTAGGAAAGACTCGTGAAATCAAAAAAACATTGTAATCAGTGCGGACGCACACGGACGTGATGCGTACCACAAGATGCAGAGTAGCCAACCGTTGACCGTTTAGAAAAATCTATTAAATTTATAACTAATTAAATTAAAACCTTAATTTTAACTGATTAAAATTTAAATCTTAAGACAAACGTCTAATTTAAGTGAACAAAATAATTAAAATACAAATATGCTTTAAAGAATTAGCAAATTTATTTTGGTTATAACCAGTAAGATGGTAACGTCGCATTCAAGGTTATCAGCTGTCTGTCTCCTTTCAATCTAGTCGGCCATTATTGGCATTTGCCATAATACATTTTTCATTACAGCGATTTAATTTTTGTACGTTCGTTTTGTTGATTTACACTCGCAAGTGCAGCAACGTATTCATCGTCGCCGATTTGTAATAATATGAGTAATGTACCCAATCAAAATGGATCAGGTCTAGAGCAGCAGGTAAGAATTTCATTTGCCTGTTTCAATGTTCATCAACTGACCATCAACTAGGTTAAGAGACGTGCGAATTTTCATTGTCTAGGTTACCGCTGTCTTAGAATAATGCCGCTAATTTACGTTTACTGATTATAATTAAATATTTTATATATGTATAATGATTTTTATGGTTTTTTTGGTTTATTCTTATAGTTTGCTGGTCTGGACTTGCAGGGCAAATCACAGCCCAGTTCGGCTCCAAGCAAGTACGTTCCACCTCATCTGAGGAACAGACCGGATAATTCCGAAGCAGTAGAACCAGGTAATTTATGTTTATCAAATATATAACAAATAAATAGACATATTACCTATTTTTTTACAATTTAGTTCAATTTAACACCTACAACAATGCATCATTGTTTTCTTTGTTCTGTTCTTTGTCATAATAATATTAACACTTTATTGATTAAAAGTGTGATTTGATTATTATCTTAACTATTCATTAAAACCAAATACAATTTTACAACTACATTATTGTTTGTTTAATTAAGTAGAAATATTTATTTATTATCATTCAGTTTTATACAAATTTATAGTTAAAATCTGGGTTAAAACAAAGCAATTAGTTTTTTTGTTTAATTTTTTTTAGTTTATAACTATAATATTGCAGGATCTTACTATACATCATTAACCTATTTATGTGTCTTGTTAATATCTATTGCTTATTATTAAATACATTAAATATTAAACTATTATAATGAGTAACATATTTAAAATTAAATAAAACAGCTATCTAATTTAATATTGTTTTGATTATAACATATAAGTATCTACTACTATTTATTAATGTAGTTTTAATTTTACAATATTTTTTTTTATTAAAATTGAAATATAGGTAGGTAGTTGTCACAAATCTTAAAAACTGAAATTGTTTTCTCTATTATAAACATTGTTTGACAAAATAATCAAAAAAAAAACGTTTAAATTTACTATTTAATTTTAGTATTAATGGTAGACTAAAATCTAAATTCAGTAATTAATGTTATCATATACATAATATAATAATTAAAACTATCAAAGTTTCCATGTTTGTTTATTTATACACCTTTATTTATTATATTATATTAAGCTTGTTACACAATATTTTATCAAAATGAAAAGAGTATGGAAGTTATTATTTTCATTTTTGAATTTATTCAATTATGAACAAATCACATTTATATTTTTTTATATGTGTATATAAATTAACCTTCCTATATTAATTATAATGATGGTATCTGAGTGTTTTTCTGGTATTTTGAATATTCACCTCGTTCCCCATCACACAAATTAATAATTTAAAATTTAAATTACCTATAGCATTTTTTTGTTTTTATATATATATATTTATAGTATGATTATTGATCATTACTAGGTATAAACGTTAAGCTATAATATAGTTATATAATAAATATGTAGTACTTCTTATTACAAACATATACAAAATTAAATGCAATATTGAATTTACGAAATATATAACTAAGTGACAGCAAGTTGAACAAAATAGAAATATTAGAATATAACATCCACTTAAAAAAAAACTATTCGTAACAAGATAATAACAACATTAAAATTTATGAAAAAAGTGCAAAAACCAAATAGAGTTACTATTTTATAAAAAAAATAATTAATAGGGAATTTTATTCAAGTATGTAACTAATGGAAAAATGAGTTATATTTAATAAATTGGACTAGTAATATGAGAATTAGCTTTAACAATTTTAAGATTTAATAAATAAGAATCGTCAATTTTAGTATTTAATATTTAAAAAAAATAATAATCCAAGAATTTTTTCTTAGTTTATTAAAAACATTGATACTGAGTGTAAATAAATCCATTTTCAAAAACAATTATTTCTATGATTACCTATATAAGTAGTTATAATTTAGATTAAGGTTGACGTTTATATTATTAATATTTACAATATTTGATCATAATTATATAAAGTATGGAAGTTGATACTTTTATTTTTGTATTTATTCAGTTCTGAATCAAATACATTTATATGTATGTATGTGTGTATACATATATATGAATTAATCTTCCTATATCATAAAGGTGGTATCTGAGTGTTTATCTATTTATATTGGGTATTCACCTCGTTCCCCATCAAACAAAATAATAATATTTTTATGTTATTATATTTTGAAATGTTGATAATAACCTTAAAAAGGTGTTAGGAAAATTACCTTAGTAAAAATGTTAACTATTTATATAATATAAAAGCAACATTATTGATAGTTAAACAATATCTTGAAATCCATTGAATTTATGTATTGCGTTTAAATTGTGTATATAAATGATAATTTTTTTTGTTTTAATAGAGCAATTAAAAACCTCAACATTTACACTTCTAAGTTTATTTTTATTCCATAATTTATTCATTTATAAAAATTAATGCTTTAGTAATTGAATTACAAAATCATATTTTAAAGATTTTCTTTTGAAAACCAGAAGTTAAATCTAATAAATCTATAATAATATAAATTTTGAATAATTAAAAAAGTATTACCATTTTTGTTAGAATATAGGCATCTGTTATAACTTATTGGGTTATTTCTCCCCCCCCCTCTAAATAAAACTGATTTATTTCATGGAATATTACATTAATAACATTTTATATATAAATGATTTTTATTAAAATAAGGCAAGCAAGTTTATCATAAACAGATAATCCACTATAAATCAAATATAGCTGGGTACTTCTAGTCTTCCATATCACATTGAATTATATAAATACATCAAATAATTAATCATTTTAAGAAACAATATAATCTATATTCCTTGTATTTTAATTTAATTAGGTACATAATTAATTATTTTGTTTTTATTATTTTACAGAAAGTGTTAATAACGACAGAGATTTCAACGCACCTCGCCAAACATCAGGTTTTTTTATTTACAGATTACCTATTTTTTTTCTAAGTTTTTTTTTAAATTTCAACTAATAAGGATAACAATTTTGTAGGAAACGATCGTCGTGGTGGCCGTAGAGATGATTATGAAGATCGTTCCTACAATGGATCGAGCTCCGGTTATGGTGGCGGACGAGGCGGAGGTGGTTATAGAGGCAATTACCGCAATGATAGAGATGGCGGCGATTGGTCGCGTTTCAATCAAGGCGGTGGAGGTGGTAGTAGGTGGCAAGAAGGAGGTGGTGGAAGAAGGTAGATACATTATATTTATTTAAAATTATTTTCTCAAAAATCTATATCAGCAATAATAATTATAGATCTGGAGAAAACCGAAGAGGTCGTTGGGATGAATCAAGCGCTTCTAACCAAGATTGGACAAAACCACTTGCCCCTGATGAACGTTTGGAGGAAGAACTTTTTGGAAATCGTAGTACGGGTATTAACTTCAATAAATATGAAGATATTCCAGTTGAAGCAACTGGTGAAGATATACCCTCCCATATTAATACAGTAAGCTTAATATAATTAACTTTACGAATAATATTTAAAATTTTAACTAACTTTTTTTCATATTTTTGTAGTTTGACGACATTAAGCTGACAGATATTATACGCATGAATATTGCTTTGACTCGTTATGATACTCCAACTCCAGTTCAAAAGTATGCTATACCAATTATTATTGGTCGTCGTGATGTAATGGCCTGTGCCCAAACTGGATCAGGCAAAACTGCTGCATTCCTGGTTCCCATACTTAATCAGATTTATGAAAAAGGACCAGCTGCATATAATGCTGGACCTAAGGTTTGATAATAATCAATAATTTTTGTAGAGTTATTTTAATATTTTCTTTAAACAAATGTTTAACAGCTCCAATCAAGACGTAAATATCCTCTTGGCTTAATATTAGCTCCTACTCGTGAATTAGCAACCCAAATATATGATGAAGCAAAAAAGTTTGCTTATCGTTCTAGAGTACGTCCTTGTGTTGTGTAAGTACATTAATATACATAAAAATTATTTATTGAATATAAATTAATTCTGATCATTACAGCTATGGTGGTTCACATGTTATGGACCAAATCCGTGATTTAGAACAGGGGTGTCACTTATTAGTGGCTACTCCTGGTCGTTTGGTAGACATGTTGGAGAGAGGTAAAATTGGGTTAGACTTCTGTCGATACTTAGTTTTAGATGAAGCTGATAGAATGTTAGACATGGGTTTTGAAACTCAAATAAGGCGTATTGTTGAGAAAGATTCTATGCCTCCTCCAGGTGATAGACAAACTCTGATGTTCTCAGCAACATTCCCTAAAGAAATTCAAGTAAATGGAATAACTCAAATAAAGATTATATGTGTATTTTTACTTATACATTTTTTCAATATTCTCACAGATGTTGGCTAGAGATTTTCTTGACAACTATATTTTCTTAGCTATTGGTCGAGTTGGATCAACATCTGAAAATATAACACAAAAAATTGTTTGGGTGGAAGACCGAAACAAAAGATCCTATTTATTAGATTTACTAAATGCTACTCCAATTAGATCACGTTAGTAATTTTAAATATATACCTATTTATTTTCATTTTAATAATATTCTTATTCTTGATTATAGAACCAGCTGAGTCTTTGATATTGGTGTTTGTTGAAACTAAAAAAGGCGCCGATTCATTGGAAGAATTTTTGTATTCCAATGGTTATCCAGTCACCTCAATTCATGGTGACCGAACACAGCGAGAACGTGAGGATGCGTTAAAAAGTTTCCGTTCTGGGAACACACCAGTACTAGTTGCTACAGCTGTTGCAGCTAGAGGCTTAGATATACCTCATGTGACACATGTAATTAATTATGATTTACCATCTGATGTTGAGGAGTATGTGCATCGTATTGGACGTACTGGCCGTATGGGAAACTTAGGTAAATTATGAACTAAATAATTTAAAATATGGTGGTTATAATATTATTATGGTTTTTAAAAGGTTTGGCTACTTCATTTTTCAATGACAAAAATCGCAATTTAACTAGAGACCTAATGGAATTGATAACTGAATCAAAACAGGAACTACCTGGATGGTTGGAAAGTATGGCTACTGACTTCCGAATGAGCAGTGGAAGAAGAAGTAATACATCGAAAGGGTATGTTTTAAAATTGTTGCAATAATTATTAATTCACATTATTTATCTAAATAATATTTTAAACTTCTTTTATTTATTTTTATCTTAAACATTTACAGAAGTCGTTTTGGAGGTGCTGGTTTTGGTTCTCGAGATTATCGTACTACAAGCAGCATACCACCACGTGGAAGTTCTGGTCCACCCCGTAGGGACTATGGAGGTGGCAGTAACAATGGTAATTAAATTAATTTATGTTTATTTCTTACTTAATTTTATTTTACTTGTGTTAAGTAATATTTTTTCTAATTATTTTTTTTTACTCTTTAGGAGGTGGATTTTATGGTGGAGGTAATTATGGAGGATCATACTCTAGTGGTGGTTCTGCTCCCAATGGAAATTCTTCAACTCAAGATTGGTGGTCTCAGTCATAAATATGCGGTTATTAAAAGTATAAATCATAACTGAAACATAAAAAAATATATATATTATAAAGTTTAGAAAAAAAGTGAATTAAAGTTTTTTATGAATTGATATGCCTCGTATATTTAGGTTGAATGTCATTACACTATAGTTTAAATTCATTATTTATGTAAAATGTATTAATGAATTTTGATTTCAAACAAAGTATGTTTTTATTTTTTTTTATTTTTATTCTAAGCTTTGTTTTTTTTTTTTTTTTTTAGATTATAAATCATCTAATATTTATGTTGAGATATAGTTCTAAATCTTCATTTAAAAATGAGTATTTAAAGGGAAAAAGAATATTAAGCATTATATGTAATTTCTATTCATAGTGTAATATTACAAATTTGTTACATTAAATAATTATGACAAAATGCTGTACATTTATATTAATTTATTTATAGCTGATGAATTTGAGTAAGACAAATAAAATTCATAATCACTTTTGTATTTCATCTTAGTTTTAAATTATTACCTATCAATTTAGTTACCTTTTGCTTATAGGCTAGCATTATAAATCTAAAAGATCAAAGAGTATTATTTATTTATTTATTCAATGGGTATTGTGTAAGTGATATTTCTTTACCCAGAATGGCATATTGATAGTTAGGTGTTTGTTATTCAATTGCTTATTGAGTACTTAAAAATTATATAATACCTCTGTTGTTTATTTAGCTATTTTGTATTGTTTTATAATGCTGTTTTTTACATTTTTGATTTAATGTACACTAAAGTTGAGACCCGAGGATTTTGTCCTTGTATTTTCATTATTCTTGATGTCAATAAATACAATTAATTTCTGATTACCAATAATTTTAATTAAAACCTTAAATTGTATTTTATAAAAAATTCAAACAACTTAATATATTTCATACACACGGTTGTTTTCACAAAAATACTTAAAGTATAAAAAAGTATTTTCACATTCATACTTGTCAACCACACAATTAATTAGTTTAATATATTTATTTTTCTAGTATAATGTAAAACTATATTTAAATATATTAGATAACAATTATGTATATTTACTTATACAATAATATAAGAAGTAAAAAATAAAAACAATATTTTAAATTCATCTGATATATAATTTAGAATAGTTCAATACTCATTGATTATTATTTTATAGAATATCAAATGTAACTTGTAAACTAAACAAATAACACAAAATATTGTGTTATATTATGTTAATCATTTTTGTGTAACCTATCAGTATGTATTTGTCAAATAAAAACTTGTTGATATTTCTTTGTTTCACATTCAAATTTTCTCATGTTTAAATTAATCTTTCTTTTAACATTTTATGATTATTTTCAATTAATATTATTTATGGTTAACAATTCCTACTCTTTATTAGTTTAGACTTAAATATTTTGATATTTACATAACAAAATTATGTGATCATTTATTCAGGTATATCTTATATATAAAAATGAATCGCAAAATGTGTTGGTAAGCGCATAACTCAACAACCCCTGGACCGAATTGGCTGAATTTTTTTTTTCAACTGTTCGGAATTGCCAGGAGAAGGTTTTTATGAACGAACATTTTTAAAAATTCTACTGAATAAGTAGAAAAAGTGCAAAAACTATTTATTGATGTCTGGGATTTGAACCCGATACCGTCAAAATATAAAAAATAAATTAAAACTATAATATTTTTTGTTGCCATGGAAATGTTATAGACAATATTTATTCAATTTAATTGTTTGAATAAAATATAATAAAAAATTCCTGGGATGACCTTAAAAACATAATAATTTATATTTGATATAAAGAGTTATATTGGCTGTTAAAAACATTGATGTAAATGAATTAAATTTAAAAATTCAAGAACAAATTACAGGTGAATCGAGGATATATAAATCAGTTGATTCGGCAACTAACCAAGATGATGTAGTCAACTATCCACCTGAATTTTTAAACTCGCTTGATTTACCAGGATTGCCACCTCACAATCTTCAACTAAAGGTTGGATCGGTAGTTATAATGTTGCGAAATATCAACCAACCGCGTCTGTGCAACGGCACACGGTTAGCGATAAAAAAATTACTGAACAACGTGATAGAAGCAACTATACTGAAAGGAAAGTATAAAGGAGAGGATGTTCACATACCGTGCATCCCAATGATTCCGACTGATGTGCCATTTGAGTTTAAACGACTACAGTTTCCATTGCGGCTTGCTTTTGCTATGACCATAAAAAAGTCCCAGGGGCAATCATTAAGTGTTTGTGGTATTAATTTGGAAAACCCATGTTTCTCACATGGTCAATTATATGTTGCCTGTTCCTGGGAAACCATCAGATTTGTTTGTCTATGCGCCAGGCGATCGAACAAAAAACATCGTATACCACAAAGCACTACAATGAAAATATAACTGATTTTTGTTAATAATTATAATTGAAATGATTAACAATAAAGCAATTACTTACTTATAAATGCTTATATATGTTTTATTTAATTATTTTTTGTTCACACCGCCCTAACACCAGGGTGACGGTTCTGTTCAGGAGAATTTTTCGCCTCGAATATAACATGGGTAGGAAAAAAAAATTGCCTTAGTAAAAATGTTAACTATTTATATAATATAAAAGCAACATTATTGATAGTTAAACAATATCTTGAAATCCATTGAATTTATGTATTGCGTTTAAATTGTGTATATAAGTGATAATTTTTTTTGTTTTAATAGAGCAATTAAAAACCTCAACATTTACACTTCTTAGTTTATTTTTATTCCATAATTTATTCATTTATAAAAATTAATGCTTTAGTAATTGAATTACAAAATCATATTTTAAAGATTTTCTTTTGAACACCAAAAGTTAAACCTAATAAATCTATAATAATATAAATTTTGAATGATTAAAAAAGTATTACCATTTTTGTTAGAATATAGACATCTGTTATAACTTATTGGGTTATTTCTCCCCCCCCCCCTCTAAGTAAAACTGATTTATTTCATGGAATATTACATTAATAACATTTTATATATAAATGATTTTTATTAAAATAAGGCAAGCAAGTTTATCATAAACAGATAATCCACTATAAATCAAATATAGCTGGGTACTTCTAGTCTTCCATATCACATTGAATTATATAAATACATCAAATAATTAATCATTTTAAGAAACAATATAATCTATATTCCTTGTATTTTAATTTAATTAGGTACATAATTAATTATTTTGTTTTTATTATTTTACAGAAAGTGTTAATAACGACAGAGATTTCAACGCACCTCGCCAAACATCAGGTTTTTTTATTTACAAATTACCTATTTTTTTTCTAAGTTTTCTTTAAATTTCAACTAATAAGGATAACAATTTTGTAGGAAACGATCGTCGTGGTGGCCGTAGAGATGATTATGAAGATCGTTCCTACAATGGATCGAGCTCCGGTTATGGTGGCGGACGAGGCGGAGGTGGTTATAGAGGCAATTACCGCAATGATAGAGATGGCGGCGATTGGTCGCGTTTCAATCAAGGCGGTGGAGGTGGTAGTAGGTGGCAAGAAGGAGGTGGTGGAAGAAGGTAGATACATTATATTTATTTAAAATTATTTTCTCAAAAATCTATATCAGCAATAATAATTATAGATCTGGAGAAAACCGAAGAGGTCGTTGGGATGAATCAAGCGCTTCTAACCAAGATTGGACAAAACCACTTGCCCCTGATGAACGTTTGGAGGAAGAACTTTTTGGAAATCGTAGTACGGGTATTAACTTCAATAAATATGAAGATATTCCAGTTGAAGCAACTGGTGAAGATATACCCTCCCATATTAATACAGTAAGCTTAATATAATTAACTTTACGAATAATATTTAAAATGTTAACTAATTTTTTTCATATCTTTGTAGTTTGACGACATTAAGCTGACACATATTATACGCATGAATATTGCTTTGACTCGTTATGATACTCCAACTCCAGTTCAAAAGTATGCTCCTCATAAAGGAGAGGATGTTCACATACCGTGCATCCCAATGATTCCGACTGATGTGCCATTTGAGTTTAAACGACTACAGTTTCCATTGCGGCTTGCTTTTGCTATGACCATAAAAAAGTCCCAGGGGCAATCATTAAGTGTTTGTGGTATTAATTTGGAAAACCCATGTTTCTCACATGGTCAATTATATGTTTCCTGTTCCTGGGAAACCATCAGATTTGTTTGTCTATGCGCCAGGCGATCAAACAAAAAACATCGTATACCACAAAGCACTACAATGAAAATATAACTGATTTTTGTTAATAATTATAATTGAAATGATTAACAATAAAGCAATTACTTACTTATAAATGCTTATATATGTTTTATTTAATTATTTTTTGTTCACACCGCCCTAACACCAGGGTGACGGTTCTGTTCAGGAGAATTTTTCGCCTCGAATATAACATGGGTAGGAAAAAAAAAATTGCAAAATTAAAAATCTAGAGTACGGTGACGGGGAGGTGATACACAAATATTTAATTATAGTTGGTATTTTTTCTCATTGAAGAGGTACGATTTTTAACGGGCAACGAAAGTGGAATCAACGTACAGCCAAAACTACTGATTTTTTTTGAATTTCGCAAGGAGCATAAAATCGACTGACATTTTGAGATTTACGATGGAAATTTTTATTTATAGATGGTTGCTATTAGTTTCAATAATAATATGTCTGTCTGTCCTTTGTTTGTTGCCATGAAAAAAATCATGCCTAACCATCTATAGACAAAACTTTCCACCGTAAATTTCAAAATTTCTATTTGAGCACCTCCCGGGGTTGGGCCAATTACTTTTTAATTTAGCTTATCTTCTGCCCATAAATCTAATACATCTCTGTACCAAATTTCGTCGCAATTTGTCCTATTGTTTAGGAATACATAAAGAACAAACTAATAGACATACAGAAATCCAACGAATTTAACACACAGTTTGAGACATATAAAAGGTAGGATTTTTAACGGGCTACGAAGTGCACGGGTTCAGCTAGTTAAATTATAAATATCAAAGACTAGTTTACAATAGGTACATCCATTGGCTTATCAAATTTTAAATTTTCCAGAGACTAATCAAATAGTACACTTAATTACACAAAACTTATAACAGACATAAAAATATAATTCTAAAAAAACGTAGCTTTCCTTAGTGGATAGAATTTCTTGTAGATATTTTATATCACTACTAAGCTCTTGCATATACCGTGGTGTTTGAAATCCAACTATAGTTAATAATATAGCTGGTACATCAATTGATCTAAAATCATTTAAAAATGTCATATTCGTTCGTTATAAACAGTTGTAAATATTTTGGATATTATCATAACAGTTTTCACTTTAATGTTAATTTGATATCTAACTAGTACATATACCTACTAAATAATTATAAAAAGTAAGGTAAAGAATAACACAATAACAATAACATTTTCAAAATATCATTCGATTTTTGATTTTATTAATTCTAATTATAACATTCAACAATTATAACACATTAAATTTTTCTATTTTCCATCAATTCTATGAAAATAATGTATACAAAACATTTTGTTTATAAAAAGCTGCTTTTTAAAAATAATCACATTAATAAAAATTCAATAGTTTGTTAATAATTGTAATCCAATATCATAGTTTATAAATAAATATTTCAAAATGCACACACACACACACACACATTTGTAAACCTTAAGTAGTTAATAGCAATAACATTTCCAGATTTATTTTTATTTTATCTCTTTGTACATTTTAAAAATATCTAAAAGATCAAGCGTTTTGCTTGTGAGCAGAATGAATACAACATTATCATTCCACTGTTATTTTTTTGTATTTAATTGAAATCTGTGCTTAATAAAAATAGTCTCATTATGATTGCCTAAAAGTAATGTAGCAATATAGGATAATGTTTATAGGTATAGAAAGATGAGCCTCAATATAACAATAATACACAATAATACAATGTAAAATATCATTTAAATGTAATTCCATACTGTATTTTTAAATTTAAAATCTATTATTAAACACTGAGCAACATAATATAATAATATACGGTTACTCGAAACATTTCTGTAAATATATATTATAATATATATACTTACAAAATAATGAATATTATGTATTAGATTGTTTAGTATTCTAACTAAAAAAAAGCATTTTATGTGAAATATTATTATATTTTTTTTTAATGCATTCTATAACAATTCATTACTAAGATGAACTGATGAGCATTTTATAGCAAATAATATATTATACGATACACTTCAATTCAATTATACAACATGTCAATATTCGAAAATCTAAAAAAACTTAACAAAGTGATTTATTTAAAATGTTTGAATATATTTGATTTAACTGGTAATCACACAATCTAAAATAACAAATTACTTATCAAAAAAAATTATTTATTAATTTAAACAACAATAATTAAGTGACACCAGTAAACTTGTTTTATGTATAAGTATTATCAAAAACCGTTAAATATAATTTTTAAACGCTCAGCGCTAGTATTTTAAGAGTAAGTCATCAGTTTGTAAAAACATATTAAATGTTAAATTTAAAAACAAAGTATTGCCGCCAACAACTTGTACATAAGAGATATTAATTTGTTGCGATTGTCTTGCATTTAACTGATCAACTTTATATGCATGGCATCAATAAAAAGTAAAATAAGGTAAGTACTTATATTTACTTTCTAAACACATCAAATATTCAGTTATTTATTGTAAATATAATTAATATTTTTAATCTTTTAATATAATGATTTAGTTTGGTGTACACAATATAGTACTAGATTTACAATTATTTTTACTTGATTAGTGTAAATATCAAAATGCTTACTTTAATTGAATGATTCAACTTGAATCATTAACATTAAATCTCATAGGTAATTCGTTGATATTTAGTAAGACCTTACATTCGTTTCGAAAATTGCGCGATAGCCAGACATTTGGTAAAATAAAAAATATCGTTCATTTTCTTTATTTTGTACGAATTCAATAATTATTTAGGAACATAATTTTTTTTCTGAATTTCAGAAATACGAAAATAAAAACCATTGACTTCATAATGATACAAAAAGTTTGTTGATTATTAAAAAAAAAGTACCTATGTTTTTAATTTGGGCATATAATTTAATTACAACAGTAAAATAAATAAATAATTTTTTTTTGTTTTAACCATTACTATTTACAAGTTACTGCTCTCCACTCGTAAATTGCAGTATTGTAGTATTATTTTAAATTAAGTTATATTATATAATATTATGTTTCCATAATTATTTAATAATGTATTAGCCTTAGTAACTGGTATTAAACTATTAATATTATTAATTAGTATTTAGTAACTTTATATTTTGTAAATAGCGTAACTTAACTTAAGTTACTTAAGATGGATCACATTATTCTCAAACTTAACGTACATTTTATAAAATTACATTGATATTATAAAACAGCAATCGTCATATCAATGTATTGTAAGTACATAAGTGTAGTTTATAAGGCTCGGGAAATTATAATAATTTAAAATTTATTTTATTTTTATTTATATATTATATTTGTCTTCGAGGCAATAAGGGGCATCACGGTTATTTCCATTATTACTTTATAATTCAAAACGAAACTGATAATAGTTCTATTACACAATAACATGAAAAATAAAATAAACTATTTTAAAACATAATGACGATTGAGCTTTGAAGAACTCTAAATAGTATAAACGCAATGTCTTTTTCAATTAATTATACTGTTAGAGAGTAGGTAATTACTAATTAGCTAGTTATTTATGTATTCACTGCAAAAATCTTATGTTTCATAACATTGATGACTGCCAAGTGCTGATTGAAATACCAGATAATAAATAATCATTGATCTGTATATTTTATAGTTGATACTTGATAAGTATTTAATAGTATTTATAAATATTATAGTATTTTGTGAAAATAGTTATATTTCTTATATCGTATTATATTTGTTATAAATTATAATAAATAAAAAAGCTTAAGTTTGATAATAATTACTTCATATTTGGATATCTATCGTGGTGGCTATAAAATGATATCAAACAAAATTTACCGCTTTTGCCTTTTATTCAATTTCACTAATCAATATCTTTATTAATAAATTAGTTGTATAATTATGATTTAAAATTAGTTATTACCAAAGTAGAAACATTACATTTAAACTTACTGATTTTTAAATTTATTCATACTAAAAAAAAACATGAAACTAAGATAGAAATTTGGAAAATTTCAGAAATCAACTTATTCATATTTAAATTTGATTAGTGTATAATATACTTTTATAAAACTATATAAATATACGTTAAAAAAAATGATTAATTAACTGGTTATTTGTGATTATTTTGTATCCATTCTAAAGAAAATTAAGACCACGAAGATAGAGACACGTTTATATAGGTATGAATAAATAAATTCATAAATTATGGAACATCATATATTATTGTTATATAGATAATACTATTAGATTGAGATTAATTATCTAGGTACCGTGTTTTTAGATTTTATTTTTTTTTATCATAATTCATAAATGTATTAATAATTAATGATCTCTGTTGTAACGTCTAGGTATGACCATAATAATAAATCCTTAAAATCGCATAGGTATTATTTTTAAAAAAAAAAAAAAAACCACGAATTAATTCTTATTGCGCCGTAAAACAAATTTGTAGCCATTATTTAACAACAAATTGGACAGAGAGAAAAACCATATACAAATGCACTTAATCCCCGAGCCTTACAATGACGACTCGTATATAGGTACGCCGCCGTTTAAAGTACCGTCTCGTCGAATATCACTTCACCGTTGATGATGTTGCTGTTTTGTCGCCGCAACGAGCCGGGCCGCCGTGGTCGCTGCTGTGCGGCATCGACGTTTAGCTCCAGGCCGATCGCCTCTGCCACAATCGTCGGTATCGAAGCCAACGCGGCGGCCGACTGGTGTTGCCCGTCCAACCGGTACAGCGGTATGTCGTCCGACTGTTGGTCCCTGCATGGCAACATCGGTTCGCGTTCTTCGTCCGCCGAAGACGATTGCCCGTCCATACTGACGTACGCCGTGGTGCTGTCCGAAAGCTGAGTGGTCAACACCGGTATCCAACACCTCCGCGGACCATGTACCGGACCTACGAAAACGTGTAGCATTATTTGTATTATGCCTAATTCAGTCGATCTCAAGCTTTAAAAATACACGCAGTTCTGCATTAAGTCGTCTGCATACTGTTTTATCAGACCTTTAAAAATCCATAATCGTATTTAATGTACCTATAGGTATGAGCTAAAAATGACTAAATATATGCCGAGTGCAAAACCTGGACTGCGTGTAGAAGCAAAAGTGAGTAAAAATATCCCGTTCGAAGGAAATGAAAAACTTTTAGTTAAGTCCTGGTCTGTCACCTCATATACTCATACGCACCACATTTTCCAAACCCTTCATCAGATCTCCATTAGATGGAATATCGCCACCCACCTCACCAACAGACCGGATTGCTGGGACATAGATCATTACTTTTTTTTTTACTAAACTCGAGAAGATTTTAGATGGAAAACGTTTTTTGAGAAGTGGCTGATGGAGATTAAGTGTTTTTTAGCATTTTCTTCGATTTGAACAGTTGTTTAGTCGACAAATATCTATCCACCTGATTGTGACGTAAGCCTTGCATAATTAGATAATTCGTGAGCTATAGACCTAAATTTATGTGTAAACCTTCGTGCTCAATGAATCTATTGATATAAAGTTTATTGGAAACGATTCAGTAATTTTAATATGCATAGAAGATACATTCATGTTTATATTAATATATACCTATAGAATATATATATAAGATGTATGGTGATTGGTGACAATTTTCTTTTAATTTATAAATGTCAGCTGTGGTCTCCATAAAATGTTTATGGACGTGGCTTATCAAACTATTACCCATAATATAGTAATGATGAAAATTTAGAGAAATAGATATTTATTTTTAAGTAAGAATAAATAATAGTTTGGATTTACCTATGATGCTAGTAAGTACAGCGTGCAATTGAGTTCGGTGTTTAAATATTCGATTGAGCTTCGAAAGTTGCCAACACAAGTAAACACAATCTTCAGCAGCTGTTATCGTTACCTAAAAATTGACATAAATTCAAATAAATGTGCACAACTAATTAACAATACATTAATACGATATCATAATAGACGTACTTGAAACATAGTTTCTCCATGCATTAGAGCTGAAGCCATCCATTCAGGTGAATCGATAAATTGATACGAACTGATATTGTGCAACTGTGTACCTTCGCAAGTAACACTACACCTAAACATATAAAATAAATTTCAATACTGTGTACCCACCTAAGTCCTAAATAGAAAGATTAATACCGTCGTAATAAGGTATTCGTTTTTATTGCTAGGTTGATTTGATTTGATTTTACTTATATATTTATATTATACATAGGTAATAAAAATATGATTAATATTGTGATATTTATTATATTTTATATAGGTATGTATATAAAATGAACTTCTACTTTTTTATAATTGTTATTTGTTCGTATTGAGACAAACAATTGATGATTAATAATTTATTAAATAGGTAACGTGTTTAACTCAACTTTACTGAAAACGAATAAATATTTAGGTGCCTATAATACTATTAGTAAATTAAATATGTATATCGATGTATAGATTAATACGTATACTATCTATTAAGTTATATTTAAATTACATATGTATACATTTTTTTTTAATTTAGAAATATTTTGTATTTTGTTTTTATAATAACTAAAAGCGTAATTTTTGATTATTTTTTAATAAACCTTACTAAGCCTATAACATAATTATGGTTCCAGTCTTAGCAGGATTATGTTTGTCACTCACCTGCCTCTGAGTAGAATGGACAGTCGTTGATCGCAGGCTGTCACCGCCTCGACTGCGTAACACTCTCCGGGCGACAATTCCTCGATAACCGCCTCTCGTGTGAGCTCCCGGAAGTGTTTCTGGCTGACTTTGAGCGGCTTGAACACCCGCAAATACAGTTCCATTAATTTGACCGATAGTGTAATACTGTTTCCCATTGCATGCCTTGTCTTTTTGTATATAAAAAAATGTATTTAGCGAAAATGGTAGTTGAGTGTCTAGCTATTAATCATCACATCACGTAACTAAATCTGTATCCTAAATCTATATCTGACAATACAATCCACCTGCGCCTCCGACGTCGAAAGTCTAATGTTGTATTATAGGATAATAAGTATAAAGTCGAATAACATATTTTGAGCATTCGAGTCGAGTTGTCAGGTATCATTGGGAAAAATCGAATTAAACGCCATTAAACCCACCCACCACGTAGGCAATCCTACTGCGTCGGATCGCGGACAATGTGTGAATAGTAGGTTATGTTACCAATATATATAATATATATGTATATGAACAATCTCATACCGTGTCCCGTCGCATGCCTGGTTTTTATATTATAAAATTTATTTAGTGAAAATGGTAATTGAATGTCTAGCTATCAGTCAGCATAATATGATGTAAATCGATGTCCGAAAGTTAAATCCATAATTGTCATACTTCCTAATGTCAAAGTTCATGTTGTTTTTGATATAAAAAACTATAAACATATCAGTTGTCATAAAAATTGAAAACATAACAATTCAAAATGTACTCCCTTAACGCGTTATATAGTAATACACTTAATAATATGTATATATACTTATAATAATAGCGGCCGGTGTGCCTCGCTCTGCTGTGAAATTCGGTCTAAGTGAATACCCTAGGTCGGAGTCGGGACTGTAAAGAAAATATCGTAAAAAGTATAGTAGTCACAATTTTAGTTAATCTAACCTCCGGTGGTTTGGAAGAAGCCGAGGGGGTCCTAACTTAACCTTCGAGGGGGTCGGTGTGCCTCGATTTCTGGACTGGTGGAAGCCGCCTTCGGCGCCTTCGAGGGGGTTGTGTAAAAATCGTGTTATCAGGAATTCGATGGAAAATTGTAATCGGGTGTCTAGAAAGAAATCATACACTAAAAAAGTAAGAAAAGTATTGAAGTCGAGTAAATAAATACGAAAAATGGTAATTGAGTGTCTAGCTATCAGTCCTAAACTGGTGTAATACCATTTTCCATTGCATGCCCTGTTATTTTTGTATATAAAAAAATGTATTTAGCGAAAATGATAGTCGAGTGTCTAACTATCAATCATCACATCACGTACTTAAATCTATGTCTGACAATGCAATCCGCCTGCGCCTCCGACGTCGAAAGTCTAATGTTGTATTGTAGGATAATAAGTATAAAGTCGAATTACATGCGAGCATTCAAGTCGAGTTGTCAGTTATTATTGGGAAAAATCGAATTAAACGGCATTAAACCCACCACGTAGGCAATCTGACTGCGTCGGATCGCGGACAATGTGTGAATAGTAGGTTATGATACCAATATAGTATAATGTGAACAATCTCATACCGTGTCCCGTCGCATGCCTGGTTCTTTTTTTTATATTATAAAATTTATTTAGTGAAAATGGTAATTGAATGTCTAGCTATCAGTCATCATAATATGATGTAAATCAATGTCCGAAAGTTAAATCCATAATTTTCATACCTCCTAATGTCAAAATTCAGATATTGTTTTTGATATGTAAGTGTAAGAAACTATAAAATATATATCATTTTTTTAAGTATTAAGTAAAAGATAAATATTTTTAATTTATAAAACATAATATCAATTCAAAATGTACTCCCTAAACGCGTTGTAGCGTACTACACGTCTACACTTTATATGTATATATACTTATAATAATCGTAATAATATGGTATTGAAAAAAATCGTAGACGTATGTATTTATCGTATAAGAGAAAGCAATAGCTTTAATTTTCAAAATTCAAATTAAAAAATCAAAAAACTAACTCGAAAAAAAATGCAAAAAATTGTTGGATACGGGCGGAAGAGACGTTAATTAAGCGTCGCCGTAAAAATGCGCCAAAGGCACAGCCAGAGAGGGAATCTTACCCGCTACCTCCTATCCTATACCTACCACGGGGAACTTACGCCTTATCCTATCGACTACAGTTTAAGCTAGATACTAATGCCGAATCTCGAGCACTTAAACCGTTTCTGTGTTGCAACGAATTTTTCGTTCAGCTCAGTTTTAATTCGTATAATTCGTGTGTAATAAAGCTTAATTATTCTTATTAATTATCTATTTAATGTATATCTGTAACACTACCTACTTAAATACCTTAATCATACATCTATTAACGTATTTAATAATAAATCTACACAATAAGCCGTTAACGTTTCTCAAAGCAACGTACAGTTGAAATACTCATATCTATAGGTATTTTTATAACATATTATAATCATGTACCTACACGAACATTGTATTGTTTGGTGAAATGTCGTCTAGAAACACACAGCAAAAAAAAACAACCAACGGTTGAATATAAAACAACATCATTTTGTATTATAATATACAAATTATCAGACAGATCGGAAAAAACAGTCGAATAAAAAAAAAATCGAAGGAAAACGTCGTCGTACTCGGAAGACTCCAAAACGCACGGAACGGAAAGGAAAACGTTCGGAAAAGTATGAAAATCGTAATAAAAAGCGAACATTTTTCGAAAAACCACATAATAATCGAGCGGAAATCGAAAATGCGTTATATACTATACATATATATAAAATACTATAACAAAAGTGTCATAAACATTTCCTACAGAAACTCTTAGGTATGATTAAGAATATTTGCAATTACAACTTTGACTTACTTAACTATACCTGTACCTAACTCTTTCAGGGGCTTTTATTAATGAAACATATCAATTTTATATGTATGTGTGTGTGTAAAAAATGAAGAGTATGCCATCATATATACCTGTATAATTCCGTATAATTCGTGTGTAATAAAGCTTATATTAATATTAATTGTCTATTAAATATAACGTTTCCCAAAGCAACGTACACTTGAAAGTTGAAACCCTCATACCTATAGGTATTTACGTAAAACGGGTTGAAAATACAACAACATATTATAATATAACAAACAGCCGATAAAAAAAAAAAAAAACGTTAAAATCGTCGAAAACCCGCGTAATAATCGAACCTAAAGTAAGAAAAACGCGTTATCAAGACGGCGGCGTTGGAGAACCGTCCGTTTTCGATAACGACGGCGGCGGGCCATGGAGCATCAAAACGGCGACCGAGGCGCATTCTTTTTATAAGGAAACGAACTTCTTCACGCTTTATTATATAAGGAGATAAGGAGAAGATTATGTATATGGCACCATAGATATTAAAGAATGGATAGGCCATCGCTATATTAATCGTATAGAGGGAAGTGTGCCGGAATGGGGAAGAGAGAAAGACAGATTTTATTAATGCCTCTCACTCTAGCAGAGGTCTTATCATAAATTATATTTTGTGATTATTATCATTGATGGATGTATAGATAATTAATAGATATTGGAATTTATAAATTATTAAAATATTATTATTATAAAATGTAATATGTTTATTGTATACTAATATAAATAATTTTTAAATAATTAATCCTAATTCTGTTAAGACCTCTATAACCTCAAAATTATTTCTAATTCATGCCCGTATGATAAGCACAAATGGCCTATCCATTCTTTAATATCTATGTATGGCACCAGTGTAATATGGGTAATTCGAACCGCCTCCGGTGGGACAAGAAACCTTATGTCAACCTTAGCTTAAAATAAAACTGATTAAAATTTAAATCTTAAGGCAAATGTCTAATTTAAGTGAACAAAATAATTAAAATACAAATATGCTTTAAAGAATTAGCAAATTTATTTTGGTTATAACCAGTAAGATGGTAACGTCGCATTCAAGGTTATCAGCTGTCTGTCTCCTTTCAATCTAGTCGGCCATTATTGGCATTTGCCATAATACATTTTTCATTACAGCGATTTAATTTTTGTACGTTCGTTTTGTTGATTTACACTCGCAAGTGCAGCAACGTATTCATCGTCGCCGATTTGTAATAATATGAGTAATGTACTGTTGTAACGTGTCCGCTTCAGCACTCGAAATAGAATTAGATGTATAATAAAAATACACAACTGTTTTTAATATTCAAAGTATTTATTTAGTAAAACATAACAAACGTCTGTTCTGGATTTAGAAGTACATACTCTCGTCGTCTCTCGTATTCGACTCCCCGAGTTTGTCTAACACTTTCCTATTTATGCTATTCGGAGTCACCTTGTTATGATGACGTCCGTACGATCTCAAGATGTACTCTATTTCTAGTCAACACCTTTGACCTACACACAGGTTTTCCTATAATATGGACTTTTAACAAAGTCAACGAATGTCAGTACAAACATACTTATACATATTACTTATATACTAATAATGAGGTTTATTACATTCCTCCATCCCTAGAATGAAATTATATTTTGATACAATTTATATGGGTCAATATTATCAATATCGATCGGTAACGATGTACCTTTAGGTAATGATAATTTAATTTCTTTCATGCTTTCATGTAATGCCTCGATAGATAAAACTCCCGCATGTATTTGACCTGCCCTGGCTAAATTAATCATTTCCGATATATAATTGGTCTCGAATGCATACTGACCTAATAATAAATTTAATAACAAATATGAATCTTGTATTCGTGTTTTATGATCTACCTCAATTGTTTTATTTATTACCTGATCCGATAAATTTCTTATATCTGCCATAAACTCATTATTTTATCTCGTAAAAATGTAGTGTCCCTATAACTTTGATCTGTTTGTTTCATTACCGTTTTAATAACTCGCGTTTGTGATTTCATTATATTTAACGTACTTTTTTCGGATTGTTGTAATTGTAATACATTATTTGTATTCGTTTCTACGCACTTATTATCGCATATTCCAAATAGTAAATTTGCTAAATTACCTATACCATCAATTAATCCTCTCCTTCCCCTTTTTGAAGGATGTCCTAACGTTTTCAAAATGTTTGCCCTTTTGTTTAAAATTTCATTAGTAAAATCCGTAAATACAGTTTTAAAATTTTGACAAATGATGTTAGATCTCGATGGTATTAATTCGTTTTCCAAGCAATATTGTTTTGTACTATCTAAATATGTATCAAAAATTTTCTCGCGTTCGTTATAAATTGTTAAATTTACATATGTCAAAAGTGTCCATTGTGTGTTTATGATCCTGACGGATCCTTTATTTTCAAAATAAAGTCCTGAGTGATTGCTCACGTGTGTAATGTTGTAAAGTGCATGTTGTGTTCCGTGTGTTATTGTGTGTAAAATGGACAGACATAAAATAAACCTATAACAATTTTAACTAGATTAGTGTCTATAATTCCGTTATCTAACAATTTATAAATTTTTTTTTTTTTTTATATATAATATAAATATACTAATATACTTTATATACTACTATTTTATACATACTATGTTTGTATATATTTCCCTAATTATTATTTACTATCTCTTTAAATAGTTGTAAATGGTTCATATGAACTCTTACTATTTTGTTATTCTTCCTAACTGATACATTTACGGGTTCATGGATCTCCACGATTTCGTATGGGCCTATCCAATTAGGTTCTAACTTCACCCAGAGAAATATCTTGGGTACTTTTAACAAACTAGGTTTGTTAGTTATCGATAAACCAATAATTGTAGAAATTAAAATCATGTTATTGTTTTAAAAAACTGTTTGTTGTAATGATTATATATTTGACTATTATAATAAACCAAATTTGTTGATTTGATAAAATTATTCAAAATCTTTCCTCGTAAAAATTATAAATATTTTATAATTTTTACTAACAACTTTTGTTAATTTAATTAACCTTCTAATTAATTTAATAAACCTTGTTAATAGATTGTAAAAATATATTACCTAATATTGTTGCTGTGATTTTTTACCGACCATT
Source organism: Aphis gossypii (assembly GCF_020184175.1). NCBI lineage: Eukaryota > Metazoa > Arthropoda > Insecta > Hemiptera > Aphididae > Aphis > Aphis gossypii. The sequence continues at coordinate 15,759,836 of NC_065530.1, forward strand.
CGAATTGAAACTACAAACCATTTTATTGTTTTGACCGTTTATAATTATAAATTTTATACATTACTTAATATATTAGTTATAAATAACTTTTTATGAATAGGATTTTTTTAAATGTTATCTAAAATTTAAAAAATATAATAAAAATGGACGTCTGACGAAAATGCCTCTATGTCTCTTGTCTATGGTCCCGTGTCTTGCACACACACTACGCTACTATTTTATTACAATTGTTATAAAACTGTTATATACTTTTTATTTGCGTCGCGTCATCTTAGTGAAATCGTTAATTTACAAGATATTGTTATTCTACATGTTATTAACGGTTTTTTAATTTATTTTAAGTGGTTAATTTGTACAATATTGTTGGTTTTTGAACTGTTATTTAGTTAACTTATATTCAAAGGCGTAAAGTGATTAATAAGTAATAGGTAAGTACAATAAGTCATTTATTCATTATAACGTTGTTTAGTAAAGTTGCTAACGCGGATGTCACCATCATTTTTGTAAGGTATGGTACAACACTTAAAACTCGCTTAAAACTAACTAATGTCTAATATATCTACAGCTGTGTATGAGTTGATTCCCAATTTTCCAAGTATTAAAGACTGAATTACTCAGGGGCTAGGGCCCGTCCACACTGCGGTAATTTTCGTAGTTTTTCCGCCGGCTGCCGAGGTTTTTACGTTGCCATCTAAATAGATATATTTAAATACTACGCGACGTTACCTCAGTATGGTTCAGTCGATTATAAAATGTTATTTAGATGGTAACATTTTCTATAACATTCTACATTTATTTTAAAAAAGCTGAAAAATTATTTTAATTACATGACCCTACATTTTAATATTATGTCTTAGTGTAACTTTTAACTAAATTCATTTTTAAATAGATTGCATGTGTCAACACTCAACATAACTTAATTTTATTTTTATATTATAATGAGTATACACTTATTATATAGGAGGTACCTATAGTAGTTTATATATTTTTTCAACAAACAGGTAGATAGGCTTTAGGTAGATAACCTAACCATCATATTTAAATTTTTACCTATATATTTAACCTTATTATTTAGTTGAAAATTCTAGGAGGGTAAATTAATTTAAAAAAATTTGTTTTATCTGTAAATCTAAATTTTCATCATTATCAACATTGGTAGTCCATTTCAAAGTAATACATATGTTAAAGCCATCTAGTACATATGAATGTACAGAAAATCAATGTTTCCAGGTTTTTTCTACTTTAGATAGTTTTAAAAGGCACATACAAAAACATACTAATAATGTTACAAAGAAAATAAAAATTAACCATAAAGAAAAAGAAATAGATGATAATACTGTAATACCTGAAAATATAAATAAAGATGTGAATGTGCGAAGGTAAATAAATTTAAAAGCGCAACAAAATATTTAAAATGTGATTATCTGATTTTAATTTTATTCAGGGTAATTCACCAAATATGCTCACTTCATTTTTCTCTTTAATAATGAATTTATTTAAATTCTAATTTTCGAATAAATTTAAAAACCATACTTTTAAATTCTTGTAGTTTTTTGTATTTCTTAAACAATTTTAAGGTGATATACACTTTTTTTTTCAAATAAAAACCCCCTGTTAGGTCAACTATTTAATTTTTAATTTTGGTGTAAGTATCTAGCTTAAAATTTAAACTAGTAGTTTTTCAATTATTAAATTATTAATAATAATAATAATAGTCATTAGAATTGCAGGATAAAACAAAAAATATAAAACTAATGTAACATTGGATCTAGTATTTATTATACTTGAGCCATTTTTACAAATTATACACGCTGATAGAAATATAATAATCACTAAAATGTATAAATCACCATATTTTATAACCATATAAATTAAAAACTACACGTTCGAATTTTTATGTTGATACTTCAACATTTTTAGAAAATTTACTGCTTAATAATTTACAGTAGTAAAGAGAGTTCTCATTTGAAAAATAAAGGTTAGTATCTTCACGATAAACTCCTTTAAACAGTAAATTGAATCACAATAATTTTAAAACTGGTCTAAGGTCTTTAAGACTGTATACTTTTTTAAAAATTTCAAAAATTTGATTTTAAATAACCACATTATTGAAAAAAAAAGGGATTTGCATATTGGTAAATCATCCTGTATATAGAAAACAGATACTTGTGCATAGTAAAACTATATATATGAAACAGAAAATCATAGTAAACCAGATTATTAAAAGTGGAAAATGATAAAATAGTATATTTTTCCGTAATTTACAAATAAACGAAGAAGTAAAGAAACAGTCACATATACGTATTACATACCCACAAAAATTACACGTAAAAAACGCATCATTAATTATTTTAAAACTGAGTAATTATTCAATAAATCTAATTGATGTAAATTTAATAAAAATTCAAAATGGAAAGTTCAAATATTACACTTAGATTCGGCCAGTAGACTTAGTATAAGCATTGCTTATAAATTATAATTTATAAAATATCATATAATATGCAGGTAGTGTATTCATTTTATTGCATATACAATAAATATACTTTATGTTTATAATAAATGGTATTAGTAGTTAGATTAAACATTTATAATATCGAATAATGTGACATTTATAAATTATTACTATATTACTGTACCAATTTACCTATAAGAGTTATTGTAAAGTTAATACTCATTATTATTAAATCGATATTTCAAACGGTTGAGTCAGAAGAAAGCATTTTATGTAGATACATTAATGCATTTATTTTTAAAAATTACCACCACCTAATTATACTACATGACTAATAAAAATCTACAAATATGCGTTTTATGTTATAAGATATCCATAATTTAAAAAAAAACTACGATGACTTAAAAAAATCCAAGAATAATATGAAATAATTATAACGATACCACTACTATTATATAAATTAAATTTATGACTTACAGAGAACACGGAGATCTATGTAGTCATAAGTTGAACCGTACGGACTATCAACTTTACATAAATAACGATCAGTGTCATTTAAACGTAAGTTTCGTAAGCTTAATACGTCTCCGCGTATTTGACTATCATGTGGAAGTGGTGATCGGTTACGACTCCATTTCACGGTGTATTGCTATTGAAAGTGTTTAAATATCGATGTGTACAAAGATCTATTTTATTATGAATTATAACTAATAATATTACTACCACTTCGCTTGATCTGGGAAGCACACACGGAGATTAGTGTTTCCACCTTCGAATACTTCTTGGTTGCGATCAATAGCTCTGATGATTGGAGCAGGACGATCTCGTGAGTTATCTAAACAGTATAGGTAGGTACGTAATTTATTAACTATATTATATGTATATAGGTACCTAAAATTAAACTATTTATAAATGTTAACTTATATATTCAATGCTTTGTTTATATCTTACATTTTATTAACTAAAGTCTTACCATTCACTAAGACTTCAGCAACAGATTCAGCTTCACCAATGTTGTTTGCAGCTTTACATAATATCTACCAGCGTCTTGTTCAGTAATACCATTAAACTACACATAATTAAATAAAGGTATGAAAAGGAATTTATGTATATATATAATATATTACTCTTAAATATCCACCACTCGTCTGTACAGTAGGTGGTAGTGAGCGACTCGACAATTTCGACCAGGTAATAGTAATAGTTGATCTCCATCTGCGGTGCATATAATTTGAGCGTTGTCACCTCGTTTAACTACTTGTCGAGTTGGTTCAAAACAATTCTTGGAGGTTCTAAAATACACAAGTTTATTTTATTATTGTTAATTTTATTTTAATATTACAATATTATATAGTAAAGGACTAAAGGTAGTTTTGTTTTAATAGTTTTGTCAAAATTTGTTAAAATATGATTATTTTTTTTTTTACCTCCAACGGTACAAAGTTGATTTTTTTCTGACAGCATGTTAATAATTACAAAATATTTTATTATTATCAAATAAGATATAAGTATAAATATTTGAAGCGATAATATTTTATTTCAAATATTAACTTACCAACTACTCTTAATGTAATGGATCGACTAAACACAACAGTTCCATCGGATTCAATACCTATACAGTTGTACAGTCCTTGATCCGATTTCTGAACATTTCTTAAAACTAGCATATTATCGATAATATCATGTTCTTCTGATAATGAGAGTTGGTTACCTCTCAACCATGTTAATTTAATGCGATCTCTAATTGCAGTTGCATCTATAAATAGGCGAGATAAGTTCAAATATTAAAACCGTAAGTTATTTATGATTAAGATAGATCATAGATGTATTTACACTTACCAGCATTGCAAGTGAGGACTGCTCTAGATCCTACCAAATTCACTAATTCATCTTCGGCCTTTGTATTAGGAATGACGCCTCCATTTTCGTCATTTCCGGCTATATCACCTCTAAATGGTCCAGATGTTTTATTTTCCTCTTCATTTGTATTTGTTGCTCCTTCGTTTTCTCCACCAGATATTTCGTTCACGTCGTCAGACACAATTAGTTGTATTCGGTCTTTCACGGTCCGGCAGAATTTTGTGCTACGCAGGAATAAGTTCCAGTATCTGATGTTGAGCATTATCTATAATGTATTCAACTATATCGGACGATCCCGTGTTACTGCGAGATTCCCTGGAAAAATATAATTTAAATTAAAACTTGATTCCATAATCATTAAATCAAATCAATCTTACTGGTAAGAGGGTAACCCTGTGTAAGCTTAGTCCATGTCACGGTAGGCGTTGGGTTTCCACTAGCATGGCAATGAAGTTTAACTTGTTTTCCTGGTAGTACAGTTATAATACCAGATGGTCTTAACTTAATAACAGGGAGAGATTGGACTTCAAGAATAGCTATAGCTGAAGTCATGCCAGCATTGTTCCTTGCTTCACAAACATACTCTCCTGCACTGGAAGCTTCTATACCAGTGATTCTAAGATAAATACATTAAAATGATATTAGGTGGATATTATGTTTGAGATAAAATACTATGATGTTTTCATTTAATTTTTCTTTACTTTATTACTCCAGGTGGAATCTCTTCCGCATATGTATTTATACTATTGGTAAAATTGATACGTGTATTTTATATAATCTATTATAATCTTAGTTAAAAATATTTCAGTATTTCAACAATAATTATATTAATTATAATATTTTTATCTAGGTGGACCAACAAACATTATTAAGCCAACTGTTGAAATCAGACCTAAATACCTCAGACTTAAAGTTGGCGAACCAGCTGAATTCAATTGTCAGTCTCCTGGAGCACCTACACTAGAATGGTATAGAGGTTTAGATCAACAGTTTAACCCATCTGTGAGTTATTTATAATTACTTATTAAGTAAATTTTATAATCACTTAATCATTAATTTAAAATTAGTATTGGTCTGCGGATGGTGTGTTACGTATTTCGGCAGTAAAACAATCTGATCAAGGCACTTATTTCTGTAGAGCAACAAATCAAAACGGCGAAACTGATTCACAAAGAGTCACTATTTATATTGAACGTAAAATAAAAAACATTATTGTTGTATTTATTCAACTGCACCAACTAATATATGAACTTTCATTTAAATAGCTTCCGAAAATGCCATAAATGGATCAAATGATTTATTGTCGCTGACAATAGATCCACCCCAATATTCAGGACCTGGTGATGTTGTACGTCTTCAATGTACTATTTCAGACGAATCTCAGTATGCATTAAAATGGTCAAAAGCAGGAAATCAACCATTGCCATACGGATCTGAACAAAGCGGTGGTCTTTTGACTCTCAACCGTCTTAAACCCTCCAACTCTGGCACGTACGTTTGCTCAGCAATCTCATATAGGTCTGGAGCAATTGAATCAGAAGTCGAAGTACCAGTCAATATTGTGCAAAGAAAGTGAATATTATTAATTGAAAATTAATGTTAAGTTGAAAAAAAATTTATAATTTTATTTAACATAGAAATCCACCAAGCTTACGCATCGAACCAGACAGGCAAATAGTTCCACAAGGTACACTAGCAGAACTCAGATGTTTGTCAACTACTGATTCCAATCTTCAAGTACAATGGTTTAAAATCAATGAAAATTTAACACCAAATGTTCAGGTATGAATAAAACTGTGCATATTATACAGTATATATAGCGAACCCTCCCATAGCGGATACCTATTTCAATAGCGGACACCTATTTTAATTTCAAAATAATAATGATAACAAAAAAAAAAAAAACTGTGTTTACACTAGTCTCACAATTATGAATGCAATCAAAAAACCGATTTTTTGATATCAAATTGAATTTTTTTCGTATATTCCTTTTTTAAAATATATCAAATAATTGTGTGTCACAAGAGTTATTTGTATATATTTCCTTAATTAAAATTTAAATTACTAGCTGACCCCGTGCACTTTGTTGCCTGTGAAATCACTACCTATTAACAATATAAATATAAAATCTTATGGCATTGTCATAATTATCATAATTTCCTGGTTTTGTATTAGTTAATGTTTGAGCAGATATTAATTCTTATTAAGTATATATTACAATAAATTTAGAAGAAGAAAATTTGGAAAATGTATTTATCACTTGTTTATGATTTATTATGAAACAAATACTACTGAATGTTTAATATTTGTATTAGTTTCTTTAAGTTTTTCTTAAAATGCTCTTTCAATTTATACTTACAAATTGTTTTATGAACGAAAAAAAAAATGAAAATATTAGTAGAAGATCTTCTGAATTAGATTACATACTGTTTGATATGATAGATTAAATATATAATATCCAGATGGTGTACGTTGTACAGTATGTAAAAAGCTATGACCACCACATAAAAGTATTTAATTAAAATTTAAAGCTAATTACAAACATTTTTAAAAATGTTTTGTTTTATTTTTTTCATTTTATTAACTAAAACAACTATATATTAAATTTAACTAATATATTACAGTATTTTGTTTCGTAAATGTTAATGTTAATGTTATGTTTTGTTTTTTTTTTTTATAATAATATAAAATATAAATTTATATATTAAAACATAGATAAAAATTTTTAAATAATATTTAATTTTAACTTAATAATTTATAGGTGAATTAAAATAAGTAAACCAATAAAGGTAATTTATTTTTTTTACCACATCCAACAAACCTAATAGTTTGAGTTAAACATTGTCCTGCACTCCTGTGTATACTTCTCGCTATTTATGAAAACTACTCTGGAGTAGTTAATATTTTTTGAATTTTTTTTTTTTTTAGTTATTTACATAGCTATTTTTAAATTATTTTGGTCAACAAAATACATATTTTAATTTATATTTATTTTTCTATTTTAAATATGTCTTCTTGATTTTTTTTAGATAAGTGGATCTTACTACGCATACCATCAGCTCAAGTCAAAGACCGTGGTATTTATGTTTGTAAAGCTACAAATGAAGGTGGAACAGCACAAGCATCTTCTATTATCGATGTTGAACGTATGTTAATATTTATTAAAACATATAAATAAATTAAACATATGTGTATCAAAAATATTCTTATATAATTGTTTAGGAAGGGAAGCTCCGACTATTGAACTATATCCAAGTGCTAGACAAGTCGTAACTCTTGGAGGTAGTGTACTATTCCAATGCCGAGTAACTGGAGGAATTCCTACACCTAATATAAAATGGACCAGGCGCAATGGTGAAAGTTTACCTAGACAGGTGGAAGAGATTCCACCTGGAGTAATAAAGTAAAGAAAAATTAAATGAAAACATCATAGTATTTTATCTCAAACATAATATCCACCTAATATCATTTTAATGTATTTATCTTAGAATCACTGGTATAGAAGCTTCCAGTGCAGGAGAGTATGTTTGTGAAGCAAGGAACAATGCTGGCATGACTTCAGCTATAGCTATTCTTGAAGTCCAATCTCTCCCTGTTATTAAGTTAAGACCATCTGGTATTATAACTGTACTACCAGGAAAACAAGTTAAACTTCATTGCCATGCTAGTGGAAACCCAACGCCTACCGTGACATGGACTAAGCTTACACAGGGTTATCCCTCTTACCAGTAAGATTGATTTGATTTAATGATTTATTGGAATCAAGTTTTAATTTAAATTATATTTTTCCAGGGAATCTCGCAGTAACACGGGATCGTCCGATATAGTTGAATACATTATAGATAATGCTCAACCATCAGATACTGGAACTTATTCCTGCGTAGCACAAAATTCTGCCGGACCCGTGAAAGACCGAATACAACTAATTGTGTCTGACGACGTGAACGAAATATCTGGTGGAGAAAACGAAGGAGCAACAAATACAAATGAAGAGGAAAATAAAACATCTGGACCATTTAGAGGTGATATAGCCGGAAATGACGAAAATGGAGGCGTCATTCCTAATACAAAGGCCGAAGATGAATTAGTGAATTTGGTAGGATCTAGAGCAGTCCTCACTTGCAATGCTGGTAAGTGTAAATACATCTATGATCTATCTTAATCATAAATAACTTACGGTTTTAATATTTGAACTTATCTCGCCTATTTATAGATGCAACTGCAATTAGAGATCGCATTAAATTAACATGGTTGAGAGGTAACCAACTCTCATTATCAGAAGAACATGATATTATCGATAATATGCTAGTTTTAAGAAATGTTCAGAAATCGGATCAAGGACTGTACAACTGTATAGGTATTGAATCCGATGGAACTGTTGTGTTTAGTCGATCCATTACATTAAGAGTAGTTGGTAAGTTAATATTTGAAATAAAATATATCGCTTCAAATATTTATACTTATATCTTATTTGATAATAATAAAATATTTGTAATTATTAACATGCTGTCAGAAAAAAATCAACTTTGTACCGTTGGAGGTAAAAAAAAAAATAATCATATTTTAACAAATTTTGACAAAACTATTAAAACAAAACTACCTTTAGTCCTTTACTATATAATATTGTAATATTAAAATAAAATTAACAATAATAAAATAAACTTGTGTATTTTAGAACCTCCAAGAATTGTTTTGAACCCAACTCGACAAGTAGTTAAACGAGGTGACAACGCTCAAATTATATGCACCGCAGATGGAGATCAACCTATTACTATTACCTGGTCGAAATTGTCGAGTCGCTCACTACCACCTACTGTACAGACGAGTGGTGGATATTTAAGAGTAATATATTATATATATACATAAATTCCTTTTCATACCTTTATTTAATTATGTGTAGTTTAATGGTATTACTGAACAAGACGCTGGTAGATATTTATGTAAAGCTGCAAACAACATTGGTGAAGCTGAATCTGTTGCTGAAGTCTTAGTGAATGGTAAGACTTTAGTTAATAAAATTGTAAGAATATAAACAAAGCATTGAATATATAAGTTACACATTTATAAATAGTTTAATTTTAGGTACCTATATTACATATAATATAGTTAATAAATTACGTACCTACCTATACTGTTTAGATAACTCACGAGATCGTCCTGCTCCAATCATCAGAGCTATTGATCGCAACCAAGAAGTATTCGAAGGTGGAAACACTAATCTCCGGTGTGTGCTTCCCAGATCAAGCGAAGTGAGTAATATTATTAGTTATAATTCATAATAAATAGATCTTTGTACACATCGATATTTAAACACTTTCAATAGCAATACACCGTGAAATGGAGTCGTAACCGATCACCACTTCCACATGATAGTCAAATACGCGGAGACGTATTAAGCTTACGAAACTTACGTTTAAATGACACTGATCGTTATTTATGTAAAGTTGATAGTCCGTACGGTTCAACTTATGACTACATAGATCTCCGTGTTCTCTGTAAGTCATAAATTTAATTTATATAATAGTAGTGGTATCGTTATAATTATTTCATATTATTCTTGGATTTTTTTAAGTCATCGTAGTTTTTTTTTAAATTATGGATATCTTATAACATAAAACGCATATTTGTAGATTTTTATTAGTCATGTAGTATAATTAGGTGGTGGTAATTTTTAAAAATAAATGCATTATAATGTATCTACATAAAATGCTTTCTTCTGACTCAACCGTTTGAAATATCGATTTAATAATAATGAGTATTAACTTTACAATAACTCTTATAGGTAAATTGGTACAGTAATATAGTAATAATTTATAAATGTCACATTATTCGATATTATAAATGTTTAATCTAACTACTAATACCATTTATTATAAACATAAAGTATATTTTATTGTATATGCAATAAAATGAATACACTACCTGCATATTATATGATATTTTATAAATTATAATTTATAAGCAATGCTTATACTAAGTCTACTGGCCGAATCTAAGTGTAATATTTGAACTTTCCATTTTGAATTTTTATTAAATTTACATCAATTAGATTTATTGAATAATTACTCAGTTTTAAAATAATTAATGATGCGTTTTTTACGTGTAATTTTTGTGGGTATGTAATACGTATATGTGACTGTTTCTTTACTTCTTCGTTTATTTGTAAATTACGGAAAAATATACTATTTTATCATTTTCCACTTTTAATAATCTGGTTTACTATGATTTTCTGTTTCATATATATAGTTTTACTATGCACAAGTATCTGTTTTCTATATACAGGATGATTTACCAATAATGCAAATCCCTTTTTTTTCAATAATGTGGTTATTTAAAATCAAATTTTTGAAATTTTTAAAAAAGTATACAGTCTTAAAGACCTTAGACCATGTTTTAAAATTATTGTGATTCAATTTACTGTTTAAAGGAGTTTATCGTGAAGATACTAACCTTTATTTTTCAAATGAGAACTCTCTTTACTACTGTAAATTATTAAGCAGTATAAATTTTCTAAAAATGTTGAAGTATCAACATAAAAATTCGAACGTGTAGTTTTTAATTATATGGTTATAAAATATGGTGATTTATACATTTTAGTGATTATTATATTTCTATCAGCGTGTATAATTTGTAAAAATGGCTCAAGTATAATAAATACTAGATCCAATGTTACATTAGTTTTATATTTTTTGTTTTATCCTGCAATTCTAATGACTATTATTATTATTATTAATAATTTAATAATTGAAAAACTACTAGTTTAAATTTTAAGCTAGATACTTACACCAAAATTAAAAATTAAATAGTTGACCTAACAGGGGTTTTTATTTGAAAAAAAAAGTGTATATCACCTTAAAAATTGTTTAAGAAATACAAAAAACTACAAGAATTTAAAAGTATGGTTTTTAAATTTATTCGAAAATTAGAATTTAAATAAATTCATTATTAAAGAGAAAAATGAAGTGAGCATATTTGGTGAATTACCCTGAATAAAATTAAAATCAGATAATCACATTTTAAATATTTTGTTGCGCTTTTAAATTTATTTACCTTCGCTTTACACTTTTTGTTATAAAACACTTTGCTGCTTGTCCAATACATAAGTAGAACTATAAATACAAAAACTATAGGTATTTTGTATTTTTAAACCATTTATATTTTCTAACTGCCTATGTATTTTATATTTTAATGTACTGTACTTGTATCAACTTTGTAACATATCCTGCACAATTATAATCAGGTATTTGTGTTGTCTCTGCAGGCATTACATAATCACTTTTCTTTTATTAAATTATACATATAATGCACCAATTTATGTTTTAGCTAAATTTTAGTTTTAATATTATATGGTTTTATTACTTCTTGCACGATTTTGTCAACTTCTATTGTGGTTTTCGCTTTTGGTGATGGTGGTTGTCTATGTTAACAAATCTTCAGCATCTTGTCTGATTGACGAGTTCCGCTGTAACGACGGGCGATGCATTTATTATACACAATATTGCGATGGTATACCTCACTGTTCCGACGGTTCGGACGAAGAAGAAACGTGTTTGGAGAAGAAAAATAGAATTGGTTTGTAATTATATAATTGAGTATATTTAGGTATATCTTTTGTTTTGATTTTTTTCAATAAATTTTTGTCAATTAAAAAAATAAAAAATTGTTCACATAAAACATTTTATTTTTTTTTCGTATTATCGAGTACTACCATATTACCAAATTATATCTTGAAATAGTAAAAAAAATCTCTCTCTATATATATATTATATACAAACGAAAGTGTCCTTCTAATTCATAATCAACACAGAGTTGTACCTATTACTTATTAGAGTTATCGATTTGAAATTTTGAGGATAGATCAATATTATAATTTTACCGTGCACTAAGAAAGGATTTTTCAAAATTTTGATTTTAAGGGATGGAAATCGACATAAATAAATCTTTGTATTTAAATTGAATTTATAAATATTGTCTGTTTATAATACCTAATAAACTACCTATAAAATAATAATTGCTGTCGGCTGATAACGTTTGGTGTACGCATAGATAATAAAAGAATTATTATTCTAATTTATAATTATTACTCTTCTATTATCTATGGGTGTACGTGTTTGGGGGAAATGTCAATTATAATTTAAAAATGTTATAATGTTATCTTATCGCCGTAAATTATTTTATGTATTTTTCATATTATTATCGAAGTATATTTTAATCAATTTCGTATTTTCGTCTTATCGCGTTGTACAATATAAATCGAAATACTTTTATTTTTATCATAGAAAAATGATTTTAAAAATATAGGTAAATTATTTTTCAAAACCACTCACTGCGATGTAACATTCTTAATTATTAAAATCTCGCCACTGATCGTATTTATATTTTACGATATGAACATGAATCGTGAACACTGAAATTTTATATGATACAGACTACTGCCGCGGCGTGCACAAAGGACACGGCGAGAGGATTGTGAGTCATAATTTATCATTTACGGTGGATAGATCTCCTCCCTCACATAGATCGATAGCTATATTATATAAAATTCTCCGGTCACAGTGTTTGTGGCCTAAATCTGATTTTTATGAAATATTTTTTGTATGATTGTTGGGTATGAGAATAGGTCGCAAAGTATTTTTCACCCTTCAACCACCACCCTCGTTAAATGCTAAAACAGGGATTTTGAGATTAACGATGGTAATTTTTATTTATAAATTGTTGCTATTGGTTTTTAATAATAATACAAATTAGTTGTAATAATTAAGTGGCGAATGCGTCAACACATAAGTCAGGTTGTTTACCAACTATATAAAAAACCACGAGATTGCACATTATTATTGTATCTAATCCGATTAATTCATTGTAGTTGGATCAAGTAAAAGAAAAAAAAAATGATAAAACTTTGAAGCTTAAGGTTTAGAAATTATAAACTTACGTATAGGTACACCACTCGCGCAGAGTCCGCAATACACCACAGGTGGATAATGCCTGATAATATACTGATCGCATAATCATACGAGTCACTGCAACGCCAAACGGAATGGCTATTAGAATATAACCTGATTAATTCACTGACTGATAAACGTAGAGCCCGAACAATGATAGATCGAGGCTTGCAATTTACACTGTACATTCGTACAACCAAGTTAGTATGCAACAAGTTCGTAGCTAGGGGGGGCTTAGGGTTCAGACCGTCTCCCCCCCCAAAAAAAAATTATAATATTTTATTATTATATTACTATAATTTCATATTTAACATATTTATACTCAAAATCCCCCTCCCCCCCCCAAAAAAAAAAAAAAATTGCCGGCTCCAGCCTTGGTGTGCAATAAGAAAGTATTTTAAAGTGGTGCTTGCTCGATTTTTTTGACATTTAAAATGATCAATGAAAATGATTAAGTTTTGAACACCATTAAATCGAATATTAAATAACAAATCAAACAAAGTTTGAATCGTATTGTAGAGTTGATATTTTTAATGGACAACGAAGTGCACGCGCGGGGTCAGCTAATACTATAATGAAAAAATCAAATGTGTTAATTTTTTTCTTATAACGGTATTGTGTATGATAATACAATCTAAATATTGATAATATTATGTCTCAATAATTATATTATATTATTATTTACGCGTAGTCCGGCGCATTGTATAGACAAAATAGATACATTACTGCAGCGTTCAATATTATTCAGATTATACGTCATATACGTTATATTTTGCGGCTGCACATAAGTCAAAATGTGTCATATCTCTCATATCCCATCGCAAACATCCCAAACACCACTTCTGCATCAGTCGTACATGCACAAAATATCATATTCTCTCTGAAAATTGAATATTGATATGAATGAGGTAATATAGCGCATGATATACATATTATTTTATTCGATATTGTGACACAGTTAAATACGAGAATTGATAAAATGAGAGGTAATCATATAAAATATGATAAAACATTCTTACCGTAATGAAACTTCGTATTTGGTGTTTGTAAACAGTATCACTTTTTTTATTTTTTACCAACGAAATCAAAAGAAATTTATAAAGAAATTTGAGAAACATTAAAAGATTTATGTTAAACACGCAATAGTGTATTCCAGCCTTCTTTCTTACAGTTAGATTTTAAACGCAGAGCTCACATTATTGTTTCTAAAGAATTATACATTTTAATTATTATTAAAGACTGTCGTTTCTATCTTCGTCAAGCATAGTACAGACACTTAAAAAATCAGTTCTATTTCGATATAAAAAAAAAGTACTATGATAAAAATTCACAACCAGGATTGTGGTTAACACCATTTATTGGTTTGCCTTATTTATACCATGACGCGTTTAATTTCTGAGATGTTTGTTGAAATAGTAGCTAGAATCGCCATAATAAAATAACTATTTTATGTATTTGACTAATTTAAAAAGTAAACAATCCATCCTTAGCCACAGAACATATTTTAACCTAACATTTTTTTTCTTTTGTCTGGAGTCAAAAGACAACTACCTATTAGATTTACTTTATTCTCGTAGTTCATACAATTTAAAATGTTCAATATTTTTAGTCAGCTGGTTTGAAGTATTTTTCGAATACCTAGATCTTCTATAGAAAATACGGTTATGTTCATTATTTTTTCCCGTTAAGTCCACTACTACTGCAAGATTCTAGGAAATAGATAGGTATAATACTTTTGATTTTCCGAATACCTACTATATTTGAGAAAAAATCTTTATAAATATATTATACTATACTATATTTACAATAATTGAAGAATTGACAATGATTTATTTACTTTTCTCTGAGCATGCCAAATAAAAAGAATATCATTACTTTTTTTTTCATGATTGAACTAAAAACAAAATTTATTTTACATGAAATACGCCGACATTGACAGATGAGTGTTATAAAAATTCGCTGAATAACCAGTAATCACGGTTGATATAGTTAATAGTTATCAACATTCAGCAATACAGTTCTGAATTACAACTGAAATAAGTATAAATTATTTATGTAATATTGTAATGTACTGTTTTTGATCAAATATATTGATCAATAATAGTATAATACATTTTCCACCTACTCAGTGGCATGCCTATGGTTTTTAAAGGCAATTATCTCAAGTTTGAAATAGATGTGTGATTAATTTCAAAAGTACGAAATATGTACAATTAAATATAATAATATAAGTCATATAACCATTTTATTTTATTACTATAAAATAATTATTTATACAATTTAGGACTTACAAATCTATATTTTGTATAGATGGGTTCTTAATTTTTTTTCACCTAAAGTTATTGTTCAAAAAATTGTTCAATACACTATTGCATAAGTATTATACAATACAGTCATACAGTCATATATTATTGTTTTTTAAAGGAATTGTAGATAGGTGTAGGTGTATCGAAGTTGCATAAACCTACTCCAGGAATAAATAAAAAAATTAAAAATAATATAAATTTATTTTTAAAACAAATATTTGTTAAGTTAACAATAAATAAATTGTAAAATAAAAACCAGTAATAGAATTGTAAATTTATTCGTCATCTGCCATTTCCAAACTATGATATTTTGAAGTTTTTTCAAGCCAATTTTCCACTCCCGTGTTACCCATTTCATTGGCCAAGTTCATTCGATTGAATTTTCCATTGGTCGTCTGGCATTTATCCATAATCAACGTGTCGCACTTGGTAATTTTCACTGGTAAAAATAAATAAAACCAAGCCTAACAATTTCCATTTGTATTAATCAAAATACCCAAGTAGGTATATCAGTTAAAACTTAAAATAATTTGGTTGTAATAAAAATATCTGAAGAAATAAATATCACAAATACAATTTTTATATAAATAGATAATATGTATATAAGTGTATTTAAATAAAAATTTATTATTTTTTAATATTTACTTACTGATCAATGATTTTATCAACAATTGAATAGAAAATAATATGATTTACCACAGTACCTATATTAGATATTATTAGTTTTTATGAAACTATTATTTTTAGGAAAATATTAAAAAAAAAAAATTATACTTATTATTTTTTGTTCATTTAGTAACCCATCATTAGTCCTTTAATTTAATTTTTTAATTTAAAATAATTTTAAATGGATATAAAACAATAAAAAATGAAAGTAGGTAACTATTGTTAAGCCTATTGTCTTATTATTAGACAACATATTGCCTTCAAATTGTTAATGTTTATATATTTGTAGATAGGAACATCAATTAGATTATATTAATAGGTATCTCATATATAAGTAAGCATACAAATTTAGTTTTTTTAATATTTCAAACTTTACATGTGATGTATGATGATTTTATATGATATTATTATTTTAGATATACTGTATAATAAAATATAAATCATTTTATATTATTATTATTATTTGTACATAAATATACTAAATAGTAGAAAACAGCTATGTGATGATCGCCAAATAAATTCTAATAAGTACGCTATTCTGTGAATTGAAATATAGGTACTTAATTTGAAATTAAAATCATTAATGAATGTATCTATGTAACGTATAGATAACATGTTTTATAAATATAAAAAGTCTTATTGAGATGGTAGAAATTATAATGTATAAAGATGCTTAATTGTAAAATTAACTACTTGACGATAACCTCATCACCATCCTGAACAGTTTGATCGGTAATTTACTAAACTTGTAAAATTCAAACACAATACATAAAAACATAAACATTGTATAAATTAAAAAATACAAATAAATAAGTGCAAAATACATGTATACATGCAAAATACAAAGTAATACAAAAGTTTACAATTTGTTAAAACTACAAAATACATACACAATAAACACACCACATACACTAGCAGGAATTAATATAGGTAGGTTAAATTAAAAGTTAAAACAACTTCCATGAGCTAGGCATTTTGATTAAAGAAATATTGATAACTAATAAAATATTATTTTACTTTTAGGAAGGTATCTCACACTAGAAAGCAGCCAACCAATAAGAACCTAATATGAATAACTTTTACTATAAAATATACTTAAGTATAGTTTAAATATATATGCCTATAACTTAAGTATATAACATAGAATAGGTATTTAAAAAAAATTAAATTGTTTGCAATTAATAGATAATTATAAAATGTAGGGTATTACAATGTTTTTATTAAAATAATATTCATACACATTTTCTAAATAAATTTCATTAGTATTTTTTAAAAATACCATATATTTTTAAGAATGTATCAAGTTTTTATTTAAGATTATTAACTAATATGTATATTATCTAAAATTCAACTCTACTTATAGTTGTCACCAATCAAATAAACCATATAGTTATTAGTTATTATATGGTATATTATTGTGGTATTATTATTTTATAATGTTTTTATAAATATGTAATATTTAAATAAATATAAATGAATGTTTATGTGTGTGTGCGTGTGTCCCTTATGCATCTAAACTGTTCATCCGTTTGCGATAAAATTTGGTACAGAGATAGGTTAGATCGCTGGACAGAAGATAGACTAATTTAAAAAAGAAGAGGTCTAACCAAGAGAAATGCTCAAACAGGGATTTTGAGATTTACGATGGAAATTTTTGTTAATTAATGAATCTATTTGGCCGTTTATATTACTTTATAAGTAATTCATTACTTATAAAATAGAAAAATATAAGAGAAGGCATTTTTGAAGGGCAACTAAGTGAATATGATCAGCTAGATCAAAACAAAATAAAATAATATAATATATAATAAATCGATGAACATTAAAGAAATATACATTGGACAAAATACCATATTAGAAATGGCATTTTTAATGAACAATAAAGTGCACGGGATCAGTTAATATATAATAAATATATCAATGCCTATGTACATATTGGCTATTTTACTAATTTAATATTTTGTAATTTATACCTTCATAATTGATATTTATATTATAATAAGAAAACCGTTTAGAATTATTATTTTAGTAAAAGATAATTTATGATTAAATATATAGGAATAAAGTTAGATACACATGGGTACCTACTCAAATTAATTATCATATAATATGTAATTAATATTCAAAGCCATCAAATATATTTACATTTATTATTTTTATCACATACTCATTCAATAAAAACATAACAAATAATTAAAATCATTATATTACTTACAATAAATATTATTCAATTATAATTTTATAATCTATTTTAATATCACAATTATTTGTCTATTACTTACGTTACCTACAGGCCAAAGTAAATATAGTTACCTTGTATCTACCTACTTTAATAATATAACTTCTGAAATTAATACTATAAACTTATGCTTTTATAGATAACTTGTTTTGATTTCTAGTATCTACATATTGAAACTTTAAGGCTCAATATAATATGTAAAAAAAATATTACTCAAAAATTTTAAATTCTAAATTTTTTGTAAATTGGTACTATAACTATAAAAATATATTATCTTGAAGATACCTTAAACTATCAGTACAACACAACTGAAGTTATAGTACGCAGAATACAAACTTTGGTAAACTTGTTTTCCACTGTCCTGGCAATTTGTTTATACTATAACAAAATGTCTTTTCCCACTATAGTTGGTAATTATAAAATTAATTCATTAATTTAATGTGTGTTAGTAATAATTAACTTTTTACTTTAAGATGACAGTTATAAATGCTCTATAACTAGACAATCGCAAGGTAAAGGTAAGTAAATAAATTTAACTGAATGCAAAAACACAAATTAAAAATTTATGAAATACATTTACCAGCTGGTATAGGTGATTTAGGACAATGCGATGAAATCACCGCCAGTTTTTTTAATGTTTTCACAATTGGTGGCTTACATTCTTTTGATGCTAAAGCTGGAGTAATACTTGGTAATCTGATATCTAAGTGTGATCCTTTATCTGTCATAATCTAAAAAACAAAAAAAAACATTAGTTTAGCAGTTTAATATAAAAAAATTAATTGTTCTACTTTATTATTCATAGAATAAAGTTTAATAGTTATATCTTTCGCAATCAAAGTAGCTAATACAGTGGCTAAATATGTTTCTTTAACAAACAAATATTCCAATGCGGATCTTTGCCAGAATATATATCGACATGTTGTCGCAGCAATTACAGAAACCTAAAAAAAAATAAATGTTTTAAAAGAATAATAAATTTAGAAAATTAGATAACATCTACCTTAAATTTGTCTTCAGAAGAGCCTCTACTTTCAAATTCAGGAGAATCCAAAAACTCACATGGTCCTATAGGATGTAAAAGTTGATGATCTTGGAGAACATTTGCTTTTCCGGACATAAGTAGTCCAAGTCGATCAGTTTTTGTGATATTTTGCATAGCATAAGCCTCACCTATGTGCAATGTAACAATCTGAGCAAATTGTTCACTCACCAATTTCTTGAACTGAATTCTAGTAATCTATATAATTAATGTAATCAGCAATAATTCACTACATTTATAACATTAAGTGTGAGCAATACTGTTATACTTTATTCTATTTAAAAATAAAATGTATGATAGACTAAAACTGGTTTCCGTTTGTACATTCATTAGTAAACTGATTAATATATACTGAATTTTAGACGTTGTTCTTCAACAATTTTTTATATGAGGTGTTAAATTCTTAAATAGAATACAGTATATTTATTGATAATAATTTACCTTGAAAGGCTTAAACATACTACGATAAATTTGTTCAAGTTCTGGATTAAAATTAATCGGTCTTCTTTGATAAATAAGATAAATTAGCTGTAGAATATTAATGAAAAGAAAACATAAATTCCAAGTGAACAAATCAGGCGCACATACTATTCTCCAAGCCCAAGTAATGAGTATAAGAAAACCTAAAATCAAAATTAAAAAGCCTATTGACAAAATATTTATCCACTTTTTAATTATTGACAAGTTAAATAGGTAGGTACCAAGAAATTATTAATGTAGTTTTATATTTTTATTTACTTTTTTTTTTAAATAGTTCATATTAAAATAACATTAATAGATGCCTTTATTGCCTGAGTTTAATTTTTATTTTTTTATACTATACCTGCAATTAAAGTTGAATGCATAAACAATATACCATAATAGCTAGTTGGCACTGAATATGACAAAAAGAATAAAACATTAGCAATCTGAAACATCCAATGTTGTGACGGCCGCCAATCAATACACCAAACTACATAGAAAAAGATTGTATACATTTTTCACATTATATATTTTATTCAATAGATGGATTTATAGATTGTTCAAAACGCTCCTAATGTCAACCTAAAGAAGACTTGTACACATTGTTTAACCTACCGGCATGCTCAGTAAATGATGTATTATTAGTGCTATTTTCATTAAAAACTGATGGTATTTTAATTATTTCACGAAGACCAAAACCAGAAGAAGCCATAATGGAAAAATCTAATTAAATTAATTTAAAAAAAATTAGGTAATAATTGTACTCTTTTAAAAAGCATTCATTGTTGTAACTGTGTTAGAATTAGTTTTGAATGCAGTGGCTATATGCTAGTTGTAAAG
Organism: Aphis gossypii; assembly: GCF_020184175.1. Taxonomy (NCBI): domain Eukaryota; kingdom Metazoa; phylum Arthropoda; class Insecta; order Hemiptera; family Aphididae; genus Aphis; species Aphis gossypii. The sequence goes on from NC_065530.1 coordinate 15,780,645, forward strand.
TAAACAACTCAACAGATTACAGATATTGATTTTTCTCTTATCACTCAGGGTTGCAAGAAGGGCTGCAAAATTATACAATGTTTTTAATATAATATAACTTTTATTTCATAATAGGTTAATTTTCGTAAAATAGTAATTATGACAGAGAACAATTTTTTTTTAGTGGAACAGAATGTACACTTTTCCTACAAATATGTGAATATCTATTTTAAATAAATAGATAATATTATGATAAATATATTTCAAAAGATAATTATATGAATATCTGTATTTACTTAAATAAATTTTAAAGATGCTGAAAAAATACTATTCACTATTTTAGATAATAAAAACTATATAAATATGTATTTTTAAATCACATTTTTTTTTTATTACAAATATTGTTCTAGAACAATTTAATTAAAAATACAATTACAATAATGGATAAATTAAAAATCATAAGATAATGGAAATCTATTTTGTATTAATTTGGCCATAGACAATACACAAATATATTTATACATATATATAAAAAAAAATGTTTAATTAAATTGTTCCCAGCTTTAAACATAGGTAAGTAGTTAATTTTAAGACTTCTAAAATTTTAGGTTCAAAATAACTTAAAATTAAAAAAAAACATTCATTATATAAAAAAATATTTATGATTACTAATTTTAAAGTCAAAAAAAAGGAGAGAAAATCAAATACATATATATGTAATTTTTTATGATATAGAATTACTTATTAACAGTATTTCAGATGAGCAATTATTAAATGTAGAGGAGTAAAAGGAAATTGTATTCAGACAAAATTAAAGTATGATTAATTTATAATTAACTAATCAGTTAACTTTGAAAGTAGGTTAGAATTGTATATATAATATAAATTTATTATATCTATACAATGATTAAATTAAAAGAATTGTGTATCACTAAATAAATCACAAAGTACATACCAAATATAATATGACTTGGTAGTATTTACAACACTAAAATTATGTTACAGATGGACTATCAGTACCACTACCACTATCATGTTCTTTTTCTTTACGAAGATGTACTCCACGTTTACCGCCACTTTTTGATAAAGTAGCTACCTCTTTCTGCAAACACTTGATTTTACTATGTAACATTTCTACTTCTCTACTATACTCCTTTTTGTCCGAATTCATTTTAGTGCGCAATTCATTTTCGGTTGTAAAATGTTTGGCTTTCAATTCAGTAATCTAATAAATAAATTGTAAATTACTAATATATGGATACAAAACAAATATTAATATCTCTTACAAATTTGTCTTTATTTAATAGTTGACAACTCTTTTGATTAGATTGCTTTTGTAACATGGCTATTTGTTCTTTAAGGTCAGTAATAACAACTACGTTATCTGAATTTACATCAACATGCCTATGAGAATTTCGATGCATTTTTGAAGGTGGAGGCAAAGCAAAATCTGGACCACTATCATCAATTACTTTCATTACATTAGCATGTTTAGTTTTCCTATTTTTTGACCTGAAAATTTGTATTTAATAATTTGTATAAAACTTGACATTTTTTAATGCAAAATTGGTTAAAAGTGTTTAATTAAAATACTAACCCATCACGTTTTTTTACTAACAACTTCATTTCAGCGTCAGTTTTTTTTGTTTTGGCTAAAGCTCGTTTAAATGATAAAGTACATAACCAACATAATACTTTTCCATCAAGCAACTGAAATAAAAAAAATATATCATAACTAAGAAAATGCATTTTAAAATATTGACACCATTTAAATTCTTACTTCACAGTCCATATCTTTCCTATTAAAAGCACAATTTTGTTTACATTGATCACAAGTTACAGGTGGCCCATACTTGCGTTCAGAATTTGCACATCTTTGACACTTTTGACCAATAAATGCAGCTATTATGTTGCAGTAACTACAGGCTGTTGGTCTACCATATTGAGTCACAAATTGTTCACACTTTTTACAAATTGTACTTGTGTTTGATTTACTAAAAAATATAAGAATTATTCATAAGTATTGCATTTAAGTTTTTAAAAAAGCACATAGAAACAATAAGTGGCTAATAGATGTACTTATAGTTTAATAATCGACCATAACAAAATGTACAAGAAAAAAATCTAGTAACTTGTCTTTGGGTTCACGAAATATATAGATTTTTTTAAAACGAGATTATTTTGCATTACTACTTACTCAGTCTGTTGGAATTCGGACCGACAATAAGTACACTTGACTACAGGGTATGATCCTCGACATTCCTAAAATACATCACAAAAGCATAATAATATATAAATGTTGGAGAGTGGTCCAATGGCTAATACATGATTAAAAATTGCACTAAATCTACGTACTTTGCAGAGCTGTTGTCCTGACGATAAATCTTCATACGGGTACCGTTTGAAACACTTCGAGCAAGCAAATAATGCTGATTTATTATTGCTCATTTCGAAGCTAAACTATTTGTAAAACGTACAAAAATAACAACGAATAAAAAAATGTGTTGTTTGGCGTTTGCGTAACACAAAATAAAAAATTCAAACAATGCCCTTATATTATTTGTGTACGTAGATAAAATATTAAATAAACAAAATTTGACAAACTTACAGTTTGCAATGTGTTTAAGAAATAAGAACAGTCAATTCAACTGCAGACAACTATGTATCCATAAAAAAAAAAATTAGCTTCGTGATACCGATACAACGCGCCAACCACACTATAAAATCGGTGTAGCCAACGACGTGTATCTCAGTGTTCGAAAAAAGTCGAAGTCTCGCGTAATATTGATATCGTATCACACGTTTTATTCTTCATGAATCTACATTCTATATTCTATTCTGTGATTCTACCAGCTGCACCACAGAGTAAAATACTAAAATAGTTATCAATTATCATCATTCTATGGATCTGAATTCTGAGGTCTCGTGATTAAATTAATAGTGACTAATGTGTTTATTATGTGTTTATTAATTGTAAATTTGTAATTACTTATTGTCAACATTGAAAATTCAATTCAAGATCGTGAATTATAACATACACGTACTAGGAAAGATTATTTTTAATTTTTATTGTTTATACATAATGATGTCTTTCCATTTTGTTTACGTATCTTAAATTTAATAAGAAAAAAACTAAATCGTTTAGAAAGGATGGCACAAATTCCTGAATGTCCGGAAAGTCTGAAGAAGATTCAACATCATCTGAAAATTGCTTTAGAACACGATTCTAAAGATCCAGTAATCAGTTATTGGTGTGAGTTATTTAACATCGATAAATCCCATTAAGCATGTTAGTAATTATATTGTTTTAGGTCGACTATATGCCCTGCAAACTGCATTGGTAATAGATAAATCATCGAAAGATGTGAAAATGTTTTTAGTATCTTTAATGGATTGGTTGGAAAAACAAAAAAATAATTTAAAAGATAATGATATGATCACAAATGAGACTGCTGCTCAAGCACATATAGAAAACTATGCAGTAAAATTGTTTAATTTTGCAGATGGAATGGATCGTCAAGCAAATTATAACAAGTAAGTTATTTATAAGTAAACTTACTTATAAATATCGTCTTTTTATTTTTAAGTGTTATGTTTTTGTTTTGATTAGGAATATAGTTAAATTGTTTTTCACTGCTGGACTGCTTATGGATGTTTTAAGTGTATTTGGAGATGTTTCTGAAGAGATTTCAAATACTCAAAAATATGCTAAATGGAAGGCTACATACATTCATAATTGCATGAAAAATGGTGAGACTCCTACGCCTGGACCACCAGTATCAGAAAGTGGACAAATCGGTTTCAACTTTCCAAACCAAGGTGAAGACATTCCACAACCAACAAATAATTTTGTTCCCGTTTCTCCTACTACACCTACATATAAAGGTTATTTAATATTTAAACTAACACTAACAATGCTAAACTGTAATCACAGACCACAGTCATCATAACTTGAATAACTTACAATAATACATTTTTTAAATTTTTTTAATAACATTTTAAATATGTTTTCAAAACAAGAATATTTTTTGGAGTAATTTGTCATGGGTATATAAATCTAAATTTGGATTAATAGTTTATAAGTTACACTGTTAAAAGTATTTTAAGTTTAAGTGAATGGAGTTACAGATCATAATTTTTCAGTGTATCACTTCCTCCACCCATAGTTATATCTTATATTAAACTCCCCCAAATTTATATTTTAATGTATTAAAATACTTTAAAAAATATTCTATATCAGAATATGAATAAAAAAAAATGTTGACTTAGAGTAAGAAATAATGTAAAAAAAAAAAAATATTTTCTATGTTTATAAATTTTGAAATAATGAGTGTTATTAGATTAAAAAAATCATCCATTATATTAATACATATAATTTCAGATTATCCTGCATCAACTCCTAATGAGTACCAAACAATACCAAACACGTCCACAGTTAGTCCAACAGAAATTCAACCAACTGTATCGGAAAGACCAGTTTTACTCAGAGGTATAATTATTTTTCTGAATTTTTTTTACATACATTTTTAGTTTATAAGTAATATTTTATTTTCAATACAATCTAATAACAATGATATATTTTGGATTGGATGAGGTGTGACTATTGTTACAGAAAAATAAAAACTATTTTATGTTTTAGATGGAATACAACTATCACCATCACAAATCACTAAAGCACAGAAATATTGCAAGTTTGCTGCTAGTGCATTAACCTATGATGATGTTTCAGAGTCCATTGCTAATTTACAAAAAGCACTGAAGTTACTAACAACTGGTGAAGATTCATAGTTATTACTTACTAATTATTAAAATAGCTTTTAAAAAATGTATACATTGTTTTAAATTATTATTTTTATTTTTAATATACATGACGTTTAAATTGATCAAAAAAAATTAATAAATAAATAAACAAAAAAAACTATGTAAAAATTAATTTACATCCTACACATAAATTATTTACATAGGTACTAACATAAATGACTAGAATGAATGAACACAAAAATTTGTTATCATATTTTGGAGGGATGGAACAGGGGTTGTGTTTCCCAAGCTTTAGTTAAACAAGTCCTTACAATAATTAATGTGCAAAATTTTTAATAAAAATGAGCTAAGTTTGGGAAAAGTTATTATCTCTCTATTCTTGTTTTTGAGCTTTAGGTTCAGCAATTTCAGCCAGTTCTTTGCGCCTCAATTGATAGTCAATAACCAATCGTCCTGCTAACATGAATAAAAACACTAATGCCGGAGCCATCCGTTCAAATTTATCTTTGGCTGCATAGTGTGTATAAACAGCCAATAAATGTGACATCAAAAGAGTTATATTCGCTCCTTGTTTAACATTTCCTTAAATTAGAAAAAATGTACCATAAAAATTAGAATTCTCATATAATTGTTTAAATGGGTTAAGACTAGTTAATTTGGATTAAATACATACTATAAGGAACAAATGCCAAACAAACGCCACTTAATACTTCAGTTCCACCGACAGCTCTTCTATACCATTTGGCTGGCACTTTAAAATCTATCATTTTAGATAATGGAAATACTTTGGCATACTTTACATAATCTTTTCGCTGAAAAATAATTTTTGGATAAACTATAATAATTATTGATTATAATCAATATATTTTGATTATATTAGATAAATGGATACACACTCAACATAAATGTATGTATTTTATTATATTTAAAAAAATAAGTACTAATTAATTTGATAAAAAATAAACAATAACTGAATTAATTTAATTGAATATACATCTATTACCTACATAAATCATTCAATGGCTTTCAATTAATTATTTTATGAATGGAAAGAAGCAATAAACCTTTTTCATAGTTTTGAAGAAATAAATTTTTATTCTAAATATTTTACTTATATTGTTCCATTATAGAAGTATCTTCTACTTCTCATTAATCAATTTGAATTATTTTAATAACTACATAATAATAATCAACTAATATAAATATATTTTAAAATCTCTTAGTTTCAGAATAAACTATTGATAAATAGTTACATATTTTGGTAGAATTTTTAAACAAATTTACGCTAGTGCCAAATATTTTAAATTCATACGTGGGCATTTTGCCAATCAGAACATTTTACCGCAAATAGATTCATCAAAAACACTACACAATATTAATGTTAATAAAAATAAATTGTTAACTAAATTATTAATTATTTTGATTAAATGAACCAATTAGGTAGTATTAAAAACTTAAAAAAATTTAGGTATGTTTATTAGTAAGTAATAAGATAAATTCATTTTTCATTTATAATTCCTACTTTATCATTTAATTTTTCAATTATTTATGTAAGAAAGATAATTTTATATTTTTTAACATAAATATATTAATACATTAAATTACACAAAATTATTTGAATTTTAAATGGGTTAATATAATAAGACTCACATTTTAAAGAAAAGAATAATTTTAATTTATAATTTACTGTATTTTGAAATTAATTTTTACCAATCTCAACTGAAAAAAAATTATTTGTATAAACATTTAAAATTAAAATCACCATTAAAGAAAATTTAAATAGATAAATTGAATTATTACATATAAAAATAAAATTTTTTTAATATCTGTGAACCCTCTCTAAAACAAATGTTTATATTATATAATGTTTTAACGTTAAAAAAATCATCATTAACTCTGTTAGATAGAGGTTTTTAGTTTATAGATTATTATTATGACTGTTTTAAAAATTATTAAGTATGCAAAAAATATTCAGTTTAAAATGAGTGATGAATAAATATTTATATCGATTGATTTGAATATTAAACCGTGATAAACACTTAACACTTTTATCAAGTCATAGATAATATTATACCTAATAATAGCATTAATGCATTAACTATTTATTGACATAAATTATTTCTTACGAGATCCTTGTGCAGCTCTTTACTGATGACAGGACTCATTTTCAGAGTACCTACAAATAGGAAAAAAATACCAAGTAGAACCGAAAGACTTTTTAGAACTATTGATCCCATTACTGGATAAATGATTATCTATTTTAAAATTACTACACTGCAGCTACTAAAGCGAGTTTAAATTTAATGGGAAAGAAACTTAGTTTGTCAAACGATCTACAAGCCGCAGGGACTCCTCCTACGCTTTAGTGCTTTACAGTTTACCGCAAAAAGAAATCTGTTTCGCAGTGTGTCCTAATCAAAGATCAACTTTTGAATAATATCCAAAACATTAAGAGTTCGAATTTCATAATAAAAAATGTACTACAAAATAAGAGATTCATAGAAAAACGAAACTCCTCGTGGTGTAAAACGTAAATATTTAAAAAATCGAATGTTTAATATTAACCAATGAATAACATATTGAATGTTATTTTAAAATTTATAGTATTTATATTATTTTGGACATTAAAATGTTTTATGTGTACTCCGGTCTTCAAGGTTGGGTACACTGTTGACAAAAAATAATATTGTGACCTATGTGGAGTGTGGATACTGGATAGTCGTGGACTCGACTTCTCTTGAATATTGAATATTTTGTTCGTATAGTGTATCCACATGACCGACCGGATTTCTGGTATTTTCACTCAGTACTTCCATCCGGTACCGGCGGTACCATTATCTCATTATTTGAGAGTGCGCTTTTTAAACGATACGAAAATCAATAGTTTTGGGTTTTTATAATTGTTATCGTTTACTGTCGTCGGTTGTTTAAATTTTTGTCGGAGCACTCGGAGCGGTCAATGACCAATGTTGAAAGCCATTTTATTGTAGCTTAGAAATTTTAAATAAAAGAACGAGCTTGATTAATTACTATGATCCAATCTGAAAACACTTCGACTATGGACAAATCAGGTACTTACTACTTACGTTTATCATTTTGTATTTCAATAATATATTGGATTCCATAACCTACCTATTACCTATTTTTAAATGTCATAGGTCAAGATGATGAATTCATTGAAAATGGTGTACCCAAAAAAGTTGATAAAAATCATGTTAAAGGTAAAAAACGTAAGAAGTGTTTACGTGACAAAACAGCACCAAGACCTCCACATTCTGGTAATTAATTAATATATTTTGTTTTACTTATTAAAAATTGATAAATTATTTGTCTATATATACAGGGTACATACGATTTTTAAATGATAGACGTGAACAATTCCGATCTGAAAATCCCAATTTACCATTTGCTGAAATTACCAAAGTATTAGCTACTGAATGGAACCAATTGCCAGTAGATAAAAAACAAGTAATTTGCTTTATAATATGTTGTAAAATATTTATCATCAAAAAATACAGAAATGAGTATTTAGAAAACTATATCAATGATTAGAAGGAATTTGAATTAAAATTATTTATAATAATATATTATTAAATATATTATATAATATATTATTATTTGAATAGAAATATTGTATTACCTATTTTTAATTATTTTAGCAATATCTTTTAGCTGCTGAACAAGAACGAGTAAAGTATGTTGAAGAATTAGCAGCTTATAAAAAAACTGATGCATACAAAAATTTTATTCAACGCAAATTGAAAAAAAAACAATTGAAAATCCCAAACCAAGAAGTTAGTTAAAATATTCAATTATATTAATTTTACAAATAGTTTATATGTTTAATTTATATAATATTTATGACATATTAGTCCATACTAAATATATATATTTGCCATGAAATATTTTAAAAAACTCGTTAATTAGTTACATACATTTTTTATTTTAAATAATAAATAAAACTTAAACTATTAATATTAATTCTCATAATAAAAAAGAATTATAAAAGATAATATTTTGTATATTTTTAATTTTAGAGCTTTAAATAAAAATAGTTAAATATATACTATATATATATTACAATTAAAAATTAAATTTTAAAAAAATTACAAATTCATTGTTGATAATTATTAATTATCTGTGTATTTATTCAATTTAGGATCAAAAATCAGCAAAAGAAAAACCATCTAACCATAATATTAATAAAGGTTACGATATACCTATATATACAGAAGAATTCTTAAATTTTAATAAAGGTTTGTACCTATTCGTTTTATTTGTATTTATTTTTATATATTATCATTTTCTTGTTTACAGCTAGAGAAAGTGAACTAAGGTACCTCCGTAAAACGGTAACAGATCAAGAACAAGAAGTAGCTGTCTTAGATAAACATATTGGAAATATGAATAATGGTATAATCAAATTAATGGCTAATACTGAAAAACTTAAAGTTGGATGTTCAAAGTATGAACAGTATTTGATTCAATTACGATCTCTACTTTTAGATAATTTTTCTAATATTTCATTCCCAGGTAAATATTTTAAACTAAAAAATAAAACAGTTTTTTTGTTTATTATTATTATTTTAAAATTTATCTAATTAGTTATATAATCATAAAATTAAATACGCACAATCTTTAGATCATCGAAGAATGACAAATTGCATCTAAATTTTTTTAGTTTGCCTTGTCACTTGTGCCAAATTAATAATGAATGGGAGTTGTCAAAGGATCGGCTGTTTGAAGTTCTAACTGCCCGTAGTATAACACTTCCACAGTTTTGTATTTTTATGAATTAAAATGTTGATTTAGTTCCATCTTATTAAAGATTTAAATGATTAATGTGATTATCTCCATTTTAAATTTAAGTAAACTGTATAAAACCACTAAGTTCCTTAATTACAGTTTTAAGTATAAAATAATTATATTAAGAATAAAAATATCAATAGTTAAAGTTGGTTTTATTTAATATTAAATATATATATAATTTAGCCCACAAGAGAACATACTTGTTTTGTACATTAACTGACAGCAGTGATTGATGTTTTATTGATATTAATGTTATCAGTACATAAAATTGGAATTATTAGACAAAATAGAAAAATAAAAGATAATGCTTTAAGCGATAATTATTGCATTAAAAACTTTTAGAATAAATGGAAATTAGAAAAATGATTATTATATGTAGTTTTGAAATCAAATATAAAAAAGTATTGGAGATATGTTTTGTATGTGAATTTAAGTTGTTGGTAGTTTCTATATGTGATTTGGTTTTGACTTAAATTGAAAAACTAGTGACCTGGGCTTTTCAGAGCTTTTCATAAACTGACTTGAGTGCTGGATATTGCTTGAAGTTGGCAGGGTACAAGACTACTGCAGTTTTTGATACACTCATCTGTGATATGATTTTCACCATAATTTATGTAACAAGATTGTTAATGATAATATTTGTGTGTGTACCTGTTGAATTGGCATTATCATTGTGATGAACCCTATCTCTTTTTTTATTTGATTTCTTCAATTACCACATAAGTGTTGAGTTGCAGTATGTTTTTATATGATATACTTTATTATTAGTAATAGTTTATAAAAATAAATATGCACTTTATTTAGATCATCTAAGAAAGACAAATTGTATCTAAATTATTTTAGTTTTCCTTGTCAAATGTGCAAAATTAATATAAATTAATTGGGAGTTGTCAAAGGATCGGCTGTCTAAAGTTTCTAACTGCCCGTAGTATAACGCTCCCACAGTGAAAATATATCAATATGTACATTGGTATAATGATAAACAAAAAAAAAAAAATGACTATCTTAGTGATAGCATTTTTGTATATATAATCTTAAGGTATTATGGATTTAAAAAAAAGTTTAAAAATAGTCAAATATAATATATCTATAATCTTGTTAATTATTTATATTTTTATTTTATTAGATAATATTGAGCCACCTACAGCTGAGTCTATTGATACATTCATGGTTAATTTAGCCACATTTCTATCAACCGGTGCTACTACTGATCCTACTTGGCTTGCAAGCGTAAAAAAAGCTATTTCTAACCAGGATTTTTCTCAATGTTAAAATAAAGTATATTTTAAATTATCAAATTATAAGTCATAAATTATCTGATTATGTTGTTCTATAATATGTAATGTTCCTATACTCTAGGATCTAGGGTATCATTATTATATAATTGTAAATTATGTTATATTTTAAATTATAAATCTTATAATTGTGAAAATAAGAATACTAATTTTTTGTGATATAAATCCTTTAGTTGCATATAGTAACTATTATAATTAAATACCATTAAGATAAGATTTATTAAATGTAATAACATGACATATATATGCAATCAGCGAAATTTTTTACTCCTGTTATCTAAACGTAGCTTTCCTTCAATTAGTTTGTTTATCCTTTCTATTTGCTTCTTATCAAACCCCTTAAAATTATAAATGAAAATTAATTTAATTTAATTACATTAAAACTTGAAAGACAATAATTATTTTACTTCAATTTTTATATTTCTTAGTCCTTCTTTAGCCATACACACTTTTTGTTGATAATGAAATATTTGCTCTATGACACTTAAAATGTTTGAGCTAAATCGGTTGTCTATAAAATAAAATATTTAATAATCATTCCAGTGTTTTTTTTTTATACAGGTCATGATGTGGAATACATGAAATATTTAAGTATTCAATTTTAAAATTTCCTGGACTATGATAATTCAATTCACTTTTTAATAATTGACCTGTTAAATATGGGTGTGTGTGTGGAAAAATCATATTTTCAGCTCTTTGTTTGAGACTAGCCACTAAAATGAATAAAAATGTATTAGGTATTTAATATGTTAACTATACATAGTACTATAAATATTAAATATATAGCTATTTTAAAGATTTCCTGGTAGTAGATTGTTATGAATTTTAACAATATCTATTAAATCTAGTAAAAAATGTTATTGTTTCATTATTGAATTCTGTTAACAAATAATAATAATTATAATTAAATAATTCTGGTACAAAGTTATCAAGAAAGAGACTGTTTTGGAAAAAAATCAAGTATTATTTACAGTGGTGTAGGCCTGGGCCTACCCACTTTTCTCCAAAAATGAATATTTTATATTATGTTTTTTATTTAATAAAAATATTTATTTATAATCATTATTACATCAAAATATCGGGTCTACCCAAAAAAAAGTTGTCTAGCTTCACCACTGGTTATTTACCAGTGATGCTAGACAGATCTTGATATATATATTCCATTTTTTTACTTGAAAAAATGATAAATATTTCTTAAAATTGAAAACTTCTTAATTTTTAAAATACAATGTTTTTTTCATTAAAAGATTTAGGTCATTATTATTGGTTTATTATAAATTATAATAAATTTAAATGACAAGATTATAAGTGATAAAATTAGTAATATCTTATTAATTTCTTACATTCAATTGATGTTAACCCAGCACAGTTAATACTATCATTTGATGGACTATTTTTTTCTTTTAATTTTTGAGCTAGAATATCCATCTAAAACAAATTTTGTTTTTAAGTGATTTAAATCTATAGTTACTATAAAATCAAGTCCTGATTTTTTGTCTTGCATACAAATCCACACCATTCAACATATCGTCACAAAATTTCTTACTGTTATACTTGACGGTTTACTGGAGGTTTAAGTACCACTATTATTGGAGTACATGACCAATATTTTGAAATTTTCAGATTTTTATAGAAATATGTTATTTGTATCCAAACAAACTATTTGGTGTGAAAATGAAACATATCTACATGTTCCAATAGTAACAGTATACTGTGTATCTTTATTTCATTTATTTTAATAAGGGAACATAATTTTTGTTTAATAAAAAAGTCAAAATATGGAAGTATTTATGTTATTAATTTTGGCAAAATATGTATTAAAAAACGTGAAATATTTTTAAAAAAAATTACAAATTTACAAAAAAATCGGTATTTACATAAATTGAATTTATATATAGGTGCTATAATAAACATCTTAAATTATTATTATTTTGCATAGGTATAAGGTATATACACTTTAAAGCATTTTATGATCGAAATAACTATAAGACAAAGAAACATCTCCACAATTTTCAAACAACTATGCATGGGGACGGAGCACGCGAGTGGCAGTTAGTAATTAAATAATTTTATTATTTAAAAATATTTATTTTATTTTTTTAAATACATTTATCAAGAACTTTTAATTTTTCTTCAAACTAAAATATACATTTTTTTTAGCTTCTTACAATTATAAACACATTATATGTATAATTAAAGATGTTGATTTAATTTGTTGAGTTTAAAATTCCCTAACCTAGATAATTTGTAGGTACCTAATATGAAATATCCACTGATATTTTTTTTTAAATAAGTAAATTTTAAGTTCCAAAGGAAAAATAGGTAACAGAAACTTTTCACTGTTACTAATATTTTCATCAATATACTGTAGAACTATTGTAAACGTAAACCTACCATATTAAAAAGTATCGTTGATAAATGATAAGTGATAACAAAAAATGATTAAATAAAAATACATCAATTTGGTTATGGTTCACATAAATATTTTGTTAAATGGAAGTTCCACTATTTAATATGTAAATACTATTAAAAACATACCAAATATTCTAAAATCCTATTGCTTTTTTGTTCTTGCGTAGATTTCCAATCAATTTCATCACTATTGAGTTGAAATTTTGACAAAACACTCATTAAAGCAAATGCACCTTCATCCTTAATCAAATTTCTAGCCAAGGAAAGTGATTTTAATGTTCTGTTTGTTCTTAAAATCTAAGAGATATTTTTTATTATTATAAGATAGGTAGGCGTATGTTAATAATTACTATTAGTATACATATAACCTTTATGCCTGAGTTTGTAATGAGGTAAAGTGTTATACGAGGTGACAGGTATTGTAACATGCGATTTCAATAATACAAAAATAAAATAGTTTTTTTTTTATTATTATTAAATATAAAATACTTATTATAATATTATTAATGTCATTTAAGTAAAATAAACGACTTAAATAACTAGGTACTATATTATTTGTTTTAAATTATTAGGAAAAATGTAAAACTAACAAAAATATTGATAAGTGAGTAGGTACCACTCTGTTGTAAATTAGGTGTTGAGTTGGTCACTAGTATATACAGAAAGATGTTATTGAATGTTAATTATAAAAAAAAAGTTATAGATTGATACAATATGGTATAAATATAAACTATTTTTATTATTAAAAACTAATAATATATTAAAAAATGCAATATTTTCGGAATAAATTATAAATTATATCATCCTGCTATATAATATTATTTCATTGATTATAAGTACTAACTATTTGTAATCAATGCTATTATATGCAGATACTATTGATAGAACTTAATAGTACACGATTATCTTCACAAATTATTTTTAAAAAAATTGTGTGGTTATGTTTAAACAAAATTAATAATAATAGATGTTGGCTAAATTCAATAAGTGAGCTGATACTTAAGTATTTTTCCGGGCCAAAGTTTCTTACCCATCCGCCCCTGTATACTAATCTACATATTATAATATATTATAAATTTATAAATATTATTGATATACATATAATAATAATAATTTATCTGATAATACCTATGTATAGTTATAAGTTTATTACGATGCACCTGTGCTATTTTTTTTGCTCCTTCACATGTTATACCATTGCAATCTAAGTACAATGAATTCAATTGTGTTTTTCCACTTGTTTCATCCAAAATATCCAAAAGATAGTTAACTCCTTTATCTTTAAGTTGACAAAATCTCAACCATAATTTTTTCACTCTTAAATATAATTAGAATAATTTATAATATAGATTGGTAGGCGCCCAAAACATGGGTAGACATATAAAAAAAATGTAAGCAATAAATAAATAAATGTGGTTTAAACTTTAAGTAGGTATAGATAGGTACTTGATATCTGGTGTTAAACAGCATAAATAATTTAAATTTGACAGATTAATTCTATCAAGTACTAGTTCATGAACAAGACATTCTTCCATTTTCAGATAGTTGCTCAAATTGTTCAATATTTCTTGGTTAACTTCGAAATAAGTTAAGCTGTGAATGAATACATAATCTACGTTAATTTAATATTATTTTAACTGATACATACAGGTATACTATTATACATTGATTTATACTAATACAGCGGTTCCCAAACTTTTTTTTGCGGTGCCCTGCTGTAAATACCATGAAACACGGAACAAAAAATTCTATACATTTTAAATTATTTATTATAAGCCGTAGACTGTGGTGCCCTTATGAAATGTTTGCGGTGCACAGTTTTGGAACCGCTGTACTAATACATTGCATTTGTGATAATAATTAGGTAGGACTCAATAGAAGTGTAAATTATAGGATCATGGATATAAGTTAAACCCTAAATTGATTTTAGGGAGCGGAAGAATTTATAATAATGGAACTGTTAAAATGTTTAGTTCAAAGTCATGGGGAAAAACCTTATTCAAGTATTACACTAAATAACTAGGTACACATTTTTTTTTTTAAAAACGAGGGTCAATGTTAGAAATGTGTATATTTATAATTATATTTATATCTGAACGACCTGCAAATTGCAAAGCTGTAACTAGAATCAAATTTTTCGAAAAAGAAAATTAGTCCGTTCAATCTTTACTTTGGTAATTTTCTTGAATAGGTAAGTACCAGGTAAAGCTTTTAAATCATCTTCAGTCTTGCACATGCGGCTACCTACATCGGGCTACATTATTATATTAATAAGAAGGAATTGTTATAAGTTTAAAAGTGTAATTCAGTTATCCTACAGCGATGTATTTCAAAAATGATTCTTGCCATCCCCTCCCCCGTGTCTTCTTAGAGCTCAGTTCGTATGTTGCATCTCTTGTCACCCCTATAGGGCCTATACAATGGATGTATTAATATGTTAGGGGTTAGTGACATTTTATTCATTTTATTCATTTAAGCACATTAATTGTGACTATAAATAAATTATAATAATAATTTTAATCAGTAAGTAGTACTATGTAGTTCTATTCTATTAAGCACATTTTTTATACAAGAAAAAATGATTAAAACTAAAAAGGAAGGCAGGTACCAGTTATCTATATACATCTATAACGTATTGCAACTTGTAGTATGCGGTTTAGATTTTTTACCTCTACATTATAGTATTATACATTCTATTATGATAATTGATTGATTTAATACAATTTATTTTTCAAACATAAATAATAATACCTGAGTTTAGTAATAGTTTTTGATAATTCCTGTTCATACCAATGCATATTGTTATAAAGCTTCATTTTGCTTTCAATTTTCTTTCCTAGTTTTCAATAAATAACAGTATAATAATAGGTGTATTATTTGTTGAGCTATTATAGTTACATACTAAAAGCTATTAATAAAAAAAAAAAAAAAAAATAGGTGTATTATAATTAAAATGTTTAAAATTACATTTAATCTCTAGTACCTAATATGATGATTCTCCATAATTATTAAAATTATTATTTATATAGGTATTATTTGTATGTATTTATTATCCTTAATTATTATGTACCTACCTAGTGATTTTAAAAATTGTTCCTCCTTCTTTGTACCTAAGTAATCTTAATTAGATTTAAACTTTTGTCTTCAATAAACGGTTGGAAAGAAAATTATTTAATTTATCTATTTATATAATAATAGGAAGTTTATAAATAAATAAATATTTGTAAAAAAAAATTGTTCTATAAAGACATAATATTATATACCTAATATGTGTTGATAAAAATATTACCAATATGATACTCAATGGCCAATATAGTATATTAAGTATATGTATAATAAATTATATTTTATATTAAATATAATAATTTATTAATACTTATAATAGTATAATATTAGGTACATAGTACATAGGTACTAAACAATTTTATAAATAGTAAAGTAAATTAAAAAAACACATACCTACTGGCTACTCGTACATACATATTATTAAATTGCATTAGGTTTAAACTTTAAGTATACCAATTATTATACTCAATAACTACCGAAATAAGTATAAAACTTGTTCTTTATATTAAATATGTAATATTAAATTTTAACAGATTAAGGATGATAAATGTGTGTTGTGTCACTTGAATAACGCACAAATAAAATATTTAAACCTTTAAGGCTTTAAAAAAATATTACGCCGATCTATTTATTTTGAACCTAACCATGAGTGATGTATTTGTGAATTATAATCATATTTTATTATAAAATAGTAAAGCACTATATAATATAAAGAATATTTTTCTTACGAGTACCAAGTGAGTTTTGTTTATTATCCACAATTCATAAACCCACACACCGCATATGTATAGATTTGTAAACGATAATTAAAGTTAGTACATAAAGTATAACAATCTAAAGAATTAACATAATAATATAGGTACATCAACCATAAACCCTATATAGCTATTGTGTTTCATTCATTTTCTTATTTTACTACAAAATTCTATAGGTACCTACCTTTACACAAAGTACGTTTTATTTTGTTTGAAGTACCTAAGTTTTTGACCAGGCGTGTCCAAATACTTCAACTCATTTAATAATGTAACCATATATAGATATCGCCCATTCTTATAAGTATTACATAGTATATACACTTAAGATCTTACCAACACATAATATAAATATATTATTAGGTACCTACTGCATAAATTATGAAATTTAATAAAAAAATTATAATTTTTATCAAAAAATCTAAATCAAATAATAAAATGCATAGTCGAAAGATAAATATCCTATACTTAAATCATATTTTGTATACCTACTAGTAAATGTTTTTAGAAAAAATGATAAATAATATTTATTAAAACTTTATTTAAGTCTATATTTTACTTATCATCAGTAATAAAAATATTATATAAATATTCTATTGTTAGTTATGTACCTTTCATTATATATATATAAAGACATAAATTTATACTTATATTAAACAGTTAAACCTCAAAACTTAAAGTCTACAAGTTCTATTAATTATTATAGATATTTAAACTACAGAAACAAAATTTTCAATAACTAAAATATATACCTACTACATTTTTACATGCTACATTGTTATTTAAATTTGTATTTAAAACACATAAACCTGTTTTGATATCAATAAATTAATAATAATTAATTTTTGATAGCTTCCTAATTATATAATGATGTCAAAATATATATTTAACACTTGTTTCGTCCTTATTTATCTAAAATTCTAAGTTATACATAACATTATAAATTTATAATATTAATGCATTTATCTACATAATATAATAGAACAATTTATTTAATATTCAATATTCAAAATAGGTAGGTATTTATAAAATTTGAAAAATGAAAATAATATTTATTCTATGTATAAAACAACAAATATTGAACACATATAACTTGGTTTTATAAATGTATAATTTAATTGGGTAGTAAATAATTATACTGCCTATAGTAGCTAGCATAGCCACACAGGAATTATTAAAAATATATCTTTATTATACAAAAAAAATTTTTTTAATAATTACATAAAATAATAATCCATTCAGATTCAACAAAAATATTAGAGTTTTTTTTGTATATTTTAAGATAAATAGAAAAAAGTTTCAGATATCAGATAATAAAGAGCGTGTATTATGAAAAAATAGCAATACCAAAACAATCAGGTAAAATAATAAACGAAAACGCATAGAGTATCACGATAAAAAAATTAAAGGAACAAACAAACAAGTGAGCTTGAATATTAAGATATTAAAAAAAATTTTAAATCTTAAATACTTTAAATATAATATCTGAATTTATAACAATATATTTGTATCACCACGGTGTAAAAATCGTGTGGGAATTGAAATTGAAATTGAAAACATTATATATTTGATGAGGTTTTACAGAAAAGTGTATATTATTTTTATTTAAAATGTCAATAAATGTCACCTAATAATTTATATAATTTTTGTAATATTTTTATTCATTCAATTTCTTTTTATTATTGTTATTAAGTCTACACTCACAAAAATTAAATTGAAGGGAAGTTGGTGATCAAATAGCTAGCAGAGCAGCTGAGAGTTATATAATACTCCTAGTATTACACAAAATAATAATAGGTACGGTACACATTATATTATGCATATGAACTATGGAGGAATTAGTGTTGAAGTGATAAAAAAAAGCTTAGTAAAATTATGACAAGAATCTGTTTAATATATTATACTACGTATAATATATGTACTGACTGTATACTGACAACTTACAGGCGTACTACGTTAACATACGCATGCATATGCACTCAAAAATGTATAATATGGTTTATCACTTATTTAAGGAGGATGGCTGTATAATTAACTTAAAGCATATTCGTTGACCTTAATCGTGATAGATTTCAGTTACCGAAGAAACTGTCTATGTGTTAGTTATACTTGCCATCAGTATAGGTACGCTGCGTCAGGATGATTATTAATTATTATTATTTCTCAGCTCGGTTGTCTGTTTTAATTTTTATCCCATTACCCTCATATTATTATTATCGCTCATCTGGGTTCCACATAAACAGTTCGGTTTAATATTTATCGTAGGGCGACAACATTCTATACGTTGTACACACTTGTATATGATCGTATGTATACATAATATAGGATCGCGCCGTTAACCGAGTTATTTATAAGGCGATGACGGAGATTTATATTCCACATGGGTAAAGCAAAACAACAAACACGATGTATATAACCATTATATTATATGGCCCTACAGTACGCAATGCGTACGCTTATTCGTCATATAGGGCGTAAATTATATAGAAGCGATCCCTTGTACAATATTAAATGTAGTAAAAAGTGAGTAGACCGTCGTCGGACAAAAAAGGGGTCCTTTTTTTCTTTATACACATTATACGTAGTTGTGCACAGATGTTACCCCGACCGGGTCTGGCGAGTCTGCAGAGCGCGTAGGTATACAACAGTAGCAGTGTGTCAAGGGGACGAGGAAAACGTTTAATTTCTTTTTTACTACGAACATATAATATCATTATATATTTTTTCCTTATAGATCATCTCTGCAGCAGGTGATGTCATTTTACATATCCGTATATTGTGTATACATGCACATGCGGCGTGTCTGTTCAAAAAAAAAAAGGAATTCCCGAGAAAAGAATTAAGGTGTTATAACGAGACGTTTTTATTTTTTTATTATTTTTTTACAACTCTAATGTTATTTAAACGAATATACCGCGTTTGGTATAGTATACCTACGTATAGTGCACTGATGCATGTATATTTATCTGAGCTCTGACCACCTGCTGCAAGTCTCCAAATTTTACGGTCTATAACGACATCTTTGTTTTCGTTCATAGTTGTTTTTGTTGTTGTTTTTTTTTACATAACTTATAAACATAATAAGTAATACGTGTAATGACGTATTTAATGGTCGCAGTACACGGTTATACACGGTTTAATAACGATCTTTTTTCCCTTCCTTTTTTTATCGTTTCATGTGTTTATATTACAAATGTGTAATAATATTCTGGTAAAGTTTGCACACTTCTTTCAATAAAATATAAATGTATTATAATTATGGTGACCAGTGACCACTGACCAGACATACTATTTTTTGTAGGACAGTTCTTTTTTTTGATGCATGTCCTAGTGTCCTTAACAATAGTGTACATGAACAAAAGTAGGTACATGCAATTGTACACTTTTTTTTTTGAAAATATGATTTATGGCCCAATACATGTTTATGATTTTTTATAATTGTGTATTAATTTATATTTTATGGTTCGGCCTAATGCATTCTAATTGGTGAAATTGGTCGACATAGCACATAGTTGATTTAATTTGTAATCTTTTAATATGTTCCTACATATATAAACAAATTCTTGTACTTATTTATTCAAATTTTACACTTTGTAAACATTTTTACCTTTAAAAAATAAATAAAATATTTATATTTAAGTTTAAAAGAATTTTTATCATAAGGACACACATCAAATAAGTTAACATTATAATTTCAAATAATTAGTTTTTTAAGTAGGTAATATTAATAAAAATAAATAGAGTAATCAGACAAAAAAAACAATTTTTATAGAAGATGACCTATGGGCATAGCTATGATATGGGCAAAATGGGTATTACAGTATAGTACGCATTGTGTAATCTGGTCACCATAATTAAACTAATAATGTATAATTGGCCGTCATTATGGTACAACTATATTAGTTTTTAAATTTAATTTTATTCAGAATCGCCTACAATAGGATACACATAATTTTGATTTGTTTTCAATACATACATTTAAAATAAATTGTGGCAATATTCATTTTTTTTCAATAGCTCTTTTAAATACCAATAGAATGTCGGCTGTCCTATATTTTTTGTTTTATCTCACAATGTTTTTAAGTTAAGCTTAGACTTTTGAATTAATTTAAAAAAATATATATATAAATAGTTTAATTATTTTACATTTATATTGTTTACAATTTTCAGTTGTTTTTGTGTTGAATTTATCTGTCTATTTTTTCCGTATTATTATATCTATCCTAAGTAATAGCACAGATTATATGAAATATAAAATATATATTATATTTAATATAATCTGTGATAATAGTTTCTACGTGTCAATGACTATATATATATATATTATTACTGCAATGTTTTTTTTTTTTTTTTTTTAATGACTTGCTTGGTGATTATAATTATAAACAAATGTGTACCCATGTATAATACACAAAAACGCTCGGAGAGTTGAAGACTTCGGATAATATTATAATCGTCATCGCAGTTAACTATGCTATCGTTGTAAAAAAAAAAATAATAATTGTATTAATGTTTCTAAACATTTTCAAATTATATCTATGAATCATACAGCGTTCCAGTAATGTATATACATATATAACAGGTATATGTACTGCAAATACATTGTACACCGGCGGTGACCGGAAACCATCAACCCATTCATAATAATAATATTATAATATACGACTATCGGAGTATGATATAATAATATTATTATACTATATATTCACGACGGCGGCCGGCGATGCACACGCACGTCGAGCAGACCCAGACCAGACAGCCGGACCCAGTCATTCGGTCACGACGCGCGAGCACGGCATGTCGTCGGTACGTCGCGTGCACGGGACACCCGCAGTTGTAGCGATCGTGGTTTTTCGGTTATCGTGTTTGTGTGATATTTGTAATAACAAGTGATTATAAATGTTAACGTAGTGCGGGTTTTGTCGTAAAATTGATATTTAATTATTCGATTTTAATATCGGCTGCATTACAGTGTTTCGTTCCACAGACGGTCGTCGGCTGCAGTTTCGCGGTAGGTAAATAAAAATAAATAATATTTTTAATTAGGTACGTAGGTACATAAGTACATCCAATAGTCCTACTTATTCAAAAATGCACAATATAATATTGTAATATACAGTTCAAACAGTTCAGTACGCACCAGTTACACATTTTTAATATATTGTTACTATGTAGTATATTATTCGATTTGAAATATAGTATTATTATTTATTGTGATTATAATTACAGTAATATTTTTAATTTACTAAATAGCAGATATGCAGTAGGTACCTAATACATTTAAGTTGGGTGACCACGGACTGCCGTTGTGCTGCTTATTCTGGAAACGTTTAACGTTATAATTATTATGGTTTTCGAGTGTGTAAAAAAACGAACAATATAATATAATATATAAATTCAGTTAAATCATCTGTACGTGGTTGTTTTTTTTATCACTAACGTGAGTCATTAGAATCAAACTAATCAAAGGTAATTATTAAATTAAAACGGACTTTAGATGTGTGCATAATATTAATAATAATAATAATAATAATATAATATATGTATTATGTGTATTTTATTGTGTAAATGACGGTCGATAGAGCAAGTGTATTTGATAATAATAGACATAGGTAATTAATTAAAGTAATTTAACAAGTTAGATACTTATTAGTTTTTTATGACCTATAATTTATTAACCTAAATGGCTTTAAACGTTTTAATATATCTACTCATTACAGCTAGTATTATAATTTAAGGGGAATAAAATATGTTATATTTGTTTACCAATTTTAAATATTTAAAAAAACATTCAAGTTATTACTAAGAATATTATGGTATTCAGCCTATTCGTATCATATTTGGTTAATCGCAATTCGCAGTGGACCTTAACATATTGTGTATTTAAAATAAAATATATAATAAACTTATGTGACTAAAATTCGAAATGATAAACAAAACCAAAAATAAATACCGAGTATTACTGATTATTGACCAAATTTGAATGTACTAAGATAGGTACTTAATATTAATACTAACATATATCCTATTGTACAGAGTAATTTATGAAGAGTACTCAGCGCTCACTCAATGGTCAATCCCCTTTTTCCTTAAATTGTGCATTTATTCGAATTATTATTTTTTGAATTTTTAAGTATACTTAATTAAAGACTATATTCTTAAATTTTCGGTTTTTTTATGTGATTTAAAGGTATCCACTGGCAATATAAACTTATATTTTTCAAATTCTTCATTTTTTACAATAAATTGTTTATATAGAATAGCCCAAATTCGATTGAATAATTTCCATGATAATAGGTTTAGAAAATAAATGAGCTATGATGATTTTAAAATGTAACTAAAATTATATTAACCTTTTAACAATTAACATTTTATACTTGTAGCTTGCAAAAATGATTTACCTATAACTAGAATCCGGATTTATATGCACTAAAAAGTATCAAAATATGCCATATAATATGCATTTATAAAATTTATATTTAAAAATTCAAAGTTGTAATAATTATTACTTAAGTATGAAAAAAATATAAGATAATAAAATATAATGAAATATGAATGTATAAATAAGAACACGTATAAATAAATAGATAAATATTACTGTTTAAAAATAAAATAAAATATACAACTCAAAATGTGCTTTTATTCTTTATTGTTAAAATTAATTATTAAATGATATTCAAGTTTTCCTTTGGTAAAACTATGCCGTCTATTTGTTAATAAATGCTTGTACATCGAAAATGATTGTTCACAATCAACTGAAGTTATTGGAGTAAATTTAAAAGAGCTTAAATAATTGGGTCTTGATAGTTATTTGAACTATATATAACAACTATTATAGGTAATATAAAATTAAATATATTACATCGATAACGACGATATTATAACGATTAGATTACAGCAGATCCACTATTTTTTTATATACGATGGCATTACCTCAACTATTTCTAATGTTTATAAAATATTTTACTTATTATAATACATATTTTAAATTAAGACAGTTAAAACTGTTTCGCTAATACCACGTTATACCGACCAAATTTTTTTCGCGAAAGCGCATTCATTGAAATATGCAACAAATATGCATTTATAGACATATATGCAAAAATATGCAAAATAAAAATTTTGTGAATTCCAATTAGTATGATTCGTGAAGATTATTAACAAAAATATAAAAAAGTGAAAAGGAAAAAATATGCAAAAACATACAAATCCGGACTCTACCTATAACATAATAAATAATAATTAATACTTTCTATATTATGTAGTATAAAAATCTAAACGTTTTAATAAATATCTTTTGGGTATACTTGGAGATTTAAAAATTCAAAATTTGAATAAATGAAATATTAAGCGAAAAAAGGAAGCTGATCATGTTTGACGAATCATCTTGTAATGTATTAAACTCACTTAAGTATTCATAATATTATATTAATTTATTTAAAAGTTTGTTCCAGTCAACCTTTTATAATAGTTTATTTATAGGTAAACACTGATTATTTTCCTTATTTTTTAGTTTATGAAAGGATTTAGGACTGCATTTTGTATACATGTCAACATATAAATGTTTTTTTTTTATGAGGGTAGTTCACGTTAAAAGAAATCAATATGGTTTTTATGTTTAAGTTGTGAAAATTTCATAATGACTAAACGTATAATTTATTATATACATTTTTTATTTTTGAATTGTATATTATAAAATATTACGGAGTAAATATAATTTTTATGTTTATCTCATTGTTATTTATTTTGTAATCCTCTTCTATTCATGTTAGCAAGGCTCAACTTTTTCAATGTAAAAAGTGCCCTAGTGCCTATCGTACTAATCCCTAAATACATGTAGTGTATAGTAATCCACATTGTACCGTAGTATTCTTGCATCTCTCTGTATTCCTAAATAGTATTCCTAAGACACGATCACACACTAAGAAATTTTTTTTTTATCATCGTCTATTTTTTAGGTTTTTTTTTTGAATTGTAAATTTAGAAAGATCTTAAATATACTTTTATTTCTAATAAAACACTTATTTTCACTAAGCCTTAGGTATGTTTTTCATTTTTTCATTTTTTTTATTTAGGTATGTTTGTACCTACTTATTATAAAATTGCATAAGCAGTAAATATACAAAACAAAATAAAAGACATAGGTACCTATTCCTTATAATTCAAGTATATAAATATTAGTTTGAATTTTATAACTAGGTACAACAAATCACAATAAAATACAACTAATGTCCAAATTATCATACTATGATAAATTGATAAATTAAAATTAAATTTTTTTTATTTTTTTATTTTTTATCTAGACGATTTAATTAGAAGGAAGTATAAACTGTTCAGTTATAAAGTCTGTTTCTAAAAGATAAAAAATATCAAACAATAAGAACCAAATATTAAATAAATTAGATACCGTAATTGTTTCAAAAATTGTAATGTATTTAAATATTTTTGATATTTAATAATTATTATTAATTAATGTGTACAAAATATAAATACATGAACAATTATTATAGTCTTATTACCTGTTGATGAACTTCGTAATTCTGTCGATGGCATCGTTATAATATGTATAGTTGCCTGAGGCAATAAATATTTTAAATTTGCAAGATTATAATGTTTTAACGTTTGAACAATTTGTAATTATTAATACAAAAAATACAAAAAATACTCATTAAAAGCGTAACACAAACAATTTGCCTAGTAATTACGAGTAAATGTCAACAATAAAGTCAAAACTAGATGTGAAGTACCTAGGTGTCATTAAAAGTGATTGATAATAAACATATGTTATTCGAAAAACAAAACTGATCTTAAATTATTATATTTTGAATATTTACACATGGAAAATTATAGTGTAATAATAGTAATAATATTATAGTTATACCTTACTAATAAAAAATGTATAAATGAAAACAGTTAACATTATTATGCATCTAGCTTATACTTAATCTATTGTAAAAAATAAGGACATATTTTAACTGAAATATTAACATCTAATATATTTATAAGTTATACCAACATGAATATATTTTAATATAATATACTTAATTACATAAACAATATTTGTATACAAATGTATAAAATATATTAATGCTATTATATTATAAAATATTCTTTGTAGATTGTACATGGAATGGATGTAAATGCTAATTACTAAAAAATTTTGTTTATTTGTACATTGATGTTAATTAATGTATAATATAATATTGTTATCGCGTGGGAATACTGTAATAATTTAAAAATATACTCTTAAGTCTAAATTGTTTAGTTAAACGTTTCATTTAGAAAAATATTTGTTTAAAACTGTTCCAACAATATAAATTATTTAAGTACCTATATTGGCTATATTATGTTTGTTACATAGTTTTATATCTATTATCTTATATTTTACAATGGTAAATGCTATTTGTAATGGACGTTGAAATCAATCATGAAGAATTTTTAAAGTTTCTAATGCATTTTCAAATGTTATAAACTCATAACTTGTAATTTATTTAATTATTGAAACCTTAGGTATATTAATTGTTTACTTCTAAACGTACCTTTAAGGTATATTTTCGTTTCAGTGTCTGGATGCAGCGTCAAGCGTCAACTACCGATCTGAGTAAACGTCTAGACGTGGCGTCATAACTTCGTGCTGTTCCGCTGTTTGACGCTGCAGGTAACGGTATACCTTTAGGGCTTTAGAGATTTAAAGATTATCATCAAAATTGTCATTATTTTTGATTTAGTAAATTTTAGTTATCGATTATTCAAAGTTTATACTAAAATAATAATATGTTTACCTTTAATGCCTCAATACTTATTTTGAAGATAATTTGAATTAGTTTAGTACTATTAATATTATAGATACCTAATCAACACAAAAATAATTTGAATTCATTGAAAATCATTGTTAAGGTTTAATTAAATATTATTTTAGTATAGGCTATGGCTTTATAATAAATATATAATACAAATTTGGATTTGGGATTAGCCTTGCGTAAAAGAATACGTATTTTAAATAGTTAAAATTCTTTCAAAAGATTTAATCTCTATACCAGGCCACTTGGCTATATAGTATAAACTATAAATACATATTACATAAATAATGTAATATTGAAAAATGTATTGAATTAATATTTTATTCGTATTAGTTATACATTTTTACAGTATATATATATTTTGTTTATGAAGCAAAATTAATATTATAAGTTAAGTATGTATTATATTAAAGGTACAATGATACATTGTAAATATTATTAATTTTGTCCCTTTTTTTAATAATTTATTACACGATTGCAAATTAGTTGAAATTGTAAATGTATATTATTATAGTTTATACCATATTCCCCATTATTTATTTGTCATTAATTAAATTTAAGTAGACTAACAATGACTAATAGAATGACTTAAAATAACTTGCATGAAGAATATGTTGTATACATAAAAATGAACAGCTGCTACTTCAATATGTTTATTTCTTTTTACACTGTAAATGTGTGCATGATATTATACTCTAAATCTAAAACATTAGCAAATAGTTAGTAGAAAGTTTCACCAGGCATTAGATATAGTAAGTTAATTATAGATATATTTACCTATTTCCTATAATAATTTATTGGACATAAAAATAAAATACTCTTTTGTAGGTACGTATGATAATATATTAATATTACTATACTATTCAAGGCTAGATACTTTAAACGTCTATATGCATAATTAAAAGTCTGAGACCACCCATTTTCGAGTGAAGTTTGAGTTCATTTAAGAAAATAAATTAGTAAAAAAAATCTGACGCTTAAAAAAATTTATTTTTAGCATTTAACAAATTAATAAAACCGTCATACGAGTTAAACAAAAAAATGGTTTATAATATGATGTTTGTATAATAAATACCTATGTATTATCAAATGACCATAATTATATAATGCATAGTTATAATTGGTACTTAGGAGATTAGGGGGTATAACATAATCTACATCTAAATATCTAATGAGTTTTTAATCATTATTATACTTAATAAATATTTTTACGTATATATTATAGTCTGAGAAATATAATACCCTTTATGCGGTAAAAAATAAATATGCATTTAAATTGTAGGTAAGTATAGAGATCACTGCTGCAGTCACAGCTGAGTGGTCTCGAATTCTCGGTAATAGCTTACAGTTTATATTTTTCAGATAAACCTATCGTAATTTGATACAGCAAACCCTTAGTAATCCGAACATATATTTACTTAAAAATGTAGTGTGGTAAAATAATCATTTTTACTTCAGTAATATACATATGACATAAAACAATTGATATTTGTATTTAAAACAAAATTATATTAAACTATTATTGTTTAAAAATATTATTCTGAAATTTTATTTTATATATTGATATTTTGATAATTAAAATGTAATACGATACATTTTAACTTGTCAATGATAATGTAAACCGTGTTAACTCCGTTAACATGTATAATATATATTATGAATTAAAAAAAAGTTTTAAAAATAGTTTAAAAAGTATTTAGATATTAGTTAAATGGATTGCGTGTGATGGTACTATATATAATTTAGTTTTATAACTATAGGTACTATTATAATATATACTCGTAACCATTGTTTTTAATTATAGCTATATTTGTTAGTAGGCAAGGCATACATAAAATGTTTTAAACTGAAATGACAAGTATTTTCTATTTCGATTTCTTATTTCATCGTTCTCTCTAGTCTGTCTGCTGACTAACTTTTATTTTATACAGCAGTATGTGATTTTTTAAATTTCAAACCGGTTGCTCAGGACAACTGTATGCAGACTATAGAGTTGCACAGTGCCCGTAAATTGTATTAAACTAGAATAAAATATTCACTTGTAATTAAACGTAGTGGATTTTCAAAAACATACTAAATGTTAATATTAATTGATAAATTTAATTTAAAATATTACTATGTAGGTACCAACATAGAAAAGCCCGATTTAAAAATCACATATTGTTTATATGCACTAAAATTAACTCTTGTTTTAATTATACATTCCTAAATTACATACATTTAAGCACCTATAGGTACATCTCATATAATTTCGGGAGTTAATATAAATTTATTATAATTTATGTTAATTATGGAGTTTCAAATTAGAAAAATGAACGATTTTACAACGTAATTCTACTTGACAAACTTGCTTATTAGGTACATTAAGCAGTTATGTACCTAAGATTACTTAATAACTACTAACAGTTTCACAATTTTAATTCATATTAAATATATCGTATTTGCATTGTGACGATTTTATTTTAAAGGAAGATGGGTAATTACTTTATGCATATAAGATTTGTGTAACATTTTATCTCTATATCACTTACGACATAGATAGCCTATTGGATAGCTAAAAGCTAATACATTTTATCAACGTAATAATAATTATGTATAATACTTTAATACAATAAATCATATTATAATCGCATTACAATTTGTAGATTAAAATCTATACTTAAAATATGTATATTTTACTTTTATTTTTGCGCTATGGTTTGTTATCATTTGTCATTCATAAAATAAATATTAGAAAGTCCATCCTATGAGTGATGAGTCCAGTGGCATAAACTATAATTTCATAGCGTATTTAAGTCACGTGTTTGTATAATACACAATATATATCTATACTTTTATCATATTTGTATACATATTAAAATATATCAATTCTATTTTCACGTCGACACTTTGGGTACCACGTAACGAATAATAACGAAATATTGTGTTCAACAATCAACACTGATTCAGAACGATAACCATGTTATACATACCACCTACCTATCTAATGCATTATAGTATGTGTTATGTTTTTTTTTTTGTCTGCTTTACACGCAGCCATACAAATATTATGACGCGTATTTTTTTCTAAACTGTTGTTTTATTCGCCATAATAATAATATATACATTTTGATGTACAAAAATGATTAAATTACTCCGAACGAACAATTTGTAAATACATTTTTCTCATATTATATTGAGTGAAAAATTAACCCCATCGCTCTTCCATTTCACCTACGTATTCCTGCTTGTATATCGTATTTCCTTTTATTTTTTTTCCCGAAAAAAACGATTGGAAACTGTGGCTGAATAGTATATAATATGTATAATGTAAATTCATACATCATTTTTTATAATATAATTTAGTATACCTATTATAATACTTAGGAATTATGATTTACGAATCTGAGATAACCACTACAGGCAGCAAATTATATTTTTATGCGAGATCGCTATTATTCACTGTATACGAACTAATTCGGCGAAGTGCGAACAGCACGATCCACTTTATTCCACAGGTGTCGGGCACTGTAGTGCTTAACTTTTACGCGTATGAACTGCATATAACACAGAGAGTATAAAAATATTTCACTTTCACAAATATGTATAAGACATTAGTAGGTATTATTAAAAATATTTAATAATATATTATTTATATTGGTGTAGCCTTGGTAAATATAGAAGTAGGTACACAAGGTTAGGTACACTATAGATGAAGCTTCTCTGTTTCATAGTCACGCGTTTTTCGATTTAGATCGATAATATAAAGCATGGTTCACGTCCATTTTATCAATTAGTTTTGAAAAAATGTATTATTGCCGCTATTAATTTTATAGTTTTTTACTTTATTGAATGACAATGTTCATTTTTAGTTGTATATTCCAAAACATAATATGTTTTTTTAAGATTTAAAATATTTAAAATCCACTCATTTGTTGTGCAGTGATAACATAAAATTAAAAAATTAATATAGGTATACCTATAATATTATAAGCACCTATATTTCTGAATTGCAATTATACTTCAAGAAAATGGGTGGTTATCTTAAAAAGAATTACCTTGCATGTATTTGTTGTATTGTACCGTAATGTGTGATACACTCAACGACTCGACAAGTAAATCAACGAATGTTGTTTGGCTACCGAGTCTTCTACATAACAAAATAATATCATATTAACGTAATATTAGCGTTAGTGCTGCAACGCGCTGTGATATACCGGTCGGATGATGTAAATTAAGACGTCAATATTGTATAGCTGGTTTTAATATTCGTTCGTTCATTATGTATAGTCGGTTAAGAATACGGACAAAAAAAACACATTAAGGGTCTCCTGTTACGCCGAGAATATTTAAACGCCATTTTTAATTCCTTTTTTTATTCGGGTGTACATTTTTCTCTTTCAAATCACGGCCGCACACCACATGCCGTCCAGAATAATATCGAATTATTATTCGTGCCGAGTAGCCTATAGATAGTACCTCTCTCCAATATATTATTATATACTTGTATATTAAGATATACATAATATATGTGTGCGTATTCTTTTAATAACGAAATCACAGTGCAGGCATATATATAGTAATATATTAATATATATATAAAATAGACGATCGAGTAACGACAATATGCACGTATTGTATATAGACACGCGCTCAGTATAATATATATATAATATTATAAACTATAATATTGTAGGTATCTTTCTATATACTATATAGCAATATAAAGTCAAAAGGAAATTCCGATCACGCCTTGTTCCGGTGTTGTTTTCGGACACGGACAAAATTTTAAGACAATATACGCGACGGGCAATATCAAAATACGCACATAGCCATACATAGGTAATATAATTAAATTATTATTATTACATTGCCGTCGGTTTTCTGGCGAGGTTTGTACATATCACCCGTCATGCAGGAGTTGAACCAGGTGCGGGGTCGTCGGCGGTGCGCGCTGCAGACTGTCTCGACCGCTCGTCGGGGGAATTCTTTTTTCGAGGGTTGATGAGCGCGCGCAGGGTCGGGATAACTCATGCCCGTGACTTAGACGAATAGAGGTAAACGCAAAAAGAGGGTAATAATATATAGTATTACATACGACAGAATGTACACATGAGTCACTCGTACACACACACACACCATACAATACAAATATACCCAAATATGGGCGCAGACGGCCCAGCAATGAAAACCTTTTTTTTCCTATCTATTAACGGACTTAACGATATATTTCATTATAACGTCATCGTATGTAACGTTGTTGTTATTATAATATTTTATTCGTTCACAGTTATAATATGCGCGATGAATTGTTATAGTCGATTTACGTATAGCAAACGTCACTTTGGCACCATCACGAACACGTGTAGACCATATATATTATTATTATATCGCGAAGGGGCCGGTTTCGTGCAACGCGTACCTCCTACATTATTTATATACAATATTATATGTACTATATGTGTAGTATTATAAAATAAGGATGTTTCGCCGCAGTAATCAAACGAGAGCCGTTATATATAATACACCTATACGCGTGTAATATAGCCGTGGCGGTGGTTCCCGCGAAGGTTTTAACGTTTTTAATTTGGTAAAATAACCCCAGGCCCTTTACCTCGGTATATTGTGCTTTGTTTGCAGTTCACGTCTATAAAGATAGGATAATATATATACACATACATGGGCAGTACAACGTTCGTGCGGTATCCACTTTATAATCTGCTATATCAGAGATATATACTAAGTGAACTAAACACTAATTACTATAATATTATAATATATATGCATACGTTATTTATTCGCATTTTGTGTTATAACATTATTAGGTAGTGTATAATATACACTAAAATATAATTTTTAATTTTTTATAGAAAAACTATTCTTTTAACAGGTGAATTAGATTTTAAAAATGTTACAACAACTAAATTGATTAAATAAAAATATACATATATATTTGTTGGTTTATGAATGTAGGCAGAGAAGATGTATTTCATTCTAACCGCCAAAAGTCTACTGTGGGTCACTTTGAGCATAGTGTCCACCATTACTCTATTCACGGCAATTTACTCGCCGAAATGGCTCATCGGACCTACTGATTACAACTGTCTATCGAGCAAATTGCTGTCCGCTGAAAGTAAGTCCATACAAATTTAAACTCACGTCGTATTTAATAATATTTTATCTAAACACAATATCAAGCCGCAGGGACGGTCTTGAAAAAATCTATGCCTTAAGTCCATGTATAATTCATATTATACTATTACATTTTATCATATTTTAAAAACTAAAAAAAAATATGAATTATAATAAATATTACAAAAAGTGCATTCATAAATATTCACTTGTATACTGCACTAGTGCACGACTTAAATGCAATTAATAACCGTTGGATTTTGTACTTACACTTTTACAGCGAACAACACCGTGGACTCACCGTACTATGAAGTTCGCTGCCGTCCGTCTGTGGGCATTTACTACCGGTGTAAGAAAATCAACGGTAACCAGCACTGTGGTTCTTTCGCCGTCGAAGGACTGTCTACGGATTCGGCGATGTTCCCGTTTGTATGGAAGATTGGCTTGGTGTTGATGTCTGCTGGCGTTTTCGTTAGCTTTTTAATGTCTGCCTTGGCCGTAGTTAGCTTCTGCAAACAATCGATAAGCAAGAAAAGCGTATTTGGGATAGCTGGTTCCGGACAAGGACTCGCCGGTAATAAATAACAATATAATATAATATATTATCTAATTACCATTGAATTAGCAAGTATTGCATATAATATATATATACATATAGGCAAATGGCACCTGATATGTATAATATAAATTTTCGTGTTTTGCTTGTAATTATACTCTAAATATCTCTACTGGCTCGTCAGGTGGAGTACATATGATTATATATTCTGAAGAAATAGAATATTATAATTTATAAATATTGGTACCTCTAACCTCTACTATCATATCGTCGCTCTGACATCAACGCCAAGTTCATATAGAATCTTCTATGTAGCTCCTTAGATACACCTGATGATATTTTATCAAACTTAAAATTTCGTCTTTTCTTATAGTCCCAGAAATCATACTCTTTTCATATTCCTAGTTCCTACTCATTTTCCACCTTATGGTCATAACTATTCTCTGCATCATATGCTTCCTAGTCCTTTCATAAATAACGAGAAATCACTTTTGCCTTAGTCATAATAAGGATTTAATTTTAGTAATTTTGTACTTACCACTTTACGAGTAATTGCAATTTATTTTATATTTGATATTATTTATTAAGTCTAATTCTGTTGAGTAAAAGTGTAAAAAATAAAATAAGGAATCAAAATTACCTCATGGATAGTTTATATTTTTGTTTTAATTCCTTCTCATAAAAAATGAAACAAAAATATTTTTGTCTTCTGTACTCGTTTTTCAATAAGGGCAATAAGGCTTGCCAAGTTAATTCAATTTTTAATGCAGTACAGTTCAATTAAGTTAAAAATTAAATTAATAGTCATTATTTGAAGGAACCATAAGTTAAGTTGACAAATACAATTAACTTAACTTATAACTTCAATTAATAAGTTAAGTTAATTTAAAAATAATAAATGCTTGGAAATCTGTGGATAGTTGTTTATGTTTATATACAATAAAATGTAAATACGAAGTATCAATTAGCAAATAAGTAAATAATGACAAAACAAAAGTGTATAGATAATCGATCGTAGCAACTGGTGAGTACTAACATTACTTATTATTCTCGATAGATAATTCTGTTCAAGTTAAGAAACAATCGACTGCCGATTAATGTGCTAAGTCACGGCATGCATAGGTATAAATGGGATGACTCGGTGGGGATGACAAACGGGTGTTACTTGACCTCTACCTGACTAAACCTGGTGGCCGCCGACTATATGTTTCTTGAAATATTTAAATACCTACTAATAATAATACTAAAGCAGTGAAATGAATGGAAATGAAAAAACTGTACATGTTTGATGGTACCTATATCTTAAAAGTTAAAGGTAGAAATCATTAATCTATGTGATTATAAATTATAATCAACTATAACTATTATTATAATTTATAATAATAAACTATGAATTAAAACTTCTAAAGTTCTTAATAAAATTATAGCCAATAATTAGATATTATGAATATAATTCATGGACTCGTGGTTAAATCAAATTATTTAAGCGATTAATGTTTCTTCTATAGACTATATCATTGATTATAAATAGGTACTAAAAAAATAATAGCATTAAAAGTACCTACTAGTATTTATAATCAATGCCTGTATATAGTGTTATTGGAAATTATTTAATATGATAAATCAGTTTTTATCTATAAATAAAAAAAATTCTTCTTAAGCACCTATATTTTTTTCTAATAATATTTTCTATACTCTGCACACTAATATTTTAATTATGAACTGTAATAAAATACATTTCTGAGTAATACAAATATAAGAAATTGATTGAATTGATAATATTAAAAATGTTAAATTATTTTTAAGTTAACGTGGAGGTAAATGAGGAATTAAAAATTAAGTTAATTATAAAACTTAAATAAGTTAAAAATTATAATTCGTTTCCAGGATACCTATACCTACTGCCACAAAAGTGACGGACTACCACGACTCATGAGTAGTCTACATTTGTATATTATAATATTGGTATAATATTAATAAACAATCCTTACAATATTATATAAATTAATGTACCTATACACT
The DNA here is from genome assembly GCF_020184175.1 of Aphis gossypii. NCBI lineage: Eukaryota > Metazoa > Arthropoda > Insecta > Hemiptera > Aphididae > Aphis > Aphis gossypii. Next base: position 15,816,208 of record NC_065530.1, read on the forward strand.
AACATGATATTTCTATAGATATGAAATATATTAATATTCTGCATAGGTAATAGGCATAGTAATTAGTAGTGTACTCATTACGTACACGTTGGTCGATATAAGTAATTTCATAAGAATTTATAAAAGTAAAGTCATTGTATAGTTAAGGACGTTAAGGTGACCATATGTTTTAGTTCGAAACGGGACGAAAAAAGAATTGCACTGAGAAAACAATCGAATGTGTTGTCGCGCTGAATGTTGGATATTGCGGCTATTATAGTCATATAATATGATTCACCGCAATATTCATTTTTATCTTTTATTCTCACTTTATTTTTACCTGTGATACATCTAATTGTTAAATTGGTAAATAAAGAATTGTTATAGGAAATAAAAATTATTCATCAAAATATGATTTTTATTATTTTTAGAGCACACTTTCTGAAAGCGGGACATTTTAATGTAGTTTTCTCTAGGAAATAATAACGGGACAGTCAGCCGAAAACAGCACTGCCCTTTTAAAACGGAACGTATGGTCACCTTATGTAATGTAGTTATAGACTATAAGCTATATGCATAAAAAATATATAACCAAATGTAACGAATTATTTATTTTTATCTTTCAGTTTTACTTTATTTGATCGGTGTAATTTGTTTCGCCGCTGGTTGGGGTTCGGAACGCGTTGTGATGCTGTGCGGAACTCAATCCGTGCCTTTTGTTTCTGCGGATTGTACGAATGGTATGTTTCATATATAACCTATATATACCTATAATACAGTTTAATAAGAAATGTAAACTACTAGACAATTATAAAAAACAAAACATTCAAGAATAAAATAACACATAATAAATAGTGAACGAATTATTATGAAAAATTATCCTATAAGTTTTAATATTATTATAAACACAATATAAAATAATATATTATATAAATAGTCAAAACATGAAACAATATACACTATTTATTACTTATATACATCATAAATACAACGAAAAATGGGACAATTTTATTTAAAACAGGACGTATGGTCACCCTAGTGTACCTACTATTATTAAATAAATAGGTGAGAGTACTTTTTTTTTAATGAAATTGTATTTTACGTCACTATTCTCAATGTATTTCTTGGTACGCGGCTGAAAGCGGCGAGTAAAAACTAAAAAATACAATTACTTTTTACATTCATATTATTTACAAGTCGCAATGGTCTCTGCAGTTTTCCTAGACATCATAGTTTGAAATTTTCAAATTAAAAATACTGTGCGTTGTCGTTTAATCCGTCCAGATGTTGGAGGTAATATTTTAAGCTAAATCATCTGTGATGAGTACACGAAGACGAGGTACGCCTACAGATTAGTGTACCTACCTCATCTACTAGACTTTCGAATAGGATCAAACGATAATGAAATACAAATAACTGACATTAATTAATAACATAGTCTTTCATGAGCCAAGAACATCGTGGCAGCATTACTGCCACAGCCCACAGTAATGCTTTTGATTAATAAAAAAAAAATTGTTATCAACGTTTTCATTTCCGGATCCCAGATTACTGAAACTTAATTCAGATATTATGCTTTCGTGTTTCTAGTTCACGGGTGGGGATTTTATTGAATTTTAAAGGGAGAAGTAAAATAGTCCTACACATTATTGGTTAATTATAACATTAGAAAATTATTATTATTTTAATTTTAGAGGAATTGTTCTAGCTGCTATAATATTTTAATATGTAGTGTAACAATATTTTGCTGCAACAATGATAATCATATACAATTAAAAATAACATAATCTACGCATAGAAAATACCTCATAAATTATTGTACTTTTACCTTCTCGTTTCATTATAGAGTATAGACAATATATTTTGTTATGTGATTTTGTAGGATCAGGTTTGTACACTGCAGCTTTTGGTATTGTTCTCACTTTCGCCACTGCCATGTTGTCGGGGCCAGCGGACCGAGCAACGTCTAGCGATAAAGTAGCACTTCAACTTGAACAAGGAGAAAATATTGTCTTTTTACTATAATGTTATTTTATAAATGTTTATTTCGTACTTCGTGCACATGTACATAAAAAATTTTAATTATAATAGGTAAATTATATTGTTATAATTAAATTTACTTAATGCTTTTGTTACTTCAAAACTTATAAATTGTGTAAACGATAAATATTTATAAGCGATTTTGTATTTTTATTTTTTCATATTTATAAAAATAATTGTATACTCATTTTTAATGTGCTTTATTAATATTTTTATTTAATCTAATCGTGTCACTTTATTATTTTATACAATTTCTTGTAGCTTAGTAGGTAGGTATGTCGTCATTTAGTTAGATAGGAATTCGAAGTTCTACCCATGTTGGATCTATTCTAAGTGTATACGGACTATCGTCTCAAAATTCTACAGTTGCTAACAATCGCATTATATTTTGGTATTGTTCATTATTTATTTCAAATAATATTAATTTACTACACTATCGTAATAGGTATTTAACTATGATTGGCAAGGTGATTTTTTTGAATACATGAAATTCATTGTTTTTAAATCTTAGTAATTTACTTAGTACTAGAGCACTAGGCAGTTCTTGAAAATATATATTTATTTGACCTGAAAATTAAAAAATAATGTTTTACTATTTTTCATCATATTTTTTTTAGCGACTTATAGAAATGACATTACATATTTTTAATTTCATATTTGTAGAATTTTTTTTTTTTAAATATTAATCGAATTTCTAATGTGTTATTTATAAGTTATTAAATTAACAAATATTTAAAGTTTTGATGAGCGAAATAAGAGTTTTATAAGGGTCGATAAATACGCAAGAAAATATCTAAATTTTAATAAATAATAACAAATTGATTACTGGTTGTTAAGTCGATTCTAATACATCTAGAATTTAGAAATATACCGAAGAATATTCTTAAAAAAAAACAATAATTTTCTGATTTTCATAATTTATAAAACTAAATAAAAACAGTAAAACTAATATTTTTTAAATAATTTAAAATTATGTCAAATTTTTCAAAAATAAGTTTAAAAATAAAAATGCAAATAATATATATATTTAATATGGTCATTCAGAAAAACTAGCTTCATAGTCATAGATGGGATGTAAGAAATAAGTAGTAAAACAGGTCTCATACCTACATCATTATCATTATCTTGAAAAAATATAGAAATTGAAATTATAATAATTACAGGCGATATTTTTGTACATATAGAATAAATGTGTAAATGTGTAATATATAATATTATTTATATTTTATTTCTTTTATTACATAGTAACAACATACCTATTTAATACATTATATTATGACATGATCCCAAATAATAAAATATAGTATGTTTATGGTACTTACGTAAATAAGATTATAGAAGTATGTTTAATGTTTATTCTAAGTACATAACAATGTAAGTGTTGCAGAGAACTGCAAAATAATAGACCAATATTTTATACTATTTTATATACACAATATACGTATTTAGTTAATTGTTCTTAAGTCATAACATTTAATGGTAATTTTGATTATTATGAATAATGAAAAAGCAAATGGCGGGATTTGGAGGCTCCAGGGCCCATATTCTTCGATCAAAAGGCATTTGAGCTGAATTTTAAAATAATTCGTACATCGGTTTTTATTTTAATTATTTTTGAGTTTAAATACTTTAAGGTAAATAAAATAATTCAATCTTTAACTTCTAAGAGTGTTTTTTGAGAACAAATTAGATTTGGGGTACTTTTATGAGGTAAAAATAATAATAATGACTATGAATATAATATAATCATTGTAATTTGTGAAGTTTAGGATCTGGAATAGTATTTTAATTTGTTTGACAACTATAGAAGTCAGATTAAAGATAGCAATAGTACATAATATATAACATTTTTTTCATTGGTTTATTAATATTAAAAATAATTAGTAATATATGATAATATAATAAATATATAACTAATTATTTAAGTAATTACAATTTTGATGAACACTTTTAGTCTTTTAGAATATCATAAAAAGTACAAATTTGTAAATTGGTCAATAAATGAGTATTTAATAAAATAAAAATAAAACAAACAATATATGATAATTAATACTAATTAATCATAATGGAGCTATTACAACAATAAGTAAAACTAATAGAACCACCAAGAAATCAAGGAAACCACTTAGGACTAGCTTAAATCATACCTATCACAGTAATTTGTTTATATATTTTTGGCAATGAAGAAAAAGAATGAACAATACAAAAGAAATAATATAATTCACTGGCAATTAGTATTTCAAATTGTCCATTTCTTAAGTCACTATCCAGTTTGGAATACCAAAATATGATGTACATTATTAAATTAAATAAAGGTAATAAAAATATATTATTTAAATTATAACAAAAAAAAAAAATATATGTACTTATGTGTCTTGGTTAGAACACAAATCGCATACTCGAACAGGGTTAGGCCAACCTCGGTGTGGGACTGGTTTTCGATGGTTGGAACAACTGGAACAAACACCATGGCCACAATCACGACAATGATGTAATATTAAAGTAGATCCAAATTCTGATTTGCATATATAACACTCTAATGCCTCACTATCAGGTACCCAATAAGATGGTCTAGCTGTATCTTTAATAAGATCTAAAAAACAAGATTGATTTAACATACTATAATATTATAATAATAAAAAAAAAAAAATAGATAAAAGTAATTGCTCTAACTTTTTGGATATTCTAGAACAGAAGCAACAGAAGATAATGTTTGAACTACAGCTTCACTAAACTTACGAGCCCCTACTTCGTTTTCATCTCCTCGACTAGATGAATCTGAACAATTACTACTTATGCTTCCTATAAATATTTTAAAATTAAAACTAATAACAACTATAATTTTATAAATCATGACTTAAGAATTAAGACGATAAAGAAAACAAACCAGATCGTTTATAACAAAAGTTGCACACACGAACAGGTGTATTCCATCCTCTTTCTGGAACACACAATGTTCGTTTAGAACATTCATCACAAACTCCTTCTCCACATGCTCGACAATGATGTTTTATTGAAGTTGAAGAAAATTGTAATTTACAGACAATACATTCCTAATACCATATCAATTACTCTAATTATAATTAATTTATATGAGTATAGGAATAATATTAGTTTAAAGTATTATTTATGTGACCTAAACAGTACCTTTATTTCAGCATTTGGTTTCCAGTATTTAGGTGCAAATTGATCAGCAACCCAAGAAGATAACAATCGGGATGGTTCATAACTAACACTAGCAACTGTTTCAGAAAGATAAGTTACTCCATCTAACACTTTTCTAGCAGGATTCATACTTGACGAGGAAGGCAAATCCATCTAAATAAATACATACAAATACAAATACTTTGTTATTTACTATAATACAATAAAATGATACAAAAAACATTTTCAGTAAATATAAAATAGTTTAATTTATTTTGAAAATTTGATAAATCAACAATAAAATTTATAATTGATTAAAATTGTGAAAAAAATGTATGCAATCAAATAAATACATAAACATAAATACATATAATAAAATAATAAATTTGTATTTTTAACATGAAATAATGTATCACCAAGTTTGATCTTTCTATTTATAAAAACCATTAGTAATCAAGCGGAATAGCTATATATTTAATTTTTAAGTATTCAGATGTTAAAATTTAAATTGAGTTAGATGACTATTATTTCTTTGAAAATGAAAAGAGACAATCGTTACATTTTAAGTTGAGTACTTAAAAAATATCTAAATTACTCAAAATTGATTGAATTTCTAGAAAAATTTCTAGAGCATTTAGGTAATTCTAAGTTTTAGTTTATGAATTATATTAGTGTTTAATAGATATAAGATATAGAAAAAAAATTGAATAATGAGGAAAAATAGGGTTTTGATATCTATAGTTTTTTTTATGTATTTTTCCAATAAATAGCCAGGTACTAAATTTAAGTTTAGTGTAGTTGTATACTTGATGAGTACTTGTATTTACAAGTATAAATAAAAATGTAGTAGAGTACTCAAATGCAATACGAAAATATATTCAGTTTATTACTTTCACAACTATACATTTTACATTTGATAAAACTGGAATGTAATTTGTTTAATATTATATAGTATTAAATTAAATATTAAAAATATTGATGATTTATAAATAAACGTGAAATTGACATGTAGTTATTTATATACAAAATACAAAAACTTACACCAGGCCAGATATGTTTTGTTTCTGTATAAACGACAGTTTTTTCTGGATCATTATTTCCATACCAATACTGTTTACTACGATAAATTACCCCACATTGTGGACAATCAATGGTATACCTATATTGTACATTTGAATATAATATAAAATGATATTGAGTTTATTTATTTTATCATACAGTAATTTGATGAATATTTACCCAGATAACGCATATTTAAACCAAGAATTTTGGTTATCATTTGTATATTTTGTAGTAACAACAACAGGTGTTCCATTGTCTGCACACACTTTACATATATAAACAGAATTTTCAAATTGTGACTGATACCTGAAACATATTGTATTTTTTATCATTAGCATTATAATTGATACAAGAAAATCAAAGCTAGACTTATGAATTTTTATTCATTGTAAAAAATTCCAAGTAACTAACACCCATTTCTGTAAGAACAATTTATTTAATAAAACATTCTAAAAACAAACAAAACATTACTTAGCATCATTACTAAAGAAAATTGAAATCATTTAACTAACACTTTATTGACTATCTATAGAATTTCACTATCTATCATTTTGTCCTTCGCTGATTTTCTAACTAAAACTAGTAAGTAACATTTATATAAAATAATATTTATGCCTTATATGTCATTTATTGGTCAATTCAAAATTTATATTACAGCTATTTTATCATAATAATAATAAAAAAAATATTTTTATATGAAAGTATTTTTATATTGTTTTATAATATTTAAGAAGGACCTTTTATTTTTTTTCGTAGTCATAATATAAAGAAATTTTTTAAAGTAGTTTGATATATAAAAATCAAAATCTGGATAAGTAGACTATGAGTTATAACCTATAGGTATTTAAAAGTGGAGTAGTAGACAACATTTTACAGAGTATGCTCGTTTTACTCCACTCACTAAACTAAATTTTAAATACTGCAGTATGTTTCACAAAACTAGCGACTCTGCAGTGTGGTGAAATTTTGGTTTTCCGCGGTTTTTCAAACTTGCACACAATGCATGGCAATTAGGCTATTTTTTTTTTAGTCCCACACGTTAGGAATCCCTTATGAAAATCTGCCACTGGAAGCGCCACTGCGGAGTCGCTAGTTCAGTAAAATATACTGTAGCTTGAAATTTGATTTTTATGTATTAAAATAATTTGAAAAAATATGTTCACATTATTATAATTGCAAAAAGTATAAGTTCACATTTTAATTTCTTTAGTTGACACTCAAACACTCTTTTCTACTTAAAATGTTGTAAAAAAGACTAATCATATTATATATTTTAAAATTAAAAAATGTTTTTATTAAACATTTTAATGTAGGTATGATAAAATAACTGTAATGTAAATGTTGAATACTTAAATCATCTATTATACACTATAAATATTAAAAAAAGATAATTATAACTTTTAAAGCAATGACAACAAAATAATAATCAAAATTGTTTGAAATAAGAATAAAAATATTAAAAAAAAAAAAAAGAAAATTATAGAATGTTTATCCTCTAGTCCCCAGTCCTATTTATTAATTCATCCCTAAAGATACTATGTTATATAGAATAATGAATAGTTAGTGGTCATATACATAACAGAATCTTGAAAACAGTTTGTAGTATTACCTGCATTTAGAATTATTAAAATGGGGAATGTTATCTTTTAAATGTCCAACACTATTTGAACATCGCTGTTCACAAGATTGACATACAATTGGACATGTTAAATGTTGGTCTGGAAAGAGCGGTTCAATTGAAGTTTTAATTACACCAGTAAATTTGTCGTTCAATGCCTAGAAAAGTAATACATTTTAACTGTAGATATAATACGTGTAATATGATATATTATTATACCTTAAGAGTCAAATAAACAATATGAGGAGATCTCTGTGGTCGATTACAGTTTTTTATAATTTCTTCATTAAGTACTTCTCTAATTTGACTAAAATCTGTTGGTGGAATAATAGTTTGAATTCCCACATAGCGAAGAGATGCAAATCCATCAATGTCAAGTTGTAACTCACGAAATCTATCTTGTATTTGTTCTGAGACGTCTTTACCATTATCTTTGAAACAAATACATTTTAATAAAATTAATATTATTATTAAATTGGTAACACTTAAAAGTTATGAATTATAATAAAACTTACAACGTCCTAATGGTTCAGTATTTCTAGTCTCATGAAAAATACATAATGTTGGTCCTTTTACAGAATCAGCACATTTAATTGGATCTATTGATCTATTACAAACAGTAAGTAAGGCCTTTTGAAAATGTTTTATATATGACTTAGATGCTGAACCAAGAAAATTAAACATATCATCTTGTAATCGTTCACCTTTAACTCTGTATATAACTACATCTGATACTGCTAAGACCTAGACCAATTAAATATTTTTTAATAATACTTAATATTATTTAAATACAAATTATGTTTAGATTTTATTTACCTTAAGCAAAAGCCTTGTCCTTTGTTTATTATGAGCAGTTGATCCGGAAAATCCTTCAGTGTCTAAACATACAACATTCAAGGATGGATCAAATGCTGCCCAAATACCTACTGTACATGCTTTTTGTTCAGAAGATGTGCGAAATACTTCTGCACCTCTAAAAAAACATTGGTTCAAAGTGTACGACTTCCCATCACCAGTATTTCCAAATATTGATATTACTTTAACTGGATTAGTACTTTTATATCCATTGAGACGTTTTACAAACGTTTCAACACTAGACACCTATGCAAATATAATGAATAAAATGAAAAAAATATTAAATATTTAAATAGAATTTAATAAAATGAGAAAATAATAGTATGGAATTAAGTAAGATGCAATACAAAAATCTGATAACTAATCAACATTTTCCTTTTTATAATTTGACATACCTTCAGTCTTTCTTTCTCATCGAGGAGTAAGAAGCTATGACAATGACCATCACCTTCCTCATCGCTGTCATTGTAATCGGGAGTAAGTTTCAATGATGTAAAATGTGAAGTGAGAGTTACATCGGGTAGACCAAAATCACTGTGAGCTGAAGAAATTGTACTGACGGGTGTCATAATGGCTGGTAACTTGTGTTGGTTCTTTAAATGGTCTAAACGACCATAACAATTGTCGTCCATTGACAAGACATCTCTAAAATTATAAAGTTATACACAGTAAAAATATCATTTCATTATTAAGCATTACCAAATTACGCAGTATTTTTTACCTATATAAGTTCATGGTTACACAAAACACAGGTAAAAGTGAGTGTAATTATTATATTATAATGTTTACCTTATAAATGCATTTGTAGTTGTGCACTTGCAGTTTATGTTTAACACTAACACTCAGGTAACGCGGTTGATTATGTAAAATGATGATGAGTTATGAAGTTTAAACTGTTTTTAATTATATGAAGAGTTACATTTCAGGCAACAAAGGAACAACAAAAATTAAAATAAACAATGAAATATAAATTCTGCGTAAAAAAAATATTCTTATCACATTATCATGGTCTTGTGTAATCACAAAATGAGAACCAAGGTGAATCTTGAATCATATTATCAAATTATCTTTCGTGATAAAATGTTTTGATTATTTGTAAATAAACAATAATATAACAAGGTGTTAAAATTAAATATTAAAAAGTTCAAAGTAAATAGTAAACAAAAAACTAACCGTTCTTATTGAAAAAGTTTAAACAGTTAGATATTCAAATGACAAATACTTTTATTTTTCCTATTTATTAGGATTACTGATTAGTGTATAATGAGTAATGCTATACAATAATAATGTCTATGAATATAAATGATATATTTATAGGAGAGGTAAGTTTGTAAAATAGTTTTAATCTAGAAATTATATTAAAAATTGTATCATTATTCATTAGTTTCAGTTGTAATTGTTTTTTAATATTTTATAAATCAAATTTATCAATTTTGTTAGGACTAATCTGAATAAGATAATTTTGTCTATTATTGTTTTTTTTTTTTTTTTTATTAATTTTGTATTGGTCTTAAAAGTGTTTTATAAATTTTTTAGGACATTTTACTTGGAGTTCTATTCAAGATTTAAAATATATCAAAAATATAAAAATAACTACTGTATAAAATATGCAAATAATCATATTTGTAATCTAAATCAATATTTGTATCCAATTGGAATAATAAAATGTTTGCATCACATTTTGTTTAAATAATTTATTAAGCAAACAGAAAAAAGGTTTAAATTACCTATAATAGTATGGTTGTTCTAAATAATGTATTCTAGTATACTCATAAAAAATAATTGTATTATTGTTATACTTATTATAAATTATACTTAAATTCTCCTGTTTTTGTTTTTGCCATTTTGACATTACTATTTTACTTTATTTTTGATACTGTTTAACTTTAATTTAATATATAAAATACTTTTGATAGTGAGAAAATAAGATTTAATTTCTAGTAATTTAATATCTAGTATTTTTAAATTTTAATTTTTAGGTTGCATCTGTCCAAAACTATGGGGCATTTATTAGAATACCAGGAACCAAACAACAAGGTCTTGTACATCGCACACAGTTGTCTAGAGTGCCTGTGGATGATGCTACAGATGTTTTATCTAAAGGTGATAAAATATGGGCCAAAGTTATTGGAACAGTAAGTTAATTAATTTATATGGAAATATTTTATTTATATTTAAAATGTTTTTGAATTATAATATAGGATGAAGGAAAGATTTCTCTATCTATGAAACTCGTTGATCAAGGTAGTGGCAGAGATTTAGATCCCAATGGAGTTCAAATGTTGTAAGTTAAAACTTAATTTATTATTAAGCTAAGAAATAATATTTTTACATGGATACTTTTTTAGTCAAGATGAACAAAGAAGAAAGATTCAACCCAATTCGAAGGGTAAAAGAACAATCCAATTAGATGCAGTTTATAACACAAAGTGTGTAAGATGTGGAACAGGTGGACATTTAGCCAAAGATTGTTTTAAAGTACATTTTGTTTATAAACTCATTGAAAATGTTACTATATTTTAGTTAAATAATTACAGGGCACATCTGGAAAAATATATGATCTTTTGCCAGAAGATGATGAGACTGAGGTATTAGCACCTATTCAATCTGAAAAGTCTGAAGTAATGAATAAAGATGATTTATCAACAAATGAAAAAAGCAAAAAAAAGAAAAAGAAGAAAAAGTCTAGTGAACCAAAGAAAAAAAAGAAAAGAAAAAGACATTTATCGACTTCTTCATCAAATGTAAGCTAACAATTTATTCATTCATTAAAATGGAGTTAGATTTTGACATGTGGCTGTTGTAAAACAATTTGAACTAAAAAAAAAGAAAAAAGGATGATCAAGTGGGTAACACTGCTGTACAGTAGGTATCGAGTAGACCTCAGATATAGGGTCTGTCACTTTAATGGATGTGTTAAAAATGAATGCAATGATAGATATCATTGTATACAAAAAACGATTCTAAACAGAGATGATTTTTGTCAACATAGGATATATTTTCCAATGGGTAGTAAAAAAGGCCGCTTTTATTTTAATGACCTGAATACCACAATACTCCATGTACAGAAAATACAAATATATTATATATATTCTCCGTTCGACCATTGTCTGTTCTGCGAAGGATATTCTAGCATACTAACATAATAGAGCTAGCCTTACTGACGGGTTGAATCCCTAGAGTTAATTATTATATAAATTTATTATTTTATATTGGGTTTATTTAACCTAACCTAACCCAACTCACGGATTTTTTTTTCACAAATAATCTATACAATATAATATATATAGAAGATATTTATTGTTTGCAATGTTGTATTTCTTTTGTAATGTTGTTCTTCAACTATTTGTACATTCAACATTGGGCTTCGGCCCATTTTATTCAATTATTATTATTATCACTATTAATATCATAATTAAAATTATTGACATAGATTTCCGACTTAAAATTGATTGTAACGGTTATAAATCCGCATCTGTAAATAATACTATATAATGTTCGTATTACATTTTCTGATTTTTTTTTTATGTGTAAAAATTGAAAAATGCACCTTACACGCATAAATTGGATCGATTTCATGTTTCAAAAATTAGTTGTTTGCTATGTCAGATTATGTTCCTGTAATTACATTTAAGATCAAATGTCGATGACGGTTTTATTTTTTACGGATTACCATATTATCTATGTAGTCAGCACGAGTCACGACTACTCTCTAAGATTTTCTTGCAGCTATTTTCATAAATCATAATATATGGGATGCATAATCTTTTCCGTTTTGTACGACAATCTATTGTTTTTACTTTGATTTTGGATAGTTATTTGCTATTTTTGATTTGTTAACTTGTTTTTAGGTACTTGATTTTTGTTTGCTAGATTTATAATAATTTTTTTTTAAAAAAATTGATATTTTACACGATGTCACGAATCGCGATGACACGAACTGCACAGTAGTAGGTACAGTACATATTGGTATTATATTTATTATGGCGAGTTGTATCTTCTATCATATATATAACATTTGTTAACTTCAGTTAACAAATAGGTTGAACGTAATAATATAATATACTATACGTAAAATAAGTTTAAATTCTCAAGTAAAAAATAAAATATAAAACACCCATTTTTTGATAATTTTTTTTTATTTTATTAGTCAGAATTGACTGAAAAATCTGACTTAACTCCTTTTAACCATCACAGACACCAAATAACTGATAACTAGAAATTCTATTTATTGATCTTTTTAAAAATAAATAATTTTATTCTAGAGTTCCAGTTCTGAGGAGAGTTCAAAAAGAAAATCGAAGAAACACAAAAAAAAGAAGAAGAATTAACAAAATACTTTTTATTGGACATATTTCAATATAACTCACTGACTTATATATCTAGTTCATTTTATTTTAAAATGTTAATATTTAATCCATTTATTATTAGTGTATAACCCAAGACTAAGAAATAAATACTAGAAATATATGCCATGGTCTTGTGCCGTACACTTAAAAAATCGTGTGTAGAGCACAATTAAAGAAATGTTTAATTAATTGTATAATAAATTGTGCTCTGTAGAGTTACCTGTATTGACGTGAATACGTGATGGTTATTACTCTTTCTGTGTAGGTAGTTGAAATTGCGTAGGTACACCACAACCATACGGCCGGTAATCGGTACACCCTAGTAGTACACAACATAATAAGCCGATATTATTAGAAATATCGATCAGTCATTTAGCTGCGTAAACTTTTTTTTTCAATACGTATACAATTTGTTCACCAATATATAGGTGGGTGCTAGATCATAATTAAAGGTGTTTATATGTATTCAATTTTTTATTTGACACACTTTACTGCACTCTCAATATGCAGCTTAGAAGTTAATTCGTCATTTATACAGAAAATTTTATAATTCAGCAAAAATACCCTTTTTATGCGATTTGACATAATATCAAAATCATTATTATTCTATTATACAACTTAGAGTAAGAATATAATCTAGGGTATCTGGATATTACGTAAACTTCTTTATTAATATTTTAATTTAAAAGTGAGTTCTAATTCTTTTAGAGTTATAATATTTTATATGAATAAAAGAATATAACTTACTTTAAAATGAAAATATCAATAAAATTGTATGCGATGCCCTAGATAATAATCTTACTTTTACGTTTGTTCATTGGCGCAAATCCTTATTAAATCCTGGGGTTGCTATTAATAATTATAGTAGATAGGTACTAGGTACAGTAGAACCTCATTAATCCGGACTATTTGGGGCTCTAGGTTGTCCAAATTGATGAAAGTTCGTATTAAACAAAATAACCAAAAATCGTAAATTATAAATTAAAAAAAAATGTATTGGATATTTTATTATTCAAGTTTCAAACTGAATATAAATACATATATTGTATATTATATGTATGTCTTACAATATTTTACCTAAAAATGATTTATTTGGATATTTGTAGAACTCGTTTTCTTGTTTATTTTAATCTACGATATAAACTAGCGTTTATATAAACGGCTGTCCAGATTAAGCAAACTCCGGATTAATGAGGTTCTACTGTATAATGGAATACAGTGGAAAATAATTGGGGATGCTAAGGGTGCTTAGCACCCCTGAGATTGCACCAATGCGTTTATTAATTGGTAAATTTAGTCTAATATTAAAGCTAACAGCATAAAATGAAGTATTCTCTTGAACTCAAATTTGTTATGATGAACGAAGTCGCGGAGATGACAACGCTTAAACGCGTACAACATAATATTTTAAAGCCACGGTTTCACTGCTATGTCGTTACTCGTTTGTCGTGTTATTTGTATTCTAAAAATACAAATTCTGATTGGCTGTTGTACTCACGGTGTCATTCACTTATTATAATATATCACGTGTAAATTGAGCAAAGGGTTGAAATCAATTTCTTTAAAATCTTTTTGACTAGGCACGACAGACAACGCAGCTTATAAGTTCGGCTAAAGTACTTGAGTGCTATTACGGAATACCACGGTGTTTGGTACCAAACAATAAATATTCTTACTAAACTACCGAACTCGGGCAGTATAGGGTTAAATTATTTAGGGTGAATGGTTAACATTATAGGCGTGCGCAGAACTTAGTGGAAAAATAAAAATTGTTAGTGAAAACTAATTATTTGTAGCCCGTAGGTGTCGCTATAATTATAGTAAAGATACTCTGCAGTTTGCAACACCCGTGCGCACGCCTATGGGGTGAATACATGAACATACGAGTATTGTATTGAAGTGATGCACCTTTCCTCATTCCAAAACCTCTCGTTATTTCGACTAACCTCGAATTGATAACGAGTTTGATAAAGATGAATATTAATTTTAAAATGGCGAGGGGGGATTGTAGAGTACTTGTGAGTAAGTCTCGTGCCCTATAGTAGATAGCTTTGGATAATAGGTGATTGCTTCGTGCCAGACTAAAAAAAAAAATCATTGTCCGCTATTAAAAAAAAAATATATAGAAAATCCAAGTATGTAGGTAGTACATGATACATAAGGTTATATATTATTATTATCATTATCGTACATATTATTGTATTTTTATTTATTTATTTTATGAACAAAATGTAACCCTTAAACTAGCGTAAACCGTAAGGTATCATTTTGTATAAATATGATGTTTAACAGAGAACAAATATTTAAATCAGCTTATGTCGGCTTTGGCTAGAATTTGTAGAGTAAATTATATTATTGTTATTTGAAATTTGAATCACGGACTTTATTTAAACTATTTTTAGAAAACATTAAGCCTTTATACTCAATATAAGTAATTATGTTTTCAATATCTGATTTTCACTCGTATTGAGTAATGAGTTTAGATAGATACCGATGTATATTGATGATGCATTCAACTGTTGAATAGTTCAATAATTCAATCGACAAACAGATTAATATAATTAAATTTTCCTTTTAATGTCACGCTGTGAACAAAATAATATTGTTGAATACATTCATTGTACCAATAAAAAAATCTATAATCCTACAAATAAATCATTATAATTATTATAATAATTGAAATTAGACATGGCATTATTACTTATTAGTTATTACATTTGTAATTTTGACGACACTATTGACAAGTATTGGCAGTAATCATTGTCATATTGGGAACGGCAAAAATATTTTATGTCTTATTCCTACTCTTATGTGATTAGTAATGTAACGCGGTCGGGTTGACCTCGTTAGGTAAAACTATCAAGGAAAGGTGGTTGAACTTTTAGTTACCTATCTACAACAGGTAAAAGATTTATAATCAGTGAAGAATGGTTTACTAGCTGGATTAGTTCAAAAAAACTTTATTTTTACTTTATTGATTACCCATTTGAAAAATACTTTGTAAGTAATAGGATGAAAAACGTGAAAAGGTATACTTATAATTTATAAGTAATAATAGGTACATAGATACATAAAAAAACTGTTTATTACATAAGGTAATACACTTAGGTATTTTAAGTACCAGTAACAATAAAAATATAATAGAAAACAAACACAACCGTAAACCAGCAGTGATAACTAATGAGCCTACAACACAACAATTATTTGTAAATTATTACATATTTATAGTGTAATATATACATAATAATAATATAATGTACTAATGTACTATAATATGGATGTCTTAAACATAATATAATATGATTAAAATAAAAAAATAATAATACAACAGGACAAGACCAATTAATATTACGGTCGACTTTTTATAACATCTAATCTAACTAATATTGTAGTATGATACCTACATGATCATATTATGCTTAAATTAATAATAAAAGTGTAAAAATAACATTCTCATTATAAACAATTACAATTTAAATGCGTTAAGATTATGATACAAAGTATAACATTAAACGTGAATGGTTTATTTAACATTGACAAACGTCAGTTATGTTATGAGTTTATGACTTATTGCAATAAATGTATTATATCTTTGTGCATAGGTACTCACATTTATAGTTGATAGAAAATTCAGAGTTGGCACTCAAATATAATACCTTTATAATATTTTTAAAAAATGTTCATAATCAATTATTACATCGAATCTTTTAGATGTCATTTTAATAATAGAATAACTGTAATTTTAACACAAATTATAAAATATTGAAATGAAACGCATATCAACCTAGGTTTTTAGCGGTTTCTTGTCTTCTGTTCACTACCTAGGTATCTTTTTTCGCCAATCGTAGTTTTTTTTTCCATGAAAATTTGAAAAACATTTTAAATATTTTTGTATATTTATATGTTATGAGTTATGACCATTTAATAATTACTTAGTGGTGAATTGGTGTCAGTTTCTAATGAGTGAATATAGTTTAAATTATTTAAATTAATGTTGAGTGAAATTAAACAATAAAATAAAATAATGTACTTTTTTTTCAATTACTCGTAAATAAATGTTTAAGGTTAAAATCTATGTTGGCTTGTATATAGTTTTTCAGTGATGATATTATACATTATTGTTAGATCATTTTCTTCGTCTCACATACATAGAATATGAGATTCAGACTTCAGAGCATAGGATTAACAGGTATTTTATTTTCAATAAAAATTAACTTCATAGCGAATCATGACTTCCTCCGGAATAGTTCTCGGGTTTCCATTCACTTAAATATGACTTGATTGAATTACTTAATATTATTATAGTAATATAGTTTATATTATATGCCGTAGATAGTTTATATGTCAAAATGGGTGTCCTCTCATTGCAATGTCAAACATATATACATATATATATATATATATTAAAGTTTTACTTGTCGTTGATTTGTTGTTTTTCAAATTTTTAAAATTAATTAAACGAAAGCGTTTGTGAAATTTGTGTATCATGAACCCTTATATGGCCCTATATATTTTTTTATGGTGGAAAATGATGTACCTACTAAAGTTATATCTTAGAATAGATACCTATTATGCTTTTATACTTTTATGGTATTGATTAGAAGAATCGCCGAAAATATGTGAAAACTTTAAACTGCGTTAAATAAAAAGGAGTTTTATTATTAAATTGATGTTAACAATGTTTTAAAAATTTACAAGGAGCAATTATTTTTAAAAATGTTGTAAAAAATAAACTAATGTATGGTAGATACATCTAAAGTTTTAAAATAACTTGTTTATGTCTTATTAGAGGTACTTCCCTGTAATATCCCTGCAATGGTTTATTAAACGATCTAATCAAAGCGGTGTCGATGAGATATTTTAAAGACATTAAAATGAGAAGTAATTATGAATGATCGGCACTCGATTAAGCGTAAACATATAATTTATATATTATTTACAACTATGATAACTATATAATTTCGACTGTTAAACGCACACACATGCAGTAGTAGGTATTAAGTGCAATTTTAGTTTTATTCTATTACACTGTAATTCGTTTTCGTAAAAGAAGTTTTTTTTTTTAATTAACTTTAAACTGTAATATATATTTTGAAATTTTTTCAATTTTTAATTTTACATTCTTATAATATAACTGGGGTTCATGATAAACGAGTGATTAATGAGTGCACAATACATCGAAATGTGTGCGTTTAACCATCGATGTTCTATTGTTACGGGTATAATATGTACGATGGCATAGGCTGCGAGCTCATTTATATTAATATTATATACTACACGCAAACTTACACGTTAATACATTACTTATTCATTCTTCGTCGTCGTAAAAGCTGTTTACGGCGGCGGCTGGACCTCGATAGTTGGGTTCGAAGTACTTCCTCAGGTACTCGGGCCGTTCGCCGGAAGAAGTTTTGGCCGCGGCGCCCGGCAGACGACCGTGTTCTTTGGCGGCCGGAAACGGGTATTCGTCTTGCAGACGGCCGCGATGATGTGGGTCGGCGGCGGCGGCGTCGTCGTCGTCGTCGTGGTCGCCGGCGCTCTTGGCGGGCCACTCGAATTGGGTTTCGTGGGACGTGGCCGGAAACTGCAGGGGCGCGGGATAGTATTCTTCCGGTGACGCGCTGCCGTAGTCGCCATGGGCGGTGGGCAGTCCGGCGGCGAACAGCGGCGGCAACGCGGAACCGTGTTCGAAGCCGGCCGGTTCCGGATGCGCCGCCGGCGACTCGAAGTGATGATCGCCGTGGCCGGCCGGCACCACCACCTGCAGCGGTGGTTCGTAGTGATCGTAACCCGAGGCGGGCGGCGGTGGGTGCGGGAAGTGATTGGCCGGCACCAGCGGCGCCTCGTAGTGATTGTAAACGGACGGCGGCAGTTGCGACTGCTGTGGGTGATGGTACTGATGATGGTGATTGTCGTAACCGTGCACCGGCGGTTGCTGTTGCTGAGGGTGAAGGTACTGATGGTGATTGTCGTCGTAACCGTGCACCGGCTGTTCGAAGTGGCCGCCGTCGTAAGCGGGCGGCGGTTCGTAGTGATTCGAGTAGGCGGGCGGCTCGTACTGATGACCGTCGTGGACGGTCGGCAACGACGGCTGATGCGCATTATTGTGATAGTAATCGTGATCACCGCCGTGGTAATTGGGCGCGTAGCCGCCGTCGCCGTCGTGGTGACCGTTGGCCGTGTTGAGGTGATGGGTCACCGTGTTCGGGTGATGTGAACTACCGAACTTCCTGACGGTCGCCTGGAATCCGTTTTTCGCGTCGGCCGTGTACTCGACCAACCTGATCGAACCGTCCGGTTCCACCAGGCTGTAGTAGCCGCGCACCGTGTCCCCGTCCCGTTCTTCGTACTGTTTCTTTATGTCGCCGGTTTGCGGGTCGTGAACGCCGTACTCGAAGCGGTAAGCAGGATACGACTGCCGTGTCGCGAACCATGCAAAAACCATAAACTTGATTATTTACATATTTTTAACAGTGATACATTATTATTGTTATTATTATTATTATTATTATTACTGTTAAGTTATTATTGTCAAGACGGCAAGTCCGTCATCGCCAAGCTTTTAAGTATCGACGACCCCAAATCGAAACTTATCGTTCTGAGAAAAATTTCCTCAACGCCTGAAGCGTATTAATATACATTTCAGTATAGTCTTTGGTGGTCGAGGGGAGAGAGTGACATTAAAATTCAATAATATAATCTATATGATATAGGTCAAGATTATAATGTTATATAAGGCGGGTCCATTTTCTTTCAAAAACGAGATACCGTTTTTCTCGAACGTCCGTTTTCCTCCAGAAAAATTTTGGATTCCATTTTTTTCCAAATATTATATTAAGCCGACGACAGTGTTTTATACCGTACTATAATGTGAGAAAGTAATAATAGTTAGAAGTTAAGTTACGTACGAGACGTGTACATCGTACATAAGTCATAATATTAATTGTGTGTCAGTAATTGGTTCATGTGTGTGAAACAAACATATGAGTGTTCGAAATCTTCGAAATCTTCGGTATATCGCTGTATATTTTAGTAGCAAACTGTACGCCGACTAGTGACTATTGTGTTGGATGTGTTTTATGGTTATTGTATTTCTCTCATGTTTTTTTGATTTTTAATACGTCTAAAAAAGAGATATTTATGGAAATTCTTAAATAATAATTCGCGAAAATTACAAATATTTTTTAACGTATAAGCCAAATCAGAAAATGGATTATTACGTTGGCGATGTTGTTCAACTATACATTGCCAAGCAATAATACGTATTTACACAAATAACACTGAACAAATAGTTGCTGATGAACTATACACAATTATTTATTTTATTTGTGTGAAATATTATTTTTATTCTTAATTTTTTATTGGAAGAAATGGACAGTGAAGAAAAAGGGTATCTCATTTTTGGAGGAAAATTGCTACGGCCGTCATATACCTCATATACCTGCACTTATTGCATACTGTGATTGTGTTCTTGTTTCTCAACGTGTAGGTACGCGTACTTTTACAGATAATTACAACTGTATAATTTGAGGTATACCAGCCGTTAGAATGAGACTCATTAACAAGTCATAGTCGCACACAACACTAAATTGAGTCTAGTATTGTCGGTGGGCACATCTATAAGAAAATTGGTCTGGACGTTTTCGGCGCCGCGCCATTGAAATGTCATAGAATTTAATATTTTAATAGGCACTATACAAAATGAAGGCATTATATTATGACGTATAATAATTAATCATACACTATAATATTGCGTGTACGCAGAGCGACAGGGTGAACCATTTTTAAATTCGTTATTCTATTAGTCAATTTTTTTTATATTAAATTTCACGGTTATTGAAATAAATAACTGCACAGTTGAAAATGATATGTTGCAATACGTTTTTGTCAATAAATTTTATATTTTAGAATATATAGTGGTTAAACTGTCACATTGTAGTTGTTAGTAAATTGTATTTTAAATTCCAAGTGCTTTAATGCTTTGCCCAAACCAATAACACTGTATACTAATATAATATAGTAAATACGGTCGTTTCTCTAAGCTGAGTTTAAGACATAAAAAATAACCATATATAGACGACACCTGTGAAAGCCACAACAATAATAACAATAATATAGGTATAATATTATATACTATGGCCAAACATTAGTCTAGTTTAGCTCTACCAAAACTCCATAGGACCTAAACCTTAGAGTATTTTTAATTCAATCAATCAAACTATAAACCATATAAAAATAAAAATATTTATATAATTATATGGGATGAGTAAAATCATCAGCGTATCATTCGTATCCTCGAGACCTGAGCGCGTTTCTAATATAATATATAGGAAATATAATTTAATTTTCATTAAAAAATTATAAGATTTAGTCAACAGATTGCCTACTATTTATTTACCTTGTTTGATATGTATTTATAGCAGACACCAGTTATCAGTACCTACCTATATTGTGTATATTACTTATTATTATCTAGAAAAAGCCATATTTTTTTTTTTAGTTAAAACTATTAAAATGTGTTTATTTAGGTATAATGCTTGTATAATATTTTTACATACATTTTTTTCTTTTAAAATATCATTTATGCACGGTACTGGACGGTAGCACAATATTATAATTAATTTGACGGGATAAAATAAAAATATTGACCAATCGTGAATATGATAATTTCACAGCTGAGGCCGTAACATATAGTATAATTTATAATATACAGTTTTATACACTATATGCTAAGTAAATATTCAGATTGTACGAGCACAGAGACACTTTAAATAGTTTGCCTAGCCTAATATAATATGTTGTCTTAATCCGTCACTGACTATTGACTATCGTACAATATTCATGTGCCGTATACGTGTGTAACCACCAGCTAATAATAATTATTATACGAAATGCGGACGATGACGGTGTGACTGGCAAATCGCGTCAAGTGGAACGCGCGCAAGCCGCAAATAATTCAATTATACCTATATAATATCATTATAATATTACTATTATTAACAATAATATAGGTACCGGCTCGTGCGAGTGTACCTATAAAAAAAATATTATATTACATGGGTGTATTGTGTTCATACATCTATATCATTATATTATGATACATTGTGTTCTGTCTCCGCGGGGACGTCGTTTTGTTGTACGACGTTTCGAATGTACAAAGTATATAATATTATTATTGTACTTATAATATTTGTATGCTTATATTCTGTCGGGAATTTCGAAAATTGCAGTTTTACTTTGATATATATATATATGTCACCTCCGCTAATCCAAGTATAGGTAAAGGTACTTGGTGTTGGATAACAGCGTACTATAATATATATCATATAATACTATATGACACTATTTTTTTTTTTTTTACCAGCATAAGTTTTTTAATCTCAATATTGACTGAGTCAATACCAAAAAAAAAACCTCGATTTATTTTTACATAATATTGTATTAGCTAGTCGTAATATATTGTGGGTCAAGACTCAAGAGTATAATATATGTGCGGTAATATTATTTTATCGGCATATAACGATTAATATTACTATGTTATTATTTTAGTCAAACGGATGTCTACTTTTTTATGTACACGCGAAACACATGTCCATTTGAATTACTGTATTATGTTATTACATGGCGTGACGACGGATTATATATTATATTATACTATGTATCATATAATTTTATATAGTACGTTCAGCCGTTCAGGGTTTTAAATGTATTGTAATAATAATTATTATCCGTTCAAAATGGTTTTTAATAAACGACGCCATCCGGTAAAATACACGTTCTTAGTGAACAAAAGATATTACCTATATATTATTATAAAATTATATAGGCACCGGCAACCGTATACATTGTTGTACCTATATACCTGCCCACCTATACCTACATATTAGTATATTACTTACTATTATACTAGGCAACTAGGCTTATGTTTTACTTTTACGACACAATATGTGAGTCTTAGTTTGCCTACTTTGTTGAACATTGTTTTGTTTGATATTAATTTATACGTAAATATTATTTTAGTGTACAGTGATAAAATGCACCTAAATGTTTAACTTGACGATTATGTTTTCGATACGCGTAAATTAGCAGTCTTTACAAAATGTTGAAACCACATCAATTTCACGCTCTTTCACGCAAGTTCGGTACATAAAAAATAATTTGCATATTTTTTTCCAAAGATTTTATTCATATTTAATTTTTGAGCGATCGAGATATTTTTCTATGCGTGCCTATAGGTACATGATTGTGAAATCAAATCATTATATTGTCACAACGCCAATCACAATTAACTATTCTACCTATATATATATGGATAAATATGTACTCTACATTGCAAATAATACAACTACATACTATGATGAAAAAATAATAGTATTTAATAATTACCTATTAAATCAATGCTAAAATCATTTTTAAATTGAATTTCTGAGAAACGGTTTTTATGAATATAATATTAGGTATATTTTTGTAGAAAATCATAGATATGCAAGATAGCAGTCCGAACTGAGAACTCTTAATGTCAAACATAATAATGGGGGAAGAACAATAAGACAAGTTCAGGAGAGATTATTAGAAGATATACACGTAATTCGTAAGTGAAATGGTTATTTTAAGTAGGTAGCACCAATTATCTTTGTGGATGTCTATAACGATAATTTTGCAGGTACCTATAAATAAATTAGTTGACAGCTAGTAAGATAGCCAAAGTAGGTATAAGTATTTGAAATATAGCCATCGTTGATCGTTAAAAATAGAAAATATCAAAGAATGATTAATTATTATTCAATGCAATAGATAGATACCTAATCGTAATATTGAATATTCTAATAATATAAATTTCAAATATACAAATATTTAGGTATTAATTTATACATATTTTTTTTTTTAGTTTTTAGAAATATGATAGTACCTATAACAATTAACAATATTTTATAAAATTAAATACTTCAATTTAGAATCAGATTTAATTATATTTATTGACATTAATTTTTAATGATGAATTGTTTTTGTAATCATGAACATGACGTTTTATAAACAAATAAATACAGTATTATGTAACTCATAAGTCGTATATATTATTCTTAGCTAGGTACTCTAGATTTTTTCTAAAAATTCACATAAAGCAATTATTTTTTTTATGTATTAATAATACGTTATTCATAAATTGTATTTGAATATACAGAGTACTAACGTGTTTTACCGTTTTATCATAATTGTATTGGGAAAATACGGTGCCTCCTAAATTATATAATATGTGTATAATAATATATTTATTATAATTTTTATATTTTTATATTATGTATTATGTATTGTTTATTTTTATTTTGTTTAAACTTACATAATGATCATGATTGTATTCTGGTGCATAATAATCTCTTTTTGACACCTTCTTATCACTTGCATCGGCTTGTTCAGTAGTTTTAACGTTTTCCGCTAAACATATTTGTATGAATAGCCCAAAAACAAACAATGCCGTCTGAAATAAATAATAACTAAATTAATATACATTTTTTTCTTTGATTTTTTTTCAACGAAATACGTGCTATACACACCGCATTGCAAAATAATTGTGATAGAATTGATAATTTAATCAATAAGTAACATGTATTTTGCAACTAATAAAATGTAAAATAATCAGTTTTAAAATGTTTTTATTTACGTTTCTCCATCTATAAAAATAATTGAATTAATCCATAACATTTATATGTCCATGGAAAAAAAATATTAATATAATAATAATGAAATTAATAATTCACCTATGCAGCTTTATAAGGTCAACGATGGTCAATTATAGATTAATAACAGTTCCGCTAAGTTAGATTCAAAATTCAAATCGTCTGTGGCTATTATAAAAACCATATCTGATTTTATAACTCTTGTTATTGTCAATAACCTTGTATTTAAATAATTTTTTGAAATTGAATGTCCCTAAATATTTTAATTTTGCATTAAGTTTAGAAATTACAGTCATGTAAATTGTAATGCTCATATGGGTAGGTATATAGATTATTTACAGTGTATCGAACATAAAGTAATTGAACATAACACGTAGGTATCAGTATGCATTAAATTTTTTTTAAAATAGAAGTATAATCACTTGTTTCGTTCTTTTTTCAAGTATTAAAACAATGTGTGTTAGATTTAAAATAAGATTAGATATATATATGACAATGATTTAAAAAACAAAATATCTATTTGTAATTTTTCAGATTAAACAATGTAATTTTACTAATCAATTCTAGACCTTACGCTTCTGGGTAAGATAGTTCTTTCAAATAGTTAATTTTTGATTATGTCAATAGCTTATCTATAAATGTATAAAGAGAACTAGCGACAATCATCGAAAGTCAGAACGTGTGGTATCTAGTATTCTAGTAGCTTTACGTGTT
Source organism: Aphis gossypii (assembly GCF_020184175.1). Classification (NCBI taxonomy): domain Eukaryota; kingdom Metazoa; phylum Arthropoda; class Insecta; order Hemiptera; family Aphididae; genus Aphis; species Aphis gossypii. The sequence continues at coordinate 15,841,644 of NC_065530.1, forward strand.
TTAATCGAGCTTTTTCATTTCAATTTTTTTTCTTTTTTTAAGGCAATGATTTATTTATTTTCTGAAGTATGATAACGCTAACATAACACTTAAATACTAGTGTCGAACACTAGATTTATGTAATTCACCATGAAGTATCCATTCTGACTTTTAATAGTTATCCTTTTACGATACAATTATGATAGTTATTACTAACAGAAAAATACTTTAGTAACAATAATAACCATTGGCGCCTTTATATTCTATGATATTTTCCCCCCAGTTTATAATTCAATTTGGGACAATAATACCTGTATTGATTATTTGCATCCCAAAGAATAATATTTTATGACAACAGATAACAATTGATAATTTAATAGGTAGTATATATTATTATTATTTTATAATATTATCATATTATTGGTACCTATACACTTACTGCACACTATTTCTTAACTTTTTTGTCTAATTTAATCTTTAAAGATTAAAAACGTATTTTGATGTCCATATTAAATCTGATGAATTTGAATAGTTATTATCAGTGTTGATTTTTTATTTTTATTTATAGTATTTATTTATTACTGTAATTTGATTTACATTATTTACATATTTACATTTCAATAGTGTGGTTGTATAAATTCAAATAATGATTTTGAAAGTATATTTCTATATTATTATATTTATTTAAATACATTAAAAATATTTTTGGTAAATATTCAAATCGATTTTATTTTCATTTTAAAGTATTTAAAGTACCTATATAATAAGTTAGTAATAATATAATTAACAATCTTATTAAGCAACAGATTTGTATTAAAGTGTTTCACAAACACTGTATCGAATTAATATATTATCAACAAGTGTGGACCTAAATAATTTATAGGAATGTATGGAAGGTTATTTAATGTGCAATATACAATATAATTGCAAACATGGAAATGTTTAGTTACAGTTACCCTTAAAATTGATTTGTTATCAACAAAATAAAATTAATTTTTTCATCGTATATATACCATATCAAAAATGTTCAATTAAATATTACAATTAGCATTTTACCGTTTTTTTATTAGTTAAGCATCTATATTTTATATTATTATCAAATTATCTAATTATTACAATATATACAATCTTCTACTATGTTTGTGTTATACTGTTATATAAATTTGTTATCAGATAATGAATTTTAAATAAATAATAAGAATCTGCTATATTTTTTTCAAAGATCTTATGTAGTACCTATTCATTTGATTTAAAATTAAAAAAAAATCTTATTAGTATGAAGATAACTTAACTGTTATTTTATATTTGTATATTAATCTACGATAGAAAAATAGTCCAGTTGTAAAATGAATAATTATAGTTATAGCAATAACTCAAGAACTATAAAACAAAATTGGGTGTTTATTTATTTATCTATGTAGCTTCTAATTAAAAATAACACTTATTTATATTCGAATTTATTACATATCATCCATGTAAAAATTGTATGATAATTGAGTTATTCAGATCCTCTTTATTAATATTAAATTAAATTTTTCAATATTACAAACATAAAACATTACAAAAACAAATATTTTCTATATTAGAATATAATATACTGCTAAGTATTATCATAGAGTAATTAAACTATGTTATTAAAATCTTAAAATAAGTACCTACCGATAATAAATAATAATATTTGATGAAAAAAGTTTTTATATTTTATTAAATGCTTAATTTAAATATTTAAATATTATAATTTACACAACAATGAGTATATAATATTTATATACTCGTATTATATTATATGCATTATGCATATATGCAATTTTTTTGTATTGTTTTTAATTTATAATATAAAACTAAATATACATAGAAAATTTTACAAACCTTTGGGTCTTTCATATCGTTTAAGTCTCCGGAATGTATTTTGAAAAAAAAACAGTAAAAAATAATTTTAAAACCTTATAACATTTTATGGAAAGAAAATAATTTGTTATCGTACGTTTTAACTGATATAGATCTACACAAATCAAAAACACGTGTAAAAAATATAAATTAAAATAATACAATAAATTATTCAAACTAAACGTCCAATCACTTCCATGCGACTATTGATTACATTATTTCCCGCCGACACTAATATATAGTTCTCCTTCTTAGCTTGTTTTCACGTCCTTGCTCCTACCAAATATTGGAACCCAAATAATAATAACATGAAAGAACAAGAAACGATGCAGAAACGATGACCCCCTATGATGGAGCTCTCAATTTTTAAATGGTTTATCTATCGGTTGAATGCTCTTTGGACAGATCAGGGCAATGTGTTGAGACAATGATGCCTGATGTGGATGATAAATTTCGTATCGATACGTGTAACATTTCAGCTAATCAACAACTTATTCTCCATAAGGTGTTTCAGTTCTATATCCAAATATTATGTAGGCCGCTATAAAACGTTGTAAAAATATATTAAATGCGATTGCTTAAGGCTTTTAAAACTAATAGGTTGATTCATTTTCTCAATAGCGCAAACTGTAGAAACAGAACTAGTAATATGATCGTTATTCGTAAACTATTATTAAATGTATGGAAGTTTCATTTTATGAATTCTTTAATACTATATAATATATATTATGGTATACGGCTAAAAATAAGAGACAATGTTAACAAAAATAAATGTATGAGTAGTTACTTTTAATTAATTGTATCGATTAATTTGTCAATAATTTCGTGCTTTGGGTATAAAGTGAATAATCCTTAAAGTAATACGCTATAAGTGTAACCTGTTTAATAAAAACCGTATTAATATTCATAGAAATATTGCACAAAAGAAATCGAAAATTAATTATATAAATTAATAAGACAAAAAGTATACAGTGTTACTGTAAAAAAATATAGTTTGTTCATGATAAAAAAAATAAAAATAATTGTTAGAGTTGTTATAAGTTTAGCCTTTTAGTATGATAATAATAGTTATTTTTTAATTTGCAATATTGGATTTATTTATAACTCATAACTTATATTTAATGAAAACAATAAATTAATTTCTTTGGTAGATTTTTCAATTAATACTTCAAATATACATAACTTAGATGGTGTAGATTATTATAATTTGTTTTACTACTTTTCGTAGGTAATAGCGTGTGAAACGGATTTTAATTTAACTTTTTTTGTAGAATATTATCTAGTACCTATTTGAGAATTCGAAAATCTTACATACGAACTAAAATATTTTCAAATTTAGTCATTTGTAGACATTCTATTATTATTTTTTATGTTAAGATAATATTTATGGTAGACTTTAAAAACATTTTCACCGATGCTATGTATAAATTCCCTGTTAAAGTCAGTACCCTGCAGATTTCTAATGTCCTTGTATGTCTTTCAATGACATAACAATTATGACGTCAAGGCAATATTGCTTTCCGGATCAACGAATCTGAAGGTCGATTGAATGGCCGAGTAAGTATTACTTATCAAAAAATAAATAAATATACGTACTTATTGCGAAAACTTAGCCCGCTTTCTCGGGATCATAATGTCATCTATTTAACCTCAGACACGAACCATCGTGAAAATATACAAACCCAATAATCACTTTTAATTGTTACCTGTTATTTTGGAACATAATTAGATAGATATCTAATATAAAATCAATAGTTAAGAAAAAAAAGTTTATAACTCACTTAATTTTTTTTTAATTGTAACTTGTTAGCACTATTGCCATTAAAAATCTGAATATTAATATTATGAATACCACGTTTTTTATTTAATATTTAGAGTCGTTAAGTATTGTTTATGAATTATGATGTGATATGAGTCTTCTAGATACATTTTATAGGTACCTATGAATTATACATTTACTATATTATGAAACAATATTATTTTTATTAAGTTTTTCAGTACAGTGAAGTATGATAAACATATTTAGGTATTTTCTATGATGAAACACTCGATAAACAAATTTTTTTGTTACAGTGTGATTTACCAGTAATGTTCGCCCTATATTTTTCATTTGATAAATATGAATTACACTAAAACCATACTCTCAAATTCATGAGATTTTTTTCTTAACATAAGAAGTGCCAAGTAACGATAAAAAAATTCGATTCCCTTAGTGTACTCAATAGTGTACTCAATTCAAAATATATTCGAGTAGTTTTTCAACTATTAAAAATGATGGTCTTTGAAAATAGTTGTATAAAAATATAAAATAAAATAGATATTATAATATATCGGTTGTTATATAATTGTTTTAGGATCATTTTTATAAATTATGCTTAGTACATAAAGTTAAATAACTAAAAAATGACATATTCGAATTTTTATATTGATACGTCCACATATTTTCAGAAAAAAATATCAGTTAAAGAATTGACTGTAATAAATAAGATTGTTATTTGAAAAACAAAATTTAGTCTTCATAGAATACATTTTAAGTAGTAGAAAAAATCTTAAGAATTGAAATTATGATCTTTAAAGTATTTTTACAAAATTCCAAAAATCAAATTTTGAATAATTGCTTATGCTTGATGAACCGCTCTATGTATTACTTAACATTACTAGTCATAATATTTATCAACATCTGTCATTATTTTTGAAGTGTAAGTTGTTATAATAAAATTTAAGTAAACACAATTGTAAATAATATGTTTTTCAAATATTTTACAAAATTTAAAATACAAACAAATAAAAATAAAGTGTCAAACTAATTTAAAAAAATTGCATTTCTATGAAAAAATAATTTTTTAATCGCTATTAAAGTTAGCCTACTTAATATTTAGGTCATACTCTATAATGAACATGAATTATGAATTCTATATAGATTTGATGAACGTCGTGTCTAATAGACTTTTAAGAAAAATTATTTTTATGGTTGTATTTGTATTCTATCATTCAACTAAGGTGGTCGGCCTGATAGCCATGTTTAAAAACAATGTAATTGTCCTACTCCATAGGAGGGCTATTTTACACATTCATCAATCAAATACATATTTTAGTTTTGTCATAGTGGACAAATAACGGCATGTCTAATTAGTAGATATCGCTTTGGATGTAAATAACGAAAAAATTACCAAATTAGTCACATAGAAAACTTGGTTAAAACTGATTTAAAATTATGCTCAATATACATTTATATACTTATATAATATATTTTACTCGAAGGACTAAAATATGTCGTCATAACAGTGATATAGGTACTAAATTAATTTTGTTCATAAACAGCTATACGATAATTTATCTGATGAGCAAACAGGACACAAATTCACAAAGTTTATCATAAATTATAATAATTTTAGATTTCCAATTTTAAATATACCTATATCATCAGTAGAGTTAGGATGTTGATCTCTTTTACATTTTTTCATTTGATCCTATATAATACTACATTAGCTCAAAAAAATGTTTTATGCTTCCTCGGTACAGAATATACTAATTTAATTTCTCATATTTTTGCATTTTAGGCATTTTAGCTATAAATGCTTTTTTTTAAACATTTTCACATCATTTTTTCATATAGGTATTAGGTAATTTTTTGTAATTTTGTACGATGAGGAGGGAGTCATTATTCTCAAATTTTAGATTTGTTATTGCCTATTGGGATTTTTGTTGTGTTTAAGTTTATTGAGTACTTATAAGATTTTAACTTTTATTATTAACTGACAGACATCGTCGTCTTTTGTTTGAAAACATCATACACATTCTAATTTCACATTTCCAACCTAATTTTACAATTCATATTTTCAATTACTCTGACAATAAGCACTCAATATGTTTTAATAATTATTATTTTTAAATTACATTGTTTTCACTTATTTAAGTAGATTTGTTAGGTCATTCTTTTAATAGCATTTTTGTATATTTTTATGAGTTTTTTAGGTCATCAACATCCTATCTCTTACCGTTAGTATTAAAATGTAACGAGGTGATGTATCGATTTATTTTACATACTAAACTTTTTGTTATTGTGTTATAATATGATAGTTAGTATTTATTAAATTTATTCCAAAGTAGAAAGAAAAATAACAATTATAACATCTAGTAAAGATTGTAATGTTTGAAATATTTTGTATAGAGTATATAGACATAAGAAAATAATTACCGATTTTAAGATTGAGGAGAGGCGTTGCCTATTACCTCACAAGTCCGCAAAAACGTATGATATAAAACCACACACAAATTTTAATGCATGGATATCCCATTATATATCTGTGTAGTATTGTACTATTTTTGTGTACTGAATTAAGCTATATATTTTTGTAAATCTGAACGATATCGTACTATTTTTGTATTTTGTGTGAGATATCGGATGAGCTAGTGCAGTAATGGAAAGTGCTATGTGGTTGAATACAATATATAAATGTTTTATTGTACTGTTTAAACAAAAATGAAATATGTCTATGTAAAATTTCATTGATAAATAAATCGAATTAAATTTTATTATGAGGGTGATTTTTATGACCGTGGGTTCGTAGCTAACCTTACCTAAAAATCTTCATGTAATCGTGTAGCTAAGCAGTACGCACTACACATCAAAACCAATGATAAGGTCATCCTCGTCCGATTTATTTTATATTGTTATCGTAAAGTATATAGTTTCACTTTTTCATATAAATTAAATACCTTATTTAATATTTTATAGACGACGAACAGTAAAATAATGAGTTTGTCACCAGAAAATATACTTTTACTAGCAAAACCCTGAACTAATTTTCACACTATGGCTTATTTTAAATATTCGTATCGAATTTATCATTATAACATATAAAATGTTTAATAATATTATATCATTCAATGTTCTTCAACGTAGATCAGTTAAAAAATAATCCTTGGACGTTTTAAACGATATTAAAAAAAATATGATTTATTTGATGAAAAATAAATAATAATTATCAGTGTTTAAATTGCATCACGCATGTCTATTACATTATATTAATACATAAGTGATATATAACACTGATATTTTGTGGTATATTTGAGTGGCCTATATTTTTTTCACTCCATAATGAAGATCCTTTGCCTAAGGACCTTTGGCAACAATAATTTTAAATGGTAATAGATAATAATAACAAGGAATAATGATATTAGTTAATCCTAATTATTTTTTACTCAATAGTTCAAACTTCAAATCAACTTTTAATTGCAAACTAAAATTTATTGATAGTTATAATTTTGATGATGTTGATTTAATTTTTAAATATTTTGAATTCGACATTCAAGAACTAAGAATAATGAAATATACCAATACGCAATAATTAAGTGTATTAAAGATTTAACGATACGCAAAGAACACCGCTATTTTCAAATCAACAATAACCACAATGGTTTTTTTTTTTGTCAACAAATAATTATGTAGGTAGTACTATTATTTTATGTTATACTATATTATTCTATTTCACTTTATTTTAACCGTTGTTGAAGACGCACATGAAAATGATTCTCTTCTTCCACTCACTAACTCTTTCACTAAGTTGTTTGAAAAATCATAATCACTCATAGATATATGGATTTTAAATGGGAGGAGGGGTACTATGTGAATCTGGCCTCTATCGATTATATTTTATTTAGATTTTGCTGAGAAATTATTTATAAATTCTAAAAATCGTTTCTCAAATATTTTCAATTTATTAACTAAATTAGGTACTACCTAAACTAATTTTTATTTGATTTAGCGGTTATATAATTTATAATTATTATGTAGTAGCCATGCAAATATAATGAATTACCATTATTTCAAACAAAAATACTTATATAATTTATTATATATTCTGCTTTGAGAGTATGAGCCCATCGAGAATATTTTTGAAAATTCTATGACTTTTTCATCATGTATATTATAATATATATATATATATATATACTAATTAAATATAATTGAATGTTTAAAATTGGTTCCGGTGACTTTGGAACATATAAAATAACCTTCAATTCCTAAAAATATACTTAAAAAATTTAATTATTTAGGTTTTACATTATAATTATAAGTTTTCTTTTTCTATTATTAAATAGGTATTAAATAAATAGAATATAATTATACGTATAATAACTAACTTTTATATAAAATTAAAGCTATTCAATTATTAATTATTATCTATAATAGAAGTACTTGTCAATACCTAATTAATTTAAAACAAATGTAGGTATAGTTTTATTCTGTATTCAACATCAACCGCATAATATTGTTACTCGTGAATAGGTTAAATAAACGTAGTAACTAATTAGTAGTTAAATAAAATAAAGTACTTTTTCTAAATATTATTATACTTATGTAAATAATACAATTATCACAATGACTATAGTATATGTATATAGTATACATTGATTTTAATACGTTTGACTTTAATCGTTTTAATCTAAATAACAAAGAAATTTTCAATTTAAGCTTATTGTTATTGTTATTTTTATTAATTATATTTCATAGTTGAGGCTCGATTGAAGTTATCTAGTTATTCTAGTTATTCTTAAACACATATTTTATAATTCTTCATTTAAGCTCTGTAGATTTTAAAAACTGTATTATTTGATAGAATATAACAGATAGTAATTATGGCAGAATAAATTTTTCAACAGTCTTTTAAAAATATCACAGCAAATACTGAAGAAATAAAAATAATACAACAGACATTTTCATAGAAATCCGAGAAAAGTATGAAAAGGTAATCCCTTTACTTATGAGTTGTATCAGAATAAATAGTTTAATATAAGTAATATAAGCAACAAGCAAATATTGGTCAAATTAAATTTATTGCATACTGATTATTACTATAAGTACATACAATGTCGGGTAGCTTTTTCTTTTAGCCCTAAGCACTAGTTTTACATTAATCACAGTCATAAATGGTTAAAATACGTTGTATATAGACTAATAGACATATAGTACTTTAATTAGCCTACATGGATTTATTTAATAATAACAATTATTTTTCATTATTTGTTCATATATCATGTAAGTATTGATTTTATACTAATATATTCGTGTGCTGATTTAATTAACTTAATAATTAAAACCTATAGTCATTATTTTCCTTGCTAACTTATAAATTTCTATATTTCAATTATTATATTATGTTTCAACTTGCACCATTTTTTATCATCGCCTTAAAGGCACCTCATATTTATTTGTTATAACAATTCATTAGTCTATTTTACGGTCTACTTTTCCGCTCTTTTGAAATATAGATGAATGGTTTTTCTTATTCATATAATCATATAAATATATAATTAAAAATAATATATTTTTATTATTAATGTATATACGAATTATTTAACATGTTCAATGTTCATATAGTATAGGTAACATCATAGGTTATGTACTTATGTATATATACATCAAATAATTCTTACTTTATATCAATATTAAAAATATTATTCTATTTAAACAATTGTCGATAATTCGATACAAGAGATAGATACTACTCGTAGTACACCATATAAGTATATAACTGTTAATTATTATCTTCAGAAGGTGTTTCATATTGATCATCAATATTATACATTGAGTGTTAGACTTTAATTCACTCAACGCAAAATGATAATCTATAATTGACAGCTAAAAGGAACCATTCTGTTCGCTTCAGATGATTTATTTAACTATTTAACTATTAAACCATAATACATTCACAATTAGATTTTCATAGATTAACTTCGTAATAAATAGGTATTGATACTTTTTGTTGTCTCCAAGATTTTCATCTTTTAATTATTGAAACCTTGTATTTAACATAGCAATATATTGGACATTGGCAATATTATATAATATGGTTTGCAATGAACTAAATAATTTATGCAAATGCAATTGCAATTATAGACAAAATATTTCCATAACAAATATTAATAATATTATAGTAGTATTATATAGTACTATAATAGTAGGTCATTGGATTATTTTCTTTGTTTTTATCCTACCATAAAAATATACGGGTTCAGTAGGTATACCCACACATTTCAAATTCTACTTTGTACGGCTATCTTTTTAAATAGATTATGATCAAAATAAATTATAACTTTAAAGTGTAGATTGATTTTGTTATGAAATTTTTCCTTGAACTGTTTTTCATTATAGATTATCATGTAAACACCGTTTCAGACAACCAATACATATTAATGGTATTAATATTCATATTTATATCTATCTTTTCCAGTTGTGGCCATGTATTATGTACAGATTGTATACATCATACCTTAAAGGTATTGGTTTTTGTTAATTTATGATCTATCTATCTGTCAACTTATCGAATTTATCGTCTATCACCTATATTAGTTATTAACTATTAAAAACAAATACCTAACCACCGTAGAGTGAACTTGTTAATTTGAAATATTATTCGTCTTTATTGTAGATTTATAGTTTATGTTATATTTATAATAGTTTTTATTATTTATTTAATATCAAGCTTTTTTTTATGTATACTTATGCTATTGTCTCTTATCATATATATACTTATTATATCATCTGATATAGATTGTATATTTATTCATATTTTAATTGAAAAATTATTTCTTCTTATGGAACTTTTAGCTAAAAATGAAAAAAGTATAGTATATAACTATTATAACTGTATATTTGCTTTAAAAAGATACAGAATCCATAAAATTATTTAATTAATATAATCGTTTAATATAGAAATGTAGTAAAATAAAAGTATAGTCAGTATAGAATCTACATACTATATAGACTACAAATGATTTAATATTTAATCAATCATTGATTTTTAATATAACTTTCTTCTATACAATAAGGATGATGTTTTTTACTCCATTTTAAGTAAGGACATTCTTATAAATCATTTATGCATATAATATTACTATTAATTATTTATTTTTCTATCAGTAATACTAACGCATTTTTACTTAAATACATTGCATTTATAATACAGTTATTTTAATATTATTTATCTTATCATACTAATTTACCATATATTAAAGTTATTATTAAGTACTAACTTTTAAATCAATACCCAATACTCATGTACTTAAACGATATAAAAACGATCATTGTACATATTTGCATATTTTTACATAAAAATAATAATAAATATATTATGTAATGATGACAATTTTCAATTAAAGAAAAATATCACAAAAATCGTTATTTTAAGTTTCATAGTACAAATACATAGTTGAAGAACAATATTTCAAAAAAAAAATACAACATTGTACACAATAAATATCTTCTATAATATAATATGTGTAAATGTGTAATACACATTGTGTATAAATTATTTATGGAAAAAAAAATCGAAGTCCTTACACTGTGAGTTGGGTTGGGTTAGGTTAGGTTAGGTTAAATAAACCCAATATAAAATAATAAATTTATGACAATAATAATAAACGCTTTTGGCTTAACCCGACAGTATGGCTAGCTTTATTATGTTAGTACGCTAGAATGTATTTCGTGGAACAAACAATGATCGAACGGAAAACCAATCAATCTTAATATAATTATAATATTTATATATTTTCTCATAAAACGCTTGACAAAAAACCAAATACATTAATATATTTAAATTAAATAATAGTCTGTGTACAACAAAACTCATCGAAATAATGCTTCAATTTAATACCTCAGAAGTGTTTTCTGGATGAGAAATTGACTATCCTTGGTGCATTATAGAGGTCAAAATAAGAATTTTCGAACAGTTTTAAAAAAAAATCGATTTTTTATATGGTTGTAACTCAAAAACTAATTAGCGTAAATACTTGAAATTTGTACCAAATGTCTGTATTAGTCTTATGTGTTATCTATATTCAGTTAAAGTTTCAAAATATCATGGCTTTTTCAAGCTTCTTATAGACAACTGAAATTCATTTTTTGAAATTTTGATAAAAAAATTTTGGATACTCAAAAAAACTTGAAAATTTAGTACAGTGTTGTGTTAGGTTTATTTCTCATTTATTTTTTTCTATTCTATTGTTTTTCAAATAAAATAACAGTATATCATATAATGTACTATCTACTACTGCTATCGATTTCATCTAGAATATCGTTTAATTTAAACTAGTAAATTTTATTAATTTTGAAACATTCGTCATAACAGGTTTTTGTCATCATTACTTTTTTTTCACTCAAAAAGTGTAAACGGTTATTTTTTCTTGATTATATCATGTTGATAGTCACTACAAATATTCTAATATATCAAAACATTAATAATGCAAACTGTATAAATCCCGAATAAAATAAACAAACATTTTGGATTAATAGTGGAGTTTAATTTGCACATAAATTCTGCTTAAAAATGGTAAATACATTTTTAAAATCCAATATATGAATTATATTACAAATAAGCACATTCAAAACTAACGAATACAATATTAATAGTAATAATAATAAATAAATCAGATGACAGCAAACTCAAAATATTACAAACAAATAAACGGCGTTTTAAGTAGGCAAACACTAATTCTTTGGCGAGTAGATATAATACTAATTTACGGCTGCACAACAACAGCATTTATTTTATTATATTATTTTAAGAAAATAGAGTAAGACAGGTATTGAACTTGGTCTCAAATTTCAGATTACTTACTCATAGAATGCGAATTTTAAATAAAAATAAAACAAATTTTTAACAGAATATCAGATTTTGATTAATTTAACTGGGTATAGTTATAGTTGAATGCCAAAGGACAAAATCCATCTTAGACGTTTGAATTTAGAAAATGAAAAATTGTGAACTAACTTTATACTGAAATATTTGTAATAAAAAAATTGTATGTGCCATTCCAACAGCGTATACCTACTTATACCGCATTGCTCGGTGGCGGACTGGCGAGTTGAGTTGGAGAGATTTATTTATTTAGGCCGATGAAAATTATGAGATTATGGACCGGTCTAGGCCCAAGGGGCTGGTAAATAAGAAGCCCGAATATGAATCATATTAGGTCATATTAATCATTTATTTGTTCTACAAATATATTATTATAAATACTAAAATACTATACTATACTATACTATACTATAGAAATGTATAATTGTTATTTTGTTACATTAATTGTAAATATACCCACCATCGATGTACTTCTATTTTCTAATTAGAAAATTAACTATTTCAGCAAAAGTCGGAGGACGGCGATTACAGAGTTCAAAGTTCAAACGATAAGAAAATACTTAAGATAATATTAAAATCGGAATTTCCAACACATGTCGTTCTGGGGAAGCTGCGCGGTTAACCGTGCCGCTGTCGAAAGGTTAGACATTATAAACATGTAATATTTGAAAAATGTTAATGATTTGTACATATTAATTAATTTTTACCGTATATATTTACATAATATTTATCTTTATTAATTATACCTATAGGTATCGCTCACGTTCTTTCGTATGTCAGACGCATAGACCAATTAACATGTTAATAAGTCTATGATCAAATAAAGCCAAATTGAAAGGTTACTCGATTTATTCTTATAATTTTTATTATTCACCGAAGTCAATATTATGATGTACTTGATCACTTCGCTCAATTAAATCTTCCAATCATACTTATTCGCGAAGGTTAGGTTAGGTTAGGTTATCCTTTGTAATCGTTGGTTTTTGTACAAATCATAGTTACATAGGTTACCTATTTCTCGTAATCATCTAATTTGTAATACAACTCAATAACACATTTATCATGTGAAGGGGTATACTGCTCGACTGGCCCTTGTAATATGTTCGGTTGTAACTGTGACGGAGAATGTATCGATAATACATAATATGTAGACGATCATCTGCGACGATTGCGGCAGGAAAGTAATAATACAAATTTGACTTATGAACATTTATCAAGAGCTAAGAGATCAACTAAATCAAGAACTAAAACTGAGGATTCGAGTGTAAATACAAACTCACAAACGCTGACGACACATTCGCAATCAGATTCATCAGTAGGTCACGATTACAATAGTCATGCTAATGTAATTGGTTACAACGGTAATATTAAAATGCCGAGGAATATGCTGAAAGACGCCCAGAAACTTAAATCAATAACAGGGAACGCAGTCCAAGATGTCGCTATTACTTTTATGTCAACGGTTGCAGCTGAATACGTCAGTAAGAAATGGTTATTCCCTGAACCGAATACAGTCAACGCTTCAGCTCTTACTACGGTTTTGAAAGAGTATAACGCCACAGTTCAAGAAATAGTCATGAAGTTTAATAAACCCTTTGATCAACTCAACAGCACAGAGCAAAACGCATTTGTGCACAAAGGACAATTTATAAACTTAATGGACAGCAACGATGGCAACGGTACCCAAGCAGTTCAGGTATTACGTGATTCAATTTATAACGCATGATAGCTGCACCGGAAAAGATATATATATATGTGTAAAATGTTGGGAGATGGTAATTAGATATTAGTACTTTGCTAAATTAAATTTTAATTTTTCGTAGCTAATTTAATTTAACAATTTTTTTTCTCTTTCGCCTTTCTTAATTTAATTTACAGCATTTTCGGATTAACATTAAATAATCCGTAAAAAAAAAAAGGAAATGTTTCGTTATTATTAATAACAATTCAAAAATTGTTCTAAATTTCTTTTAAAAATGATTGATTAAATGCATTGGAGATGTAATGTTAATAGAATTGTTTGTTTTGTTGTTAAAATGTTAAATATACTACCAGCCACACTTCATATCACTCACATTTCACTGCTACATTTTTATTGTGTTCATAAATTAAATTTAAAATAAAATAATTGTTGTTAATAAATAAATCAAACATACAAATTATACTACCAAAATGCGTATAAACTGTTCAACCTCGTCCATCCGACCTAGTTATGTATTAGGGTTCGTTACACAATCGTAGCCGATTCTGTGCGCTACAAACCTGTTGTGCTCGAGTACGTTCTTATTCCGCCCAGAGTATGAAGTCGAAAAGTATTTTGATGAATCTAACCATTCAAATATTTCTAGAATGTTTACATGTTAGCATTTTTTGTTTTCCTTTGGAATCTTTTTTCCTTTTTTACTATCTTTCTTTAGTGGTGTAGCCAGCGGGTAGGCCTGGTAGACACGGGCGTGACCACTTTTCTCCCAAAAAATTGTTTTATATTGTATTAAATAGACTAATATTGGTGGGTGCTATTAGTTTTAAATTTTAAAACAAATGCTCATAATATGTATAGTATAAAATGAATGTATAATATACGATATTCTGTTAATTATTAATTTAATAAAAATATTATATTATATCATTACATCAAAATATTGGACCTACCCAAGAAAAAGTCTCTAGCTACGCCACTGTCTTTCTTGCACATGGGTCAGAGAGAGAAAACAAACAGTGCGCTAACATCCTCTTAACAAACTCAAATCGGGTAATATCATTAACCATATTAAATAAACATAGAAATCTATAGAATTCTATAATCAATGGTAATATTGGTAGTATTAATGGTATGATTTGTCATTTTATTATCTTTAGTGTTGTTCTTTATCGAGCGTATACTTTTTTTTCTTTTGTGATTCGTAAAAACTTTGAATAGTAGCTAGTCACATACACACTATCATATAATATAAATAAAATTATATATATACATATACACAATACATACAATAAAGTAACTTAGGAAATGGCTAAGGAACACTAACTTTTTGTACATTATCCAACAGGCAATACTATAATGATATTGTAGCGAATCTAGGTGTGTTTACTTTGCTTCATTTTGCTGTATTACATTTTATATACTAGTGCAGCGGTTCCCAAACTTATTCAGTTCCGGAGCCTTTTTTTAAGCAGAAGTTTATTGTGGAGCCCCAAGAAATATTTAACGTTAATTTGTATTTGCCTATGTTCTATGAAGCATAATAAACACGAATTGTATATAGACGGGAGTCAAAATAAAATTATATTTATAAATAAAAGAAACAACAGTATTTAAAGAACTGGAGAAAATATTATTTATTTATTATTGAAATCTACAAAAAATTAAAATAAAACTAGTTAAAAACATTTAAAAATTAAGTTTAAATAACGAACAATTTAGAAATGTTTAAATTTTTTGTGGTGTAACGGACGGAGCTCTTGGGAAACCGTTGCGGAGCACCAAGGGCTCCGCGGAGCACAGTTTGGGAACCGCTGTACTAGTGTCTTATTAATAATGATGTTCTGATTAATACTAGCTGCTGATGACTGAATATCATATTATTCATAATATAATTAATAATGATGGCAAAGAAAAAAAAACATTTTAAAATAATTCTTTTTCCATCTCAAGATAAAAAAACAATTCTAATATACTACCAATAGAGATTTTCCTCCTCTTATGTTTTTTAAATATAGTAATATTTAATTGTTATTACTGTACTACATAATATGTTGACGCTGTATAATAATATAAGTATTCTTTTACAAAATCACTGCAAGTTTATGTATTTAAATTTTAAAGTATAAAATACTTTTAGTTACTAGTTTTACTTACGACTCACGCCATCATGTTTTAAATGCTTTTATTTTGGACTTTGGTACATTCAATGCAGTATACATTGTAATTTTACTATTTTAATAATAATAATAGTAATAATTGAAAACATTGTTATGCGTAATTTTATTGAAATTGTGTCAAAATTATTTTTGAATTATATAAACTGTTTAAACTATTAAAGTGTCTATTATAGTTAAAGGTACTAGCTACGTGTATTAAATAAAATGTATCAACATGAAATAATTCTATTACAATATACCTCATAATATAATATGGAAAAAAATTACACATAACACATGAGGTGTCATAATTGTCCTTACATCTACTGTTACGTTTTCCGGGGTTTCATTTAAACAACATTATTATGTTGAACTATGTGATTATTTCATAACAATAATATTGGTTTATCCAATCTGACTCTGATTTTTATCTGTCATGCGTGAAGACCCAATTAGATATAGCCAGTACCTATATTTCTCTCAAACATTTATTTATTTTACTTATATAACAATAGTAATTTTCTAAAATAAACGTAACTAGTTCTCAGTACAGTGGTCACACATGAATTCGTTAAGAAAAAAAAAAATCTTTTAAAATAATGTGTTATGTATTTGAGGTAATAAAATTATAAAATTATATATATTAATTACAATATTGGTATATATTATCTATGTATCAGCCATTATAAAATACAAGGAGTATTTTTCGATTATACTCACGGTATATTATAGAATGTACTGTACAGCAATAATAAAAGTATACAATGTTAATACTTCGAAATACCATGATTTCTAAGTTATAACATAAAATAAGTAAAAAAAAAAAATATATATATATATATGTATAAATAATATAAAAATAATAATAATATAATAGTAATGATTATAATATGTATAAAAGTATATAATATGTGTGATAATGTTGATGACAAATAAGTCAAACCAATTAAATAAAATTAAGGACTAGATTGTTATCTAATTGTTTTCCCGTGTCCTTTATATTGGAAAATGAGTATATAGTTATCGGAAGATATAAACCATGTAATTACCTTACAGGAGCAGATCATCTGAAAGTAAAATCTATTAATGTTGTTTATTTTAAAATTAAAAATGAAATGTACCTATTTGATATTTTTGTTATAAATATGAATGATTATATTTTATTTTATATTATTAATTATTATACGCATACATCCAAAAATATAAAAGTTTATGTATATTTTGTAGACATCATTTTATACATATTAAGAAAAATATTGAACAATTAATTTTTAGGCATTAAATTATGGTACGCCATACTAATATATTTTTATTTTATAGTTTAACTTGTAAGTATAATATCAGGTAAACCTCGAATAGCTTTTATGAAAAGTGCACTCGGGGTTACACTAAAAAAATCAATAACTTGAATGTCTTACTCATCAGAAAAAGTTAGACATTTAGATATATTTTTAAATAAAAATTATCATTTTCGATGATTGATTAATATTAATTTTAATTTTAAGTAGCAACGGTAAACAATTAAATAAAAATTATTTAGCCTACAGTTACAAATCATTAACTGTTGACCATTTATTTTTAACAGTATAGTGTATTATTATTTATTAGTTTATAATGTCTGTTTTTTATTATGACTTTCAAACAGACTTTTCAAATTCAAGCAAAAAACCATTTATATTGCTATACCATTTTAATCAATACAAAACGTTAATAATATTAAATCATACATTATGATTTTAACAATTTAATATTATAATGTTAAACAAAACAAAAAGAAATATAATAATATACATTACTGATACACAAGATACAGTTTTTAATGCTGTTATACACTTCATCTAATTTCACATTTACCATTTCATATTGTTTATAATATTCTGATATACTTATAGATATTGTTAAAATCAATTAAGAATTCGATTCTTTAAGCTCGTCATAAGAGTCCAAATTATTTGTGTACAACGATTTATACTTCGACAAAATAAAAAACAATCGGTTTATTGCCAATTAAATTTAAGAGTTTATATTAATCTTTTTAAACGCGGACACGAGTGACTGGTTTCACTAGGGGAAAATCGGAATATTCGTCACCAAATAACAACGATCGTTGAGACGTAAACAAATGATTGTGTATAAAAATGAACCCAAACGTATAAACGTGAACCCAAGTGAAAAATAAATAAAAAATAATAACTACAGGTAATAATAACTATAGCTGATGATAATATACCGATTAGTACCTACTGCGTTATTTACCTTCGGCTGCTTAATAATGTTCATAGTGGTCTGGATGGTTAGAGTGACCGGACTTGTGAACGACCGCGTTAAAACCATTTTCCTTGTCGGCAACGTATTCGACGGTCCTCAACGTACCATCGGGGTCGTGCACACTGTACGATCCCTTCACCACGTCGCCGTCTCTATACTCGTGAGCGGTCTTGTAATCGCCGGTGTGCGGGTCTTGTACGCCGTACTTGTAAGAGTACTTTGGATGAGCCTGAGAGAAATTCAACATGCACACACACACACACAATTAACTAATCGTTTCTATGCAATAATGTTGCGAGTCGACATTCGACGTTTGGTGTTTAGAATAGGAAGTAAAAAATAAATAAATTTAATAATAATAGTATGCTCTCGTCCGAATTTTCGTGCGAGGGCGACCGAGTGTACATTATTATTATATTTTACCGGGTGATCCATTTAACAGTTGGCACTCGTTATTATTTCCAAAAAACTACCTACCTATTAATGTTTTTTAATATAATATTTTAAAACAACATTTTTCTTAGAAGAAACATATTTCATTGTTATCACTTTTTGAATTTTATATCTTTCTAATGACATTAGGTATGTATTTTTTGTTTCAAAGTAAAATATTTTTTAAAGTACTTCGACTAATAAAAATTAAAAATCGAATTTTGAACGAGTAGCTTTTGAGTTATAAGTATTAAAAAAATAGATTGTAGGAGTGATAGAGTGGTACAGGGATGCCCAGAAAAATGTTGATTCACTACTCTACTCGATTACTTTTTAAATACTGATAATTAATAAAATACTTGTTAAAAATTTAATTTTTGATAGATCCAAATACTAAATTATATAATATTATGTATGCTGCCGTTTAAAAGAGTAAAAATCTTAAACAATTACCACGACAAAAAAATGTTGGTTTGTAAAAGTTTTAAATCATTTAAAATATGATATATTTTAAAGTATATTCGTGGTTTTTTGAAATAATGAGTATACGTATACGTTGGTTAGATCACCCCATATTGGTAGGTATAGATAGGCGTAGTGTTGACGGTGATACCCACATAGTAATCCACGTGGTCGTCGTCGTCATGTCCAGCGCTGCCACCGTAACCTTGAGGATACGACTGAACCGTAAGACTGACGTAGAGCAGGACACAAGAACCGATAATAACCTTAAGTGAAAAAAAAAAAGGAAAAAAAAAAGAATAATTCAAATAAAAGTTTAATTGACGAGTAAAAATATGTATCTCAAATGGACACGATTTAACACAGTACCTTTGACATCATTTTTCTTGACGTTGAAAAAACAGAGTATCCACTATATTATTGTTGTAGTATATTACAGAGGACGATCGTAAAACGGCTAAATAAGTACTGCGTACCCACGTTCTAGATCGATTGATGGCGAGTATCTATTGTATTCCGCTCTTCGATCAACGTTATATATAACTACATCGTTCCACGCAGTCTTCCACTTCTTTTCACACGGTCCGTGTTGCAAACGCAGAGATTGCATAACAATATTATATATTATTGTATTATAGGTATAATAAACGTATACGTTATTTTGTTTACATGTCGAAACGGTCCATAGGATGTGTTCATTATTGTCATTATTATATTTTAGTCATTATTTTTTTTTTTTTTGTAAGTCGTATGTTTATTATAGAGGTTTCTAAAACGGATTATTTTTTTATGCGTCGTA
This sequence comes from Aphis gossypii, assembly GCF_020184175.1. Classification (NCBI taxonomy): domain Eukaryota; kingdom Metazoa; phylum Arthropoda; class Insecta; order Hemiptera; family Aphididae; genus Aphis; species Aphis gossypii. Next base: position 15,861,972 of record NC_065530.1, read on the forward strand.
GTAGTTTTCAACCCCGTCCGGAGTCCGTAATATATGTATATGTATAATCTGTCATTATTCGAATAGGATAAGGTCGTAATAATGCATTGAGCGCATATATTATAATATAGTTTTATTTCTAGTCCAATATCCATATGGATAGGTAGTTGTTAACCGATATTTTATGTAACACTATTACGAACCGTTTATTATAGGTTATTACGATGCATTGACATTTGATAGTTGAACCACAAAATAATATTTATCTTCCATATTATGATAGATTTTTCAGAGATAAAAAAAAATACTTAATAATTATTATACATATATAATATGGTGAGTATTTTAGCAATTGAAAAAAATGTATTCATTCCTTATGATCAATTTAAATATTTACCATCATACCTATCCAAATAAACATGCGACTGTTAAGGGTCTGTAAAAGAATTTTCCAAACTGTTAAATATTTTTAAAACGATACTCTTTAATATTCGATCCGCTTTTGATATTTATATAATTGTCATTTGTCATTGTTTATCTTTAAATTTATTATGTATTATAAGTAAAATATGTCGAAGTATGTATATCGATAAATGTATCGAATAATACGTTTTATGTACAGTTATTATTTGGAAATACTAACTTAACTGAAATGCCTTCCTAGTAGGGTTTAAAGTATTATTCAGCAAAGATCATAAAATATATTTTCTATTCATATTCAGATTTGTAAAACTAAACTTTAATATAAAATATAATATTTTTGTTTTAAACGTTAAGATGTGTATCAACCATCAAATATTCATTCTCGTCAGTATGAATTTCATAAACAATATATCTTAAGCATATTTTAATATTTTACTATACTTCAGCTTAATTGATAATTAAGATGAAATTTGTTTCAAATTAAAAACGAATTTTGATTTAGGAAATACTTAAAAAAAAATAATACAAAACATTAAATAATTAAAGACTACTGTAAAAAGTATTTTGAGTGTTAGTGATTAACATTTTTAATAAAAATCATAAATTAACTAATATATTATGTATACGTACTTAACTAAATATTTCTTTCGTGATAATTAATGATATTATAATTTATAAGTTGTATAACAGATACATTTTTAATTACGGAGCTTGATGTTGTAACTTAGTGACCTTAGACAAAATTGAACGGCCTACATACTCGTATATTTTTCTTCTTTAAAAATATACATTGTCATTTTCTCATTTATTTTTCAATAACATCGTTTAAATTGATAATAAAATAAATTAACTCTTGACAATGATGAAAAAATCACTATTTATTGAATGTAGTAAATGACTATGTATAACTATTACTCACATTGACAAGCATAACCATTCAACCATATACAATTGTTAATTAAGTACGATATATATTATATATATGAAGAATTCAATAAACCTTATAGCCGTCTCTTTGCTTTTCAACACTCCAAGTTTTAATTTGTTGATATCAATATTTTTGTTGTTATTGATAGGTACTAAAAATGTGCTTTGGTGGTCATTTACTTCTTAAAAAAATATACGTAATATAATCACGTCTGAATTATAGTAGATAATAAATGTATAACACTATACATTTAATAAGTGTTAAAATATTATTGATAAAATTGGTTTTGATTAGATTTTTCTTTAAAATTAGGATTTTTAATTTGCGTACATAATATAACGTAGGTTACTGAGTAATTTTAAAGTCCATACATCTGAATATATTCGGCAAGAATACGCGTAATACAGTTTTAAGTAGGTACCCTATATCAGTTACACAAAAAATATAGATTTTAAAAGCTTATATTTAAAGCTTAATTCTAGTGTAGAATAACCATTTCAATATTCAATGGTTATTTAAACCACATTTTTTCCGCGTGTAGGTTGATATCGTTGATACATATTAGTCATTTTTATAATAACAATAAATTAAAGTTATTTAAATTTTTTATTGTTGGTACTAAAAGTAAAAAAATTGAATAAATAGGTTTGGAAAAATGTATAAAATTATATAATTATATAATTAATAACTAAAAAATAAATATTCTTCTTTGGTCATTTAAATACCTACACTAGGTTTATGAAATATTTTATCGTTGCATCCCTAAAAACGAAATTAATTTTTATTTACGACTGATCTGGTATAACAAGGACTTTTAATTAAACTAAATAGTATAGCTCCAAAGTCCAAATACTGTAATATATAACATTAAAATGGTTCGTGAAATATGTAACCAAATCGTCAGTATTTTAACGCAAAACATTAAAAACATTAAGACAAATGACTGTGTCCAATCTTATAATCTAAAAATCTAAAGTCTTTCTACATAACGGAAAATAAAATTTTACCGAAAGATACATTTAATCCCCACGTGTTATAATTTATAACACATTTATACATTTGATACCGTGGATCGCATTTCGATGCGAATGGTATGGTGTATAATATAGGTACAGTAAAACGTTCCATATTGTGTGCCATCGTAACGGCGGCTAAAAAACTTTACCGCGAAAATGGGTTTTGACTAAACGGGCGGGCAACAAAGACAAAAACAGCCAGAGACTCTAAGTTAGTACCTAATCTATAAGCTAATAATACGATAAACGCAGTGGCGTAGCCAGCGAGTAGGCCTGATAGGTCCGGGGCTGTCCACTTTTCTCGAAAAATAAATGTTTTATATCGTAATGAATGATGTATATCTACTATGTATACAGTATATACCTACTATAATATGACTACTGTAGATATAGGTACTATTGGTTTTAAAATGTAAAATAAATTCATATAATGTGCGTGTAATAAATACGACATGCTGTTACTTATATTTATTTAATAAAAATATTCATTGATAATCGTTACATCAAAATACCGGGCCTGTCCAAGAAAAAGTGTCTAGCTACGCCACTGAATAAACCAGGGTATATACGTATATTATAATGCGATCGAATAAAAATAAAGACCAAATGAATAAATACGCATATAATTTACTCGCAGTATTGTATTGTCTACCTACACACACACACACACACACAGATACATTTATATAATGTGTAACACCGTTCGATATATTATAATTAGGTTAGATTTGTTTAACGGCATCGTTAATCAACGTGCCGCGGCGGTGTAAACACGCGCATTAGTAAGCTAATATTGAATTCGGGCACGGCGTTTCCAAATTGCGGACTGATATAAATTCGGCATGACAAGTCCGTCGAACGAGAGAGAACAACGATAAGCAATAATAATGTGTCGAAACTGCCGTCTGTTAACACTGTGAACGGATCATTCGCCGCACGCCATGGCTAATCGCGACCACTATATACATACACACGCCGAACAATATTATTAGGTATATACACTGCGACTGGGTTGTGCAAACCGCCAAAAATACATTTAACAAGGCGTGATTGAACACGGCGGCCTTGTGTTTTTCCGCGGAAACCCAACACATCACGCAATGATTGATAACACGCACACGCACACTTGTACTACATATTGTATTGTGAGTACAGGTAATACGTGCTCGGCTGGCCGGCGACTGTGCTCCGGCAGGGACGGACGGGCGGAGTTTTTCGCGGACGTTTTCCGACTGCGGAGGGTACGCAGGCTATTATTGTGCTAAAGAAGTCACATTATAATATAATATAATATTATTGTGTTAGGGACGACGTGATGTTACGCAAGCCTTCGCTAGATCGTGCCGAGATTCGTTTTTACGGACATCGTCGACGACGTAATTACATTATCGTTATTTCGATCCGTATCGATTCTGTTCGTCGTCTTACCGTAGGCACATTTACCGCTCACCTCGAATAAAACGTCCGATCGGAGGAAGAGATGGGTGACAAAAACGTCGTCGTCGTTTTTTTTTTTAATTGTAAATCGAGATATGACTGCAAGAGTTTCAGTGCTATTATTATATATATAGGTAGTAATACTTATTGCCACTGAAAAAGCGATTACCGCGCATCGTCGGATCGCCTTTACAAAACACTCGTACAAAATAATGATCAAAAAAATCTAAATTTATATTCATCAAAAAATACACGTATAGGCAGGTTTAATTATAATATTACATGTTTTGTGAAAATTCGTTTGTACATTTACAACGGTGCGATGTTCATACGCATCTGCAGGACGGTCGATGTGGAAAAAAAATCAAACTTAAACGAAACATGCGTTTATTCCTGTCGAGACACAACACGATGTTATATTATATTATAAACGAACGTTTATTCTTAAAATCGTAGACGCTTTCTTTGGAAATCTAAAATGGTGTCGGTCGGCGGCAACACGAAGACCGGGAATATCTGCGATTCGGCCGCCTGCAATTGCAACTGTTGTCGGTACTGTTCCACCGTGGTGGCCGGATTTGGCTGGTGAAAGAATTGCATCGGCACCGTCGCGTGGTGTTGCTGTACGTTGCCTCTGATCTGCAGCTGCGACGGATGTGCCGGTATGTTGACCTGCTGCGGGTACTGCTGTTGCATGACGGATTGCTGGTACGGGACTTTTTGCTGTTGCTGTTGCTGTTGTTGCTGCTGCTGCTGCTGCAATTGCTGCTGAAGGTATTGAGGCGGTAGAGTCTGCTGCGACACCACTCTGGCCTGTTGCGGCTGATATTGGACGGTCTGCTGTTGATTCGGCGCCAACTGGTGGACCTGTTGCTGTAAGTGCACCGGAGGCTGTACCCTCACCGGCTGCTGTTGGTATTGTTGCACTTGACTGGGGTGGAGCTGTTGGCCCTGTGGCAATCTCAACTGCTGTTGGTGCACTTGCGTGGGTTGATACTGCAAGTAGTGCTGTGGCGGCGGAGGCTGCTGCTGCTGCTGCTGCTGCTGCGGTTGTTGGAGTTGTATCATGATGGGCCCTCTGTCAGGCGTGATGGGCAGAGGCTGTTGGCCGGGCAGCAACGGCAGCGGTGAGTTATCGGCCAGAGCGGGCAATGGTGGTACGTTTAGCACGTAGTGCGACGGCTGCTGGGCCGGCACGGCGCCCTGCTGCAAGTTATATGGGACCACGGGCGGCAGGGGAGCGGAGTTCTGGACCAGTTGGTGTGGCGCTGGTTGCTGCTGAGAAGGAGGACCGACCCGGTACTCGGCGTAAGACGATTGCAGCTTGTCCTTGAGCTGGTCGCCGACAAACGGCTGATTGGTTTCCTGGAAGCCCGGCGAGTCTTCCGGCCGGAACGCGGCCGGATCTAAGTTGGTCCTCTGCTGGTGATACGCGTGCGCCGTGTCCACCCGTTGGCCGGCTGCGGCCGCGGTGCTGGGCGTTGGCCGGTGATACTTGTCGTGCAACGGCGACTTGTGTTGTTGCGACTTTACGGCCGTCTGTATTATCTGCGACGTGACCCGCTGCACGGGGTCCAGACTAGATCCTTCGGCCACATACTTATCGCCACCGCCGTTGTCCTTGACGTAAGTCCTGCAAACCATCACGTGTTATAAACAGATATAATTTAAGATGACTTTAATCCTAATTTCTTTTTTGAAGGAGTTGCAACTATAAGTAAATCGAAAATGATGGATTTTTTATTATATCGTGGTCAGCTATATAAGTTTTATACTAAGAACAATTAAAATACGATGTAAAAGCAATATAACAATAATATGCACGATTTGGTGGGAACATGTGCATGATTAGTATACCCAGTATTAATACTAATGCTCTCATATTTATGCCATTTTTGATTAATTAATTCTTATTTCGTGTTAATATGAATCAATGTGTACAATAAAAAGATATTATTGAATACATAAAATATATATTGCTATTGTATAGAGAAATGAGTAGAGCGAATTCGCTCATCGTTTAATCCATAATCACAAGACTAAATGACACCCAGTTTTTTTTATTGAAAACGTGCCCCCGAATACATACAATAGAATTATTTACATTTGCATCCTATTGAATTAATAGGTGTGTTTCATTAAGGACAATAAATGGAATGAAATATCTAATTCTATTGTAATATGGCTTAATATAAATAGATTTTTAGTTTACTCATCTTGATTTTTTAAATTTATTGGTATTCAATAAGTATCTCAAGAATCCAAAGCATTACTTTAATCATTAATTGTTGGCAAAATAATTAAAAAAAAAAAAAAGAAAAAAGTCAATAATTATAAATGTATTATTAAAAAATATGTGAATTAATGATAATCATTCTATAATTATAATTTCAATGCATTTCAAAATGCCATTGTTTAAAATTTGAGTTTTTAAAATTATAGTTTTTATGTATTACTTTTATTATTTTTAAAGTATAAAGTTATAATATTTTAAAAATCTTAATTATATATAACAATTTACAGTTTAATAAATTATGGTTCTAAAAGAAAACTTTATTTTTCTAAGTGTTAAATTTAAAAAATAATAGTTGGCATTTTTTCTAAAACTCGCTTAAATACCTTGGTCGCTAATCATTTTATAAATAGATATTTTGATCTATACAAATGATGAAGTTTAATAATAACGAAACAGTTTTTTTTTAGTTATAATAAGCCTGGGTGTTATATTACACGTCGTAAATAAACTAATAATAATTAAACCATCTAGGATTATAAGCTTCGGTAGTTACAATCGACACGAATATTGTATTTTCGTAAGGGATTTGATATATCTACCAATCGTTTCATAATTAAAATTATACAATGAAATCAGTTAGATATGTGATATTTTTTTTACAAGGATACGTGCTCGCACGTTTCAATTCCAAGGTTTAAATCCGAAGTATAACTAAAGAATAGGTAGTATACTTATATTGTAGATGTGTTACTTGTTTTGAAATTTTTAACTTGGAAATCCACAGAAGCACGGTTTAGCTTGCCCTCGGAAAAGCCTTGTCGCTTATTGAATTTTTTTAATTCATGCCATGGTCAAAAACAAGAAATTTCTTTTATTAATAATAATAACTTTTAAAATATTGTTGAATTGATGTTGTTGTAATTTAAATGAAAGAGTTAAAATAGTAGTTAAATTATAACATAAAATTAATTATAAATAAATTGTATTATATAGGTGCAATATTACAATGACTTTTTTCTTTGTTATATGGGGTTTATAATTTTGATTTACATTTTATTATGATAATTAAAATAACTAACGTCGTTAAAACATTAATATTAACGTCATTTTAATACTTATAATGTCTTATACATTTATAAATATCTTGAATTTAGATTTAAGAATGAATAATATGAATTAACATATTATATTATAGCCTTTAACCTATAATTTTTAAGACTCATTATAATGATAATATGTGGCAAAGTGGTTTTCTATATTACACCAATGTAGAGCTATCTTAAACAGGCAAAAATCATTTAAACAGATTAGATAAATTAAAGTAATTATACGAATAATGTATACTAATAACAAATTAATAATATTGCATTGCATCCACCTAATTAATAAATAATAACTATTAACAATTCACTTGTTGGTTTTATAAATTCCTGTTATATAAATTGCGTTTATGGGAGGAAATAGGTACATATGCTTCGTAAAAATGTAGAATAAAAAAATATTAAACGAACAATAGATAAAACCAATTATGAAAAATTATTCATACTTCTTGTGTTTATTTATTTGAAATATACTGATGCTGGCCCAAAAAAAAAAAAAAATCAAACGAGACAATAAATATAGTATTTTTAAACAGGTACTTATACAACATCGGTAGGTAATAAAATATAAATAGGACAAAACGAATTGTTGCTGCAGAGGTTTTATAGATGATTGGCCGTATGCATCACCCGGAAAGAAAAACATTTTTGTTAATATATAATATTTTTACCACAAAATAACTGTTATTATAATGATTAATGACCTTTATTATGTATAAAGGCGTATATAGAATGTTTCTTTTTAAAATGTGTGAATACGATGTAAATTGCCGACGAATTCAACTAAAATAAAATACGAATTTCCGATCTATTACCATACTGATGTGTTTTTCCTCAACAATTCCCAAATCAAGAATTAATACCAACGACATGTGAAACGTTAAATCCGTATTTAAAATTCATGGGCGACAAACCGGCAGTTAACTTGATGGAAGTCGTTTTAAAAGCTTTTTCAAAATTACCACAATCTGCAATGGTTAGGTTACTTACTTAACACCGTCTTTGTCCGCAACGTAGGACACGACTCTAATTTTACCGTCAGGTTGGACTTGCCCGTAACTTCCCACAACGCTCCCGTTGGGATGACGTTCTTCCATACGGTATTGTATGTTGTTTGTTGGCGCATTTTCCACGTCGTAACTAAATTCGTACGTGTTCGGTCCCTATAAAATTTGACAAAAAATACAACCGTAAAAATCATTCAAAACGCGAAAAATAACCTACACCCTATATTATTATCGTACCTACATATAAGTCATTATTCTACTTACTTTGTGGTTTGTTTTCGATGTGGACGCCCAATCGTTTTCCAACTGTCTCTTATCGTGGACTTTCGTGTCGTCTGATGCCAGCGATTGCGTGATCACTCCGACGACTGTCACCAATACAAATACCTCAACTACCGCACCAAGTCTCGTCTGCATTATATTAAATACAACACGGAATCAATCAATTGAGACCAATCATCAATAATAACAATTATTAATAAAAAAAATAATACATAATAACTAAAGTGCAAGTTACATGATCGTAATATTATTATAACACGTGATTTTATAGTTATAGTATTTTACAAACATGACATTTCTCACTTGAACGTAGCCGATGCGTGAAACCATTTTTTACTCTGCTGAGGCTTGACTGCTAGTGTCGCTCTGCGGTTGTGATTATGATAATTTTTTTTTCTTCTAAATTCTTAGCTTACAGATACTGTGACTATACTGCAATTTGCACCTTATATGGACGGGTAACGGTTTTACCGGTTTTCAAATCGGTTACACCGGAATCGCTGTTTCGTACTCGTATATAGCTCCGTGCTAAAGTAATAAATTGCATACCTGTAATATCAATATGTTATAATATTGATGAATCTCATTCTGCAAGATGTATTATACTAATGTACTAATGCTGAAAAAATTTCCGTTTTACCTTAAACCATGATTGTGTTCACCGTACGACTAATAATCGGTGAAATGATCAGTTTTTAAGGATATTAAGACTCGTATGCAACAGACACACGACCTTGGAAATATTTATAATATATGTATCTGTGACTAATTATCAATAAGAGACTTTTCGTAGTCTTAAAAGAAAGAATTGCATATCGAATAGGAAAGAGAAACATTATATATATATATTATTATGTTTATTTGAAACGAAATAACTACTATAGTACTGCAGTCTATACAGCATATAACTACGTATACATATTATAATATTGTACGTACCTGTTATTGTTATAGGTATTTAAATTGCACTTGAAATAAATTAACTATAAATACCGTCAATGCTATAATATTATATTGGGCGATATTAATATGTTAACTGTTTATAGTGTTTAATTTATATATTTGATAAAAGGTAAAAATAATAATAGTATTATTTATACAAGTATTACAAGTACATCATAGGTATGCGTTACATAAAATTTTACAATTCTACCATGTTACTATAAACCTACGTCCAATTATTATTATTGAATAATAATATTACCTATATTATACACACCTATACAACAGTGTGTTAATGATTTTCCATAGCTTAACTATACTTAACCTCAAGCGTATGCAAGAAGAAAGTTACGTTCCGCATAGCCTCAATAAAACATCAACAGACATATGACGTGGGTACTAAATAAATAATATGAAAAAATGTAGAAAATATAATAACGTTTCATACTTATAGTATAAAGAAGCATACTATAATTTATAATAACCTATACTATATTATATTGTCGTATGATAAAATATTATATTTTAAAATATAACACATTTTTATAACACTTACATAAACAATTACTAGTCAATCAAATATTCAAAACCGTGAGTTATCGTTTATAAAAATGTCATAGGTAATTTTATAAGTGATTTCAATACTATCAATTGTGTGTTGAAAAAGATCAATGTAATTTTACACTGCAAAATTGAAAAAACATATTATATAAATTACACACATACTTAAAATTTCAATTTTAGTAACTATTAACATAAATTAATGTTTTGTTTTCAAAATTATACGTAACGTTTGACGTTGACATATTAATCAATTTTTTCCTGTACGAACATTTCTAATCAATTTATTATACAAACGTGCAATATGAATTGCATACCTAGCACTTGAACCGTATCAATTCTGTATTTTATACTTTTACTGTAACGAAAAATATAATAGATAATTGTTTATTTATAATTACTACACTATATTTTTAACAAACCGACAATACACGGATTAACTTTTGAGCTTTACTGAAATAAATTATGCACATAAAAAGTAAAAGTATAAATACCTATTTAACAAATAAATTTTAAAAACAATTGTGCAATGGTTTCTCAAGTCTAAGCAACGAATAAAATTAATTTATTTTTCAAATTTAATTAAAATAACAATAATTATTTACAGTTATATAATAAGCGACTGTAATGATTCGTTTCCAAGTATAAGCAATTTATTTGCACCAACGGGCATTTCCTCATAAACAATAAAAATTGAAATATAATTTTATTTTAATCGATTAATAATAATTATTATTACATAGGTATTTAGCTGAAAATTATTATGATACGAAATCGTTGATTCGTGATGCCGGTTAATAGTTTATTTGGAGCAAAAAAATCATCCATCATCGGTGACGATCCCGAAGTGGGAGATTACGAAACACTTCGAATAATCTCACAGGACGAATGTCACTCCAGTTATTATTATTGTGATTACGTTCGTTACTGTCAGAACAACATAATCATCCTGCAAATGGATTGATGAAAAATACATTTGGTTATCAGAAATGATCGTCGTTCTGCACGTAAGTCGAAAAAATCGTGTTAATATAAGGACGTAAATCATTAATATTAATATTTGTTTAAGATCGTTGTATTATGTGGGTTGACGTTACGACGATCGTATGCCATCGAAGTCATACCTGCCTCGTACGCTTGGAGCACGTTCACAGGACCCGTTTCAGGGGAAGTACAAGAAGTCAAACCGTGGAGTCCATCTCATCCGCCGGGATCTTCATTCTCAGAATTCGAAAGTGCAAACGCAGATAACAATCATTATGGACCAGATTATGTGGTAATGTTTACAGATTGTTTTACTTTATTTTTGTATGAGTATAAAACTAGGATTGGATTGTTCTTTGCATTTACCTACTTTAAATGTTTATACCAATGTATAATAATATTCATTAAAAAAAAAAAGGCATAGAGTGTGCATAATATTATGTCATTAAGTTTTATTTTCAAATCGTGCAATAACTTAGAGCAAATAACAATTTTATTTTAACAAAAACTTCGATTCAATAATATTTTTAATAAAATATGTAAACATTCCTTATTTAACTTGTAGCATCGATTTAATAAAAATCTAATCGAATGAATAATACAGCTGTAAATTGATCCTTACCTTCTCAAAAGCAGATTGATCATATACTAAATATTATATCATACATCGGATAAATGCTATTATCAACTTATACATCATACAATACCGACTTGTTGTTATACGTTCATGTGGTTCATAATTATACATAATAAAAATGTCATTTTTTCGTAGTCATATAGCTTTTAATTACAAACAGCACTAATAATAAATAATAACCTTGTTTTACTATTAAGCTGGTCGAAGATTTAAACCTGAAAATAAATCAAAATTAATTTGACAATAGTTTACTACTAAATTATTTTTATAAAATATGTATTTGTATGGAATGACAATCAAATATTTCAAATATCATAAATCTAAAATCATTAATATCGTATTTTAAATGTTAACATTATACATTTAAAATAACTATAAATATAAAATTGTTTCAATACACTACCCCCCTATGGTCACCAATTTTAACCAACCTAACCGATAGAAGAGTTTACATCAACTTAAAGTTCCCATGTAATCTCATCGACGGTTCAGGTCAACTACTTTTCCTCATTAACTTTTGAATTCCTCTATATCTGATCCGTTTTTTCACACCCTTTTCTATTTATTTACGCCCCACTAATACCTACCATAGTTTAAATAATCCAATTTATCATATCATATCTTTCTTACCTTAACTATTCCATTTCACTTCTACTGATTTATCGCTTGAATATTTTATTTACTTACATTTTATTGTGTTTTTGAGCAATCTCGTATTCAGTAAAATAATTCAGAAAGCTATTTTTTTTTAATTAGTTTGATTATTACTAAAATATTTTTTACGCTTCTACAGGACTTATAAAAGGGGATAATCTGAACCACACAGCATGCCTCTCTTGATGAACGTCCCTGGTAACCTATAGGGTATAATATAATATATTCAAATATATTAGATATTAATTATTTATATTATGCAAAATAATAAAAATAAAAATTTTATCAATTTTCTATCAATCTGTGACGATATTTATGGTGAAATTTAAAATACGTGCCTATAATATAATTACTCTTGTATGATTGCAAATTGTAATGCAAAAACATGACAGTTAATAATGAATCCCACTCCTTAATAGGATGACAATACACAAAGTATTTCTTACGCTCACCCAACTGTTTTCTTTAATAATTTATTCATATTATGATTTTTGGAATTTTTATGTATAGTCAAAGACTATATTTTTTAAATACTCGAGAAGTATTTTTTGGTGATACTACTTTTTTTTTTATTAGAAGAACTATCCTTTTACCGTAAATTGTTAAGCACATATTATTTTTTTTTATACGTCTATATAATATCTAAACATTTAAAAATTAAAACATAATTTTTATTAAGTGTATATTTTTTAGAAAAAATTTATATCGACACAACCACACGTCCATTAGCTACCTAGTGGGTACCTAGTTATTTTTATACCTACATCATTATTAAATTATAATATTTTGTTTTTAACTTTTTACAAATTTTTCGATGACCGTTGGGATAAACACGTTGCATGTTTAGTTATAGTGAATTTTGGCTATAATTTAAAATAACATCCTCTCCATATTATCGTAGCTTATTAATCCAATACCTATGTGTCGTATACCGCAGGCGAAACCGCAATACTCGTTCGCGTACGGCGTGGACAACCCGAACACGGGCGACAGCCACGGTCACTCCGAGACGAGGGACGGTTCGCACGTGACCGGCGAGTACAGCGTAATGGAACCGGACGGCGTGCTCAGGCGTGTGCTGTACACGGCCGATCCCAAAAACGGTTTCCGAGCGTCCGTCCGGTACGTCCGGCCCGACGGCGAGGAGTCGCCGAACCGCGACCACGGTTACCACGGTGGACCAGACCACGGGCCGCCTCAGCAACAGCAATCCGACTACGAGTCCGGCGGCGGCGGTGGCGGTGGCGATGACGACGGACCGCGTCCGTTCGCGCTGCAGCCGCAATCGCTGTCCCTGCCGTCCGAGTACGAGTCGGAAGTTGACGACGAACCGTTCGCGCCGCAGTTACCGCGACCACAACCGCTGTCGTTGAACTTTGGTTTCAACAAGTACAACGACGGCGGTCACGCCAACAACGACGACGACGACGACTACGACGGCGGCGGCCGCCCGTCGGCGTTCAAGTTCCCGTCGCAGTCCAGTCCGTTCTTCAAGGCGCCAGACGCGGTTAACGGTGCGTCGACGAGAAAACTGGCCCTAAAATTGCCCTAAATTGGTGGACTGAGTTTTTTTTTTTTTTTTTTTATTATTGTTTTTCACCATTATCGTTCTATACGTGTCATTATATTTCAGGACAAACACCACGGGGCTCTATATATATCTAGAGGTGGCTCTGCGCCCGCGATTGTTGTGTGCGATATGAAAATGTCAAAATAACGTGTACACTAAAATATACCATGATAATAATCGTTAAGGTTAGGATTTTATGGGCTTATAAGACCACGAAAACAGCAAACATATTATATAGTAATCAAAAAACTAAAAAAAAATAAACATCTAATCGTGTTTTATTCTTTGGATTTGATATAATATGACTACATTACAAGTTAGTGGTTATACAGTCAAGTGAAAATAATTCTAAATTAACTCGAAACACGTTTTTCATTAAAAAGTTTTTGAAACAAAATAAGCCCAATAACTTAGATTAAAAATCAAAAAAATCATCACTACAAGAGCGAAATACAATTTTCAATATATTTTTTCGCATAGGTAAATGTGAACTCTTAATTGTAATCTTAAGAGGACGCTATACCCGCATGTGTTGTCTTTGTCTTATACACGCGTAACATAGTAAAAAACTGTTTTGCGTGGGGTGACTTTACTCTCTCGATATTAATATCAAAATTACCAAAATTATAAATCGCATTGGGAAGAAATTTACCTGTTTGGTAGTGTATTAATTTTTTTGATAACATGAATACAATTAAAGTTATCGGTTTGAAAACTTAAGGTTTTTTTCATTTAATTATTAAAAATTATTGGTTAATGTCAAAAAAGTTGAAACGCTACCACACAGGTAAGGTTCTTCCTAATGCGATTTATAATTTTGGTAATTGTTATATAAATATCGAGGAAGTAAAGTCGTCTCGCGCAAAACATTTTTAACTATGTTACGCGTGTATAAGACAAAGACAACACATGCGGGTATAGTCGTGTCCTCTAAATTATCTCTCACCGTGGCAGAATGCAGATTATATTGGTTTTTTGAATAATTAATAATCGGGTGAAAAACGCTCTTTAAAAAAATATGATTCTTCTGCGTAACCGCTTATCGTATAAATTGACAGCGCGGTGTAAAAAAGTACAATTTTGACCTGCAAAATAAGTTCATCGCTAATAGCGATTAAATGTACACGAACGTATATAAAGGAAAAAATGCACCGGTTATGATATAACGTACAAATAAAAACAGACAAGACTTATTTCGGTAGAATTTTATTATTCAATATAACCCAAGATTATATAATTCTCTTATCCGAGCTTACGAACCGTTACGAACGTTTATTTTATTTCTATACAGAAGATGTTTTTGACGATTATTGTGATTACTTCGTCGATCGTTTAAAACACGCCTTTATGCAATGTCGGTTTGTCCGTTCACCGTGAAATATCGCTAGCCGAGTCGAAAAACGGATCGCTTCGGTGCAGCAGGTATTCTGCAGTGGACGATGACGACGACGAGCACTGCAGACAATGATCGTGGGCACTAGGCGACCTAAACCATTATCCCCCATCACAACATCCCTCTCTCGCCCACCATCTCCACCAAAAAAAAAAAAAAAAAAAACAAACAAACAAACAAAATTACCTAAAAATCCATTATATGTCGGAGACACTACTTAACGGTTGATTTTTTTTTTTTTTTGTTTTTGGTTTTGCGTTGTCTTACAGATTCCGGAGATTACGGAGACGGCGATAAGTACTACCATTGGCCGGACACGCTGGGTCCGTCACCGCCACCGCCGTCGTCGCCGTCGCCGTTCGGTTTGCCATCGTCTCCGGCCCCGTCGTTCGGCGGCACCCGCGGCGGCTCGGCGGCCGCTTCGCCGACCACGCCGTTTGCCGGGTTTACCAAGCGGCCGTCACCGACGGAACCGCTGCCCTGCCGGCCGCAGCCGTCGCCCAGCCGTGCGCCTCTGTCGGCGGACATCGTTAGCTATCAGACGGGCCATTCGAACCGTTTGCCGTCGTTCGTCAAATCGTCGGACGGTCTGGAGGAGTTCCGGTCTCTGAAAGTGAACGTCGGCGACGACGACGAAGACGGCGACCACGACGACTTGGAAAACTACGAATCGGACGACAGCGACACGGACAACGCGCACGTGTCCGACTACGTCCGCCTGTCGCCGTCCGGCAAATCGGCACCGTCGCCACTGCCGCCGTCCGAACAACAGAGTACGTCGTCGACGCCGCGGCCGCCTTCGCTGACGGCTTCGGCCACCGCCAAACCGCCCGCGGTTACCGCGCCGCCACCGTCGATGATGCGCCGACCGCCGTCGCCAGTCGACGCCCTCGCGATCGACCAGCTGTCCCCGTCGCCGACCATGACGCCCATCCAGCCGACCATAATCGACATCGACGTCTGACCACCCACCCACGATAATGTATATAATTCCACCCACGCACCCACTACTGTTTAACTGCAGTACACAGTATACTAAATTGCTGAACTATACACAAATCATTAATATTTCAAAACGTTGCGTCGATCGTTCGTTTTATGCTGTTCCGTAAACATATATACAGTCAGTGACGGTTCTAGCGTATGGGCAGGGTGGGCAGCTGCCCATACCAAAATTTCTGGTGTTCATTATTTAAAAATGTATTGGGAATGGGGAGGAAATTAGAAATATTATTCACAGTTAAAACTTAATTATAAATCTACTGTTGCCCATACAAAAATGTAGTCCTAGCTAGAACCGTGGCTGTATACAGTCACTAAAGATCCGACGAATCAACAGTGGGCTAATGATGGTCCACGATCTGTTCATTGAATTTTTTGAGAAAACACTAAACGGCTTACCTATTATGAACGCAACCCGGTATAATATACGGTATAAACTATTATAATACTGCAGGTACTACTTTATTTACAGAACGTGTGATCCTTCTCACAGGATAATCGGCATAAATGAATCGTTTATTTAGTTTTTGTTATGTATTTATATTTTATATATTTGAATTAACACTCGTGACAATATCCTAGAGGCTAGAAGACGACAAAATGTATTAAATTATTTCTATAAACTCGGTCTTATGGTAATTGACTTCTGGTGGTAAACAGTGTACGCAACCAACATAATATTATTATATTATATATTTATAAATACGCCGACGTGTCCGTTTAAGCTGTATATATTTTCTGTATAAAAACACATAATTTATATCACGTGGAGTAGATATTACTTTATGATTATGTTGGGCGGGGGATAAGCTTGAATGGTTTCACCAACGGACAGAACGGTCAGCTCGCCTATCTGAAACATAAAATATAACGTAGGTACAAGATAATTATTATGGATCTTTCGGGCAATTATTATAGGTGCTCAAATATATTTTCGATAGAATTATTGAATTTCAACATGCTATCTCTATCGTAATTATTTTGCGAAATCGCCGTCCGTATAGATGACACGTTGTGTTGGTTAAAAAAGGATGTTTAATTGTTCTTGTTTAAAAGCACTATAAAAATAAAATATCAATGCGTTATTCAAAAAAAAACGATTCCTAATACAGTAGAGGTCACCTAAGGTGCAAGGGTTTTGGTAAATTCCCACACGAAACACAGCAAGTAAGCGGTGGTTACATAATAATATGTAAGTTCTTACACGAACAAAAATACACTCATGTGCTTTTTTTTACACGGTAATTAACGTATTACTTTCAGTAGGTACCTTTAAAAATGTATTTAACTATCTACTATTGATGATCGCCACAATATCTAAACTAATAATTGTAAGTCTTGAGTCTAAATAATGTCTGAAGGAAATTTGTATTCGTTATCATTTTTCGTGTATGTACTTACATAAACATACCAATGCATGATTTTTACCGGTTTTATCGCGTTAAGTCGCCGCTCTAGAAATGGGTTGCTTGTGGTATAATTTATATTTATTGTTTTCTCAATATACAATGCACAATGTAGTGTGTAAACGTAAATTTCAAGGAAAATTTTCCTGTTTAGTATCATCTACTAGATCAACAACATAAATAAATACTGTGGCGTTATAGAATTATAGTAGTTGTAACTTCTAACGTTCTGTGCAGCCTTAAAAATCATTAGTGTAATACCTCGAGGTGGTCATTAATTGTTTCCAAAACAAAAATTATAAGTGAAAAAACTATTAACTACCTAACTATTTTTTTTAAATATATAAGTGACGTTATTGTATCATATATATTTTTGATAAGTACCAATAACAGATATAACTTATTCAATTTGAAAAATGTAAAATGTATATTAAATTATTTTTTTACATTTAGTAATGCATTTCACGAATAAGTCTGTAATTTATTATTGTAATTATAATTTTAATTGTATTGTTTTTAATTATTTTGTATTAGTTTCGTAATTAAATTCGTAAATAGTTATACATTTTTAAATATAAAATACCTTCTAATAGTGGACATATTTTTGAGAACAAATTACAAACTTTCTACCAAAAAAATTGAATTATTTGAATTGCGGACGAAATTCTAGCAACCGAGAGTAGTATTTAGAGGTCTCATAACATATTTCTATTTATGGTGCATTCTACTCGTATAATCATTCTAATTAATTTGGACGCGATTTATTTTAAATTTCACTTACCACAATATCAGCTGGCTGAGTTAATGCTACGACCACCATAGTCGCTACTCTTTCGGGGTTCATCGACAGAATAGATTTTTTATTTTCTCCAACACTTCCGACAGCTTCACCGTTTACTTTACCGAGATTGATACTCTATACGAAATAAAAGTCACATGTTTTACCATTCGGGTACCGATGAAATAATTATTAATTAATAAAAGCTTAATATTTAAATACACTATACCTACCCAATAGAAATTAATATATTATACCCCAATCATTTATTTGTTAATTATTATTACTTTTTAATTTGTATAATAAATTATAATTCTATATGCTCACAAAAAAGATATTGTAAAAACACGGTGTTTAACCACAATTATTCTTGATACTTACAGTTACTTTGATTTTTGATCCATCATAAAAGAGTTCATGTCTAAGCCCTTCGGTTAAATATGTAAGTGCAGTTTTCGACGAATTGTACACTTTCTCTCCTGGAAATGGTGACATTGAGTACCCAGCGGTGCTATAAATAAAATCTAACAGATTAGTAATGGATTTTTAGTTTTTAAACAGTTGCACTACATGATAACGAGAAATCATTTAGAGACTTAGAGTAGGTAATAGCTATAAAAAACTATAGGAGTATTATCTAATATAGTAAAATTATTAAAATATAATATACTATTGATTATTGATTATAATTTGTGTTATTTATATAGTCAAAATATGTACCTAATATTTATTTTTAAATTATTAAATTGAAGCATGTTTAAATGCTCGCACTATCTTTCACAATATTTGTTTAAATAAATTGTTTATTTCAAATAAAAATATGTTATTATGTAGTAATGACAAATACCTATATATATAAATATATCCTGTATACATCTTAAAATTTAAAAACAATAAAATTGCATAACATAATATTTTAATAAGATGTTGAAATGATTAGTGTTATGGTTATTTTCAATTTATAAGGTAAAGGTACTCAACCTGTTTATATTTATAATATGTCCATCTGCAATATTGTATTTCTTCATCGATTTATATGATTCCCTACAACATGTAGTTACTGCGATAACGTTGAGATCAAACAAATATCTCCAGTCGTTAGTTTCGCCGTCTGAAACAAGGACATGATTTTTCCGTCTCAAATTATATTTCATTTAAATAGTATTTAAATCACCAACAACAAAGTGTTTTTATTTTTTCATTTAACATAAATTTCTCAGTACTTTTGTACTGATCCATTTCTATAATATGTTGACTATCCTATTTATCACTATCGTCTATCGTAGACCGTAATATTGTCTAAAATGAATCGCATCAAAAATAAATCATAATATGTGCAATTCATGAATTTGAATCTATATTAATGCCACACTCAATTTGTAAAAGCACAGAAGTTCTCTCTGGTCTACTCCCACTTACAATTAGAATAAATTCGATGCCGTGCCGAGTTTAAGCTGCTATACTTATCATATAGGTATTGTAATAATACACACCCAAAATTTTGCTTTTAATTGATGTGTTGGCGTTATTGATCGTAACAGACACTCCTTGGCCGATGGTGGTTTCGATCCACTTGAACAAATTTACTATTTCCGATTCACGAGTCAAATCACATTGGACCGGGTAGATTTTAGCCAAGGACGACTGTAGCTTGTTGGAAAGTTTCTGTATACGAATTCAAGACGATTATTAATATTTCGTTATCTTCATCGACCAATGTTATAGAAAAACAAATCTCAAAAAGTTGCTAACATTATTTAAATTTTGTTTATCTCGCCAACTGCCGAACACTTAAAAAATAATATTTAATAACATGCAATTTTAAGTGAAAAGTGTTTAAAAATATAACTAATTCTAATATTTGATTATATAGACGATTTAAAAATTTTTTTTTTTTATTTTAAACCTGAAAAGTTTTGCAATAAACATATTGACAAATAATTGTATGTAGATACAAATATTTTCTTAAATTACATTTCTATATTATTTAAAGTGTATTATAATTAATAAGTATTAATTATACTACTCACTAGTGTAATTATTTTGAATTTTAAAAATATTTAGTATATAAAGAAACGATAAAACAGATTACAAAATCAAACAAATAAATAGAAAACTGTTTTGTTATTTCTCGAGGTTTTTAAGTATATACAATGGAAAAAAACTTGTGTAGAAAATCAATAGAACAGCTGAAATAACTGAAAAAAGCAAAAACAAGCATTTACCTACATAAAAATATAGCCGAAAAAAGCAAAAATAAATCGGTTTATTTGGAATCATAATGGCTTACCCCTTGACAAATTTATGTAAAAAAATTAATTTATATCTCGTATATAAAAAAATAAGCATATGCTTTAAAATCCGAGCCCTACTTATTAATAATAATCATAATATAATTATAATATCGAACTATAATACTATACAATTTGGAAACAGTTAATTTTATTGGTATTTGGTAAATAATTAATAATGAAATTAATACTTATGCGTTTACGGCTTTACTTTAATAATACATGAAATTGTACAACGTTTTCTATAGTATGTGTAATGTGTATGTACTATGTTATGTATATTATTATAACGATGTCGTAATATGGTATATTTTTAGAGTATGATCATGGTAACTGGTAAAGAAATGAGAATACCGTCGATTACAAAAACTTAAGTACCTACCTATGTAAAAAATTATTTAATCGTTAAATGTCACAAGATCATTTAGAAAACTTAATTATGTTAGAGTATTGAAAAATAAATGTCAACTAAAATTAACATTAATGATATTATTGATATAAGGTTGCTGCTTAAAGTGATCTATAAAAAAAAAAATAAATGTATGTATTCATTATACTGAATACTTTTATAAAAAAAATAAAATAATACGAGAATTGGTAAGAATGTACACGTCTTGTTGTAAATACATTCCGAACGAAGCGAACAAAACAATTTTAGGCCCTTAAATTTAATTCCCGGTAACATAAAATAGCCCTATGAGTAACGCAATTATACTATGGAGAAACTTATTATAGTAATACTTGTATTAAGACGATTTCTTGGGCTACAGCGACAATTTTCAAAGGGTACTTGGACAATTCGGCCACTATTGACTGACCGATCTCTGAACTAGCTTCAGTCACCAAAACGACTCTATCCGTCCAACGATCCATTTCTGTAGTGACGAATAAAAACTGTAAAATATATATTTTTCGAAATTCACATAAGTAGTAGTGTATTGAAAGTACTGCGTTGGTGCAGCATATACAAACGATCTGAACGACAGTATTTCGTCAGAGCGTACAGCTCCATACTGACCTTTCGATTGTATAACTAAATGTTTTAATTGCGTAATTATTTAACGGTATTACATATAGGATCGATACCATCATTACGACCATGTATTATGAGTTGAAAACATTTTTTTTTCACGTTGAGTATTCTAATCAACTGTGTTCAATTATGAGCGATGGTAATCCAAAACGTACTATTGAACAATACTGATTTTTAGGATAAGCGATTTTATGAATGTTTTCTTCAAAAAATCAATATATAAATTAACTGAAAATAAATTTGATGTATATTAAGATTTACTAAAAAAAATATATATATGTATTAATTTTTCAAGTATAAGCCTAATATTTTGGTGTATTAATATTTACAATAGGTAATCCAAAACGTACCTATATTATTCCATTTATGACAATAAATTATGGAAACATTTTATGGAAATTGTTCGTTTTAGCATAACTTCAAAAATAAACTTTTTTTCGATATAATTAAAATATAAATTTTGGTATAGTACTATTATATTATTAGAATAAATTTATAGTCGTACCTACCGATGTAAAATTATAATATATACCAGCGGTTTCCAAACTGTGTACCGCGAGCATTTCCAAAAGGCACCGCGGTCTACGACTCATAATAAATAATTTACTATTTTTGGAATTTTTTTTTGTTCTCTTTTATGGTATTCACAACAGGTCACTACGACTGAATTTGATCCTAACAAGGGCACCGCAAAAAAAATTTTTGGGAACCGCTGATGTATACTCATGAGTGATGAGTGACAACTAATGCGTGTGTGATTAAAAATTATACAAAAAACATTGGCATAATTAGGGCTTTAGGGCATCAAGCTTCCCAATTAGTTAAAAGGTCAAAGGTTAAGTAGTTAAAATGTATTATAACTAGTTACTCAATGACTTGTTTTTAAATTCATTGATATAATATATTGATATTATAACGTTTAACATATACAGATTTATAATATAATGTTTAGTTACTGGTTAGGTATTATGAATCATTCAACACATAAGTCCTATGTATTATACTATTAATAATTATGTATTAGGTAGGTACTTAGTGAATTATAAAAATATTATATAAAATATAGGTAACTGTCCTCTTATATTTAGTTTAATGTCAAAAACCTAACCTAATTTTAGTAAACAAAAATTGTATTATATTTAGATAAATAAAATTTAAAAATTTGAAATGTCTTTAAATAGCTTTAAAAAGGTTTAAATATTTTTTAAATTATATTATGCAAAAAAAAAAAATAATAATTTAACATTTGTTGAATCTCAAGAATCTATGGACCTATGATTATTCGCACAATTAAAGATAATATATAATATATACATATGCTATATTCATAGCATATCTGTAATCGTAATTATTCATTTTAGAATCACACCAAAAAAATAAAATTGATTTTGTCGAAAACTAGATTTATGTAAAAACAATAAGTTATACCCACTTTTCTTGATGTTTTTCCTGGTATTTTCAATTTATTCAAAACAACTAAACAATAAGTTCTGATACAGATCAAATTCATATTGATCTTCTTTAATATAAAGATATTTAAATAACTATATTTATACATCAACATGTGTTTGAACTTGTATCAATAATTTTTGCTTTGGATATTTTATTAATTGTTTCTCAATGAAAATCTTTTATACACTTTTTTGTACAATTGTGTGTTTAAAGTATACAATTAAATCTTGGCTTCAAGTAAAAATAACATAGGCTTCATCAAAACATAAAAACAAAATTTTAAAAATAAAATTTCAAATTACAAATGTACCATATTGGTTTAGATGCAGTAATGACAAAAAAAAAATGAAAATAATTTTAAATAAAAACAAAAATATATACACATTTCATGTACCTACATTAAACATTCTTAAAACGTTCTTAATCTTAAATTAGTGTATAAAATGTAATAACAATAATGTATAATATATTGTGTATTGTGTAACAACAGAGGTAGTATGAAATTTCACCAAAACGGACACCTGAAATTTAATTAAACATATTAGAATTTATTTTGCAAATATTATGTCAAAAAATTATAATCAATAACAACATTGCAACATTATGCTACATTAAAAACTATAGATATAAATGTAAGAAGGAAAAAATACTAATGTAATTGATAAAAGATAGTTTAAACTTTTTCTAAGAATTTATTTTTATTTTTATAAAGTTTTAGTTTAAATTTTTAAATTTGACAAAAATACTTAAAATTAAATTTAAATAAAAATAAAAACCCATAATTTATACTCACCAACCAATATAGCATTGACAAAGGTTTTCATTAGCAGTAGCTTGTTGTATAAGT
This sequence comes from Aphis gossypii, assembly GCF_020184175.1. Lineage (NCBI taxonomy): Eukaryota > Metazoa > Arthropoda > Insecta > Hemiptera > Aphididae > Aphis > Aphis gossypii. Next base: position 15,885,930 of record NC_065530.1, read on the forward strand.
AAATTTACTTGTCTGGGAACAGTTAGTTCTTGTTCATGTATAAAGTCTTTACCAGTCAATTTTTCACGAACTCTTGTGACAATTGCTAGAGCTTTCATGTTCAATGCTTCTGTTGGCTCAGTCTCAATATTACCTAAACACCACCCACCAGACGTATTATACATTAAAATTACATTTCAATACTATAGTCTATCTCAGGAAAGAAAGGTACAGCTTCTCAATGAATAATCAATATTCTTGCATATCTCTACACCTCTTTGCTCCTGATAACCCTCCCTCCCCATACACACACAAATTAGCTCAGTTATAGTTCTTAGCTCAATCTATAAGCAAAAAATGGTACCTTTTTTTCATGAGACATAATTTATGAGTACTGTTAAATTTGTAATTTTGTTAACATACCATTATCACCTCCTGGGCCAACATTCATAGGAGCAGCTTTTTTACTAAGAGAAGCTGCAAAACTAGTAGCCATGCTCACTTCTTCTGAAACTGTAGTGGCTGCAGAGGCTGCACTTATAGGATTTGTTCCAACAACTGTAGCACCAGCAGTTGCAGCTGCTGTTCTTCGTGCTCCAACACCAGCATCCATTAAACGCCAATTAAGCAATGGGTCATAGACAAAAGCTTCTAGCACAGCCATCAAGCTGTCTTTGTTGTTTCGAAGCACAGTCATAACACTTTCGCATGTTCTACGATAGGTTCCCTCGATACCAGTGATCTAATAATACAATAAAAACTTTTTACCACTGCTCAAAAACAATTAAACAAGTTATACATACTTCCATAGCATTAATAAGCATTCTAGTAAGTCTGAAAGGAATTTTTTCTGGAAACTTTTCACGTGTCATAGCCACTTCAAAACAATCCCCAAAATCAATATGTAATATTTTACCACTTAAACGGTCCAGCATCAAATTTGAAGGATGTCTTAAAGTAAAACAATGTATTAGCCAAGACAATTTAATTAAAATAGGTGCATAATTGAATACAGGGTAAGTCACTATACTATTTTTAACCATGGTCCATCTAGTATAATAATGTATTATGTTAAGATTAATTTTACCTGTCTCCTAATCCAAGAATATAGCCAACCATAGACATCACAGCCAATGACCTTGTGTAATTAGTTCTACGATCAAACCAAACTTCAGATGATGGAGACTTCAGCCATAGTAATCTTGCTAGATCATCTCCAAGGGTACTAGTTAAAGCGTGTTCAAATACTTCAACCTTTTGCATTAATGTTAAATGATCATAATTTGGTGCCATCTAAAAAATACATGTTTAAGATAAAAGTCATACTAATAATAATTTAAAATTTTAAGCACTGATAATATAAACCTACTCTTAACATGATTCTATGTTCTATATTCAATAACGTCTTCTTCTTTTCTCTGAAATCACGTATTAGAGTATGTAATGTGTCACAATGAGGTACCCAACCAATAAGTCCAGAGTTTGTTGATAAAGGTATAACAGCATATCTCTAGAAATATTTTAAAATAAAAATTATAGATATATTGATATTTTAGGTATAATTTATGAGGAAAAAAATATTAAAAAATAACAAGCACCTGAATAGTTAAATTTCGTCTAAACGTGTCAGGGTCATTTAGTAACAGTGTGTTGACTAAACCAAAGAGTTGCATAACTCTTTCATCTTGTCTAAGGTCTTCATGCCCTTTCAACAGGAACATAAATTCATTTCCATCACTACCTTTAATAACTAATTTGCGAGGACGTTGCTTAGAACTGATTACAGTCAATGAGCTCTGAATGTAAGCAATCCTGACAATAGGTTGACCAGGTATGTATGAACCAGGAACTGCAAGTTCCATGTTACGACTTTGATGCAATTGCGGACTGACATACTGAAGTTCTAGAGTTGTAAGTTGAGGCAATTGCCTTGATATTCGTCGGAAAACGTGATAATACAAATCCCATGCTTGATTCAAGTCACGATTATTGCCAGAAACCAGATAACGATTACACCAATCTAAAGCTTCAACCAAATCTCTACCATACGTCTAGATAAAAATATATTAATACATTTTTTAATTATTATATTAATGCATACTTAGTACATAAATTGTTCAATACATACTTGGTGAAATGAAGTTTCTTTTAGAGTCTGTGGCCCTTTTTCCAGCATAGCATGCAATGGTTCTAAAACTTCATACATTCCTTTCACATTATTTTCACCAAAGTACAACCTACTGGCTTCTTCCAAAGCCTCATGCCACAACTCATGCCAAAGTATAGCAACCCTTAGTAGTTCATCACTAACCATGACCGCTTGCTGCACTAAATTTGGATTATGTTCACACATTGTTTTTAAGATTTTTCTTGCAGCATTCTTTCGTGCTACACTAGCAGATTTATTTGCCACAGTCAATGGATAAACCAAAGCCTGTGGATGGTGTTTGCCTATATCAATTAACTGAACTTGAATTAAACGGCTGACCAGTGTGCGAGGCGTGTCAATGCGAGCAATCAGTTGAGGTATTACCTAAGCCACAATTTTAGATATATATAGTATGGTTTTGTTTAAGTATTAATTTTACAATTTATTACTTGTAACCACGTATTTATATGACTAGATTTCAAGCCATCAACAATGGCTTGATACACATCATGATTTTGACCATACTCAAACCAAAGAGTTAAAAGTCTTAATGTATCTTGTAATGAACTACCTTGGGATAGTGAAATAGATCTAAAAAATCCTTCAACTGCTGGTACTGTAAACTTTGTAATGTAGTCTTCAGACTTTGGAATCTATAAAATTAAAAATTATTTAAAAAAATCTAGAATAATAAAAATAGTTCAAAACTAATTTAATTACCTCAGAATTAGCTTTATCAATTATTCCTTTTTCAACAGACTGATCATTTGCCTGTGACTTGTTTTGTTGATGTTTGTAGAAAAGTACAGTTTCAAAATTCATGTATGCCCATGAATGCCATGCTTTATACCAACAGGGATCATGAGATTTTGCCGCAGAGTAGTATTCTAAAACATTGGGTATTGACAATTCTGTCAAGCCCTGAAGCTCTTCTTGCCAATATCCTAACTTTAAATAGCATCTAAAAAATAAAAATTATATATATATTTAATTTAAATAAAAATAAAAATAAAAATTTTTATCACAGTTTGAACTGAACCTTGCCAACAGTTTTTTAGTAGAATCACTTCTAAGTTTTTCATTATCTTTTCCTTTTTGTCTTAACTGTGTCAGCACATTATGAATCAAACTATTCAAATGACTAAAAATAAAAAACAAATTATGTCCAAACATTTGAATCTATGTAACTATTAAATATTTATTATTTACTTGAAAGCTTCCGATTTGGTTCCAGAAGTCCACATATGCTTAATGTATGCAAATGTAACTTGAGGATGAGTCATTGGTAATGGTTCAGTAGGATTTTTTGAAGGATCCGTACCCAATAGTGTTGTAAGAGTCTTATGAGACAAAACCTGAACATGGTATTTGAAATATAAAGTAAAATTTATACACTTTCTAAACAACAATAAGTAAAAACTGCAAAATTAAATATAAATTTACCAAACGTGACGATTTACGACACAAAGCGGCATACTTAAGCCACGTATTTATATCTTCTTCGGGACTTAACACCAACGAATGTACTTGAATTATACGCTGCCAGTCTTCAACAACTCGTTGACATCCCTAAAGTAATTTTAAAATATTAAATGAATCAAATTTTCTATAATTATTATTACCTGAAGCCTGTCCCACCAGACTCTATATATTATGTGACGTTTCTCTGGTTTCAGTTTATATTGAATAACTTCTTCGAGTTCAGACAACATTTGTACAGAAACCATGGCGCCATAAGCTCGCTGGTAACTTTCTGCTGCAGCGGCTGTAAGCTCAGTATCCAAAATTTCCCGAGCCAAATCAATAAACTATAAACATAGATAATTGTTATAGTATGACAGTATAAATCAACTTTTTAAATAATAAATATATTGAAGTATGTATCATACTTTTTGAGCGTTTTCATACTGCTCTCCGTGAATAGATAAGACTGCTCTGTAAAAGGCTCCATCCATAGTGTCTCTCGGTATAAAATCTACATAAATTGCCATTTGTTGCCACTGTTTTAATCCCCAGGCTGCTGCTGCAGCAACCCTTGACATTTTTTCACGCCCACTCTCAGGAAAGTGTAACCAATGAGAAGCAGCCACATTATTCAGCTTTTCCCATTGACCCAAAGATTCCAAACACCTGTCAATATTAAAAATAAATCAATTTATAGATTCTAAGAATTGATTATAACATTTTATAAATATAGCCTACCTCATTTCTCCTAATGACCATTCTATATCATTTGGTTCCTTTTGCAAAAATCCTTCGTAACATGACAGTGCTTGTTCCCAGTTATGTAGTTTTTCAAACCACCTAGCTTGTATTTTCAACTGTTCACCAGGTTCTTGGTCTTCTTCTTGTTTACTCATAACCACTTCCAGTAAACCTAGTTCACATTAATAACAATAAATAACACATTAATTAACAAACATTTTATTGTAATAATAATTATTTATATACCTGATGCTGCTTCTTTTTGTTGTAATTTGTTGTTGATAGATATAAGTGATTCAATTATATTTGGGCATACTTGACTATTTATCTCTTTGATGTACTCATCTTCTTTGTAGTGCAAAGCTTTTGCATAAGCTCGGCAGTCCATAGCTCTTTCGCCAAGTATATGAGGATCAATTGGCAATGGTCCTTTTTCACAGTGATCCATAAATTCAGCCAAATTCAGTATAGTTTGTGTCATTTCAGGGAGATCAGAAACCATCAATGCCTGTTCTAACGTCTGTATTAGCTCTTTTCTAAGTGGTTCTGTCAATTCTGTCCAACAACTAACAAATGCTGCATTGAAAAGATCTTTAGGCAATTGAGAATATGTTTGGGCAAGTGCCCAACATGAACGCAGTGCTGGTGATGGTGATTCTTTCAAGAAGTCAATGCCAAGTCGTCTTAACCATTCTAGCCAATCATCTTTAGAAACACAACGATTTGTTAACCATGCTTTTTGTAAATTTGGCAATGATGTATGCATCTATAAAAAAATAAATATTATACTAAATTTGGCAAAAATTATTAATGGCTGATTTTTTTTTTTTTTTTTTTGTATTATTATCTATACTTAATTAATAGATATAGATAATTTAAACACACATAAAAAGAGGTTATTTTTATTTTATGGTAATATTATTTATATAATTCTTCTTAAAACAATACTATCAAAAAACACCTTTTTTATTATAGTAGCTGAATCTCCAACTAGATTTACGCCAACTTCTTTTTTATTTTTTAACTGCTTATGTCTAGAAAGCAATAGATTTTCTTCTAGACTTCCATCATTGTTCTAAAAAAAATTAATTAGAAAATGATATTGTTTTGTGACATTAATTTAATCACATACTGATGATATATAAGTAATGAGCATGTCATAAGGAGGATAATTATAGCGACATTTATTTAAAGTGCGTGCAACAAGTGGCATAAATATTGTATACTTGCGACCCAATTGACATATCAATGCACATAATGTTTCCATAGCATTTTTTTTAAGTTCTGGTGTACTTTCTATGGAATTCACCTAAAAGATATTCAACAAATTCATTATAGATAATATTGACCTAAACTGCAACAAATATTCATACAATTCCATGTATTATGCGTGATGCATAGTCGGTAAAATCTAAAGTGTATGCTAATTGTGCAACAGTTTCCATTGCCGCTTGGCTGACTTGAATAGGATGATCAGTGGTATCAAATAAATTTACAAGTGGTGGCATAATCATGTGTAAATATTCATCCAAGTTAATACCAAATTTACGTAAAGCTACAACCATCTAAAAGTTAACAAATTATAATATAAATAAATAATAATGCATTTATATATTTAATATTTATAGACAAATTAATAAAAGTAATAAATTATCATAATAAATAATGTCTTACTCTCTTGGTAACATTGTGGTTTTTACTAGAATCATGATAAAGTATTCTTAGTATGTTAGGCATTAATTGAGATAAGTAGGTTTTAAATTGAGCTCCAAGCGCTACAACTATGTATTCAACTAGCTGAATTAAAGTACATTGAAGTGAACTATTTGGGATCCATAATTCCTAAAAAAATTAATTAATTTTTACATCAAAATTAAGTATTTATAAATCTTTAATGTGCAATAACTAACTTTAATTAACAAAAATATATCATCCAAATAGTTCCTGATATGTGGACCAACAATATTTATAAGTACACCTAGTTGCTGGAATAGATATTCTCTAAAGTTGGCATCAGCTGTACGAATTACATTTAAAAAACTGGGCATAACTTGTGGTATGTATGCTATACATTTTATACCCAAAGATTGAAAGATAAATGTTATGGCCTAAAATATAATATATATATTAATTATCAATAGTACACAAACATAAAAACTAAATAACAAATACTTAAATAATAACTGAATGTCTTGACTGAAAAAATACATAAATAAATAATACCTAATACATGTTTCAAGTATAGTGACTACTCAGTTCAGTATCAATTTAAAATAAATATCTTACAATTTTCAATGCAAGTTAAGATAATTTTTGGCAAAATAAAGAAACTTAAAATACAATACGCATTTAAAAAATTCATTTTTACTAACTTGTACAACCATAGTATGATGTTGAAATAGATTTGGATCACGAATAATACGGATAAGCGTTGCAACCGCTACAGCTGGATAATATTCTTCCAATGTTGAAGTACTCATATTTACTAACATTTCACTAGTTGTCCATTCGGTTTCTGATATAGGGCGTGGATCAGTCATTGAAAGTAAAGCAGTAGACTCGATTTGGGAATCAATCTGTCCCAAGTTCATTTTATGTTTATAAGGATCTAAGGCTCCGAGGAGTCCAAGTACCCGAATTGTTTCTCTTCTAAAGTAAAAATAAAAAAATCATATTAGTTAATGAATAAATTATTTTATAAAATGTATAAATTCACCTGACTATAGGTTGTTGTTCAGTTTTTAAAAATCCAAGTAAAGTGTCCAATAATGAAGGGTATTTTTCATATGGTTGAATGACATAGCCAAGTCCTTCGACTAATTTACCAAGTACCCACAGAGCAACTCCACGTTTTTCTTGTGATCCACCATCACCTAACATATCCAATAAGAAAGGCAACAGTTCATCAGTCCAACAACACATTTCTTCTCCATTTACCTGTTAATTTCAATCACAAACACACCAATAATTTATTATTTTATTCTAGATAAAATAAAAATATACTGAACTTACCTGTGCCAAATCCCCAATACATGCGAGTATACTTATCAAAATACTCGGATTTAAATCTGGTTCATGAAGTTTAGGAACTAATATTTTTAAAACTGGTTGTACATATGGAGACACAAGACGAGGAGCATGAACAGCCATGTGGTCAATCATTCTGGCACTTTGCTCTTTATTACGACCCATTCCACTATGTTCAAGTTCAGTCAAACACTAATACCAAAAAGTTATGATATATTTAATTTAATTTTCATCAAATTCTTTGTTTTATCATTAAGAATATTATTAATAAATAATTTAACAAACCTGCATTAGTGTTTTTCGCAATGGTGGCATTACATAAGCAGGATTTACCAAGCTAAGTCGCCCTATAGTACAGAGGGCCATTTCTCTTATTTCAAAATTCACATCATTCATAGCCATAAATAATGCAGTGAGGTTATGCACTTGAGCTAGATAAAAATCAAAACTACGATCGAGATTCTCAAACACTACATAACGCACATCAGGATCTAACATAATGAGAAAACAAATCAAATTATTATCTGTTCTTAATTTTAAAGTTTGTATACAAACAACATTTATCTTACTGACCAGTATCAGAAACTCCAACAACAAGCAGTTGCTTGATGACTGTAGAAATTGTATATCTAACTGTATGAGATGTTTTACTTTGTGGTGACTCAATTGCCAAACGCAATAAACGACTACATGTTCTAACAGATTCAATTCGAACTTCCTGCTGTTCACTTCCTAGGTAATGCTCAGCGCAGCGACGTAAAAATTGGAGTAAAGAATGTCCTATAAATGTTATAATAATCAAATTGTCACATATTCTCATTTATTAATTTAATTATAATTATATTTACCTTCAAAGTTAAAACTCCCAAGTGTTCTAAGCGCCAAAACAATATTAGAAATATTTTGAGACTCAAGAACTGATGGCATTAATGACAAACTGAGTGCAGAACTTGTAACAGATATTGGCAATGCTATTGAAGAACTACGGTTGTTAAGCACTTGAGACAATATTTTCAGCAATCCTAAAAAAAAAAAAAAATGTTTATAATTAAAGAAAATTAAGCTTAAATGAACTTTTTTGTTAACCATCAGATATATCTTTTTTCAAAGCAGGTACAGCTACTGCCAATTCTTTAAAGGCTATTGTGAGTGTAGGACTGAGACCCATGGCCAACATGGGTTCAAGAAGTTCTTTAAGATCATTCTTAATATTGTGTTGAGTTGCAATTCCCAATAATGTAATACAAACATAAACTGCTGGTTCAGGATTTGTAGGTTTTTTTTTTGAACTATCCTGTAAGAAAGTTCAATAATATATTATTATGATTAATACAATAATAAACCATATAATTGCTAATTACAAGTCTGTTTAAAAAGAAAACTATGAACATATTATTTAAAAATACCTTGGATGGTAAGAAACTACGTATTAATTCTAAAATTTTAGATAAATATGGCTTGATATGATCTTCAATAGCTATTGCAACAAGACCAACAGCAACAAATGCATAAGTTCGTTGATCACGATCACGGCCACGAATAGTTGCAAGAAGAAACAGCATTGAAGAATTTAAATAACTAGAAAATAAAATGTTTTTAAGAACAGATCAATAAAAGTATTAAAATAGTACAATAACACTTGATTACTTTTGAACAAAAATTGATTTATTGAATGCAGCTAGTCTAGGTACCAATTTCATCAAAGCAGAATTAACTAAGAGATTTCTGCACATTCTATGAGATATTGCTGATGAACAAACTCGATCATAGTTTTCTTGAAGTAAATTTTTACAAGCACTGCTTTCATATCGAATACCTGATGATGCAATTCTTACTGAGTCATCATCTGTTCGTCCAGAACCACCTACCAGCCCTTTCAAAGCAGACTTTGTTCGAGGTAGTAAACTTAATATTTCCTAAAATCAAACACTTTTTAATTTTATTATTTGAATTTGTATTTGTATTTTTTTTTTTTTTATCTAAAAATAAAATCATGATAATAGAATTATTACACTTTTTATCAAGTAAAAGAAAATAAACTGTAATAAATCTTTAATTATATGAGAAATTATAGGATAACAATTCAGTATAAAAATAAATAATAAATGTGGTAAACAATTATATAACAAAGGACTTATAAATTACAAATGGAGATGATTTGGAGAAAATTATATGAATAAAATTTCCAGTAGAGTAAAATTTAAAGCTACATTTTATTTGCCATAAATATATCTAACCGCACTAGTCTGACTTTGATCCCACTGTAATCTTTGCATCAAAGAGTCATTTCGTCTTTCCCAATTAACATTGCTGACTCTAAGCAATTCGTTTAACACTAATAATGATCCATGAATTTTATCGTCACGAACAATGCCTTTTTCTTTATTTATAGAATCATCAATTCCATTCATAACTTCTTCATAACATTGCTTATACCTAACAAGAGAAAAATACAACATTAAATTAACAACATAAGTTTAGATATAATAAACAATATATTTCACCATATTTTACTTTAAAAATACCCACCCACATATTTAATCTATTCCCTTTTAAACATTGAAATTTCAACAACTGTTTGATAACATAATGAGAAATAATAATTATTTTCAAAATAGTCAAATAAATTAACTCCATATGTTTGTTGTCTTAAGTTTGTAAGAAATAAGGAAACAGATTTTATACCGAGTATTAAGTTTAAGTAAACCAGAAAAGAAATTATGATAATTGAAGCTAAATAAAAAAGTATTAATTTTTTTAAATAATACATAATTAGAAAAAAGATTTTGGTGAGATAAACCAAATCAGATTCGTGTTTAAATATTTCTTATTAGTACCATTCAGACTTCTGTGTTTGTTTAGACGTTTCTCTTTGAGCAGTTACAACAAGTGCTGCTCTCAATGCTTCTACAGCACCTTCTCTAATGTTTGGTTTTGGATCACGTGCTACATTTAGTACCAAGTCAAAAAACTGAGCTGCATGTTGAAAAAAAAGAGTTGGAACCATAGTAGCAATTTCTCTGAGTATGAGCACCTTATAAACAAATAAATTGTACCATTACGATCACTAGTACCAATAATAATATTAATATATCAAATGATGTTACTCACTGCCGCATATCTTTTTGGTTCATTTCGTACACCACCCAAAAATTCGAATGCTCTTTTTACCTCAAATTCTACATATTGGTCTGCATAAGTACCAGAGTCCAAGGCTAATTTTCCAACTGTTTTGGCAGCAAGTTCCATAACTGCAGAATCAGCAGATGGCAATAAATTACGTAGATAGTTTGCAAACCTACTAATACGGTTATTTTTATTGCCAACATCAGCACCAATTAAACACACTGTAAAAATTAATTCAATAATGTCATTAAATAATAAAATATAAATCAACAAATAAAACATTTTCATTACCAAATAAATATTTTAGATTTATTTTAATTTAATATTTTATAAAGACATCTGAAATATTTTTCAACACTAATAATAAGTAATAATAACGAAAATAATATGCCAACAATGAAATTAGATTATAACAAGCGGAAAATCATTTTATAATAATTTGTTTACAATTTTATCAGTTTAATGATTTATATCTATCATATATTAATTTGTCAATAATGCTACTCGTGCATAATGAAATAAAATTATATAATAAAAATTAAAATTCTAACATATTCAAATGTTCTGTTTAACTCACCAGTTAAAGATACATAAATCTTTAAAAATTGTTATGTCACAAAATGTAATATATGATTAAAATTAATGAACAACTTTCAAATCAAACTATACTTAAGATATATTACTCTAAGCTACTTAACTTTTCAAAATCAAAATTCAAAATCAATGTATTTGAATTGTGAGGTAATAATTTACTTCATTATTAATGGATTATTAATATATCTTTACAATTCAAGTGATATAAACACATAAAATGAGCTAATGATTTCAAAACAAACTGGTTATGAATTATATATTATAATTAAGAAACAAAATGTGAAAATAAATAATAAAAAATGTGTAATTTGAAGACCTATTATTATTATTTATAATATATTCTTGTTTTATTCATAGCTGTATTATACTCACATATAGCAAGTATTCCACCAATTTTTTCATTGCTATCAGAACTTGATACCATATCATATATATGTTGGTGAAATTCATCATTAAAAACTGCTCGCTCTTCTGCCGATACTTCACGTAATTCAGTTTTTACCTTATAGCATAATAATTAAACACAAATTAATGTTTATTTAAGTAAATGATAACACAATTTGTTGATAATTACATAGAAATTTAAATCTCGAGCAGCACGTTTACGGATCTCAAAATTTTTAGACTTTAACCTAGTAACAAAATGTTGCATGCGTACAGATGACATGTTTTTTTTGGCTCTGAAATGTAATAATAGTAGGTATTTAATATAATTAAAATCAACTAAACTATAAACAGAAATAATATGTACATAGTATATTATTTTATGGTATTACATAAAGCTAAGATATCAGATGGGCAAACAAAACTATTAAAATAAATTTATTACATTTGGATACAATTTTTTTTATTCTTCAATAATCTAAATAGGTATTTCTTACCAGTAGTGATCAATCAAAATTTAATTAAGAAATGTTAAATGTTAATACCTATAGGCTAGTATATTCAGTATATGATTACTTTTACAGAAATAAATAATTATTAATTAAATTTAATATAATTAAAGAAGTAAATTATTAAAAGAATTAAATTTTTTATACAGAATAGAATATATATTTCAAGTCTAGTTACATTTTCATAGAAAAAGATTTTTCTAAAATAATTAAAATTCATAAAATACTATACTTAGTAAATACTAAATATAATGTTAATAACATCTATTGTTAATTTACAACACAAAATTATATAGAAAGATCAAAAACATAGATTAAATAGTTATATTACTTAATAAAAACATATTACACTGAAAATAAGTTTTCTTACAATCAATTAGTCTCTGGAATCGATGACTTAATGCATTTGATACATTCAATATTTCAATAATCATACACTAATTTAAAACGAACATAATATTTACAATAATAGCAACATTAAAAACAAACATTCAAACTTGTATTGTGTTTTCTTAACTTTTTAAAATAATAACACTAAAAACATTAACTATTTATTATTTTGATTTTAAAATGATAAAACCCGGCTGTTTTGTTGGAGTTCATAACCATAGAACGCACATTGTGTTATCAGCTCAGTGCTATCTTGTTACTAACTTTGGACAAGTTTGAAGATAAACAAAACAAACATAATATTATTTATTTTATCTTTTGGCTTTGATTGTTTCGAACCCGGTCGCACGGACAGAGTTATTATCTTTGTCCGTGGCTTCGAGTTCGCTTCGCACTTTGGTAATTGGTTTCAAACATTTACCCAATTTCCCCGAATAAAGTTTTCCTATTTTTTTTTGAATTTCTATTATATTTTAATTGAAACAATTTATTCGAGTTATTCGACTTTCTGTTAGGATTTATATTTTTAAATTTAACTACTTAGGTAGATAGTACATACTAATGCCTAATGGTGTATTTAAAATAATTCGTATTGCAGGATACGGAATCCAAAGCTCAATGTTTCGAGAGGGGTTCTTCTTTTACACATAAGCATTGATCACAAATAGTATTTATAATCAATGATTATAGCAATTGGTAATGAATTATGATTTGTTTTAGCTCCTTTGAATAACCTACCATCAAGACTAAATATGACTACACTACACTGCCTGTTTGAGATTTGTATTATTCAACTTTTCATCTACATCATCGCGTTATTGTTGATTTAATTGCGACCTCCCTCGAAACGAAGAAATACTGTTCTGCTGTATTCCTCGACGTCGCCCAAGCATTCGACTCAATCTGGCACTCTGGACTATTGTACGAATTAAAAAATATCTTTCCCGCGCCATACTATCTCCTAATCAAGTCCTATATCGAAAACAGATCCTTCAGTGTCAAAATAGATTCCATTCTCTCCAACTTTCACGATATATTTGCTGGCGTCCCTTAAGGAAATGACATCGCTCCTCTCTTGTATATCCTATATACAGCCGACATTCTAACTACCGAAAACACCCTCATGGGCACTTATACTGACGACACTGCCATCTTAGCCTCAGACCCTGATCTACTCACCTGCTCTCATCATCTCCAAAACCATCTCAACATACTCTCAAAATAGTGCCACATGTGGAAAATAAATGTAAACGAACTTAAGTCTACTTACATCACTTTCACTCTCCGACCAAAAGACTGCCCTGAAGTATCATTTAATAATACACTAATCCCTTACTCCAGGGTAGTCAAATACCTTGGTCTGCTACTTGATAGGAGACTCACCTGGGGCTCTCATCTCAAAAGTAAAAGGAAACAACTTAACTCTCGCCGACATCTCATCAGACCTCTCCTGTCTCCTCAAATAAAATATAAATCTATCAAATCGATTACTTCTTTACAAAAGTCTACTTCAACCAATCTGGTCCTACGGAATTTCCCTCTGGGGCACTGCAAAACCCTTAAATCTTAAGACAATACAAACGTTCCAATCCATCTGCCTCTGTATGGTCACCAAAACGTCCTGGTTCGTCACAAACAACGCTCTACATGATGACCTCAATGTTCCATCCATCATCCAGACAGCAGCCATGTTCTATCAAAGACTCCACTTCAAAATGCAAAGCCACCCGAACCAACTCATATCTCAACTTCATTCAAAATTTCTTCCAGGCAACCCTACCCGGCGGCTAAATCGCAATTGGTCCGGAGATCTTCTCAGTACTTGAAATATATAACATTATTACTATTATTAATTTCTTATTACTATTTATTATTAAACATAACATTTAAGTCTTATGTAATGGTGGCTCTATACTATGAGCTTCCTTTTTCACCACCCCATCACTGTCATCCCTCCCTCAAATTTACTCATTGTACATATAGTATAGATTGTAAATTCTTAATAAACGTTCTTATATAAAAAAAAAAAAAAGATTTGTATTACCTATCTGCTATCAGATTGATTATGATACCATTGATACCTATTTCGTGGACCATGGTTAATAGAAAATAGAATGAATAACGAAATAATAATTTATATTAACTACTTTTTATTCCTTTACTTACAGTTGGCAGTTAATGTGTTGATCGTTAGATTTCACGAGATTAAATTTCCATTTTCCATTTTTCTTCTCGTCCAATACAACGTAATCATACTCTTGAATCAATTTTTGTTTTTTTTTAACAGTTGATTTGGCCTTTAGAAATGGAATATTTCTGTAAACACTGTAAAATCTCATTAAAATAATTTATTAATTTTTATAATTAGGTACTCACTACTCATTATATTAACCATTTAGTATTATCAATATTTGTATACCTACCTATAATACCTTTATGTGTTTGCAATAACAATTTACTTAAATAACGTTTATTTTATTGATGAACAATAAATTAACAAATAAATATTCGCTTTTATATAAATAAATAATTATAAGTAGGTACCTATAATTTGTATTTAGTTATTAAAACTAATTCTGAAACAACTCAATATTAATTAATGGCGTTTAATTCACAATATGTGCACATTGCTTCGTAATAAACCAATCCAACGTCAAAATGCGTTATTTAAATTATTTAATAGGTATTAGTTGACACACCTATGACTTACGTACCTATCAACGAAATGTATTAAATAAAATTGATTTCAGCCCTAAATATCTAATGATAAATGGGACTTATTTGTGGTCTGATTGAGTGATCGGTCTGTAACTATCAAGTTTTAGCTTCATAGTAAATAATGGTTATTTATATTTTAAACAACAATTAATAAAAAATATAGGGGTTAGGGGAACAATTAATACAGTTTAGTACCCACGCGATTTTTTCGATTTTTTTCCCAAAGTGTGTGTTTTAAAGCACTGAACACAAAAGTCTTTTTTCAAAATTCTCGCAAATTATTATTTTATTAATTTTTTTAAAAATACGTGACATCTACGATAAAAACATCATTTTTTTTTAATTGTATATTTAGTAAGATGGATGGAAATATGCATAGATTTTAATTATCGTTCTTGCTGTTAAAAAAATTAAAAAAAAATTGATTATCACAATATGTCTCAGGTCTCAGCAGTGACTGCCATCACTACAACGCTCCTCGACGCCGTCACTTCGCTCCGCACAAATCAAAAATATCCCTCGATTTGTTATGCAAAACCACCTCATGTAAGTCACAGGATAAAAAACTGTTGTTAATAATAACAAAATAAAATAGCATACTTAATAATTGGCGACAATCTAATACGAAAACGTAGGAAAGCAAAGTATACAGAGTTTGGCGTATGTACGCGCGTATAAATGCGTAAAATCGTAACCTTTGTTAAGATATAACTTCCAAAATAATGATTTGCGAGAATTTTGGTACAAGACTTTTGTGATCAATGCTTTAAAACACACATTTTTGGGGGGGGAGGGACATCGAAAAAATCGCGTGGGCACTAAACTGCATTTATACCTATATTAGGTACCTACTAAGAACTTATTAGTTTAATAATTTGAATTGAGTTTTATATTACACTTTTGGTAAGCACCGCATTTTTATAATAAAAGTTTTTAATTTGCTCATACATTTTGGAATTTAACCCCTGTTCTGTTGAAAAATGTAAATCCTAGATGATACACCCCTTATATTGGCGCTACTATTAGAATTTATAATGTATACCTATTGAATATTATAGACTATAGTCACAACTCACAAATACTGACCCAATTAGCCCATAATGGTTATGATTATGGTTATAGGCTTATAGCCTACAGGTAATAATATACTATTATAGTTTAAAGTTAACAGTGAAATTGTTGAATAAATTTACATCTATATAAATTAACTATATGAGTTCATGACCTTATTAGTTATTAAGTTTTTTTATGCTTTATAGTTATTACTTACTAATTACTATATACTATTACCTATTATTAATTATAGATAGATAGAAAAATTATTATTACTAATAACAGTACGTCAGTACCTAATAACAAATAATATTTTTTTTAAATTTATTTTGCAATTCACTTTGAGACAGTCAAAAATCAAAATTGATAAATATACTACTATATTATAAGGTACCTACCTTAATTGTTGTTCTAGTTGAACTTCATTATTGTTTTGCTGTTTAATCGCAAGTTTTTTCATCGAAGAATGACCAAAAAACATTTTGATTTTTTTTTATAGAACACGGTCAAAATTATAAATCATGTAAAAACAATGGCTCTACTAATAAATTTTACACACAAACTGTTTCGATTTAGTTTGTTTTAGTCATCTCGAAAAATTAATAATATAACATTCGAGTTACATTTTTAACATTTAATCAAGTATGAAGTAGGTACCAAACATTATTATTAGGTTGAATTTATGAATTACATGATTTAGTAGTATATACGTATACCAATACAAAATAAAAACTACCTAACGATACAAATAATGGAATAACAACTGATATTTAATTTCCATATTAATATATACACATTATTAACACAATAATAACAGACTGCTGTCTGCTGTCTACTGTGAGACTAGTAAACGCAAACTACATTTTTTTCAACATTCCCGATGATTGTAAAGAAAACATGATACACATATTCAGATATAGATAAAATTATTTTCGTAGATAGCTAAATAAAATTATAAAATATGTATTTAGTAGTCAGTAGACAGTATAGGTACATTATTATAACATATTTTTAGTAGATATACTGTAATGTTTTAATGGTTATAACGAGTTGGTACATTTTTCATAACCAATATAGTTACCTACCCTGGGGCGCCTTTTAGGGGTGACAGTGTAGGTATACCTATACATTTTGGAATTTTTTTTTCCGTGTGTTATTAGTGTGCCATCAAATTTACAAACAACGGCTGATGAACAAAAGTTAAAATATATTACAAAACCATAGTATGTACAATTTTACAATAATATAATAATATCTATGAAGGTAATGTATATTTATTATTTATAAATGTATATTTTTATTTATTGGTAAGCACGACGAAAGCTATTTCTAACTTCCAACTTCCTGTAAAACTTTTAATCGGTAAATACGGATTATAATTATTAAGTGATTATAAAATGTTATTCGTCTCCTATAAAAGTGATTCTGAAAATCTAAAGAGGTTTTTGGCAGACAGACAATTTTGTTACTTATTATTATAAAATGATCGCAGTTACATAATAACGATAAACGATGTAAACGATGTAGGTATACCAATTTGGTTGTTCCTTCTTAATTCTTATTATAAATAGTTATATAGTTATTATTGACGTATACACACAAATGCCATTTTTATTTCCTTTGAGGGAGAGTTTTTTATAAAAAAAATGTGCCTATATTATATTATAATGATACAAGGAATTTATCACAGATTTCTATACATTTAGATTTTAGTTAGTAGGTATAATAGATATCTGTAGAATTTATGAACATTAAAGTATTATAATATAATATTTTCATATGTTTATATAGTGAAAAAAAACTGAAAAAGAGGGTGATATAAAAATCACTCCCCCACACGTTAGTACAACACTGAGGTATAATATAAATGCACCGAATCAAATGGCTTATATTATCACTTAGTTATCAACTTTTACATTCAATTATTAGAGTATAGGTAGGTGACATTTGGTATAAGGTTAGAATCTAATATAATAATATAATATATAATAAAACTTAATAACTTTATATATAATATAAGTCACATAAATACATAATACACGTCATATAGTCACTATCACGAACTAAGATACAGATGTTATCTATACAATGACCCTAACCAAAGAACTAAGTTAACTACCTATATAATCTTAGACACGGACCACACAATGTTTTGCTTTTAACTTGATAATTTAATATTAATTGTACTTAAATTGTCATGCCTTCAATACTGTAGCTATATACTTATATTGTTTTTATTTATACTAATCTGTTTTCCTTAATATACTTATACCTATATTTATATATTTGTTTTTGTCTTTGTTAAATTCCGTCTGGCGTAGAAATATAAAAATTAAAAAAAAAATAATAATAATCACGTATTAGATTAGGTTCCTATTTATGTCATTCATGATATTATGTACTTCTTATCCACAGTTTAATCCCTTTCTACCTTTCTACCTTTCCATATTAATCCTTAGCTTCTCACATCACGTCGCATACTCGCATCGTCCCTATGTAGCTATGTCCTAAATACCGTCAACCCTTTTTCTGACTTCCTGACTCCTGTCATTACTGTAATTTTTATTTGTGTGTTGTCATTGCGTATGTGTCTTATGCGGATAATCTCTTCTATTATCTACATCGTTATTAAATATTATTTGACCAAAATCAAACTTTATTAATTTTCAATATAATGATGGTAGAATGATTATTTTTAGGCCATAAAATTAGTACTTACGACTTACCTATATATTCTGATAATTATATCTCTCTCACCCTATACTCCTCGTAGTTGTTGCCATTATTATAATCATTTAAATCATTATATATTGATACAATCATATTTTAATTATTTTATAAATATATATAATAGTTTTACTAAAGTCAAACCGCCTAAACATATACATGGCAGAAGAAACAAATCTAAAATGTTAGTTCCTTATACCTCTATCAGTCTATCAAAGAATTGATAGTCGATGGGTCCATAATTTCCCTAAATTAATAATTTGACTTTTATCATAAATATTGCTACACCTAAATAAATTTAAGTATATGTTGTGGAATGTAATACCAATTGCCAGTAAATAGGTAGGAAATTAATATTATGATTATACGCAGACACGCAGTCATATCAAATTGATAGAAGTCAATTTAATCAATAGGTGAACAACGACCTTTATAAGTTACACATTTTGTATCTTCGACCTTAAGATTAAAACGTTATTACTTATTAGTATATAGGTATATATTTTATGCTGAATGATAAGGATAACTATAAGTATAGGTAATAGAGCGAAGAATTTATTCATGCATTTTCATTATTTTTCTGGTTGATCTTATTATTCTTATTGTATGCTAAAAAGTATATACCTAAACCACAATTTTCACAACATTTTTGAAATAGTAGGTACTAATCTAAATTTTAATGCATAGATATTTCACTATACTGACAATATTTGCATGTACTTTGATGTTTAGGGCATATTTTGATAGTTGATTGTAGGTTAAAAAGCACGTACCTATATTTAAGTTGTTAAATATTTTTCACGCTCCAAGTCCAAGTGGCAAGTGAATTAAAGTAAAAAAATATTTAACAAATTGTGAATTTGTTAAAAAGTTGATAGAGACCAAATCGTTGTATTAAATAGGTAGTCAATATCAGTAATATTTATTCATTATTTAGATATTAGATTATATAACAGATGTTACAGATGTCAGATTGTGTTGCAATTATTATTACTTGTTTAATAATGCAGACGATAATTTAAATTTAAATCAGGAAACTATTCAAAATATTATGAAAAGGGACAATAAGGTATATAATAGTCAAATGTGGATTTAGGGTTTGCTGATATCTATATGCAGTTAACTTTGTCACATCAGTCAGTGGCGCAACCAGGATTTATTCAAGGGGAGGGGGGTCCAGGAAAATTTTTTATTTATTATATATTGTTTTTCTGTTTTCTTCCTGAGTATATACTATATACATTATAAATACATTTCATTGCTTGATAAATACAATTATATATTATTATACCAACTCTAATAATAATTATAATCAATACATTTTGATGAAAACTTTTGGGTAACTTTAAAAATATAAAATAAAAATAAATACTATGGCATGATCCAGGGGGGGTCCGGACCCGGGGTCCACCCCCCTGGTTGCGCCACTGACATCAGTGATAAAAATTGACATTGTGTGCAACGTGTAGACGTGTCGAACATCACCTAAACACAGAGCCCAACTTAGAAATGGACCCGGGTCTAATTTTTGATGGGGCCCCAAAATTAATAAATTTTTATCTAAATTCTAAATTATCAACTTAAATTATAAATTCAGTCTTTTTGCTATATGGATTTTTTATATTCAATTTATTTTATAAGATTATAAATAAATTATACCATAAGTCTATATAAGTAATTATTTAATGATGATTAATAGAAATAAAACAATGAAATTAAGAATATAAATATTAAATATAAGTTAAGAAGTGTAGATCCAGTTTTTAATTTAAAGAAATGTTTACTGTTATACACCATGTACCTACATTGTACACAAAATTAAAGTGGTAATGCATTTTTCAACATACTATTATAGTCAATGTAAATAATAAAAACATTTACTTAATTTAGAATATAAGACGTTTTTTTTTCTAGATTTTAGTACACTAAACTTTTGAATTAGATCTGAAAAATCTGCAAGTGTGTTAGTTAGGTATTTCCCTTTCAGCAAATAGACGAACGAGTGAGTTAAATTTGTCTTGGTGAACATCATAAAATTTCACAGTGTCACTTTAATAATTAAATATCAACAGGGGCCCGGGGCCCCAAATAATATCGGGACCGGGGCTGCAGCCCCCCATAAATTGGGCTCTGGCTAAACAGTTAATGTATAAAGCTTGCTGACGGATAAATAAGCAATCAAAAGTGAACACTGATTCTGGATTTAACCAGCCCGAATTCGGATCGAGTACAACTCCGAGTCTCTCGACGCGGGACTCGGTCATTGTTAATATTATTATATAGCGTTGGTTTGATTTTTTAAGTAGAATGATAAATATCAATATTTGATATTTTAATGCTAATCGTTAATTATTAAATTGTAAATAATAGACGAATAACCTATTACATAACACGGGCGCGTTTTTATCGAAAGTATTTCTTTGTCTCTGGATTTATCGGCAGCTGAAATTTCAGCCGCGGGCTAACAGCCACATGCCTTATTGGCCGTAATAATATAATATCCTTATGGGTAAGTATAATAGTCGGGTTCATCTTTCAGTGTTGCAACCTTGCAACTACAACTCCGAACGGTGTCCTGGGCCGACGGTGTGCAAACAATCGGTTCGTCCAACGACATTTTCCATGACATAAAATATTTCGTTCCGTTTACAATCTTATCAACAGATTATACACGGCTACCAGCCGAGTCCGACCTTGGCGCTCGTCTGTGAATTAATGTAAATACAAAATATATAGTGTAATTCGTTGTAGGGTATGTACGGTAGGTATGTACCGCGTACCGAGTACTGAGTCTTGTTATTGTTTATTTGTTGTGTGACGTACGCGCATGCGTTCCGACTCTACTGTATTCCAAGTTCCAACCTGTGGAATGTGGATACCTGCGTTTTTTTTTTAAATAGTCGTTTTTTTCGTTTGTACACAAATTTAATAATACGTCTCTAATACCGCTCTTCGCGTTTTATGAAATTACTACTTATTTGAGTTGTAGAGACAACGGCGATACACTGTAATCCCGTATTACGTCTATAAATATTGTTTTTGGATTTTTGATCGAATTTTACGCGTTTAATCCGATAAATATATACACATAATTACTTATGTCTATCGCGGGGCGCGAGAAGCAGTTGTTGTTTACAACTGCAGTTATCTTAGGAGCTTTACTTGGTAAGTCGTTAATCGGTTCTATTTTTTTTGTTTTATTTTTACAAAAAATGTTTAAACAAATAGTTTAATATCTTTAGGTAACTACCTACCTTCTTACAGACTACGGCTAATATATTATTTATGCATGGGTTTTATTAACTAGTTACTATTACTACTTACTAACTGCACATCACAATAATAATAATATAGTCTTAACATTAAAGTCTCTAGTATAGAACATGTACCTATGTACCTATGTTAGGTTTAAATCTATTTGTTTAATTTCCTAACTTGTTGTTTAAAGTACTGATAGATAGTGCTGTGTATTAGTAGAAAAATACATTATTTTTAGCATATTATAAGACACAAAGACATACTTCCCTAAAGTTTGTTATCATAATCCTAGAATTAGGTACCTAAGGAATCAATTTTGTAACTTTTATTTGGTTTAATTGGGTCTTTTCATGACCTTTTAAAATAATTTTTAAAACTTTCCTATATTTTTGTTAATTAATTATTTATATAATATACATTCAATGTACCTATTCTGTTTCCATTTTTTTCTTATATATATTATAAATCTTCTGTACAAATGTCCATACTTAATTAATAATATCTTTAATTTTAAATATTTTAAACTGAATTCTTTGAGATTTAATATTATTATGACATTCGTGTGTTTTAATGCATTTTTCAAGATTTTAAGTGCATTAAATGCATAGCCCTACTGATAATGTTTTAAAATATAATACTTGTCAACTTATTATTCTTCAATACTTTCTTGAAATATTAAACAGTATTTTTAAATTTAATAATAATATTAAGTAAGCATGTTTAAATTTTATAAATTTTACTACTCCCATAACTTCACATCATTTTTGAAGGTGTGCCTTTGGTAGTCGTTGACAAAGAGGTCCAAAGTGTAAACCATTTTTCTGTAAATAGTTATATTAATGTTACAATTCACCTTTTTTTAAATTTATATTTTTATAGTTAATGCTTTAATTTTAATTTATTAAGGTTCAATTAATTTGAATTTTAAATATTTTATACATTTCCACAAAATATACTATTAAAACATTGTACTTTTTGCATTAGTTTAAAGAAAAAAAGCTTCTAATTCCTTTGCATGATCTAAAATGATTATTATAATTTATAATGCAATACTTTTATTAAATAATTTATCTTGTTGTTATTAAGCTTATAACTTGAAAATTTAGTTTTATTTTAAATTTTTTATCTGTAAATACAGAAGTTATTGGTTACCTGCCATACCTGGTATGCGCTAGTTACTTTATTAGTGTACTTTGAATCTTTGAACAGTTATTTCAATGTCTTATATTGAAGTCCCAATGTGACCTTAGCCATAATTTTTATTTAAAACTATTATGTGTATGCATATTGCATATTATGGTATAATATTTCTTATTTAATTTTATATGTATTTCAGTATTAATTGTTATTCAATACAACTCTTAGGTAGGCAATGGGAATTCATTTATTTTAATATAGCATTTTATTATTTTTAGCAAACATAAATTTATTGTTTATTTTTAGAAGTTTTTTCGGTTCATATAATTATAATTTAATCTAATCATTGTTATTTTCATTATTAACTTGTTATTCTAAAATAATTCTGAAACTGAAATAATATTACACTTATGAGCTTTATTATCAGACAATTCAGAAGTGCATAATGTAGTTTGTTGCAATGATCAAATAAAATTGTAATCAATTTATTAGGCAGATAATTAAAATATTTTTGTTTCAATAAATAAATAGAAAAAATTAATATATTATACCATAAATCCATAATTTTTTAAAGATATCAACTATCTTTTTACAACAATACATATCAATAAATGTTGGTATTTCAACCAGTTATGAAACATGAGCTCAATTGAGATATAAAAACGTTACCTAGGTATTTAGAGCACAATTAATAAACTCCATTAAATATTTTTTTTTTATTTTATTTTTTATAATTTATAACTAATGTCTTGACTTTTTTACAGTATTTTTATAATCCATAACTGAACAATATCATTTATTAATTTAAATTTATATTAATATTTAAATACATTGCTTATATTATTTATTTTAATTATTTTTAATGAAGAATCAGAAGCATAAATGATCTTAAATTTTATATATTTTTAGTAATAATATATCTATTTTAAATAATATAAGAAATCATTTATTCATTTATTCATTTACTGGAAATTCTAGTGTTTATTATGAAGGGCAGAAACAAAATAATAAAATAATAGCACTAATCTGAGTAATTGTATATGAGTTAAGAGGTGTTGGTTAAATAAATACTTTATCAAGTTGCGCGTCAAAGATGCAACCATTGATTATAAATCATTTATAATCAATGGTGCAACTAAGATTTAAACATTAAATATAATTTTGTTTACAGGCCATTCGAGCTCTGGCCGCTCGGGCTCTGGCAGGGGGTCAAATTTGTCAATAGGGCCCAGATATAGTCAAACTCTCTTGTTGCCCGTACCAATGTGGTGGGGAAGGGTTGGGTCACAAACAAAGGAAAATGTACAGGGTTGGCGTAATCAAGACTCCAGTGGTAACCAATAATTACTGTCATAGTCATACATAGTTGCCTACATTTATTTAATGGAAAGTTATATGTTAAGACCAAAATTATATGTTAGTCTTAAATTTTAATAAAATATTTCATAAAAAAGATTGTAAATTATTAAACTGTCAATAAAAGATATAACGTTACTTATGTCGTTATGTTTATTTGTTATTGATTAATTAGTATACTTAGTATTATTATACTTATATAATATATTACATCTCTTATTTCATGAGTAATTATTGATGAGTATAGCATTAAACATTAGTTAATATCAAAAAAATATTAATTATTAAAAACATTTGTTTTCATTTTTATTGTATTCAATATATATATATTATATAAACAATATTAATTTAAAAATATTTTCTATTTTAATATTACAGTTGCATTTGTCAATGATGTCGAAGGTCGAAGTCAATATAAAGACAAATCTGAGGAGTCAGAAAAATCTCAAACACCGCCAGTGCACAAAGGTAAGTACGATACATTGCTACGACCATGGTTGTAAAATCATCACAAGCATATTATGATTATAAAGATAATATTGATCTGCAGTCATCTCATGTGCCTACTTCTTGTTTATAATGTTTTATCAATATGTATTTATTTTTTTTACATCAAACAGATATAAAACTGATGCGCAAGAATTCATTTCTCCATTCAGCATGGGTTATAATCGCAATAGCGTTAACGATTGTATTGGGTGCCATAGCTGTCTACTATTGGATACTGTTTTATCCGATTATGTGCAAGAAAGAGCGCAAGTATGATGTTATGCAAATGTCTGCCAAACCTTAACGATCAAGCATGCATTTCAACAATTCAAAAATAAACAATAAAATCTCCAGGTGGTGGTGACTTACTGGCTCATAAACTGAAAACAATTATCGTGATAATATAAATGTAAAACAATTATTTGTATTCCTTTTAAAAGGTTTCCTATTTTTTTTTTTTTTTTTAAGTATTTTTACTTTGTTTAAAGTTATGACTGACTAAATTGATAAGATCTTCAAATGGTGACTGCCTTTCAACAGTTCCTTTAATTAATCCAATGGATTTTACGTTTAGATATCTTATACATTACTGTTAATAGAACAATATTTTTAAAATTTGTATTTTTTACGAAAAAACTAATTATTGACTAGTACATTTTTTTGTGTGTTTTATGCTTAATGATAAAAACTTCTAATTTAATGATATTTAAATAATATAAGAAATCATTTATTCATTTATTCATTTACTGGAAATTCTAGTGTTTATTATGAAGGGCAGAAACAAAATAATAAAATAATAGCACTAATCTGAGTAATTGTATATGAGTTAAGAGGTGTTGGTTAAATAAATACTTTATCAAGTTGCGCGTCAAAGATGCAACCATTGATTATAAATCATTTATAATCAATGGTGCAACTAAGATTTAAACATTAAATATAATTTTGTTTACAGGCCATTCGAGCTCTGGCCGCTCGGGCTCTGGCAGGGGGTCAAATTTGTCAATAGGGCCCAGATATAGTCAAACTCTCTTGTTGCCCGGACCAATGTGGTGGGGAAGGGTTGGGTCACAAACAAAGGAAAATGTACAGGGTTGGCGTAATCAAGACTCCAGTGGTAACCAATAATTACTGTCATAGTCATACATAGTTGCCTACATTTATTTACCTAATGGAAAGTTATATCTTAAGACCAAAATTATATGTTAGTCTTAAATTTTAATAAAATATTTCATAAAAAAGATTGTAAATTATTAAACTGTCAATAAAAGATATAACGTTACTTATGTCGTTATGTTTATTTGTTATTGATTAATTAGTATACTTAGTATTATTATACTTATATAATATATTACATCTTTTATTTCACGAGTAATTATTGATGAGTATAGCATTAAACATTAGTTAATATCAAACAATGAAACAAATATTAATTATTAAAAACATTTGTTTTCATTTTTATTGTATTCAATATATATGTATATATATATATATATATAAACAATATTAATTTAAAAATATTTTCTATTTTAATATTACAGTTGCATTTGTCAATGATGTCGAAGGTCGAAGTCAATATAAAGACAAATCTGAGGAGTCAGAAAAATCTCAAACACCGCCAGTGCACAAAGGTAAGTACGATACATTGCTACGACCATGGGTTGTAAAATCATCACAAGCATATTATGATTATAAAGATAATATTGATCTGCAGTCATCTCATGTGCCTACTTCTTGTTTATAATGTTTTATCAATATGTATTTATTTTTTTTACATCAAACAGATATAAAACTGATGCGCAAGAATTCATTTCTCCATTCAGCATGGGTTATAATCGCAATAGCGTTAACGATTGTATTGGGTGCCATAGCTGTCTACTATTGGATACTGTTTTATCCGATTATGTGCAAGAAAGAGCGCAAGTATGATGTTATGCAAATGTCTGCCAAACCTTAACGATCAAGCATGCATTTCAACAATTCAAAAATAAACAATAAAATCTCCAGGTGGTGGTGACTTACTGGCTCATAAACTGAAAACAATTATCGTGATAATATAAATGTAAAACAATTATTTGTATTCCTTTTAAAAGGTTTCCTATTTTTTTTTTTTTTTTTTAAGTATTTTTACTTTGTTTAAATTTATGACTGACTAAATTGATAAGATCTTCAAATGGTGACGGTGACTGCCTTTCAACAGTTCCTTTAATTAATCCAATGGATTTTACGTTTAGATATCTTATACATTACTGTTAATAGAACAATATTTTTAAAATTTGTATTTATTACGAAAAAACTAATTATTGACTAGTACATTTTTTTGTGTGTTTTATGCTTAATGATAAAAACTTCTAATTTAATGATATTTAAATAATTATATTATTATTAATCTAATAAATTACTTAGTATTAAATGGTGCAAACAATTTTCAACAATTAAATTATTTTAATATATTTTTTATACTCTATTATCAATTTTTAAAAAAGTAGGTATATTGTATTTTACTACTTAAGAAGTTCATAAAAACAAGAACTGAATAAAAAAAATCTTTTGATTTATTGATTATGTTTTTATTCTTTAATGTTAAATTTGAATGTAATCTTGTTGAGTTGACTACATTCAAATGTTAAGAGCCTCGAGATTACTTTTTAAGAATCAACTTTTTTTTTCTATTAGTATTAATGTCAGTTAATTAATTATTATTGTCATCAATTGGTCTGAGTTAAGTGCTAAGAAAGAAAGGTGCCTAAAATTGATTAAGAAAAATCATTGTTTATTTTAAGATTAAATTCTACTTATTACTCAACATTTTAGTAAAGTGAAGTAAAGTGGTTACACAGATAAATTATTTTTTAATCACTAATTAGTACTTATGTAGTTATAAACTTTTTTTTTTAATACCAGGACACATTTTTAGTGTTAGTTAATGTTTTGTTATATTTTTAACTGTAATAAAAAAAAATATAGACTTAAATCAAACCTAAAAGAACTATAAGCATATATTATAAACATTAAATACAAATAATGTATTTAAATCAATAGTAGCTATGTTCTATATTATTTTGTTTGAAATATTATTTCATATAAAAAACAAAACAGAGAAAATACATCATAATCATAATCTTAAGCTTTAAATACAAAAAAGCAAAAAAAGGCTTAACCATTGTTGAATAATTAATTTAACTAATTATTATTAAGATGATGTCAGCACAATATTTGTTTTCTCTCTCAGACCCACATGCAACATAGATTAAACTCTTTCACCTAAAATTGTTTTTTTATGATTTTTGAGTAATCTTCAAGTTAAATCACCTATAATAAAAACTATGGAGAATAATATTTTGGAAGATATGACGTAGACATATCGGTTTTATATTTTATTTTATATTCGATTTTCAAAAAAAAATGTACATTTAAATGATGTTTAAATTATTTTGAGACAATATTTAGATAAATTGATATGTCATACTCTTAAAAATATTATTCTCAATAGTTTTTGTAATGAGTAATCTCTTTAAGATTACTTAAAAACATAAAAAAAATTGATTCTCCGTAAATGCGTTTTGTCTATGTTGTACATGAGTTAGAAAAAAAATAAACAGCGTGCTGACATCCTCTTAAGTGATTATAAAAATTGAGTACTTGAATATAGACCAAAATTTCAGTTGTTAAAATTTGCCAATCCTGAGGGAACTATCTTTCATCCACCAAAAATAATTCTCATTCCAGACTTATTTCTTATAGATGAGGAGTTTTAAAATTACTATTTCATTTAGTGTAAGTATTTATTTTTATTGGCACTTTTTACCTATTATTTGTACTTAAAAATTTATTTCCTTAAACTAGAAATATTAATACTAATTATGGATTTATTACACTTATTAAATCATTTAAATTAGAAGTATTAAAATTCAGTTATTCATCATAACTCCTTAGGTTTGAAATTGTTAAACCTTAATACAAAAATTACAGTTATAAGTATAATAAGTAGATAAGATAAGTATACTTTATTAAGAATATTTTCTCATATATTTTAGTAAGGGAACTAAATAAAATCTCTTTTTAAGCAAAGGCCAACATGAACTAGATAATTACCAAATCAAGAATTTTATAAATAACATTAAGATTGTTGAGTTGTAAAAAAAAAAAAAAAATAAATGATTTATTTAATGGACTTACCATAGATCACTAAATTATGTTTAAAAAAATATAGTTTACTATTGACTATACTTTTGTACTATGATTGATTCATTAATAAATGCTAATTTATAAAATGTTTAGTGATCAAATTATATACAAGTTTGTTCTTAAGTCCAATAGATAAATATCCAGTTTTAGATCATACATGTTCAAAGAAAAATCAAATATTTGACACCTATACTCTGTTACAGACAAAAAGCAACTTTGGTAACTGACTTGTGCACAATGGTTTGGTTTAATCACACAGTATGTTTAAAGTTAATTGATTCTGCAGGGGTGACAACAGCTGATTTCTTCTATGTAATATATGATTAGAGTGTAAAGGTTTTTATTTCAAACCTTTTTACTCGTATTAGTATTTATTTAATTTTCTATTTATATTTTAATAGCAATAAATTAAAATAAGGTTTTCATAGAATAATATTTCTAATGCCTTATAAATGTCTTTATTTAATTTTTTGAAGGATTTGATTTTTAAAATTATAACATAATAAATCCATGTTATTATACATATCTAATAGTTTCATTAAATTTGTTTTTATACAAAGTATCAACTTGGCCAATACACTTAACACAATATACTGACAAAATTCTGATCTATTAACTAATACATTTTATTCTAAATAATGTGTTTAAGTGTGCGCCATGAATAATTCAATTTAACAATCATTTTCAAGGATTATAGAATACAATAAGTTACCATTTAGAAATTATTACTATTATTAATTATAATAAATACCATCAAATAATTTCATCAACTAAGGATTACAATGGATGTTTAAAAATTAATAATAAAAATTAAATAAAAAAACATTCTTTAAAAATTGAACTCTGATATCATAAAAAAGAAAATTACACAATAATAGGTGAAAATCTAGATATTGTTTAGATCATTTTAATAACTAGTTAATTAATAAATTATAAGCTATATAAGTATTTTTTTTTTAAATCTAGAAATTTTCCAATTATAATACGTTAGTTTTGAAGTTTAAATCAGAAGGTTGACTGTTAGTGTTACAATTAGACATTTTATTAGCAAAACTTGTTCAGTCTTAAAAAAATATAAAATACAAAAAAAATTGGAGACTGGAGATGTGTTTATAATTCTTCTTTAGGAATATCATCTAAGTCGACATCAGATAAATCAATGTCATCAGCAGTTGGTAATTCACCATCTTTACCGTCCCAGGGTTCAGTTGCTTGAATTTCTGGTAATGCAGCACCTTTGACTGGGGCAGTTGTACCACGACCATAAGACAGATCTCTGTTAATGGATGAGCATGTTTTCAATCAGTATAGAATTGAAATTAATTTATTTCAAAAAAATAATAGATAAATATTGAATAGGTACCTTAAAAATTCCTTAATTCCATCCTCTGAAAATGAGCCTCTTAAAATTGAGTACTTCATTTTTTTAACATTCAGCACAGCCAAAGCGGGATATCCAAAACCACCGATTTCTAGTGTTGACTCCAATTCTGGTTGTTTGCCTGCTTCGGCCCACAGCCATCTAAACAATAATTTCTTAGCAAGACCATATACATATATGTAACAATAAACTATTAATTTTTGTAAAGAAAATAAATGTATAATAGGAATAAGAACAAAAAGGAATATTCAGGTAAAATTGAAGATAAGTGACATAAGAATGGAAAACATGAGCAGAAGAAAAAATTGTATATATTGAAATAAATTACCCCCAAAGTTTTTGTTTGAATTTATCTCCTAATGAGCGTAATGTGTTCAGGTACTCATTACGACAGCTGGCTTGGCAATCTAAAATATGGGGTAGTACAGAGACTACACATAGAGCATGCTCTGAGCACCCAGCTTTGAATGTATCTTCATTTACAATCTATTTAATGCACAATTTAAATTAAGTAATCACTGTTTAATGATTAATTATTTTTTCTAAAATCTTACTTCAATAATATCTGGTGGTGGTACATTCTCTTGATGTTTCTGCATTGCCCAGCTAACAATGTCTGAAGACGTTCTTCCACCAGTATATTCTTCAGCTCCGCTTGAACTGGATGTACCTGATGGGAAGAATTTAATTGTGGGATATCCACGAATGTTGAATTCTTGAGCTTTTGAAGAGTGTACAGTAGCATCTAATGCTCCAAGTTTAACCTAAAGAACATGAAATAGCATTTGAATACAATTTTAAAATTGTAAAGGGACAAAATGTTTGCTTTACTTTTCCTTTAAGTTCTGAAGCAGCAGCTGCCCAATGAGGAGCCAAATTTTTACAATGTCCACACCATGGAGCAAAGAATTCAACCAACCAAATATCATCAGAATTCAATACAAGTTTATCGAAATTTGAATCAGTCAGTTCAACGACGTCATCACCAGATGATGATTTTTTAGAAGATTTAGATGATCCATAAGGTACACCTTGAAGGTTAGCACTAATGGAGTTCTTAATGGCTTTGATAACCTCATCGGTAATACCGACGGCTGTACGGTCTCCATTGAAGTCTTGAGGTTTGTTTTTGTCAACAAATATTTTGACAGTAGGGAAACCTTGTACGCCATAACGGCCTGCAAAAGACGGATACTTATCAGCGTCTATGGCAGCCACTTTGACGATACCCTGGAAAAAACAAACGGAGCACTTGCATAAGAATCCGGCCAGTAATCAAAGAAAGTAAAACCCCCGTAAGCACTATACCTTCAGGGCTTTGGCGGCTTTCGAGTATTCGGGCACAAGTCTCTGGCAGTGTCCACACCACGGGGCGTAGAACTCGACCACCCATATTTCGACGCTCTGGAGCACCTGATTGAAATTGTCATCGGTGAGTTCGATGACGTCAGAGTTGGACGGATATATAGCCGCCGCGGAATTGGCGAGAGCCACCAACAGTACGCCTGAAAAAACCAGAACATATTATAACAAAACGAGCCATACGACGTGTGATCGCAAAACAGCGCGAACGAACGTCCGGTATATTACTCACACCACAGCGGAGTCATGTCGGTCCACGGTTTTTATGGTACGACGGGAAATCGTCGATCGGCGGAAGTCGAGAACAAAGGAATAATATTTCACACACGCGCAGCGAGAGTCGGTGAACGATTGTGCCGGGGCAACGTTCGATCAAACGAAGTTCGTACGGCGACCGCGAACGTGTGGGCGACAAGAGAATCGGGACACGACTGTGACACCGTGTTCGTCGTCAGGTGGTTGTTCGGTTTCGTCTTTTGTCGACGTGCGCGCGTCCGATTAGGTAACGCGATTCGAATATCCGTTGTTTGTGCGGAAAATAACGTTATAACGACGACGGCGGCGACGGCCAAAATCGCTGGTTAATCGGTTCACTGTTCACTCGGCTCTCGTGTTATCGACACGGACGTGTTATCATCGGCAGCCGCTCGTGGTCCACTCTCATTGGTCGACGCGCGCTCGTCCCCACCACTACCACCGCCAAACCAAAGCGCGTCGATGAGATTGTAAAAAACTTAATAATAATAATATGTACCATAACGATTTTGTTATATTTTGTCAATTTGGTCTAACAACGCGGCTCGGTTCATCACCCGATAAAATTGCGTTTATGTGTATTTATCTCGTGGACTTATAATAAAATTTAATTATACGTCTATGGTTTACCCGGTCTGTGCGTAACCACCAAAAGATAACAACATCCGGATGGTCGTATTCTCGGCATATCCACAGAATAGAATAATCATCACATCTGAGTAGCGTACTAGCGTGCGGCAGATAAACATTATAAGTACATAAAAACGTAACAACCAAATAACATGCCACTCGCGAGATTTAATTCTATAGTGCGGCAATAACGATATTTAATAATATGATATATATATCATGGGGTTTTACTTTTTTCAAATTGTCACTTATCATATTATAGATATTTTGACGACAGATAGGTACCACGGTCTTAGAAGATCTTCCACGGACCAAGTCACTAAGACAATAATAGTATAAAAAAAGTAACAAAATAAAATTATACATTTTAGATTCTGAACGGAGTGATGAATGTATTGATTTTACAATGATGTGTGTTATTTTTTAACTAGTCGAAATAATGCTTCAATTTCAAACTTTAGGGGTGGTTTCCGATGGGAAAGTATATACCCTTGATGCAATATAGAAGTCAAAAGTAAACATTTTCCAACAGTTTTCAAAAAAATCGAGAAAAACAAAAAAAAAAAGTTACGGAAAAACGGGAATTTTTACGCGGAACCAGTTTTCGACCAAATTAATTATTTTATATGGTGGTAACTCAAAAAATTAATTACTATAAATACTTGAAATTTTCACCACATGTTTATACTAATGTAATTAAAACATGGCTAAATTTTCAAAATATTTTGAGAAATTTTTTTTGAAGTGTCGATAAAAAAATGTTGGATGGCCAAAAAAACTTGAAAATTTAATACAAGGTTCCTTATGAGTTGTTTTTATTGTAGTTAAAAAAATCAAAAATCGTTAGTTACAACTTTTTTTTATAAGCGTTTATAGTTCAAATTTTTACAAAATATGTTAAAATCGTGAACATTTGCAAGTAATTTTGTAGTTGAAAAATCATAAAATTGTTTGTGTTTATATCTAAGGTTAATAAATTCTACACTAAGTTTTCAATAAGTTTTCCTGCAAGTAGCTATAGAGAAAACTCGAAGCATCATTATAGGAAAAACTTTAAGTGCTTTTGAATTTTAAATTTTTACGAAATAGCGTAACGATAACGATTTATCCTCGAACAATTTTAAATATTTGTTATTATTCAAAAAGTATAAGTTGTAGATTCTAGAAAATTTCACCAGTTATTTAGATTGGCATTTTCTTTACATGATTTAATTTTAAAAATATTTTGATTGTTTTTGAGCTATTTATAGACAACTTAAATTTTCGATTTTTCTGAGAATTTTTTTTGAAGTGTCGATACATTTTTTTTGGCCGAATCAAAATATTTGAAAATTTAATACTAAGTTCCTCATAAGTTATTCTTATAGTGATTAAATAAATATAAGAATACATAGGTACAATTTATGTTTAATAGCATTTGAAGTTCAAATATTGACAAAACTTCGTAAAAATTATTTTGTAGGTATAAAAATTCATAAAAATTTTTGTATAAGTAGCAAGAGTTGAAAATTTAATACAAGATTTTCCATAAGTTTATCTTACAATAATTATAAAATAACTAACGTTTTGGTGTAAGTATTCAGGCCATTAAAACATAAACCACCTTTTTCACCAATCATAGGTTTCATGTACATGAGTGCCAGGGGGCCAAGGCACCCGTTAGAATATTGGATATTTATAATGTGTATTTATATCCAAATATCTAAGTAGCACGATTTTGATAACCACAAACCTACAACATGGTATATAGTTCTCCAGAAACTAAAAAGATAGGTAATATTTAATACTCTTCAAGCTAAACAAGACATAATTAATTGCTAATCTCTTCTTTCATTTTGTTCAACAAGGCGGTGTATGAGAAATAAATCTCTTAAAACGTATGATAATTATGCAGTATTAATAAAATTTCATTTTAGGAAAAATGAAAATGGAGCAAAAGCCAATGGTTATAGTAAACAATTACTTAATTTTGACTTTTTGTTGTATACAAAAGTAATGATTAATATTTTTGAAAGGGTTGAAATCTTAAATGCAGAACATCAAATAATATCTCTAAGTTTTCAAGAAGCACAATTAAAAATTGAAAACATTATCATACCTATTCAACAACTCAGAGATATTTCAGTGTACAACATGGTTACTATTATCATATTGTATTATTTAACATTTATTAATACTAATAAAATCCATAAGAAAATGTTTTTAGTTACTTAAGCAGTAAAATTATGACACCAATAGGCGCAATTTGGAGAACCAAAATTAAAATTTTAGAAGGTTAAATTGTTACTAGCCCCCAAGGCAATTCCATGCATTTTTTAAATTTAACGGAGACATTGTTATTGACCAGGGGCTAAGCCCCATCCCCCAAATTATACACTAGTGCCTATGATACCAAGGTCGGGCAAGGCACCCATTAAGTTTTTTAAAACCTGGCGCTTATGTTTACAATGATACCTATCATTAGATTCAAATTTAACACTCCTATAATATATAATAGTGATCCATATGGTACCTAAAGTACAGCAAAGCGGTACCCACTTACCCGCTTTTTTAATTTTTATACTATAGTATAATAATATGATTCATATGATTCATATAGGCTGGTCCATAATCTAATAATTTTCATCGGCCTAGGAAGATAAATCTCTCCAACTCCACTGGCCAGTCGCCACTGAGTAATGTGGTTTAAGTATAGGTACACTGTTGGGATGGCACGTGCGTCAGATTTAATATGGTTATTAAAAGAAATTATATAGGTACATAGCTTCAGTATTTAATTAGTATTAATCGTTAATCGTGAATTGTGATTAAAATATGAAAATATAATACAAATAATATAATACCTATAATATCTAGGTACTATTGCCCTAGGAATAAATCTACGGTATAGGCTCAGTATTATCGTAATATCCCATGAACTCGGAGGTATGCAAGTAGCTTAAATATTTTATATTCATTGTAATCCCCGTATCTTTGAAACATAGGTTTTTAAGTTTTTTTAAACATTTTTATTATCATTATTTATTACTATTTTATAAGGATTTAACAACGGTTTAAGATATAAGTATATCTTAAACTGTGGATTTAACATTAAAACGCAAAACGCAGTACAATATACCATAAGAGATAAGACATCAAGTGTGAGTGGTGCAATTAAGAACTGCATCGTTCAGTCACACATTTTACCTGAAATAATTCCAAATTACATAATATAAAAACAAACAGTCAACGAATGTGGACAGTAGGTGTAAAATGTATGTTCTGGAACCTGATCCCTCTGATCCTTTTGATCCTTTCGATCCCGCCGCCGCCGCCACGGTTATCATACGCGCAGAAGAACTACGGGATTGTAACCTTAAGTTTATTTATATTTAAACTTGTGTGAAAATGTGTGAAGGAAAAGAATTAGAAACAGCTTTTGGCTTTGAAAAATAAACGTAGTTATGATGTTAGTATTATTTTTTTCACGCTATTGTTTGATTGTTTGAACTAAATTTTCTTCTGCAGTAATTATAAATGATCAACTATTATAACATTATAAATAATTGTAAATTTGTAACCAAGTTATATAAAAATAAAAATATTAAAATAAAATCTTAAATAAAATAATACATTATATAATTAAATCATATATTAGGATCAAGCGAGTAAGTGGTATGCTAAAGCCAATAATGAAAAGACTTTAGATTATGATCCAACAAAAAGCCTAAATCATGGTTAATTTATCAAGATTGTAAGTATATAATATATATATATACATATATTATTAAATATTCATTTATTTTTTTTAGGTAATAATCTGTACGGGTGGGCAATTTCGTAGTACATGCCTTATGCTGGTTTTAAGTGGATTGAACCTTAACTAGTACTGAATGATTTGAACGATATATCACCCATCGGGCAGATATATGAAGTTGACATTACTTATCCGAAAGAACTCCATGATTCACACAACGACTTACTTTTCCTCCCACAAAACAGTATCCCAGCTGGCTTAAAAGTTAAAAAAAACTTATGGCAACACTTCAGTCGAAAAAAACTAAATATAGGTTCATAAGTACTTCAGTTTAATCAATTACCATGGCTGGCCCCATACACAGCATTATTAACACAAAGATGCGAAAAAAGCAACAAATGACTTTGAGAAAGACTTTCAAATTTTTAAATAATGCGGTTTTTGGGAAAACCATGGAGTCTATGCGGGAAAAGAATAAAAATGGAACACTCTGATAGAAATTTTCTAGGCATAAAAAAATATAAAACACATCAGTGTTAGAGATATTTTTCTCATTGTACATATAATATTATATAATATATTGTTGAGTTATACAACACACACACAAAGCCCGTTTTAATAACTCTACACATATGGACACATATAATGTATAAACATTATAATAATAATTGATAATAATAATAATAATAATAATAATAATAATAATAATATAATAATGATAATATATGTCATATAAAAATAAATAAATAATAAGTATAAAATAAAGTCGGGTGTGAAATTGTCGTTTAAAAACTGTACAAAAACGAAAGAATCGAGCGTATAGAACGACAAAAAAATGTATACAATAATAATTATTGATTATAAATAAAAACAACATGTTTTACTAAATAGTATTTATAATTATACATAATATATGGTATAAATAATAATAATAATGATGAAAATGTATTTATATAAAAATTAATAATATTATTTATTATTTAAAAGTAATAAAGACACATCTTGTGGCCAATTTTACAGGGATGTTACAAAATATTACAGAATATAACATTTGGTATTTTTGATATCGGCTAATTGATAAATAATTTTTTATTTTCACACAGGGTAATAAAAATAAGTATATAATATTAGTAATTAAATATTATATAGGTATCATAACATTTTTACATTAATAATATAAAGGAATTATGGGATATTGCGAAAAGGTGGGACGCTAGTATAATAAGTTAATTTTGATTCATTAGGTACATTATTATAATGATAATAATATCATGATGAGTTTTATAAGGCAACCATAACTACAAGAAAAAAAGGATGAAAATATTGAAAATAATAAAAATAAAAATAAATGAAAACTGGCAAAAAGTTGTAAGTTGACGTAATATTATAGTATAATATTGTATATGGACGGAACACAGTGAAACAGCAGTAACTATCAATTATTTTTATTCATATTATGTTAGGTTTTTTAATGGATCTATAGATTACATTAATATTACATTTAATATAGACTTATTATTATTATTATTATCATTATATTTAAGTCATTCCTCTTATGTTTAAGTTTAAAAATCCATTATAGTAAACTTTTTTCGCACGTAATGAAACTATATTTGAGATATACACAGGCTGAGATAGTGTTATTTATATGTAACATAATAATGTATTAATTCATCGGATAAGACTATTTTATAATTGTCAAGTAGACGTATTATTATAATGACATAAAGTAGGTACATTATGCCAGTTTTGAACGGAAAAAAAATGAAACAACTCGTGTGGGGCAGTGATCATACACAACAATAGAATAAATTAAAACGATATATAATATAATTGAAAATTGGAGAGGTGGATTTAATACATTTCTAAAAAGTAAAACCTATACACATTTTTTATCCTTATCGACGCTCGATTAATGGGGGTCAAAAAGTTGGTAAATGGTAGTTATTAATATTTATTTTGTATTTTTTTTTTTTTTTATCACAGTTAATTTTTGGCAGACGTTTTGACAGGTCTGCCATTAAAAATATTCATACAATAATATTAAACAATTTTTTTTTTTTTTTTTGTTTTTCATTGATATAGATAAATAATCTTATTGCAATTTTCAACGTCCTTTGCTAAACAAATTTCTGTATTACGTATCAGTAATCGCACAAGTTCACTCAAAACGTGAGTATAGCCTGCCTATATTATAATAGTTCATTTACATTTTTACACATTTTATAGTACAATAATAATATATATACGGGACGATCGTAAAATTACAATTATTTATAAAAACTAAAAAAACAGTCTGGTTGTACAGAAGACAACAATAGTATGTACACGTAATAACGTCTTAATCTTCTTAATTTTATTTTCATATCTTTCTTTTTTTTTTTATACATAATGTACACGAAATAATTAACACTAAATACACACGAGAATAAAAAATATACATAAATAGGGCGGTTGAAAAAAAAAATGTACAATAATATAAATAATTAAACGCTTTAACATCGTATCCTCTGAATCGTGTGCAATTCGATGAAAGAGTCGGTTGGATTGAAAATAGAAAATCATACAAATGCACAAATAAACGAATTATTTTATAACGTATATTAATAACGAAATCAATCAAAATTTCACGATATAAAAGGAGGATTAGCTTACATACGTCGTATATTATAGGTATACTATGTATTTTCGATGGCTGAGTCGTGTGATGGCATCGCTGATGCTTTAGGATAGGGGATGGTGGGGGGAGTATACAATACCTAGTTAATTTACAGACACGATATATTGCAGAATATATAATATGTAGTTATACGTATAGTAAGTCATTGAGAAAAAATATACAACATAATAATATTATATATATATATAAACATGTTAAACGCGTACTTACAGAGATAACGTATAATAGTTATATAGTAATTAATAATAATAATAATAATATACAGGTACAGTCTAGATCATGTCGAATAAGGAAAAAAAATTTATAATTATAACATTAAGTCTCGACGTGCCGTCGTCATCGTCATGATTGTACGCGTGTCATCGTTCGTTCGGATATCAATTTCATATAATAACATTAATAATATACGTACATTGATATACAACACTATAATATTAGGCAATAATATCATATAGGAACCAAATACAGCCACGGCCGACATCTCTACGACGATGCGCTGACGTGTCCGGTTTTTTGCTCTACTACACGAGAAAGCCTTCGGACAGGTTGGCCGAGAACTGCGCCCGCATGGCCTGGATGCTGTTCATGATCTTCTTCTGGTGGCCGACCAGCGTGATGCCTAGCGCCGTCAGGTCGGCTACCGTCAGCCGGGCCACCGCCTTCGGGCTCACGATGCCCGCCTGTTCGAAGTTGTCCAAGTACCGAGCCATCTTGATCGAGCACAGCCACTCGTTCACCGATCCGAATTGGGTCATGTCCGGCGCGTCCGAGCTCAGTGGGTTTACGGACCTGTGGATCAACACCGATCACATTTTAATAAATTTTCATCGTTGTTATCACGAATATAATATTATAATAGTAGGTATACGTCACAGGTATACGATATAAATTATTATACATTAGTACATTACACGACGTACACGCGGACGATGTGCCTACAGGTACGCGATAGGTAAGTACCTAGTACCTACCTACTACGATACTACGGTGGTATAGACGGGAAAAATTTGCAGGGAGAGAGGGTGGCTATATACTGAGCCACTCTCGATTGTTATATCGCTTATAAATAAGCGTAATACCTAATATTATGTTATTTTTGTTATGACGAGTACCTAGAGTATTTTTAATGCTTTTTTTTTTAATTTTAAAATCAGTACACTATGTAAATTATAAACCGCTATATAAATTAACGTATACGTTCATAATACGGAAGAAAGATTATTGACTGCCGTTACGTTGTAGCTGGTATTGATATAACGACAATAATTTATTAAAATATACGATGCAGTGATGTGGCGAAAGGATGTTTAAGGAGTTTCTGAAATTTTAAAGTGTGTTGAAGAATGGGTTTAAAGAGTGCGCGTATTATATAGACGGTATATATTATACGCGGCGTGCGGATATTTGTCTCAGTATTTTTTTTTGTGTTTTGCAATGGTTTAGTTGAAATGATCTCGTTATTGATGAACAAAAATAAAAAAAGGCATCTGCCGATAGGTATTAGTATTCTGTTTGGGAGAGGGGATGACTAAAAGTATAAACTAACCCTTCTCTTCCCCTTATATGCGATTACTTAATGATGTGATAAAAAGAGCTAATGATTATTATATTATATTGTGAAATGTTAATGTTTGATAATA
Organism: Aphis gossypii; assembly: GCF_020184175.1. NCBI lineage: Eukaryota > Metazoa > Arthropoda > Insecta > Hemiptera > Aphididae > Aphis > Aphis gossypii. The sequence continues at coordinate 15,926,900 of NC_065530.1, forward strand.
TTATGAACTCGACAATGATATTAATCAAAATGTACTCATCAACGCATCTTAGAAATACACTCGATAGCCGTAATATAATATTATGAAATCAAGGCGATGAGTATATACTTGTGTTTTATATATACATATATATATATATATTATATATTGTAAAATTCACTAATAATGCAGTATATTATACAGATACACTCGTTTGTTTTTGTAGATTTTTGTGATTTTGGAAAAACAATTTTTACGTGGTTTTCTAGTATCATGCACTAAGTAGGTACTCGTATTTTAAACAAAATCTAATCTTTTACTTTTTTTTTATTAGTTACTTTTATGAAAAATCAAATTTTGTGATTTCATACCTCCAAAGCTAGGTAGGTATTTAAATAAGATGAATATGGTGCGATACTTTACACGCCAACATAATAAAAACGCATTAAGTTATAATTAGTTATAACAAATAACTATGTTTAGTACTTGATTTTTATTAGGTACATCAATATTTTTAACATGTTCGTTTTACTATAGTTGTTAATAACTTAAAACTTACATCAGATTCATTAAAAATATATTTTTTTTATCGATATCACAATATTAAAAGAGAAAATAAAATAATGGTAGCACATTGAATTGATTAACCACATAATATACAAACACAGATACTAGATAGTGAACTAAAGCGATTCACTAACTTTATACCTACACTTAAGAAGAAATTGAGGGTGGGATCAAGTATATCAGGTGAACTACACTTTTTATGTGGATGACAATACGTGTTATCGTTTCGGCGAGCAAAAAACAAAACAACATTAAACTCTATAAATAATTGTAATACTAAAAAAGCGTTTAAGACGTATAAGCGGCGAAGGACTTTGGGAAGCGGTTGTTGCAGGAAAAACAAATAAAATAGGTTAATTATATTATATGTACACAATGCAAGGACATAGACACATGTAAATTATTGGGGTATAATATTAATTGGGGGGGGGGGGCGATTATTAAATCGTATAATAATATTAATGTTATTTGCATAAAGCACCGTGTGAATGACCGCAGACGGCGGCGCTATAATAACTGATGACACCGACAACAACAGCAATAGTAACAATGTTGATGATGATGACGACGATGACGAATTAAGTTAGGTGAAAGGGGGGAAGGGCAGGATCGTGTATATATAATAAATACTAACTATATTTGTACAGAGATATAAATGTATTTAGGTGTGGTATATACGTACATACATACATACATACATACATATATATTTATGTATAATATATATGTACCATGTACGTAACGCCATAACGGGTATTACCTTTTCGCGGATAGCCAAACAAACGGTCTCTCATTCGTGATGAAACGACACCCAATCCGAGCCACACTTAAATACGACCGGCACATAATACGGGTTAACAGGCGGCGGACGGCTGTCCAAACATGCAAAAACCCAATGCGTTTGTTAAAGATAAAATAATAATAATAATAAATTAAAATAAATAATTGTACGTTAACAAAAAAAAAAAAAAAATAAAAAAATAAAAAAAATAGTTATAATACCAAGAATATAATCTTTAACGGCGGCAACATAATACAAATGTTTTAATACGTTGAAACGAAAAAAATAATTGAAATATAATATTATTAGTACCTATACATTTATATTAAATACGTTTTGCATCAGCAGAAACCAAAGCCGATGTCGAATAAAAAGATGCCTTGACGTAGTACTCGTAATTCGTATATAATATATATTATTATGTTGACGTGGTGTTTATATATCTATACACGTATAATAATATATACTTTTACGTGACGATTTTGAGAAGTTTGACATACGTCACAAACATATTATCTGTGCACGAAAGTATTCATACAATAAGTAGGTATAATAGCCTAGTTATACAGTATTCCCGATGGGTGAGAAGGAAGTAGTGTGTGTGTGTGTGTGGGGGGGGGGGAGAAGGTAAATACAGATGAAATGAAAATAAACGATGACAGAGAGATAGAGAGAGAGAGAGTGAGAGAGTGAGACGCACTGAAAGTTAATTCTTTTTGAATTAATATAATAACATCGCGGTCGGATATATAATATTACTAGTCTTACGACAATTATGTAGTAATTATAATAATAGTTGTCGTTGCCCAACCGGGATGGAGGTGCATATAATCTATATATATACAATATGCTGAGAGTTTATTTATCTTCTTTAAATTGTTGTACAAAATAATAGGTATACAAGAAATATCATTATTTCCCCCTTTTTTTTGGGGGGGGGGGTTGGTTGATATGTACGTATATTAGGTGAAATCATTTACTTACACCAGAGGTTTTCTGGCCGATTTTTTTTGCCACTAATGGAGCACGGGAAAAGAAGACTATTATAATTTATAGTCTTTAGGGGACAGGGGACAGGGGACAGGGGACAGGGCCACAAGGGTCAGCAAAACTCGCACTCTAACTTGACGAAATTCACCCAACAATTCCGGAGGTTATATTAACAACAATTGTATCTACACATAAGTTTCGTTTATTTTTTAGGCGAAATTAAGGCACTAAATTAAAGGATTTCATTCTCCTCATGCTCCTATAACACACTTCCCGCGACGAAGATGATTTTACACCAGGTTTTCTGACATTTATTATTATATTTGGATTTTATATGATTTGGTATAAACGGTATAAGTATACAATAGTGGTCCCAGACGAGTTTTCGATTCGCTCAGATTGTTTGGTGGAATGATTTGGGAAGATATGATATTTATGAGGATTGCACCGATGGGTATATAATATAATGTTATTTTGTTTTATAATAAGTAATAACTCGAAAGACAGTAGTCATAAATAAATAAGGCATGAGTTGGAACAATGCTGAGAAATAAATTACGTTACTGAAAACGAATACTCGGAAATTCTTTCCAATAATTGTTTTTGAAGTAAAAACAAAATGTAAAAAATATTAAACTTGAATTATTTTCTTACGAATGTTCAGATCAAACGAGAAATTCTGATAGCATATTTTTCAAAAGGTATTAAATATCAGAGAAAAAAAAAACGTCATATTCAGTAATAAATTTGAAAATTTTTTATTTACTACGCACATTCCTGTATATCCAACGTTAAAAAATGTTTTTAGGCGAAAACATTTCATCGACGTGTTAATAAATAAAAAATAAAATAATAAAATTCAGATTAATAAAAATATAATTTTTTTCTAAATATTTTATAAAATATAAAATTACTAATTTTGTTTATCTGAAGTAGGACTATATTGTTTTTTTAATATTCATTGAAATAATATTGTAAAGGTAAATAATTGTACACAAAAACAGATATTAACGAGCTATAAATATAATTTACATATAGTTAATATATTCATATACTTTTTTATAAATATTAATTAATTGGAGATAATCCGCCATAGTATGACTCCATAAAAATAATAATGAACGAAGCGATTACTAATGAAAAAATAAAAAAATCAAAGCTTCAATCAGCAGTGGCATAAAGTATATAAAAATATACAAAACATAGTACTCAAAATATGAACGGATATGCAAAGCCCAAGAGAAATTAAAATAATGTATTATGAAACCGAATAGTAGATCGAAATAAATAATGATTCCATATACACGATAAATAATTGTTTGCAATATTAAATGTGAATAATTAATTCATTGGAAGGAATCGATATTTTTAAATTTCGATTTACTACAAATAGTTAGTGAGAAAAAAAATAAATATAAGAAGAAATTAAACATTATCGATAGATTTTTACCTATTCTGGGCGATCCGCCTGAGCGTGTCCGGACACCTTATGAGCTTGTCGAGTGTTTTTACGATAGACAAGAACATCGGTCGATGCGTCCTCTCTTTTTGCCAGCAATCTAACATTAACTGGTAAATAGTTTCCGGACAGTCCATGGGCGCCGGTAAACGGTAACCCTTTTCGATGGACTTGATCACGTCCTGGTTACTCCAATTCCAATATGGACGTTCGCCGTACGACATCACTTCCCACACGACAATGCCGAACGACCATACGTCCGATGCGGAAGTAAACTTTCGGAATGCTATGGCTTCGGGTGCGGTCCACCGGACCGGTATTTTACCGCCCTGGAAATTTGAAAACTGTCAATAAACACAACAACAATCTGGTTAGTCCGTCGTTTAATACAAAACTGAAAATCATTATTGTAATTTAGGAGGTATACGTTCTCCATACACTGACTTACCCTCGTTGTGTACGCTCCTTCAGTAGTGCTTTCGATCTCTCGACTTAGACCGAAATCAGCTATTTTACACACTAATTGAGCGTTGACTAGTACATTGCGTGCAGCTAGGTCACGGTGCACGTAGTTCATTTCGCTGAGGTACTGCATGCCGGACGCGATGCCCCGTAACATACCGACTAACTGTAGGACTTGAAACTTTCCGTCGTTGGCCTATGTTAATTTTCATAAATATAAATTATACACGTGAAATATTGACATTTTCCCTCCAGATGATTGTAATATGTTTATAAATTTATGATTAATAAAAATATTTTATAAAAAATTAGTATGTACTCACTCTCAGGAACGTATCTAATGAACCGTTTTCCATGTATTCAGTGATGATCATTACCGGGTTGGATCGGGTAACGACGCCTTGCAGGAATATCACATTGGGGTGTTCAAATTGTCCCATGATCGAAGCTTCTGTTAGGAAATCGTTGCGGGCCTTGTCAGAACTACCAGGTTTTAGAGTTTTGATGGCTACGTCGACTTCGACGGAAGGAGACCCGAGAACTTTTAATTTTCCCCGACACACATCGCCGAATTCTCCACCACCTATGGGGAAATCAACACACATCGTTTACACGAACGTTCGATTGGTTGCATGATATAATGCTAAATAATTAAGAAAGTATGTTTTGGTGGTGGCAAATGGGGTGGTAGTTATACATTGCTATTACTAGGACTGAAAGTTTTATGCGTTTCGATACATTTTTCAAAACTATTTAATGCTTATTTGAAACGAGCAATTTCATTATAAACGTCGAGTAAATAAGCAATACAACTTAATTCACTATTATTTTAAGTATTTACAAAATCTAATGATATTGTTGTAGACAATTTTATATTGAAACATTATCATAAGTTATTAGCTCGTCTAAAATTGCATTGTATAGTACAACCTCATAAATTATTATCAGTACTATTTATTATCATCACTGTTATTCACCTATTATAGCTTCAATGGTGATATATGAAGCATCTATTTCTCTGGCGAACTCTTTAACTGCTTGATTCGGATCTTCATATGTATGAGGGTCAATGTAAGATCTAGACGTGGTTGAGCCAACTTGAGTAAATAGAGGTGTGGTCACTGTAAAATATACATATGATTAGTAAAAATCTGATTTAATTAGTAATAATCCGTTGTTAATGAAAAAAATAAAAGGCGCAAAAGTGGAAACTATTAGCCATGGACTTACTGCTGCTAGTGTGAGTGGCAACTATGGGAGGATTGTCCAAATTGCAATGCACTGGAAAACAAAAACAAAACACAAGTGTTCACACCAAAAGCACAAAGCAGAACGCAGGCAAACAAAAATAAACAAAAATGTTAGCATCCGTAAATCAGCAGTTTGCGCCCGATGGTTATTAGGACAAAAAATATTATTATGTAAATGGATATACTAAGAGCAACATACACGGATAGAGGGAGGTACAACAATTAAAGGCATTACTCAATATACTCAACATATAAGTAAAAACAAAAAATAACAAACAAACTAATACATTACTACCACATGGATCTAATTAACCTAGTGTAATTGATATAAAGAAAAACTCATAGTCGTTGAGAATGTAAAACGTGTTCGAATGAAAAATTATCTATTAATTATCTAGGGAAAACTATATAATACACTTACTGTAGGTAACAACAAGTCCTTTGGATGCATGTAAAACACACGAAAACATGAAAACTAGGTAGTGCACTTTAATTTATAGGGATACAAAAGGTAAGTCTGTGTGAAATTTTGCTCTGAACTAAAAGGAGCGAGGGTTATAAACGACGCAAGTTACCGTCGCTGAATAGTTATTTATATTTTTTACTTGTAAAATTAACTAATAAAATGTGGATCCTATAGATGTTTATTTATTTTAATTTTTAAATTAAATAACCACCAAAAAACATGGTCTTTTTACCTTCTCCGTTTCTGTATTCTAACGTGTCACAATCGCTTGGTTGTTTTTTGTTGCATTCGTCATTGCTTCGGCTGAAAACAAAAACGAAAAATGTGTTAAGTCATGAATGAGATTATTATGTCAAAAGCTCCACATCAAGTTACGCAACAATAAGAATAAAAATAAAAACCGCACCTCCTTAAGAACAATACTGTCATAATAATGACGACCACTAAGACCACCACTACAGCGACTGTGGCACCAGCGATTATCCGGACTTCCATGTTGTCTTCGTCACCAATGTAGGCTAGAATAGACAAAAAAAGCAAAAACAATCTGTTAGCAAGCGCACACTTTCAATTCGAGCAGCCAGACGTAAAAAAGGGACGACGGCCTCTCATTCTCAACTATCAATTTGTTTTACCCGTGTCATCTTTAATCCCGTTTTTTCTTTGGACTTGTTGTTGTGTGTTCTTACCGCTTCCGAGCAATTGCCCCGTCGTTTTGTAAATAGTCGGGCTGTACTCGCCCCAGCCGTGAGCGGTCTTCGCACGGACCTGGAATCCGTAGTCCGTCTTAGGCCTAAGCGCCGTAAATACCATGTGTCTGTCAGCGGTGAGTTTGTTACTGACGTTCGACTCGTCACCTCGAGGATAGAACTTAACCTGTGGGCGGGAGAAAAACAAAAATTATAAAATTAGTAAACGTCTTCTTATCGAAAATATAGCACTTATCATTTGAGGGTCGTCGCAAATCGCAATACTTACTTCGTATACTTCGACGGCGGCATCATCATCACTAGATTCGAAGAAGCTGGCCATGGGCGGGTCCCAAGACAACGTGATCTCGGACGCCTTGACCAACATGACGCGAACATTGTTGACCGACGCAGATTTCACGGAAGCTTCAGTTGTGGTTACGGCTATGTCAACAAATTGTCGGTTCTCGGACGAAGTCAGGTTACTGACACCATTTTCGGCCCACACGTGAAACTTGTACGTGGTAACCGGACTCAGACCGCTTATCGTTATCTTAGTATCATTGATCACCTCCTAGAAAAACGTTACGTGATCATATAATATTATATATATATATACAACTTACAGCCCACCTGTATATAGGTATTTGTTTAGTGACAGAATGTGCACGATTAAATCATAGAATGAGATAGAGATAGAGAGAGAAGATTAGGATGGGTGGACATATTATATTTTATCTACATATAGTATAATATTGTGTGCGTAATACGTATAATACTCACGTTGTTAGGCATGAACACAACGGATGGACCGCACATGTCGCACGTCACCCTGTACACGATATCGGACCTGCCACCGAGGAAGTTCGGGGGGTTCCACGATAGGGTCACAGTCGACTGGTCCACAAAGTTGACTGTCAAGTTTTGCGGCGCTGATGGAGGTTCTATATAAAATGGGGAACAAAAAAAAAAGAATAAATATTTTCGTTTATATATATTATTTTGTATAAATATTGTATATTGTTGTGAGCGCACGAGCGTTGGTGATGTATTTAAATATATAATAATATTATTACTATTATTTACGGCCGTAAGGTGAACAGGTAAATTCTAAATAAACGAGCTCGAGCATAGGAAAGGTACACGGTCGTGGTATAAACATAAACGATAAAGAGAGAGAGAGAGAAAGATAAAGAATGAGAAGTGGACAGACAGACTGGAAGTTCGTATAATAATAATATGAAATGCCTTCCAATGAGTATATAAATATAATAATATAACTAACTTGCTTCGAATACGCGTATGAGCAGTAAATAATAAGAGTAGATCGACGTGAACATAATTATCCTTCGCGCACATACACCTATAATATCCTTTTTACATATACATAATATGTACATATTATAAAATATATATTATATATACGTACAGACATGTTATCACGCATAAATATGTATATAGAATATATTGTGGTACGTTGTAATAATAATTATAAACAAATACACACAAGGGCCGCAGGGTATCCCGCATAGTTCGTCTACACACATGATCAAGTGTATCGTAAAATGTTGATTTCGTATTTATTAATATAATTACGCATCATAAAGTTTCGATTTAGATCCTTAGAAAAGGTCTGTATTTTGTATTACCTACATGTATATAGTGTGTTGTGTGCATGCGTCGAATTTGTTATATTTTGTTACAACAGAACGGACACATATTATATGACGTTCATTGGAGTAGAATCCGAAGACAATTAAAACGACAAGACGAGACGGGTGCTAAGTTCAGGGTCATCATTTTCTCCTTTCGTCGAGGTCGACTTCACTGGGTAAACACGTCCTCTGTTTAAATATTCACCGATTCTTTCTCTCAATGTAACTATATATTTATGTGTATATAATATATATATATATATTATTCACTATTCGTTTCAGAGTTTCAGACTTCAAAATCTTTTTTCATCTCTCACCACTATCATAACCACCCACTCACTCAGAAACCATTATTATTTTTGTAATTCGCTAGTATCTTATTTACTACCTATATACTGCTTCGTTATAAAATAACTAGCTAAATGTCTACTAAAGTTACTTTTATCGTAATGTTTAGTAATGTTTTTCATTTAATTTCCGTCAATCGGTATTACAAAAACCATATATTTATATAGGTATATAAAAATATATAATCAATGGCGTATCCATTGGGGGGGGGGGGGGTTATACCTCCCTGGATACCACTGTATATATAATAATATATAATATATATTCTGTATAGCTATTTATAATTATTAAAGTTGATTAGCCGCCAATGTATAATCGAATAAAAACGAATTTGTTAATTATTAATACTATACTATTGTGGATTATTGAACATCAACCGAGTAAACGTATATTCCATTCTTTCGGAGAAAAAAAAACTGAATAATAATAAAAATAAATAATGTATCACTTTTCGTTTGAATGAAATTTTTTAATTGCAGTGAAAAAAGAAAAAGAAAAATAAAACCATAAAATTTAACGGGCATCACATCCACAGAAAATGTATGCAGCACGTCGGGAGCCTACTAGCCAGTAGCCAAGTTGCTTATATTTTCATTAAAAAAATAAAATAATAACAGAAAACTCTCGGAAAAGAGCAATGGTGTTGGTGGTAAATGTGCGCGGTTGGTAGTTTTAATTATTAAAAACCAAAAAGATTTTAATGAAAATAATTCTTTATAAACAACCGACTGTGACGGCGACGGCGGCTACGTACTTTTTTGCTCCCTTTGCTGAGTGCGCAATTTCCGGACAATTTATTATGGCTTAACCTCTCGGGATAAAAAACGGGAAACGAAAGAATGAAAGAAATTTCGCTTAAAGTAATCTTGTGCGAAACTATACTACGTTCCTCCGCCGACGACCGTTCCCAACCACCTGCACCAACAGTATCGCCGCCACCGTCGAAGCATTCACAGTCGCACGATCGTATGAAAAGCGATTGGGATTTATTCGTCAATTGAAATCGGATATAAATAATAATGCGACGACGGATAATAACTTTTACCGACAGTAATATATATATATATATATATATATATATATAAAACCTATTACGGATGCAAAAAAAAAACTATTATGGAAAAAGCTAAAAGAAATATATATCGCCGCCTCAGTCTCAGCCTTTGACAGATTTAAAAGGTTTTAGCTGCGCGGTCTCGGCGACGAAATGAATTCTTTAGATAGAGGTTTTCGAATGTAGATAAAGAAATATACATAAATACATATATGTTTAAATATAGTATACAGACAGACACACACAAGTTCACGTTTAATAATGTTTTGTACAACGGGAGTTTTTTCTTTCTTATTTATATTTTACTCTCCTCGTCGGCAATCTAACTCAATCAAGCACTTATCGCACGATGAAAAAATGAATTAATACTTCCAAAAGCGACGACGGAAGAAGAGCGAAATCTTCAAACTCATATATCGTATTAAGGGGAAATGTTTTCGGATTATTGACAAAACATACTACCGAGCGAATTGGTCTAATTATCATCAACAAGCTTATGATTATGAGTGAGGTAGGTGTTTTACATGCTACGACGTTGTCGATGTTTCGAGTGTTGAACACTTCACAATATAAAAAAAAAAAAAATACTTGCTTTGTCGAACTCAAAACCCGAAAATAATTAGCCAGCAAATCATAATTTTCTAACCACTGGATTTTTTGTGCAACCGTGACACATACACGACCACTATAATGTACAACAGTGCACGCAGTGTATGTATTGGAGTACCGACTTCCTTGTGCAGAGAAAAAACAGTTCTCTTCACCACACCAGACGTGCTCTCTACACGACAACGATATATTTTCACGTACGTCGCATATATACACATAATAATAATAATAATAATAATAAAAAGTGGTGTATACGAAAAGACAAAAAAAAAAAAGAAAGAGAGGTTGGGTCGCTGCCGCCACCGCCGCTTTGTATACTGCGGCAACAGCATTTTTGAAGAGTTCGTCTGGGTAGGTCGTGCCGAGGCGACTTTTCTCATTATATTCTATGAAACATAAAAGGATGCACATCCCTTTTTAGGTTTTTTAAGCTTTGTAAATTCAGTATATAATATATAGGTACGATGGATGTATGTATGTATGTATATATTATGTATGTGTATAGCACTTATGTACACACGTACATATACACAGATGTAACATTCATGTTACATATGTAATTATTATATTATCTAAACATACGAATAATCATAGAAAATTTATGATAAATACACGAGAAACAAATGTCGAAAAGAACTAATAATTATTTTTGCATTATCAATTAATTATTGTGAATTTTTAAAAAAATTCGAGTTTTGACTAAATTAATTGAAAATGACGCAAAAGAGAAATTTCAAGACGCCCGCAGTTTTCGCGATCGTGAGAATCTAGTAATAGATTCCATAAATAAAAACAATATCTATATACATGTATATTTTTAATAAAAGTAAAGAAAAAACAAAGTCGGGTTAAACTAAGCGAGTTTTTCTTTTAAATTTTAATTCCTAAGGGTTTACGAAACGTAAGTATACATATACTGAATACAAAAATATTTATATAGGAAAAAAAAATAAATACTCGTATCGATCATTGTGACTCCGTGTATACGTCCGTCGTCGTCGACGTTTTCCCTGGTCTAACGCACACGCGGGCCCCATTTTTTTCTTATTTCAATTCCGAACGAACGAACTGTTGTATGTACTATAACTATAACCCGCCGCCGGCACGATAAACATCTGCTGATAAGTTAAGTTTTCTACGTCAATCTGCGTAGTGCCTTGTTTACTGTCTTTAAAGATTTATCGTCGGTAGAGCATTACGGTTTCTTCTTACCTCTCTACCCACCGTGCATACATCACACATCCTATCACTCGTATATTATATTCTCCGCCACCGTAGTCGTCATCAGTCGTTCTTCACTAAACGTCGTTCTCGTAGATGAGATAAATATCTAAAAAATAAGTGTAACCGAGAGAGAGAGATAGTGTGTGTGTGTGTGTGTGTGTGTGTGTGTGTGTGTGTGTGTGTGTGTGTGTGTGTGTGTGTGTGTGTGAGAGAGAGAGAGAGAGATGGGGTGAGAGAGAGGTTGCAGAGACAATATGAGGGAAGAGGAGAAACAAACCGACAGAAATTCAAGAATTCGGAAATCTGGCATTAAGTTTTTATTTTAACGGACCAGACTAGTTTTTTTTGTCATTCTCATACTCGTTCTTACCCCTCGGAGAAAAAGAATCCGTTATTATATTGTGTTATAGCTACCGCCGCCGATGAACCTTTGGGTTTTGTGAGTAGATAAACATCGGTGGTCGGATGACATGTTTTTGTCCCAACGATACATAACAATAGGATTGGATTTCGCACCAAATTCTTTGACCAAAACGATGTTATGTTATGTATGCGTATATATGCATGTTATTTACCTATTGGGTTTGCTCAGCCGGATTATTGGTGAATTTTCAGTGTGGTCGTTTGACAACAACAACAACAACGACAACAGCGTTAGGTCCCTATTCCCTCGGTTGTATGCTCAGTCTCACTTAAATTGCTCTCCATGAATCGATTTTATGTTTGTATAAAAAAATATGTATAATGTATATATATATATTAACCTCTTAAAGGGAGTTGCAATTGTGTTTACAATCTGATAAGATCATAACATGATTTATATAAAATGATAGAAATTTCTGTTGTAATTTTTTTTTTAAACTGTCGGTTATATGAAACTCACATACCAGAATAAAAAAGATATTATCATTTAACTGTATATTTCGAAATTAATATTAAAAAAAAAGTAATAGGAACTGTACGCGTATTGAATTAAAATTTTTAACTTTTAAGTATGAAACATAGAAATTGAAAATCAAAAACCAAATAAGATAAATTTCATAAAAATGTAAAAAAATATTTGTTGTGTATGAAATGAATAATTAAATAAGTCGATAATTGATTCAAAAATAAAACGATTTAAATCGAAATAAATATTGATGTATGTATGAGTGAGTAAATCGAATTAAGACAAGTTGGGTTTATATAAATAATTTCAATTTTTAATATTGATTTAAATTTTATTATTACTAAATTCTAAAAGTACAATATAAGTACAAATATTGATATGGCTTGGAGCTAATTTTTTTTTTTTAATACAAGTTTAAATAACCTCATTGTAATAATTGATTGCGAATGACGTTTTTGACATTTTTTTGTTTAGTGGATTTTCGTACTCACAAGACATTCAGTCAATATAAAGTATATTTTAAAATTATTATGATATTATATGAACGATGAATTTATTTCTTATTTTTTTTCTAGTCAAATACAATTATTTATAGGTTTTCAAGCAAAGGCAATAGCTTTAGCGAGGACGTCGACATTAAAATAATAATAATAAAAAATAAATACATTTCTTTGATTATAATAGAAGTACAGAAAATGTTGGGTAAAATCTAATCTGTTTAAAATATAATATAGAAGAAAACATTTATGTAAACATCCATATATTATATTATTACTATGTATGCATGTACAAATATATATAGAAAAATCCCTGCGGAACAAATGCAAATATTATAAAGTTTCGGACGGCAAGTCGTTTACTTTGATGCGGTTCAACGGGTTTATATACATATTATTGCCTTCAGGGGTGGGTGTGATTGAGAGGGGATTGGCGTGAGACGGAGGGAGAGAAGTCACGAAGGCGAATGGTTATTATTAATATTGCTGAGTTTCTAAATGGCGGAGATTTAACGGAATTTGCAGGGCTTTTGATATAACTACCGAAATAATAACTGCTGGTGCCGTGACCGCGAGAGATCTTTCGCGACCGCGACTTCAAAGTCGTTTAGAACCCCCTTGCGGTTTAATGGAACGTCCTTTTTTCAATTCCGTCCGAGAACAAATGACTGAACAAATTTAATTACACATTAAGCTGTACATACTTAAGCTGCACATTAAGCCGAACATAACTCCCTCATCAGTACACGCGTGCGTAATTACCCGACGAAAAAATGAGCCGTCGCGCGTCGTAAGAGATCGTCTTCAAAGACAACGCATATTAATACAAATACATATACACATAATAATATCGAAACGGCTTTTACATCGAATCCACAAGATGTTTCGCCGGAGATGTACCACTACTTTAATAATAATCTCATAATAATATTATATTACTATATACGTTCAAAAGCTGCTGCAGGATGTCGCGTTCGTGTGCGTGCTCCAACAATATATACATATTATATCGTTATTAAAGTACAATATATAATACTTACGCGTGCACGGTACCGATTTCGGATCTTTGGGCGACCTGTAGTATCCGGTGTTGCACCTGCACTCGGACATCCCCTGGTCGGGCGCTTTGCTGTGCGCCGGACACGGCTGACACTTGTCGTCCCCGACGCCGTATTTGTACTTGCCCGGAGGACAGACTGAAGAAGAGAAAAAAAAAACCACATTAGGCAAACTGCATGAACCGTTTATAATATATCGTTATAAAAATCGGTTTCGTCGTATAAATAAGTACACATAAAAACAGTATACATAATAGTAATAATAATATTAATATAAACGTGATGCGTTCGTACTGCCTGCCACGCCTGCGGTTCATTAAACTCCCGTGCGCGGCACGTTAATTGCTCACTACATACACACACACACACACACACACGCACACAGATATACGTTTAAGCCCCTATGGCTGTAGTGGTGGTAATAGCTGCCTCGAGGGGAGAGATGGCGAGCGATCTGGATAGTGTGTATATACTCTATAGTATATTATATAGAAGAATGATAGATGGAGTACACCGTCGTTGGCGTGTATTGGCGTTATATTAATAGAGACAAATTGTTTGTGGATGCGTTACACACATACGCGTATAACCCGCCGTCCCCTTTTCGATTAAGATTGATACCCCCGAGAATCGCCGCACACACACACACACACACAACACACACACACACACACACACAATATATATATATATATTCACGTGTACTTCTGAGACCGGTGTACGATGTAGACTACTGTAGTTGTGCTATAATATTATACATTATATATACCTACATAGAGCAGTAGCGAACATTTATCACCCCGTGCTATTATAGCACACGTAGACAACCCGCCCGCGTACAGCGTACACATCCGGCTCGCGGGCCGTCGCGTGGTTCGAAATATTTAAGTGCGACCACTATTATATTATACTTCATACATTACGGTTATACGTATAATATATATACTGTATATTATTATGTGTGTAGCTACCGCGAGCTTCTGGTCACCGATTAGACGACCGTGTTGGATTTTTAGGATTTAAGGGCTATTACGATTTAAAATATTGATTCTCACCGTATAGTCGACGATACAACAGTATATACATCGATGGCTGTCATTAATCATTATAATGCGACTAAGTAATAAGTACCTACATGCAATTATTCAGGAACTTGTTTGAAATTTTAAAGTTTATTTTAGGAAAAAGTGAATTTATAATATGATTTGTGCACATATACCAACCATTTATACACATTACACGCATCTGTTTCAGAGAGGCGAATGCGCGAGACGACAAAGACTAATGTAATAGTATACGTATAATTTGCTAAATTGCTATAACAACAGGCGACGACTTAATTTTTTTATCTACTATGTATATAATATATTATAAACTATACACTGATACATTTCAGCTCACGTATCCGATGACCAAAGTTGTGTACACTATAGAATTAAATATAGTTTTCATTTTACACACAACTGTAGATACTTTAGTGTGCTTTATTTTTCGCAAAGCCTCTCGCAGTGAGGTTTAGAGTGTTTTCGGTACTCTACTTTATATAAACATCGCGACTTTAATTAATTGAATTCTAAAGCTCCGGAAATCAATAATTTCGTAACTGGGTAAAAAGTTTCACATTAGCACTTACTAGTAACAGGGAAACAACAAACGATAAAAAAATACTCTTGAGTTCGTTGCAGACGATATTTTTTTTCAAGCGAATATAGGACGTCCTATACGTGGTATTATCTATAATATAATTTTAACGGAATCACAGTTTTCGACAAAGTTTGTCTTAAAAGAATAGATAATGTATTATTAATGATGAAAATAATACAATTAAGATAAATCTTACAATAAGGACAAATTTTAAAATTTATTGCTAGGACTTGCAAAACATTGAAGAAAAACAAAAATAAAATACTTTTTCCTGTTAATTCCTTAACAATTATTTAGCTGCTGCTAACTGGCTCTCATCTCCTGTTGCGAATATTTCAGCATAAAATATAATCGTTCTCCGAAGAGGATTCTACAGTTAATAATTACAGGCGTCTATATTGATTTAACAGCTCAACTATGATTTAATTTATTATATTAAAATAATTTAATTATTGAACAGTACGAGTAGAACAGTTACCTGCAACGCGGCGTAAAAACGTTACGATGAGTAGCATTACGCGAGTTTCATTCGGGGAAGAGGGATATAAAACGCCTTTACGTGAATATAATAATAATTTGAGTCTGTCATTAAATACGACGTCAACGGTGGGTACTGCATATCGTTTTATGCATTACATTCTTAACGTATAATTATGTTTTTTTCCTCTACCTTAATACGATTCGCATGTTATGGAGGTGATATCCGGGTTTATATCGCAGGAAAAATATAATAACGTTAATGTAGGTCTCGTATTAAGCTCATAAGTATTGGAATTCCCTAGATAGTTCGATGTCTTTAATTCACATAACAATAATTTTAGTATTGTATCTGTTTACTTGATGACATACATGCACGCGTAACCATATGTCGTATTTTTGGTTCTATTGCACCGCTTGGACTTGGAGCATATTATATATTATATACCCACCGGTGTACTTGTTATCCGATGCATCCGTATATAATACAATGTTAAGTTCCGTCAACCCACGCAAAAACGATAGGTACACTGCTCGAGATTGACGCACGGCGCTGCAGGAGCAAATTTCGTTGGAATCTTTGAAGAAGACGAATCGCGCAGGGCCCACGCTAGCGCACGACAGCAGTTTGAAAATAATATAATAACAACGACAGCCGCCAAACAACTTAACGGGGCAATTATAAAACGCGTTATTATATATCGAAATAATAATAGTAATATATTATGCGCATTGTATTCCATAATAATATTCCGACATTATATATGTATATATATATATATTATGTACAATATACTTGAGCATATAAATCGCTTATTAAACAAACACCGACGGCGGCGAACACACCGCGCAAGCACGCCGTCCAGCTCGTCCACCGAATCTGCATAAAACGCGGATAACGTCGATGAGAGAATAATATAAATAAACGAGTTAATGGGCTTTTTGGCGTATTGTCGGACGAAGAGTGCACGCCGCCATACACACATACATGTACTGCCGGTTATACTAATTAACGTTACCGTTTTTATATTTATTTATTTATTTTTTTACTTTAATCGAACCGGATTCTTTTTTCCTGTACATATATATATATTATGTATAATATATGTGCGCACGTATACGAGAAGCGTCCATCGTCGATAATATGATATTTGTGCGAGAGAAAATACATAACCACTGTTTATATACACACACGCACATAAAAATGGTTTCGTATATATATGTGTAATAAATAATAACGCTAATAAAAATGCAGTAAACGTTCGGTAGAAACTTATGTAAGTATTTCATAGTACCTATATGATCAATGATCATATTATTATTTTAAAAATGTATTCGTATATACTTACATGTAATTTTTTTAAAACGACAACCAGAGAAAAAAGTTTAACGCGCGAGCAGTTGTATCTACCTATAGGGTATGTATTAAAATATTAATGTATGGAAATAACCATTTATACTGTGTATGCTCGCGGTGCACGACCGAAGGACGATTTTTAAAAGTTGGCCGAAGAAGTTTGTGTGTATATGAAAAAAATTTCTTTTGAAATAATTATCAGATGGAGAATTTGCGATTACACCTTTGGTGAGCGAGACCAAAAATCGGTTTGTTCAGGTATATATATATAAATAAATATTATAGTGGACGTACCGCGTCCCACCCTGCCACTTCACTTCCTTAACGGGTAACACGAGATAACATAGTTTCCCCTTATCTCGGCTAATTATCTCAGACTCAGTCTCGCGCGAAAACTTTGCTGGGTTCAAACTAGTACACTGCCTTCAGACCCCTCCTCCAAACCATCCTGGGACTTGCGACTGCTTGTGTAAATATAGTGCGACAAACGACCTTTGATATAATTTATAATCGCGCCAAACTGAATCCAGCGCTTATTATCATTATTATTATTATTGTTAAAGTAAGGCGAAGGAACTCGTTGTTGTCGTTGTTGTTATCGCTATTGCTGTAGTCTGTATAATGTCTGAGAAAAGGATCATTTTAATTGGATTTCCGGTCGGCTTTTATACGAGATAACACGTGTACATTGTCTGTTTGAGCGATGAATGATGATACTCTAAAGAGGTTCAATAGACTTTTTAATTAAAAACCATAATTTCTCGGATGAGACAATATTCGTATTTATGCAAAATAATTGTATGCTATACACTCTCTTATAAAATACATAACAGGCTATATTTCACTTAGTTTTTATTTTCAAAGTATTTGAAAATTTGACGAGATAGTTTTTGTTATTTTCAATGTAATAATATGAATTAAAAACGGCGATTTTTAAATTATTAACAATATGAAAATAAGATTAGTATTATCAGATTTAAAATATTGAAGTACCTAAATGGATTAATACTAAAACGATGGATATAATAAATAGGCAATATAATATTTAAATACTCTATTTGTACGAAATACTATTAACACGATATGATGACTAAGTCACTAAGATTAACTTAGCGGCAATAAATTTATTAAAATTATATATAATTATGTGTTATTGACGAAATTCCTAAAATAATCGGCAAAATTCGTTTAAAAATTAATATTAATACTCTTAGTTTATGTTATGAAAAATATTGCCGTAAAATGATTTTTATTTTTATTATATTTTTGCATAATACTCACTTATACAAGTTTGCGCTTCTATGTCTGCTTCAAAACCAGCTTTGCACTTGCATCCACCTGACGGTAGATACCATTTTCCATCTCCTTTACACAGGTAAGTTGGAGGACCACCTCCTACCACTTCAGCATTATCTACACATTTGCCTGTGGCGTGTTCGATTTGGGTAAGTTCTCTAGCAGTTGGAGTAGCAGAGAAATTTGCAAAGTTTATCACAACTTCTGGGCACACGATATAATACACCTGAAGGCAAAGTCCAAACAATAATTTCTTAGTAGAAATACATAAATATAATATACAATATTACTATGTATACATATTATATTAATTATTAACAATATGTACATTTAAGAAGCGGCAATTCCATGCATAAAATTATAATAAATCGTTTTGATTTTTAGTATCAACTAAAATTATATTATAATATACTTTAGTTGGGTTTGCAGCTAAAATCTACCGCAGTAAGAAAAAAATAAATATAAAGAATTAAAAACATTCATAGTATATTAGTTTTAAGGTTTTTTATTATTCTGTCGAACAACATGGGGTTTTGTACACACGTATATGTGTATATATATATATTATATATTCTACATAAACAACAAGAAAAAACCATAAAAAAATCATGATATCTTCGATGGACCCATGGCTTAACCCACCCCAAAACGTGCATTTACGGACCTCGTGTTATTAAATCATATTATACCCATTATACATACACATATTATATTTGTTAATTTTTATACGATTAGGTGATATGCTGTTACATAAAAGGCTATTTCTGTTTGATCGTATAGCTGTTATCTTACGCTCTGCCATTTTATTTTATTCGTTTTATATTGTATTAGAATCTTTAGTTTTTACTATACGCGGGAGATGACAGAAATATCATCTCTGGAAAAATATACGGTTTAGAAACGTAATTTAAGTTAAATATAACCAATAATACGACAAGTTTAATAAAATAAACAAAAATGAAATGTTTATTTGCTCATAAAAGAATAAAAAAAAAAGAATATAAGCACACTTAAATAGTTTTATATATTACATTATAAAGTACAAAATATTTTTGTTAAAATAAAACGTTACATGAAAGGGTATTAATATTATGTCGAACTAGTGAGTTGGTTAGTAAATAATAGTTATATATGGAATGTGGAGTGTATAATATACTACGTTGTTCATCTTCAATGTTAGTACCTATCAATGTCTCAAGGGTGTAATTTTTAATTCATATTATATTTTATATTATATATATTTATACACAAATAATATTAGACAGATATTCGATGCGCATGGTTGATGGCAGATGTTTTATGAAGGTATTTAATTATTTTACAATCGTATATGTATAAGAATAATTATAACGTAACAGCTTAACGTTATGTATATAAGTGTAAAGAAACATCTGTTTTTAGAATTCCAAAAATCGTCACTTATAAAAGTTGCTTTGCTGTATATCATATTATAAAATATATTTAAATGGCATCAAAAAAGTTTTTTTATTTTTTTATAAACCTTTATAGTTGCCAATTATAAAAAAGGAGTTTCATTATATGAATTAAAAAGTTTTCGGTAATTTGTCTTTCGAGATTTTAGAGTCTCTAGAGATAAAAAGGCTTTTACGCATTAAGAAACTTAATAATTACAGAAACCCTCTGGCTTAAACATAAAATACTCTTTATAGGTATATAGGCTATAAATTATACAGGGAGGGGATCATGGTCGTTTTAATGCATTTCTGTGAACTATACAAAACGAATTTACACACACACGCACGTAAAGGTAACCGTATACCTACGTCAACATTTGATCGATCCAAGCACAATTAATTTTATTAAACATTAAACGAGTAAAATATTTATAAAACTATTATTGTATTTTGGAACTTGGAAGCACCCTTATAGTAATACAACAGTAATAGTAACTGGTTATATTAATTGTTATTCAAACGCATGTCGAGAATTTGGAATTATTTAAAAAAAAAAAAAAAATCGAATGACAAAAAATAAAAAACATTCCGATTTTTGAAGTACATATAAAATGGTTTTTTTTAGAATGAGGAATAATTTATGAAAGTGGACGTAAATTATTGTCTGAGTTTAGTTTTGTCTGAACACGATGCTTAAGTGACATATTTTGTAGAAATCCACAAATTTTTTTTTGTCTTAACACTAAGCCGTCGTAAATATCTCGGACAACTTGGACATTATCCCGAGTGTGTATTTAGTTTTCCGAGTCTGGTGTGGTGATACGTGGACGTTATATTATACACAAACTTATACAGATCGACCTTCTTGCGCCGCGTTTATTTATATGTAATCACGAATTCATATTTCGATGGATGCTTATGGTGTGATATCTCATGTCCCGTATAACGACTATTTCTCCCTCATAGAATTCCTCAGTGTTTTATTTCTCTCCTGTGTTTTTATTTTATTTATTCCGCGACGAAATTTACGACCCGGTCCCCGAGACGTTACCGTATTAACGACAATAACTATAAATTCGCCCACCGGGTCTCTCTGACATAATTATTGCATCGCATTCTCGTCCATGTAGTTTTTCGCTTTTTTTTAAACTCTTTTCTCTCTTCCTAACTCCCCTTCTCTTTTATCATCATTCTATGGCGGAACCGCTGCACGACAACTATATAATATGTACATAATATACCTACATATACACTAGGTATATTATATGCGTATAAACAACGTTGTACCGTACAGACGAGATTTTGTTTTTCTAACGTGACACAATCTAACAGCATCGGATTTACAGGCGTGGGATATGATTAGTTGGAATAGAAAAAAAACGCCAAATGAACAGAAAAAAAACAGAAACACGAAAATCAAATTAATTTATATATACATATACGTGTTGAAACCGGCAATTATGCGAGTGAAATATTATTAATTTTATAAACAACACAAACACCACTGACGTTACTAAATGATCTTGTAAATTTTAATCAAAACAAGCAATGGAGAATAATAACTCTTTGTACAATGTGCAATGCCCGCATTTGCGTAAACCTAATCTTCTAACGTCATATTATATTATTAATAAATGATAATATACAAGACTATCAGCAGCAAGTCACATAATTGAAACGAAGAAGAAAAAATAGGCGGACAAAGTACGGTAGTAAAAACGACTAGTTTTTTTTTTATAATAAACGAACGTGAATGCAATTATTATCATGTTATTATTTACGTGTTATCTCGTCTTACCTTGACGGCCATGATGGAAATGCACGCGCCCTGGTCCCTGAAGGCAAAGTACACTCCTTTTTTGGTAACTTTCACGGCTTTTGTCTCAGTATTGATCACCACTTCGTTATTAGCATTGAACCTCCCTTCACCGGCAGCTATCCGACCTGTAACACACCATGTAATCATAAATAATATTTTAAAATCGAATCGTTCGAAAAGTGTACTATATAGGTAAACCAGCTAACTATATAATATAGTTCAGACTTCAAATTTATATTGATGTATATAATATACATAAATGTTTCACGCGTTATTATAACCATCGAAATAAGTGTTTCGAGCTAAGATAAAGAGATATGGATCATCAAAGGAATAATATCTATCTAACATTATACCTACCATCTAATATAATACATAGTGTTTTTCATCGTCCTTGTGAGATTCGTTGATTAAACGCGTTTCATCATTAAGAATATATATATATATATTATGTATAAACCACACTAAAAATATCAAAATGTACCTACTTATATTGAAACATTATAAAATAAGATGTTCGGGATTTAAATTATAATTATTTTAATATTGAATCACAGGTATAATAGTAGACGTAGTAGATGAATATTATGATTATTTGTCAAAATTCATAATTTATATTTAATATAATATCAATATGTACCTGGTTATATAGTATGTAGGTGTAATATTCATAGTTACATTTAATGCAACTGAAAGAAATAATATACAGCTAGATATTATTATTTACAATCACCATGACTAATTATAATGCAAATTGAATGAAAAAGTTGATTTACATATTATGCATTTTAAAACAAAAATAGTTAATAAACTATAAAGTAGTATCAATATAATTGTTAATATATTTTTCTTTTAACTTATGGATACTCGATACTCGTATTATAATCATATTATGTATAAGTGTACTTCTCGCCGTGCACATATAGCATAATTATGAAAACTATAAAGATTAACTATAATAATTCCCGTTTCACTACGATGAATAGTTTTAATGTTTTAAATCGTTTTTAACATTTCCTCTAGTGTATAATAATAATTATATTTTATGATATTCGAGGTAATTATTTTTGAAAATTAATACTTAAAAAAATCATACTGTTTGATAGTGCTGTGTACTATAATCATTTTAGGTATTGTTTTGGAACTGCTAGAAAACTAAATACATAACTAATCTTGTACAAGTCGATATTTCGATAAATATTTAATAACCAAATGAAAATATGATGGATACATACCGACAGATTTGTAGCTGTCAGGTTCCCATGGTGGTGGTTCTCTGGTAGCCACATCAAACTCATAGTAGAGCAGTGAAAACGTTTCTTTGCATGACAGCGCATACCCTGGGAACAGTGAACAATCCCGGATGGTAAATTTGACTTCGATGTAAATGAGATTGGCTAGACCACGCTCAATGAAAGGCGTCCACACCCAATTATTGACGTTTTGCTTAGTGACATCGCACACAACGTACGATCGCCAGTTGATGCCTTTTTCAAAGTTTATGTAGCTCTCTTCAACCCACTGTAAAAGAAAAAAAATTAAATTAAATTAAAACGTATAAAAAAAAGTACGAAATATTTATATTACCTACATAGGAATAAATAAAATATATATAGATACATATGTCATATATACGTTATGTAGTATAATATTATACTATATAGTAGTATATTTTGACGATTTCCCTAGGGGTAGGATAATATATGTATATATGTATATATATGTGTGTGTGTATGCACGTATATAACAAGGTTCTATTGTCCTGGAAATTTGTCACCACTGCCATCGCCAATTGCGATAGTAAATAAAAACCCCCATTGGGTTAATGATCCGACGACCCTTTGCGACGAGGAGATGATGGAGACTTGTGCGAAAACATTCCGAGCACGAAATTCTCTTCTCTTCTCCGACGACCTATCTGGATGAGTCACAGGGATCCACCTTCAAAGGCTTGTGCAAATAGTATATATACGGGGCAAATGCAACGTATTCATTTGCTTTTGAGCACACACACATATTCGTATACCACGTACACACTGTGAATCATCCAAAACGTTAGGGTCGTAGCGCGCGCGAAATCTCATCAACTCACCCACCGCGCACTCTCCTCCGACCTTTATTCCCCTATACCTCTCTACATATACTGATTCTACTGTGGCACACTCAGTGTACGTGTCTATGGCGATTCGTCTTGATCGGATTTCGTCAAGCCCGACCCACCGAAATTGTTGCGAACGCTAAATTTACATAATGCCCGTAGAGAAAAGAGAGACAGAGTGGAAGAGAGTGAAAGAGAGCGAGCGAGTCACCGCCAGAGAATAAATTACATGAAATCGTGGGATATATAGTATAGTACTATGTCGAAGGCGGTGGCGGCGGAAAACGGTCAAAATAAACATTGTAACTATGTTTTGGCTTAACTTCAAAAAGATACGGAGAGATGCGAGGCAACCGGTAAACATCGACTTGCAAAAAATATACACAAGAATAAAAAAGGAAACTGTAAGTCTTACAGATTTTCCGATGTCATTCTCAGCCGTCGATTAATGCAAACGCGTCAAGTAAATATTTTTTTATGTTAATTACTGACTTAATTTTCTTTGGAATACATTATTGTGTATAATGTAGAGGATAATAAGAACGAGCAACGCCGACAACGAATACGAAATGGGAAAGTGCGGTCTCATTGTTTTATGTATTTAACCGTAAATAAATTTGAATAATTTTTTAAGCCATAAAATGTTTTTTAAAAATATGAATGCGGAATGAGAACAAAAATTTATCAGATTTCACACTTACGGGGTACAATGGGCACAATTGGAAATTATAACAACAATAAGAATGAGAAGTAAAGCAAAAGTCGAGAAAATTCAGAGGGAAAAAAATTCTCAAAGGTCAACTGCTGGGTGAAACGATTAATGCGTGCATCCTTATTTCGAGAGGACTGCATACGATTTTGAAATGAAACGATGAATTTTACCCCGATTCACGAGACTGTAATAGTGTAATATAATAACACATAACATTATTAAACGCATTCTATACAACAATGGACTTGGGTGATGCATGTCTCTGTGTATTATATATTATATTATTATATACACTGACAGTGTAACTCAGCGGCGTACTAGCAACGCGTATACAATTATACCCTTGGGAGAGGAGAAAGCGCGTTTTCCGGCGTCATTAACACGCCGAAAACCATTTTTCGAACGGAGTGCTTAATGAGCCCAGAAATCTTCCACATAATTCGGTACGTCATTACGGAGCGCGTTTCGTATATAGTATAATATATATATATATATATATAAAAAAAAACTATATATGTGAATTATAATAATAAGATATATGTGTATAGGGAAAAAAACGTAAAAAAGACGACGGAACATACAGCGACGACGACGACGACGACTTTGTGGTATTCATCATCAGGGAGGAAATACGTGGGGAGGAATATTTTATATATAAATATATATATATGTAATATAATACCGTATACACAACCCACCGCAACAGATGACCGGTCGCAAAGAGATGGAAGTTATTTTTTTTTCCAAGACTCACCGTCATAGCATTCGAATAAAAAAGTTAAGCGCGCGCGCTCACACACAGGACATGCACACACACAGTACACACTCGCGCGGCGCGCATATAACTATAATGTGTATTTAATTGCCCACCGCTGCCGCGCACGTTATTAAAGTGCCATTAATGGGGCGAACCGAGACAACACGCTGCTGCAGTGCGGCTACCTCCTTTTTTTTTTTTATAGAGGTACGCGCGGCGTATTGCATACTTGTATTATTATTATTATTATTATTATCATCATCATACATAATATATATTTTTTTTTACCGTGGAAAAGGAATCCGGAGAATATATAACCAAGCGTCCTCGATTTGTAAACGTCATTCGGGATAATTACATTAACAACCGGTAGATTCAATTCTAATAAGAGTTAGAGGTATACATATTAAATAATATATTTATACATAATAATATGCATAATAATAGTATATATATATATGTGTGTGTATCTACGGGATGACGGTATGTATAGACGGAGACGATGCTGTAAGGGTTTACACACATATATACCTACCTACCTATCTATATTCTATATATATAATATTATTATTATACATTATTGGTGGTCGTTCGCATGCCGCCAGTTGTAGCGCGCGCGTGTGTGTGCGTGAGTATACAAAGAAAGAAAACATACGAAGAGGTAATGGCGGAAGCAGAAAAGCAGCGGCTACTTGTCGCATTATGCAAATGTCCACGTCAAAAGATTGCGGTCCACGCCGCTGCCGGTGCCGCCAGTGTATGGTTTTCAAAAGGTGACGCGGTAAAATGTAATTTATTCTTTTGGACCCAACGTGTAGATATGTCATTGGATTTAAATATGTATACGCACACAACCGCATACGTACGTACACGTACTTCGATGAATGTGCTCTGCGCGCTGTCGTTTTGCCATTCAATCCCGTTATTCGTATTTCTATTTGATATTTTATTTTTTTATTTTGTCAACCTAGCTCTGTCCAGTATCGAGTATACATGTACGTATAAACGGCTCGCACACGACCGTCAAATCAACCTTAGTGGAACATGGGAAATTCAAAGTTCAAAACTATCACGAATAAATACATATATATATGTATATTATAATAATAATAATAATAAAAAAAAAAAAAACATAGCACGCAGACGGCCTTACATTATATTATAATGCGTATTGTATACAGTAATATTATATAGGTAGGTACGCACAAACCGTCACCGTCGTCGTAGAAACGTCGTGTTCTGCGTAGATTATGTCTAAAACTAAATGAAAAATAAAAACTTTGTACGTGTATTATAGTTATATGCACTTCAATCGAGATCTAGATGACCGATAAAAATCATATACATATACCGCCGCATTTAATGAACGGTTCTTATGTAATACGCGTTATCGTTGCATACCTGTATATAGGTATAATATGTTACAGACAATATAATACATGTATAATACTCTAGGTATAGGTATTATAATTTATAAGCGAAGGAAGTATACCCTACAATCTCTGTGCTATATTTTATACAGCGTTAACGATTAATGCGGAAAAATAGATTCGAAAAATTGTGGAGATAAAAAATTACGGGAATTAATACTAATGCATCGCACCATAATATATACGTATACCAGATACCTGTATATTATTATCTATAATAATATAATATATTGAACGTTAATAATTCGGATTATTCATGTTATAGTACATCATATTATACAGCGATAGTTACATAAAAGTCATATTATATAGATCAGGTCAGCAGACGAAGCCCGTCAACGGCGTTACTCGTTATTTGATAGGTACACATAAAAAAAATATATATAGTACATAATAGAACAACCGTGTACTCTTTAATGGCAGGACGGAAATATTTTGTCGGGTTGCGCGGAAAAGAGCATTTCGATGTCAATTCGGGGGGTGCGCGTTTTCCAGTTCAAAGAATATATAATATAGACACGATGACGGTCTTTACAATAACGCAATATACGCATGGTATATAACAATACAATATAATATAATAATATATATACAAGTGCGGTGCGCTCGTGAAATTTCCATTTATTGATTTGTTCGCAGAAGTGAAGAAAAAAGAAAATTAATTAAAACCAACCCCGTTTTCGATTTAAATTCAAATTCGCCGCATGTTTTATTCACGGGAAAACGACAACGATTATAACAACCACGAGCCTCTCTCTCTCTCTATATATATATATATATATATATATATATATAATTATAAAATATTCTCTCGGAAATATTATTATTTAGGCGATGGGGTTGGCAATGAATGCACGAATGCGCGTGAAGATCACTGAACACACACACCATTCACATTACTATTGGTAATGTCCAACATGCTATAAAATAATTATTACACGATAAGACGAAATAATTCTATTTATTTACGACGACCAGGCCAAAAGATTTAAAGGAGGGCATAATAACAATGAACACATCTTTAAGACTCGTCGCGATGGTGAATCGTCCCGGGTAAAATGAGAGTTTTTCGTGAAATTCTATACAACGTTTCACGAATAATGCAATTTCGCATCACGGCAGCAGCACATTCCGGATCATTAAACGAAGGGGAGAAAAAAAACGGAGATCGCGCTTTACACTGCAGCAGCACCACCCGCGGGACCAGTTGACTGATGACCAGCAATATATCCGAAATAATACGAGTAAATAACTCTTTGACGATGGCTGTGGAAATCCACAGGGTTTGGGGGTCTGTACAGAGGTGTTTCGCTCATTAGCTACGAAAAACCAGTACGCCGCCACTGCGCGGAGCGACAATGACAAAAGACGAAGGAAAAAACCAAGTATAAAATGATTAAATTATGAAAATTAAAGACCTCTGAACTGATATTTAAAAGAATGTTCTTGACGAGTAAACGACGACGGCAGGGAGAAGATCGACCGCACACCACCGTCGACCGCTGCTGAGAAGTTTCCCCGCGCTGTATATACGAACGCCAGTATAAGTTTGTTACTGCGGCCAACCCGATTAATTATTGTTCAAAAGTTTTGGCTCTACTGCCGCGTATATATATATATATATGTAATAATGTTCTCTTCTCTCTTCGTGGAAACTATAGTACATACATATATATACAGCTTTACCGTTGCAGCTATATAGTAATCCGAAACTCATGGGCCAAGCATGGGTCAGCGAGCTTTCGTCCGATCCTTATATTTATGACCCCTGTTTTTTTCATCCATTCCCAACCCCTTCAATCTCTTCCATTTTATCAGTTTTTCTTTTTGTCCACAACAATCACGTAAACCCGGCGAAACGAACGACGATTTTTCACGTACAAAGCGTTTTTACTTGAAATGTCACGCGAGACGTGAGACGTCGCCGAGGTAGCTGCTTAATAGTCGTGCTCGTATTGAAATTCAGCTGCAAAATACAACCGGTGGCTGAAATATTTTCCACATCGAGTTCAAAAATAGTTTATATTATTTATACAAACATGCAGATTTGTACATGTATCAACTTCCTTTCAAACTATAAAACCGAATACATAATCATGTAGAGAGAACTGATGTTTTGTCGGATACCAGCGGTTTCGCGTCAAACGTCGTTTCGTGTATTGTATAATATGAATACGTGATGTATTTTGTACACAATAATTTGGGCTAAAACACCGTACGCTCTCGGTGTGTCATGTTGTACATCAAAAGTTTAGTTATAATCAACTGCAAAAGTTATTTCAGAATACATATGCCTAGACAAAAGTACAAGTGCGCGAGAGCAGAAGACGAACTTTTGCTTGTCTAATTAATATAATATAGTTTAGTTATTCGATATATGACTAAATATTATACTGATATAATATATTACATTTACATATTTATACAATCTCACAATCATACTCGTACGTACGTCAAAGTCGAAAAATTATCATATTCGTATAATATTCAAATTTTATTATTATCATCAATCGAATTACTTTCAACTGCACGTTTACTATAATGTTTTAGGGTAAGTTGATTAATTCACAAATAATATTACCTATAAACGTTTATAGTAGGTATACACAAGTGCATATGTAATAACATAATATATTATTATATTATGTATAAGTATATTTGGAAATTTGTAACGAAATAATAAAATAGTTTGTCTCGGTAACGCCGTTATACGTCATTATACTACATCACACAATATACTTTCGCATGTAGAACTCTGGCGAACGCGAAAATGAATTTTAAACGTTGAAATGTTGATACGGGCAATATGTTAACTTCTATAATATATGTATTATGTATGTACATAGTAGGGCCAGAAATTATTGTGCGTTCAAAAACGGACACACACCAGACGGTATGCAGATTGAACTATACTTATGTATGCTCTATCGTATATGCACATATTACAAATTGTGTCATCCTTACATACACACACCCACGACTCACTGTTGGATACCCACCATCTTGAGACGTGAAATTCGCATGTAAATATAGTTATATAGCTGACATGTGTAAATATATTCATGTATTCATCAACGCATAACACGTGTGTACAGGCAGCAATATACGTTTATCAGCCGTCAAGAATTTACGACTTCCTAGTCCGTGAATTTATTTCGTCTACGACGAACACTATACCTCCTTCAGCTATAATAATACGAATTTAACGATATTTGCATGCACGCTGTTCGTCGACGAAGTGCCGCAACGCAGGTGGGTACAAGGAGAAATAAGACTCTAAATTACACCGCGTTTTATCTATATAATATGACGTATAAATGCATATTACACCATAACAATACAATATATTGTGCGTAAGGCGCTGAATATTCGTATAACATATAATATAGAAATATATTTTTTTTACCTTTTTCACCCGTAAGTTTTCTCTACGCGTTTAGCACACAGCGTGGAGCTAGTCAGTGGGGTATATAATATAGTATGTATAATATATATACGTGCGTGTACTGCAATATACTCTGTGGTTTATATTATCATGTATTATCGGAAGCAGCGGAGGAGGCGCATCGTTATATCGGTGGTCGGTCGTAAAAGTTGACCGACGCGGCGGCGGTGGCGTACGTCATAAATATTGTGGCCAGCCATAAAAACTTGGGCGAATTCGATATTATATGTACGTACGAGCAGAGGTTTAATTTCCCTTATACATATACCCAACGCGTTATTATTAATGAACTCCCTCGGGGGTACGCACGCACACACATACACGTAGACACGTATATATATATATACATTACACATTGCTGCAATAGAACGACGATCAAAGGAAAACGTCGATGACGACGAAAACACGTACGTAGCACACACATACAGGCGAGTATATTATATACTTAGTTTTCTCTAGTACGGGGAAAAAAATATCGACGTGTAATCCTTTGGGGATAGGTTGGATGCAGTAGATACTACCGCCTATAGCCACGTTGAATTATTATTATTTTACGATATATATATACTATATAGGCACAGTGTACAATGTGAAATCCGGCGAATCCGGTCGTCGCGTGACGGTTTATCGTTTTGCCGGAAAATTGACAAGTGGCAGTGGCGGCGACGAAAATTTCGTCTCTGCTTGTTAGTTGTATTATTGCACGTACACTTCATGTATATATATATATATATATAGGTACATACGAATACACACCACAGGTATACGCCCAGCTTAGGATATCCGCGCAGAAAAGTACCATCGCTTGCACCCTTGTCAACAATCATGACGACTGCTGACACGAACAGGCTCGTTAATTTTGGATTTGCGTGCGCACACTCGATTTGTACTCATTTCGCCATCACCGTATATAATATACATAAATATATATTTAGTACGTTATACTGTATAAGTTATCGTGTATAATATATATGCATGACTGCGGTATATCACGTTAATAAATCTGCGGAATTAACGAGCCGACGATTTCGTTCCAATATATATTGCATAATACATCATATATATATATACATGTACAATATACATGTTATTATATTAATATTTGCATATAGACACGCACGCGCATCATGTCATATGTATAAACGTATAAGAATAGCTGCACGACACCGACAATTTAACATTATAAATAAATATAATATGTGAGATGACATAATATCGCGACGGTTAGCGAATAATAATTATGGTTTTGTGCATATTAATATTCCACCGGATTATCGAAAAATGTCATCTCGAGGACGAAATTATCTTGCGATAAACGAAAACAAGATTATCTTGACATTTTTTTTTTTTTTATCGATTTACTATACTGAACTGCAGAAAATCACTTTATACAGACATCACTGTTGAGACTAATGGAGATCAAAATTTAAACTGAGATACTAAATAACTAAACCGTACAGATAATAAAATGGTGTACACCGATTTTCACTAAACAAGTCATAGTATCATAGGGTAATTTTGTACTCGTATAAAGTACGTGTAAAATATAATTTACAGGCGTCAATTAGAAGAAATAACTTAACGTAGGCCGTCATTTATTTTTTTCATCACATTATATAAAATATAATACAGAGTTCGCGCACGGTATACACACGTTATGGTCACAAATACATATTATAAGTACCTACTTGCGAAAAAAGTTAAAACAAAAAAATTAATAATAAAAACGAGCAAAACGTACATCACATTTTATACCTACAAGGAAGGAAAAATGATTTCAACGACGCCGGACGAGTGACGACCCGCCGCCGAGCTGTCGATGTTTGCGAGTATGATAATAATAATATATTATTATTGCTATAACACAATATTATAATAACGCACGCGCTCCAGTGTATGTGTATAATACACACACAGTATTATTATATATAAGTGTATCCGTACGCGACCGAATCTTACGGCGGCCATTGTGTTCGCCAATTGTTATAAAAGAAATTTCCGTCGCGTTCTTTTCGTGGGTGATGAGAGACCGCAGGAGTCATTATAATAATCTGGGCGGCTGCGGTGGTCATTTTTTTCACTTTTCCCAACTCGGCGCGTGTTATTACATCGTCGTCATTGTTATGTCGTGTAATCGTCGTCGTCGTCGTCTATCGTCTATTTTTTTTTTCACTCGTCTTCTATGCGACGCATACAATATAACAATGTTATAAAGTACGAGCGCTCAGCACATATTATATACTTTATAACATTATTATAATGGTATACATCTAGTACGCTACACTACACTGTGTACAGTGTATACGGTACCTAATATGGCCCCCTAGATAAAATAATAATAATAATAATAACAAACGACTGTACTGACGATGACGATGCGACGATACCTCTCGGGTGTGGCTTGTGAACTCGTCGAAATACGTTTCCAATTGAAAAGTCACATCGCTCGTCCGACAAAAAGAAATCGTTAATGAAATTAAACGGCCACCGCCGACAAAAATCGTACAAGATACTTTGAAAACGACAATAAAAGGGGCCACGGGAATGACTAATTTAATACGCACAGAGATAATTGTTTGCGCGTTCTATTTTCACGGTTTTCCTGCACGCACGCCCGCACGTAGTATAATATAGGTAGGTACTCTGCGCTGCGATAATATATAATAATTCTAAATGACGTGTATCTTCCTAAGGGAGACCGAGGGCAACACAACGACGAAAATGACGATGCCGACGACGGCGACGATGACGTCCACCGTACCGTGAAATGATCCAGAAAACCGCAACCTATCCTTTGTCCGTGCTGTTGTAACGACGCGGTGTGCGGCTATGGCTACGGTTTTTCTATACTTAAATATATACTCTCTGAGATTATTATATTATTCGTCGCCATCGGCCGTACAAAAACCCGCGGCTTGATTTAAAACCCATTTCGATAACTACCTTGGCGCTAATAACCGGAAACGGTCGAGGAGGTGACGTCCGAGTTTTCTAATTTAACTGATACGTCGCCTCCGGAGTCCGGACTGCCAGCGCCTTACCAGCGCAACACATTATTATGATTAGCGTGATATACTTACACGTAACATGCGTAGGTATAAAGTATAAACCTAATAATGTGTATATGTATAGTATATAATAAATTAATAACGATGCACCTTGCGCGTATGTCATCGCCGCCTTAGTCGACTATCGTTAGCGATGATTTCGTAACAAAAATATTTATAATTTAAAAACTTTTACGGTGAAAAAAATCAACTGCAGCTGTGTAGACAGCGCGACTAGCTCGGAAGGGAATAAAACGATTATTATGATCCTTTTCCCCTCCGTATACGATAATAATCACGACGAAATTTAACATATAAATGAACGAATTATCATATTTGTCTTTATGTATACATATATATTGACAACGTCGAGTCGACCGTCAATCAACATTATGATAATGATGATGATTATGATCGTTAACTATAGTAAAGTAAACTAGTAAAATATATATAGCAATAGTAAATAATGTACCTACTCACGAATAATAATATTACGAATAAACTGGCAACTGCACTTTATCTTCTGCAAAAAATTGTATATCACATCGTTTATGATTATGATTAATTGTTGTTTATACAAAACATTAAATTGTTGTTTCGACAGACGAGAAGCTGCCTGTTTTCATAAAAAAATTGTTTGAACTCTGATGTAAAAAAAAATAATAGGTAATATACCTGGGTATACGTCTTCGACGTAAACATCTATATTCTGTTATTTGTTCTGGAAATGCAAGTGTTTCTAGTCCTAGTCTTATATAGCTAGGTAGCCGTTATACAGACAATCAAATTGCTCGGGCGTAAAGGCTGTGCTTGAACGGGATACACGCGTATAGAGTGCGGATGCGGGAATAAATAAAAAAGAACGACGATGGAAAAAAAGGATATAATATAAAAATATATAAGAATATATAAAGACGTCCGAGCGCGCGCGATTTGCGTCCTGGGTGTGACCTGAACTTGTAAATTGTAATGGTAATAATTCACCGGATAATGTTATGTACATGTAAATTCAAAACGAGACTATACACACACACGCGAACGCTCGCGCGATATGTTTACTCCTTTTCCTCTCCGCTCTCTTACACTATATTATGTATAGTATATATAATATGCCCCGTCATCAGCAACCCCTTCACCTGTACACACCCGCCGACGCAGTCGCAGTGTGTATTGTTTAAGTATATGTATAAATGTTATTCTTTTACTTCTTACACGTATACATTGTTATAGTCTGTAACAAAACCTCGCACCCGATAAACACATAATATAGGTACATGCGGCGGCAGCGACAATATCGAACGCACAGGGCACAAAAGGAAACACCATCGTATAATGGTTGTGTGTATAATAATATAACGCGCGTGTATGCATATATGAGCGAAAAAAACACCGTAGTCGTGTATGCTAATTCCCCAGGCCACGAACGTTATTTCCGTTTTGCCGTCGGCCGGAATGTCAGGCCTGATTTAATTGACCTTTAACAGAGTGAGCGGTTCGGCGGCGGCGGCGGCGGCGACGACGACCCAATCAATTTTCAAAATGCCACATAGATTATCCTGCAGCTTATATCCTCGCCGCCGTTTCTCTCTCTCTCTCTCTCACTCATCTTCAGTTATTAAATATACATACATATTTATCAAAACGTATGAGTGTGTGCGCAGCAGTGTGTAGTAGGTGTTTGTGTGCGGAGTAATGTTTTATCTCGACCAGGCCGCCACCGGTGTCATAGTTTCTCACGGTCCAAATAAATCCTCCAAACAATATTTGCAGCATAATCTCATCTTAAAAGTGCTGACTAATCTTTCCCGCAACGACAACGGCTTAAAAACTATAATCAGCACAGATGACCGTAAAAACACGTAGACGACGACGCCACGACGGTGTTTCTGACACAATTTCACAGTTTCACGACATTCTTTCAAACGTTAAAAAAATATTTATTATTACACCCGACTATAATAAGCAATTGTTTTCTTAATATAAAAGTTTAAATTGAAAAACAAAATTAAATCATAGCAAAATGCGTGAAAATTTTTATCAAGTCGAGTAAATCAATGAAAATACTTAGGTATTTTAGAACGTTGAATTGAATTACTGTAGAAATTGGTTATATATGTATATGTATATGTCTATTGTATATTGTATAATGTGTACGTGCAAAATATACGTTCTACAGTACAACTTGTAATAGTTTAAACGATTAAATTTTATTGAATAATATGAAATTTAAAAAAATTTATTTATTTGCCATACTGAAATAATTAATGTTTTTTTTTTATATTTTCAGGAATTTAAATTAAATAACACGTGATTTATAGGTACAAAAAAAAAAAAAATGGAATTTTTTTGTGAATAGATCTATATCAAATATGAAATTTTAGTTTAGACCAACTCTGATGATAATTAGTTCATTAATAATAATTTTAAAGAATGTAATACTATAATATAATAATATTATATTATACTACCACAAAATGTGATTAGTGGTATACATTTTGAGGGTTCTATAAATTTACTTTGTTATAGATATAAATAATATATTTTATTAATTATATGAAAAATTAAGGTCCTTATTTTATTTTATTAAGTATTTTAGTAGGTTATTTATAATTTTTATTTATAGGCTATTCAGAAAAATGCATTTTTTATTTTAGGGTTTAGTATAACAAGTCCGTTGAGCAAAACATTATTTCTAAGTATACGTACATAATATGTGTTTATACATATACAATATACATATTACATAAATATATATATATATATATATATAAAATAATAGTATATATATATATAGACTATTCCACCATATAGTAGCTACTAGCTAGTAGGTATACCGTCATACCGATTATTAGGTATGACCAACATTTAAATACTATAAGTTGTACCTATCTTTCGCGAAAGCAAAGCGAAAGCAGTTCCCGTGGCGCCGTCGATTTTAAACCAAAAAAAAAAGTTGTAGGTACCTATCATCTATATATTTGATTAGAAATGTATTAACTTTTTCACCTATATTAAGTGTATTATAAGAAATCAAGTATATAACGCAATGGTTTATTTTAATTACTAAAATCCTTTAGGCACATTATACATAAATAATATAGGATGATTTATTCATACGCATTATTATGGCAATATAAATATTTTCTGTAAATTGTATTTAATGAACTTTAGTCTTATCCGGGTAATCAGTAAATATAATACACATGGTAACTGGGAAGTTATATTTTGATAACATGATACCTTCGCGGCTTCGCAATAAAGCTACGGGGGGCGGAAACGTGGGTGACTTTAATAGTTTTCAATGAGAAAACAATAAATTTAACGATTACTTGTCCGAAATTAATGGACAATCGCGAACGTTAAACGGTTTTATTGCTAAAATACGACCGTTTAATAAATGTCGGACAAATCCCATAAAGTCGACTGTAGTTAAAAACTGTGTTAAATAAATTTAACAAAAAAGAAAAAACAATGTACCTACAGCTATATAGGAATTAAGTAACTATTAAAAATAATACCTACTTATCGACTTCTTATAAAAAATTTTCAAACGGAAAATATACTTTGGATACTAATACCTACTATTTGAATAATTAATTTTAGCTAACATCATAAAATAAACGCGCGTAGGTGATATTATTTGCACATAGATAGGAAGGTATGTATAATATAATGTTGTTTAAATAGTGTAGCTTAAATCCGAGTACGAGTGGGTATGGACTAAATATAAATACGGTTAATCAATAATAATTTTATGTAAGTGCGTTAAGTCGTCCCTAAAACAAGTATGAACATAACGAATGCTAGTTTAAAAATATATATAATAATATACGAAGAGAATTTTTCTTAATCATGTGGAAACCACGAGTGTTCTTTATCAACGCGATTGGCGTAGTGTTTTATGAGCGTCGGACGCTTTATACCTATTGCAGCAGACCCAGACGAAACATGATGACAACGATTTGTATATTATTATATCTTTAATAAACTCATACTGTATAATGTATATTATACATTCGACCAGCTATGTTTTATGAGTCTGACGAAATATTATAAAATAATATTAAAAAATTAATGTTTTCACCTGAAATCCATTACGTGCGGTACTATAACGCAGTGCGGATGACTATCGTGTGAGGCGACGATTTTCATCGAGTTCGTAAAAAACATACAATGCGAATACCCTACCTATGGATGGTTACTGGTTAGTAAAATATATAGTACATCGTGTAATTATTATTAACAATACGTGGAACGCATATACAAATTGTACGTTGTACATAATGTGTACTGATGACGGCGGCGTCGGTGATTATTACTGTATCTATATTATCGTTCTGTCGTCGTGTTATTTAAAATATCGTAATAACTGTCACTGCAGTACAGCCGAGGTGGTGACTGCGTACGAACTCTGTGGTGCATCTAATAATAATAATGATATATATATATATTATACGATGTACGTTGCACGAGTGTTAGGACACGGCCAAACGCATTGTAATTGACATTAGAATAAAACGCACATCGGCGTTGACGGTCGTAATTGACGGTTATGTTAATATGTGCTCCGCGGATGTGTACCAATAAAGGATGCAATTTACTACGCTCGTTTCAGTATGTATACTTGCACGTGCTCGCGCGCTATATTGTTAATCGAAGTAATAATTCGTTATTTGTACACATTGTATATAATATTACATAAAATACTCGTATGTACGGCTATTTATAATGATAATAGACACACTGAATAAAATGTACTTACACAGCTTATATGATACGACGACCGATATGCAACACTTGGGGAAGCCGGGGAGGCGATAAGCCCGCGTAAAATCAGAACAATATTATGTCGTTTAAAAAAAATAATTTAAATTATTTTCAGTAACGCCAACCGAGCATATACCACATAGCAGTCATATAGGTAGTATGATATATGCATGATGTACCATACAAATTGAAGTGACAGTGACACAAATTTGTTTTCACCGGACAGCGGCCAATACTTTTATAATTATCAAAATACCAGTGGTTGGGACGCGACTGTTTTTTATTATTTATTTTTTTTATTATTTTGTAACCCTCCAATGTTACAGTTATTTCTAAAAATAGTTGTTTGCCATTGCTATTTTTCAAAATTATTGTTTACTACCTAATAATTGTTTAAACGTAAAGAGCTATAATATTATATTCGCAGAATTTTTTTTTAAATGTTCTTGTATCAAAAGCAAATAATCGTGAAATATTATATAATGACTTATCAATATCAATATTAACTATATTGAATTATCATGATTCAGAAGTTTATTTATCACAGAATATTTTTTAACTATCATCAAGTAGGCAGCAATAAATTTTACTACGCTAAGCGTGAAGTTTTAACTAATTAGTGTACTTTAGCACGCCACTACATTGTGTATATACTGTGGCAGAGCTATAAATAAAGTAGCGCACTACAATTAGGGCGCTACTTTCGACTACTGCAAGATATCAACCAAATATTTCTAATCGATATAACTATATGTAATATGTATATTATCCAAGACACATCTACTGAAATCTCTTATTTGTTATTTATCTAATGACTAGATTGGACTAAACTTTTTATCTATTTGTGGAATGAAGATATTTTCAAAAAAAGAATTGTATTAACTATAACCGCCACAACCGCAACTAAAAAATTCACGAATTTATCGATGTCACAGAAAAGAAAATGGCAACAAGTTTGCTGTTTTCTACTGAGAATCACAACGTATTACTCGGTATACATTTAAAAATGATTGAAGTAGCAAAATAATAATACATAGGTACGTATTATAATGATAATATATAATATTTAATCCAAATACATTTATATAAATGTTGACATTTTAATATTTATTCAACCCAAATAGATCGGATCAGGAAAGAGATGCACCACTTATGCATTGCATTAATTTCTTTAATATATTTGTACTTAACTGCGATATAATAATAGTGTTGTTAGATGCGTATAGTAAATTACAAAAATGATGGTATATATTATATTTATATATCCATATATATTTTTTTTTTTGGCAAAATATCTATAATATTTGCCCGAAGCACCGAAATATTGAGGTTTTTTGGAGCTGAGTTGGGTAGTATCTGGTATATATAATCCATAATATTATCTATTATCCGCGATCGTATTATTGATGCATTATCGTAAAAAATTTACATTTGAAAACAAAAAGATTTATTGGTTTTAGAAGGCAGCAGGGGTTTCGTTGCTCGAGGTTTTATTTTTTTTCTACGACGGTGAAATAGTAAAATACCCTATACATACCTATCGACTATCGATAATAATGTAGATACTTATTTTGCGGGGTGTGGTCCCACGAAAAGCACGTGATAATAATTATTATTTATTACTATTATGGTAGTGCAATAATATGATAGCTGCAATAATTTGTATTATTTTTCCTATTTTCGGAGCGGCTTAGGTTCAAGACCGAGTGCAATAATATACCATGGCGCGCGGCGATTTCGCCCGGAACCACACGAATGACAATACGAATAATATACGTCCTAATATTATATATATACGTAATGTGCGGGTACTTTGTACACATCGCACGCGGGGGAATTCCAAGCACGTTTACTTATATATATACTCGGAGCAAGAGACGACGCTTTTAATTGGACTCGCCGGACACGCCCAGTTTTCGTATACTGCCTCCGGCGGTGGCGGTATACCGCTCGCCGGCCCGCGAACGAACGATGACGGACGGACGCGGATGGACGTCGCCGCACACGAACGCACGCACATCGTATGGGTATATAACAGTAATATAAGTGTCCGAAACAAAATCTGTATAAGGCTTCCCGTCCATCGGACGCCAAGCGCGATTCAATATAATGTTATGTAGGTACCTACCTATAGATATACCCGGGTAACCGCGCCACCATTTTACCGATCGGATTACTCTCCCTCTCTATATACGTACAATAATATAATAATAATATTATATATAGGTGGTATATATGCATAAATCCCTCCGCACTAACCACCGTAGATATAGGTAGGTACAACAATACATCACACCCTAGAAAATCCGATATTATCGTCTTCGCTCGCCGGACGACTGATTGCCGCGCATGCGGAAATAATGATATGGGATACATAATACGCCTATCTATGTAAAGGGACAGACTTGAGACTTATGCACTGCATGAATGTGCACGCGTATATGTGGATTGTAGATAATATGTATAATATCCTATAAGGCGTAGGTACTACTACAGAGAAGTCGTGGTCGACCTCGGACTAAGTATGTGTGAGTTATAATATATATTTTGCAGGTTAAGAATGTCAAACAATGAT
Organism: Aphis gossypii; assembly: GCF_020184175.1. Classification (NCBI taxonomy): domain Eukaryota; kingdom Metazoa; phylum Arthropoda; class Insecta; order Hemiptera; family Aphididae; genus Aphis; species Aphis gossypii. Next base: position 15,967,716 of record NC_065530.1, read on the forward strand.
TTTGATTAAATTTTAAGACCAACTATTTGTATACATTATTATTTATTATATACCTACCAATTACCAGATTTCTCAAAGCTTGTCAAAATGCAATGTCAGATATCACATTGATAATTTGCATAAAAATAAATTCAGTAATTTTTTTGCTTTAAATATAAAGCCAAGAAAATCCGATGTTTATTTTCACTTGCCAGATGATCCGCAATATAATAATAATATAGGTATAGTATAACGAGTATCTGACTATATATAATAAGAGGACACATTTTACACTTACGAGTTACGATAACGGCGAGTATATATAGATTAGATATAATTGATGTATAAGGAGGTGATGACGGAATGATATACATAATATGTATAATGTATATGATAATAATATATAATGGTATTATTATGATAAAAATGCGTGTAGACTGTAGACTGAATAGGAATATTTTTATATAGGAGTGCGTCGCCAGGGGAGAAACGTGCGTGCGAAAGAAAAATAAAATCGAAATTCACGTGTCCGCGCGTGTGCATAAATTACATGTGTCGACCCACCGTGTTTTCCTATTTAACCGTGTACCTATTATACTAACGGGAAAAATCGGAAATTACGAAATCACTGTAGGTTACCCTATACGTGTTAAGTTATAAGTGTACGAACATAATCTGCAGCTATATAATACTATTTGTCGTGAGACGGAAGATATAAACGGGCGAATTAATAATTATAAACATTATATTATAATAACTCAATCTTACATTGCGTGCGATCCGTGGAGGGGTGACACCACGTAGTTTCAACATGATTTTAACACAGGGCGAAGTCGATATATATTACAGCCCCGAGCTCGCGAAGGACCTATAAACGTTCAATAGGTACCTAGTCGTTTCCGCAGGTATAAGTACGTAGCGAGTAGTATTGATGTATAGATTAAAAGCAAGGTATTTGCGAATCAGAATTATATAAAATAATACATGACAATATAATATAGTATTATATTAAAATAATATAATGTTGTACCGTACTGTCGTCGCGTTTCCCGTCGAATTTTCACGATTGCGTTATCCCATACGAGAAATATAATATTATACGAAGCAGCAAGAGCTGATCAAGTCAACGCGTACAAGATTTGACCGTCAAATTGTCCACCCAGAGTTTGTCGCCAAAGACGGCGTTTTATTTATCGTATACGCGCGCCCACAGTATTACGTCTACTTACTTACGACGCGCTGAACCGTAAAACTTGTTTCCTACAAAGTTTCTAAAACCCTTTATACACTGAGTATTTGTTGTAGTATATATATCTATAAGAGGAAATACGACAGATCCACAGCATTTCGTATGTAAACTTAAGTACTACTTCCGAAAATAAGGCGGGCCAAAATAGTGTTTTAAAACTAATATATAATATACATATAATTGACAGAGTTTATCGGCGGCGGTATGTACACACTAAATGATGGAGCAGTAGTGCAAGCGGTGCACCAATACAGCTGATCAGTAAAACACTCGATGGACGTTAATTATTTTTTTTTCCGGGAAATGTGTCACTTTTGACGTCTAGTTGACCTCATTCGTTAACGGATTCGTGTACCCCGGGGACGTTAAAAATTAAAATATTCTCTTCTACGAACATAAAATGTAATACTTCGAACATTTTCAACATGTAATAATGTTTACTAATTGTAGTTCAATCGAAAGTTTTAAACAATCAAATAGAAAATAATTATAGATAATTTAAGTTATTAAAGAAAATGTAAATGTATTATAAGTGGAAACAATTCTACGAATCTGTTTTGGTTGTGTATGCTTACCTACTATAAACTTATACGATATGAACACATTACAATGGAGTTGCGATGTGGTATTAAAAGATTAAAGAAACTTGATCAAACGTAATCCAACGAGAAGGGTCGAGATAATGAAAGTCAATAGTTTTCTTTCACAGAAACGCGGTTTATTCTTTGTCTAAGAATGTTTTCTTAGGGAAATATAAAGGTGTTGGCCCAATAAGGAATAAACCGTATTATTTTCGGGATGAACATATGGTTTTCCCTTGCGGAGGGGTGCAGGATCGTAAAAGAAGATTACTAAAATATATCAAATCGGAGACCGCCAGATCATACATGGGTTTTGATTGGGTAGAATCGAAAAATCTATTAGCCTCACTGTACAAGATTCCGTCGCTATAATCCGTTACACATGTTAGATTTCTTAGAAGCATTTTTATTGTCATCCATAAAAACAAATAAGAAAATTTGAACGGCGTGCTTACGGATTGCGTATAATACATAACTGTAATATAAGTAAAAGTATATAATTTAAAATCTGTCATCTAATCGGGGCTGGCAACGATGCTGCAGCACCAATCCAGTCCATTTAACATCAAAACTCCATATAATTCGGTCGTAGATTTTTATGATATAGATTTTATCTAGTGGAAAAATACGCCAGTGAAATTTATACCAGCATGTAAAACTATTTTTTCTCTATGCCTCACTTACTACCAATAAACAATACAGTGTATACAAATATCGTATAAGATCATTGACTCACCCCTGCTGCGTTAGCGTCTGGTCCGTAAGGATACGTAGTCCATCGTAGGCTGGGTTCGGTAGTGGTGTCCAAAAGTACGACTAAAACAAACAAACAAAATATATTATTATACAGAAAATAAGGATGCGCGAGTATTGCTTGCAAAATGTATATAATACTATATTATTATGTAATATTTATACAATAAAAAAACATTAATTTCGAACTGTTATTAGAAGTGAAACCTATTAAATTCTCAACATTATAATATATATTGTATGTGAACTGTTATAATATTATAGTAGTGTGTTTATTTATAAATATATTATAAACTTGTTCGGGATCCCAGTATATTGTACTTAATAATAATAATTAACAATATATAATTGACATTTTCTATTATGATTAATAATTACATATTATTGTTTACTGTAGCGTAGTGCTGCAGCAGTTGAATACGATTTGGGTTTATTTTACACGCAGAATAATAATTTATTAAATTAATTAAATCACGATTTTGCCATAAAAATTCTCCCCTCTTCATGTTAGGTATAGGTAGGTTAGGTACACCATTTTGTCTTATGTACATATACGTTTATGTATCTATTCGTCGTAAATTCACGTAATACTTTACATGGATATGGATTGGACGACTATATGGGTCGGTCGGTATCTGTTCAATATACATCCTTACACCTACATTGTATATACTTTACTATATATACATATAATACCGGGAACACAGTGAATTTGTCCCGTGAAAACCGTACACGACGAAGTAACATGAACTAAGGGACCCGCGGGGGTTGTCGGGGAGAGGTTGATGGTGCATATAGGTATATATATATATATAGTATAACTAAGGGACTACGAACATAAATTTCGACGGCGTGGTATATAAATGACTGTACGAGAGTTTCTCATTTGTTCAATTGGCCTCCGTCCGCCCTTTTGCGTGTTAATACACATCCCCCCTCTCACGCCACGGAAAACCCGTCCTCCTCCCCGCAATACTCTCCCTTTACCAATCAACCCGTCACACGGCGCTTGGCTACATTGCAGCAGAGTGTCCGTCGTATACGTATGCTATATATATATATATGTATATGTATATTGTATATATTGGATATACGAAAAAGGGACACGTAATCTGTTTACTCCCTCTCGCCCGGTTCCATTTATATTAATTAAATTCCCACGGGCCAAAACCAATATATACCTATATATAAATAAATACGAGTATACTACGACTGCGCTACAACAATTTACCTACACATTAAATACTTTTTCTAGGGAAAATCGACTTTTAATACCTTTATCATTTGGGGTTAGTGAAGCGGGGAGTCGAGGAATCGTGATCGGGTGGTGTCGAGGGGTTGCCTACACGAGCCTTAATGAAGTTGTACACTCTGATGCGGCGGCGGAGTAGGTGGTGGCACACTGTAATTAGCCAGCGCTTATACCATTTCTCCTACCACCCAAACATAAATCCGGCTACTTAACAGGCGTCTCACACGCGAAATGGACATTAAAAATATTAGGTGGGTACCGAGAAAATAAAATAAATAACGATTTATTATAATAAACACATACAATATACATATATATTCTGTGCTCTTACGAGGAGGGTCGGAAAAACTACTTCGAGACATGTGAAACAACTCTATAATGATATTATCGTCGCTAACGATCGGATTTTTAGGTGTATGCGCTTGCATAGGGAAGACTTACGGTGCCCTTATACAGTTATATACATAGAGGTATGAGGGATTTTCAAGTATATATATATATATATAGGTATATAATATACACTGCAGTATGATAGAAAGGGGCGCCCTACACGCACTGCAGCCATGTGATTATATTGTTTCCGGCCATTTTTGTTCGCGCACTCTTGATTGGTTGCTAAATAAAAAAAACCCGCGCACACGACATCGTTTTCGTATTATGCACACGCTAATTTAGCCGAGTGCTTATGCATGGTAACCTTCCCTCTCTACCACCCGCTATACAGCGTAAAAGACAAATAGGAAGAAAACCTTTTTATTTAAAATTTTTTCCCTTTTGTTTTTTCGTGTGCAAAAGTAAACCAAAATATTTTTTTTTCACCATTTTCGAATAGCTGCGTTTTTTTGTTGCGTATAGCTAATAGTACCAACAAAACTATCTATTGTTGTTGAAGTAATACTTCTATAAGAATCTGAAGTAAATTATTATATTTATGCAACTGGTAAGCGATAATCATGCTGGTAGACTATCTAATGTGAAAATAAATACATGGCTATAATATCGAGTTAGTTTTTAAATTTATAGTAGCAGTTTTGGTGTATACGTATCAAATACGTGTTTATAATGATTTCAAACATTGAATTCTTAAATAACTAGATTATGTATATAAAATATACATAGTATATTTCACATTATAAAGATGTGTAAAAAATACGAATACATAAATATATAGCAGTAACTTAATGAAATTCATGTAGGTAACCCAAAATTATATTGAGTTTTTGTATATATTTTGATTTTTATACCATCAACGACGATGGCCGTAATTTGTATTGCATACATGCCATTATAAACAGGATTAATCATTATTATTATGAATAAACGACGTGATACACGGCTGTAGGCGATATATGTATTACTTTTTACAATATATATAATATTTAGTCATGTAACATATATATATATATATAAAACGTCTTTTATCATAATTATTTTCAATGGTTAAAAATAACACAATATGTATAGTAAAACTATCACAAACGCGTTAAAACTATTAATATTATAACAATATTGTGTATTAAAAAAAAAACGGAAGAACATAATGCATTGCTGACTGGTCCGACGAGATTATATTATGCACGGCCAATCAAGTATTCGACGATGGAGTTTAGCAAACATGTATTTTATATACAGTTTAATATAAAATAAATTCCATGGTGTTAAGCTTTTTGTCTAATGCTATATCCAATAATAACAGATTAGTTTTAAACCACAAAGACATAAAAAAAAGACCCCTTAAGATGTGTTTGATGTGTTTGCACTATATATATAATATACATAGTATAATACACTTGCGGCACCACCAAAAATTAGGTATATATTTTCACTATACAGTGATGGCATTTTACGACTTATGCCCTGCAGGGACCAATTATTAGAATTTAATCCTCTTGAACCCTTCGATGATATGAGACTAAAAAAAAATAAATCTCGCGTGTATACACAAACGTGTATAGTGTATACTGTTCATAGTATATTTACCACAAGTTAATTCAGTTAAAAAAGAGAAAGAGAGATAGGAGGAAGAGCAAAGGGAAAAGTCGTAAAAGTCGTTGGTGCTGTAAGTTTATACATTTTACAGGTCGCTTGTTACGGATAGGGTCATATTAATGTATTTCGTCGTGGCTCTAAATCGCACAACCTTTAATCCCTGCGGCAGTGCACGCATCATTCTGCATCTTTCCACGGTGTGTACGTTTCGTTGATAATGTTATAATATTGTATGATATTAATTTTAGGTATGTACTTTATAATTACGTTTTAGATATATTATTTCCATGGCCGTAAAACAAAATAAAAAAACTGTGTTACCCTATGCCATAATAGACGGCCGACGACGACTGGTTGTAAAATTATAATTAAATGGACGAAGCGCGGGATATCATCACTGAAGATTCATCTGGCGGTGCTTTTTTTTTTTTATTATACGGCAAATGAAGTCAACGATTTTATTAGGAGTTCCAATAAAACAAACCCACAATTTATAATTTATTTTTTTGCCAATAGCCTTCGCGTCGCGGCAATGTGTGTGTAGGAGAGAAAAGTCAAATCGTAAAACATGTCCGAGAAATAAAAATATACACTGTATAGACATATACAATATACATATATTGTGTTGTTTTTATTATTATTATCTACATATACGCATTATAAACAGTGGAGCAAACACCAATGGAAACAATTTAGCAGAGTCCTTAGATGTCAGGAATAACGGTGCGGTCTTTAAAAATAGTGTACACGTATATAGGTTCGCAGCCAATAAATTGCAGCGCAAATTTTATTATTACAGCAGGCTTATAAAACGAGAGAACATTTTTTTTTTTTTTTTATTAACTTCTTATATACAATCGCACGTTTTTATACCTACGATATTGTTGTATATATATACATAAAAAAACTGTAATACACAGGAAATTTTTTATTAGACAGAAAAAAAACTTTCATCAACTGCGGCAAGGTAATGAAAAAAAAATAATATACATCATACCTATAACATAACGTATCATACGCTACCTACGTGCAACACGGGCAAACAACAGACAATAATATAGTAATAAAAAAAATAACGATACACGATAGACGTGTGTGAGTAGGTAATTAAAAGCAGAAAAAATAGTAAGAGAGAGGCAAAAGGAAAATTATCGTTGTGGATAGATGCAGTAAAGGCGCACATATATTATACGATTACACGCGTGTCGTGTTCACGTGTACCTATGTATAGCATACAGTGATGAGCTTGCGAGTAGTAAACAGTCTGCGGACTTTTAAGTATCTTTATAAAACGACCACGATGGAGGGAAATGAGACTTTTGTTTAATTTTACCTTAAATATCGTAGGTACATAATACTATATACACAAATTACTACAGGTACCTGAACGTTATGGCCTTTGAAACACGACGGCCCCACGAAAAAGATCTTTTTATGAGGACGACACAAAATATATGTATAGGTATATTATGTATGGCCTATACGATAAATTTCAGATTGGTGCAAAAAAATATGGTTACGTGGATGTACCAACACAAGATTAAACGTACGTAGACGTATATGAGTATACATTGTCTTTCGCGAGTAAAAATAAGTCTTCTCCACAGATTCGAAGGCCGTTCAACGAGAGCGCGCGCCTGCCGCACAGACCGCGGCGGTGCATCGATCGGCCGGCTCTTCAACCCCACCAGTGCCACGCGGGTGCGTATATGTATACGAATATAACGTGTCTCTCTCGGGAACACCGCAGCCTTCCCCACCCGAACTGACTACACGCGTCCCCTTCGACAATTCCACCACCTAAGGATTGTACATATTATTTCCTCTTCTCGTAGTGACTCGCCCTACGACTGGGCCCTACTACTAACCTCCAGAAGAAGATTTTCGTACACACTTTCTGCGATGGCCGTCACCACTGCTGTCAGTCGTAAGGCCAATTCTGATTGTTGCCCGAGTGGCCGAGAACTAAAGTATTTCCGTCGACGTTTATCGAGGGCAATATGAACGATAGTATTGAAACAACTAAATATTACGAACACTAAATATCGTTGTACATAGGAACAGAGAACGGTGAAAGTCAACGTGCGTATAAAAACCTATACAATAGTATTATAAAGGTATAGTCTATTAACTTGTAGAGAATGATCTGCTGTGGCGGTGTAACCGCGCGTCGGGTCAAAAAGAACACGATTTGAATAAAACTGCAGTGCAAGATGATATACGAAAAAGAAATACTGTTTAAAATAGAATTTCAGTGAGAATTGTTTGTTGAAAATACGGACGATGCTGTAAAGCAATAAAAACATAATTGCTTTGGAACATGTTTAAATTTAGAACGATGAAATGGGTTCCGAACAATTTCGTCGGCGCTTTTATTTCTACAATTATTTTAAAACGACTGAGTATATACTTGAAAAAGGACACGACGAGAAATAAAACGCGGTATTTAAAGCGGATTCGCTAGGTATATATTTTTACAATTTCTTTTTCTTTTTTTTTTTTTTTAGTTTTTTAGAAGCTTTTAAAACTCATCATGCACATAGTAACAGATACTAAATTAATGTTATGAACAATTGATGAAGAATTTTTATTTATTTTAGAAAATAATATTTAAGCACGACGAAATTGAAAATAATAATCAAACATATCATTATTGCTATTATCTGTCTAATAAACTTTCTAAAATATATTCATTGTATTCACTATAGGAATTATATAATTTATATTTCATCTTACATTTGTGTTATTATAAGTACCTATTATAACATAATAATTTAATATTAAAGAATTATCTATATGAAATTGTTTAGAGGCGAAAGCAAAAAAGAAATATTAATCGCATGTCTTATGGTTCTAAATATAATGTAAATAAATGAAATTATTAGTTCTTTATACAGCTAACAGAAATTCAAGATCGAGAAAATGTGAATAAAATAGAGTTTATATTTTATACTTAATATAACTTTATTTTTAAATTATTCGTATTATATACCGTCTACCATATCAATGCAGTGCAACTTGTATAAAATTTATAAACTTTAAGAAAGCACATTTATTTTCAAAATACTTTAGAAACTATCAAAAGTTGTTTTTCATAGAATATATACTATACAGTCTATACAAAAACGACGACCATCTATAAATTCCATAAAATATTATTTTTAATATTTATAGACTAATGTTTATTAGTGGTTATATTGGTCAATAAAATTAGTTTAGTGAACTTTAAGTAAAAAAGTTATAAATTTTTTCCAATGTTACAATACAAAATTTATATACCACTACCGAATATATTTATTTATTATACTACTATGAAAATATCAAAATAAGCTGAAACTTTGTATTAGACATATTCTTTCTTAAACATTACTCAAGAAATACACAAAACAATAGTTTTTTAAGTTAAGTTCTAAACAACGTTTTTCTTTTTGAAAGTCAGTGAACCTCAAAAACGTTATGGTTTCATGACTTTAATTCTTACATGGTTTTCTCTTCATGTATTTTGTTTTTGTTTCAATACTACACCATATCTTTCTTTTTTTTTTTTTTTTAAGAAAGGTAGGTACGCCATACGGTTATACTTTTATAAGTTCTAAATAAAATTTGGTTTTAGTTTTATATGGAACAAGTATTCAATGAAAAAGTCAATTAATCATTCATAATAGAAAGTTAAAAAAAAAAACAGATAAATATTCAAACACTACAGGAAAAGAGCGTAAATGAATAAAATTACCAAGATATTTTATACAAATAATCACGCGTTCAGTGATATTTTTATATTACAATATTATACTTGTCTTGTTATAGATTTATATTGTTACAGAGAAAAGGGGTTTGAAAGAGTAATTATATCTATACTTAGTAGTATACGCGACATTAGATGTATCCGAATAGATCTTCTGACGGGGCAATAATAATAAACAACGCGTGAAATACACAAACGATTGATGTATACATCCGGCTCTAATATAAAACGGTCATTTTGTCCACATACAAAATTGTTTTTCTGAAAACATAAAATATTCAAGGATTCCGGTTATTATATCTATATACAACTACTATCTAGTAATGCCGTTTTATTTTAAATAATAATAAAAGGTATGTAGAAATAAGTATTGAATTTTTAATTTTCGATTGCTTAACACAATGAATACTAAAAAATAGAAATTTTTTATCGTATCTCTGAATATCTAATAATATTGTGTCGTATATTCAGTAAAATTAAACGTTTTTCGTTGATACATCTGTAGGTATACTTAATAATAATATTTAAATTGCAAAACGCGCGGCGATCTTTATTGACGACTGCAGGGAAGAGGGAAATACAATTATATAGATATTATGATATATCCGCCGCGTAGACGACAGCGGCAAGGGACAAGGGCGTGAGTCGAGGGCCAAACCGTGGTGCGAGATGGAGGAGGAAGATGCGACACTACGCGAGAGGAAAACACTACGTTATCCCCGGCGCTTTAATAATAGTCGCTGCAGCTGTCAGCTGCGACGGTGATACGACGGTTGCCGAGTAACCTCGCGCAGGTTATTGTGGGGGCGACGGACGAACACGACGCTTAGTGCGCGAGTATACGCGTATGTACGGTATATTGTTCACAGTGTTCTAAGTATGCACACCGACGGCAGGACGTGTGGCAGGAGAAGTGAATTTTATTAAAATTGGATTTTTCCCCCTCGACCTTGAACGCGATTCGTACTCCAAGCTCACATACACACACACAAATGCCCACCGCAGAATGACCGCCGTTGACTGTATAATATCGTCTATACAATAATATAATATAACCGCATCCTATTGTACGTGTACACAGTTATGCATGTGCATATCCGCGGGAGCACGTGTGTGACGCAGGTGAAGTGAAACCCCGTCATTATCGTTATTGCTCGTTTGTTGATGTGCTCCTTTTCCGCACCGTCACCACCACCACCAAGACCAAGGTGCACTCATGTATAATATATTACATACCTAAATATATTATACAGCGCGTTGTAATGGCTCGGCGATATCAAAGTTTGCTGCTGATGCCCACTGCAGCGCACGTAAAATAATAATACATTACGGCGTAGGTATATTGTTTGTACCTGGCAACCGGACGGGGCCCAATACCACAGCCGCCGACACGGTTCGAGCGCCGCCGCCGGTCCGAAAACGAATTTCTGCGGTTTTAATAAGCCCGACACGTGTCGTCGACACCTATAAAGCCCGCGAGGCTGCGGCGTAAAATATCGTACGCCGTACATAATACAACGTATTATATATTATAATATTATTATATAGGAGGAGAGAACGACGACGAGTCGCACTCGCACGAACGCAATCAAACGCACACACACATATAAATGCGAGAGCACAGGTCGGATAATATAATGTGTGTGTGTGTGTGTGTGTGTGTGTGGTGTTTTTATATTATATATTATTATATTATGTAGGTACTCGCGTGTTTTGTCGTCGTCGTCGTCGTCTTGGTCATCGTCGCCCACTCGTCACGAGAGTGGTTTTTTTCTTTTCGGGTAAATCACGCGCGCGTAATATACGACAGAGGTGTCTGGTTCCGTCGTCGTGTGAAAAAAATTAGTAAAATAAAAATTACGTAGGCGTTTTCCGTCTCTTTTATTTTTTTTTATTTCTAAGCCGCCGCCGCGTTAATGAAATGTGACATGTTTACGGCGCGTCGCGCGACTCACGGGCCGCGGTGGAGCGGGCGGAGAGTGTGATGGCTTGCTCGCGCGCGCCCGTTCAGAAAGAGACGCGTATCGTCGCGGCCACCACCGATGATGGTCACTCATTAGGTATTCTGTTTGCGCGTATTATAATTTACGTGGTGAATACAGTGAATGTATATATATATACATATATATATAGCAATATTTATTATTATAATTAAGCGTAGGCAAACGCGCACCACGGTTGACCGATCAATTTATGTTGTCGTTTAACGGGTGGCGGCGACACTGTTCATCGATATATCACGTGCAAGAGAGACCCTTGGGAGGAAGAGAGAGAGGGAAAGTTATAGAGACGGTTAGAAATGCGCAGGGACTCAGTGAGAAACATAAGAGTAAAAAATATAGAGACAGATATATAGTATTTAGATTTCAAGAGAGAAACACGATTATACCTACGATCACCGATGCAGCAAAGACGAATGCCGACGTAATCGTTTGTGTACGTGTGTGCGGTTTTGTTTTTCTTCTATTGGTCAATCGTTTTACTTTTATTCCGATTCTAGTTGTGTAGTTTCTTTTTACGCGCGGACGGACAACGATTCTTTTCGTCGGACAAAATCAATGTCCCGAAAAATACACAATAAAACGATGTCGAGCGATGTTAATATAATATTGTTACAACAGTTTTATTTTCCGTCTAGAAAACGTATAGAAACGTATAACAATAATAAAAACTTTATAGTTTGGAAAACTGTGCTCCGGATGAGATGACGAGAAGAAAAAATAACGGTTCTTATTAAAACGATAAAAATTTATTTTTGAAGTTAATAAGAGAGAAAAACCACAAGACGAGTGAAATACTCAGGACTTTTGATGAAAACAAGAACATTCAGATACAGTTGCCGGATTCTGCATTGTGTTCTTTAATGTATAAAAGTGTTTTTTTGAAAATTAATTAATGGGCAGTGCTTGGCTAGAGCAAACTGCAACCGTTCAAACTATCAAAAAAAACTGAAAACGTCTAATTCAAGCACATAAATGCAAAATGAATACACGAAAATGCATAGTATAATACTATAAATAAAAATAATCTATACAAAAAACCTACAATATATATACCTAAAAAACATTATCTTTTATCTTTTGATATAAAACATGAATTCAAGACTAGATAATATGCAGTTACATAATAACTTATCTTTAAATGGACAAAAAAATCAGGATGTCGTAAGACGCACAACTCCATTAGGTCAAATTAATTAATGTCCTATGAAGTGGTCAATATATCCTTGCTGATATTCCAAAAATATATTATTTATTTGCTTCTTCATGAATAACGAAACAAATCTATATGTATCATGTCTAAATATCTACATTATAAGTTACCATTATTATTTAACTATTTGTTTAATTTTTGCTGTTTTAACTTATACTTTTGAGTTTTTTTTTAACGAGTTAAAGTCAATGAGGCCTAGTATTTTTTTTCTTTTATTAAAATAAATAATGTTATATGAAGAATAGAAACTGAAAGAAGAACCCTCCATAAAAAAATCGTGATTATATAGCTGCAACAAATAAAAAAAGTCTAAGTTTCCGGGTCCTATAGTTAGCGAGCAGTACAATACCTGTGATTACGCAATTCACTCAGCGAATTTTTAACCGGAGTGTGCAATTTAAACATCTAAAGCATTTTGATAAGGTAATGTAAAAAAAAAAAATAATTACATATCTATGAAATTGTATACTTTTTATAATTTACTGTTCAAAAATAAATTTGGTAAATTGATCAACTGCCACTCACGCACCTATGCTAGTGACAGCGTCGTCGTTCGAATATATGACAACAGATCACACTGGGGAAGAGGACTCTATATGTCATTCCGGTATAATTATGTATGATAACGGCAGTTGTTGTTAGATACTTGTTGTGCATATACAAACACATTTTTATCTTTCTTCGATTTATCACCTGGTACCTAGTTGAATATTATAACATTCTTTTTTTATTATTAATTTCGAAGAGAACCCATCGAGTAGTCACGTTACACACGCACATACTCTTGGGCGCACATTGTATATTATGCCCCCGAGTGTTTTATATATTTATAGTAATATTATGCGTGAATCGGCCGATGGTCAGTAGCCGTTGAACATTTAATGGTATCGTTTCAGCAACTACTGCTGCCAGACATGACCTAACTGTACACATGAAATAAAACTAAGCGACCAAAGTGGCGTATCACGCGTATCAGTTATTCATAATATATTGGGGTGTAGATCTTCGGAGAGAGGGTATAAAAACGCAAACAGTTGGCAGTAGCGGCGATTCCCGTGGGAAATAATTTCCACGGAATCCCCGAAAAGGGTGAGTCGAGACGAAAACAACAAATATTAATTAAGCTATTTATATTCATAGGAAATAATAATGGAATATGGTTAAATTTTGAAAACATTACATCTGTTCTTTTTCGAATAAGAAAAACGCACGGTCGAATGAAAATTGGAAAATTATAATAATAATACAATGTTTATATATGTATCATAATATGTGTCAGGAACGTAGTGTATACAATAAACCTATAATATTTTTATTATACCAATGCGACTCCCCCTCCTACACTGCAGCAGTAGATTTTCTTTTGGGTTCATTTTGATATTTAAATATTAAATCAATACGTATATAATAGACCTGTATAAATATTTTATCGATTATCGAAAACTAAAACTGTAAAATACATTCAACTATATATATAAAAATTCTAGTGAAACGATTAGTATATTATTTAAAAAAACTAAGTAGGTACCTATATTTATTTAAATATAGTAGAACGTATTTAATTAATTATTTATATATAGTTGTCATAGCAGCCAAATAATGATTATTATAAATACATTTCGTTTATTGTGTCCACATGCAATAATGTTAAAACGTTCAATTCTGAGTATAGCATATTAGTATAAAGATATCCTATTATAGTTTATAATAACTGTAAATAAATCATATGCTGTTTAATGATTTTTTTTGTTTCGAAATGGGGAGTCAAGTCTTGCAGAAACATTAAATAAAAAATGAAATTTAATTAAAGGTTTAACGAATTAAAATAAAAAAATAACCAAAAAACAATCATAGATAATTAATGTTAAAATAAAAAATGTTAATACTTTACATGGCGAGCCACTGTGTTTTCTTATCAGATTACTAGCTATGTATAGAAAAATAAAAGCTTTCCCCTTATTTACAGCAGTGCTTTTGAAAAATTGTTTGCCAATACAATATTAGTTTTACTTCTATCATTCGGTCGTTATGCAACAAGGTCACCGGATAGAAAATAAGAAAAATGGACAGTTTGAAAACGGTAATTATGCTGCATAATATACACGCATACGTACACATTATATCATTAACATAACTAAAAACAATATATACCTAATAAGTTAAATAATAATAAAAGCGCAAGCGGAATACAACGTAGTACAGCAGCAACTCGGGAGTCGAAAAATATTTGTTGAAACCCACCAATACTACTGCATCAGTCGCTTTGTCCGTAATGGAAGAGAGAAAAAAAGGTACATTAGAAATAATAATGCATCGTCATACAGCAATCTAGCCTTAGCTGTGTACCATGACAGTCCAACAAATATTATCATCATCGATGTTTTCCTATGGCGTATTTGCGTAGCGCTCGAAAATTCGAAACCTGTTAATATATATATGTGCACGAGATTTGACCTCTGCGAGTCATACTTTATATTTTGATTAGTAAATCCTCGAGAAAAAAACTTACATGGGTAAATGTTAGAGTATAAAATATCATACCCATACAGCGACACGAATAGTTCTTATACACAACCAAGTGATTCCCAACTGTTAATAACCGTTTCACATGCATCTCAAACGATATATAAACATATAATAATACAACATAACATCCTTACTCTTAAGTCAGAACTTCGAAGGATTTTCGTTTAAAAGTGTTATAATTAAGTAAAAAAAAAAAAACAAACAAACAAACAAATGTGTCTACTCGGTCTACATATTATAACATTATGATAAATATGAATAAAACGACAACCGAGTTTTTATCGCCCGCGACATAATAACTTTATTTACGAGACGACACACACAACGCACATTATTTTCGTTATATATATAATACACATACATAAACCATAAAATTATAATATACTTACACGCGCCAGTCGTTTCGGTGCGTAGGCCGCGACAAGGCAGTGTACATATACACCACGGTTTATACAGATATATATTATAATAATGTACGCAGCCGAGGACACCGTGAAAAATACGATTGACACGCTACCTAGCTACTGGTGCTACCGCGTTCGCAAGTCGCGGCGGTGTACAATTTACGGAACGAAAAAATGTAAAAGGAATCGAAAAAAAAAATCTCTTCTCTCGTTCGTCTTTTGATAGCTCGCGCGGTGCAACGATGAAGACGTTCGCCCGAAATCGTTCTGTTACAGCGCCGAAACGAATTACCCCGGATAAACAATTATTATAATTCCAAAACGAAAAAAGTATAAATGTATAACTGACGAGGAGACGAGAAGGGAAGAATTTCACGACCAATTATATTGTTGTAAAAGAGTGTTGCCACCGCCGAGTGTTGAGAAAAAGACCTCCTGTGCGCGACTCTTTCAGCCTTCGATACATATACAATAATAATATTATTCAAGCATAAGCCGTGTGGTTTTCACGTTTGTAGAGAACGACAAAAGAAAAAAAATTAAGTAATAACTGGTGTAGGACACAATTTCTTTAAAAATGATTAAACCGTGATTCAAAGCTCAAAATACTAAACAATGGATTTCTTTTATATTATTTTATTTTTTCATTCGAAATCAAATGATGGCGAGGTTTGTTTTGTACATATTATTTTAAATCCTCGAAAAACGTTGCATATATATTATCTTTTTTTTATTACTTACATTGCAATTTACAAAATGATCTCGTTTTTTTAAAAAAAAATATTAGAAGAGAAGATATTTATGAGTTTTTTAATCATTGGTCGTGAAAATAAAATACAATATACGAATTGTGAGTAAATACATTCTACCCGAGTGCGCTAAATTTTAAGAGCTGTGTTTAATATTAACAATAATGTAATACATGTGTAAAAAATCATAAAAGCTACATAATATATACATTCGATATTACTGTAGCGTACAATTGGAATAATGGATTATATAAATGCAAACGGGGCCATTGTGTCATAATAATCAACAATTAAAAACAGTTACAGCAGTAAAAAATCAAAGGTAAAAAGAAACTATGCATAGTAGTACTATATATACGTCTGCGAGACTACAAAATATATATACACTGTTGGGAGTATACTTTATATTATAGTCGGCCGAATCTAGTAAAAACATCACAGGGAAAAATCAGGATTCTTTGATGTGAACTCCGGAACTTGGGTTGAAACAGTCGGCTTTTTCGTCGTGCGTAATTTAATTACTATAGTCGGCTATAATGTATATAATATAAACGTTGAAATGTTTGAAAATATATATTCGAATAGTTGTACACGAACGGTCGTCGATCAAAGGGACCAACGTGGGGGAGGTAACAAAAAAAAAAATCTGATAAAAAATACACGTAGACATATAGATATAGAGAACTCTGACAATCATCATTGTGGAACGGCGCGGCGTATAGGTACACATATACACATTATTGTTACCTCCAACGGTATACAGAGAAATGAAATTATGTTTTTTTTTTCATACGCGTTTGCAACAAACGTTTTATTATATTCTCCCCCTACCGCGGAAAAAACATCATATCTCTCACCGCCGTCGCCGACGTTGATCATCGTGTAATATTGATACACATACACACACACGCACTAACTACAACACAGCCTACAGGTGTAATTTTAAATCTGCGAATTCCACGATCGTTTAATAATAAAAACCGTCTACACACCACAGCAATGTAGAAGACGTATGATTAAACGTACACACACACATGGAAATTATTTAGTTCGCGACCGCCCGCAACCGCCGCCGTCGAAGAGGAGATATTATTATAATACAAATTCTCTGTGAGTTTCCCGTAGCACCGTTGCAATGCGCGCTTGCCCGTAATATTATTATATTTTTGCTATCTATCTCACCGGACCGCTCCGCCCACCTGACTATGGTTATTATATCGCTATGGTACAGAATATTATCCAAGTATAGCAAGTCGTATAGTAGTCGTGTTTGTGTTTAGTGCAAACTCGCGTATATGAAATGCGCATCGAGCGCAATGCTGCGTCTAATAGTGATAGGTACACATACATATAACAATATCAGTGTATGCGAATGGCAATTCTCTTATTATCTCGAGTATAGTTTAATAAATAATAATATAGTAATCTCTGAATGTTTAATGATTATTATTTTTTTTTTAAATATCCCTAACCGGTTCGATGCCGTCTTACACGCGTCATACATACGTGGGACCTGTTGTCCTGGTTTCGTTTCCGTTGCCGCGGAATATAATATTACGTGCGGATTAAACAAATGTCCATGTGAGATGGTGTGCGGGTACGTGTATATAACTATATATAATAGTTTTTATATAGGGGTGAATATGTGTATGTGTATTTAGGGGTATTCTATGTGATACCAAACAATGTCTGAAAATGATTTGGTGATTCAGTGGTATACATGTGGTGCGGTACTTTTAAGCCCAACAACGGAAATTTAAGATTTTCACGTGCAATTCCTGTTGGGGAGGGGGGGGGGGCGATGGGCGTTCAATCACAACGAAATGCGCACATGGGTGTACAGGATATTATATTTTAATGTAATCACTGCTAAACAATATTTCAAAAAAATTCCTATGCGGATGCATCAATATCCAATTACACGATGACCATAACGACGTGTCGTAAACAGCCAGTGGGTTTTTTTTGTGGTTTAGATTCGATTTCGCGAAGCTAAAAAGGCTCCGCTGTCGATTTCATTGTACCTATTTCACCTGCTGCCGTGCGAATTGCGACGGCCGTTTGATCCGAATGTCCGGCGGAAACACGTCACACACTACACGACCGCACCTTCTCGAATGATCCATACGACTATACCGACGTTGTTGACCGATATTAATTTACAAGCCAAGCATAAATATTATACATAATAATGCACAGTCGTATACTACTATCACACCATATCATCGAATACAAAGAGTAATATTTATTTTCACGAGATTTACCCTTCTGTAAGTGCTGAACTCAGTACAATAATTTATTTTAATATCATATAATACGATGTCTGAAAAAATAATATATATTATAATAATAATGGTGATTCTGCATGCAGTCATTCGATTTTCATAATATATTTTTGATAGTACGATGTTCGACAGACAGCTAGCAGCTACGTTGCAGCGCTGGCAGCAGTCACGGTTCAGCCCCGGGGCGAAATACATCGTACTCGTATATTATTTTATTTAAATATTATTATTAATACACACGCACAGTATAGTGTGCGATTTAATTGCTGATGGGTATTTTGATTGTATATGTAGGTGAAATGTATACACAATATTATAATATATGAAAACAAAAAATGGAAACGTAATTAAGTAAATATTATTATCATTATTATTCAAGCGAGCCACCAATTGACAAAGAGATAGTAAAAAAAAAGAAAAAAAGATCTCGTTACTAATTATTAATCCGTAGCGAGGCATGTGCGCCAATTTATCAGAGTGAACGTCTTTTTTCTTCACACGTACTCATTTATATATATATATGGGTGTACGCAACGTGTGTCGAATGAAAAAAATACACCGTAATAATATATTTTATTCGCTGTCATCGCGATTCCGGGACATTTGTTCCGACGTGGCGTTTACAAATGGTCGGAGAGAGGAAACAAAGTCATTGTTCTCTAGTCGGTAGAAGCTATGGAATTTTATTTTTGTAAACACCATGCAGAAGCGGCTCACATACACACAATATAATATATATATATATATAGATACACCAAAGGATATACACACGCGAGTCGCGTTAACTCGTTAATATTATTCTTACTAAAAGGGATCGGAGTGACTGGCTTAATGAGGCTTCGGTCGACGGTCGGTACAGCGTGCGTGGATAAACAGGGCGCGGACGGCTAATTTGTGTTTACGGCGTGTGAAGAGTTATTTCCAGGGATGCGAGATAAACAGAGGAGGAGAGGACAACAAATTTAATACCACGTGTGCGCTTGCTCTGCCGCCACCACTGAAAAATCCCATAAAATGTGTTTGTGTATGTGTTTTTTTTATATTGAATAATTGCAGTCAGTCATCACGGTAGCCATCATGTCCACACAGTTACATTTGTCTTTTAAAAACATTAATAAAAGATGACGTCAAACCTAAAAGAGTTATATATTGTAATTATACTACGGTGATCAGTAGACGAATGCTGCAGTAGTCATTGTTGTGAATCATGTTTCTAATAAATTGGAATAATATTGTATAAATTAATCTCTTAGATTTTAAACGTTGAATAATTAAATAATATTAAGTATTTAAACAAGTTATGATGCGACTTATGAGCATTTGTTTTAGATTTAAGCAAAAGGTTCGTATGAACAGAAAAAATACGGCAATTTGTGTGCATCGTATTTATTGTGATTATTTGTTCAATTTATAACATAAATGTTATAAAATTAAATTTAACTTTATTATATAATAAAATGTATTATTAAAGTAAAAGAGTTTCTTTTAAAGAGATGATATACACAGTGAATACATATTATAATTTAGTAAGTTGATGAAAAAAAAAAATTATTATAATAATAAATAAATAACCGTTTCTATAGAACATTAAATAAATACAGAGGACGACCACTGTCATTATAATATATACTATACATACTGTAATTTCGACGAATAACTTTACATTCAGTTTATGACACACAATAAATTCTTTACATTATTTATGTCATCCTAAATTTCGGATCGCGCGATCATCGTTATTCTCTGAAGAGTGAAAATCACTGACCAAGTACAGAAACTGCAAAGGCCAAGGCATACATAATAATATAATATGTAAATGTATTTTAAACATAGGTTATGTACACGCACACTACAGCGTACCAGTGCACACAGTGTACACAGCACTGCAAATAATCTCCAGATGATTGCCATCAGCTAGATCGTGTGTATGTATATAGTATGTATAAATATATTTAAGGTACCTGACACGAAACACGGTTAGCGCATTTACGGTGCGGACTTTAACTATCCCATGCCAAGTTCGTGTCCGTCGAATATAATATGATGTTAGTTAAAAAGTAGTTCTGTAAAAGGCGAAGGTAAGTATGGTTGACAATTATTTTGTTACATGTGTTTAACGCCCCCCCATCTACCGACACATGTGCGGTTCCGGCTAGATTGAAAATACGCCGTAAACAATAATTAAACAGACAAATAAAAAGCCATTTAAATTGTTGACTACGATACTGACCACCGTTGACAACTCCAACAATTATCATAAAAACTTGTCTTTTCCAATACATTTATATTTTAAAAAATTAAGTGCCAGTGATATTGTAAAATATACTGTATGAAAGCTATGGGTGTTTACTATACACTCTCATTATCAATCGTTCTTGGGCAAATGTCGTCGACTATAGCAGCACAATATCTATATCACTGCAGATTATCTGTCCCTAAATCGTTATACTATAACGTATAATATATATATGCGTTTGCTACATATCATTAAGATTAGGACCACTGGTATGCTGATGCCATATAAGTCAAAGTAGTAAGAATAATCTGAAAATTTGAGTTACATTATACCCGGGGACCACAACTGTGACCTATATCTATGATATTATAGTAGATATTATTAATTATCACACGATAAAGGGTTTGATATCGATTGAAAATTATACCGACGTCGTTAGTTTAATTAGGTCGAGTATACAATAACAATAATTAACATATTTTATTCATTCGCACGAGGATATAAAATTTCGATCACGCACGATGTACGATGAGTTGTATGTGTAATAAAATATGTTCAGAAGAAAACCAAAACAAAGAATTCAAAAACATAATAAATATTAAAAATTGTCAGAAGGTCTGCTGCTTGTGTGGGAAAAACACGATGGCTCGGTGGTAGATAAGTTATCGAACACATTAAATTTGGTCGGTTTACCATAATAACAACTGATGGTCATGTAAATGAAATGTCCTTGATCTACGAGATCGCGAGATTTATTATAGTTTGTTTACCTACAGATTTAACGATTTTTTGTGCATTACGCAGGTCAAACATCAATACGAGTACATGGTGGTCCATTATAATGTCCTGTAATAATAATCATATGATCGTCTATAGAGAATCGACCGCGATGACGACGATAAAACACGAATATGTGCACAATGTGTACCTATGATGTACAATATTATAAACCAGTTCACAAGCCGAGAGTCTTACACCGCGACCGCTGTAAATAAGAAGAACTGTACGGTGTTATAGATCGAAATACGACAGGAAATATCGATCGCGACCTGCAGGAAACGGATTCGTTTTCAGCATCACCCATCATTCCTGCTCTCTCATGAGTTATAAAGTCCTGCACGCGCACACTACATAATATCAAAGGATGACTATATAGTCCATCACAGCAGCGACTGCGGCGCAAGGATTAGGTACGTATATCGTAGAGAATAATAATATAATATAATAAAATATAATAGAGTCTCGTCGCACACGGATAATACGCTGCGCACGTATATTACGGCGCGGAAAAAGAATTCGTGTACCGTATCCGGACTGCTGCTGCAGTGTAGGTACGGATAAAAGAAGAACGGGCCGGAAAAAAAACTCGGTCGTGATGACGACGATGACGGTGGCGGCTTTGCCACGGTTTTAAACGACGTACGCGGCACTATACCGCGGTCATGTACAGGTATATAAGTGCTAGACCTATCCGCGCTCGTGTGTTTCATATATAGTGGCAGTAATAATAATAATAACGATGACGATGATGATGATAATAATAATAATAATAACGCCGCCGCCTAGCGTACACACACACACATGACGAATGATTTACGCGGCAACATCACGTGAATCACAGTCATAACGCGCGAGGCGCACACACCACCGCCGCAGACGGATGAGCTCGTAAATATCGTCGGTGACGGAGCGAGGTAACCCAACGCGGAAAACGTGATACTCTTCACCCACCCACCGTTCGCGCGCGCAGTGCTCACCTTCGCCGCGCCGTCATTGCCCACTCCTGCCTCCCGCCCGTCCGCCCTCCCGTCAGCCGACGACGACGGCATATATCGATCGGGCGGCGGCGGCGGCGGCAATCGCGCTAGAAACACACACGCACCACCGCCGCCGCCGCCGCCCAACCCTCTTCGGACGACTCTGTTGCCGTGGCGGAGCGACCGAAGCAAAACGAAGCGGAGGAAGAGGCGGCGGCGGCGGCGGCGGTAATGAGATTACGTTTCCCCGGCGCTCGGGCCCGTAGCCAAAACCAACACGTATGACACACGGTTGTGCGGCGCGCACGTATTCCGCGAGAGGGGAATATTACATTATTGTACGGCCGGTTCTCATTTTTCTATCCCGAGAGAACGTCCGACTGGCGGCGGAGGCGGCGAGGTCTGTCGCGCGAGGAGGTGGTTTCGAAAAAAAAAAAAAAATAATAAGAAAATTTAGTCGGAAAATATTACGCGGTGGCCTCCTCCTATAACCACGCAGCAGCAGCAGCGGCAGCAGCAGGGTTTGTATTATTTTTTTCATCGCGAAATTCCGCACAACCGCCAGAGACGATGTTTATCGAAAAGCAAACAATGCGCGTGTGTAGGTATATATAGGTACATACATACTTACATCATACTATATACACGGACAAACCTTTCAAACGGGATTTTCGAACCTGCGCCGTTTCAATTAAAGACCCTATATTATGTTTATATATATGTAGGTACGTGCATCCCTCCCGTTGTCGTAACCGAACAAAGCCGAAAACGGGTAGGCGGTGAAGTTTGTCTCTTGTGATGGTATATATACGAAAATACAACAATGCGCTGCGGGATAAGGTACACGAATCGTGGCCAGAAACTATATACACACATATATATAATACATATGGATAGACGTTTCTGATTTTCTCTTTTTCTTTCTCATTTTGTCTCTTTCTCTCCCTGCGTAGCGCACTACAATCGTCGAGAGACACACACATGATGACATTAGGTCAAGACAACGCGTTTTCAAATCGCTTTATGAGGTTTCTGAAATTTGATAATAGCATGACCCTAAACCATGGCGATAGGGCTTTGGGATGGGAGGAAGATTATGTTATGTATAGTTAACCGATTGGCCGTTTCTTAATAAAAATCTTTTTCTCACGTCTGTTTTCGAATCGTTTTGTATTTAGTTTTTAATTTTTTTAATTGGAGTCTCGTGGGAGTTCAATCCCCATTTCGTTATTTGTTTCTATATATACGTACTCGTCGTCGTCGCCGTCGCCGTCGCCGCCGCCGCCGTCGTCCAGAATTAAAATAATAAAACAATAAACGGATTGTCGAGAGAGTCGAGAGGAACGTATGAATAAACAATGAGGATACATCTCTTCTACGCGATATGCAGGCGTAATAAACGTTTTCTACTCCCACGGGCGGCCCGGTTACGTGTATATTAATAAAGTATATGTATATATTCTACGCACCTATACGATTTCTGTGTGTGTGTCTGTTTTTCTTTAGCTGCTTATAGTTTATAATGATGGTATAATAATAATAAAAAACGCGTCAACGTCAAGTTTTTCCTGGGACACGCGCGGTGAACATTATTTAATACACGTCTAGTTCATTTAGTATTTTTAATTATTATTTGTTCTAGACAAATAATTCGTTGCGTATAATTTATACCTATGCTAGATCATTTTAGAATTTATTATGGTTTTCCAAGGAAACTACTGCCGTCTGTGTTTACACACATCACGGGTACGATGGATTCCAAAACAAAACAAAACTATTGGCTGGACACTATTGTATATATATATATACATATGTTGCTGACAGTTTGTAAGTGTGTAGTACGAGTTAAGCCGAGTTTTAAGTTTTAAAAGTCCTACGCAGTAATGGACGCTTGAAATGATTTATTCGACGATCAAATAATGTCGGAACAAAATATATGTATTCGTATCATTTCTAAGCGATTTTTAAAAATCCGTATTCGTGAGTGCTCATAAAAAACCGAAAAAATACAACAAATTTAATATATATACATAGCGGTAACAGAAACAAAAGTAGAAAAACGTTTACTGAACGCATTTAGCGTTATGGATGATAGCCGTAACGGTTTAAAAAGCTGTTACTACTACGGATCGGAGGGACATATTTTTCCTTGCGACATTTTCGAAATCACCCCCTATCCCCATCCCCTTTGCGCATAGTTATATACATTATATAGCTCCGGGAAAAAATCGCGATACATATATATATATAAAGCTGATAGTTCGCGTAGTGTTTCAAGACACCGATTACGTTCAATATATCTCATTTACGACCCATTTGCCCGTGTGGAGCAATGTTGGCGACTTTTTTTCAGTGCTCCGGAAAGCCTCTACCGACACAGCGGCAACAAGAATGATGGACACATTAGAAGCGTTTCGTGGTTTCGCCCATCAAAGCATAATGGACGTCGTAAATGTTATTGCTCGCAAGCTCTATACACAGTACACACACGTTATACCTATATATATGTATATATTGTATATTATACAGACGACCCTGTCACACCATTTACACATATTACATATTATATCTATACATACAATATATAATAATACATACAAACATATACACATAGTCACTGGGGTTAAGTCTTCGCGGGAGGGTAGCCGCACCAGAATAGCCACATATACATGTTATAAATATCTGATATAATATATTAGTGCAAGTTTGACGGTTTCGACCAGTGAAGGTATACATAAGTATATAAGTATGTATACTGTATAGTTATACAATATATTATAATATGCACGTAGAGAAGAGTCCGGTGTACACATATTATAATATTATTTATAAACGATAATGGTGTTGGTTTCATTCGTTTGTTAGGTAGTGTATATGTATATCTATATGCATATATAAGGATCGCAGTATATCATATAGGTACGTAATAATATATACGAGCACATTATACATATATAGTATTATAGCAAAGAAATATGTTAAATTACCTCCTCGTGTGTGTGTGTGTGTGTGGTGTGTGTGTGTGTGTGTGTGTGTGTGTGTGTACCTTATACGTTATTTATATAGTTTTGTTTTGTTTTTAAACGGCTCCATAAAATCATACGGACCGCGAGGCTCCGAGAGAGAATAATATAATAATAATATCGAGAACGTCACGCGCGTTTACGGGCCGCCGCTACACGAAAACCGGAAGGTGGCGGCGGGGTAGCGGACGGTCGTGCGGGAAAAGGCCCCGGGGAGTCTCCGGGCATGTTGATTTAAGAATGCGCGCACGAAATTCGTTCCTACTGCGATGATTGGCCGTCGCCCGTGCGCCGTCGTTGTTGTGTGCATAGAAAATGAAAGATTAATACGCGCGTTTGTTTGTGTGTGTGTGTTTTAAAAATACAATAATAACGCGCGCGTATACGTATACCTAAGTAATAGCGGTATAGTTGTGTAGCGTGTGGTTGTATATATATAGTAGCTGTAAGTACCTACTTTATGTGTAAATGCATATGGTATATACAAATGTAGTAGGATAACGGTTACGATGGAATATCTATACGGTAGTATGAAATTATGACTTAAAATAGGTGGTTCGGACGGAATGATGGTATACTATCTAAATGTAGATGCTTTGATCACTTATTTGCGTTGTCGACCGTCGTTGTAGCTGTGTGTGTACAAAAATAATTTTCAATTTCGAGGACGCACTCAGCGTGTCGTTGTTTAATTAAACTAATTTTTATATGTGTGTGAAAAAAAGAAAAGTTCAACGTTTTAGAGAAAGACTTTATTATTTGCAGCGACTGACAAAAAAAAAATATATATCGTTCGCGTCAGACGAACCGATGACGTGTATGATGAGCCACTCTTGAAATAGCCTCTACAGTGAAAGTCGTACACCGAAATATGTCTGGAATACACTTATAAAAAAATGTTCAACGCAGACGAAATCAAATCTAGCATGTCAGCGTTATTATTAAAAATCATTAAAATATAAAGTTTCGTGAAAGTAAATAATGTTTTAACTGTTTTTCGGGAAAAGAGTATAGAATATTATAATAATTTAACACGAGCACACGAGCCAGTGGCAAATGCAATATAATGCTTTAAAACAAACGATATTATACTCATGTACGCAATAAAGTTACGATATTTGCAATGCAGAAATATCGACGATGAAAACATTTAAACACTTATTAAGTAATATTTTCAGGTGACGTATATGGTATATATGTAAGACTTTACGTAGCCTTTTATTACAACATTTTTACTTTAAAATGTATATTTAACAAAACATAATAATATTTTAATATTATGACGTTAATAGATTTTATTCAAACATTAAATTCAAGACTAAACATTTATAATAGTTATAATGTTACATTAATTAGGTACCTATTAATGTCAATAAATAACGTTAACATGACAAGCATTCTATTAATATTATTATTCTGTGTAGTAAATCTAAAACAGAATACGTGTAAAACATTTAAACGTGACTGCGATCGATTTTGATTTTAAGATTCAACAAAAAAAAAAATCGGCCATAAAGTACACGCGGCATATATTATACATACACAAACACACCATGATGTAGTAATTTATGAGTGTACCGTCGTAGACGTGTTTTTACGTGAGACACGTGACATTTTAACGACCGGATACGTATTTTTTTATGGGAACCGGTGAGTATATTTTCATATGCATACTTTCCCAAGTCGACAAGTATTAAACTAATATTTGTAAATCGCTAACAAAACAAAAGACATAGCTGTACACGGGAGCAAGAGTGATGTGGGGTGGTTAGAAACTTAGAAGTCGGTCTGGTAATAATATTAAAAAAAACACTTCGAATACTTGAAATAACCATTATCAACGGTATATCTTTGAGGTAATATCATAATAAATATATACATTACTTTAAAAATTCAATATATTAATCGGATGTAGATATAGGTACCTACCATTTAATACTATATTTCAATATGGTTTTCCCACTGCTGCTTTTGCTGCGGGAAGACTCGTCCAGAGAGTGAACGCGGCAGAGAGGAACATTATATCGGTGGGCGGGTGTGCGTAATCGAAACACGATACCATTGCCTACCTATAATATCTATTATATTATAATATTGAACGTATTGCGAGATATAGTCGAGTGGGTTTTTCGAGTATGCCATATGTCGGTCATTTCCGATCCGAAACAACAATAACGGTTGATAATAGTATTATAGTAAGTATAACATACTAGAAGTGATACATTGTAATATTATTACTAACAAAGCCGTCATTGGAGCAATATACACGAATATTATGTGCCTATTGTAAGTAAAGAGTGCAATGCGAGTGGTACGCTTACCATGTTCGGCTCGTCCGGGGCTGATGATCGCAACGGCCAGCAGCAGAAACACCGCGGCGAGACAGCATCGGTGGTGATTGTTGAGGTAGTTGTGGCAGTGGCGATGGTGGTGGTAGTGGTGGTGGTTGCTGTCGTCGTAGTGCTGTTGGTGATACTTATGCATGACGGCAGTAGCGACGACGATGGTTAGTGGCAACGGCTACCTTCTCCTCATCGCTGAATGTTTTTCTTTCCTGCGGAAACACAAACAAACGAATATAATACACGTAGGTATATACTGTATAAAACGTATAATGCACTTGGGCACCTTTATTTAAGTCGTGTAAAAAATAACACCATTGTACCAGGCGACAATTATATATACAATTATTGTCTGTATAGGAGATCGTTGCAGCACATTTACACAACAATATCATTATAATATTGTAATAATATATATATATATAGAATAAAATCATGCATTGCACATGCACACGGCTGACAAGTGCAACGACGGTAGGGCTGAGCGTTATCATTATTACTATTGCTCTAGACTACTACAGTGTCGTATATAACATGCAATAATAATAATAATATTGCCTATAGTACCGCGATATAATATAATAATATAATGCATGTGTAGTGTGCTGCGTTTGATAATGACTTCTAAAGTCGCCATCGAAAGATCCCGTTTATTATTGTTATTATATTATACTTTTTTTTTTTTTACTCCGTCCCCACCATTGTTTCGCCGACGTTATCTTCGGCATCTACCGCCGCCGTCGTCGCAACTCGCGCAAAACTGTCCGTCCGGTTTCCAATTAATGTCCTTCCGAGCTGCCGATGTTGACATTTTTGTACTTTTTATATTCCAGGCATAACAGACGATTGTCCAATAAAAGCCGTCGTTTATGCACCGTATACCTACTGTAAGACTGATCGTCTCGTCGTCGTCACCCGCACCCGACCATTATTATTATCGTTAATATATTATTATTAGATATATTAGGTAGGTAAGTCGTAGATATAAATTATAATAAATTTAAATTTCCCATAATATATAGGTACTTAAGTGCTAGTACACGCGTATATCTTTGAGCCAAATCTTATTCTACTGAGCTCAGTTCTATTCACGACTTTTTTTTTTTTTATCAAATTCCCGTCAGTAGAGTCTAACGTATATAGACGATATAGTATACAAAGTTGGCTATACACTACGAATATTGTTGACAAAAGGATTTTATCATTTTTATCACACAGATATAATATCCGTTATAGTGGAGGGCTAAGTTTTTGAAGTTCATGGAGTAAGTCTCATAAAATCATTCACCCTCCTACTAAATTTACAAGGACTATTACTTGTCCTTTAGTTTTATTTTAAAAGGCAACATTTTTATGTATTATTTATAATAGACTGTATAAATATATAATTACGTAGAATTCAGTTAACTTCCCATAAAGATACACACCTACCCACTTTTTGGATTATAAATGGTTACTTCTAATAATTTAAAAATAATGCATTTTTAGCAATAGTTTGTAAATCATAATACACGAACGTATAATAATAAAATAACAATTTCGTATTGTTTTAAGCGTATACGATTGTTTTTTAGCTTTTTTAGCAGCGGATGTTAAAGATGCATAGACCGGCCAGCAAGAACTCAGAATTACGTGCTGCGATACGGTTTGTCAACAATGCTACAGTAGATGCAATTTATCATCGTCTATCATATTAAAATACACAGTTAAGATAACGAACAAAAAAAAAAAAAAAATAATGACATGTTGAAATTGTCGGCGATCTAAACACATATTTGTGCAGCTTATGCATATTTTAAATTGCGCTCTTCATCGATTAAAATATATGGGAAAGAATATTAAAAAGAAAAAAGTAAACGTAGACTTTTTGTTCTCATTTCCCCCTCCCACTATTCCGGAAAACCTAACCATGATTAAGAGGAACAGGGTTAAATTTCTTTCCCCCTCTCTCTCTCTCTCTTGGATTTCATGTTAGTACACGTCGACTGCTGACCGGTGGTGTTCGACTTATCCGCTTATAAGGCACACGTGCAACTATATAATATACAATGCGACTAAAATAATAACAAACTCATTAAACTGGAACGGTCGCGCGGGCGGGATGGCGTCCGTGATTTATGGGTCTTATAATATGGAAAAGCGCGGCGGTGGAGCGGGGTCAACCAAGTTCACCGGAGTACTTGACAAATGCTTCGGTTTTTTTTTTATTATTATTTTTTTTATCGGTAGACGACAATCTTTTTTACGCGCGCATGAACTCACACATACACGCGCCGTCGCTGCGTACACCTTCCCTTCTTCTATATACGGCGTTTTATAAGTATATATATATATATAATTAACAATTATTTTCTAGTGCGTAAAATAATAAATTATAATAATAAGATGTATGTATTTACCCTCATATGCAGAACGCAAGTACCTATCTTCCAACCTTATACCTACCTATATGTGCATGCGCACTCACGTCGATCAGATATATGATATAAAATGAACGCGTTCGGCCAGGCGAAAAATATGTTTCCATCGATTGTATAATAATAATAATATAATAATAATACAATATCCTACGCGTTAATAACGCTCCGTTTGAAAATACCATTACGCGGGTTTGATGGGATTTCGTCGTTCTGGCGATTTGGTTCTTTTGGTTTTTTTTTTTTACGGTGGTGGTTTCACGGATTTTTTTTTCATATTATTATATGGGGACTACATCCCATCCTGCGGTCCAGGTTAGTGCCGTAAAGCAGTGTGGGGGTTTGGTGTATATAGTATAATGATAATAATAATAGAAGGTTTATATATACGGACGCGACTCTTCTTCTTTTTGTGTCCCGCAGTTGCGATTGACGGCGCGACGGCTGCTGCAGCGGCAGTGGCGCAAGTGATGCGCATCGATATCGATTCAAACGTGACGTTTTAAAGGGTGCACGCGTTGGATAGATTGGAAAAAAAATAATATAAAATGAAATAATCCCTCCCCTTGCCGCGATTCCATCCATTGAGTTAAACGTACTACACATAACACACAATGGTTAGTTTTTAGCATTAACGTAGGTAATAAAATATGTGCAGTATCCGAAATCGCGCAATATACCTATACATAATACTACTGACGTTGCAAGAAAAAACATCACATTGACATTTTTTAATTTTCATTGTTCGGTTTGTATGAAACAAAAACCAAAACATTTAACGTCCATATCGTTATAATATTATCTTCAATACTGTTTCGTATTTCAATGAATCAAGACTTAAAAGGACAGAACGCGATTATTATTGCACTAGTGAGAACTCCAAAACCATGACAACTAAAATGTTTTTTTTTTTTATTTAATACTGACGAAATACATACAATTTAATAACAAATCAAACAAAATATAATATGCGACATAAGATATTATTCTATTAAATCAGGCGGTGAATGAAATTAATCAGGTTTTAATTTATTCTCATGTCAATTAGTGATTTGACGTTTTTATGTTTCAAAAATATTATACTCCACGCCGAGTAGTCTTGTAGACTGATATAGATATATTATTATATTGATCGTAAATCCTAACGCTATTTCGATTTAAATTGCGGTAGTTATACGGCATTTAATAAACACGATTAGATACCGTATAAACGTATAATGTATCGTAAAGATATAATACAATAATATAATATAATAAGTGAAATGTTTTTGAAGAATTCCGACACGGCCTTGATGGAATATTATTTGTGTGGGATCTATTGTAAATACCAAATACAATTAATTTCTTCACGTTAGGTCTGTATAAAAAATGACTTTATGATTTTAAGATCACAGAAGAACAAACAGGAACAAATAATGGTTTAAAATTTAAAAAATGCATTATTATTGTTTTAATAATTGCTTTTTTTATTTTTTTGCACCAACGCTGCAAATATCGGTGTGAAATTTGACGAATAATTGAGATATGTTAAAGAATCTCAACCAGAGTTACCTAGAAATAACTTTCAATGTATTTAACTGTTTAACGGTAATCAGTTTGCACACGAATTTTAAACACGAAGAAATATAATATTATATTGTACCGTGTTCTTAAATGCGTATATACGTATTACTGTTTACAATCGTACAAAAACAATAATATAATAAAATATAGAAGTGGTTATTTTATCGTTTAAAACCGAATTTATAAGAAATAAGAACCCAAGAGTCACGGTTAAACGATGACGATCTGTATCAACGATTAAACGTGTGAATCGTGAACGTGTACGTATATAATATAATAACAGTGCGTATTACTATGTATGGAATTGCATTTTAAGTGACCGACCGGTGGTGGTTTTTATCTCAGAGACTCGTACGGACGCACACACACGCGCGCGCGCTCCGTTCAGTGTTTCTCGTCGTCCTCCAAATTAGAATTGGAAAAAAAAAAAAACAACAATAATAATAGCTAGAAGAAATCCGTCGCGTTTATGTATATGGGCACACACGCACAATCTGGTGTACATCGCGCCGCTAAGTAGTAATAGTCTCGGAGAAGAAAACTATATGTACCTCTCTGCTCGCTCTCTCCGTATACCTAAGTCCGCACACAACACAATACGCCTACGACTCGAACGCCAATATTTCATGCGTACCACCCCACCGCACACACACACCCGTATATATATGTATATAAAACGATAGATAGATGATGATAAGTCGACCCGCAGACGGCACACTGCACCGGGGCAGATGGACGATTGGCGTGTGTGTACCTGTATGCAAGTGCCTCGCCGCCACACGTATTACACCACTACGTATGTAATGTTAAAATATAATAATATATTATAATATCGCCAAGTGGTGGTAATTAAAATTGAAAAAAAAAAGGATATACATATTTTTTATTCGCGACGGCCACAGCAGACGATCGACCGACGCGATTCGCGCTATCTTTTTTTTCGGACCGGAGAGAAAAACAATGCGTAAATTGGTCGGAGAGCGCTCGCGCGCGTTCAAGAGCTACGACGACGGCGGCGGCGGCCGTCCGGGACCGAGAGACACCGATACGCACCGAGACGACGGTGAATCCGAGGAATCCGAGGCGGCGGCGGCGGCTGGTATAGTAATAATAATAATAATAATATAAAGAGTGCGCGCCGAAAACCGGTTTGTCTGGATTGCCGCCGCCGCCGCCGCCACGGCAGCAGAAGCACAGCAGTGCACACGAGGAGAACAAACAGACGGACGAGCGCGCGGGCCACCGGACAAAGCCCCCGAGAAGAATATAATAATAATAATAATAATAATAATATAATGCGAGACACACGGGAAAAACGACGGAGGAGAAAAAAAAATATAAAAAAGATCGACAGAGAGAGGGAAAGGACGACGGTGACCGGAGAGACCGGTTAATCAATTTCTGGAACGAACTGCAACGTAATATATATTATAATATGAGTATATGTGTGTGATCAATTATCGTTATGTCATACACCAGCTCCCATGATCCATTAAGCATACCGCGTTTGTATATTATAAATAATCATTACGCGCGTCGTGTACGTATTTTTTATTTTTTTCGAACGGAAACGGAATTTTGGAAAACTCGCGTTTCAGAGTGACACGAGACCGCCGCCGACGCCGCGAGGTTTAATGAGCAATAATTACGCGATTGAGATGTCGTCGCCGTCGTCGTCAACGTCGGTGGCTGCCGTTCGGCGGTGGCCGGCGAGATGCGGTCGGAGGTCGTGAATCACGGAATTATTGGCCGCAAACGTCACACGCGTCTTCGCCTTTTCGCCAGAGAACCGCCGCCACCCTCTCTCTCTCCGACGAGCTCGATCTTTACGAAGCTCGATTTCCAGGATTGTGTAACGTACACTGCGGCAGTCGTGCACGCGTCTTTATTGTTAAATCTCTGGAAATTATTTCCCCACCCGTTACAGCAACGGCCTTAATAATTCAAACTTTATTATGTAGTGATAATAATATTATATAATAGAAATAACTTTTAGCATTCGCGGTAACAATTGATTACATCCACTTTCTGCGACTAGAACTCGTAGTTGATTGTGTAATATAATATATAGTTTGCTATACCTGCTAGTGTACAGGGTATACGTCATCATATAATATAATATATGCTCGCAGCAATTATTCGGGGAATGAAATTAATTTTCCCAACCTCCGAGATTAACCCTATATGAAATATACTCGCTACTGCAGAAGGCCCAGGGTGTCAATTAATGGAAATTCGGGTTTACGAGACAAATTTCTACTCAAGTTTAATCGGCTGCCACCGCTGCCGATCAATCAACGACAGCAGTTAGCAGGGCGCCTTACGGGATGCGGGCGAAAACACCGTGTGCTTGTTATCGTGTATCTTTCTCCCTTTAGAATGTCCACCCTCCTCTCCGATACGTGGCGATGTTTAAACAGTGACTCGGGTGTCTGACTATTGACTATAAAACATTATTATACACGTAAAGTTCCTCTGCGTTGACACCGTAAAGCGGCAAAGTAATTTCAAACCGACAAAATATCGTAAAGCTCAAACTTTAAGACCCCGTGTTTCCGCCGTGCCATGATTAAACTTTGTACGTCAAGAAAAATTGTCTTCGAGATAATCATCGCAAATGCACAATTCCGAAATACTTTTATTATTTTCTTTCCTCTATCGTTTTGTTTTCGACAGTCGCTTTATAAATGAGTTATACGTCGCCATAACACATATACATACACACATCCATGTCCGATCCACAAATTCCGTCTAACCTATTTTTTCAACTCATTTCCGTCAGACGACTTTCTCGTTTATTACTTGTAAATCTAAAATGTACATCCCATAGCCCATGCACAATGAATGACTCTTTATAAATCGTTTCAATTTATTTTTATGTCGATTTTTTCAGTATCTATCTAGGTCCCTCTTTTAAACTTCCTCTTATTAATCTGGTACACACCATCAGTTTTCCTTTTATTTATAATCCCCTTCAAAATATAATATATTTATATCCGTGCAACGCATATTATTTGAAGCGTTCTTACATTTTTCTCCACCGTCGATATCATTAGTAAATTTCAATATTTACTTTGATCCCAACCCTGGCATTTTGAGAATTCAACATGCATCGTTGAATACAATTGGACTGTCCGACTTCTTTTCGGTTCGTATTCGCTTCACTGCCCTTCGTTTTTAATGATTCCGATATTATGGTGTAAGAACTATAGGCGACGAGCTATCTTCCCGTATCTCACTACAATCTAGTTCAATTGTTTTCAATATCTTGAACAGACGTCGACATTTTTGTAACCAAAGTGAGTATATTTACACAACCGAGACTAACAATAAGTGTATAATGTATATGGTAGCCTTGTTTTATTTATGTAATTATTTTATTATTTATTTTTTTTTTTAATAGAATTTAATTACTCACGCTAAAATTATTAAATAATAAATAATAACAAAAAAATGTATTGTTTCATGAAACGCGAAGTAATTAAAATAGGTATATATTTAAACAACTTGATATTATTAGAAAAATACCTCTATTGGTTAATGATACGTTATATAAAAACTAGAAGTCGTTCTCTATATTATTTTACATAAATTATTATTATAGGTATCGAATAATATGCTACAAGGTATAGGTGTACTAACTGTCTGAATGTTCACCGGTTAACCTACGTGAACGTTTTTCCGTTACACTTATTTACTATTATCTAGGAAACAAAATATTTTAACACAATATATAGTAACCTATATAATTGACAAGCTTTTTTTTTTGTACTCCAGGATTGGAGAGGAAATAATAACGATTTTTACTTTTCGTTGTACATTCAAACCCATAGTAATTAAGCGAACACGTCTGTAGTTTGGTTTTAATTTTTTTTTTCGTTTTTTAAACAGATGTGATTTATGTAAAAAAAAAAACCAATATGCAATAGAAGTCAGAATTATTAATTGTCCAGTGTTAAACGCGGTGGCGGCCATCAGTCACCCATCGTACACACACTGATGGAGCTCCCGCGTTTTAATTTTTGTTTTTTCATTACCGACGTTCGATGGCCGCCATTAGCGATTTAACAGTGCCCGGTGCACTACTAGGTAAATCAAAAATAATTATACACACGACCAATGTGCTTATGTACACGGTCGCCACGAGAAAAACAATAAATTACAGTTTATGTATATAGGTAAATACATTTAAGTATAGATACACATGCACTCGCGACACTGTCGACTACCGACTGACGAGCAGCAGTACCTATAATCTTCCTAATCTTCACCATTCCGACGATGAGACCTAGTTGTCTGCTGTACCGCTGTTACGATGATGATAATATGTTTTATCTAACGTAGTGCGCACATATTATGGTTTTTTATCCAGGCACAGAGATCGTTAACGAAGTGATTTTTACATTAGAATAATTTATATATTTATATTAATACATATTAATAGGTACATACATTGCAATACGAACGCTACGATGAAATGACGACTTCGGAGAGTGGTTTAACATTCTTATGTATTCAGAGAATATTGTAATTTATATGACGAAAGAAGCCAAGACCGATTGATTTTACACAAACAAGAGAGACTATAAACATGTCACACACCACGAATTCAGCATAAGTACCGTGTCGATGACGTTAATAATATTAAATGCCGTTTTTATGGCGAGAAGAGTAAACGGTAAAAATAAAGCGTCATTTTAATAATATGTGATAGCATAAGAAAACATTTTTATTTTATCTTCAAAAAGATAATTAGAATATCCAATAGAATTTCAGGAAGAGAGATTAATAGTTTTAAAATTTATGTAGATTAGAATGTGCAAAACACACCTCCTAAATTGTTTCAAAAGTTAATAAACTTTTTTTTTAAATATTATTGTATTAAACTGTTACAAACTGTTAATATAATTTAATAAAGATGTATTTATATGTATTATATTTTAAGTTTTTTGTTATGTAATATAAAAAATATCACAAATCCCTTATATATCCCCAATAACTTGACAATGAATCGTTAATACACAATAATCATAAAAATATCGTATAATATGTATGATGCGCTATTGATATAATATACATAGCCGCGTTAAGTAAATATAATACGATTTATATCTAAATGTACTTTAGTGTAAGTAACGTATACCGTACAGATCATAACAATATCATAACTGTACGTTAATAAAAGCATGAAAATATTTAGCAGTGAGGTCTTTTAGATTTTATCGCAAGCACAACACATTTGTTTGATTATACTTTTGTCCTTTATTTTATATTTATTGAATCGTACCTATATATATTATATCTATATCTAATATTATGTTGCGTTACATTATATGTGCTTAACGAGTTATTGTCCTAATGAGCAACAAACCCTACTGTGTGTGTTCCGTTTTTAATTATAGCTTTAAATGTCAAATCATTAATGACATTCTAAACGTTTTCACACTACCAGTCATAAAAAACATATACGTTAACAAATTAAACGCTCTGTTTTTGTTGTTTGTTTGTCACAACGGACATGTATCGATCGTTTCGATACTGCCCCCCAACGTATAAAAACTAAAAAGTCATGTTATATTTTGTTTTGTTGTTCTTTGGGAGATTTAAAAGAAAGAAAAAGATCGAGTATATTTTATTTGCAAAACAAATTTTTCTTTCGTTTGACAACGGTTCTTCCGGCTGATAAATCGAATGCAACCCCCCACCACCGAGAACCCTAACAGACTACGCTACCACCGCCGCCCAGGCCTCGGGCAAAGCACAAAAGATTGAACAATAGAACTTGTGTGTGTGTGTATTTTTCAAAGTTTTCTGTTCCCTTTTTTTTCGTTTTTTGGCCTCGAGCCGTTGGGTTTCCCTCTCTGTCGTCAATTTATTTACGTGCATTATTTTCGTTTGCCTGATTTTTATTCGCCCCTTGGCGTTTCTCCTGAAACTCGTGAGTCGAGGAGTACAATGCGTTTTGGCCATCCTATAGCCATTATACTGCATTGCGTCTATTACGTTTCTCACCCCCTATATTAAAGTCTACACATTATACACATTACACATACCTTTCATCTATGTACTGGCGCGAGTAGGAATACTCGACTTTTCAACTTGAAAATGTGTTCACTACGACTGTGAGACTGTTCCAAATACGATTCAGACTACCACATGGAACATATCTTACTTTAAAATATCTTTTTTTGCTATATCATTAAACGTAAGAGATATAACATTTAATACATATAATATACATAATTTATAGGAAATAATTATAAATGGTCATTGTGCAGTTTTAACGTCATCCTCCTGAAGGTATTTTTTTAGAATTTTATTATTTTCTCAACCGTTACCTTTATATGAAATTAGGTACCAAGAAAATAATTGTCTAGGGAATATAAAAATAACGATTCTCATGACACTGCTACACCGAAAAAAAATCTAATATAGTAGGTACTTATACAATTCTTAATTTCCAATAGGATTTGCATGTGACAAATGTACCTATAACCCAATAAAATAATAATATTAAGAAAGTATTATTTATTTTATTATTCTATCATCAATTTCGAATTAATATTTATACGGGTATTACATTGCACGTAATTATTAAAAAATATGACACGACTAAGCACGCTACGGTGCACATAATATACTCTTCAGCTGAAAGGTTTGATCAATATATACCTACATACTTTATAGTACTTGGCAATTAATATTACTTATAGGAACTGCAATAACACATAAACTAATTTTAAACGAAGAATATATATATTACCTATATAATTATAGATTATACTATGTGTATATAATATATGTATAAGACACTTTTAGTTCGACGATTTGTTTATAGTAGACAGTATACGCATATAATATATAGATGATTTAACTGAGAAGTTTGCGAGATAATTTTAATTATATTAAACAAACTTTAACTAACAAAAAATAACAAAATAGAAATACGATATTAATACTTTTAACAGGGTTTAAATTAATACTGAATACAAAGAAAATGAGTAGATCGATTTTTTTTTTGCGAAAACAAAAATATTGCAATATGGTCAGGGCAATAGACAAAAAGGTCATTTGTGAATGTCAGTCTCCCTCACTATATGCGTCAGTTAACAGGCAGCGCACGAACAGCAGCACTTGGCGGCTCGTCGTCGATACGTCATAATTGGTCAAAGCAACGTCCGGGTGAAAAAGTCGCAAGAGGGTGGCGCATTAAAAGGGATCAATCAATCACGGTCTCATCGATCATAAGGCACACGCGGGTGGGGCCCGTTTGACAGGTGTCGAGTATTAACTTGACCACGATCGCAAAAACCTCTCATTATCTATTTCTCCCTTAATATTTTTACGTCGAATTTCAACCAAAATTGAAGTAGTTGTATTGATCTTATAAAATTACGAGTACATTGTAAACATACAATTTAAATAGATAATAACAGTCATGCGCCTAACTTTTTAAGGTATTATAATAGTAATATAATATATATTATGATGTATAAATATAATATAATATTACCACCAAAACTATTTAGTATTTTGCAAATGAGCTATACAGTGATTAAAAATTTGTGCGTCATTAATTTTTTTTCGCAAAAAAAAATGCATAGTGATCGTTTGACAGAGAACAAAATCGAGACAATCGGAAACCACAAAATAAATGTTTTCCAACCCTTGATCATAATATGTTACATAAAGTGATAAATTGATAAATCACCATATTGTGCTCTGCATACTAGAATACGTGATGGTATTTTACTGATGTGAAAGTGTAATCTGAAGATATTTTCCTTAAATCTTAACTATATATAGCTATTGTATAATACGACCACTACATAATTTCTTGATGGCTCCCGGGGTCAAAAATTAC
This sequence comes from Aphis gossypii, assembly GCF_020184175.1. Taxonomy (NCBI): domain Eukaryota; kingdom Metazoa; phylum Arthropoda; class Insecta; order Hemiptera; family Aphididae; genus Aphis; species Aphis gossypii. Next base: position 16,007,643 of record NC_065530.1, read on the forward strand.
TTTCTATATACACCCATATACTCAGCAAGCCTGATAATTTAATAAAAAATAAAAATTGTCGTCTCTCCGCGTACGATTTATTACACTTACTATTTTATGGCGATAGCTAGTTTCCATAACATATTTGGATAATAACACGTTAAATATGAATAATTTTACAACAATTCATCTGAATATTTTTTTTCTTCACACAACCGAATAAAATTATGAAACGTCCGAGTCGTGAATTACGTCATCTTGAATATAGAACGATCGATGTTCATGTTGATATTCAGCAGAATTATAGAAAATTGAAATAAAAAACAAGTGTATATAGGTATAAAGTATTATAATATAAATTCTTACTGTAATAAAAAAAATCTAACTGATATTCCGAGAAATGTAAAAACTACTATGGGCATTTAAAGAATAAGTACATCTAAGATAAACATCAAAACATCAATACGATAATATTATATATATATAAGTGTAGTTTGTATTTTGATCGTATTATGATATAAACGACCTATAAGCGAACGGATTATTATTTTATAATAATGTATACCGGGATTAAAAATAATTTGATTAAAGGCCTGTATGAAATACCTATTTATTTTATAGGTAAGTAATACAAAATTTTAGACATTATATGAAAAATGAAATAATTCAACGACAACTCTGAAAAAAAGTTTTGTTAAGTTCTAGAATATAATATACGTAAACTAGTATATTATATTGTATCCAATGCAATTTATATAATATAGCCTGCAAGCCGAAACAGGATTACGAAAATGCGAATCCATACCATGTATAGTTTGGGTGGCCATGTATAACTGCAACAACGTCCATTGTTATTGTTTCCGAATACGAAACCGTTTGATGTTTATGTAAAAAGTTAAAAGATTCAAACGTTTCTGCCGGATTTAACCATTTTTTGGCACCGTCCATCCCTCCTTTCGCAACACTCTAGTGTAATAACGACACCTTATACATGATGTGTCCTTTTATACACTCAAAACCGTCAGCTGTTACGTTATACTTTTCCCCTAACATATACATATTATATAATAATATCTTCTTTCTACTACTCATACGGATAATATTATTCCCATATATCGAAAATGGTATACACCATCGTCCACTCTAAATCTATTAATTCGTTTTTCATTGAAAATATACAATTCAATCGTAAAATAGAATATTTTTGAAAAAAATTGTTATGCATTTGATTATTTACTTATATATTTCATACGAATAATAGGTACATTAAACACGTGCTACTTATTTATACTCAACATTTGTTGGTACTTGTTCAAACCGAAGTTGTTTTTTTTTTTAATTTCACACACGTTTAAACCAATATATATATAAGTATATATATATATATATATATATATATGAGTATATCAACTCTATATAATATAATGTGCGAGACATCAAAATATCCTGTTTCTGGCATTAAAGAGCCAGAGAATAATGTTAGGTTTATTATAACTGTCAAAGTTGTATCTACATTTACTTGTAATATTTTGATTTTAGTATACAAACGACGACGATGATACCGACAGAAGGGTAATCACGTTTTGGTATACAACACATAAGATTTATAGATAAGCACAATGTAACAGCAAACATGATATTATAGTCATGCACAAATTAAATTAAGTGTGATAAAATTGAAATGTTCGTCATATCCTTTTGTACAGTGCGACTGTACTTTAAAAAAGTACATTCATTTGTATGAACATATAATAAAATAGTTAATAGAAACAGAAAAAATTGAAGACAAAATATATCCAACGATACTCAAAAATTTAGTTAAAGCGATCAAACGTTAAAAATAAATAATAAAATATAAAGAATAATTTATCGTTCGTGTAACATTATTAAATAATATCCAAATAGAATAAAACAGATTTAATGGATGCTGCCAAATTTCAATTATATAATATATAATTTGTTTTTAAAATAAAATAAACGAATAAACTCATATATGACACATAAAATTTATATTTAATGTATAAATGTATAAATTTATAATATCCAAGGCCATTTTCAGGTATATTCATTCTAGCTTCGCTATCTTTTTCATCGAATATAAAGTCGAATAATTATAATATTGAATATTATAAGTGCATCTGGATGTTAACTTATTTTATAAAACAAGATTTGAGCTAATTACCATGCATGCCAGAGAATATATACTAACAGAGTCATTACATTTTACATAACATCGTACCAATACATCTTTTATAACCTACAATTAATTAATTTGCACTATTATTTAATTATAATTGAAGAGTGCACTTACTATAAAACACGTTATGATTATGTAAATAATGAAATTAGGAGGCTTCGTAAATATAATCGTATCAATCAATATTCAACAGTGCAGATAGACTGCAATCACCACTAAATAATTTACACAATATACCTACATTGTTTTTCTACTGTCTAAATGTTTAATACGTACTACATACTAATTTATTTAAATCAACAAAAATTAAATATTTATTTTAGATACATATATAAAAGTGGATATAAATTCATTAAGTAACGTTATATTGTATATTATCATAGTTATTAATTGTATATTTTATATATATTTATAATATAAAAAATAATAATATATTTAATTTTAAGAGTTATTAATAAATGTATTTTGTTTAATGAAGACAACCCCAAGGATTTTGATTAATTAAGATTATTCATTTATTTTTAAATTTAAAATAATATTTTAACCACAGAATTTCAACTGCGAATAAACAGAGGGAAAAACTTTGTGATTATAAACTATAAAGATAATACTTCGAAAAAATATGTTTTAGCCTTAATTGATGAAATTTGGGGGTTATGAAACTGGTCACATTGTATAAATGCAGATTTATTTCAAAACCGTCCATTAATTAAACATATATGCGTTTGAATAACAATAGGCAAAGCCTTTACACACGTGTACAATAATAAGTATGAATTTACAGGATACTAACAGAAAAAATGTGTGTACAACATTAAAATAAATACATTCAAGTGGTCAACAATTCTATGTAGGTATATATGTATATTGTATAGTTAATTTTCACATTTTATCTCTGTTAATTGGTTCACACATGACATGTTAGTGGTTGTCGTTTATTTTTAGTTTTCCCTTCAACTATACCGTAGCTGTTATTGCGATTTGCGATTGTTTCCTATGCCGCCCATTGACACGACGAGTGTTTTTGCATATATAAAACCATGCTATTGAAATAGCGCTATCGCGTTGTATATAAAAGCACACACATGTACAAGAAGCGTGATAACTAATAATAATATGATATGGTCGGAATTCGATTTTACCAAGTGGGTTTTTCGTTCGATGTTTGGGCGGCTGAAAAAATAACAACGGGAATCGTATTCTATTTTCCATACGGGATACGACAAAACGAACGTGGAAAGTTTTCAAACAGTATCTGGAGGCTTTTGTTACACATGCGGTACGAGAAAGGTTGGTCAAAATAATAATAATTGTACAGCGTTCGATATCTGCGATACATAATGTATAAACTTTGTCGCACTACACGTTTAACCACGACTGCCTCGACTCGTCCATCGTTAACTTTTTAATTTAATACGTTAATTACGGAATTATTCTATCCACGCATGTTTGACGTTCGGTAGCACAGAAGGTACAGGAGGGATGGAGAGAGATGTTGTTTGAAACGTGTTCGCGACATGACGCGTGTCCATAATTACATCAAAAGTGACTAAGTTTCACGTGCGTAACTAACGAGACTATAACGTCTCAACGTCACACAAGCACTGCGCACACTGCACACCCTATATACACTAAAACAGATATTACTCGCCGAACAAATTTTCTGGCGGTTAAGTATAAATTGATCGGTAACTGTGAGCGCGCTACAATAATATAATATGAGCCTTTATACGTTGCATCGGTACCCAATATAAATACCTTTATTTAACGCCAACCAGCGAAAGCAATGACTCCTGTTACGCGCATCATATAAAATATATACACATATACAAAATTTGTTAAAATCTTTTAAATTTGCTAAAATCGAAAACCCGTAGATATCGCCGAAAACGAGGTAGGTATTCAAGCGACGACACGCATAATAATATTATTTCGGGCGACATTTCGCGAAATGCAAATCGGATTGTTTTGTGACTCGCCACGATTAAGTCGTCATAAGATTTCCGACTGGTTTCTCGACGACAACAATACAATATTCCATTGGCGAGTCGGCGTGCGACAAAAGCAAGCCTCCGTGCGTTTTCGCGTGGAATTCGGCGCGCGAAAACCTACATAAAATACACGCACTGCAAATGTTAATTTCGTATATATTATGTATACATAAATATATTGCATTATACAATCCAACGACACAGTATATCGCAACAAGCACCACCCAGTGGTACGAAAGCATGCAATTGTGTCAGTTACTTTATTATTATTTTGGTTTCGCCGCAATGGTTTATGGCATCTTTGTATGCAAATATTATTCTCTTCCATTCATCGGGGGCCGCCACCACCGCTCGCATTCTTTCGGGAAAAGAAGTAAACCTATTATATATGTATACGAATAACGTATGCCGAGAAAAAAAACAACACCAACCGCGTACCGTTACACGAACGAATATGCAAGCATCTATATAAATATAATAATGTACCTATATATTTTATAATATATAAAAACGCATGTATACACGTAAGGAAAAAAAGAAATAAAACTTCTGCGGTTTTTTTGAAATTCGACGTGTATACCTATAGGTATGTGTTTATTTTCTTTCTGGATTTATGTGTGTTCAACAGTATAGTATATATATATACCTATATATAACACCCGAATATTCGAGAATTCGTATCAGGTTGTAAAAATTTACCACCAATGCTATCACTTCACAAACCCCGACAAACTATAGGTACCATAATTCACACAACGTCGGCTTTTCATTTTCCCATTTTTTTTCTTTTCATTTTTATCACTGTTATTATACGCTAACAAACTACGTCGCTCGTATGCAAGTCGCAAAAAAAGAGAAAAAATTCATATCGTTATTATAACTGTTTAAAAATGTTACACTATTTTCGCAGACCAGTCATATTTTTTCAAGCTTGACAAGACGTGTTCTGTTGCTTCCCCAAGTTGTTTTGTGACGTAACAATTTGTACAATGAGCTTTGGGCAACGAGTTTGTAGTGTTCCACGTTTTTTTCAATATTGAAAAGCTTTTCAACAACTGCTATAGTGTTAATATTTTTAAGGTTTCGTTTTGTTTCGAGTTTTGCAAACGGGAAGTCGATTCATGCAAAATACAACACGACGAAATCAAGACACAATAATATACCTAATATAGAAACCATATATATTTGCACGAGTCTAAATAAAAATGTTTTCCTTATGAAAATATTATATTTAATTATATAAAGTCAAACGGTCAAATTGGTTCGACATTTTACAAGTGCAATGAATATTTTAATTATAAAGTTCTATATCACTTTTAGAATAAATTGAGGAAGTAAGGATACATTTAATACGCTGGCACTTTTCCTAAATTTTAATTATTACCAACGGTTTTCAGTTTATTTATACTAGATTACTTTTTTTAATGTTTTCCGTACATGGCATCCGCAGAACATGAAAATTTAAAAGGTATAGAGTTCTTAGTTTATGCATATATTAATTTTAATCCGGATTTTATGGATCCTGCATTGTTCGAATAACAATTATTAATATAAATAATAATAATAAAAAAAATAAACATTTTTCTGCATCGAATGCATTTTCTACATGGCGATTACGTTGTCGTTTTAATGTGAATGGTCACACGGCTGTCACATGGTTATTTCCGGTTTGTTAGCCAAACGTACATTGACCAAAGTCGCCATTATGCCCTCTTCCAGTTTAAATATATTTTATGCGCCCGTCTGCACTCATTAACCTCTCTGCGGTCATATTACTACAGTCTTCAGTTTTCTTTGCCTTGCTTACGATTAAAAAATAAAAAAGTGTCTCCACATGTACACCGGCGCACTGAATATAGATATAATAAGTAGATATAAGTATGAAGAGTAATTGAATTAAGAACGGTCAGAAGAACACGGGAGGTAAAAAAAAAATATCAGAAGGAGTAGCTTCAATTACCATTAAAAACCATTGAAATCGAATTATCAGGAAAAAATTGTTTTCTTAACCAAGGTCATTAGTGAATTATTGCCTTGAAAATTAAAATCAAAATCTGTCAATTTGCAAATAATTTAATAATTTTAGTGTTTTCTCAAAAACGAAAAATAATAAGTAGTTATTGAAGATATTTAAGCAGTGTAATGTTTATTTATTTAGGTATTTAAAATTCTACATCAATTTACCTACAGCTTTGTATTATTATTATGTCTTGATTGATTTTTATAAGCATGCTTTTACTATGCACTTATATATATATTAAAAATAAATATATATAGTATCATCTTAAAAAAAAATGTAATTCGTACTCAACTACCTACGTATTATTTTACAGTATGGGCATTATTAATTTCCAATGACGGAAGAAAATAATGTGTTCAATAATAATATGCTTAATAATATAGTATATGTAGTTGTAATATTATATACATACGCTTCGACAGTATATTATTTTAAAAGTAATAAAAGCTGGATTTTGATAAAAAGTTAAATAAACGCTAAAATTTCCATTTCAGGCTTATTTTTTTTCTTTATAGTCTAATAATATGCTTTTGTTATTTAAGATAATTACATCATCATAACGTGGTTATAAATTTATATCATAAAATTTAAAAACCAGTTTGGAATGTAAAAATATATTTTTTATCATATTCTGTCTGTATCACACAATTTTAGTGGAACCACAATAGCGTGAAAATTATTTGAAACCAGAATGTAAAAACTTTATTTGGTAACCGAGCAACGAGCTGACGAGTTAGCAAATACTCGATTTATAGAGAAAACAGCAAGTTTCATCCGATACATTAAGCGAAAAAGAAGATGTTTTTCATTTGAAGAATTTCTTAAAAATTGATGTAGAAGCACTTCTTCACTTTAATATAAAGTACTCTTGTCGTTTTAGCAACATACGAGTGATAATGGTTGAGTTGTATTAGCACTATATATTATATAATATAGTAGTCGTACAGCAGTAGTACAGGTATAGTATAGTTGTAATAGTTACATAGTAATGTGTACAGCACAGATGACGACAACGACGACAGTAATAATTAATATATTATAGCCTTCGTGTCATAAACACTATAGGGTATAAATCTCCTGGTCCACACATACATAAATATATTATACTTATATACGTGTGTCGTGTGCATGTGTGTTACACCACACCGGTTGCTTTGCTGCTGCTGCCACTTATTACGTCCCCGTGTGTCATTCCGAATGATTATACGGCGGATCCAACCACCGGCATAGTCATTATTCCTCGATCCTCCTCCTTCTTCTCCGCAGCATCATCAGCGGTAGCAGCCTGCAGTGATAAATGTGTTGGTCTGCCGTATATAATATTGTCTTCTCTCCGTACGTAGATGTATGCAAATACTTTCTAAACGGCCTCGGGGCCGCTTTTGTCGACGACCGCAGTCGCCGATAAATTGATTCACGACGACTGGCGAAGGCGGCCTACATATATTATTATTATTACAAAACCCATCGACGGCAACAGCTAAACGAACGACAACGTTTGTTTCATTCAATTTTCATGTCAAAATTATTGTTTAAACATACAATCTATTTCTTTACTTTCTCGATACATGCTAGAATTGCACAATATAGACTTGATAAAACAAACGAAAATACTTAAGGTAATGTTTTTGAGTAATACTGCAAAGTGAATATCAATAACACTAACTACAAAACGACGTTTGTAGTGTATATATTGCATTATAACGTCGAACACGTATGTGTATAATATATATATATATATGATATATATCATATATCTACATAGTGCACAGACAATAGCGAGTTCGCAGTATTCTGCAGTTTGATTTCATTGATTTTCGGTGGGTGCTTATAAAACACTCGTTTCATAACTCCGGTTAGATATAATATAATATTGTCCACCACTTAATTGTATAACAAGGTATGTGCATATATGTATATTATATTATAATCAGAGGTACCTAATTGAAATCATTACAATGAGTAACTTCTACAGGATTCCTTTGTTAACACTATACAATATATATTCTATGCTGGCTGCAGTAGAACAGTAGTGCAATACATAATATATATAATATATTAATAATATAATACATTATATGTATATTACGGTTTATACTGTAAGATAAAAGGAGGCGGATTGTTCGTGCTCGTCGAGGTGGCGTGACGCCCGGTGGCCGTGACGAAGACCGATTGTACATGAAAACTGTGTGGATAAGGAAAAGCGCCGATGGTAGTTCAACGGTTAGCGGTACGTCTTACGATTTGCATAAAGCTACCAATAAAGCCAGACATCCCCTCTGTCCTACTGCATTTCTCCTGGTAAAAACCGGAAGTGCGGCGATAATTTATATATGAAGACATGAGGCCCTTACCCATACTCCCTTAAAAAATCCATTGCCACCAATTCATACGGTCGTGATGGTTTGCCGATATAACGTCATTCAGAAATGAAGTCGACCAGTACCAGTTAACTTAAAGCGAGGGTGAGCTTAGATAAAAAATCTAGAAGACAATCTTATAAATTATGCAACATGTTTTCTATATACTTTTTATAGTATACGATTTAAATATTATACACATATTTACAAACATTAATCTGTTGAAAAACATAAAAAAACGATAGGTCACTCATTTAACCACGACAAAAAAATTGTCTTTTTTAAATTTAACTATACGTTACAGAAAAAATCCAACGCTACAATTTTTGCTAAATTAGTTATAACTCGTTACAAAGAAACAAAAATAAACAAAACGGACGAGCCTTTTAATAACCATGATGCATGCAATTTTTCCTATCATAGTGATACTTAACACCTTACATTATCTCCATTACAAGTACACCGTTAACAAACAATAATTACGTAGATTTACATTACATTACTACCACTTTGTTCGCGACTACTATATATATATACAATTAATATAATATAGTACTAATCAGAGTATTAATTAATACAACTATACTATGTAAGTACTCTACTTGTTATTAATATTATTATTTTACAAAACATAGCAAGATGCGTGTTTCACACTATATTTTAGGGTAAAACCTTGTTGTCGTGCGAAAATATCGAATTAGTATTTGTGCTCACCCTCCCTCCCACATACACCCCTTCCTGCTGAATCGACCGCCGACCAATTGTTTCCCGGGTACGTAGTACATGCAAATGATTTAGAGGTTTTAATATCGCCCATCACCCCCTCCCAACCCACTAAAGTCGTGTACGTTATTATATATGCAAAACGGACCGGTGTGCATAAATCAAACCTATAGCACGTTCCCGATGTCGCTTCCGTCCGTTGTCCGCCCGAAACGAGTACTACGAGAATTATTTCGCCTACAATTGTTCTCCGGTCAGGTTGGTCGCCAAACACAGCCCACTGCAGCAAACATACATCCAAAACGCATCGCATAACGCGCTGTGGAGAACACATGTACACATACACACACGACGACAAAAAAAAACCCCGAATACAATCGATATTATAGACAAACGGGCGGTGGTAGTGTTGGTAGAAATAATAGTCATAGAAGAGGGTAGAAATTATTATTGTTCAAAACACAAAAATTGGTATACAATATACATATATACAGGGTATCAAAAAATGCTGACATACGAGTTATTATACTGCTATTTTTTTGTATGAAAATATAATTTATTTGCAAAATTACTCATACTCTTACCTACAACTATACAACTACCGTGTAACCCAAATAAATACTAACAAAAAAGTTGTGAATACGAAAAAATGTGTTTAGAGTTGTATTACTATTACTCGCACGTCAATAACGACGTGTATTAGAGATAATCGTGAAATTACCATTTAATTACTCGGGAGACATATCTTATTATTTATTATTTACCGCAAGATTAACTTAACCGGCGTGCAAACATCATTAGATACCCACTTACTAACCTACCAAAACGTAATTACATTACACATTTTATTATTGTTAAAGAATAATAAAAAAAAGATTCCTAGTCGACAACATGTCAATTACTGTAGACTTCCAACTGTGTTAATGATTAAAAAAAAAATGAAATAATTAATATTATAACGTGAAATTATCTCACAATGTTTATAATAATTAATATGTAATAATAACAAAAACAATAATACAAGGATAACACGCAGTGTGAGCACCAGGAGCGCTAAGGGCAGATGCGGCTATACGTAGCGCTCTGGGTGGTGCGAACGAACTGGAAAATGCGCGGCGCTTAGTATAATATTATTAATTATTAATATCATCATTCATAATATTCACATAAGTACATTGGCCGAAAACAATCGTAATAATATTATGTATAATATTAACCGTCGAAAATTAGTCGACAGTCGTAAAAAAAAATTAGAAATCATAAACGAGACGTTTAAAGGGCTGTCGATGTGTATTATATTATTATACAACAGTTTTAGTTTTGAATGAAAGCATACATAATGTTTAAAAATAATTATAAATTATAATACGCACATGCTAGCAAGGTATTTTATTTTATAAGTTCTTTTAATGCTCGCAGAGAGATGGACAATTAAAACAGTTTTTTTCCTCTCCAGAAACAGTTGCGTGCAAGCGCGCGGAATGCCGTTTCTATCCACGATGAGTGTGTGTGTGTGTGAGCTCGCCACACACGGTTGGTTGATGCACACACTCGCAGAGGTATATACTAACGTAGTAACGTCGTAAGTATATACATACACGCGCTAGGTCGAAGTTACACCAGGTACGTTATTGTGCGTGTGTGTATGTGTTTATGGTTCACGAAATATGTTAATAAGCGTTGTGATGTCTAATTGAAAAAGTGGATAGTAATCGTTTTTTTCGGTAGGTAATATTTTCTTGAACTCGAACTGTGGTGGTGGTCTCATCTTATCGATTAACCAGCGAGTCAACTTAAGTCTCTCGTACTAACGTATTTTCGTATATATGCACACAAAATGTTTAAAAGCACGTGAAACGTGTGTGTGTATATATTATGTCAATGTGGGGGTCATTAATCAATGCGGGGGCGTCGTCTGTTGGCGAAATTGTTATTTTGAATAATGAAGTCTCTCTCGCGTGCGCCGTTCTACAGCAACATGAATATACACAGACGATTTCGAGAGTCGTCTGCCACCAAGCGAGTGATATTAACCCTTCGAACCACTGACATCACCATAGAATTGGCCTGGCACGAAGCGCAACATGTGTTCGGGGGGGGGGCGAAGGGCTTGATTGATGACCTCAACCGTCAACGACGTCGAGCTGTTGCGTTACGTCCGTTTTTCGCAACACATCATCAATACACCCTTTAACAACGGGGTTCGTCCGGTGCTTTTCTGACCTATCATCAGGCCCCGTTGACCCTTTTTTTCTTGTCTTTCGTCTATGGTAGATACGTAGGTTCCTACCGTCGTCGACCATCACGGACTGATGGATTTCCGACAAAGCTTTCTCTTAAAATATATGTTTTGCACGTTTGTATTAGATGACAGGGACAGTAAGTCTTCCCTTTTGGATATTTTTGTTACATGCAAATTAAATGGAGTTTCGAATAGATGAAATAAAATAAAATATTAATAATGTGAATAAAATTACTGTTTGAAAAAAAATTAGGAATATTATGAATTACTTTTTTACTTTTTTGACGTATGAAGAAAAGTTTTTTATTTAATAATTACAAACATTACATTTTTTTTCTAATGTCTATAGAAAGGTGGTTTTTAATATACAAAGACTTTTTAATGGATAAATTATTAACTCATATATTACATTGTTTATGTATTATATTAACGTTGGTAAACTGTAGGCGTTTAAATACTGGACATAATATATATATATATATTATCATATATGTTACAATGTACAAATAAAAATGAGTACCACCAGAACCAGACATCAATGTCGCGGCATATCGTAAATAATAAGACAAACTTCTCAGTTCGTGCTTGAAATTCACTATAAAATGCGTTAAATAAAATATCAAATTTGCATACGAAGAATGTTCAAAACTATAAACTATTTCTGGAGAACGTTTAACAACTGGTTTTAAATACGTCGTACACTCGTATATATACAGAAAATACGTATTCGAGATAAAAATAATAAACAAGCTCGTTTTAAAAGCCCACCCTTGCACTGTTACATATATGATATATATAAATATATACGCATATATATGAATACATTTTTTGTATGATTTTCACATTATACATTTCATTTTCATTTTTTTGCCACAACCTACAACAATGGGTGTAACTTTAAACAACTGTTGAATCAATTTATTGCCGAAAATACGAGATATAATTCAAAGTAATACGTTCTTTGTTCTGAAATTTTTGTAAATATATATCAAAACAGATTTACGATTGGGCAACAACTGGTAAGGTCTAAGTGTCGTGAATACCCCCACGCATCTGCTGCGAACGATAAAAGCCCAAAATTGTGAAATGCGCATACGCGATGTACGATTTTCGTTGATACGCCGAAACAAAAAAAAAAAAAAAAGAACAATATATATATTATAATTTATATAAAATTAACCGATAAAATATCGAATCCCACACCCAGCTGGATGCCATAATATACGTTTATTAATTCTTTAGGCTGTTGTTTTTTCCCCATATTTTGTGGGACGTGTTTGTTTTTTCGTGTGTCTACGATGGTATCGGATTCGTTGGTCATCGCGCGAGATGCCGCCGCCGCCGCGCTCCATCGCCATTGCCGCGTGTTCACGCGAACAACCGCGCGAGAAACCTGTTTTACGGGAGAGCCGGTATTGTGATTTATACAAGCACCGTCGTCTGAATAATGACCGGCGAGCCGGTTATGACAAGCTCCGGAAGAAAAAATAACGAATACGAGTGTCTATGTGTACATACTAATATTATATCATATATACACACATACAGACACACGGATATACACTTACGCAGTTAGTATACATATATGTGTATAAAATATAAACTATTTTTTCAATATATTTTCTTTTAATAGAGAAGGAAGAAAAAAATATTATACGGACGTAAGTATAAATGTGCTTTGGAAGAATTCAATATGATAAAAAAAAATATATATATATAATATGTATACACATAATAGATTTTGCGCACACAGACCGGTTGCTCGTGGAGAAGAGTTTCGGATTAATGATGTGGTTCGTTCACACAACAGAAAAATAATAGCTATTCCTATCATAAAAAGAAAATATAATAGATCGTCAAAAATGTTAAAATTATAGGTTAAGGAAATCCGATAATAATTTGACGATTGGGGTGGCGTTCAGGGATGAAAATAAATACTGGGTACAAAAATAAGTAATATAAACCCCTCCGCATTAATATTAAAGGATTTATTCAGTTCAATCCCATTAGATCTAAAATATTATGTAAGAAAAACAAAATCCTGAGTCAATTGTAGTCGTATAATAATATAATATAATTATTATTATCATTATTTAAATAATATTCCCAGTTGGCAAAATCGCCAAGATCTAATGTATAAGTACCAACATCAAGGTATAAAATCTGTTTAACAACAATATATCAATAATTTATGTAGGTCATTTTCATCTCATATGTAATATAGTAAATATTTTAGATCTAGTAAAACTAATTGAAAGTTAATATCCGCAGAAATTTAAAAAAATTATTACAAAGTGAAAAGTGAAAGAAACAATCATATGGGAAATTAAACCTTACACTTATGAAAAAAAACCATTATTATTTAATCATTTTTGTAATATATACATAATTATTAAATTTTATGCACACAATATTAATAAAAAAAAATTGATAAGTTAGTTAATTTTTTTTCTATTATAAATTGTTAAACTATAGTTGGAAAATAAATAAAATTATTATTATTAATATTTATACGGAGAAATGTAAAATATTTTATAAGCATTGTATATTTTACAAAATGCTATGGTTCACTAGAATAATAAACTAGGGCATATTTAATTGGCATATTTTTCTATATATAGATGATCTAGTCCTAGTGTATATAATACGTTAAAAAATAATTCATTGTTTGTTGCATCATTATTTGTATTAAAAATAAAGAGAGAAATACAAGTAAATTAAAACAATTAACGAATGGTAGTTCCATTTCCTGATTTATAAGTTATATAGTTTTGTTAAATTAAGACCACTAAGTAGACGTTTTAATTTTTAATTTAAATGTTTTGCGACGTTATGTAATGTAGATTAATATAATAAGTTATAATATACTATAATAGGTATTAGGTATACAAGCACGTCATTGTGAAATTATACTTAAAATGTTTAATAGTATTTTTACTTAATCAATGAACGCTATTTATATTATGAATAAATTGATAGATTGTTGAATATACGTTAATACCAGATAAATTTAAATAACAAGATATACCTACCTAGATAAAAAATGTCTTAATCGCATCAAATTGACTAAATATAAATAAATATGGTCAATACAACTTTAATAAATGAAATCAACGATATAAAAATGCAGCCTTGGTATAATGTAGTAAATGAAAATGATGCATCATTTATACATTAAGGAGTATAATAAATTATAAATGTTATCTATTGTTAGACTGAAAACTATCATTACAATAAGATGTCTATTATAATATAGTATATTAATATTTAACTTGTGATTGTGTACCTAACTAACATTGCCAAGGTGTACAGAAGACAAAGTAATACCTAGGTAATAAGAATAATTTTTAATCCTGAAATACTGTATGTTTAGTAGTAGACAAAAAAAAATATTAAAAAACTGTCAACTTACAAACAAAATTTATAGCTTCATAAATTATTTGAAAGATAAGTAGGTATTATTAGTATACCTGTTAGCAATGTTAGCTAAAGCTATCTGTTCTTATTTAATCCTTCACAGGGTGTTTTCATATACCAAAGGTATATTATTTAATTTATAATACTATAGATAGGCAATGAATGGATTAAAGACAAATGAAAATCTTTAGATATTGCTAATACAACTATATTTTGAAAAATAACTAATCTAACTACTCGTATACTTTAATTTCTTTCGTAACACTTGGTGTACAAGTACAACTTAATTTAATATTATAAACGTCTTATCCCATCGTCACGCTTTGTAAAATGAAAGGAAAATGCTATAAAACCTACTCATTTTTCTAAATAATTTTTGGCGCTTTCCTTGAAGGGAAGAATGGAGGTTGAGAAAGGTGCAGCCAATTTCGTTTTTCTCATTTTTCACTCGGCTCGTTCTCTTCCGCCACAGCGCAATCTCTAGCTATACCCATCCACCCTTTTTTTTTCATCATCGTCCCCCAGAGTTATCTCGTGAATACAAATGAACCGCATTACCAGCAATATTTTACCGCTCTGAGTATATATATGAAAAGGAGGAGGCAAAATGTAGAGGTAAAAATAATAGCGACATCACGAAGTTCTCGATCATTAGTCTCAATCCAACATATAGTCACCAACTAAACGCAAAAGCTTTTGAAGTACAGTTTATTGGTAAATTAACTTAACCTTTCCTCTTCTATAGCAATTCCGTTGTTGTAACACTTAATTATTTATTTACAAGATGAATAGTATTTTAATATGATTTATAAAAGATGAATAGTTTCACATTAATTAATTCACCCGGGCCCGTGTCAGATAATCCAACATGATATTAAAAGAGTGCACAGTGCACACTACTTACGAAATGACATAAATAAAACATTTCATAATAACAATTATAATTGTTATAACTAAATTGTACCTACATAAAATTATCTGAGATTATCTTGAGTTAGGTATTAAAAGATTTGAAATAAAAATTATAAAATAACAATGCAATATAATAACGTTGCTAAAAAAATTAATCTGATTATTTTAAATTATAAGTTTAACGTATCATGCTATAAACTTGGATAAAAAAAAAATCAATAGGTACTCAGTTTATTTGTATAAAAAAATTTGACTGAATTATAGTATTCTATATACATACTTAACATACTTAAAAAATAATTAATATTGTTTTCACATAAATTAAATATATCCAAAGCAACAAATTAACAAAATATATACGAATGTCATAAAAATATCATATTTTAATGTATGCTTTTTATCGGAAAATTTGCTATAACATGCAAATTTGTACATACATTACATTTTAAAATTAAGTTTAGATGAGATTTATATGAAATAAAAAAGTACATACATATATATATTATATACAATATTAGTATATTGTGTATACTCGTATACTCAAGATATTGCGTGCGTTTTACTACATACGAAACTGGTCTGATATAAACCCTGTCGTCTGTCGGTATAGCCGACGGGTATTGGGCACAGCTGCATAGGTAAAATTACAGTATAGCAGTTTTTTTCTTAAAAGAAACCAAAAAATTCAACTATGTTAAATCAAATACAATGTAATAATATTTATAAATTTAATATAAAAAATAAAGCGGTATACGCGCGTTTGTGATGTATTTAAACATGTGGTAGGGAATTATGTGCCGGTTACACGGCAGTGCACCAGAGGAATGTTTTCAAGGAAAAACACTATGTTCATCACAATTAGATGTAAACTATTTCACACAAAAGTGATAGGCATTTATAAAGTAATTAAGCAATTAAAAGCTTGTAAAAAAGTAATATTATAATGCACAAACGAAACAAAAATAAAATAGTATAGGTACCCGTTTGTTTCGATAAAAAAAAAATAACAGTGGATCTAACTCATACAGATTATTTAATGAATCATAATTTTAAAATGCATTTAAACTCGACAAAAGTTTGTATTATTGTGCTCAGTAATAAATCGTCTTGGCTCAAACTATGTATAATAAATTATAATATAATATTATATATTATATTTTTATAAATAAATAATAATAATGTAATATTAAACAATACCTTATTAACCTGCACAATATGAATACATTCACGGCAATCGACTTACCTGAAACAAAAATAATAAAATATAGTTTAAAATAAAAAATAAATTGTAGATAATAGTTAGTTATCTCTGTGGTATATTCGTATAGGCGATGGAAACAGGGCGACAATTCTTAGAAAATAAAAGGAATATGTCATAAATATAACTCTAATCTTTTTATAATCATATTCATTTCTCTTTTAGTTCCAGACAAAACGTTTTATTTTTTCATCAAACTCCACCGATGAAACCTTTTTATAAAGAACACTCGACTGACAGGTCTCGTGATATCCTAAATTATACGACGACTATACTAAATGAGCTTATATTATTGTATACAAAAATGTGCAGAGTGGAATTCCAGTCGGATATATATACATTCGTTATTCATATTATATATGTACCGCTAAATAAAAATAATAAATCGGACAACCAAATATAACAAAAATAAGTTCCCATCACGTGTGTTACAGTAAGCCTTTTGGTGCAAATTTGAGAAAATTACACAAGAACATAATGATTACATATAGCTATAACAATGAAGTATCTACCAGCACAATAATTAAAATTTATTTTTCTCATATAGGTAATATGATTATAGCCGTATATAGATATAATAATATGTATACATAATAAACTATACTGCATAACAAGTACATAGTAAATACCAATTAGGTACTATATTTTACCATTTAATCTTAAATTCAAATTAACTACTAATGAATTACCTATATTAGATACTAGAACTAATTATAACATTAACTGTTGAAATTATAATTGGTATTTTCATTCGGAAGTAAAATACTGTATAAAGTTTGAGATTTTATTATTAATAACATTTATATAACTGATATCACAAACTATTGTTAAATAACTATATTATAATATTATAATATATCTATTTTGGAAAAAATTGTTGAGATTCAGTCAACTAAACTCATTAAGCATTTAAAATTGTACGTTATAAATGATTTAAACCTATTATACACAGTACTTGACACAGCATCTGTCATCTAATTACATGACTTCTGTATGAGTGTTCAAAAATGTCATACACACAAATCTCATTTGGCCAAAACAATAGATAAAGAAATATCTCTTAAATACATATTATTTAGAAACTCGTTATTATTATAATAGGTACAGTATCACGAAGTACTAAGTAATGTTAATACATTATATTATTATGCTGTTGTATGGTTTTGGAATTATTTTAATTAAAGAAACTTTTCTCTGCTTAACTTCTATACCATTTTGTAGCTAAATAAAATATCAGTAACTTAACTCTTCTTGATATAAATGTTTAATTATATATAATACCTGTATGCAATTAATAAACATTTTTATACTAGGTACCAACAGAATCGACATCAACTGACCTACAACAACGGGGTGGTGAGCAGCCGGACAAATAAACTAACAATAGAAAAAAAAGAAAAACGACGGTATTTCAGTATTTTCTAATTTCCCTAATGGAAAACTTTCCATTTTGATAATTTTTGAAAAATTCGTCAGCCGTGAAACGAGTCTGGGTAGAAATTTAGGGCCAGGGGAGTGAATGTATATATATAATGTATTTATAATATATATATATATATATACATATAATGATAGGTCGACACTCGGTGGTGAGACTTCTACAACTAACCGATCGCAGCAATATATATATAATATGGTTTTATTCTCTTCTCTCTTCGGATCGGGTCATCATTTCGACACACACACACACAATGTTTCCGAAGTATACCGAACGGTATACGATTTATTGCCAGTCCCGAAGACTTGTGCACAGTCCGGACACGCGATGTCAATTTATTGCTCTTTATTCAAATGACGTGCACCGGTGGCTGTACAGGCGTGGGGGTGAATTTTCCTTTTTTTTGCTCCATCTCTCTCTCTCTACAACTTCTTTTACTCTTATTTTTATCTCTCTTCGGGAAAAAAATCCCCTAGTTTCAACCGCAATTTATCACAACCGAAAAGCTTCTTATCAAGGGTAAAGAAGAGTTTACGATAATTTATGGTACGACGTTTTTCTCGCTGGTACCGCCGCCACGTCGTAGTTTTGGAATGCGGGTGCAGAGCGTTGTAGCTGCTGTTCGATTGAAGGGAGGGGGGGGGGTGAAAAGAGCACACACACACACACACACACACACAGGCACTAAAGGCGACAATGGACATTTATACGCGCGGGCCACAGCTGTTAGTCCCGCCGCCTTACACATACATAATCGTGTATATATTATATTATATACATAAGGGGAAGAGGTGTCGCCGGTAATAAGAACGGCCTAAATACCAGTCATTATCCTACCCCGGAGGCGTGTGTGCATAATATACAATAATATAATATAATATTATTGTACATAAAAGACCGAACGCGATGCTTTTTGTGTGTGCCGAGTCGTATATGAGTACACGACCGTATATTTATAACAATATAATACAATAAAATATAACGTATATAATAACACGAACGTCGGTGAATTTCACGGCAATATACGACGGTGGAATCCAAATACGAGGATTAGCTGTCGACCCGGACACCTGGAAAATTACACGCGAATATCCGGCACCGGGGGTGTATTGAGACGTGCACGATTCATGTACGCGCCGATGGCCGTCGTCAATGCTGCAGGGTCCTGCTGCCGGTGCAAATTGCCGAAAATTACATTCGTCGTCTCTGGCGACTGTTATAATACTAAATTGTATTGTTATATTATATATATAATATAATATATATCATATATTATGGGCAGCACGAAACACCACCGCTGACTGGCTATAAAGGAGTTGCGGAAATGCGACGACTGTCGGTTGTTTACAATAACAAAAATGCATGAATTTCATTCCTTTCACGCCCCACGGCTATTTATACTTATAATGATATATTATAATACATTGTTACGTGTATACAAGGTACACAAGAATGAAATAAATTTGTCACATTATATATATAATATATATACACGTAAGATATACATGCAGATATTTCTATACACTATAAATACACATTAATTGATGGAACTTTTCAAAAATCCAGACATTTTCCAAGAATTTAGAACTATTACTGTACTAAAAGGAATCCAACATCGGTCGCTTATTTGAAAAGTGTAACGGTATAATATACAACGATATTTGTGATCTGTTAATGTATTTAATACATTAAAATTATTAAATAATCTTTATTAAACCTAGGGTTATATTTTATAGGTAAGTAATCGAAAAATCTTATAAGTACATAATTAAAGCAAATACCTACATGCAACAGGCATTATATATTTATATACATTTGGGATTATTGAAATATTAAACAAAGTCTATAATATGTTCGTAATTTATAATAATAATTAAATCTGCAAAATATTGTCATTATATAAAGTGTTGTAAAAATAATTCAATACATAATAAAATAAAATTAAGTATGACTAGTAGATAATACTAAGATTTCAATAAATGTACATCCTAGTTTTTTAAATATTTTGATAAATTAATTTCATTGCTAATGATTTTGTGATTTTGATTAATATGGTATAATACTTAATATACGTAGATATATATACATAGGTTTGTTTAGTATTGAACTGGTCACTATTATGTGCTATTGTGGTTCTAAACTGTAATGTGATTTTAGGTAAATGTGTGCGTTATTGAACGATTTGATTTTGGGAAAACTTGTACTAACATGAGATTATGACAATAGAATATATTAGGTAAGTATAACATTATTATAATGCGCATGCCGCATGGTGAGTATGGTATCATGCGGGTTCGTCGACCGCCATCATTACCTCAACCGTATTTCCACCAGCTCGTAGTGGAGTTATACAGTATTCAGTATAAACTCATCATCTGGTCCCCTACAATTCTTTCTTTTTTTTATCCAATAGATGTTTATTCCATTAATATAATATAATAATGCATTTTTTTTTGTATAATTTTAAATGTTTTGGAATTATTGATAGATATATATATAACATATTATGTAACTACACTAATTACTTAAAGAAAAATATTATTGTGTTGTGACAATTGAGTCAATTATGACTAAAAATACTAGATTGATTAATTGAACGCATTCAATAAGTATAGTGTACATAATAAGTACCTATAACAGTTTTTAACGCGCAAGTATTTATGTTTATACTTGTTTTACTATTTTTCTCAGATACAAACCATCATTACTTAAACTGTTAATATATTTTAATATAACTAAACTTAAACGAAAAAAAAAATCGTTTATGTTTTGAATTAAAACATTTTAAACTTGGATATTTGCCATATGATAATTATTTCTGTCACCGTACATTTATGCCATTTAAAAATATATAATGCATTTAGGGTAAAATGCAACCTGAATATCATATAATATTTAACATAATATTATGAATAGACATAATTAAATATAGTTCTGCCACGAGGGCTTTCCAGGGAACGAAGAAATGATATTGGAGTCCTTGGGCCATAGGAATGTTAAGCTCTGATGAGTTGCAAAAAAAAAAGAAATTGAAGAAAAAAATATAAAACAACTCGTTATCTGCAATCAGTACCTCGGCGGTAACCGGATACCGTGTAATTATTATTGCGTTCTGTCGCGCGCGTCAAAATACAAATCCAGATATGGATCGCGGGTGTTTTTGTTTACAACGCGCTCGAATACCACCGGCCACCGACTCACCTCTCCCTCACTCTACACATTGAGCTCTCGTGATACGCGTATATCGATCGTGATCCCAACTGCCCACCGCGATGGTAAAAGGTCCCCTATTCCAATCGATTAATGGTCCCCGATAAAGCGATCACAATCTGATGGCATATACAGTATACAAGCTGGTAAGAGGAAAAATATATCTATAATACTATTATAATACTATTCGTGTGCAATTTTTTTTTTTTATCTTCTTTCATTTATACGCTCGTTTTACTGAGTTAACGGGGTCCGTTGACACCAGATTGCAACCGGTCATTTTTTTTACTCTTAAAAATTATTCTTTTCGTGCTTTCTATGTTTTCGGGTCCGAACGACGTCAACATGGTTAAAACGCACAAATCATCGAATTATGAGTAATTTGTCAACGAGAATGCAGTAAAGGAAGGTACAAATGTACAATGCGCAATGGTTCCTGGACCCACAGGAATTTTATGCATCGTCCGCTTGCTCACACTGTTTGGTTACTGCCCCACGATTTTGTGAACCCGAGATTTGTTACTACCGAGGGACTGCAGGTGTACACAAGAGTTGTGTCAACCAAAAAAAAAATAAATAAATAAAAGGGAGAATTCAGACAAACATGTCGCTTTTGAAAATTACCCTATGGATTTCTTTGTTATCGTCAAATGACTAGGTCCTTTTACACTTTTAACGACCTCACCAAAAAAATACCATTACTTTTGATTAAAATAATAATTACTTAATTAATGAAAGATGCACTTAGATTATTTTTTTTAAAAATTCGAAATAATTTTTTTTTTAGTTACTTATAACTTATAACTTTTAATACAATACCTAGGTATATATAATATTTTAATTATACATTGGAACTTACAAAATCTTAACACATATTATACTAAAATATTATCATTTATATTTTTATTAATATGTGTTCTGGGAAAGTAATTATAATATTCAATAATTTATTTCGAGCTTTCAAAGTAGCATTATGGCTTTATAACAATAATAACACAATATTAATTTTAAGGCAATTCAAATAAGAATTATTCCCACCCACCAAACAACTTGAGCGACTTAAAAGATGATAATTATACAAGAATTAGCGAGAAAAATTATTCATTAATATAGTTAGTATAAAATTATTAAATCGTATGCGCCGAAGATGTATGTGAGTCGTGAGTGTATAAATACACTGTATATACAACATAAAATACTAAATTGTTTATTACAATTTATTACTTATATATTTTAAGAGTATTTTTTTCATATTTTAATAGTAATAATAATATATTAGTATATTATTATCATATCATTTTAAAGAATAATAAGCAAGAACTCCGACGTGTTTTTAAAAATATTATATAATATTCTTCATGTCATTATCGACCACCAAACCACCACCATTATCAAGAATATCGATGAGAACACTAGCATGTGTTATCGCACTGCTGTCGTCAACAAAAACATAATAGATAATTTTTTTTCAGACAATTTTTGATAAAGAAGGGAAAAAGTTTGTCCTAAACGTATAACTAGTCAGATCTAGGATTTATCGTATAATATGGCGTATTGTGTGAGCGTAAAAAAATAAGACGTAATAATAAAATTGTTCCGTGTGACCTCCTCATATCGTGAAAAAACCATTCAAATTCGAAATATTGCTTATAATGCATATATTATAAATAATGTACATAGTACGCACGCCGTCGACGAACGTTTAGATATGATATATTACAGAGCAGGGGAAAGGTTATATACCCACCGTCGCCAGCAGTTTGCATTCGTTCCACATCCGTCTCATCATATCTACTCTCGTGTGTTTGTTTAGTGTCAACCGTAACACAATGGCATACATTATAATTATTGTTATTACTTTTTCTACAGTTTAGAGAGCATATAATATATTATATATACGTTACACGCTACAATGCGACAGCTTTGAGACACATACAAACAGTGGTCAATAGATGACATTCGAATTGTTTCATATAAATAATCGATACCATTCGATACACACATAATGTATACGTGATCTTGCAGAGTGTGCACGTACATTGTATTGGAACGAACGCGAGTATTGTAAATTTGTAACAGAATCATGACGTTTACAGAATGTCTGAAAATAAAATCGAACATGCTGATCGCTGTTATATAAAATAAACGGATATATTAATATAAATAATACATTCCTAAAACTATTTAGATAACAAAATGTGGTAGTACCAAGTGGACTACTGTGGGAATAATGATGATTTTTGGAGTCAGATTTACGACTTCCTTACTATAGTACCTTCATGGACGTTAAAGTGTTGTTTTTATTTTATTTAATAATTTGACGTAAATGCGTAATACAGTTTTCTTTTTACATAGTTATGATTATGTATTTTATATTTTAGCAAATAGAACTAAAATAATTTTCTTTACGATCTATTGTGTAATAAATTATTTAAAACTAATACTGTGAGTACCTGCACATGCCCGGTGTATAATTATTATACAATAATACACAATTAGTACACAATAATCAAGTTTAAAACAAATCAATGTTAAAGTATTATAGGATTATGAGTATTGAGTATATATTATTATTTTATATTATATATATTTGTGTACTTTGATAAGTAATATTGCAAATAATAAAGCCCTATATTACTATTACAACCACTTTGTTTCTGTTTCACTTATACATGCTACCAAATTTAATTAAATACTACTTTTTTTGGTAAATCTATTTGGATTAACAGATAAAGTTTAAATAATTATCAAGTCATTCATATATTCAAGTAAATAAATTAAAAAAGAAACACCTGAGGATATCAGCGTACTGTTTGTTTACTGTTTCTGACCTACGTGCCATTTAGACAAAACATATTTCCAAAAAATTATTTTTGTTACGTTTTAAAGTAATCTTAAAGTAAAACCACCTATTACAACAATAATTACAAAAATGATTATAAATTTACTTATTTTATTTTATTTTTTATTGAACAAATGAATAAGTACAAACTTAAATAATAATAAAATATAAAACTGAAATGTCAAACCTTTTAAAATATTATCCTTTATAAATGTTGCAATAGGTAAATTTGCATTAAGACTAATCAATAATCATTTATAAAAATAAATATTAAGTGAATGGATTTTATCTATGTTATTTAAGTGAGGGGAAAACAAATATTAGGCGGAAACTCTCTTAACCTTACTGCGAGTATAGTAATATTGATTCGCAAGTTTACTTTTATACACATTGTAGGTATAGGTCAGAAATTAAATATTAATGGGAAAATTATTTAATCTTACAGTCGTATATATTTTTGAAATGCTTATATTATTATTATTATTATTTGTGTTTTGATTAAATAAAGAAAAATTAAAATAAATGGTGAAAATTCATAACATATAAAGATTCATAATACCTATGTATATACATTTAATAGTCAAAATTTAAGTTATTAAACCTTTTAAAAATAATAAACACAATTAAAACTGTTAGCAATTATTATGACGGATCATTCATACTTTAACATCCGTATAATGTGCATATACTGTTAATAATTTAATCAATATATCATTGAAGCTTATAATATTAATATTTGTATAATACCTATTAAATTTACATTTATATATTATAATTTATAATAGTATACTCAATATACTATAATATAAGTTCGATATATATAATTAATATTGGTGTTAATATTATATATAAATAAATAGAGGAATCTATACATGTTTAGTAATTTTATTTTAAGTACAATATGTTCAACTATATTTTTTATGGCTTCAAAAATATATCATCCTAAGAAATGGACTTCATTTTCATTTGTTTTTCAATTGAATAAATATTATTGAAGAAAGGCCTATACCTAAGTCACATAAATTATTGTATTAGGAATATTAAACGTTCAAAACTTCACGATCGAACACGAGTAACAAATTGCATATACCTAATGCATTTTGTAATAGGTGCATATCAAATATCATATTTACTAAATTATTTTTAAATTGAAAAAACCAACAACTGAAATGATTTAGGTACATGAATTTTAATTTTATTGTTTATCGCAGAAGACATGCAAAAAAGGAATTAGAGAATTAATTTTTCATGAGTACGTTAATACGTGTAAACTTTTTAACCTAATTTAATACTTCACAGCCTCAAATATTAATTTTTATTTTACGTTCACTTGATATTTCATTAGATTACTTTACACATTTTTTTTAAAAAATATTACACAGGTAGTCAGGGATAATAGATACCAGATACGTGTATAAATATATACGGAAGTTCCCGCAATAAGAGGTCAAAAGAATCGATTTTTTTGTTTCTATTGTAAAAGAGAGAGAAAGTCACTTTTACTGAGGTTACCAAAATTAATTAGTAGTTTATACTCAAAAATATAATTTAGAGACTTTTTATAAATACAGTTTTTGACAATTGTTTAAAAATACCACATACTCGAATACATACAAAATTATGATTAGGTGGATACATTTTGAAAATATGGGTTAAGATAACATAATCGAAAAGTATCTTTGAGAATTATGGAATTTAATGATAATCACAAAAGAAAATATATAAAATCATCAGGTGGGCGTATATTATGTCGAAGCAGATTATAAAAAAAACGCAAGCTCGTGAGCGTTTCTTTTTTGTTACCCTCTCCTTCCTGCATCCAAGCTGACCCATTTGTATATAATTTTAAGTACCCAGAAGAGTTAATCTGGCGTAGGAAGCGATTTTTTCTTTCTTATTCATCTTTTATTGTAATTTGTCAAAGTCACTGGCGATAATGTTATTCTTTGCAGTCATGTTACAGCGATAGACGTGGACAAGATAAAGGAAACACCGACCATTACATTATTGTATATACAGGAATAAAAAATAACCAACCGGTCTTTAGTGTAGGTATTATGCATATTTTTGTATGACACGTTGTAGCTGGAAATGTATCAGTATAAGTTATAAGTTATAACTTATAAGTTATAAATGTATAACATAACATTATATTGATATATAAACAAAAATCACTTTACATATTTCCGGCTAATTTAGATATAACATCAGACACATAATTTATGATTTTAACCCTTATTTACTATTTGTATTACCAATGATTTAAATTAATATTTATTTAAGCTATTATTTCTTATAGATAAACTAAAAATATAAAATATAGCTTATCAATTTTAAAGCAAAATACTAACTTCTAATTAAAAATGTATAACTTACAGAATTTAAACAATTTAATATGAAGTCAAAACAACATAAGCACTATTAAAATAATAAATATTAAAGAACAACTTTATTAAATTACTCAGTTATTAAACATAAGTTGTATTTACAAATGATAAATTAATATTAAGTATTTAACTAACAAAATTATCAATAGTTTAGATTTAAGACCTACGAAAATAACTGTATAAAATATATTTATTATTCAAAGTGCCTTACGTAAAATTGATTACCTTGTAATACAATTTACTAACGAGGATCGTGGTTAATTTGTTATTATATTTTTCTGTGAAAATAATTGCACAAATACATTGTTACAAACACAATATATGATAAATGATGATGTAGGTACGTCATGAGTCAACGGAAGGTTTTTTCACTTATATTGTCAGAAACTACATTTTTGTATTATCATATTTCACACTACGTTTATTTAATAATTTAAAAGCATTATATCTGATATCTAATAAATGAGTTTTACATTATTTGAGGAGATTAAAAATTCTATTTTGTTTCTAAGTTGTTTCGTAAATAACACTGTGACATAAAACAAGAACAATTTTAAAAATGACGGGTAAGAAGAGAAAAACAAGTGTGGACGAAAAAAACCAACATCGATTAGTCTATACAAACAAGCCCAAGTGTTAATCCAGACAACCATCCACAAGTCCGTGACGTTTTGCAGATCCCTAAATTCTCATGAAAAAAAATGTCAAAAACCCAATTACCTACGTATCCCTACGGCCATTTTCTACTTTCTCTATTTTTTTATTGTCATTATTTTTATCATCGAATCCCCCGGGCAGTAACCGGTCTCCAAATTAAACACCTAAAATTCATCGGTGGCATAAATAAGGATAATTAATTACAGAGGCTATCCCCTTCCATCTATACCTACCCTTGCAATAGCAGTGTGTTACATTCGTTGGGAAAACGATATTAAGCCCGGCAGCTACGACCGGGTAAGGGTATATGGCTACGGACGGCCACGTTGGTGGGAGTGGAGGAAAGAGATGCGATTTATAACACTGTTAACTCGCTACAGTGGACCCTTACCCTGTTTTTGCGTACACTGTATTTTATACCGTCTTTGGGTTTTTATTGGTCCGGGTAAACGAGGGGAGAGGATAATCCAGGATTCCCAAAAGCCGATTTCCCTTGGCTCTTCTAACCTATACGTGAGAGAAAAGAGAGAAACGATGCTTGTTTTTACTTTTTTTTTTAATATTTCAACTTTTAGATGGTTTTACTTTTGGTCAAACGTGAATTATAGGACAATTTATTTTCGAATTCCTATTTTCAGTTTTGTATTGTTTAAGTTGTATTTAGTACTATATAGAATTAATAAAATGTTATTCACATATTACTATCTATACACCGTGAAGAAATTATATTACAGCGCTGCTTCGATTACCTACTGTCATAGTTTTATTACAAAAGATCGTGACTTAGTTATTGTATAATTGTACAACTATTATATTATTAGGCTTTATGAATAGGATATCTATTTAACTTTCTTCTCATTAAACATTCATATAAAAGTATCTCAATCGATTTAAATGTAAAGTTGATCGTTCTTTTGAAAAGACTAATCATCATTTTATTACCTACGTTCTAATAAGAATATTATCAATTATCTGAACTCAATATGTTTTGAGATTGCATAACTAATACCTACAAGTAGTACAGTATTCCCGAGCACTCTTACTTCATAGCTAACAGATAATTATCTATATATATATATATACAATATATTAACTACAACTATATCAATCATTAATAGAAAATGACTTACTTTTTAGTATAAAAATTAAATACAAAATTAACAGATAATTATACAACTATCATATTATAAGTAATAATTAATAAAGAAATTATTTAAACGAAAAGACACATCATTTTTAAACTTCAACCCATGTTTTAATAGGCAATACAATTATACTTAGTTTTCCAAATTAATAGAAATTTTTTAAGCAATAAAAATAAATTAAAACTTTAAGTACAAGATAAGATATATTGATAATATTCTATATTAATAATTTACTACAAAATATAATATTGAGCTTAATAATTTGAATCAAAAATTTATGAGGAGTTGAACAACAATTGTGTTAGGTACTGCTGTTCCAGTTTTACTATACTATGTGCAATTGTGCGGGTTGAAATTGAATTTTGGAACACAAAGAAATTTTGTACTCCCAACACCCGATTTACACCCTCAAGCAATATCCCCCGAATATTTAATAAATTAACCAATTGTCCGTTTCGCGGTTCGTTTGCCACAGGGGTGGAGGTGATTGCGGTTATATACTATTGGCAGTAGTGACAAAAATGTATTCAATTTATCTTTTAACTCTCCATAATTTTTTATTAACATTTATTTACGTATTATTTTTCTACATTATCCGGTAATAGAATATCTCTGCAAACCCGTCATATCAGGTTACCTCCTCATTGCTTAGCATGCGATACGTGCACGTCCAAAAACTTGTCTAGCCTTTTTTTTTTTTACAAAAATACATACAAGCACCACACATACATACACACTCACTCCCATGGTACGCCATTGTTTTTGAACGGGTTGACGACGTAAAAGAAAAAAGAAAACGCGTACAGAGAATATGGCTGCCGGCGAATTGCCTGCCAATTATATTATGTCGTGGCTGGTAGGGGTGGGCAGCAATTTCGTCTGCAGCCGATAATTTTCTACTAGACGCATTCTATTGTGTAATTAGAGGGAAGAAAAGTATATAATAAATATATATAATATATACATTATTTATAGGGTCTTATTCTTTAACATTCAATGAAAGGGAGAGAATTTTGCTAAACATATATATATTATATATTGTCCGTATATTTAATAATACATGCTTAGAAAGAACAAGAAAGAATAGAAATAAATGTTTAAAGTTGTATATGTTATTAAATGATCAATATATCTGGCAATATTATTGTCGATATTTTCAAATTCCCAATATAAATATGATTAATAGATAACCCACCTGTTAGGTTAGAAGGATACCTACACGGCTACACGTGTATAATAATATCGATGTATATCAACTCGATGATTATACCGTGGGTCGTGCGTGCGCCTTATATGTGCATCGATTTCGACATGCTGTAATAGCAATTAGCCTGTAATGTTTAGCCAATTATAGTAATTATTCTATGAATTATTATGGTTGGTTTCTCAAATATATTATTGTAATACTGTGCTTGAGATAAAAATATTTCTTTCTCCCCACAGGATATCTCATCCCCATTTTTATTTTTAAATATTATAATGAAACATAAACGCCGGGCGGTATATAACAAAGCCTGTCAATCTAATAGACCATTATTTTCTTAGAAGTTCGTTTTTTTGTAAATGTGTGTAGTTTGTCGATGAAAACTGTAAAATACTAGAAATAAATAATACAGGTAAAAATAAAACATTTAAGGCAATCGTGAGCATAAACTAAGTTCATATTGTAGATTTATATAATATAATATAGTCAAGTAAGAAACAGCAAGGATTGTCATTGTGATTTATTCTATTGTATAAAAATTTATTCTTAAACAAGGGATGGAATTGCCATCAAATTTAGAGATTTTTTTATAGTTTATACTAAAAAAAAATAATTTTATTTTCATTAAATTCAGCAAAAACAGAAGAGGAGCCTACAGCCGTTATCAACTGTATAACTTATTATGTGAGATCCCCACTAACAGTAGCGTAAAAACCTGCCCGCGTTCTACTTTTCCGCCCATAATTATAACCAAGAGCTTAAACCAAAATTCCTAACTGTATTTACACAGCGCAATTATATTATTTGTAGCACAACACGCACCCATCACACAGTAGTAATGTAAGCTCGACTTATCTATTTATTTTTGGTTCAAAAAGAATAATATTTAAGAACGGAAAATAAAAAAGTTCACATACAACTGATAAACCCCAACGTGACGTCAGCGACTTGTACTTCCCGTTTTTTTCCCGGATCATCCTCGGATCATTAATAAATGGAAAAATACATATAGACGGTCATTAATCTTCAACTGAGCAATATGTATATGTACATGTAAGTTGTACAAAGTTCTACTCTCCTGCTATCTTGCAGCACTCTTACGATTTCAAAAAACAAAAATACTGTAGAACCTCATTAGTTCAGACTTCACTTAATCCGGACAGCCGTTTATAATACGTAAATTACGCTAGTTTACCTATGTCGTTGATTAAAATAAACAAGAAAATGAGGTATTCAAGTATCCAAATAAATAATTTTTAGGTTAATTAATATTGTAAGACATACATATGTATTTATATTCAGTTTGAAACTTGTATAATAAAATATCCAATAAATTTTTTTTTAAATTTATAATTTACGATTTTTGATTATTTTGTTTAATTCGGACAACCTAGAGCCCCAAATAGTCCAGATTAATGGGGTTCTACTGTAAATAATATGTATTATATTTTACATCGCAAATCGATTGTCTAACTACATTAACAATTATTTATTAACTATTTAATGTTTTCAGCAAGCAATACTAATCGTTATACCAAATAAAACCCACCAAAAATTTAATTCATGTACAAAGCCACATAATATATTTTTCTTACACGTGCAAAATGCAATAACGATCGACTTAGTCATTCATTAAAATACAGTAAAAATACATTTATAACAAAATGAAACGTATTGTTAAATAATGTTTGCCTTTCCCACACTAACTCGGTTGTCATTGAAACCTATATGTTCTTCCTTCTCAGTATAATTGCACACAAACCCTATAGGGGACAAAAGCGGAGATTCGCAGGTTTTTAATACAAATAACATAATCCGAAATACATCACATCATATATTATTCAACACAATGTTAATAATATTTAGATGTCTATTCTCTAAACTAAATTTAATAATGATAAAGTAGGTATGTATGTGAAAATATCAATAAGCTACAATGCAAATGCACGATTAATCCAAATTGATTTATATTCTCGTTGTAGCGTATCACATGATTTAAAAAAGTTCATAAAAAAATAACTAGATGCTCAATAAAAAAATTAAATAAAAGCAATTTCTGATTCCGAATATTATTACAAGAAAAAAATTACTGTTCATTACGAGTTGTTTAAAACGTTTATCACGATAACCAGTTCTATAGTCTTTCTTATTCTACTCTAGACAACTAAGAAATATAATTAAGAACAATTTTATTGATCGTTACACTTAAAAATAAAATGCTTACCATATATTTGTCCCACACAAAACATTATTCTTGTCCATCGGACCGTCCTTATGTTTCAGTATACCCCAAGAAAATCGGAAAAACTAAATAATTACATACAGGATACACACTCGGGGTGCAGGTGTTTTGCCTGCAGGACTGATGAACCACGACCGTGCATGTGACAGATTCTTCAGTACACCGACTACGATAGTAATAGAACAATGCGTCGGTGGCGGACATATTTTTGTGACCGAAAACTTGTAATTTGTATACCATTGTTATCCACGTCGGATGATGATGACGAGGTTTTTTACGCACAATTCTTTCTCACAACTGAAGACAGCGACGATAGAATATACACCCATGCGTGTCATAATAGTATTTTCCAGAAGCGTTTACCCTTAAACCCCTTTCTATTTAATTTTACTGTTTATCGGTAATTTTGACGACGGATATGTATGTCTGTGATCAATGGAGACGAACAACACAATTTATTGTTATTATTGTGGGTCATATTTATCGATTGAATGTAGTAACGGTGGGACTGGAAATATATATATATACATATATTATGTATTTATATATTTTATAGTTTTTTAAAAGGAATACTTGTAGTTGTTTAGTTTTAGTTTTACTCAAATATGCATGATTTCTTTTCTGCAAGACTGATAATCATAAATTGTTCATGAGCCGTCCACCATGGCGTCGTATCTTTACATAATATTTTTTTAAACAACTTTTGTATAAGTCTAAAAAAATTAGCATAAAATTACTCAAAAAAAAAAAAAAAAACTACTTATATATGTTTATATAATGTTTAGGTATAATATATGAATTAAGTTCAATTGCAAAATATAATTTATTTTATTACAATACGATGATAAATACCTAATAACTGTTTACTTTTTATAATTTATTGTGATTTTCGGATTAAAAATATAAAAATTGATAATAGATGATTTTTTAAATGACGCACAATAATGATAATCTAATACTGGTGTCAATAATATTGCCAAAAATAAAATGTGTGTAAACATTCTTAACGTGGATACTGAACAAAATATATGTAAAAATACAATTTACTTTCTATTAATCATTTCAAAAATCTACTAAAAGGCAAAAATCAAAATTAATTTAGATTATAATGACTCTTCATTACTTCATTACTAAGTACCGTTGAAAATTACAGTAGACAAATAACTTTAATTTTACACTTGGTACAGACGTCCGATCAACAAAAACATCTATAGGTAATAAGTGGGGTAATAAGTTAAAAACGCGTTATAACTTATAACAAACAGAAAAAATTCTACATTTTATGAAATCTACTGTCAATTCAAAATCACTACATAATAATCTAGAATAAACGCTTCAACATTCAAAATAAAAATTCTAATAAATATTTGATTTCTAAAAGAACATTGTCTACCGAATATAGAATCATAACGTTGATATAAATTAGATGACTGTCATTCAACCGATCATGTAATCTGTCTTGTATAAATATTGAATATTATTATTTATTCCATTTCGTAGATATTTTTTCATATGATTTAAATACAAAAAATGTTGACACAAACGACAAACCTATCAAAACAACGATTCATCAACAATCCTTCGAATAAAACAGGATTAGGTAGGTATATAGTTTTATATTTTTAAACAAATAAACCATACTATGCATTATGTTTAAACGATTATTAGTTAGATAATTATTTCTTATTGCAAGGGAGTGTTATAAATACTATTATAAGTAATATATTTTTTTTCACTGCAAGGGCGAAGTAGAAAAGTAACCGAGTTACAAGGGTAATGATATCCGATATACGAAAATATGCGGATTCCGAATGACTTTCGTCTGGTCCTATGTGTATTATTTCGAGGAACAGACTTACGAGGGTGCTGTTTATTGCATTCCATGGTAGTGGCGACGACCGACCGACCTGAGCCCGCGGCGACCAATCGTAAATGTAAAAAAAAGGAGATACAAACATACATCGAGAAATATAATAATAAAATTATAAATACCTATTTATATAATGGACGGTTTACCGTTTACCGGCGCTCGACATGTATTATATAATAATAATTGAGGGTAAAGTGCGCGGCGGCGGCGTTGAGTCCGACGGTTTCTGTCCGTGGTGGTGGGGCCGATAATATTTCATGTCAGAGGCATACCGTCACTGACACACCGTATTATTTTGTCGTGCTCAAACTGTTTTTTATCTTCATTTTTTTTCTCATACGTACATAATAATACCTTATATTATTATAATGTTAATACAAATTTTTAAAACTGACGCATTCAAATAGAATATTGTCGGATGACCTCCATGTGAATCGTATAGTTTATTGTACTTACAATGTTTGTATGCAATTCTAATTTTTACAACTAGCCATAGAGTACACCTATTAGCCTCCAGGCTAAACGGCAGCAAAATAAAATAATTCCATTTTTAAAATATTTATACATAATATAATATATGTAGTAGGTTAATAGTTACATGCATAATAAAATATATTTTCCCAAAAAGTAGACAATAATATAATACCTATATAGATTTCGTAAGATACAACTATCTTTATATGGTTTAATAAGGTACCTAATTAGTTCAAATTCTTAATTTTAATGTTTACATCAAACATTTATGATAAAATAATGGTAAAAGATTTAACTCAACCCCTATTTTAAAATAAAGATAGATACACTATTGAACAGGTTAACACTGTTAAAAATATAAAGAAAAAATTTATAATTTTATTTAGGTAGATACCTATAACATAATCAATATATTATAAATTATAATGTGACTTAATTAATAATAGACAATCAGAATAGGTAACTAAAGACATTTTATAATTATCGCAAATTTCTATTTTTTGTTCGATTATTAATGTGTATAATTATTATTAAATTAACATCCTAGACGATAATAAACTTAAGCATTAAGTATTAGGTTGTCAATGGTATGATAGATAGGTACTTCAATAATTATCAACATTTTAGGAAAATTCATCAAATTTATTTGCAATATCTTAACACCTTAGTATACTACATATTTATGTAATATGTAGTATTTGAAAAATTCCAAATATTTCCTTCGCCTTTATTGTGGCGCGTTAGAACCAACACAAAAACCGAGGCACTGAACTTTAGGTGTATGTAATTTCATGACAAGATGTGAATTTCACTTAATGAAAAATCAGTAAACCTTGGGTACTATTACAAGAAACTACTGAAAAATGTGGTTCCCGAGAAAGAGAAATTATTTCAAATACGCGAGTAAATAAGTTTCCAGTAGAGCACGCACATACACAACTTTGGGGGCAAAAGAATGTTTTGTAAAGTCGATATTCGTTTAAACAGTTCTAAAAAGACATATTTTTAGGTACAAATAAATTAATAATAAAATTGAATTAGTCAAAAGACTAACAATCTTTCCTTCTCATTTGATGTTAATATATCATAGATGTACCTACAATAATTATTTAAGTAACTATCTACCGAAAAAACATACTTAATCATATACAGATCGTAACTCTATTTTAATATACAAATAGATAACTATATTATAAATATTAGACATCAGTAAGTATTTTTAATTTTATTAATGACGAGATTGTCTCTTGTCGGAGAACAGCAAAAAAAAATCATCTAAGCGTGTTTTCAAGTGGGCCTACCCAGAAAAGCTCAATGAGTAGTTGCGTCGTCGAGTGCATGTCTGTGGGGAAAATTTCGAAATCGTTCAGAGTGGGCGGCAGAGCCGAAGAGACTCTGTGCTTTCACCGCCACCACCGTCTACACGTCTACGCTACGTAAAAGCTGATTAGTGGGAATCGCAGCGATAAAAAAACAGTGCATTATTATTTATCAAACGACAACCGAAAACGCATCAATAAATCCTGGTTATGTTAACGTAAAGATTTATACGCAAGATTTATAAGTTTATAACCGTAATGTAATAGAATAGAATTAGCGACGTACTAGGAACGATTATTTGAAAAATTCAAATGCTACTTGTATGAGCAAATATTTTTTCAAACACCTTTGAACACTGGCTCTTTTTTGAAGAGTGGCAAAAATGCCGACAAAGACTAAAGAGTACACAAGTATGGTAAAGGGTCAAAAGCCGCGAGGATTTGTCTACGGCAGCGGTAGGTAGCACGTGTCGTTGCGGCAGAGGTTTGTCTCACGTTAGTGCAGGTATAATATACGTAATATTGTGTACAAATGTATAATATTTTATATTTACTCTAATCGCGTTATATTTTGGGGAAAAAACTTACCTCTAAATTTGCTAGTCGTTTGTTATTCAGCAAACGGCTACTTCTATATTTCTGTTGCTGTTGATTAGCGTAAAACCAGCAATAACAACGATAATTAATTATAATAAAATACTAATTTGCAACCAAGTCCGATGACTTTTAACTACTCAGCCTGCGATGAAAAATCGGTTTAAAATATTATTTTTCCGCGATTCGTATGGTTCGCGTTTTCAGAAAATCTATTTAATATATATGTATATATAAAAACAATAAAAACAATAACAATTATTAATCGAAAATGTGTACACACTAGTCGTGTGTTATTTATATATTTTTAATACAAACACATATGAACACTAGATCTGATTTTTTTAGCGGAAAATCGATACAATTGAGGTAGAAAAAAACGGCGGTTTAAATAATAATGATCAATGAAAATATTAAACACAATATTATTATTAAATACACGGCACAGCACGGCACGGTGTTGACGACGTCGGCGGAGTTTCGATAAAACGAACAACAACGACGGTACGAACGTGACGGCACACCAAACTGAACTGGCGAGTGGCGAGGTGCCGGCGATTGTCGGACGGGCTCCGACGAGACGACCGCGACGGCAACGCAAAATAACCGCTAACTGATCGACGGGTCACCACCACCACTGCGGTATACTTGTCGCAGGTTTACCACTACCGGGGTAATGCGTCTATTACTACAATTCGCGATTCAAAGAATACCTATATAATAATATTATAAAATTAATACCGATTTCCAGGTATCAGTTAATCTTACCACCATTATTACACGACATAATATACTGAGCGCGCGTTTTCATGTTTGTATTAGTCTTCATACCTATTTATACTTTACTTACTTTATTCAACGCATTTATACCGATTTTCCGATTTCTAACTCGTTACTCGGAATTCTGTATCGCGTGTAAAATCATAATTTCATACTATCATAATATTATTCGGCATAAAAGTAGGTGCCTCTTATAAAATAGTCCTATCTGACTGATAACCTCATAATATAAACGTACGTATCCAGTATAATATATAAAAAAAAAAAATACTTATTATAACTTTAAATACTTCGATACCTTGTTACCTAATTAGATAGAATTGATTGGTATTGTTGAATGTGTATAGATTTGAGCGATTTAACCACAGAATAGATGAATTTATCTACTCTGTGATTTAACTATTTATATATTTATTATTTTATTAATATTATTATTGTGTATATTATCAATATTGTTATTTCGTGACATTCACGAAATTATAGTTCAAGGTTGTCCACACTGATAATGACCAATCTGGAAATTTGCTGTAATCTGTATCATATTATTATACCTTATAACTAATGAGTGTAATGTATATTGTAGTGTTAAACTTAAAATAATATACAATATTACAAATCGAATAAAATATGTTGCCGACGAACAATATTCATTTATACATCGTATTTTCTCTTCGTTTGACACTAAAATATAAAACACACAGGCTTATAAACGTTTTTTTTTTTTATAAAATTACGCAATTAACTTGCGTAACTGTGTGAGATATGTGGTCTTCGTGTTTTAATACAATATATACACGACAAAGTTATTAATATATTATACCCAAAACTTTCGTAGTACTGATTCGAAACTGTTGAACCGTACTTTTTAATCGCATATGTACCTGCGTTTATTCGTTTAGCATAATTCGTATTTGTTTCCCGAAAGCCGATTACCCGTAAAATAAAATTATAAACATTAGTGGTGTTTCATTTTGTCTCTTTCGACATGACAACATATACAACAATAATATCGATTTGTATAATATATCGTTTTAATTTGCAAAAGAGCAGTCTGACCGACAAAGTTCATTTAATTATTGTCTAACAAGCTTTGACAGATGCAATAGCTATCAATAAAATAATATGTGTCCAAGTGTCTAACTCTCACAATAGTTTGTTGCGAAATAAAAAAAAAGCCTGTTCGTTTGGAAGAGGTGTCGCGTCGTATCAAGTGTGATTATTGTCTCCATACAGTTAACAATTTGTTGTAAAAAAAAAAATCATCTTTACGGATAGTGACACGGCTTAAGTTGTCTATATGTCAGGTAAGTGCAAAACTGTTTCCAAATAATTTTAAACACATTTTATGTTATACTTATTATTTAGGTACCTATTTAAACCTCTAGCTGATTATCTATTGTTTTTAATCTCTATACATAAGAAATAATTGGTAAATAATTGACACGATATTATATTATAATATTCAATAAATTCAATACATACTAAGGGCTTTATATGGTGTACAAAGCTTTTACAGAAAAAAGATAATAATTAATAATAATAACTTGCATATTAATAATATTAACAATATTGTACGTACAAAATATTAAGCCTTCCTAGGCTGGATGGTTTGTTGAACAAATGAACATGTCCTTTTATTATTTATAAATATATTATACTTTCATTTTTCTTGAACTATTTGATAAAAAAAAAAAAACATTACAAATGTAAGGCATATAATATTATCATTTTACCATTTAGAGTATACTAAATACACTAATACACTAATACACTGATTAGAAATCGTTTTTCTTAAATAATAATAATTTAAGACTACGGATAAAAGTTTAACAAACAAACGCATTTTTAATCGACTTGAATATTTTATGAAATATATAAAATATATAATGCCATTGCCAATAGAATTTACTAGACGAAGTACAATTTAATAATATTTTGTTTTATCTTTTTACAGATTACAGGTGGCACAGATAACCTAATTGCAATATTAATTCAATTTTTAATCATGACGTTTAGTCTTAGTAATAACTTGTCATAACTTGTGGTCGAGAGTATTTGATTAATATTTAATATAAATAATAATTCATTGATTAAAATTAATATTGTTTTATACAATAATAATTTAAAAAAGATATATATATTTTTTTTTTAATAAATCTTACTATTTATATAGTTAACTACGATAAAAGTTTTATTTTAAATTAACGAACTTGCAGGTTATGTATATTTTATTTTTATGTGCTTATAACATTTCCAATTTTTTTTTTGTATACGAATTATACGATGATAGTACAATCCTAAAAAAATATCTCAGTTCACTTAAATAATTTAAGGTTGTTTTTCTCATTACATTTAACACAAGCTGATGCATAATCTCCCATCTGTTCTTATTTAATCGTTACAAACGAAATAAACGTACTTAGTTGGCTACTCTTTATAAAACACAGACTATAATGGATATGTTTTAGAACTTTTCGTATTATTTTTGACAAGTTTAATCATAACCACCAAGTTTCTTTTTGTAAATGTTAAGCAAACATTGTAATGCTTAAAAAATATGCTTTCATATGAAATAACCCGCTAAATATTTCTAATATGCAAAACTATTTTTAAATTAATTAGTATATATAGCTACTGTTTATAGCGACTTGTATACTTAAATTTTTTGCTCAAGTTGTGATTTATCTTCGCCGTAAATTTGCATAACTAGTAAAATGTTGCAATCAATTTTTTGCTTATTCATATGTATTATAATTATATAAATATATTAATTGGTTCAGTTCAGTCTGCCGCAAAGAGATATCCATGTACTATATTATTATGTAGCAATTTAATGGTTTATTATTTAAAAACAAAAATATTTTTTTGTCTAAATTATTTATCTGACAAGCTTAGTATTCTCAAAACTGACTAGTCACGAATTACCGAAAATTATTACTACTGTTCTTTCTTAATGAACAGGGTATAAACATATTGTACGAGCATATTATATAGGTACGCCTAAAACTATTTATTACATAGGTAGTAATAACGTAAGCAGCTATATGTACCTAAGCATAGTGAGCACATATTTCAGCTTCTTCTAAAACGTGATGTCTGTATAGGTTCATTTGTTTTTTTTTCATAATATTATAATATAGATAGTTATTTTTCTTCTCTAAAAATTGATTGATCATTTATGTTCATGTAAGTATTGAAAAAAAAATTAAGTGTCATTTTTTAAATTATTTATATTATATACTAGGTATATTATTATTTTACTAATCCCACGTACTGTTTCTATATATGGCTTATCGTTTGTTCAGATTGCATACAAGAATAACCGTCTTAAGTGTCCACCGTCCATGTGTATAATGTATACACATATAATACACGGCGTACATGGGTGATGTGATTTTCTATGTAGGTCATTTTGAGCTTTCATTTTTTTTAACGTCCAATAAATTATAAATCCCTTGTATATGTTTGTTTAATGGAATTTAATATTATTTATACGGTTTTATGTATTATCTGTTTAAGGCCTCTTCAGCCTCAACGGTTTTCATATCATTCAGCTCTCCTCCTTCTTACCATTCAAAATATTTATTTGCACAGTACATTATATTTTCAAACCATTTTTAACCCAATTGAATTTTGTTTATGTGGTATAGTTATGTATGTATTATATATGTGTGTGTCATATCGGATTTTTGTCTTGTTCGTACAAAGCAAAAACCCCTTGCCAATAAAGTAGGTGTACACGTTTTAAAAATAACATTCTTTATTACTATGTAATAGTAGATGTCATAATTAATCGTCGAGAAAAATAAATAATAAGGATATTATTTCATAATAATATATTTCATAGGTAATATTGTCATTTATAAAATATAATATAGGTATAAAGGTATGCGTATGGCTTATGAAAAATAAATTAAAATATAATATGATATATTTTATTGCTAAATAATAGAACACTTTTTTTTTTTAATAACTACACAAAGTATACAATATAGGTATTGTCCATTTCATTAAATGGATGTTCATATTATAATGTAATTTCATCAAAATTCTGGACGAATTTCGCTATATCTGTAAATCCTGCAGTTCATGAAATGAGTGGTTACATTATGTGAATGCGACATATATATGTATAGTTTTAAATCGTACAGAAATAAAATAAATTACTAACGTAGGAAACACCGAGTTCTTTTCAAACCCTACAACATCTGCCGCGATGACTAATTCTTGGACTGTCACGTTCGGTTCGCATCTCAGTATCTCATTATTGTTCGGTTGTACACTAATACTTATAAACGGACATTAATGTGAGACACATTTTTCTTTAAACGATTTTTCATCAGTTTAAGACCATTCGCAACTATTTGATAGAATTGACATTATATCATTTATCATTAACCGCCGCCATGTGTCCTTTACCTATAAGAATGAGTTCACCACAAAGGGTCGTCCCGCACACCACATATTATACAGCTTATATAGTACACTCGACCCTTATAATAGGGTATTTTTTCGCATATTCTATTCGTCTTTTTGAATGGTTAATGTCCAAAGACGACCTAACCCACACACGTCATATATTATATAAAAATACATCTTCCGGTCGCGTATATGTACAAATAAGCACAATGCACACATATATATCTAGCGCTGCTACACGTAAAACTTCTAAAAATGTCCTTAAACCAGCGAAGAGTGATGATAAATGTCGACTTATTCACTATGGATCTGTATTATAATATTATACATAGGTATCTACCTACATAATATATTGTGGTGAACTCTGTCCGTTCGATCGAAATAATTCTGATCAAAGTGGAAACCATAAATGGGTACGAATGAATAGGTTTTACGATATTGTATTATGCCTATCTATACTTATTACTTATTACTTAGTACATATGTCTGATGCGTGGAGAACGATATTTTTATTTTCATTATCTTAGAAATAGATCTATAACAATTCTATACGGTTTTTATACAGTGTATAATATTATAATATACATTTTATTAACGCTGGTTTTTCTCCTCTTTTCCTTGATCAACGTATTTCGTGTAATTAGGTATCATATTATAATAATTATACATATTATAAACATAACACTGATTTCGAATCCCGTACATCCTAAGCATAGCAACACCGTTACACAATTTGCTATTTAACGCGGTTGGGTCTGCTATAGCGTGTATACCGTATACGTATGTATAATATGGCGGTGGGCCGGTATATATATACGACTAAATAAATCACGTAATTTACTGCGACTCGGAAACGAACGTTTCGAGTGCATATAATTGACCTTCCTGTTTATGGGGTTTATAATATAAACTCGTTGTTTTTGGGTACCTAAGAGATTTATTGACGCT
Organism: Aphis gossypii; assembly: GCF_020184175.1. Taxonomy (NCBI): domain Eukaryota; kingdom Metazoa; phylum Arthropoda; class Insecta; order Hemiptera; family Aphididae; genus Aphis; species Aphis gossypii. The sequence continues at coordinate 16,050,271 of NC_065530.1, forward strand.
CCGCCAACGGTACGTTTTTCTCCTCGCATCCTTCTGCCCTTCCTATACTATCACAGTATATTTGTGTATATACACGATATATTACTATATAAGTATAAATATATATATAATGTATCTAAACAATTGTATACGTTATATACAAACTAACACCCATTTCTACGGAAAATGTATTATAATAATGCATCGTGGTGTTTTCGAAACGCCACTGAAGTGTGTTTCCAGTTCTTGTAAAAACATTACATAAAACGGTTGTGAAAAGTGCATATTTTTTCCAAGTTTTGTTAGTATAGAAAACTGCATGATGTATAAATATTATCATTATACTCATGTATCATAATACGTAGGTATAATAGTGAGCATCTGGAACATTTCGAGATTTAATGTAAACATAATAGATTTAGACAACTTACAAACCTTAAACATATACATTTACACACTGATTTAATTTGAAGATCACATTTTTGTTGCGGTTGAGGAATGCATTGTTGTAGTGACAAAAACAATAAGACAGAGTTGTCACATCGATAAGAGTAGGTTAATTAAAAAGGAAAAAATGAAACAATAATACAATTTTAATAAGCACGTGAAACGAATATTAATATTCAACATAATTGATACAGCCAGGCAGAGGGAGGGAGGTTCAGTTCTATATTTTCATACTTATATAGTCTAATCTAACCAATAACCTAACAAGAAACTTTACTTAATTTTAATTATGGGACTATTTAAAACTTCAGTATTTTTAAACATTAATTTTTAGGTAATACCTATACAATATGTATTTTTATAATTATAATTTAAATTTCTAAATTTTGGTAGAGAATTTGAATCTCTTATTTCCCCCCCCTCCTTGGGTACACACCTAAATATATTATATTTTACCCAGGTACGAAAAAGAAAAAAATATAAAAAGTTAGTTAGGTGTATTATTAACATAATAGTAATAGTAGCTATTATTATTTGACAAACAGTAAGTGTTGAAAATATTTTTACAACTAAAAAGAAAATTATATACTTTTGTAATTTTTACAAAACACTATTCTCGACTCACTTTATAGTTTATAATATGTAATATTAGTGTTATAAGGTATACATATATTTTATTTTATTTAATCAAACTTACCTAGGTACTTAAATTTGTGATTTATAACAAAACTAATTAAATTTAATATTAAAAGTAAAATACTTCATTAGTTATATATTGATGCTATGATAGTAAAAATTATAAACGTAGTATATTTTAAAATATATATAATATACATATGTAGTATAAATTGTAAATATTATACAATCGCTATTTTTTTTTTTTAGTTTTGAACAACAGGAACACTAGGAACAGGTAATCTTCGAATTCCTTTTCTCTGTTTATGTACCTATATATTATGATACGTTTTAATATGTTAATATTGTATTACATTCTGGCAATTAAAAAAATGGACACATTCCAATATCCATAATATAGGAGCTACGTATGTACACTTGTAAATTAGATAAATGGGTATATTTTAAGTTAAATATTTAAATTCATGTATTCAGATTATTGAACACCTTTGTTAAGACTTATGTGTTCTTGAAAAATCATTATTATGGCCTATACCTACTATAACAAGAAAGTGCTTTATATTACTAAAGAACTTTCTTTGGGAAAAAAGTATACATTTTTCATAATAATTCTATTATAGACGTCGCCCGTCTCGATTGTATTTGTAATGAATATAATCAAAATGGAGTAAGGGAGTTAACCCTACCCCCACCCCATGGGGGTTGTGGGTTTCGAAAGTTTTCCCCACCATTTTCTTTCAGTTCAATTTGCGACTAGAATTAGTTTTGTTTTGTCGATCCGTCACTAAGTTCCACTCCCAAAAAAGCAAAAAAAGTATCTAAAAAAGAATTCTTTTCGTCTGTGCGCGCGTCGAGGGGTTATTAAGTTTTCCCTTGGCCCTTTGTCAGAATTACCGGCAAACTTTTTTTTAGATTCTATGTTGGGATTTCAAAATTACGAAACATTGGTGTACATAAAGAAAAACAACGACTTATATACATATATATATTTAGGTGGTGGAGGAGGTACAAGAAAAATGTTCAATTTAATGACAAACGAGAGTAGAGGCAAAGTTCGAGGATTGTCGAAATGGCGAAAGTTTTTTACACGCGTCCGAACTAAAATATTTAGTTTGGACACGATAAATTCATAAGCGAAAAAAGGAAAACCGAAATAAAAAAAAATGTGTGAAAAACACGTAGGTACCCACGCGCCCGCGCACACATATAAATTCACACACCTGTTATGGCATTATATATGTACAAGACGCGTATAGGTATTTTTGTAATAAAATGATGTTCCTGTTCTTTGTACTTCAGAATACATATAATACTAGACGATAATAATGATACCAAATATTATTATATATTTCTAGCTATACCTACAAAACTCAATATACTTGTATTATCCAAACTGCATTGTTTTAATAGTAGCTGCTAATTATATATATAATTTATATAATCATTAAAAACATTGTTCACATAATTACATATTATAAATTTAAAAGAGGGGTTTAATGTGTTATTTGTGTAAAAAATCTAAGAACAACTTGATAAATTATGAATTATTTATTATTGAGTTATGCATGATATAGTATTGAACTATAATATATAGGTACAATGGTACATAACATCATAACAATACTATATTGTTATAATTATAAATATGTATCGATTTCATCGGCATAATGTTCATAGTTTGAGAAGTGATAACTGATGAGAGACAAGAGAGTGTGTTTCCTCACTCGTCATTATATGGAGTATGGACACATCAATAAAATATCAATAATCTTTTTTAATTTAATATTAATTCGTATTTCATCTTTTATGAAACGGACTATGAATGTTTTCAATTTTTTGGTTAATCTAGATCAGAAAACTTGATCAATAGCTTGTTAAATACATATAACTATTGATTATTAGGTATACTACACTATAATATACTATAATTGTAATAAACTAATATACTATATGCAATATGCATATTGCATATATTTAGTGATTGAGACTTAACATTCTATTATATTAAGTGAGTCGTATAACTCAAGACATTTTCAATACGTTACAACATTTTTATCGTAATAATAATAATAAAAAAAAAATATATCAAGTATAAACGATTCCCATTGATCTTGCTACCAGCATACTGACACCTATACTGATTCAAAATGGTCAGCTAGCACTAGTCTGCATCAAACATTCGTACTTATACGAACAAGTCTACGACCAGTGGTCACAATAATATATTATTTATACCTATATATATATATATATATTTATAGGTATAATATGTACGTAGTATTTATTATGTATATAATAGCCATATAGCGTTCTTCGGCTACTAAACACCACGGGAGCCTGTTACAAGTAAATATAATATACTGGATGTCTGTATGTTAGCAGAAGTCCCATGCCTAATTAATTAATTCATGGTAGAATTTACATTTCGTAATAGTCGTAATTTAAATTTAATTTTCGTATATAAATATACAGGTGCATTGAATTAAAATTTTAAACAACAAAAAATGCACACTCTTCGTCCTTACTTATTTATACAATGAATGTTTAATATATCGGTTTTCATTATCATAAAGGAAGTGCATGATTTAAAACAAAATAATAGTATAACCGTCGCGTCGTTGCGATTCGTTTTATAGTTATCCTTGTAACCATAGAAAATAAAGCGACTTCATTGAACAAAATATTGTAGGTATAGTATGTATAAAAATATTATAATCGAATTACTCATAAACAATATATATGTATATATTGTAATATCGTGTAATTATAAAATGATAATCAAAATCGTGTTCAATTGTATTTAATAAGTCTTAATTAATACAATGTATTAACTTTTTTTTTTAATAGATTCTCAAACTGATCATTGTTATGAAGTGATCAATGGCTCCCAACCGAGTATATTTTGTATACAATTTAGAATATATCTCACTTGGAACATTTAGCATTTTTAATACTGTAAGTTTGTAATATTTAAATGAAACATGTAATTAAAACTCAATGCCTTGTCCTAATTGAAATTTCATAATTTGTAAGCTAAGCTCTCAGTCAGTTATCATAAAATTACAAAATGTATACTCCAAATTATGTATATATTTTGTTGATTTTATTTGCAAATTTGTAATTTGTATACCTATTATAATCATAAATCAATTTGGTACAGTTAACAAAAAGTAGATAGAATTAAATGTATACCTAAATACAGTGTATGTGCATTGAATTAAAATTTTTATTTTAAAGAAAAGAAATATAAAAATTAATTAAAATAGTTTGACAATAAATCCAACATTGAATAATCGTCTCGCTCGACTACTGCCGGAATTCAGTTTCATGGGAATTGAGTTTTAGTTAAATCACTTGGGTGGGTTTATTAGGAGCTGATACATTTTGCCTTTTTAAATCTGGAAACATTGACTTTAAAATATAATTCTTCTCTTGGCCTACAGCACAATGCATTGTGTTAGCCATGGGCCACGTTAATAATAGGAACTATTTGAAATTATTCCGATAGACCGTAAAAAATAAAATATTTTTATTTTGTGATTACCTATATTAATGTTATAAAATAGATTAACATTTTATATCGTTATAACTTATAACTTATTAGTGAAATTGCTATAAACGGCGTTATTTATTACCAATAAATTAAATTAAAAATAACACATTTATTGTACGAGATCTAACAGTGCAATCATTTCAAAACAAATGCACTGGTTGCACGATAAAGTTTTATTACTATAATAGATATTATTTTTTGTAAATCATTTTGTTTTTAAGTATACTTTTTGACGACTTACCTATAAATTTTACAATCCATGTGTCCGAAAACCAGATTAAGAGACCGACTGAAGAGCGGGAGACTGTCTACTTAACATATACACGGTGTCTTTGGATCGAGCACTACTCATTTGCATTTTTTTTCCAAACCATTTAAATAATTAAGTTGAAAAACACGTTTCCAATGAATAGTACCGAACCTTTTACGTCGAACACGATATTGCATTTAACAAGACCTTTACTGTCTCCGTGGCGCATCCGAGACGTGTCCCATTAACCATAGTGAAATTACGACCGAAATTTGTATTCTAGAAATACTATTATTTTGATTATAACACAAATGGACAGGTATTTTGTTTTTACACGACTACCAATATAGCATTTCTAGCCACATTGTACCTACACGCTATGATTGTAATTTATTACAACGCAATATAATCATAATATATTTAAGTCCAAATCGATGAACCTAATGGAACGTAATGCATTTGGTATCGAACAATTTTTTTTTTCGAGTTAACGTTTATAGCACTATTATATTGACGTTGACAATAGTTGTTTCAATTTATTTACACCGTTGGAAAATAATATGGTTTAGCTATAAACAGATAATCCAACCGAAAGAAACGAAATTGATATTTTTGATATACACTTATGCGTCGTTTAAAAATAGAAGAAGAAGTTGAGATAAAACTGGACTTCAAGTACTTTTTTCGGTAGTATTATTTCTTTACCGTTTAAGGAGGACTTTAACAATAACAAATATGTTTAGCTAAAGTATACCGACTGGAAAAACGTTAATCGATAGTGATAATAAAATTATGTTTGAACCACTCTTGCTTCAATCACTAATATAATGACGGCAAAGCTAAGTAAATATCAAGGTTAACACGTACGTATATATACATAATTTAAAAAGCTTATGTTTAATTTTTCTAAAACGATTTGATTAATAATAATACTTAAGCATAATTTTTATTAAAATAACAAACCAGACTCTGGATTTTTTCAAAGTGTTTTCAACGATTACAATTCGTTACATAAAATAATTTCAAATAACGACTTCTGCAGCATCCATATCAAACTTGTGGTAATGTTTGAATTTGTAATATTGCTGCGTTGCAGTAAATTTACCATTCGTCGGTCGTTATAAATACATACACATACTGTCGCATTATATTTTGAGGTGTAATATTATAATACTATATAATAATTGTGCCCACTGATTACAATTATTTATACCGAGAACTATTTGCATAATATTATAACTTAAGATACTGTCCGGTTTTAATCCAATATACCTATAAGAGTCGTGCATGTAAATAGGAATTTTTAGAAATAAAAATTTTTTTGCAAATCTCTCGCTGAGCACTGAGTATCTGAAGTTAAATATTATGATCATTATTTAGTATAATGATTATTATATATTCGTAATATTATATTACAGTATTACATGAATGCAGCTTTTGGTAAATAGATACGTATCTAACATGAGTCGTAAAGTAATTGATGGCATTATTGTTTAATAGTTATAAATCGTTTAAAAATGTATTTACTAGAATAAAGTATTTAAAATAAATAAATATTAATACAGGTATTTTAAAAAGTATAATTATTATAATACAAAACATGATTTAACAACATGAAACATTGATCGTTTTATTAAAAAAAAAAAAAAAATTAAAAATAAAATAATAATGAATTAAAATATTTTTCTTAAATTGTTTTTTATTTTGTGAAATGAGTTATCTCAATTTTTTGAGAATGTCGTTTCTTTTTTCATCAGAAATGCTACAACTCATATAAGGTTCTTTCGTAAGTTGAGGTGTTGCCATTCCGAAAATTTTCATAACATTTTTCTTTAAAAAATTAAGCTCTGAATATATTTCTTCAAAATTAAATTTCGTGTACAAAATAAATTTATATCAAACAACTCTTATAGACGCATATTTTAATAATACATGGTTTGTTAATTTATTTAGGTTTTGTTGTGACATTTTGTAATCTATCCATATCAATAAAATTTCTAAACTCAGATTTGTTATGTTACGCTCTTTTAAGACGAAAGGATTTAAATGAAAACTTTTTATATTGAAAAAACATTTTTTGCTGCTTAACTTCCTCGTGTTGTAAGAAAATACAAAGAAGTCAAAAACACACCTACGTTTTAAACAGTATACGTATATACTTATTAAGTTACCAAAATGTGATTGGATCACTCCTTCTGAACTAAAAAAAAATTATAATCGCGGATATGAAAAATAACAACACACACGGTTGTAAAACTAATATATTACATTTTTTGATTCGCTCAGAATCTTAGAATTATTTACTGAGACAAATACGACGAAACACCCTGTATATTTTATGTTCGTATTTAACAATAATACTATTTCTAGAGAAACGGTACTTTTGAAATCCGTCGTCGGCGACCATTGTTCTTAATATTACATTATATGCGCCCCGAGAAAGGCGCGTACGGCAAATAAAACCGTTCTGCCGGTGAAATGCAAATGGAAAATGATTATAATATTATTAGATTCGATCGCCGCCACCGTCGTAGCGTCTTGGTATACGTTTTAATCATTAAATATTCTATTTCAATGGTCATTTATGTGTGTGTGTGTGTGTGTGAACTTATATCCGTTACACTAGGTTCCGGAAAAGTGAAAGGTATCTATAGGAAATTATATGATATTTTCCCATTGGCGCCAACCAGTCAATTATTAATTCAACAATTAAATAATAACTCCCAATAGTTAAAATAACATTCTCTGTATTCTCATTTGTATAAAATAATATTATAGACTATATAGTTCGAACTTTTACTTTTGAAAAAAAATTAAACCTTTAAGCCTATATAGGTTTATAGGTTTAATAGGACCCTATTAGGGGTATCTAATTACGACATTGTATTTCCGTTGGTGGTTGGAAATAGCTTTATTACAAATTATCATTTATTATTATTGTATTTTATAATAATATGTGCTTAATATTGTGTGTAATATAATTTTATGCCGGCTCCAACATTAATACAACATTATGTTACTGTCATTTTTTTCGCAAATAGACAGTATTTTTACAAAATCAATTACCTACAAGCGTGAGTACGTGACTGTAATTTATTATAATAGTTTTATTGATTGATATAATTTTTTATTTAAATGTCAAATACATTGATTATAAGCAATTAATAATTAAACCTTAATTCCCTACACAAAATAGTATTATTTACGCATATTATTCAATGCAACTTTGGACTTATTATAATAATCATTTTTTAAACTATATTTATTCAGTCATAATATGTTCTATTGCATTTAATTTATCAATACGATCAAGACTCTATATTAATATTACAAAATTACGTGAGATAATCTATATTTTGTAAATCGAAATCTCTGTAAAAAAAAATATTTGTATTTTTGCCATTGTGTGTATACTCAAGTTTTAGGATCAAATTAATGCTCAAAATAAGTTTTGTGTTGACTCACTTGGCTCCTTCAAGGTTTGTACATTGGACACAATCTGTATGTACTTTGGACAAGTCATATATATATATATAGTATATACTTATATATGTTTATTTACTTATATTTTGTATATATATATATATAATGTTATAGCTTTGAGTTTTTCAAAAATGTTTGAAAAGTGTCGTGAGAAACTGAATGGAAGTCAGGAGATGCCCAACGGGAATAGAAAAATAGGATAACTTTTATATATTATTTATTATATGTCATAGTTAAAATATTTTAAACAATTGAAATTTTCACGGATTTGGTACTACAGTTTAAAAATATCATAAAGTTTACTCTATTAAGGTTACTATAAAAAAAAATGTTGTATTAAGCATTAATATATTTGAATATTAAAATGAAGCAACTACATAAATTTAATATGAAAAATTAATTTAAATTAATTAACTTTATGGTTTTATGATCGCTGTCCATGTGTGAACAATACAATTTCAATACATAGACAGCACATAAATATGTAAAACAATATACATTTGTATAAATCAAATTGTTTTTAAATAAGTTGGATATTTTAGTATATTATAGTATTTCATATAATTTATACCTAAGTAAATGAAATAAAGAAAAAACACAATTATATATACTTATAAGCTCATGTCAGTTTTTAAGGATAAAAGTTTTTAACACAGGAACCTACCTGCAGTTTAAGCCTGAAAAGGAAATAGAAAAAAGAAATAAAAATATGTACATTAATATTAATCGTAATAATATTTTGATGTAAAATGATTTATAAATTGTTCATATCCAAACAGTACAATAATACTTTTGCTTTGTTGATGAAAATTATCGCATCGGTCATCGGTGGTAATTACTAATTTATGTCCAGTGGTGGTCGTAGTTCCGTGTAGGTAGACAATAAAATAATAAATTATAATATAATATAAAAATTCAAATGATTAATTTCAGAGTTGTTATAAAAATATAGTTAATAAGCATAACTAGTATAGGTAGTATACTTTAAGAGGATATGTAATTAATAATTAAAGTTGGATAAAAACGTGTTTAAAACTTGGAACATATTATAATAATAAATGTACCAACATAGTAGTAGGTACATACGAAACATAATTAAAAAAAAAAAAAATAATTCGATAAACTATTTGACTAAATATTTATATTCTACACGTCTTGCATGCATATGTATTGTAATTGTATATATATTCATTATTCATACATATAACCATAAATTGCTTTTAGACTTAAATGTATTGTCGTCGGGCTGTATTTAATATTATATTATTCTATGAATCGTATATTATAATATTATAGTTCACGCGTATCGTGTTTAATAGTAGTGCAATGCAAAGATAATGGAAAAACCACGCTTAAAAAAAATTTTAACTTAGAGAAGTGGGAAATTTGTAATGTGAATTTTTTATTCCGCCCTTCCATTCCCAACCAGATATCTTGTACCCCTTATTTTAACCGTTTCCATGGCGTTGGAAACAATCTAGCGACGATTGAAAATGCGCATAATATATGTGCGCCCTTCTATACATAATATACGTATGAATAGTATATTTTCGATTTCCTGAAAAAAAGAAGAGAATCGTTTATGGTCGATTGTGCGCGTAAAACGATATTGTTCTTTTGAACACACGACGACGAACCCATATGCGATGCGAGAAATTTAAACGGTGCGATATTACAATCAGAAAAAAAAATTCACAAAGCGCACTCACACTTATACGCGTGGCGTTTTATCATGATACTTTCATCGATTGTCTTCCGTCGCGTGAACGTAAAAAATATTTATTTTCGTTCGTCTGCAAACATATACAACATATTAGAGTATTCATAGGGGTGAGTTGACCTAGTCTACACAAGTAGGTCAATTGTTTCGATTTAATCTTTTTATAATTATTTGAAAAATACAATGCAATAAAATACATTACAATATCCATATAACAGTCGTTTTAAAGTGTACTCTGTACAGCGAGGAGGTAGTTGCGCTATAACTATATTTTCTATTATATTTTGTGGGCTTGAAAGTCGAGGTCCACAAACACATTACGTGCATTTTTGGTCCATAAACTTATTTACGTCTATGCAGTTTGCATGACGAACGTTATATAAAATGTACTCGCGCGGGAGGTATACCTCTACTACCTAGTGCTAACTATATGTATAAAATTTTGGCGTATATACGCGTATAGATAATATACGTGCGTCGATATGGCAGAAGCTAACGAGCAGGGACGAACTATTTACGACGCGATTTCTTTGCGGAGAGCTATAGGGTGGGTGTATAATAATATTGTATACGTATAGGTGTGTATACGTATTATACGACGAACCTACAAAAGTTTTCGTTTCCTATCTAGATCATCCCCGTCATCGTTTGAACCGCGGGAAGGACTACCCCCTCATCTCTTGCCAGCATCATACTGGCCCCCGAGGGAGAAATGGATTTCTTCGTCTGAAACACCGGCGGCGGAGGCTTATCTCCTACAGAATGGCCTATTAAGGTTAATACAGAGAAGAACCACTCGGTATATATACATATATACGCGAACGGGTATTTCTCGGGTCGAGCGAAGTCACAAACCGACTCTATATATATACTATACAGTTTATATATATATATAGCGCGTTTAATTGCCACCAACGGACTTCCGGCTATACACTCCGATCGGGCCGTAAAAATTTGCGGTTAATGCCAGCCGGTCTTTAAAGACATAAACGCAATCGTCCGTTTAATTCTACCCGCACGTCCAAACCATTGGCTGACATCGTATTTGCGCTTCCCGACGCCTACATCAATGTTACAATAAACGTTTTATGATTATTATGCGTATACCGTCATTGCTGTATAATTGTCGTGGCATATTAATCGCGACGTCGGCAGACGTATATTACTGTACCTATGTAAAACACTATTATGGGTATGGCAATTTTCTTTAAAATATTCACCTGTACACGAAATCGGGAAGCGAAAAACGAGAATGCACAGAATTTCATGCCGGCAAGCGACGGTCAAAACCAACACGAAACATTTCAAATTCTCCGTCTTCGATGTATGTATACTATTATTTTTGTTCCAGGAATGACATTTTGAGGTACGCGGTCGTATACCTGCTAGAGATTTTAAATAATAAATTATTTTATGGTTCGATATTGCCCCATTTTACAAATACTTTGAAAAATATTTTCATTGGTACGAATACGCGTGTATACAATATCCAGACACGGTTACGAACAGTGCATAAATAATAATAAGTACTTATGCAAATATACTTGCAAAGTGGTATAATTTTGATAAAAAAATATTTTTATAACAATATAATTTAATAAACTCGGTAATTCAATGATAGGTACTGCATTACTCCGCGATTTTTTCAAAGACAAAGTTACACAAAAAACTAAAAAATGTTGAAAAGTGAAAAGAATTAAACAACATTATTATACATAATTTAGGAGACTGTGAAGTTCATTGTTGGGCAGATAAAATTAAATTATATGATAATTCGTCCTGAAATTATTTTCTATGGTTTACGTCATGCTTCGGCACACGATGATGGTATATTTGAAATAAACATTATAGTATTTAGTATGTATGAACTCGTACCGTAAATTAGGATTTTCCGCATTGTATCGTCGTAACACATGGCGTTACATCGAACCAAGGATTATTTCAGTAAATATAAATTTTCAGTGCATAATATATTATTTAATGCGTTGATAAACACGAGATACAATAGTTGATTGTTTAAAATTAATAAAATAAAAAAAAGGTTAGCGAAAGTTATAAACATCGAGTTAAATAATTTGTCATTTTTTTTTCCATAGGAATGGTTTTAATCTCATGATCCGGGATCAAAGTACCAAACCTGCATCTGCAGGATATAGGATACATATATATTATAGTAATATTATAATAAACGTACCTACCTAATATATGACGTTCTCCATGGGTGTTTCTAGATATTATGTTTTAATAATATTATTGCTATTCAATTGATTTTGGTAAAAAAAAAATTATCAGCAAGAGGCCGAGTTACCATCGTAAAATAATAAAAACGTAAATATTAAATAGGGTTTATGATATTTAATATTCCTGATAAAATATAACAAAACATAAAATAATAATATATTTTGTCGGGTAATGTATTATACATATAGGATAAACTGGTCGTAATACACAAAACCTGAATATTTAACATATTAACAACTACCTAATGTATGCTTTACGAGTTTACAAGTGTCTGCCGAGCATTATCCGATCGTATCGATTGCGATAAATGTTCACGTACACTTAAATGCAAAATACATAATTGGTACGTTTTTTTTTTTAAACTAACATTTTCACCGAACATTATTTCAATAAAGTTAAAAGTACTATTAAACTCAAATTTTAGCTAAGTATGAATAATATACTTATTTACGAGTACCTATTATGTATGTAATATTATTTCTATAACCTTTAATAGGTAGGTATATACGTCTGAAGATCAAAATCAATGCAACCGGGTTTCAAAAAAATAGTCTGGATCGTATCGATTGATGATATCGCCAATGACTATAATTTATCAACAAGATTCTTATATTACATTTTTGTAAACGCCTTCTTTTAAAAGTGTGAGTTAACGATCGATAGGCTTTGCGTAAGTAATTTTAATCATTATTTAAGCTAATAAAAATCGAATCCAACGAATACGTTAGCGCTTCCACGCACGGTTCAGTGAACAAAATTACAATAGATCACAATCGTACGGGTTACGCTGTATCGTTTACATATTTAGGAGTGCTTGTGGCAAATTCGTATAAAAACGACAGACAGTCATACAATAATGTTATACATAAAACATACGATATGAAATGTCGCTGCAAATCAACCGGAAACGCTTAAATCGCGTGAAACACCACGTTCGAAAAATAAAGCCGAAAATAACACGAGAGTACTTGTCGTTTTTCGGGAGGGGGGAGGGGGGCATTACGTTGTGACGTGTCGCATACGGGATGAAGTATATGTATATAAGTCGTTCAAATTTGATTTAGCCGTTGCTCGACTAAAAATATTGACATGAAACGGCGTTCGTGTACAATAAAATAATATATAACAATATAGCAATATAGGTTGCTATTATGTATATAAGTTATAGTGCACAAAATACTTGTCAAGTGTACACGAAGCTACGAAAAGTATATATTTTTTTCGCCCCCGCTTAAGTATACATAATATGCATACATTATTGTTTTTTTTTTTATTCATAACAAATGTCATCGCTGGAGCGCGCGCACGAAAATATCGGGTGTGAATCAAAATTCCAAACTCGTCTGTAACGAACGAATGAAAAAAGAAAATCGATAGAGCAGACGGAGTGGATGTATATATAACATATTATGTGTGTGTGTGTGTGTGTGTGTGTGTATCATGAACGTATTATAAAATGCGTGCGACTATTACCATACGCGTTGCCAAAATCGACTCCGGCGAAACGAAAAGAAATCTGCGACCCCGGAAACACATTATACTATTATATATGTATATAACACAATGCACTGCTGCAGCACGAGCGGGCTGCGTATGGGCGACCGTGAAGAGGAATATTATACTATATCGTACGCATTCGAGCGAATTTCTATTTTGTAGAAAACCCTACGGTGGTACGCAATAGTTATGCAATATCGAAGAATATCTGATCTGCGAAATTTTTTTCCCAAATATTATATTATTGGTTTCGTGTAAACAGCGGTAGGTATACAACAATAACATAATATAGTATCATGTATAATGTAGACGCGTGGGTGGCGTTGAGAGACTACCTATAACATATTATATATTATTATATTCCGTGTCGAGTCGAATGCGATTTTTGCTCGGATTGAAGTCAAACGACGTACATTTCTCCAGTCACATCCATTTCAATTTTCGCAATATTTTCTTTTCAAATATTTAGCACGCCATTCGCACGAATTTGTACGACCGTTTTTGAAGTGTGTACGGCTTACCCGGAGAATTCAATTTTCTTTATATTACTGCTGCAGGACGAGACAAACGTCTATTCAGCGTCGCCCACGAGAAGCAAACAACCTTTTTATAAATTTTTCTTTGCAAAAATTGAATTTGACGGACCAGCACTAACATACGCGTTACCGAGCACCTATACACACACCGCGTTTGTCTATATTTATATTTATACTAATACATTTAATATTTATGTATATTATTGTAAATAAGTACATATTATATTTATTAAATTCGAGTGAAAATTCATGACATCGTCATGTCGAATTACTTCCCCGTGTATAACTGTTATCGTATACACACTATATGTGTACGTCGTGCGCGAAATTTATTCCTCGGACGTCGTCATAATATATATATATATATAATATACTGCACAATACACTACACGTACTTATGTATATACAGCAGCTATATGAACACACACATACACTTTCAATATTGTTCGCATATGAATTATAATGCGTACAATATATATAGCACACGTGACTATATATACATAATATTATGTAGGTTACACAATATATTTTATCGATGTACACGATGTTTGACCGTTAGTTTCTCGGCGACCATCGTCAATTGTTCCTTATCGGGTCGATGATATATGTATATTATCATCGTATAATTGTTCGACACGGAAAATAACAAGTTTCGCACTTGTCGCGGTGCATTTTAGCTATGGTATATACCAATAAAATACGTAGGTATACATTATATCGCGTAATAGTCTCCTCCGACTTTCGACGACGATTTCAGCACCGACGTTTGCAGCCTAAAGCCGTACGCCTTTTCTCGCGCACGATATTATACGACGCACTCCATATATATGTATATTATTATTATATTATATTATATTATACGCGTTATGAGTTATAACGTACCTACTATTATATCATTATTATATACCTTTAGACATATTTCAAAAACGATATAGTCGGCCAGAGTGTCGAAGACTCGCTATAAGTGTCTACACGTGTGCACAATATTGTGCAGCACATGTACGTATATAAAAATATATATATAATATAATAAGAGAGAAATATTTTGACGTCATACACACGCTCTTGCTCGCCAAATCGTATACTCGGTTGCAACAGTGAAATACATCATGAATATTATAATATCGTGTATCTAGGCGATAGGAAAAATATCGATTCCGAAATATTATTACTATTATTATTTTGAACGCGTATTGAGACACCGTCGGTCGGGCTGAAGTTTATTACGACGATGAGTGATGACTGTAGTTGAAGGATATACAATATAATAGTATAATATTATATCGCACACTGTATTATAATATACATAAGTTTAATAATTGGTAACCGTTTTTGAAAGGGCTACACATGCACCCATCACGTCGACTGTCATTTTCATATTGTCTATCCTATCTACTATATAGTAGGTATACGTTATACTACACTGCGTAATTGTTACAAAACTAACGTCAATGTTTCTAAAAAATATCCTTCAGATATGGATCGATAGTTGTACAGAAGAATTATTTTTACATAATATTATTTACGCGATGGAAATTACCATTCTATTCATCCATATATACATGTCGTTATTTAAATTAATAATTATTTACTAAACCTTTCTGACGGTGACGTGCTGAGCTTTATTTTTTGACTTCACGGTTGTATTATTATGGTAATTATTATATTTTTGGTCTAAATTCAAATTGAAAGCGTAGTATTATATAGTCGTCGGTAACACGAAGTTGAGTTGGTACACACCGTACTTTATACTACACCTATGTCATATGTTCACAATAGAGAAAATACTGTAAATAGTGGTGCAACACCCTCTTAAACCGTATACAGATGTTTTGTGATTAGGATGTATAATGTTTATACAAAATATATAACGATACCATGTCGCAACGAAACGGGTCAAGTACTCAAGTGCTATATTGAAATATTATACTCAATATGGTTTATATTATGACGTTGTAGGTTTAAGTGTGTTACTGTGTTATATTAAACTGAAAAACTTGTCTAGGCGCATGTAATGAAGATTACGAGTAAAAAAAAAAAAGGTTGATTTGGATTTTATTTAAAACACTATGCGAATATTTGTCATCTGTTTGTACAATAACTTCATTGCAAAAAGTAGAGTTAGTAAAATATACACACATGCATTTTAACTGAAATTATCATGCTTAATAAATTATTTTATAGTCAGTATACTTATATATAGTATGTATATATTATTTATTTACTTATTAAGAATAGGTTCTTATCAATTAAATAACATAATAATATAATTAATATCAATGTTGAGTAATGATGATTTTTTTTTTACGGTGTCAGTTATTATGATGATATGCAGGGAAAACAAGAAAATACAGACGGAAAAGTGCGCATATTTCAGCATATTGCAATGCAATGTTTAAAACTTAAAAGTATACCAGAATATTTTAATAAGAACTATACGTTCAAAACCGATAGGTATAAAATCGGTTGTGCGTAATCAAAATTTCTGACGAACGTCGTTCAATAATATTCATCGTTTTTAATTTTCTATGAACGCTTGAAAATTATATTTAAAGGGACAGGGAGTCAGTAATGTGGTGATGTGATGCAGTGTATATAAGTATAGCGGTGACAGAAAAATAAATAATAATAAATACGTTTATGAAATATTATTAGAAAAGCAATTCAATTATTTGTATATGCTCGAAAGTTGCATCGTTACGCTGTTGGTCATATGCGCAACGTATATGTATACGTATAGTAATCATACGATATTATGATCATCTGCAGAATTTTAATCAACTACTTCGATACACTTATACTTAATCATTTGGCGACATTTATTATATCATTATCATTGGAGTTGAAAACCCAATTACTGCAAACGTGTTTAATTTTCGTTCGGAGAAAAACAATTAATTAGACACCCCCGAGCTACGTGTTTCCCACGAGATAACCCTCACCCTTCGATCGAATATAATAATATATTCTATCCGCCGGAACGAGTGAATAATATTATAATATAAACCGGCATATTGTGCTGCAATGGCGTATGTGATTGTGTATCTTATATATTAAGTAATAAAACGGCGGTAGATCTCGGTGGACTCCGTGCTCATTATTAGGATCGTTTTCGGAAGTTTTGGTAAATCTAAAGGGTATTTTTCACAATTCATTCGAAATATTAAGAAAAAAAGATAATCATGTTTATAGACAAAAAGACGTTGTATTAAACTTTGAAATTTGAAACGCCAACTTCTCAGCTAGTGTTGCGTACATCGTACAACTATGTATATATTAGAGCCTTGCTAAAATCATCCATTCAACAATGTTCACACATACTTGTTGGATATTTTAAAACAGCTTTTATACACGTTTCGACATAACATGGGTATTGCTATCCATGAACTGCAGAGAATTATAAGTTTTAAAGTCGTATATGTTCAACTTCTAACTATTGGGTTTCAACAAATCAATGCAGCGCAATTTGGATTTTTTTTTTTTTGGGGGGGGGGAGGGGTCATGTAATAGAGTACAATTATTATTGTACAAACATTGTATATTCTAATAGAGAGGAAAACTATACCATTCCTTAGTGGCCATTTTCAAATATTCAACAAGAATATACCATCAGAGTATTGTGCACATAATAAATTATAGTATAAATTATATGTTACCCTGGAGCATTAAACACCTTAGTTGGTAATGGCCTTATCGCCTACATGATATCAAGTGTTTAGAAAGCAAATTTATAATTTCTAAAGGAATTACATTTATTTTTTGTAATAATAAAAAATAAACCTATATTAAATCTAATACTTGTAGTTTTAAAGTTTTAAATTAGTGAATGCTATCTCATAATATTAGCTAATTCATGTTCAGCAATAGGTACACGTTTAGTCTTGTTTATTATAAGTTGACGTATTATAAAATTTAAAAATAACAACATTATTCCTGTTTTCATACAGAATTTTGTTCAATATTTTCACTTAAAAACAAGTTATAAGCTTGTAATTATAAAAAAAAATATAAATAAATAATTTCAAAAATATTTACAAACGTTAGCTCGCTGTTTGTCGCTTTAAAATAAAAATATAAATAAGTATCAGAGAGAACACACATTATCTTGCTACACATAAATTTTACAATGATCCATTTCTATATTAAAATTAACGAAACTATAAACGTGATGAGAACATGTATTTACGAATTACACTAGTTGTAGGACAAAATAAATACTATATTCCTATCATAGTTAAATATTTTTTATTTCATAATAACTTACAAGTTATCGGTTGATAAACTCTTAGTCATAACCACAAGTAATTTTTTCGGTTGTGTATAGTAAGATCAACACTATCTACAATTCTACTTACATATCTATCATTGTCTGCGGACCATAGAATTTCAAAATTGATCAGACTCACGGTTACGACAAGATAATACAATAATCTAATAACTACATAATCCTAACTCGTCTGATACCATTATAAATCGTATTGTATCTTAATTATAATTACCGAAAATTGATAATTTGGGTTTAAAAAGATATTTCTAAAAGAGTTTATTAATTGGTTTTATTATTGGTTGCTTGTACGATATACATCTCCGATTAGTCCGATGAGCTCATTGCTTGGTGGTTTTCGTAAGATTGTTCTACACATGTAATGGAAACTTCACGAACCTCGTCGTATTTCGGGCCTCGATAATATGATTTACGGCGAAACTGTGTAAACGATCGATACACATGTCTATGTACATTGGCTAGAATTCCACGATTTAAGTACTGGAAAATTATAACGCTCGCGATTGTGCAATGTACCACGTAACCTATTTATACATAGTGGTATAATTATTATTTAGTTGCAGGTTACCCATATACCCGGTATATAATATTATCACCACATAATTTGTACTCGGGGGTGCCTCACTGTCTCTTGTATACGGTCGTCAGGTGCTATCACGCGGCGTATAGGTACCGATTAAGTATAATATCATCGATAGTCGTGCGTTACGCTGCAGGCGCGGATAACCTTCGTCCTTTCACCGCTCGGCGTCGACGACGGTGGCGGCGCATTATATATTATAATATTATTATTATCGTAGGTACAGGTATACTTACGTTATATACGTATACACACACGTATATATCTACATATTTTATTATAATATTGCAATGTACGCCACAATCGGATAATACACCTGCAGTGTTCGCCACCACAACACGGTTGTTACATTACTATTATTATTATGTATACTTATATGTACGCACGACCACGGCTAAGCCTATGATATGCCTTTTGCCTACATAATATATTTTATTATAACATTATAATATACGTATTTAAATGTGCGTTTTTTTTTAATTGTCGGCCGTGGTGACGACGGCAGCGTAATAATAATAATAATAATAAAACATAAGATAGTCGGACAATTAATAAAAAATATAAAAACCGAAATTGATTTATCGCGCGTAGGATGATCACGCGGCGGTGTTCGAGAGAGAGAGGAGGTGCCGCCGATTCCGCATATTTACATACATACATAATATATATGATATATGCGTTCGCGTATTATATTATTATATAATGCATATATACATATATACAAACCGTATAACCGTCGATCTTGTACTCTTGTGTGTGCGTTTCGAAACGATTTATTACTCGCGTATAATACGTTTCTAAGATATATATATATATTATATATATGTATAAATACCTACATTCTACAACAATAATAATAATATCTTTCTTCGACTTATCGTCATATACACACACGCGCGCGCGATATGATATTATGCGCTAGGAAAATGACTTCAGAGTAGGGAGGTTTATATATTATTATACGGTAAAACGTATATATAATAAACTCACGCACCTAAGGCGCAGAGAGTACCTATCCGTAAACATATTACCACATGACATACCTACATGGGTGAGACCGTTTTCCTCTCCAAAAACGAGAACCCGTTTCCATTATGGATGTTCATTTTCCTCGAAAATAAAGAGCTACTTTTTGTCAGAATGGCACGCGCACAAGCAGCACAAAAGCTGTACAACCGTACGTCCGTACACGGAAGTCTAAAGAGTCACTGGAATACTATACCGTTTGCGCGCTGAATCGACCCGAGCGAATGCTATTGCACGACGTGTTTATAAAGTAAGAATGTCTGTCGAGAATGACGAGAATGTCTGTTTAGCGATAGGATGCGTACCCGACGAACAGTACCGAGTGCCGACTGCAGACGAGTTGCGGTCGGCGTGATAACCGCGATCTTCGTATCGACCTTTGGCTCTATTATTGCCTGTGATAAAACGATTGATTTTGACTAGCACGGATCAACACGGGCAACTTTATTACTAATTAAGCGTAATGACGTGCCAATACTTGTAGTGTATTCAATATTACAATAATATTATTATAATCGTTGTGCGTTCACTTTATAGGTTTAAAAACAAAAAAAACAAAAATAGTATGCGTTATTCGTAAACCACAATGTAATCGACCAGACGTTTCAAAACGTGGTTTACGAAAATATAATTAAAGACGATGTCCGTGCTCAACGTGAGAGGAAGTCGTCTGCAATGTTCGTACTCTCAACGCGGAAATATAAAAATTTTTCCGACGTACTGACGCGCAAACCGATCGTCGGACGAGTGCATCAGAACGTCTTCGAAAAAATGTATACTTACCTCTTGGTGTCTATTTTTTTTTTTTGTCAACTTAACTTAATCGGCAACTTAAGCCATTGCCTACAAGATATTATGTTAATTTTTTTATGAACGTAAATAATTAAACATAATCAAATTAAAATAAACACTTATAAATTGTTTAATTTGTTTTAAACTATTATATTTTATTCTATAATAATAAATTAATTGTAACAAATGGCAATATATAAATATAATCATTTAATTGTTTTCTAATGTATACATATATAATAACAGTACAATATTTATTTATTATAAACATACGGGCTGAGCCTTTTTAGTATAATTATAATGAGTAAACAGGTATATATAATATGAATAATATTATTATACAGAAAACAAGATATAAAAATATACAGAAATAAAGAAAAATGAGATTAGTTTAACAAAAAGCAAACAGTTTACAAATTAAAACGACTATAAAATGCTAAATATAAAGTTATAAGTGGTTGAATAAGAATATAAAATATTTTTAAGTATGTTAAATATTTTTTGTTTTTTTTAATTAACACAATCACTTACTAAATAAGTAGATATATTATCATAAATTATAATAAATTCAAAACTTAAAACAATTATTGTATTTTTTTTTTACTACACAAATTAATAGTTTATGTGTTAGAAAGTATATTACTAGACATATTATTTAAAATAATAATTTTGTGTTTACCCGATTAGGATACGGATTTTTATCTCTAGGCAAATACAGCATC
The DNA here is from genome assembly GCF_020184175.1 of Aphis gossypii. Lineage (NCBI taxonomy): Eukaryota > Metazoa > Arthropoda > Insecta > Hemiptera > Aphididae > Aphis > Aphis gossypii. The sequence continues at coordinate 16,072,018 of NC_065530.1, forward strand.
AACTAATAGAAATTAAGAACTGAATATTGCTCCTAAACTTCAAAACCTTTGAAAATACCTTGGGCAAGTTTTCCTTTAAACATATTTGGATCTTTTGGTTTGTTATCACGACAATGTCGACTCAGAACTTCGTTTATAGCATTATCCGCCATTTCATAATCAGTATTCAATCCATACCGATCTCTTATTTCATCAATAGATTTCTGGCAAAATTTACGAAGATCAAAAATCATATAGCCGAATTTAGTATCTAAGTTACCGAAATCTTGTTTTTCTAATTCGCTATCAATTACTGAACGAAGTGGACCTAAAAGAGAGGTGGGGTTGAAGAAGCCACCGAACTGTCCGTTTACTACGTCACCGTATACCAATACAACGACAATACAGACAGCAAAATATATTGACTTCATTTTGAAACGGTTTCTCACAGCGATGCACTCAAATTAAAAATTTTACGATACAGCTGACACGAATCCAATTAACTAGAAATATTTATATTCAAATACAATTTTTCTTTATGTCAAACGATTTATATACTCAATAATTGCGATGGATATACCAAAGGATAGAACCACAAAGTTCGGATATTTTACACAATTAGTATAAAGTACAATTACAATTTACAACTCACAATTTATAATACAGTTGATTCGGCAATCTTTGTAGACTTTTGGAGTGTGTGTGTATACTGGATTGTTGAACAGTTGTTGTTTTTTTTTTTTGAGTTGTATGTATTGATTGAGCTTCTTTGAAGTTTTTAGTTCAATGTCGGTCGTCCTCGTAGTGAAAAATCTTCGCTCGTCACTCTTGGAAATGATCTGAAAAGAATCACATTTTAAGCTTCTTATATAGTTGTATTTCAAGCAGTCGGTGTCATGACCTGTTTGAGTAATGTGTATTTTTCAAATCCTGGTAATTCCCAATTACGCGGTCTACATGTAATTAGCAAAAAAATATTATATTATGATGCGATAATTTAATAATCTAACGTATAAAAACATTTTGCACGTGATATCACATAATATACATTATATAGCATTACTGAGTTTCCAATTATTTTACTATGCCACTATGTGCCGTGATGCTATTTCAATACTTAATCTAATAATATTAATAATTGCATTACATTTGCGAAGACGAAATCACAAGCGATTGTACTTAGTTACGCCAGTTAGAATTAAAAGTGTACACCGTTTTTTTTATTCAACAATCGTTGTAAGTCAATAATTATATACAGCGTACCTATTAAAAGTATTAGCTGACATAAATGTATGACCACTTTCGGACAATTTTAAAATATTTTCATTTTATGTAGAATTTTAATTAGAATTTATTGTATTAACTAAAAATGATAGCAAATACTAATTTTTATTTTGGCTAATACAGTTATTTAACCAATTGTAATAGTATTCGAGTCATGATGTTAAGAAAAAAAATTGAAAAATACATGGGTAATAGTCTCGGAAATTTATAAATCATTATGCTTACTAAGTAGTATACACATTGTCCATAAAAATTGAGCAGTATCATAATTTCCAAGAAATTTACGTTATTCCCGATTATCTGTGTCCAAAACATAATTTGATATAATATACACTAAACTAAAAAAAAGAAACCAAGCCACACTATTCAATTAAAAATCAGCAGCCGACTCGCGGTGTCCAACCCTGACAGTCTCAATGTGTTTGTCGTCCACTCAAATGCTCGACAATAATTGACGTTCGATTATTATATTACTATAAGTACTTCTTACACAATATGCATCTTATTTTAGCTTTAAAACAAACGCCATACGACAAGTTTATGTACTTATGTACTCATACGTTTAAGTAAGCCAATATATGTATCTTTAATAGTCCTTTAGACATACCTATATTAAAATCAATAGATAACAGTGAACATTTCTTTTTTTGACGATGGAGGAAATACGAAAATAAGTGTTGGAATACGGTTCGTTTCTGGAGAAAAGTGGTTACAGGACTATAGTATTATAAATATACTACATCAGCGGGGAATATTAACTGTCGCAACTATATTATATTATACACTATAGGTAGATACAAGTGTGTGTACAGACGAAAAACGGAAATTTTCATCATCGTCGTTGTCCGAAACAAAAGCTCATTTTTCACTCTGCCCGAAAACGATAAACCAAACACAACGCAAGTATGATGTAATAATGTTTTATTATCACGTCTACGAATCTTTCACCCCACGAGTATACTCACAAATATATATATATATATATATATATATATATATATTATGTTATTAAAATTGTTATACGCCGACACGCTGTAGCAGTATATAATATCTATATATATATATATATACGCCAGCCACACGCTGACACTGCAATCGCGTTTGTTTACGTTTAAAATACAGTCGCCCATATACGTACGGACGTTTTTTAATGCGGTCGTCTCGACGATTTTTTATACGAGAAAAAATAATCTCTGTTGTAAAATGTTGAACGGATGTTTTGTTCTGTCCTGTCGTTCGACGGCACGTTATATTCGGACATCACTGCAGCAGCAGTCTTATATACGCGTCCGGGGCCCGGGGCAGAATATATATTATTATTATTATGCTAATATTATAACACAGCATCACTGCAGATATTGTTACGGAACAGTTCCAAAACCCAAATGGTGTTTCGTTTCACCCTTTCCGTTGGATCGGTAAACCCGTCGGTAATAATACGCGTGTGTTCGTTATTATCTATATAGGGCCAGACACGGACCGCATTCAATAGCGGATTATTCTGAATAAAAATCAGTAAATATGCGATTGGAGAATTGTATTTCACCGTGAATACAAAATAATAATAACAATGATAGGTAGTATGATTTTGAGTTTTAGTTGAAATCAAATAGTTTAACGATATTTCTATTTTTTCATAGTTAAGTTTTGAAGTATTTGAATAAATCATACTAATATTATATAATATTATTATTAAAAAGTGTTTGATTTAAATTTTTTTAAAAATCGTCTGCTTAATAATATTTATAGTAAAAAGTGAGGTTTTTGTTTTAAATAACAAGTTTTGTATCATTACTGAAAACTCATAAAGTGATATAAAAATATAAAAATAAAGTTTTATAATATACATAAGATTTTAAAATATCGGAATTAGAATGTATACATTATTTAATAGAAAACTGTTGATGAATATGATTGGTGAATCACTATATAATATGTAAACATTAGTATCCTTATATTATCCAAAATTGTATACGTTTTTTTGCAAAATTCGTATTTATACATATAATCAATTAGTCGCTGCGGCGTTCACAATCAACTCGACTATAGAAGTTTCGACTCAAGAAAACCGCAGTTGGTATAAATCACGGACGTGTATTGATATAGGTATACGTGTATATACGTCCGTGGTATAAATTATAAAAATTATTATCGCATTCTCGTCGAAAAAAGGTCATTCATAATAATAACGAACAACAACAACAATAATAAAAACTCGCGGTGTCGGGCGAATAATGTAAATTATAATAATAGTATAAATATACATATTTTTTTTTATTTTGAAACTAATTGATTGATTCTACATTTCAGTGGAATATAATAATGTGGAAACAGGCGACAACAAAAAAACCATTTGTCCCCCAAATTACACATCATAATTTTTGGAACGTATATTATTACACAGTATAATACTACGATAGTTGGTGCGTTTTTGTTGTCTATATCGATAATGTGCAGTATTATCTTTGTGCGAATTAACCTTCGTCACGAGAAAAACGTCTATATAAACATATAAAAACAACAAAAAAAAAACCATCAGCCTAGAAGTATTGATTACCTTCCGTTTGTTGGCTGAAAAAAAATGTTTATTAACCATCAAGTAACTTTCTTAATAATATTTTTTATGAGAAAATCTCCCTTTTTTTTTTCTTATTATCCATTATTCGTTTAAGTTAACTTCACACCCGTAAGAGTTCGAAAGTTAAACGATAAAGTTCAACCTTATATATAGTTTCACAGAACCATTTGTCAAAAAACGTAATTAGTATTCACGTTCCCGAGAGAATTACATTTTCACACAAACATTTTTTCTCGATATCTTTAAAGTAGGTACATAATTTCACCCCACGAGTATGCAAATTATTCAGGTCAAGTATACAATATCAAAGCGATTTTTAGGTATATAATACATAATATAGTAACACCCCTTGGTCGTGACATTAGTTTGCTTTTGATACGTGTTCACTATGTTTATATCTACATCTCTAATTTTTGTACGTCTACACGTATTACTTATATAGAGTCATTACACAAGCATTACTTATGTATAACGAGAATTTGAACTAATAATTAACTGTAGTTAATTAATGCAATATTATATTATTGTGTATTATTATAATATACACGGTCCGTTTACGACATAATCTTTTATATATTATATTTTAATAACCTCATATTCGGGTTTGAATTTAAGGCGTATACATGGGCTATGGGGTATATTATAACTTTATGTTGGCGTGTATACTTGATATCTAACGACACAATGTCAAAAAAATGTCATCAATTAAACAGCAGTTTCATAAACAATGAATTATATACGCCGTGTAAAGTATTTGGGATTATAGTAAATTGGTAGTAATAATTATATTCAAAACACGAATAATAGGTTGCTTAGTAAATTATAAACATAAATTAAATTGTTAAGATAAGCAATAAACATTCATAAATATTAAATTATTTTGTGGCTAAAATACTAAGTGTCCTTTTTTTATTTCGTAAAAAAAAATTAAGATATTATTTTATAGTAAAAATTACCATTCTTCGGTCGCTGACATTATTTTAGTTAATATAGGTAGTATAATGAAAATATTTTTACATTTACATAATAATAAAATATTTTTAACAAATTTATGTGTAATAAACAATATAAATATATAATGTTGTATTATTTTTTAAATAAAAAAAGATTTTGAACATTAGTTTACTGTTGATTTCAGTATTTGAGAAAAACAACTAATTACAATCACTCTACTAAACAACTTGTTGAATAATCATCTTATATAGCTAATCATTTTAATCATATCTTAGCACAAAATTATTAATTATCATACGATTTCCATTATGAAGCCATTTTATTATTTATGTTATTTGTCGCAATATATTTAATTTTTGGATGAAAAATATATTAACAAAAAATAAGAAACTCTATGGACTGTTAGGTTGCATACCGTACTGTAGTATTCATATTGTTACCTTTTCGAATCCTACAGAGAATTGCCCTTTATATTATAATCTCATTTATATCAACAGCACATAAAAACGAACAGTTTTGACTGAGTGCTCCGGCCGAGTTCGAGTATTTACTCAATTATTATGTTTCGAATACTGAGTGTCAATTATGTACATGTCCCGTGGAAATCTCATTGTGTTTTTTGCTGACATTTATTTTAACTCAACGTGACGCAACGTGATTTAAAATAAAATTATGTACCAGTTAATTCATTCTTAGCGAATAGTGCAAATTGCATTATTGTTAAATCAATAATTCTAAAGATTTAAGTAAATAAAATTCTGATTTTAATGGTGTATACATATTAAATTTAGAAACAATGTTTGTTTGTTTTATTTTCCTCAATTTTTGTTTGTACGTGACTGAAATTTTTCAATTTTTACAATTTTTCACTATTCGGGTTTTCAAACATAAGCGATAAAAAAAACCCAATGAGGTAGACAAATAATGGGAGTAGCGATTGAAGAAGATATTTTTACGGTTTATCGTTTGTAAACGTCTAATACCGATAAAATATGGCCAAAATTATGAGTCATGTCATAACAACGTGCAAGCCAAATACATAGAAATTGGAATGTTTTACAAACATTTTCATTTAAAATTTATTTTTATATTTTGATTTAATAACAATATATATCAAACGCATGCAAAGTGGGCATAACGATATTGTTTTAAACGAGACGTCGTAAAAACGACCGGCAATATAAGTGTATATATCTATATTATATTTATGTATAGGGTCAACTGATCAAGTTTGTATAAGTACACTTATATAGAAGGACTTGTAAATATTTTACCTGCTTTATATGTATATAAAAAAAAAAAGAAGAAAAAAAAACGATTTGTCGAACACAAACTTTTAATGGTTTTCTTAGAGTTATCAACATCATCGACACAGGGAAACGACGAATAAAACTATATGGATGTCGTTTTATGTACAGACTTTGTTACACGTCTGTCTGCGAAAGTAGTTTTATAATCATTTTGACGACGAGTAATACTTTTCATCGGTTTAAACGATTTTTCAGTTTAGTTTTACAAAGACGATTATTCGTTGTTGTCAATAATTTGTTTGTGCGTGTGTGCTATCACCAGAACATACACCAAAGGGGTGCAAACTGATTTCTATGTTCGAAATATAATGAATAAATACGTAGGAATTTCGTATCTGAAGCCACAACGTGGTACGAAAGGTGAGAAAAGGACAAAAATAAAACCATTAAATTCTATTGTTGTTTAAATTTCACCGGACAGTCAAAAGATCGGATTTTTATCCAGCTGTGATTGAAGAAATAAAACGATATTGGCGCAACTCGTCCAATACAGCAACCTGTAGGTGTTGGAATTTAGTACGCTTTTGCGAGTCAAAACATCGAATATCGATTAGGCATAGAATTATGTTGAACGAGTATTCATAAAAATAAACTAAAAGGAGTAAGTCATAGATAACAAATTTATCGAAGATTCAATAAATAATTTAAAAATTAAGTGTTTTTGCAAGAACGTATTGTTTATAATTATTATAATATTTTAAGTAAAATAAATGATTTTCTCTATTATTCGATTTTTATTTTTAAACCAGGTACAAGACACAAGTGCATCCCCTTTCATCCCCCACCCAAGCGTCGTATACTCTCGTTTTTGGCGTTTAAAACGGTTTAGTTAGGTTAGGTTGACGGAAAAGTTTAAATGCAAACAAATGTGTTCAACCGAAGACAGTTCGTCTACTCATCCGATCGTTCCAAAGTACCTAAGTATCTATATTATATCTATCCGAATATTATTATAATATGTACGCGTGAAATAGCACCCACCAGATGGAAACCCGCAGAAGCGTGAGCGGTGATTCGGGTTTGTCGACCCGCCGCGGAGCAGTCGTTTGTACACCGGACGTTTCGGAATTAGTTTTGTCCATTTGTTTTAATTGATCGAAACGCATTTACACACACACACACGCACGTAAGCGAGCGATTTTAATCGGTATAAAAATGATTATCTATATTCACTCGGAGCATAATATATACTCCTACGCCCTGCATATAGTGCATATTATATTATTATTATTACCACACGATCGTTTATGGACCACATTTGGTGGATCGGTACGACGGAACGGTCGTTATTATGTATGATATCGCACACTATAATATAATAAAATATGCGTTATAGTCGTCTGTCACAATACCATCGTCGTATGTTCGTCGACGTGGTGAATTTTGGATAATCATTGATTTTCGGAACGTTCGTTTTTGCCTGCCAGTTACTGTCCGTCGTCACCAATATTCGAATAATATATGTATGCTGTAAAATCGTCGTTATTTTAATTTGTCATCGAGGCCATATCGACACGAAAAAAGGTTACACAAACCAAACATTATACACGACAATCATGATGTTGTTATCATATTGTGTGCTCACGAGATGTCTCGAATGACGCGTGGTATTTTAAGTGCATAATTTATATGCTTATATTATTATTATACATTGACGATGGGCGAATGAATTTCATTTTTCCCATTTCTCTACCTCGTATTACTGTAATCGTTAACACACTCGCTCGTTTTAAGTCGTATATTATAGTATTATACGATCTGTTTGCGCACTTCAGTAATATAACTACAGACATAATACACAATTTATTGTGGTCCTATAGGGTAATTTATTCCTGTATAAATCGGGTGTTTCTCGGTTTTACGATACGGCTCGGACAAACCGTTTCGTTTTGGTTTCATCTACTAAGTGCGCGCGCTCGTTGTGTGTGCGTTTGAAAAGAGTTAAATCATTCTCCAATGCCGTCGGCGCAAACCGGGTAAATGTAAACGAAAAAAATAAATAAATAAAGAAAGAAAATGCGGTGGAAGTGTTCGAGGCGAACGACCATCCTGTACACAATAAAGTAAACGATACGGTTCGGAGTGTCCACGGGGGTGGTCCCTGCTGTCAACCCAACCCCGTGGTTTTTATTAATTGTCTACGATTTACCGAACTGACGACTTAATGCATTTAACGTGTCGTCTGGGGGAGTACACATTTGTGTGTGTCTGTTTAATAAGTCTTATACTATTATAAATGTTGCGGCTACGACCGTGTCGGCCGGATACCCCGCAATGGTTATCTAACCCACAACAAGAGAAAAGAAACATCAACACCGAGGCTCGTGCATCTTTGGCATTCGGCGCACAAAAGCCAAAATCCGTGACGATTTTCGAAAAAAAAAAAATGTAATATATTCGTAATTGGGTCAGTGGGGCTATCGGTAGACCCGCTGGGCCCGATGAGGTCAAAGTCATAAAACAGTCCTTTTGTCATAGCATGTATAGTATATACACATTTATATTCGATACGGTGTAGAAGTGAAAATTAGGGTGAAAAGGCTTCGATAAGACTAATCGGCGCTATTTGGAGAAAGTGCGAGTTAAGCGTGTCAACGGTGTTCTTCTTTTATGTTATACGCTTTTGGGTTTTTCGAAATAACAATGCAAACGATATTCGACCACAGTTGAACACGACACGTTCAAACGCGTAAACATAATTTTAGGTACCTACACTCTCTCCATGGGCTCGCCGACTTGACAGTTTTACGCAATAAACCAAAAAAGGAAAAAATAAAGCAGAAACGCAATTATTTATGGTAACCGTTATGCGCACCGCCAGAACTGCAGCAGCAGCCTGCAGTGTTAAACCGCCCGACACAATGCGCAATACGGTTTTCTACCCAAAAGTCTAACTTATACATATAATACACACACATACATATTATATATATATATATAGGTGCGTGTATAGTTGAAACTGCTCTAAATAGCATAGTAACCATTTATAACTGCTGTATGGTTGTATAGTAACTTAATCTCAAAACTTTGGGTTACCATATTATATTGGTTGTTTCTCGATATCAATTTCATTAATTAATAATTATATTATTGTTATTCGATGATATACACCTGCAATGTTACCTATATCTGATTTCGGTTAGTCACATTGCTTCGCATATTATAGACCATTTTTGAAATTAAAGCTGATGAATCGTTTATTTTTTTGTAATCGAACAAATTTAACGGCATATAAGTTATAAGTATAGTGAACCTACAATAAATATACAATATGAATAATAATTATTGTACGTGACGATATTATATTGTACAGAATTGTACTGGATTTTGAAAAAGACCAGAAAAAAAAGGTCCCTATATAATATATACTACACATAGTTAAACATTTATTTCAGCCTTAAATCATGAAACGAAAACAATTTGAAGAATAACAAGTTATAATTTCAAAGAAGGCCGATATGAATTTATAACTCATAAAATGTATTTAAAAAAAATTAAATCTTATATTTATTACTTAAATTATATAATAATAATAATTAATAATTATTAATGAAGGCTTTTAGATTTTATTTGTAAATCGAAAAATTTACTAAGTATTACAATAATATTTTTTAATTATCTATAATGCAGTATACTTTTACTATTAAAACTTATACATTTTACATCACTTTTAATAAAAGTTTTAAATAATTTTATAATAATTTAAGGACTGACTAAACTGTGTAACGATGTATCGTTCTACTACCATGCGTAAATAGTTATACGGAATTTACTATAATTTGAAAATTTTAAGACATTGTATTTTATTAAACATTAACTTTTCTGCGTTGTTATAACTTATAAATGTTGTTAAAAATAATTAATTTAGATTTAAGCATTTAATTGAAAACGTTAGGTCAATAGTCGATTTATTATATTATATTAAAATGTTGTTATAAAAAATAATGTGAATTTTGCTGGCACAAAAAATTTTGAAAACAATAAATGTCACGCCAAACATTAAAGTTTTATAATAATTTATTTACTTTGAACGAAAGATCGATTCAAACGCTGCGTTATCTCTGTCGGTAATTTTTAATTCAATGAGAACTCCGTTTTGATATCGGAATAAAATGTCTGAAGAAACGCAATTAAATAAGGCGTTTTTATTTTTATTATTATTAAACTATCTATTACAGTCAGTGGTGGCACGAAAGGTTTTTATTTGAGGCGTGAGACAATAAAACAACCCGTCCACCCCTAATATTATATGTTTGGTGTTAACCAAAACAAAAATACTGTGTCGATTATCCCCAATAGTAATAACATGTTCGTGACAGCACTGAGATTTATAGACGTTTACACATCATAGAACTATTATACATTGTGTACGGACGTTTGCTTTAAGTGTTATTCAAAAAAAAAAAAAAAAAAAGATCAACAGTTTAATATACATAATAATATTATAACAGTATATATACGAGATATAATGCAATATATCGATATCTCTCATCCGTTATTATAATAAACAACAATAAATGCTTAATAATGGTATATTTATGTATTTTAAAAACATGGTTATCGGGTCGGAATATAATGACAAGGGACGACTGACAAGGAAGAAATCCGAAAGACCCGCGATAATCTCCCGGCGCACACACACACGCGTCGGGGGACCGGGGACTGAGGAGTAATCGAAATGAAGGAGAAGAAAAAAAAAAACGTCAAAATATCGTCGGAAGGGATTTTTTCTCGTGGCTGTTGTGATATTATAGTGCATCAGACCCATTAAATAATATTACGGTCGTCGCGTCGTCGGTATATATATATAATATTATATAATTGCTCTGTCGTCGGTCTTCCTCCCTCACCGTCCTCCTTGTACTGCACCGTCGCACCGAAACCCAAACACACGCGAGCTGCGACTGGTTGACAATTAATTATGGCCGAGAAGACGTTATCGTGTCGGGGGATGAACACGAGGTATAAAAATAGAACGAGTATTATTTTACGAGGCAAAACGGTTTTTGTCATTATTTAATCCCGTGTTGTCGTTTGGTTTCTGACCGTAAAGTAAACAAAAATTAAAGATAGAACCAACCCTCTGCACACAACACACATGTGTGTCTCATACAGTACACACCCACACACACACACACACAGACTGTTGTACAGGGTGTTTTATGGATGACGTCGCAGATGGTTTTTATATAATTATGTACAACGAAAACGTTTTGTCACCTGTGATGGACGACAGTCGTTCGTCACTCGCGGGAATAAGTCATTATTTTCCTTTTTGTATTACGTTAAAATAATTTGTTTTGGAATATTAGTTTATTGTTCAAACCGTATGCACGGTGTGTGTACTATTATACACACGATGTAATTTATTTCAGCAAACCGAGGGGCCGATTTTTACAGTTAAAATATTGTTTACGAAAATCAAGGACACCGAGGACGATAAAAGAATTTTAAGTGTCCGGCGGACGAGGGGCCAGGATACCTATAATAACAGTAAAAAAACAAAAAACGATATTTTTCAGTTTTATACTTATGTTTTAATACAGTGAATCATGATTATTTAGTATCGCCGTTGTAAGCAACTATTGATGTACATATTTTGATGTTTGGTAATTATTTGACTGCGTAAAAAACAATATTTTTTAGGGTGTATAATGGTTTAGACCCACGCGCAACGGGTTGTCCCTAGCTATAGATTATTGTGACAGGATAATTAATTTGCTTTCATAAAGTAAATAAATAATTTAATGTTATCATGGTATGATATATTTAGATTTGTTTTTCTATTAACGAGTAACGACCCGACTCATTAAAATAACACGATTAACACAAGCCCAGATGAATACGTATTATTTATTTATTATTTGTACATAAATTACATATCGACGAGAAACTGTGAAAACGTTCATTTTTTTAGATATTGATTTCAAATCGTTTTTAATTCAAAATATTTTTTTAGCCACCATTCGATGTACGCGAAATAAAATAAATATGTGTACAGTGTATACTATACACACACTACACGCTGCATTTAATGTATCTATGTGCGGTCGTACATATACTGCTGCAGTGTATATCATAATAATATTATGTGTTGTTATGTTATAACAAACCGTTTGATTATTGGTCCAATAAAACAATTTGTTTTTTATTGGCATCGGAAACGGTCGTTAATTGAAAGGGTTAAACTTTATTAATATAATTCTCTCAGAGCTATTAAAAACATATATTTATATAAAAGAGCCGTAAAAATTGTCTGGAATACAACCATGCACGGTCTCTATGAGTTTGTGTGGTGCATACATATATTATTTAATATCGCAGTATATGAGTATAATAAATATAATGAAAAAATAAAATGTTACTAAAATTGATAAAACGAATGAAATAGAAATATTATGTGTGTATGTACGAAACGGACAAAAACAAAATATATATATTATTATCTTGCCAATTGATTACTATAATATGTTCGCATTACCGAAATCGTACAGCATTTGTAGATCATATTGTTAAAATATACAGACCGTGTGCGTATTTCCGATTAGGATTTTTTTATAGTCACAAATTATACAAGCACAGTCGTTAACGGTATTAACACATCAGGTTACGTCCCCTTCAAGTCTCAAGTGGTAAACACGTCGGGGTTTTTCGATTTCCATGGTTCAGCATCACGATTTTGGTATGTCAAATGGTTACTATACCTACCGGCTACCATTGGTATCTAAATTCTAAATAAATGAATGCGGTACCCTATCTATGGTTAGTAGTGTGAGCAAGAGGGATCAGAGGGTGCGGTGAGCCGCCTGTGGCGATGTACCTATATACTATTATTTACACAATATATTAAATGAAAAAAAAATGATCAATAATTCAAAAAAACATGAATTTTATTTTATTCTTATAAACCTGTTGTCTACGATAATTGATTATGTTGTAACCTGCATTAGGTTGAGTAATATATTATTATCAACGCAATGTGTATGTGTATCCACATTTAAGGTGAGTTATATGATTTATGAAGTATGATGATTATTGAAAGTTAAAAACGTTTACTAAAAACTTAAAAGCTTTTGTGCGTATTTTCAATATTGCAAATACCGTTAAAAGGTAAACGCATTTAATACTCACGCGAGTTCTGTGCCGGTTTCGCTCAAAAATACTCAACGTAAATATAATACATAATACACTTTTGTAACTCGTTGATCTACGTGAATCGATATATCTAATAAAACGCATGTGACAATATTTGCAAAACGTATGAAATATTATTTCAGCATATGAACCGACATCGGCCCTTAATCGACATTTCAGATATTTACTTAGATCGGGTGGAGGGGAGATGCGATGAAAGTGTCACTTTCAAAGCACAAACTTAGAAGTTACGTCACTGTAGTAGGTATACATATATACCTAGTATTTACTTAACATCCACATTAGAATATCGCCGTCTCTCGCTCAAGACGTCCTTCTATCCGTGACGACGTTTAAACAAGTTACACGCACATTGCGTTTAATTATTTATCGCCATCGGGGACGCAACGTCGCAGGTTCTTCAGATCTCCGCCAATCGTCGTGGCACAAGTGCAGCAAGCGCAGCTGCAATCGGCTATATAATAATAATATGTGCGACGTCGCGAATTCACGATGAATATTAATCGGCACATTTATATACGGCCGACCGTCCAGTTTAGCGTTAAAACTGCGTTTTCACCTTATTATGCGACGTCGTTCGTCGTATCGTACTGCACGTCCGTTCTCGAGACGTCTTGACACGGCCGCGTCAACGGCTGCGCGGCACATTCGTGTTAACGTGATAATATTATTATAGGGATACGAATATTCTTACTCGTATCGTGAGGTCGAACGATTGGGGGGGTACCTCTGTATATATAGAGTATAGGTCTGGTACTTGCAACGATCATGTCGTCCGCGGATCGATAAATTATAACGCTATAGCCGCGCGGTGCAAGTGCAGTGTCAAAGGCCGTCGGCGGCGTATACGATTTAATTAATATAATATTACGCGCGTATAATATATGACGAAATCGGTGAGCTCCGCACAAAGTCACAAACACGTTCGTTTTAATTGACAATAATACAGCTGGTATATAATGTGCGCTCGTGTCGTTTATTATAATATATTATATATTATATTATTATTGTTGTAGTTGTCATTCGTCGCAGCTTACCTACATACGTACGTAATATTATACCTACATATATTATAATATAGTACGCGGACAGTACGGCTGCGATACGTACCTGTACGGTATATATCATACGAGTGGCGTTAGCCTAATTTATTGCTTCCAGAGATAATTATATTATATCTAGTAATTATTGCGCAATGTAAATGATATTACACCGCACCTACACGGCGGAATAATAACGCGATATAATCTATGGGACCCATATTCAAAATAACGTACACAATGACATTACTAGGTACCTACATTAGAACGGAAAAGTCTGTCGAGTGTATAATATCATGGCGTGTTATGGAGCGCGTGTTATTACAACGGTGTCGAGGACCGTCTCATCGCGTCTCGCGCGTATACCCTATGTGTACGACTGGCAATACATTTTCGTTATGACGAAACCGTATGTATATATATATATATATGTAATGGTGATAAGATACAGGTACCTACTTTGGTATGTGTGTATACGTATTATTTATAAATGTTGTATAATACAAGTGTGTCATTTATTAGCGTCACCTGTGCGGCTGTGCTGCTGTCACGGCGTGAACAGGGTTCGAACTTACCCACAAAATTATTACGGAAAGAATTAATGTGAGCATTTACAAAAACAGTAAACATTGCCAAACAACTAGATGACAAATTTTAAAATTATCATACGAAATATTATATAATGACATCATTTATTAATTATATTGTACTTACTATACACCGATGGTGTCGCCTGTGTATAATACTATAATGTATCTCCCAATATGTTATTGAGCGTAGTCGGTCGAAATTCTAGCTATCCGTGACGTACGCGACATGGCATTTGATGTTAATTTTTAAGTCTACAAAAAAAATTGATAAAGACTTCAATCTCATAAATGATGTATTGTAAATACTACGATTTGGTTGCAAAACAATATATAATAATATAAACTAACATAGTATCATTATTATGTACGTACCAGAGGAAATATTATATCATATAATTATTAACGACGTATAGTACGACACTAATCCTCTAGAAAATTTTGTTTTTACGTCTTGTTACTTACATATCGAACCAAGCTCATAAGGTTCATAAAATCAAATTTAAATTTTCTTTTTTGCCATCATTTTTAAGAAATTTGAGTACATTGTACGAGCATCATGCATAAAATATTACGGTCGTTTTTAAAGCCTCGATTTTTCAGCTGAAGTTCGCGAGGCTTAAATTTGAAATAATTATTGTGGATTTTCAAAGTCTTATTTTTTATTTTTAAAAAGATTTTCCGTGTACCTGTGACACGAAGTCGAGCGCGTAAAAGGAATGAACGCATCCGCTTATGACGTATGTACCTACTCGAGTTCCCATCAATGTTTATTCTGAGTAATGAGACGGTTAATCATAGTCTTATCTATGAAATCTCCGCAGTGCTGTATTATAATATATTCCGTATAGTGTTACTCGAAACGATGAAATGTCGCCAGAGAGGATGTTTGGCTATAAGAACGCTATACCGTGTTATACAATTTATAAATATATATACTTATATATAAAAAAAACCGTTTCTTACGTCGGGCAACATCATCTATAAAAGGGAAAAATGGTTTTCGTCGTTAGTTATTTAGAGTATACAGGTTTTCAAACGCACGAAGCGATTCATTTTCACTGTTTATATTATACTGTATCATATAGAATATTGTGTTTTGCCGGTTGCGGTGCTTACCGACTGGCGAGTTCAAACCTAGAAAGAATTCGTACCTATCGCGCAAATAATCTAAATCGTCTATTGGAATAATATGCGCAGACCACAGCCGACGATAACGGTTAAGTTATAGATTAGTTTAGTATAATATGGGTACTGCGTTGCCAACTGTGTATAACTTACAAATATATAATATATATATATGTGTGTATGCGTGTTTGTACTTACGGATTAAACAAATTTACGATTTATTGTTTTCGGTCAAAATAGTTGATATTGTTCTTTTAATCTTTTGTCAAACATACGTCCTCGCGTATAATATCAATGACACTATTGGTTGTTCTCAAACCAGATTCCAAAGTCGTTTTTATCACACATAAAATCGCTTAGACGCTTACCGAAGTATATGTATAATAATATTATAATGTATTTTTTTTTTATCGTGCAGATTATAATATAGCGTGTCAGAAGTATAGATATATATATATATATGAGTTCGGTTTTCGGACTAGGACAAAAATATTGTATTGTCATAAAGTATATACGACCGAGTAAAATAATAATAATAATTATTATTACTATTGTCGTTATACTCGTATCTACGGCAGATCCGTTATCGCCGACAAGAGTCAACGACACACGCGTTTTTGGCATGAACGTGTGTGTGTGTGTGCGTGCATATATTTTCAAAGTAAACCTACAATACTGCAGAGCGGCAGAGAAAACAATTTAAATACCTGCCAACCCGCACTGCTGCGGCGGTACACGACTGTAGCCGAAAAAAGAAGTGAGATTGTGTCACGGGACGAGTGAGAAAGGGCCATTAAGAAATAGTATTGCAGAGATCGTTTGTCACGATTTATCGTGGGATCGATATATATAAATATATATGAACGGCGCGCGACGCACGAGGTCGCGTGAAAGACGACGGGCAAAGTAGGGAGGAACTCCGAGGTTTCCTGATATAGGGGTGAGCGGTGGAAGGGCTATTAAAACTTCATCGGTCGGGGTTTTTAAATTAAACATTTCTTCGGCGTCGTGCACGGGCATTTTGACGACGTGCAGGGGGTAAAGCTGTACCTCTGAAACGATTGGAAAAGAAAAGCTCGGACAGACTATACGATGAGGGTTGTATACAGTATATATAATAATACACGTATATATACAGCGTAGTTGCAGTTGTGTTTATATTTGAAAGGCGAGACGATTGATAGAAGTGCCAAAGGTCGTACCCCGAACTCCCAACCTCTCACAATACCCAAAGGCCCCGTCCGTCGTCCCCGCGCACAACGTCGTCGATTCGTTATCCGCACCGCGGTGCCAATTTGTATCGCGTGAAATCACGTAGCAGCAGTCGTTCGGTGCGTGTGCAATATATTTCACGGGATTCTATACCTCTATCTATCTACGTACTGCAGGCGGACGGGTCGATATGGTTTTTGCAGCGTCTAAAAGATCAAATATATATGGGAGTTAGTACCTATATATGTACCGATTTAAAATTGCGCGCGTTGAGCGCGTATATAATATAATATATTATACTGCAGATCCATTCTATGTCGACGTTATATTATATGGGGTCAACCGATTACGGATTTTCAACATTTATTTTTATAAATAAGGATGTATTAATACTACACTATTACGCACTTATAATCGTACCAAGGTTCCAAGGATTTATCTAATGTACATGTTATGTTATTCTATAATAACTCCAGTAACTAGAGTTCGTGAAGTGTTAGAACTCAGATCAGTGCTTTTGGATATTTTGATTTAACAGACACCCTAACTTAATTCAAATACATTTAAAACAATATTTAGATTTTTGAGGAAAAAAACGTAAATAATTTAATGAAAGAAAAAAATAATATTATAACAAATTTAAATAATATAAAAATAAAAAACAATTTTTTGGCAACACACAACACTAGGCGATATATACCGGTTGGGAACTATACGGGGTCATATCATACGTTATCACAAGTCGTTAGATTTAGCTCTCTCTACATATAATCGGATACCGGTAAATTTGTCATTTGTTTTCTACGCGACTACGCTTATTAAACTGCAATTTATGAACGACATAAAATATTTCTAAATCATGTAAATTTGGAAAAATAGCAACAAAACTGGGAAAACAACGTTAAAAATAAAAAATTATGCTAAGCATTTTAGCACCAAAACAACATACCTGTATAATATTTTATACTTGGAATTTGTATTACATAGAACATAATATGTAGCTAATAATAATATATAAGGTATCATACGGGAACGATGTGGTTATGAATTGAAATAAATGGATAAAATAGGAAGGGATATTGAGTATTTGCTATAAGAAAAAATTGTTGTCAAGCCCGACATTTTATTATGTATGTAGATGTGCCAGTTAATAGGTTTAAGTAATACTGATAAGTGATAACTTCATGGTATATCAATCATGTTTCATGGATCGATCGTATAATGTCTTCTTACGGGACACCCTTTATAACACCAGCAAACAAACGTTTCGCGATAGTGCCAGCCCGTTTATTTAATAGGACTAGATATTATGGTCTCAGCAGCGTTTGTCTGAATTACTATTTCCTACTCGTGTCTTGACCGCCACTGCGAGTATACGAGACAAAAAAAAAGGTTTTGTGCGCTTATGTCCCCGAGGAGGCGGCGAAAAGAATGGTTTTTATTGTTATTGTTATTATTATTATTAAATTCGAAGTTGAGCAGCATTTTCTCATTAACGCTCTCACGGAAGAAAATATTACAACAACTGCTTTTCCGTCCGCGTCGCGTGTCGCCGGAAAAGTGGCAATGCAGTTACCCCCGAGGGCCGATATTATTTATTTATATCATCGACTGATACGTTGCGGAAAACGTCAAATATTATGTTTTAATAAACACGAACATTACACCCGAAATTATTTATAACGCCTTTGCACTTTATGCTATAATATCTAGCAGGCTTATATATTATATATAATATACTGTTGCTGCAGTTGTCTTATCGATTCACCGCTACAGAACCGCTTTCGACGGTTCTTTTTTCCGACACGAAAACACGAGAAACTACGAACGCCGCGCGCCGGTTAGGTGCATTTTGCCCCCATTTCGCTCTGTAAGACGGAATTTCTCATGAAAATAATATGTCGTAAACGTCTCGCGGAGTAAAGCCTACAGCAGATTGGCTTGGCGCCTGTACATAAATAACGTGTAAGGTACCTCTACCTATAGCTATACCTATCCACCTACCCGCGCAGTTATACCTGCGGACCTACAACCGTTGCATTTTGCACGTGGAATAATTTTCGTTTGTAGAAAGTTCCGCTCGGGGGAGTTTAAACACATTCACTGAAATAATAGAGGCTGCATGCTCTATTAGTGTGTTTATTTGACGGCGCGGCCGCTGTATTCTCGAGATTACAGAAATGTTTCCCATGAAACAATATAAAATTAAATGAAAAATACCGTTGTAAATGTCTTCTGTTCGTCCAATTAAATCGTGAAAGTATATCATAATATAATTGATAATTATTTACATAAAAATATATACGAGTATATACAATGCATAATAAATATGGCGCAGCATACGTATATGATAATAAAATATGTATTATGGGTATTAATACAGATTTTCCTAAATGGTAATTGGTATATTATAATATTTTATATTATATTATTTTTATGGTAGTTACCTATTAATCTTATTTTCTGTATTATTTTTCCGAAGAAAATAATAATATCATCTCCACTGTTCCATTACGCTCGCAGTATTTTATATTTTTCTTTCATCAATCAAAATATGGTTTACAATTATATTATAGGTTGTTAAATTATACAACTATAATATTATACGTGTTGATATAGTTACACGTAAAATATTGGATATGTACATTATATAATGGATCGGGATATCGGGTAATGGATTAACGTGTAAATGTTATCAACATTAAGCGCACTTTAATAATTTGTTTTAGCAATATTATAATTTTACCTAACGATGTTGGCCATTACGCTCGTACTTAGATACACCAAAATAATATTATAATAATACTATTCCATTTTTTTAATAAAAGTTAATTAATAATATAACAATATTAATGGTAAAAATAATAAAACCGTCTTTTTTTTTTTTTTTTAGATTGTAGGTGAAGCAATAAGTGTATTGATTTTACAATAACGTGTTTTTTTTTTTTTTTTTTTGGTAGAGTACACGATCAGTTACCTATAAAATGCTTTAATTCTTCAAAAATGAGATTAAATCTTTTCTTTATATACTTTAATTTTGAAAATGTAATACGAGATTTGTCATCTGTAGTTCATACTGAAAGTCTGAAATTTAAAAAAAATGTATATAAGAAAATTATTTTTGTATACACATTTTAATTTCAAATTTGGATAAAATTACTAATTATAACGGTTATTAGCGATTTTAATAATTTTATTACAATTTAAAAATATAATTCATGTGAATTTGAAACTCTTAGGTATGTTATGAATTTTACTATACGCGATAATATTTTTGATTACTTTTCAGATATTATTATAAATATTAATACAAATACAATGACTCTATTTTTATCGTTTTAGAAAAATGTGTTATCAAATTTTAAGTTAAATAAGCTAATATAAATATTTATTATTATAATAATATAATAAATGTAATATTATCGGTAAAATTGTTATTAAGCTACTGCATTACCAAAAGTCATATAAATGATTTAAATAGCATTATTAAAAAACATAATACGAAATATACCTATATTTGATAGTGAAAATATTATTTTATAGACCGAACTCACCGCTCAGAATCGTTTTTAGCATACAATGATATATCATTGAATTCAAATTTAACACCATAATAGTGATCACTTGTTTAACTTTTTTGTTACCATTCCAAATTTAAAGTTTGACACAACAATTTATAATAAGCTAGATAACTCACGTTGCCGATTAATATTCATGCACTCATGTTTATACAGAATTATACATAATTGCGACAATAGTATATATTTTAATACATACATCGCCATAATATATCATATAATACGAGTTTGGTACACATGTAGTATTTTTGTATTCCACTCATCAAGTCTCGTATCATGCAATTGTTCCGTAATGTCAGTATAATATACTATATACATATACTTGTGAGCTCGACATAAAACATCGTTATAATATAGTGTTGTACGTGCGCTAGAACGCTATAGAAGAGAATGTATTTAGTGTACACCTACTATAATATTATTGCACTGTTACAGCAATGATGTGAGGAAACATAATTTTATTTTTTAAAAATGTTATATTCAACAGACGAGATTAAAACACACATGTTATATTCTGTTCATATTATATTTTATTACACGATCACGCCTCGCTATACAGTACCTATACTATTATATTCCTTTGGCTAAATCACTTATATATAACTGCAGCAAAGACTTTTTGAAAAACGCACGCCGCCGTTAGCCTCCACTCACAATTTTCCATCTTATTGACTTTGAAAACCGTTTCATTTGCACAACTTACTTTACACGTTTCTCGTAGACAAATTGATTTAAAGAAACCTAAATGACTGCAGTGACGACAAACAACCGACTATTATAATCTCAGCGTAAAATATATAAACACCGATTATACGTTGTATATATACCACACCCGTCTAATCAATACGATTACACAAATCATTTGAGAAATTGTATTTAAACATTAACGAACGAAAAATAACACTTACGGGAGTGCATTGACAGAAATGTATTTTACGACGTATTCCATTTAACAATATCGTATAGGATTTCAGAAAAGTACAAAATATTGGAAATGATGACTGCCATAAAAAAACCTGTAAAACGAGTTGGAAAATCCTAGAAAATAATAAATGTTAATAACGTGACAGTAAACGCGAATTTGAATTAATATATCTACGTGTTATTGAATTAGAAAGAATGCTGCTATTATTGGAAAATTATTTAAATCGATTGAACCGGAAGATATTTGGATGCTGATCGTCCAGTATTTAGGTATACCGATAAAGCACGTTGACATCATCCATATTATGCAATATACATTATAAGTAGTAGGTATATAGGATATTTTTTAAATTCGATGTCGAGTTTTTCGTATAATGTACAGTACTTATCATAATCTATTTCGTTAATATCGATTAATGAACGGTTTTTTTATCGATTATTAATATTACCCAGTTGACGGCGCCGAATAGAACACATACATATTATCATTAGTCTGCAGGATACCGGGTTAAGGTTTTATTCCAACCACTTAAATATTTTGTTAGGCGCCTAAAATAATCGAAATTCGATTCGTTATAATTATACGAGATTTACCTCTTGGATATAGGGTCAGCGGGTGTGCCTTATTCATATCCTTTGAATCACCCCGTACCGTGGAGAACCGGTGTGAGAGCCAAAAATCACGGAACCGAATCCTCATCAGAATTTTCGGTTCTCACAGATAATTTTTAGTTTTAATAAATCCTATAATTTAAAAAAAAAGTTTTATTCCAAACGGTTTTTGTTGTAATGGTAAATTAAGACGACTAACACGCGTTCTAATAGACTACTCGTAATACGTATGGATGGGGTAACCAATGCACCTACCTATAATTATATTCCGATCGTAGCAAGGGACGTATAACAGTAATAATAATAAGTAGTTAAATATACTTAAATATATTTTTTACTTTTATATTACATTATGTTTTTTCCCAGTCTTAAAATAGATGGCGGATACCGAAACATTCGATTATTCAATTCGATATTCCGAGGAACAGAGCTTCAAATAATCATTACGGTTTTCATCCCCTCGCTAATTGCGACCACGAGCTACGATGCAGTGTATAGGGTGAGTAAAAGGTATTTCATAGTGTATATCCAGTAAAAACAGTAACCGCGTTTACCGGCACCGTTTTGTCGAGAATTACGAGAGTGATGTTTACTATCGTACGTTATACACGTATATACAGGCGCGCACGAATTAAACCGCGCGAGGGGACGACGGCGTATAGGAATATATATATTCCTAACTGATTAATTCAACGACGTCGTCGACGGCTGACAACAATATTATAATATATAGGTGCGTACGCTCTAATACTGTATATCATACGAATATTTGTATATATACATAATACGATGGGAATTATTAAACGGGCGAAATTGAATTCGCAGATTTAATACCGAAATAATACACAGAGCGTCCGGGGGCTTGTACGCACATGTATAATGTACACGGTCGTATACGACGCATGTCGCGCGCAGGGGGCATAAATATTTTATTATGCAATTCGGCGAGCGCGAGACCTTGTTGCGGAGGGCCACCTCCCCTTGCCCGCTACACCTCCCCCCAACACACACACACACACACAAACCCCGCAAATACGACTCGCCGCCCGACCACCCCAAACACGCACGCGCACGGGCTGAAGTCGGATTACGCGCGTTTTCCCAAATTGATTACACTATTTTTCACCACCTCCTCGCCACGGCGGCAAAAACACAGCGGCAGCAGCAGCAACAGATTTCGGGACACGGCGAGCGAGTATATCGTGCAAATATGTAATGGTATCATGTACGACATTACGTTTTGTTTAATACGTCCGGACAGACGCGCGCCACCTAACGATATCATTCGTTCCGAGTTCCGCGAGCGTATCCGACGCGTACTTGCAACGCCTTCCGACGGACGTTTACCCTATATAATATAGGCACGATAAGTCATGACGCGCGCCCTTCGGCTCGGCAGAAGCGACGAGTATAATAACAATAAGCGTATACCTACATATAACCTATAACCGTTCACCCCGCTCCCGGAACGGTGGACACAATCGTATATTGTATTTTAATTATAACGTGTTACGGACGCCGCCGAGACGTGATGGCTATAGAAGACGACATTATATAATGTGCACACGCCTAACCGTGTTTTACGCCGTGTATACGCATTATCGACGGTATATATACATAGGCATATTATAATACGCGTTATATAATATTAGGTATTATTGGTATACTTCAGCAATGCGTATTATTATAATATCGGTGCGTAGACGCTGACCGACGACCCCGACTGCGAAACACGGTGTTTGTACAGAGATAGATCGTAAATCGTCGGAACGTCAGTTCGGTAAATATGTGTACACGTTAAACGTACACACACGCATAATGATAATAATAATAGTCCTATAATAACGCACGGGCGCGGTGTGATCTCGGAATGTGCACGTGTGTCCGCGCTTAAATAGGTATGAAAATATTTAAATAAACGTATACGATATAGGCATTTACAGCCTATAGGAGCCTAATAGTATAATAATGTGTATTTATGTGTGTGTTTTATAATATTATTTTATGTAAAAAGGTGGCGACCGCTACGACACGATACCGCGATACACGAACTTTATACTATTATACACAGGATGTGTACCTGTGTGCAATATTTTTAATAAGTATATTGTGATGTACTCGTATTTATTGAATGTATAGTTACAGAATTCTCGAAGACGTTTTTGTAGAAACCGACAGCGACGATTTTCGTTTGAATCGGTGAGGTTATAATATATAAGTCTGCAAATATTTTATCGACACGGATTTTCTACCCTCGTGCGATATGAAGAGGTTGTGTTGGCAGCGCGGGGATCGACTTAAACAGTATAATCGTTTAAGATAATACATCTACCTATTGATGTATATCGATTTACACTTATTCGTGTTTTTGTAAGTAGTTTTTTTCTTACTAAAATAATATAAGGACGAGCAGCATAATGCTACGCCCTTGTCCTGCACGTTCGAATCGTGTGCTTAAGACGGTAATAAAAAGACAATTTCCCTTCATGAATATTTTATCCAATACGACATTGGTGTATAATATAATGCCTTTAAGCGTGGTGTTCGTGGACACGACGGCGAAATAGGGGCAATCCACCACCCGTTACCCACCTCGACGACTATAGGATGATTGCACAGTCTTCAGACTTTCCGTGTATATACCAATAATTAATTTAGTTCCTTGTAGATTACCTACTTCTTAGTTGAAAATTGTAAAAAGAAATTCTATCAATAGAAACGAAATAAGTGAATATAATTCTCTAATCATAAACGTATTATATTTAATTCTGGATAAATTACTTGATAAAAAAACATTGTACATTCAATACTTAAGTTTCATATCATGTTTTCGGCTATGAATCAAGTGAATCGCGTACGTTATTAACTCAATTATTTTTCTTTTCTTTTTTTTTTTTTTAATGCGAAAAATATGAATATTATCTTATTTGTCAAAAAAGTAAACCACTGCTGTTAAAACACTACAGGTTTTTATACCTACGTAAAATGTGCGGATGTGATGTTATTTTAAAAAAAAAAAACATTATATCAGTACACGCCGCGGAAAGAAATGTCCTAGCGGTTTTGGACATTTTGCTATTGCCGCCTACGCGCGTTTTAGCTATTTTACGGGCGTTTTATCATGTCGCCGACCGCGGTCGTGTCGTCGACTCATTAAGATTCCTGTCCCGTCAGGACGACGAACGCCGCCTTTGGTTTTCGGATTGCGAAACCGACGAACGCGCGGCCCCATTAATTATTATAACGGTATTAATTGAGTTTTCCGTCCACAATTATTTCATTATATACAGTTTAATACTTTCACTCGCCGGCATAGGTATCGACACCGCTTGTCATTACCGTTTATAATGTTATTACGGCGCTGAGCTAATATTTTCGCTGACGTCGCGCATTTTTAATAATATATTAATCCTTGTCTCTGTGGCGCGCCGCGTGCTGACGAGCGGAATAAATCGATGTGAATAACGACGTACGCCGCCGTCGCCGTCGTCGTCGTCGTTCTCTATATTTTCACGTCGCTTCGTTTCGGTTGTTCCCGAAATCGAAACGAAAATCGCGTCTTTACAAAATTCAATATTTGCGTTTCGCAACAACAACGATATTCGTACGCGTTTAACTACCAATTTACTTTATTGCACAATACACACAAACGCAGTACGCCGCGCTCGTGCGGCGGCGAAGGGACGAGGGTGTCGTATTCCCCTCTTTGGTTTTTTTTTTACTCTTCTATTGATTTCTCATCAACGATGAAAAAAAAAAACTGTGTAATTTATGGTCAAAGTAAAAATTCGTGTTTCGATGTATTTTGTTTTTTTCTGTGCGATTGCACATAATATATAGTTAACGAGACGATTGACAACAATAATAATTATAAGATACGTATAATGTGATACAAGTACAACACTAAGCACAGTTGTTATCGTTCGTAATTGCAGTGCGAACGCGAAGTTAAGATTTTTAACACGTATATAGGTACTCGTAATAATATGTATATTTTAGAAATTAAAATACGATTATTTATTTATTATTTTATTATTATAGGTAGTTAACAGCTGGCATCCGCAGATAAATGCATTTGATATAAGAACACATTCATTTTTAACGCGTCTTGAAGAAAACGATCCAAAAAAATCGCATTGCCCTCCCCCTTCCCCTTTCAAAAAATCTGAATACTCCAGTCCCGTGTCACCGTATTGCTGGTCCCGGCCAATAAATGAAATATGATTTCGGGATATGATTATAAAAGTGTAGAGCACTCATGTCGATGTAGAATATTTATGATGGCTTACCGATATTCGAACGCAAATAAAAGTATGAATACGTTCGTGTTTTCACATTGATTCCGGCTGATTTATAGCGCTAATTTATGTAAAAAATATTATTATTAAAGGCCAATTTCATTAATTTCCGCCGAGCTGTATATTAAACATGTACAAACTGTTTGCAAAGTCAAGATGTGACGGGCGGATGATTTGGAGGACGGGGGCGGGTGGGCGGATGTGTATAGTGGACAAACACGATGAGGAACTCTGTATTTTATACGTCATATAAAATATTATGTTCCATAGGAATGAATAAAATAAACCATTTTTTTTTTCGAATTTCGCATATGATGAAATATCGTATATTTGTCTACGATATAATATATAGTTTTATAATACATATTATTTTTCAATTTATGCACGTCGGTAATAATAAAAATAGTATTTACGAGCACAAAATTATATTTTATAGGATCGGTTAGCTTAGGTGAAAATGTTGTTTTGGATATAATAATAATATGACCTTCGTGGTATTTTTGTAAAGTACTTTTTTTCCATTCGTATATTATATACTTTATGATCGTTAATATTATTAATGTTCCCGCCGTTCACACTTATTATAACAAAAATAAAAGAAATGTGTACAACACCGCGCAGTGTATAAAATATAAAATTATTTTATTTGAATTACTCTGCGGTACACCGTGTAGGGCATATAATTACAGCAACGTCATCGTTTTATAATGTTTTTCTCTCCTATAGTGAACTGCCCTTAATCCTTGGCCATATTATCGTTAGCCTATATGTTTTATTACCTACTATATAATAACTATGAAATATATCATTATACTTTGTGTTTTACACTTCTTTTATTTTGTTTTGAAAATATTCAAATAATATTTACAAACAGTAACAGTAATATAATACGTTTAGAGGACAAATTTTTTTTGTTTAACAAAATTGAAATTGGATCAATTATAATTATATGGAATAGTTTAGAGTTTCATAGAATAACATATACTAATTAATAATAGTACCTACGTAACTATAAAATAAAGTAAAATCATTAAATATATTGTACCGCGTAGTTTTATCTTATTAGGTATCTACAATGACTGATGTATATAACAACATTAGACTCGGATGTGGATTGATATATTTAAATTTAAAATCTCTCGGATAAGTTTTCTTATGCTCTGTTTATTGTCTGTTTATTCAGAAATTTGTTTTATTAAGATGTTTTCATAGCAATAATGTAATTAATATTATAATTTCAAGTTAATTTAGATTATTCCGAGTAAAAGTATTAATTATTTTAAGTTATTTTAACTATATATACAAGTAATAGAACAAACACTTCAATGCTCCATTGTCAAAACGATGATAACGTATTTTAACTGCGTACTACTGCATTATTTCAATAATGTCTGTTGGCTTTGGATATTATAATATGTGTGTCTGTTGTTACATCGTTAAACTTTCTCACATTCCGTAAAATTGAAAATAATTATAAGGAGTATTGGGTTTGATGGATGGGTTCTTAAAAAACCTCAATAATCATAAAAGAGTTCCTGTTCTTGTTGTGAGAATAGATTAAGAATAACGAAAAGAAGCGTATATATGCGCGACATTATCCATTGTTAGGATCACCCAAGTCACAGTTTGATCGTTAGAAGACGATTTCCGTAAAAATTATTTTCAAATCGTTCACGTACGAAATAACAAAATAATAATTATGTGTAATTATTCCGTTGGTTTAGTGTTTGTTATAATTATTCAGGACTGTTGCTCGCTATAGTGTTGTACCTATATTATAGCTTTAATGTCCAGCCAAACCTCTCGCCAGGACAATAATCATTTTTGGAGACCGCGAGTCTTAAAATATAATGTCTGTCAAAGTCGTACAACCACGTTAAATCATCTGACCGTAGTGACCGTTAAAATAATATATTATAATATTATGTATCATAATATTGTACGCTGAAAGCCGTGAGTAGTTGGACCGCGACGGCGTATTTCCTGATCTGCTGCTGCAGCATGTTACGAAGTGAAAGTCAATCGAAAACGTTGACGTCAAAGGTACGTTAAATGCATTTAAATAATATATATTTATATATAAGTCAAAATAATCATACACATTACACACACACACATACACATAAAGCGGGCCATCAGTCTTTCAACCAACTTTTGCAAACGATATCCCCAGCACGATAACCTTTTATGTTTGCAATCCAGCCACGTGTGCCTATATATTATACTTCCGATTGACCTATATAGTCAAATTTCCGGTCTTGACTTTGTTTTTCAAATCATTCTGCACAGCCGTGCCATACATATTTATACGCTATAAATATTATGCGGGATAGGTACACTGTATATAGTGTCGATTTGCATTCGCGATCATCCCACTGCAGTACCTACGGCCTACGGGCCCGGCAATAGCAGATCAAAAGGCCAAGGATAAGTGAATTTTGTGTAAGACCGCGCCTCGACCAGTGTCGACTCCGACAACTGCTGTCGGGGCGCAAAACGCATGCACGGAGAGAACTTATTAATATATACAGATGTATATGGGAAGGGTCGAAGAAGAGGGTCGGGTGAGTATCACGTGCCGATGACAGGGTTGTAGACGTCCGATTATCCGGCGGTTCGGGTCGAAGGGACCAGTCACTTGAACGGTGGATGACGGGCCGGGGATATATAGAGTAGTAGAAGTATTGCGTATGGGTGTGATGTGCAGTAGGGAGGACTCCGATATGGTTTTTCTGTTTTCATATTTTTTCTCGCCCGTACGCTGGCCAAGTATGGCATTATTTTTTTTTTTAAGCGGGGGTTGACGGACGGGGACGAAGGGACCCGTCGTAGTTGTCATCGTTGCTGCCGCCGTAACGTCAGAGGATTATTTAATCTGCAGCAGCTGTCGCACGCGCGCGAGAGACCGGAAACACCTAACCGTTGTTTTTCTGAGACCTTTTCCGCCAATAATGGAATACTTGTGTTCAAAGACTTATCCGATCCGGATCAACCGATTTCCATCGAGAGCGACCCCGTTTTTGGAAATTAATTTAGACGTAGTCGCCG
Source organism: Aphis gossypii (assembly GCF_020184175.1). Taxonomy (NCBI): domain Eukaryota; kingdom Metazoa; phylum Arthropoda; class Insecta; order Hemiptera; family Aphididae; genus Aphis; species Aphis gossypii. The sequence goes on from NC_065530.1 coordinate 16,101,705, forward strand.
TTACGGCGCGTGATCCGTCACGATTGTCGGCGAGTCCTATTCGACCCATTTGAATTACGCCATATTATTGTGTGTATCGTTATTATTATTATTATTATTATTATATTATACGGAACACGGGGACTGAATATTTATGCATTTATAACCATTTCGCCACATTACTTCGTCGTCGTTGTCAGCTGTGAATGCATCATTCCTACCTACCTACCTACCTACCTACCTAATACATGGTGTCGAGTTTGTCGTAATGTTTATAGAAGACACCGGTTTCTACTTAAATTTACGACCATCGGTTAAGTGTAGTCACGACGCAGGAAGAAAACACAGTTGAAATTATTGTACTCTGCATACTCAGTTTGTATTATACATTTACACGTCCAATATTCAGATTTATTTCTATATAATATATAAATATATTACGTGCATGGGTACTACACTACACGGTATACGCATTGACTCAATGTAGGCTGAATTTATTCGAATTCTAATAATGTGTAAATGATTTAGTGGGTATCATTCAGTATGTTCGTATGTTGCCCAAAATTAAAATATCGTAACACTATCTACTTTTTGATAAATTATTTATAATTATTTTGATTGATAAGTTTATTCATAGCACTATAACACTGCACTATCGTGTAAACTAAATATTATTTATGATAATCGTTCATCTATAATATTATATTTTTTGTTAATATTTAGCTTATATATTATTATTGTTTATACGTGTTAAGATGTTAATTTTATCATTTTATTTTAATTTAACTCTCTACCGCTAACTAAAGGATCACGCTTAAAAAATATATATAATATTTATTATGATCGTTCGATATCAGACTATATTCTATATTATATAATATATATCCTATATTATCATTTTAATCATTATTAAAAAATATTATTTATTTTTTTTTAGTAATGTTTTCTACATGTTGGTAACAAATCATTTTGTAACCATTTTTAGATTCTGAACGAAGTGATGAATGTATTGATTTTACAATGATGTGCGTTTTTTTTTTTTTTTTTTTTTTTTTTGTGTCTGTGTACAGCATAACTAGTCGAAATAATGATCCAATTTCAAACAATGGGGGTGGTTTCCGATGTAAAAGTGAATATCCTTGGTGCATTATAGAGGTAAAAAGTTAACATTTTCCAACAGTTTTCAAAAAAATCGAGAAAAACAAAAAAAAAATGACGGAAAAACGGCAATTTTTACGCAAAACCAGTTTTCGACCAAATCGATTTTTTTTTATGGTTGTAATTCAAAAACTAATCACTGAAAATACTTGAAATTTTCACCAAACGTTAATGTCAGTGGTATCCGTATATAGTTAAATTTTCAAAAAATTTTGACTTTTTTTGAGTTATTTATAGACCACTGAAATTTTCGATTTTTTTGAGAAATTTTTTTTAAAGTGTCGATAAAAATTTTTTGAATGACCATAAAGTTTTGAAAATTTAATACAAGGTTCCTTATGAGTTGTTTTTAATGTAGCTAAAAAAAAAAAAATCGTTAGTCACAATTTTTTTTTATAAGCGTTTTTAGTTCAAATTTTTACGAAATCTGTCGAAAACGCGAAAATTTGCAAGTAATTTTGAAGTTGAAAAATCATAAAATTTTTTTCTTTTATAACTAAGTTTTGAAAATTTGGTACAAGGTTTTCCATACATTTTTCTTCAAATATCTGTAAAAAAAACTCTACCGGATTCAGACAAAAAAATTTTATGAGTGTTTGAAATTTAAATTTTTACAAAAACCGCGTTAAATAACGGTTTAGCCTCAAACGATTTTTGATATTTGTTATTATTCAAAAAGTATAAGTCGTAGATACTTGAAAATTTTACCAGTTATTAAGATTCGCGTTTTATTTACGTGATTTAAATTTCAAAATATTTTGACTTTTTTTGAGCTTTTTATAGACAACTGAAATTTTCAATTTTTCTGAAAAAATATTTTTGAAGTGTCGATAAAATTTTTTTGGCCCTATCAAAATACTTGAAAATTTAATACAAAGTTCCTCATATGTTATTCTTATAGTGATTAAAAAATTATAAGAATACATAGGCACAATTTTTTTTTATTAGCATTTGAAGTTCAAATTTTAACGAAAATTCGTCAAAATTATGAATATTTGCGAAATATTTGAAGTTGAAAAATCATAAAATTTTTTGTGTTTATAACTAAGGATTAAAAATACAACACTAAGTTTTCCATAAGTTTACCTTCAAGTATCTATAGAGAAAACTCGAAGCATCATTATAGGAAAAATTTTAAGTGCGTTTGAATTTTAAATTTTAACGAAATAGCGTAACAATAACGATTTATCCTCAAACGATTTTAAATATTTGTTATTATTCAAAAAGTATAAGTCGTAGATACTTGAAAATTTTACCAGTTATTAAGATTCGCGTTTTCTTTACGTGATTTAATTTTCAAAATATTTTTTAATATAAGCTGGTTTTTTTAAACCACCTTTTTTACCAACCACTAGAAATTATATCCTAGGCTGACAAATCATCTTCGTTCAGAATCGTTTTTCGTATACAATGATAACTATCATTGGATTCAAATTTAACACTCCTATAATATATAATAATGATCCATACGGAACCTAATGTACAGCAGAGCGGTACTCACTTGCCCACTTTTTTATGTACCATTTTTACTATACTCTGATTTAAAATATTTGATTAGAATGTGACTTATATTATAGAGGCCAACGTCAATAAACCGATAAACGTTTAACCGATGTGTCGTGGACCGTAATCATATAGGCTAATACACGTCGAGTGAAAAGAAAAATATCAATATGGTAGTTATTGAAATGAACAACAAAAATAGAAATACGTTCAAACAATATTTTAAGGAGTAAAATATACATTTGAATTGCATTCATTGTATATTGTGTTTATGGAAGTTTTACCACACTGGTGCTCTAAAAAGGGTTTAAAAAGAATAAGCTACACATCGATAAAACCGCAATCGCGCCGCTTTACTCAGCATCCGACCGGAAATTTGTATTCATTATTAAGAAGACGTTTTCAATCAACAAAGACGGTAGAGCCAGTAAGATTATATTGTTAAATGAATTAATTTATATTAAAGACTTACTGAGCGTTAATAATATTTTTAAGTCTATATTATATATATAATATATGAATAATACAGAAACAGTTCTGGTATACCATCTATGCAGCACTATAATATATGCGTTATAATATTGGAGTTTCGAAAAGAATTTGAATGAGAGTGTTTACCGAACACTTCTTGTACAATATAAGAGTGTTAATAATCGTGTTTTATTTTGAAGTCTCGGGTATTGCGTTAAAAATGTTTACGAAATATTTAATCCTTTTTCCACTGTGAATGTCACATTGATAGATTTAATTCACATCGCAATATTATTAATTATTAGATATTCAATTTGAAAAAGCCATTAATGGTAATAATAAAATAATAATGATATTATTACACAGTTTTTTATCGTATTAATACAGCTTTCTGCTATAATGACGGTGACGATAGTTATGATAGAATTGATAATCACGTTGACAAACGGCATACTAATATAATATTATTATATATATATCAATGTTTAATAATTTGAATAATAAATAAATGTCAAGATATTATTATAATAATAATATTATCGATTAGACGCAGTGAAATAAGTCAATTATAACGATTTGTAAAACGACCGACGTCAATATTATTATTATTATTTTGATAATTTGATAGTTGTTATGATTGACATTCGTTGAGAATTACGATTCGGGACAATAATAACTATTTGATGGCTCCCGAGTGTGGTCCACACAGGTCTCTATAGAGACCACGAATATAATATAATATATTATACGTTATGGCTTCTGGATGGCGCCGCCCATACCTTATGAGTGTATAGACATACCTAAAATACAGGTGACAGAGGAGTGTAGTAATAAGAAGATGTCTTTTACTCTTGAATCGCATACGCCGAAAACGACGATCCGATGTTATATAAAGCATGTGCTCAAGACAGCTGCGTGTCAATCGTTTAAAAAACGAGTCGGCGCAAACACTGCAGTCCGTTTATAATCGAACGAAATCGCAGACGATAAATTCGGCCGGGCTGCAGTTCACGATAATTATTTATAATATTAAAAAGGTCGAGAACGGTGTGTCCCATTCTCGTGACGTCTTTATTATAATAATTGTTGTTATCATCATTATATAATATTATATAATAATAATAATACAATGTTATTAGTAATGACGTGCCGGCGACCGTGTCTTGCAGTACACTGAGCTCGTGTCGGCGCGAGTATAAACGGCGGCGGCGGTCGCACCGACGAAGACGTGTGCGGTAGGTAACCGCGGCGATAACGACGACGTCGAATGTTCCATCGTGATTACCGCGGGTGTAACATGACAAACGTTCGGTGCCGGCGAAACGTGAGAACCACAATTATTATTTTATATTATAATCTATAATATAGTATATATATGATGACGTGTGTGTATGCGCAATACACCGTTCGCCGACCATCCGAGTGAGAGACTGCAGTGTCGTTTGCAGTCGATTATATATTATAATGGCGGCGAGCGTTACGCAAGGACGTTTCGTTCTTCGTCCAATTGAAAAAAAAAAAAATTGGTTTATATAAATTACAAAAAAGTTTTAAGAGTGTGTGATAATTAATAATAACGCACGGCTGTAATAAATATAAATTGAAATCAAAAATGAAATGTTTTAAAAATGCATCAATAATACAACTACCAGAAATTTGACCGGAGTAGGTAGACAGATGGGTATGAGAGTAAATATAAAATGTTTATTATTACATCGAAACCGGGATTTTCAGACGCAAGTTGTAGGTGTATCAAAACAAATATTATATCCTATGGTTACTAATTCCCGGGCACCAATTCATGTCCTGTATTTTTATTATTTTCCGAGGATGAAACGTACAAGGAATCCTCTGTTTTTTGACGGTGCGATATGGAGAGAACTAACCGTAAATTTATATCGCTGTACGTAGGCGTAATTTATACCGAAACTGGATTTCGACCATATATTAATACCGGTACGATTTCTATCGCAGTATCCAGAGAATCGTTGTCACCGGTATTGCATTGTTGAACGGCCCAGAGGTTTCGGCTAGGATGGTGTACAATTTATTATTATCGAAACGCCGATAACGCGTCCGTCGAGTCCACCCACATTTATCATGTAATCATATTATTAACTCGAACTACAAACACTGTCTCGCGAGTTAAACGAAAATTTGGCATCGGTACGAATTTTGGCTAATAATTAATAATATATATATAATGTACCAAATAATCGGGAAAGAAAAAAGTCGCGAGCCAACTTCTCGGTGTGCTTATAGATTAGATATAAGAGTTATAATATTATCGGTAGGTAAAGCCAACGCCGCGATCATCACGACTTTGTCCATAAACTTTCGAAACCGATACCATTGATATGGAGCTCGATTTAGTCTCCAGATTCCTTAATCACCGCCGTAGGCGACGAGCTCGAACATAGTTTGTTAATATCTGCGATGATCTGCTATAACACTTCCGGAACATCGTAAAACGGAAGACCATCACTGCACTACTGCGGTACATATTATTATTATGTATTCAGCAAATACTATTTCTTATTTGCGACGGTGTTCGGGGTCTTTATTAAAAAGTTGACGGCTTATGTTTATGACATTACCGTGTGGGCTTTAAATCGAGTGACCGGAGTCGGTCAAACGTATAACAGTAATTTAGCGTTTAATAATTATTATCTATTCAGTATTGATTATAGCCGTCATCGAGATAACACGCACTTCAATATTATAGTGCACTTAATGCAATACTGCAGTACACAAATGATAATCGCGTTCTGTCTCTGCGTGACTGCAGCGTATACAAAATTCTATCTATAATTTGTAGTGTACCTATATAGTAATATAGTGAATATTATTAATACAGAACTTATTCCTATAACATAGGAATACGGTTTTAAAACCGTCTAATACATTTTTCAACACGTGGGCGCAAACAATTTGGCACTCGCTGTGCTCCCTTTATAACTGCAGTCTATAGTAAACACAAAACTACAAAATATGCACTACATACTTCAATAATATTATTACGGATTGAAATATTTTTCTCGTAAAACCTCTTCACCGCTATCGTCAATAATTTTATTTTTGTCTAAGAATACACCACTTACCTAAGTAATCCTAATTTTAGACTTATTATTATTATTATTATTTTTTTTTTTAATAATTCTATGCTTTTATTTGCATAAGCATAACTATTAGTGAACACGCATGTCTACAATTGACTATGGCCCCTAGGCACCTTATAAAGGTGTTATATTACATATTTAATTGTACAAGTGTAGATTTTCTGTTTTAACAGTCATAGTTGAGCGCAACGGGGGCTTTAATAAGTTGCTTACATCGATTAAACGTCGTACATTATAGCACTGTAATGTATAATTAATATCCAATTTGATAACAATGGAATGGAACACATTGTAAAATAGATATTGAAATAATGATCATTGTTTGATAAATTGTATTTATTTTAGTTGATTGTTAAAAATTTTAAAATACACACAGATTTTTATAGACATCATTAATCTATTTAATATGCGGTCAGGAAGATACAAAAAAAGTTGAAAAAAAATAGTTTTTTTTTTTTTTTTTTAATTTGGATTTACATTTATAAGTCATTTCACGAGTATTTCGCTTATTTATTAAGTGCTGGTTGAACGTGTATTTATTCATTTTGTGTGTTACTTTATAACTGGCCATTTAGATTAGAACTTTCACTATTGGCGAGATCTCTGGTGTAAACGGCATGTTATAGATGTCTTAGATCTGGGGCTGTCGAAAATATAATAATATACGAGTATTTGTAATAATAGTATTGTGGATCGTCTCTTTTTTTCATTTGATTACTGCATCGCGGGCCTAAAATTCGGATTGGATTTTCGAATTTCCCAGAAGGTAATGTTTCTTCGACCACTACGGCTGCGATTCGAATAATAATTATATTATTATATATTGGAATTGATGCGGTGGCGATTGGATCTAAACCCGAGTTAGTTAAAATATATGAGAACTCGCGTGCACGTATATATATATATATATATATGTATTATATTGGCCAAGTTTTATTGTCACAACCCTTTTGGATTTCGAACGAGCGGCGGCATGTGTATTATCCCGTGACAGTTTAATTAAAAACTCGGGAACACTGCAATTGTAAAATGTAATTTCGTAATCGCCGCCACAGCCGGTCCCCATCATCAACACGCGACTCTCCGACCGAGTGGGTGTACGCTCGCACACACTCACTCACTCACACGCATGTTTATATGAGGCAATTATTCGCGTTATGGTCGAGATTAAAATTAAACAATGGCCAACTACAAAGTAATAATGTCGTTATAATAATTATTATTGTAATACGCGCAATATATTATTGTCGTTGTTATTATCGTTGTAAATATAATATTATACCTATGCGTGTACAATATGATTTGTGCTGCTACTCTAACGACGCGACGACGGAATACCGAATGATAAAATTAAAAATACGCGTATCTTGTTTTGGACCACCTACGTACCAATGCAGGAAGTTTAGTTCTGTGATCGTGATTTTATGACGATAGTACGACATTCGGCATACGTTTAAGCGTATAAAAGTTTTGTTTTTTGAATACTCGTCATAATATTATGTACTTATACTTTATCGATTTCGATACGTCACATCGTTCATAGACGTAACTATAGGTCTTTAAATTATTGTGAGGGGGTACGGAATATATTAGGCATGTTTAAAAAAAATGCATTGTAGAAATTAACTTGATAATAATATTAAATCTGAGTGGGATTTAATCAAATTCGAGGAAGTGGGAAGGGTCAGCCCCTCAAGTCCCCCCCAAGTCACGTCTATAGATGTAGCATTAAATACTACGTACGGTCCATATGTATTGTGTTCATACGTTTGTGTAAGGCTGCGGTTAAAAAAAAATCCGCATTTATAAAAAAAAAAAAAAAATCCTGCAAAATAAAGGTGCAGTAATCCTAGCATCCTAGCTTTCGTCTAGACGAGGTTTTTTATGTACTTACTCGAAATATAATATTCGCAACGAATGACGTACACTTTTACATTATGTATATATACACGGTGTATATTTACACAGTGCGTGTTGAAAGCTCGGAAACCCTAGAAATTCGTACGGTGGTTATATATATACCATAAATAACAGTGTAGGTTATATAGGTATAATAATATATCTATGCTGATATAATTGCAAATAACAATTAGCACGCAACGATTGATTGTGAAGTTGATATAGTGATAACAGTGATTTAACGGTATGTATAATATACAGAGTGGTTCACCAAGCATGATTAACCAGTATTTTTTTTTTTTTTGATTATAAATAATTAGCCATTATAAACCATTGAAATTGAAGCGTTTCTGAATAATTGTATTAAAAAATGAGTAAACTTTAGTACATTTAAAAGCTACATCACTACAATATAAAATGTATGAACCATGTTTATTTAAATAATTATTTAAATTCTTCATGCGATTCTGCGGCGACTGGTCGGCAAGTGTTTTTTCGACGCAGACTTTTTTTTCAAACGATACGTATCCCCCTAACGTAACCTTCTTATAAATCGTTAAGGTAATGATTTTTTTTTTTTTTTGAAATTTTCAATAGATGTAACTCGAAATTCAAACGAGCAATTTTTTAGCTATCGATAGAATACAAAACGATTGCAAGCGTATTTCTCCGGGAATCACACTGTTTGCAAAATATAGGTATAATTACGTTGTATGAGACTTAGAGTTATTATTATATTTAATTATAACCCTGCACGTTGTAACGCGGTCGTGTTGTTACTGAGTTACTATACATCACACCAGTTCGTGGTAAGGGTTTCCATGTATAATAATAGGTATACAATACCGATTCCTGACCGAGTTAAGTTCTTTATCCTCTTAAGGATGAGCTTTATGATCTATAATATATACGAGACAATTTAGGTATTAATAACATGAAGTGTTTTCGGATATGTATAATATATATTAAATTTATCGAGTTTCTATTAGGTACTCGTACATAATATACTCGAGGAATTCGATTCGATTGTCGACTGTTTTACAATAGCTGTGGGTCGTGCGGAAATCAGTTGGATTGTTGGTGAGTCGTGAGTCCCACAGAAAGTGAGGTTACAACATTTTTGAAAAATCGAAAAGTACGTAATATTTTTTTCACGAAATGTACAGAGATCATAGTGTCATACCAAAGATGTATAGTTATATTTCTACACAATCGCCGTTGTATTTATGGGAAAGTTTATAATGTATTTTTCTGACGATGAATAGGTGAAAGAGGTAGTTGAAATGAATGAGGTGTAAAGGAGGTGGACCGTGAGTTCTTCAACACTGCAGGTAATAAATGCTGGCGATGCATCTACACAGAAGCCTTATATTTGTAATACATTCTCTGAGAATTTGACAAAAATATATAAACATACACTTTTTGGTTTCTTTTTAGAAATATCGTAACCTGTTTCTTTCTAAAAAACGACCACTGTGTGATATATCATATAGTCGCTATATAAAAGTCGGACCACATCACTTAGGACATAATATTATAAATCGTATAAAACATGCTCGAACAGCCATTTAGTTGTAAAGGCTATAATATTGTATAGTATTGTACTTATTGTTATAGAGAACATACGAGTTATATACGAAAAAATATTTTATACTAATCAATCTGTATTAGAGCACCGTTTCATCAAGCATATACACGTATACTCAAACAATATACAACAGTATAAACACTCCACTACCATTTGTCTCTAACTTCTTTCTCAAAGACCTTTATTAACCACTAAGGAAGAAGCTGTATTTTTTACAAATGGTTTTTTTCTTTAGAAAAAGAACCCTCACAATCTACTTATAAATGGCTTACCACTTTATATTTTCTGAAATCCTCATCGCAGACTTAAAAGAGAGTGTTGCTATGACCCATTTGATTTAATTTTTTTCCTTTCGTTAATCCCAAGTTAATAGTATCATTAAGTTCAGTAAAGTGGTTTCTTAATAAGGTAACTCCATTTTATGTTTTTCCTTTCTTTATCATCTCACATGTACATGTACTTATTGTACAATGTTAATTTACATAAATATATTAAACATTCTGAATTACACTATATTTTACTAAAATATCTCTCTCTTCTAATACACACTGTTCCCTGTTAACCATAAGTATGCTTCGGACAACTGATCAACAATAACAAAATGACTCAAATGAAATGTTATATTGCAGTTCATAAAATAAATATGTTTAGATACTATATTGAATGTACAATTGAATTATTTACATTACGACTCGCATTCCATAACTTGATACAGAATATTTAAAAATGATTGTACGACACGTAATCAACATAACATATTATAGGTAATAGGTAACAGTGATTCTTTACGAAGCAGATCGATTTAATACAATTTTATTGTGATAGTGTATGAAATACCTGACGTATAACTCTAAATCTCGAAACGAACGAAATTCGTTCCGGTGGTTTCGATTCGTGCTCAATAGCAAATCCGGTTTAATCGGTTAACAATCACCCGAATAATTTAATTATTCCTTGACAATTTTATTAGTGCCCGAGTGTCTAATTATTTTGAACGTTATTTGTGATTTCATATTTAAGTCCCGTGGTAATATAAGTAATAACAAACATCGTGATTACAGCTTCCAAACGAAAAATTATATTCATCATGAAGATTGGAGCTTATTAGTTTGTAATGCAAATACATAAAAGTTAGAACATTTCAAATAATGAAACAGTAAAATCACTGGAATCACAATAATTTGTTATAAAAATGTTAAAAATATTTTCAATTTTTAAACACACGCAATGTTTAAAGTAAACCAGAGCAACAAAAACTTAAAACAATCAGTCGCAAAACCACATCAAATATTTATATAAAAAAAAAAAAATCAAAATAGAATGCCCTCAATTTATAAAACGATACAATTCAAATAAAAAAAAAAATCACAATGAATAACTGGTTTTTAAGGATTTATAATGTGTTTACGAACAATAGATAATAATTTGGCCGATAAAACCTGGTATCCTAGATTTTTTACTCACTTATAAACTATTTCAGTGCTATTATTGGAGATGTAGCATTGCGGCTATTAGATATAAAGATGAATTTTACCCGCAGTAATACAGTTCGAATCAAGTTACGAGAGATATTGAGGATTTTGCTCTACACAGATTTAATAGTACCTATCATACGGGGAAAAATGTCTTTACACTATACAGTATACTTGAATTTGACAAAAACATTTATTGTCAGTTAACGTTTTCTCCGGAAAAAAAAAACTAAAAATCAAACTATCTATATAGGTAGTGTAGTTAATGTAATTTTTACTGATAAAAGACCTTAAACGTCTATATATATACTTGAGATACTGAAAGACCATATTATTTAATATGTTTTGATCAGATTACAATGTTATTATCATGGCAAACGACTGGTTATTGAAGGAGAAAATTCACAGAAATTATAAATTATAAAACAAAATTCAAAATACAATTCGGTGATAATAATATGATATACTTGTATTGAAGTTCTTGAACAAAAATTAGGATCATCATTCATAATTATCCATTAACAATAGCGGTCTCTAAATCAACTGGCCATGTATATATACAAATAAAGTTTTGTCAAATTACTGAAAATATACTATGTAAACTTTAATAAATTGAACTAGTAGATATACCCAAAAATCTGAAAGTTATAAAGTATTTAATTATTTTAAAAGTTACATGTTGACTGTTGTATTCTATTTAATAGTTTTTAAATACTTTTAAATAACGTCTCAAGTAAAAAATATCTGAATATCTCAAGAAATTATCATATCAAATATTAATTTTTAAAACATAATTTTTTATTCGTTTGCTTAGCTGCATCATTACACTAAACTTTTAAGTTAGCCATCAAACAGAATTAAATATATACGTAGTAGGTATTTAACAGAAACCATTAATATTAAATGTTACTAATTTATTATTTTTTAATAATACATTATATACTTGTCCAATTTTGTATTCGCTTAGAAATATTAATTTTTTTGGTTATTAATCAAATAAAGAAATTTTGCAAGTAAACAATTGAAGTATCAACAATTAAACAATGCAATTATACAGTTAGGTTAACAATTATAATATTATACTTCTAATCATTTTTAATTTGTCTTGGCCTTTAATTAATTTTAAAAAAATCATGTTATAATATTAAAATTATAATCTATATTAGGGGTAAAAAATTTTTTAAACACTACTTGCCAAAAATTACTTTTTTTTTTTGAGCGTGCCTTGAAAAATATATATTCAATATTTACCGATAACAACCGTATACTCAAAATAATTTTACCTATTACATATAATACAGGTATATTCTATAATATTATAATATTTTTTATTTAAATTTGTGAATTGTTTAAAACTATTCGATTGATTGTCAATTAAAAAATCCAATGTAATTATACAATTTAAGTCAAATATTAACTGACTTTTGGTACGATCAACTCCTATATTTCCAGGTGTGCTATTTAAAGTATTAGCCATATATTTGGAAATAAAAATGACTAGCTGCTATAGATTCATAGCGACAAAAAAAAATTGTATACTTTAGACGATTTCGAAAAGACATGGGAACTTTATATTGCTTATTGAAAACAGTCATGGTTTTTAAAGAAGCTAACAATACGAATTTAATCATTTTGGATTTTAGATTTCTGGTTCGAAAACGGTTTTGATTTTTCCGGGTCATCATACATTTTCGAACAAGCATAGATCGGTATATGTATACAGACTCCCTGGCGCTGTCATCCCGTGATTCCGATTCCGTACACGGTCATCACATCACGTCGTCTGATTCGGGACACGAAGCGTACAGCCGTATATGTGAGTGCTATAGCGAATATAATTTATGAGTGATTCCCATACACGCAGCGTTTTCCGGAACATTTGTGACGGCGACCTCGGCTGCAATGTCTACGTACATCGACTGCAGACGCGATGACGAGTCTTGTACGTAGTCGCATGTGTTATACATTACGTATTCTATACGCGAGCACTTTCAAAATCTTAACTATAGGTATACGTCCCCGCGGCGACGGGCTAAAATATAAAACAATAACGTACATCCGGATCCGACTACACTACAATACTGCACGGCGTGCGCGTTTACAGTCATTGTATAATGCGTATACTGCAGCAGTATAGTCGACTTCCGTTTTCACCTGGTTCCTGGAAACTGTATCAATGTCCGTATACATAATGCATGCCTATACAACAATATTATTATACATGTAGGTACCTATATAATATTATAATAGTGATCGGAACAAAAACAAACTGTTCGAAAGTCGTCGGCGTGTCGATTGACCCCTCTCCGCCCACCTTCGCACAAAGTCTATAACCCAAAGACGGGTTATATAATATTATGTATAGACACATGTTGTATTATATAGTAGTGGACCAAACCAATCTGCCAGCCGAGATAAAACGCGTATAATAATAATATTATTATTATTATTTTCATGTCTAGCGATATTGTTGTGTGCGCTGCAGCGTATATGAGCGCGACGGACGTGCTAGGTAAAATCGATTTATTTCGAACGGGCACAGCACGCTCACTGTTAAAGCAGCAGCAGCTCGTCGACGTCAACGACTACTATACGGAACAAGGAGAAGACCAGTTCTGCTCGTACCTAAATAATATACCTATGGACATATATAATACAGCTTCCACACGCGTGTGTATAATATTCTCCATATATAATAATAATAATAATAATAATAATATAATGATATCACGCTCGTGTGTGTGTAGGATATTAATATGTATAATAATATGACGTGTACCTCAATCATATTATGATTTGGCTGCGACCCGCGCACGTGCACGTGTATAATCGGCCGATCGGTGGTCGCCGCCGTCGCCGATCGATTTTATCTAATTTTCAAAGATCTATACGCCTTATAACACTGCACCACTTCAACAATCAGTCGTAAATATCGCGTGTATTTGTATTTTATCGTTAGTCATTTCGCGCACACCTTTAACGTCGTACGATACGTCGTTGACCGTCTCCTCCGCTCCGAATACGCCGGAAAACCTATGAACATGATCGAATCGTTCGATATATTATACTGTAAATATAAGATTCGGCTGTCGTCGAGTTATCCATAGGCGGTTGTGTAGGAAATTCTATCCCTCACCGATAGAACCGTTGCTACGCGAATCGTATATTATGCAATTAATTTCCTTGCCTATTATTTTATCTCGTTGTCGTCGGTTATTATATCTATAGAGTAGAGTGCAATCGGAAACATGAAGCGTAACGTTTTAAGCGTTTGCAAAATAATGTGTCGTCGATTGCCATAAAAATAATGTGATATAGTGCGTACATAGCGTACCGTCCACTCAACAACCACTTAAATTAATTGAATTAGTTCATTAACTACGCACAAAAGATACAATATAATGATATATATATATATATACTATGCCAGCAACGCACATCGCCCTTATTCGAGTGTATGCACATTTGTAGGTAAATGTTTTCGAAACCATCATAGACGACTTTATAATAAAGTATTTTACGATTATTCAGTACACTTTTCACAACCGATGTGATCAAATATAAAAGATTAAAATTTAACGTGTTGGATGTCGCATTTGTTTATAAGTTATTACGAGTGCATATCCATAATTTTCTGCATGTAAAGACTAAAGGAATATATATTTTAAAAACAACTCGTAGACCCGACGCCAGAGAGAAAACGTCATTCAATATTCATATCCATTCCATTGCATATATATACATAATATATTATTATGAATTTACTGATCTTAGTGCCATATTGTCACTGCGAATTCGCCAAACAGTACAAACGAGTAAATATGTATTCACGCATCGGCTATACATATATGCGAAGTTACAAGATGCTTTTATCTCGGTATACGTGTTACATAGATATCATATACTTAATATGTATACGCTGTGTTGTATAAATATTTTCAATTCAACGAAATGTAATATTTTTGAGCGCCGGTGCTAAGTGCATAACCTCACTATTTCGGCACATAAGAGATTACATACATATATCGGGTATTTTTGATTTTAAAATTACACGTTTTCGCCATCCCCGCATGCGACGATACACGCACGAGTGCATGTGCACTGTGCAGTACACTATATACATGTATATATACCTAGTATGCTACAGTTTGGATTGAAAAGCGTTAAACTAGTAAAAAACAAAAAAAAAAAAATACCAAAAAACGTGTTAGCGAAAGCTTTTTTATCGACCGAGAGTGAGAGTTGTTTATATTATATATTATTTTACACACCACTGCATAACCACACTAAATATAGGTGCCTTAAACTTACGAGCAGTCATGATAAGTTCGTATATACATGTACGCGTGTATGATATATTGTTATTATACGTCGGTCGGGCGGATACCGTTTTATGCGCGGACGAGGGTAAAAATATTGTGTTTTACGATCGGCGTGTGGCTTCGACGTGTGGTGTAATGTAAACGCGACGACGACGATACATACATAAAATAACACAACACGCGCGATCGTGTTGATGGGGACGAGAGAAAAACGCACAACAAGAGAGAACTCTGTACGAGACGTCGACCCGTTCTAAGACATAGGTTTTTGTCGATATGGTTACGAAGACATTACCAGACGGGAGACGGAGACGGAGACGGAATGTGTGTGTGTGTGTGTGCGCGCGCGAGAGGGAAATAACGAGAAAGGGGACGGGGGAGACGAAACGAAAAAAAAAACTTTTCTAGTCAGTAAGTGCTTCTTTCGTGCGTGTGTTAACCCCCCAGAGAGCCGCTATACTATCACAGACACCGGGTACTTGGTTGTCAAACCGCGGTCGTTAAGCCCGATATTTATTCGACTATGGGGATCCGCTGTCTTATATAGCGACCGCCACCGCCGCCACTGTCGTATGGTCCGCAAATACACACTACAACGTTATTAAGACGATCGTATATTTTTTGCTTAGTAGACAAACGTCGTTAAAGCCAATTACGTTGAGCAGCACGAAACAAAATACGAAAAAAAAATACGCTTTCAATATATTCAATTCTCCTGGGATCGTCATCGTCATCGTAGTTGTCGTCGTCGTCGTCAACCCGGCCTCCGCTGCTGCAGTATCTGATGTTTTCTGCTTATACGCTCGTTTTCACGACTTCTAGAAAAATACTGCTCGTGACGATTCAGTTTTCGACTCCAGTCGTGTCTCATTTCAAAGGCCAAACACCGTTTCGCGTCTAATACGCATTACCTCTGTATTTTCTCTATAAATTGCGAACGTCGCACACTCGCACGATTCGAAGCGTCGTCTATAGTGATTCCGTGCTAAGAGTATTTACTATAACCAACTATAAGTCGGTAGGTTTTTCGGCGAGATACAGTGCACGCCATGTGAGTTTTCTTTCGTTTGGCAACAGAAAATCGTTTTGCGGGCGATATCCGGTACACACGATTGCAGAGTATACGAAGATACGGTGCGCCGCCTGTGTTTTATACTCCTGTAAATATCCAGCTGTAAATATTTTCATCAGACGATAACAGCAGGACATCAGCTATTGACGTATATAGTTTAACCACGAGGAATTTAGAATCGTCGTGCCTACATGGTTTGAACTTTAAAACCGGTTTCGTACGTGGCTACTTAATAAAAATACGTCCTAAATAATTACACACCGTCGTCATCTCGATCTTTGATATTATATCACGGACCGCAGTGTTAAACGTCCGTGGATGTCATAGCTCACCGGACTTGTAGTACCTATTATACTTACATACCTATACGTATTTACACAGTATAATAATATAACAGTGGATATAGAAATGCGCGTAAATCTATTTAATGGTCACTGCAGTAACGTAACGTGAACACTTAACCGAACAAAACACTCGAATGCTGGTGCGGGTACGTGTATATATTATTATTGTGATGCCCGAGACCAAACGTGTGTAGTAGAGCAATATTATGTCATCCAAACGTATTCTAGAGAAATGTACAGCATAGCTCACTTATCTTCTAAACCTATTATTCTGTTTACAATTATTATTGTTACACAGTTTCTAAATCAGAATTCGAAGAAATGAAAACGATTAATACGTATAATATCATGTGAATAGATTTCCGATTGTGTGAGTATTCGTACACGAGTTTGAACAAGTCCGGTCGTAGTGTAAATATATTATCCTTGCACGAATCACTTGTAATGCATTTTATTCTGTGGCTCATCCTGCAGCAGCTGTTTATAGCTGAGGAGGTAAACCACGTGACTGTTCACATTTAAAGTGACGATTTTGGGATTTCAAGTTTACCTAAATACATGTATATGTATATTATAAAGCGGTAAAGACATATATTATGATATTATTCATTAGATATTATTTCATCAAACATTATTATGACGTACGACTGCGTGGAAAATCTGCGACTTAAAAATTGCATACGATTTTTTATTATAATGTACATATATCTTAAAATTTTGTACGTGTAGAATAATCGCTGGCCGCGTGTTTGACATGGCTGATGTAGATAAATGTTTCATCAAATATAATTTTACTCATATTTCGAAATTATATTATAGTAAGACAAGTAATCAAACACAAATAAATTCCGAGTCGATCACGCAGAGAATATTCAAAACGTCTGTGTCGGTACATAAATTCTACTGCAGTTTTATCGTCTGAGCGCTTATGGCCTTATAGGCAAACATAAAATATTGAATAGGCACTATAGGTACCACATAAATTATAAAATATCATATTATTATATTGTATTGATTGCCGTAATGAGAAGAAACGTTTACTGCAATAACGGTAATGTTTTATGTTGTTATTTCACAGGATCTCAACGGTTTATTTTTTTAACGATACATTATTTCGTTTCCATTAAGATAGGTATGTGAAACGTTCACATGGTTATTATATGCGACACATATGCACACACATACGCTCGTGGTCGTGTATGCGACAATGAATTAAAAAAAATAAATAATATACGCTCATTTATTGGTATACATACACAATAATAATTATAACATACGTATAGTATAATTTGTTTGTACGCGAGGAGCTGTATATAAATAATAATATAATGTTCCACGCACATGTTGAAGTCTCTCGAATACGTATTAAAATAATTATGTAAAAAAAGCGGTCTATTTTATTTTATCTGGGACTGGTTTAAGCATCTCATCGGAATATTATAACATGTGATATTTCCTTCTGGTCCGTTTAATGTAGCTAGGTACTACTGTCTACTGATATTAATAATATTATTTAATATAATATATAATATACCTACTCACTGAAAAATCGGACGTACACGCACAATTTATGTATTTTATTTTAATAGCTCTCGAAAAAATATACGTTTATACGTATACTGCATAGGTATTATATCTCACACACGACTATTATAACATTATTTTACCAGCATCGTGTTCAATTAATACCGTACGAGGTTCTTTGTACGTACAAAATTAAAAATATACTACATCGTAAACATCACTGCAATCTACGTACATCTATATTATTATGAAATATTCAAATTTCGAAAGTGATCCAATACATATAATATAATATAATATAATACATCGGTAACATTATAATACGGTTTGATATTATGTTATAAGATATTATTATTATTTAATCGTACGCAAGAAATCACGCGATATACATAGGTAGCCGTGCTGCGGCGGATTCGTATATTCAGCTATTGCGGATAAGATAAATATACGATCATTATTGACGTTGGCACACAACGATATAATATTTATATATCCAAGAACTATGCCGGTACAAGACGCGAGACGTTCAGAGGTTATGCGTACACATATTATTGTTACTATTACACAGGTGACTGACGGTATTTTTTTTTCTCCAAGGACGTTCTGTGTGACAACGTTATTCATACACCGAGAGCTGCTGCAAGGTACGTGGACCTTTGGTATCCGCAGACTGCTGCCACCGCAATGTCGCGGCGGCGTCGTGTACCTATATATATAATAAATACCTCTCATACATATATATAATAATAATAATAATAATAAAAACCGAACAGTCACGACATAAAAATGTATTGGCATGATATTTTACAATATTTCCTTCAAACTCGGGCGATAAATTTACGTCATCTTCATATAATATACTCCGTGGTCCGAGGGTACAAGACGTGTATATCAGTGTGTAATAAACGTACATGAAGAGGTACCTATATAATAATAATAATATAATACTTACGTTGTATAATAATATATATAGGTAAGACGATTACCCGACTGTTATACCTGCCTACATGCGCATATGTTCCTAAGAGCATATTATTATTATTATTAAACGCTCACACCGCGTGCAGAGCCTCGAGCCGGCTCAAGACGGCCAACGGTGTATATGGGAGCCGTTTGGTCGAACGTTTCCATATCACTAAAGGCAAATGCGACGAGCGTGTATAATTTTTTTTCCCGTGTTCACGTCCGTATGAAAAAATCCAAATAATATCTTATCAAAACACCAATAAAATATATTATGCTATATTATTGTTTCGCGATAAACTCGCTTTACACGTCTTGGAAAATATTATTTATAACATTATAAACATGTTTGTGCGTGCGATGATAAATGATGATACAACCCAAGACGAAATTGAACACGAGTTGTTTCCAGTGACGGGTTCATACCAAACCATCACTCTTTCGTAATAAATTAAGACATGACTTAAAAAATATCAGCATAATGGCTTTAATAACATGTATTAATTATTAAATGCGATAAATTAAATTAAATTTTATAATACACAACATATAATACGCTCAGCTATATCGGTACCCATAATAATATATTTTATTCAGTTTATTATTTTTAAGCAAAAATGCAGACATATCAGCTATCATGTGATCCGTAATCCTGCATGGGGGTTAGTTTGATAATTATTAAAATATTATATGTTAAACTGAGTAATTTTTCTACTTAGTTTATTTTTCTGTTCAGTTATTTTTTTTTAAATCTCCTCCCCTCCCAATTATAATTCAACCCTGGACCCGTTGCTATTTCCATAGCTATTCACCGCGGTATTTTCAATATTCTATAATAATGACTGCACAGAGCATAATATATTAGACCGTGATATAAGCCTTTGAATGTCGACATGGAAACAAGAAAATTCGTGTATATATATATATATAGGTACTTACATTTTTTTTATTTTTATCAATAAATTCAGTTCCATAGTTACACGCTCCCACGCGTAACATGAGATATATTTCGTGTGTAGCATACTAATATGTGCGTATATGTGCGTGTTTGTCTGTAAAAATACATTTACAACGTCGTACTTATAGAATCCTTATTTTTGATCACTGAAATGCGAAAAATTGAAAGTATAAACTGGAAAATAATTTTAAAACATTATATTTCATATAACATATATTTCTAATTCAGACATATAGACATATAGAATCATACTTTAAAAATAAAACGTCTGTGTATTAACATTAGATAAAACAGAATGACGTATAGTGTTCCAAAAAATTAACACTGTAGCTGCAGGTGACAGTAGATTGATTGATTTAATTAATCGTTAATTGTATTTATATTCAAATGTTTATTTGTAAATATATATATATATATACTTATAGAACGCTGACTTTGTTTCTTTTTTTTTTTTATAAGTTTACCTAACCACGCCAATGGCATCCCACGTAAAATGTGTCTCGTTTGAGGTCAAATATTCTTCTAGACGACACCACCCGGAATAACTTTGGCAACATTCCCCTGGTGAGTTATTTTTTATATACGAATTTCAGTATTCACCTTTTTTTTTTGGAATTCACTCTCATATAAATTATACCGCCAGACCACTAGACGAGATGTGCGGAAATAAACGTCGCGAATAAATAATATTCAACATAACCCATATATAGACATATCGTAGTGTATAATATTATATATAGATATTAGATATATATATATATATATAAGCAGCGCAGGCGGTAATGTGCAGCATGTAGAATATCAAAATAATTTCACGATGTGTGATGGATTGTTTTTTTCCGATCGACGTTTGATCATCTATCGTATGCCTATATACTATATACTATATACTATATATACAATATAATATATTTTTTTATCAGTTGAAAACGGTTAAATGTATTTCCGAGTATTGATGAGTATACACTTTAAAATTGAATAAATTGAGCGAAAACACTGAAAACGGTGCTATTGAATTCCTAACTGAATTCGTAAATAGAAATAAAACGTATAAAAACATTAACTCTTTTTTTACTATTTTATTTTAACATAACTTATTTTTATACCAAGATACCTATTATAGTATTATGATATAGGTAAACAATATAAAATAGTTAGATGAACGTTTGATAAAAATGAATTACATTAGAAAATCGCCAATAATTTCCAAATTATCATTAAGTAAAATTTAGGATTTTTTTTAATTTTTTAAATAGATTGAATGAAATTACATTTTATGTCAAGTAAATAACTTTGCAAGTCTTACACATTTTTATTTTCCAATAAATCTAAAATATCTTTAAAAATTGTTTGTCAAAAGACACTGATTTTATTAAATCGAAATCAGCAGATTAATATAACGGGACATTTAACTTATTTTAATTACTTTCGTTTAAAAACATTTTAGAGCACTAAAAATATAAAAGTTCGTGTTTATAAATGTGTAATAAGCGAAAAATAATATACCAATATACGTGATATTCCAAAATTCATTATTGAGTGATATTGCTGTTGTATAGCTTTTGCAGTGTTTTCTATAGTGTTGTGATCTAAGTAATGACACTGGTGATGGATAAAATAATATGTGTATAAGGTTGTGATATGTGAATATGTTGTGCACAAATCCTTCCTTCCACACTTTTGCAGGACTTGAGGAAATCCGAAATTTTGATTTTACCGAATTGATAGGTTCGGTTGAAAATAAGTGTATAGCTAAGCAAATAATAAATTAACGAACGATTTAAATAATAATAATTATACTTAAATATTAAAGTTTCACGCCAAAAGTGTTTGGTACAGGACGATCGGAATCTATTCATATCTAGCAATCTCGTCGCTCAGAACATTCTGTATACCAAACGACGCCGTGTTTACGCGCGATAAAATAGCAATATATTATATTATCGACTTGTCGTCTGCAATGTTATGGCTTGTCCAAATCAAAATCCGCGTTCGCAACACTGTTTTCGTGTCAAAAACAATGACCCGGGGAACAATATCACGTCCGTATAATTCGGTGTGCAGCCACTTAATTGCAGTACACGCCATCGCGGTTAACGTTACACTCGCGTACGCCAGGACACGTGCACTCTGAGCGATCGATCGCGAATTATGCGTACACAAATATAACGTAATACAAATCGTATACGAATACGCGATTCATTTATATGTAAATATTGTGTGCACAGGCGTGTACGACGATATTATTAGGTATGCTATACCTACGATATTATTATATCGATTGGATCACGTACGGCGACGGGCTCGATTGTTTAATTGCGGCGATGACGATCGTGCAATAACAATAATATAACGATGGTATAACGAAAAACCTATTCGACGATTAAACACGTTAATCGATCAGATTTAATCTGTTAATTAATAATTCCCGGCAGCTACCTTCAAACATTACACTTTTGCCACCGCCGCGCCCGCGTGGCGTGGCGCTCGGAAATCACAATAATATAATGTTATTATTATGTTATATCCAGCTCCGCGTATACAAAACGACATATTATTATAATAACATCATTACTGCTGTTATATTGTCTTCGTTTGGCCGTTGTCGTACCGCCGTACGCCACCGATCGATTCGAGTAAATCCTTCGCGGCCGCCTAGGGGGGGGGGTATAAGAAAAGGGTTGGAGATTTATTGGTGCCGCCACTGATGCGATTGTTTTGGCGGAATCTCTACGACACGTATTTTACATGTTGTATATACGATGTGCCCACCACCACCGCCTTTTTACAATATTCCCCGTGGACTCTGCCCGGCCCAAAAATAGGTACAAAAAACATAGGACAAAGTCATATGGGTAGTTACGCGTGTAGTATAGGTAAGTATTACATATGTATAAGCCAATAAACGTAGTGCACCCAGAAAAACGTTTCGGGTATTAAGTCTTCCATTATTTTTTAAAATATACAACACACACACACACACGCGTAGAGGTATTGATTTTTAAAACAGAAAAATATAAAACGAATTAATACAACGCAGCAGCCGACGAAATAAAATTATTATAATATACTATACACTGAAGCCATATAATAGATATTTTATTATTTTTATTATTATTATTATTATTATTATGACTACTAGCTATTATAATACGCGCGCGCACACTCTATACATGCGCATATAATAATAATAATAATAATAATAATTACAGTATACCATTACGTCCGAACACGTTCGATTTAGTTATAAATACGAACCACCGATGATTAAAAAACCAATAATTAACTCGATCGATTTTTGCTTCCGTTGATTAACGCACATCGAACATCGGCGTATCGGTGTATAGGTATTATTATAATATATTATAACCGTTTCTAAAATATTTACATTAAACCTACGGCACCACAAAACGGTTTTGTATATATATCCCATGTATGTGTTAGTGTGTGTGTGTGTGTGTAATGTGTATGTGTAGGTAGGTACATGCGTTTTTTTTTTTAATAAGATATTGAATAACGTTCTTTTCGACGGAAATGAGATAATATATATATAACTAATACTTATAATCAGTGACCATAGTATTATATTATACACTTATTATACACATCTATTATAGGTATATAGACCTACGACCTATAATAATAATTTATAATATATATACCATGTAAATTTTTAAAAACAAATTATTACATACATATTATAATATACTGTATAGTGTATATTATCTATTTTAAAAAATAATAAAAAAAATATGTAGAGGTATAGAGGTAGTAATTGCCAATTGGCGTGTGTGTGTGTAACGTGAATAGTTTATCATGTGTATGTTGAACTACGTAGGTATTTTATGTTACAATTTTTATTTGAAAACGACAAACGTTTCATCCACGTACACGCTGGCATAGAACAATGTACAGAATGTTTCTGGTAAAGGTAAACTCTCATTTTCTCTAAAAGACTCATACTTGCAGAAGTCATTATAAAATATTTTTGAAAAAATTAATTAACTTCATACATTTTTGAATTTATATTCTGAATCAGATTATTTTTTTTGTGAATTTCAGACTACAATAATTAAATGTCGAACCAGTTTTTTATTAGTTACGACTTAAAATCATTTAAAATTTGTATAGGCCCAATGGTGACAATGGTGTACTCTAGTTCTCACAATATATTAGTTGTTCAGAATGAACTCATCTATACTTATAAATAGAGATAGAAAGTTCTGGTAAATGCATAAATCATAGACTCTGTCTATGAACCTGTCGTTTGTTCAGACCCTTAGATCGCAATTATCGAATTCGTCGAATTTACGTTTCAGGACTGACCGAAATAGACTGAAATAGTTTTTCAATATATATTAATTATATATTAATTTTACTACCATGTTTTATGAAAATAATATAGCAAACATTTATACTATTAAAATAATCAAAATTTTCGTTTAAAAAAAAAATAAAACAAAAAAAACTATTATTGACAATTTTATAAAGTATATATTTGTGCTAAATGCTAATTTTGGTGTTTTTAAGAACATATTAAAAAAATTACTTTTTAATGCTATGAATAAGTTATAACCACTATTTACTACTCAATCGAAATTCAAACAATTTAATATTCACATAGAATAAAATATTCTGCTTCTGAGTATGAAATTAGAAATGTAATAGCCAATAGGTAAGCTGTGTAATTGCTGTCATTCAAAAAGTAGTATTTACTTTTAAAGTACGTAGTTTTCCTGTATACATTATTTACTAACTGTCTGCGCATATATCGTGAATAGTGATGGTATTTATTAGTTATCTATAGTATTGATTTTACTCTCCATCCTTATATAAAATATAATAATTCTAATGATTATGGAAAAAATTAATTTTTAAACGAATAAAAATTGAAAATAATATAAAACCAACGTTTAGAATAGTGAGCAGAGAACAATAATTACTCCAATATTATCTCATATTTACTGCAGGTGATCGTATAATGCTGTACTATCATTACTATTATTATTGTAATTGGGTTTTTAGTTTTTACGCACACTTAATAACGATAATATTATATCGTAAAATATTCAATAAGTAAGTAAATCGATTTTTTTTAAATATAATATACATATATATATAATTTACATCACATTACCGTATATAAGTTACTTTTACGTCCAATAACAATTTACTTCAAAACGTCATATTAATACACTTCCCAGACCCAATAATGATAATTTGTTTTAATATGATGTATGCGGGTAAATCAATTTACCTCTTGTCTAGACAGAAGTGTTTAAATTTAATTTGATCTATTACCAGTGAAAATTAATTTGAACTGCGTACAAATGTATTCGGGAATCGTGTTCCGTGTGATTTATGATAAATGATACATCATCCCTGAGCATCAAATACACAGCGCGCATGTATCACTTTTAAGCCCCGTAATAAGTTACGTAAAAGTTAGTAATACTTCATGATTTCAGCCTGTTTAAGTTTTTTGAATTTATAAAGTATCTGAATATATGATCTACTCACATTATCATAATATTGTTTATTATAGTCTCGTGTGCAATTAATAATTTATGGTGGAATTTTTTATTACCGTTCCATAAAAAAAAATGAAAGTTTTATGAACGATAAAATACCTTCTTAAAAAATAACATTGTTTGTGCATTATATGCCGTCGTTTAATTTAGGTCAATGCGTTCCGTGCGATATAGATTATTATAGCATTCGACTATTTACTGTCTATTTTAGATTGGATTGTTTATACGTAAACGCGAAAGGTCGGCAGCAGTTTTTTTTTTCTTTTTATTATTATTATCCTTATTCACGTCAAATATTATCATACGTTTTGCAATCGAAACACTCGCCGTCGTATTGACAAAAGTACTAAAAGCTTCATTCCATTTGAGACTCCCAAAGTAGTCGTTTTACGTTTGTTACCAATTTCGTTCCGACTCGTTTCATGGCTTTTCCAGTGAAACGTTTTTATTTATATAATTTCGATTTACCCTCACATACATACAATATACATACACATATAGTACACACACATTCATCGTATAATATGTATTTATATATACGCAATTTGCGTATAAGTGTGTACTTACAAGTCTTAGATCTACGCAGTATAACTGAACATTGTAATAATTCCTATAAAAAAAAAAAAAATAAAAAAATAAAAAATGATAAGAAATAATAAATGCATTCATTCAACTATAATAGCATTATACAAATAATACATAAATTAATCTGCTCGAGTGTGATAATTCGATTATCGATCTATATAATATACACATAAGACAACCAACGATAAATGTTTCATTAAGAATAACTACTAATCAGTACAAATTCAATAGACATATTGTCAAGAAGAGTTTGCATGATTTTATACATTATATACCTGTATTCTTATATCATTCTTAGGTCAATAATTATGATGACAAAATTATTATCGTTAAAAATATTTTTTTTAAACTTAAGTTTTGAAATTTAAAACTGATGTTTAATTATTTATAATTTGTCGATCGTTAAATGAAGATATTTTTTTAAGGTATAATTCTTAAAGCGATATAGTATGTTGTATGTATTGATTAAGGTTTATTTTCACGATTATTTTCACTTGTTGTATATTTGTAGTCCAAAATTATTTATATTGTCATCTATAGACAGTTATTTGTCGACACACTTATCAACTATATCTCTTTAGAAAATCTTATAACGTTATACAATTACAGTTTAGTTAAACAAAAAAGTATTTATATTATTTTGTCTCGATGAATATCTATAGATAAACGATGCTTGATAATACCAGTAAGAAGTACTTAATGCAATTTTGGACGATTTTCGGGCTTCGCTGAGTAAAATTAATAAACTACGGAAGTACTCTGTGCTAACTCTAAATGTATACGCTCTATTTCACAAATACACATCATACTCGCAGTATATTGTATAAGCTCGACAGCTCGTAAACATTGTAAATAGGATAAATAAACGATCACAGGTGTCTTGGTCATAATTCTTAAACACCGTCATTAATTTATTAATAATTTTTATTGTCGTTAGGTTTTTATGATCGTTTTTATTTTTATTGTCTTTTCACACTGCTGCGGTTACGTTTTTTTCACTAACCCGAGTATAATGTTTCATTATTTTTTATACGCATTTAAATTGTCTACATTTTTATTAAATTATTTATTAACATTGATGTGTTAAGTTTCACCTATATATATATGTACAAACCGTCGAATACCCCCGAGTGAAACTCGTATACGTGATATATTATTACCTACTGCACATAAACACAGTTTTTGGAACACGGAAATTTCATATTTTATCGTGATGCTTGATGGATCGCAGTAAAATTAATTCGATAAAATATTACAATATTATTATATGTTTATAAATAATACGAACAGGTAACAGATGCGAGTGAAGGGTTTAATCAATAATATAATATACACGAGAGGAAACGAATAAGTTCAAATTCGTCTGACGCTAATACGCTGTCGTACGCATTTCGAGAGATTTCTGACACCGATTAAGATTTAAAGTAGGTAGTAAATTATTTTGTTCGGTTTGTTTTTTTTTCTTCGTGTACTGCACACCGATTAATACACACAATAAGAATTACGACCAATGCGACATTATAATTGTCGCTAAGTACAAAATACGTACCTACCCAGTTTACTAAATGCGTACAATACACGCCTGCATGTGCAGTATAATAATATTATATAAATGCGTTTGTATACGAAAGAGGGTTTAGCCCGGCACTTAAAAAACTTAACTCGTTCAACACACGCGACCGATTCATTAGTTTGTGGACGACGACCGTCGCGTACATAATGTTCGCCGCAAAATTATAGTCGGACGAGTGGGTTTCCTTCCACCTGTATTGGGTCGCAGATGGTTTTTTCACACACATGATATATGTACCTAGACCGTACGCAATGTACAATGATAATATTATTATGGCGATGGGTAATAGTATATTTATTATTATAATAATAACACGGGAAGGACATTCTGCAGTGCACGATCATCGTATATATATATATATATGTGTGTACAACACTATTATTATTGTTTTTTCGGTTATTGCGAGCTAATTAACATCCTGGTCTTTATGTTTTTCCTAATACATACATAATATATTATACTTATATAATTTAATATGTGCGTGTACACGATTACTTACATACTTCATTATACCATTATGTTTACACGAAATATTATTATTATTATTATTATTATTTTTTTTCATTTTTCTTTCCTTCCGCGGAATCTCGCATAGCCACCAGACTCTATACTGTTCGCATACCCGTTTCTGCCAACGACCACGACGACCGCGACGGCGACGTTTTCTACCGTGTACATAATAATAATATTATATACGTATACGTATACTCGTACACTGCGGGGGGAAAAAAATCTAAGCATAAAAAAATTAAATTATATATATATTCGAACCCTCTGCCTTACCTTCCTGCAGCAGTCTTCTTTATAGTAACGCGCGGGATTCTTTTGTTCTTCTTTATTCCAGTTCTTTTCTCGTGTGTGTGTGTGTTTGTGTTTGTGTGTGGTTTGCGTGTATAGTGCGGCTACACGAAGCTTATGAACAAACAAAAAGGCATTATAAAAATGTATAACGGATAGAACAGCCGTGCGCGTATCATATAATATATATATATGCGTGTGTGTGTGTGTGTGTGTATAATAAGAGAGTTTATAGACGAAAAAAAAAGAGGTTCGGCGGAGGAAAAAAAAATCTATATAATATTATTATTGTTATTATTATTATATATTTACACTAATCTCGTATAATAGACTAATAAATTATATAGTTACGCGTCGTCTCTTGTGGCACCGGCGCGCGGTGGACTGCAGCTACAAGGTCCTATCGGTCTGCGGCGGACGGAGGAATGATGACGGCGGCGGTTTCTTTTCAAACCCATCATCGACTTTTTCGACGGTAATTAAAATTCGCAGGACACAAAACACACAATGTCGTTTAGCGTATACAGTACAGTAAAAATAATATATAATAATAACTATACATAATATATAGGTACCTATACAACAATAATCGGCTGCAGCGATGACGGGACAAAGTATATTACGATGGATGGAAAAAAAAACCAATCAAACTCGCCTCTTTGTAACGTGTATACGTGATTGCGTCGAGCTGCAGCAGCAGACGGTGAATACCCTATGCGCATAAAGGCATTTCCCCACCCATACCGCTCGCGTAAAAAAATTTCACCTACATAATTTTAGTACGCACGGTTATTATATATTATATATGTAGGTATTACGATTATCGGCGTCTGTTGCGATTTTTTCCATCGGAAACGCGATCATGACGTTATATACATACAATATAATATTGTTTTATATATATTTTTTTTTTTACTTCAAAGTTATTATTATTACGTGTAAAGTTTATACACGACGCGCGACGTCTGCGCATATTATCGGCTTGATAGAATGACGGAATTCGTCTGGGTCCGTCGACCCCGATCGGTTTGGGACTCGATTTTTTCCACTCGAGTCTACATACCTATATACATACACACATATATTATATGTATATATAATATATATATATATATATTATATTATATAATATTTGATATCTAAATTACTGTCGTCTCTTTGGAATACTATATTATGATACTCGTCAGAAATCGTCAAAGAGTCATTATATGTTTTACCTAACCTATCGGATTTCTTACGAAAATCATCATTGCTTACCCTGAGGCGAGTATGCGTTTATACAGGTAGATCGTACGTTATTATAGACAGATATAGCGTATACGTATAATATAAATCGTCGTTCGAATATATTAGTGCTTTCGGTAAAAATACGTGGGTACCTACTTATAATAATTTATTTTGATAAAAAGAGAAAAGGGGAAAAATATATATTTTTTTTTTATATAGAAATAACGACGACTGTTATTGGTGTTTGAATCACGTTGACCTTAATGTTTACTAGCTAAATACATAATTCGAGTAACAAAAATCCAAAGAGGGTTTGTTGTTTTTAAGTGTTTCAACGTACCTACGTCTAAATGTATAACGGCCGGTCGTATAATATATACCAATATAACTATATCGTTTAGAAAACATATTATTATTTCGTGGGACTAATGGAATTCAGACGGGCTATAAAGTATATTATAATATGACCGAACTATCGTAATATTATAGATAATAATATAATAACAACGCGCGGGTCGTGTAACCGATGGTCGTTGCACCGGGTTAATGCATAGCGTGTGTAATTTGAATGTCAGCCAGCAGGGTAGTGAACAGTTGTCAGGTTAAACAAAAAACAAAAAAAAAATGGATGAAACCCCGCGTCGTGTTTCGTGTGCGCATTTCATATTTTACCATAGTCTTTTTTCGTCAGAAGTGTATTTATAGGGAAACCTCCTCATCAGAAGTCTTAAGACCGTGACAATATAATATATAGTATATATTATATACCCTATTAAAAATATCATTCCAAAATTGTATATACATTTTTTTTTTGTATCATAACTGTACATTTATCATCATTTATTTTGCGAAACGCAGCAAATTATTATTTAAATTTCCGATTTTTTTTAAAAAATAATATTATTATCGTGGTTAGAATTTGTTTAGGTATATATTATAATATTATGTGTTAACATCGATCCGTAGTCTTAAATCTCTCCCGATCGATTGCGTAGAGTGTGTGTCAATAAATCCTCCAAATGAATAAGTTTCAAAGTCCTGCAAGAAAATTATAATTTATAATACCACCAGCTATTATAATATTATGCCGATATAATATTATTATAATGTTTCTTTTTCTGCAGTGTCGTAATCACTATTTTAAAACAATGTTATGGTTAAATTATGTTGTACTATTATATTATATCAAACAGATGGGTGGGAGTAAAGCTCTGACAATTTTGCTATTTGAAAACCATGACACTTACTGTAAAATATTTCTAAATACGAATTTTATTTCTGTCGTCCACACAAATATACAAAAATACAAATATATATGATACAGTGACTTTCTATAGACGTGCGTGAGTTAGGTTAGAAGTTTTGAACACACCCGTCAAAGGTGGTCGGGACAAAGTTCATAATAATTTCAGTTTCTAAGAAACTATCTCTAAAGAATGAAACGCGGTCTCGTGTAAATGCATGTACGTGTAACCCTACATTGCAATTATATCAAAAACGACTTCAGTGACTTTGCTAACCCTTTTCGTCGATTAATATAATAATTGTCCCTGTAGTAACGTCGATCTAAGTTTTTTTGATTTAAAATACGTTAAAAATTACGACGGTATTGTGTGAACATTTTTATCACCGTCTTAATATTGTACTACGAAAACTTGGCCATTTATTTATCATATTATACAGTACCTATCAAATTAATATATTATAATATTGTGTCTGTTTTCCATACGTCCACTCCTAACTTTACTTAAGAAATAACGGTAGATATTACAACAAGTACAAATTGCGTATATTATGTAATAATATTAATGCGGCTTATGTCGAAATTGTATTAATATTGAAAAAAATAGACACACGCGCAACAAAACAATGTAAAGATTTAAAATATTTTATTAACTCGACGATTATAATATAATATAATATGCGCGTATACGTATTGTTATATACAAAATATGGATCGATATTTGACGATGAAATTCGAAATTTTCATCCGACCGGCACATATCATTTTGCAGCACTCGACTGCTGTACGATACACGGACGTATTACACGTCATATGTATATTGTATATATATATATAGGTATATTGCACACACATACGCATGTACACAATATAATATTTTGTGTGACTGGACGAGACGTTGTCGGTGCGATCGTCAGACGAGAACGATAATAAATAACGCGATACGCGGTGTTTTATCGACAGCAGTTCGTCCGACTCGGCGGCATGTATAGTGAATAAAAAAATAAAGGACTGAGCGAGCACAATATATTATTATTATTATTATTTTAAACGAGGAGAGAGACACCGCGATATTATTACACGAAATGTGTATAAATACATACACTGCGCTCAGACGTGGTTTTCACTCGAAAATCGTAATTCGCGTTAAACCGTACAACATATACATATATATATATACATAAGTATAGATTATAGGTACCTATTTCGGAATATATATATATATATATTATAAATGTTTATTGTATAAGTATTATAGGTGTACACATATATAATATAACCGTATATTAACATAATACCGCAAGCGTTTACGTTATTATACGCACAACGCACACGGCATCATAATATTATATATATATATGATCGCTTACCCGTTTACGGCGTGTCTACCTTTACGCGTATATTATTTTTCTATACATTATTATACATCACAACTGTATGTGTGTGTATTATACATACGTATACTGCAACAGACGTGTCGTTGTTATACGTTAAGTCTTAAATCGCGAGACTAAAAAAGAATATCGGCGCGTGGATAATAAGAATTAAATTGTGCACCAGTAACATTAGCCAATGTTTTTATCCGCGATTGTCCGTGTAGAATATAATCTCCCGAGGCGCAACGTATCGCAAAATACGCCTTTCACGAGACGACCATTATAATATAGTCGCCGAGGTACGCGTGTGACAATTTTTTACTCTCTGTAGTCCGAAGTTGTGTCATATTATATAGTCCTAATCGAATGCCATAATATTGTATACCTGTATATTGAAATCACGATTTGTGAATTTATAATAATATTATATTATCAGGTGTATACATAAAAATAAAATCATCCGACCGTAACTAAGCGTGGAAATTATTAACGTTTACTGTTGATTTAACGCGTACACCGCGCGTAGAGTGGTCCACGCAAACGGTGACGTTCCGCACGCTGTCCATATACGTATAACATTGTCGTTGCGATTTCATATCCGTTCGCGTTTATGTAAAAGAACTATTGAATATTATACGTACAGATGGATGGCCGGATGGGTGAGATATTTTTGAAAAAAAAAATACTTGTATAAATA
The DNA here is from genome assembly GCF_020184175.1 of Aphis gossypii. NCBI lineage: Eukaryota > Metazoa > Arthropoda > Insecta > Hemiptera > Aphididae > Aphis > Aphis gossypii. Next base: position 16,135,107 of record NC_065530.1, read on the forward strand.
CACTTTGCGGATGTACCAATATTTCCTTTATAGATGAAAGACATAACTTCTGTATTTTAAACAAATATAAAAATACACTATGTACTAAATAATATAATACTACAGTGTGTCTTAGAACTTTATAAGATGTACAAGTTATGTATATATATATATTTTTTTTGTAATTATTACGCTATGGATAAAATTGTTAAAATTGAAGATGCTTTTATATTATTAATTATTATTAACTCCATAAAATATAATATTAGATGTATTATATACCAACTTAATAGTATAATTTAAAATGAAAAACTTATAATCTTTATTTTTAATCAAATTAGTACAAGTAATTTCCATAACTACTGCAGGCGTTGCTTGAGGGTTTTGGCCGGTGTTTTATCGTCCTTTACTTTAGAGGTCCTTTTTTGTTTTCTACATATATATATATATAGTTTAATAAATAATAATGAATATTCAAGTTGCCATCCTCCATTTTTAAATCCGGCTCATAACTGAATTGTCTATATAAGTAGAATTTACTACCTTTTAAAGTTTTAAGAAAATCAGATGTGGGTTATCTACTAATTGTTTTCAAGTGTGATTTTCACATATTATCACATTACGTGATAAACTATACAAAATCTTTTTGAAAACTCAGACATCTAGATAGTCAATAAAATAAGCTATTTTATAGCTGATACAAGCAACACATGTACACCGTTATGTTTTCGGAATATCCTAATATTTTTTTGTTGTTCCTTACGTTGCACTGCATAGCTTCCATTTACTTATTGGAAATATTTTTATGATGGTATTGTTTATACCAGCTGCTTTAACTTTTTCTACAGTGTAATTCAAAGTCTACGCTTCTTTTTTCTGCTCTCACCGAAAGAGGGTCAGTACTTCTGAATAGTGCTTTAATTTCGAATCACAGGAACGCCGAAAAAAACTTGTTATTCTAAAGGCACTTGTAAGTATGAATCAATATTATAGAACTCACGCCGCCGGGCTTCGCAAATCCTAATCAAGGCCCGTACATAATAGCATCACACCGATTTATTGTGTAATACGAATGGTCATCGAAAGCGTAACACTGTATAGTGGTGGCGTTTTCGCATTGTATATATCTATACATATGTATCTATATATATAGGTCCTCGTGGAAGTGCAGTCGTCGCTCGTCTTCGAACAATTTTTAGATGTCGCGGTTTAACCGGATCGATTTCAATAATAAATCCACGTTAGCGTCGCGGACCGGAAAATAAAAATAAAACCCTATGTGCACGACGCTGCGGAGAGTTTTACTAGTGTATAGCGTATTATACAATATAACGTCCGTCCGTCGACGTAGGGTCGTATGTCAAGATTTCGCCGCAGTGAAACGGAAGAGCCAGAGTATATAGAAAAAAAAAGGCCGGTCGTGGTTCAGAAATCGAGATGACCTCTTGTCGTTATACTATCGTACCGGATATATATATGTACAGATTGACGTCTGCGTGTGTGTAGTATATGCGTGTGCACTGTCTGTTTACTTACATTCCGCGAGTTGAACGACTAGATACGATGACGGCGGCGGCGGCGGCGATCGGCTGCTGCAGAACTATTGGAATTCCGCGCGGGAAGACTACAGTATATACCTATATATATATATACATGTGTATATGTATTATATGGATACCGTGCAATAATAATACGGTCCACGCGTTATAATAAATCGCCACAACCGTCGACGACGCCGCCACCACTCCGTATATAATATAGGTATACGTATACGTGTATAATATGTTATATATATATGATGTGCGTCGCGTACGGATCCGTCGGAGAGCGGACCGAAAGAAAAACGATACGAGAATCCAATATTATACCCGGTATACGGTATCCTCCGGTATTCACGCTGTATACGTACGCAGTACTACCGGCCGTACTATACGGTTTTAATAATACAATAATATCATATTATGGTGTATTATTACGCGCTTTGGATAAAAAGAAAAATCGCAAAGAATATAATAAATATATATATAGGTTAACGCTGCTGCAGTCTCTACGAGGTAGGTACTAGGTACACTACGCGTATGCGATATGCTATTTTTTTTTTATATAATATTATATGTATAATATCGATAAGGCGGAGACTGACTGTTTTGCAGACGACGAGAAGTCCAGGTCGCAGCTGTTCCAGACGCGCACGGTCTACGTATATGGGAATGAAAAAATAAAATAACGTTTCGCGAAATCGTTATTTCTTTACTTTTTTTCCCCGTCAATCATAATACGCGCTCATAACCGTTGGCACGACGTCCGATAGAGTTTAAAACTTTTTAAAACTGCAGCAAAACAACAACGATATTACAGTATAGGTACCATATCGTCCATATCACTGGATTTGATCGAGGAATGACAAAATAATCGCGTTCCGTATGAAATACTTGTAAATTAAAATATTATTATGCGTCGTGTAGCCAATCAAAGAAAAACGTATTGATATATTGTAGAGGAGGAGATGAAATCCGTATAAAATAATAATAATATTATGGTGAATAAATATTTAAATTTTAAATTAATTAAATCAACTAGCTGTATGCAGACAACACTGGACGTATTAAAACAAGTTTGTCATAAAATACCAAAAATAAGTATGTACCTATTTAATTTGTTAAAAGTAGAAACTATAGGCAGGTATATAAATATAATGTTATGTGTACAAGTGATAGGTAATAGGTACGTGTATTTTTTTGGCTGTGAATCAATTATAGACGAACTACTGTTGTAATATTTATATTACAATACGAGTAATATGTTCATTTCCATGAAAATAGTTTGAGCTATTAAAAACACGTTTGCTTGTTAATACATTTTATGATAATGTGAATATACCTATCCGATATCCAATCCAACGCGAAACGATTTGTCGACGATTTATTTAATGCATACACCTACCTACCTACCTGTTGTTGAAATGAGTTAATTAAATATTTTATTTTTAATACATTCTTATTTTACAGGTGCTGTATAATTATGGATCATAATTTAGAAGCTGGTACAATCAATCGATGCAAATTTCGGCAGGAAAGTAATCGAGACGCCCTAAACATATTATGATATAATGTTTTTAAATAATTTAACAGACTTTCGTGTTTAAATTTGTTTTTGAGTATTAAATTGCATTATTGCTGTTATTTTTAAACGAATTGGATGTGAGAAAAAAAATACTAAGTAACCTAAAGCTAGTTAAATCGCACTAGGAGCTTAGACTATTGGTTCTGATGTTGGCTATACATACACACTTTTATTAGCCCACGTTATATTATTTATCTTTAAAAGGACTTAAGGAATATTACTGTTAAGTATCGTAACGTGTCGATTGTAAACGTGGTTTTAGAAAAATAACGGTTTATTTCCACTCTTTAATCTACTGTTATTTTTAAGTTAAATTAAATTTATAGACAAATAATAATAGTATACTCTAATTTAGCGATTCGGTGGTTATTAGTCAACATTAAGTTCTTTGCATTTGCAAAGGATCAAATGTACTACGAAAAGATTTTTCGGTATGGAAAATTACTTTCTGTTCTCTAAAAAATGAGGATTGCAGTAGCTCACAATGTGCTTACATTACACGATATTGTGTATAATAGAGGTTGTTAGATAACCGTTAGAGACTTAGAGGACATTTTATTAATAATCACAATTAATATTATATTATGGTGTAATATTTTTATCCACAGTTCACCACTCGATTCTTTTAATCGTTTACTATTAACTGGGTACCTATGGACAGAATTAAATTCGTAATGAATAATAATATCAATATAATAATATTTTTGAAAAATGCGGTGACTGCTTTACGGTTTACGTACATTATCGTATCAGAACATCGAGGCTATCGATGATCTAATATCCATTATAGGATATAAAAAAGTTTGGAACGCCTTAAATGTACCTAAGCCAAATAATTGCGCGGTACTGCCCTACACACCACAATATTCGTGTACGTATAAATTATATACAGTCATCGAGTCTCGATAACTCGAATTTTTTTTCGGCCCTATTGTTTTAATCAATATTTATTTCTTAATTAATTTTTATCTCCCTTGAAATTCGAGTTGTTGAGACTCGACTGTACTTAAAATTATCGCAGGTCGATACGTTTTCACTATATTATATATACTACACTCGAATGTTATATATAATAATAATATACATCGTTCTATCGTTCTAGCATAATATTGTTATCGAGTATCGATATTGTTTACCGCCAGCACAAAACTCATATCGTATATTATATTATACGATCCGAATAAGACTGGAAACGTTTCGCTCGCAGTGTGCCAAAAGTCGTACGATATGGGACGCGATCGCGCGTACGGTACCTACCTATACATACACGCTTGTTGTATACGGAACAAAAGTCGAAAAGTATATACGACAGAGTGTGAGTTTTTATATATCCATATCCATTTATATACATATACATACACCTATATAATACGTTATGCCGTATATCATGTATGGGTACATAACTAACGGGTACGATAACGATCGCTCGCCGGATGCGATACTTGGCAACGACACACGCGAGCGCGCGAAAATCTTGACCTGACTTATTGCACGCACACGCCACGGACCAAATTCGATATACTCGTCCGTATTATATAGGTATATATACGATAATATTATTGATACAACGTGTTATCTGCGTCCGGGAGTATATTTTATAATACTTATTAATATGTTATTAGTATATTGCCATTACTATTATATTGTTATATTATTTTAACGCACGAAAGAAAAAAAAAACTAGCGAACGATATATTTTTTATTTATTTTTTAACATAATATACGTAATATATGTTTACGTGGTACCTACCTACGGACAGACATTATAATATGTGTACGTCATATATCGTATATACGTATCATGTGTAATGTCTATGTGTATATAAAATATTATATTCGTGCAAAACCGGTATTCCGAAAACTTATAATGATATTCCTAGTTTGATATAATGTAATGTATACGCTAGCTATCGAGGTACCTAGCGTATACCATGTGGTTGGTATCTCGTACCTACACGGCGAAGTAGCGCTCGACTGCATATAACTTTTTCTAGGACGAGTTTTTTTAATTTTTTTTTTTTTTTTTGATGAACGTAAAATGTATATTATAAAGCGGATTGATGAAAACCGAACGATGTACATAACTTCGTTTTATTTGTTATTGAATACTGTTATGTATACTATGAGCTATAATGCGTCTGCCAGACTCCATTGTTTTGAATACAATAATTCGTACTTATTTTATGCGATGAGATGATGAGTTGATATTCTATAGAGGAGTCAAACTCTTCCTCTTATATCTTCTCCTTCGCTTCTATCACTTATACATATCGTTATAATGAAAAAACAGTGACCTATATTTTTGTTTTTTAGTAATAACGTTTTTGTTTTTATTTTTAAATTGCAGTTTAGTAAGTAGTTATTTTCTGTACATATATCAAACAAACAAAATATTTTTTTTTTAATAAAAAAGTTAACTAGCTACTTGCATTTATTTAAAACATTTAATTAAACGAAACAACAAAAAAAAAAATTAACTTTCGTTGAAAAAGATATTGGATCACAATTTCTTAATATTTTTTTTGGATATCAAGGAATGTTTAAAAATAACTTTTTTTTTATCGTTAAATTATAATTTAATATTACTTTCGTATTCGTTACATAGTAACGAATGATGTCACCAAAATTACAGATAACAAGAGTAAAATAAAAACGTCTTATTATGCGTTTCAAATAGATTCTCAGGCAAAAGACCATGTTTACATCAAAAATAATTTATCAAAGATTCACCCTTTCTGATTATATTATCCTTCTTGCTGTGACTTGCTTTTGGGAAACATCCCCAATACAATAATGCTATAACAGTATAACACCATAGCTGATTTAGAAAAAAATTTTAAGGTTTTAAGGTTTTATGCCTAGTCTTTGAATTTCGAACTACATGATTTACTTTTACAAAATAAAGGTGGTCATTAACTACTTTATGTTATTGCATACTGTACATATCATATAGGTATATGTAAATATACTGAATATATTAAACTGTAAGAAGTATGTTTTGTATGTTTTATTGGTACGTATAACACTGACATATTACCTACGACTATAATATGTTTATATTTCGATTTTTATTTAGGTATATATTGTTTTTATTTTTTATTTTTATTTATTTATTTTATACATATTATAAATATATATATATATGGATGTTTTATTCAGCCAAATCGTCCACCATTCGACTATAACACTGAATAAAGTGTTTTCGGAAGATAAGTCGTGTTTTATACACCCACGGGACCATTCTGCTATTTTCAATATTCTATACAGTGCATCTTATTTAGCTTAAATAATTCGATTAAACTCGTTATTCATAAATCAAATGTACCTACTGTATGTCTGTATGTGTTTGCTAATTCATCGTAAAAATGTATTTTTTTACTTCTATTTAGTTTCTTGCTCTTCGCGAATAAAAAATTGCAAAACTTTGATATTAAAAACCAACTATTAATTTCTGATACTGGATTCGGAATTCTAGAAAATCACTCTATAACTCATCATGTTTATAGAATAACCGATGCTAAATATTACTACCTGGAAAAAAAAACTACACTCTATTACATTGTTTCGTGATGTTCGTAAGATTTTGACATGAACCGTCTCAAATTAATACTGAAAAGTTCCTTTAAATAATATTTTACTTTTTATAAAAACGTATTACTTTTACCAGTATTTATAAACCAAAAAACTATTCATGTTTTATCTTGTATTAATTATCAATAAAAACCTTGCATATGTTATGTTGCATTTGGGCCAGTGCTGAATTTAGGGGATGGTTGATTGGGTTGCAGCCCAAGGGCCTACAAATTCGGAAATTAATGAATTTCAAATTTTAAATTATGATATTTTAATAAGAAAAAAAAGTATTTTCTTTTTTATGTAAAAAGGTCCCAACAAAGCATTCTGCCACGAGACATCTACACCACATACCTAAATTGACCCCCTAAATATGGTGTGCCGCATAAAAGATTAAAAGGAAATGGCATATTTTTCTTTACTCTAGAATTTGCCTTTTTATTTTAACTAAATCAAAATTTAAATTTAAAAATCAAATCCACACTAACACTATATAAATCTTTATTAATTCCAATTTGAACTTATAGACATTTGAGGTATAAAGCGTGAAGCATTCATAAAATCCATCATTCTCCGAATTATAACAGGATCATCTCCTTTTACTTCGTTTTAATTTCCAACATTAACTTTTTTCCCCGAATACATGTCTCAATCTCTTATAAACAATTTCGTAACCACTTTAATTCCCATCAAAATGTATTTTTTTTAAATCTTGTCTAAAACATTATTACTATAGAAATCTTTACTGTTACTGGCATAAAGATCTTAAATTTCATTTAAAAATAAAAATAAACTCTGCTCAAAAAGTGTAACAGCAAAGTGACTTATTTTATCCGCTAACCATTATGTTTCTGGAATTTTTTAATTAAATGTGCTTATATTTTTTATTTTTTTTTTCATTCGATACAGGTTTATATATTTATATACATACAATATACATATAATATATATTATCAATAAATATTAAACCGTTTCTTATATTATTATATTTGGTGTTTTGTAAATATTTTTGAGTTCGCCTAAATCTACGTTATTTGATAATCTTATTTAGACTTTTTTCTTCTTTATTTGACTTAGTTGCTTTGAAGTATTTATTAATTCTTTGTTTGAAAATCGAAAGTTTTCACTTTTCATTTAAATCAGATTTTATTGCTTAGTGGAGTTCCTGCGTTTGTTGAACTATATTTTGACTTATTTCTCATGGACATTGGATTTTCATTCAATGTCCATTGTTACTTACTTTATAAACTTTAATAAAATATAAATAACATTGTACTACGTATTGTTTATTTAAAATTTACTTACCTATCAACTGAATGTGAAATTCAGAGTAGGTATAGAGTTATTAATTAATACCCATTGATTTATAATATAACAATAAAGAAATTATGAAAGTGTTTTCTAATTGTTTTTACAGACAAATTGTTTTTCTATATTTGTCTGTTCTTGTATAGCTTGTCTATTAAATGTATGTTAATTTATATGATATTATATTGTTATTATGTCAATTTATGTGATATTAAAGAATACTATTTAACATTTAGGCACTCATTATGGATGTTTGTTGACACGACTTGAACTGACGTTTTCTGATTTATATCGAGTATAATTTCGAATTCCAATTTCACCCTTGTCAATTATGTCGTCGATTTTGAAGACGGTTTAAATCTCGGTGTATAGAGTTGTATTAAGGAAATTGCGTTCGTTTATTACGAAATGATGTGACCGAGATTTGAAATGGTTTGCTCGTGGAACATCTGTATACACAGAGCAGTGGTCGGGGAAAAAGCATTAAACAAGTTGGGTTTAAAATTGCGTTTTTAACGTTGTCAAGGAAACATTCTCGTTCTCGAGACGAATCCGTTTTATTTTTACAAACCCGCTATTAACATCTGTCACGTATATAGTGTTCAATAGCTGCTTATATATACGTTATCTGCTAAAATAATATTTACTTCGTTTTATAATAATAATACGTGTACGCATATTAGTATAATAATATGTTACACATAATAATTTATCATTGTACGCGCACACGTCGTATAATATTATAACATAATACACACATTCATAAATATTTATCAAATATTTATCCGCATACAATGCGCTTAAAAATATAATCAGCTGTACTGCTGCAGCGGGACGCAGATAAAAGTCATGCGTACCGTCGTAGTAGCTTTCGCGGTCTACTAGAAAAATGCGCGTACTACGGCCACTCATCGGTTTAGGTACCTATAATAGACATTGTTTTTAGACGGAATCATCGTCCCCTCCCCCTCACTCGTCCACGGGACTTCGCCTCATTCCGGACTACTCGATCCGCGCGGCGGCGGCATGGCGTTTTGCGTTCGTTTGATCGCGTGCGAATCCGCCCGGCGGCGGACAATACACGTACACACAATAATAATATATATTATAATAATACCTATATAATATAGCGTAGTATGGTCGACACGAGCGACGACGTTTAGACAAATTTACACGACTGTTATCTGTCAACGACAAGCCGGCTGCGGACACGACGTGACGGCCGCAGTCACCGCCGCCAACGTCTACTAATATGCATACAATGCGAATGGGTGTCGTCGGGCGATTTATCGTACAATAAAATACACAACGCGGCGTACGCGGTACCGAGCCATTGTACCGCAATATGGGTTAGACAGGTACGCGTCGCAGTCGGATTATATTATTGTATATACAGAGTGCGCTCTGATAGTTCCTCTGCGGCGGATGCCGTCCGTACGATATACGACGATAATATTATTTCGTAGCCTCACTGCAGCGTGTACTTGCGACGACCGAAATCGTAAATAACGAGATTATCGTAAATGTTATTAAGTCGGCGGTCCCCGGCAGAGCCGCGCGGACCGCATTGTAGGTACGCTGCAAACAGCGTAGTTCGCGTCACCGTCCCGCGCGAGATCGCGTCTCGGCTACTACTTTTTCCGAGCAGAGACTTTTTTTTACTCGCGACGGAAGAAAAATAAAAAAACGAAAAATACGTTTTAACACCACTGAATCGCCGCGCGGCGTACACGCCGACGGGGCCCTCTCGACCGACAAACGTATAATGCACCCGTGCAGCGTATATAATATACGTCCTAATATACCTATACCGCTGCAGTGGCTACGAAATAATATAATAAATCGTAGTCGTGTCGTCGTCGCGGCCGTACGAGATATAATATATTATATTATATTATCGGCTCGCGGACCGTTCGTTTTGTCGCCCGTTTGTAACGCGTTTAATGATGGCGCGTGTCCTTTTTGCCGCCGCGTCGGCCATCGTCTCTCGCACATAATAATATCATGATAATGCGCGCATCGATTCGCCCCGCGGCCAGCGATCGCCACAATCCTCGTCTCCCTATACACACACGGGCATTTCGCACGTCAAACGATCTATCGCACGCGACACCGTGCAGCCCATTATAATAATCGTATGATATCGTGTACACAATGCTGCAGCAGCGTAATGATAGGTACTTCGGCGTAAATACGTATTATAATGCGACGCGAGTGTGTGTACTTTTTATGTACGCGTGAGCGAACAAGTAGGCAAACAGGTAGGTAGTTATATATTTGCGAGTAGGTAGTTATAACTCATTATGTATAGATAGGTAGCTATACTACAGTATCCGTATATGTATAGTGCGACTCGTGCGTTTAGTCACCGCGATTGCGGCGGCCGGCGCACCGTTCCGTTCGTCCTGCAGGAAAGACTTTCGGGTGTACTCATAATAATATAGATATAGTAGGTACTGTTGTAGAGAGGTGTTTGCGCGTATTTCGTCTGCTGATTTTCCGGACGCACGAAGTCGAGTGGAGACGGTAGGAAACTCTCGCGAAACATTATACTGAGTGAACGACGGTATAATATTATTATTACGGCTAAAAGAATTTTTATTATTACTCGTGTTGTATACACCCATATAGCATATAGTTATTTTCCCGAACCGCATAATATACATATATACTCGTATATTATATACATACACATACCTACCCGATACATCTCTCCGGGGTGCTTTTATAATTGAGATGCCTATCTGTACTGATATCGTGTGTGATATTAAATGACAAATATTTCTCATCTTATATTTTATACGTATATAATATCGTTTCATATTTTATTTATTAACACCGACAAATTTTGTGATTGTAGAACAAAAGTTATCAGATTTCAACTGTATATTTCCAAACAAAATATGATAACTGCAGTGCACATTATCGTGATTCGAAACGACGTTGGTTATTGTGTCGTACTTATTAGAGATGAATGGTTGTATTGTTCTCAATTACAATTTGCAAGGTATGTATTATTACTTATTGCGCGATGTCGTGTCGAATTTGTATGGATAAATAGATTTCTATCGCTAGTAGTTTTACTGGCCGATGTAATATAGATACTCAGATACGCGTGGCATAGTTAAGTTCGGTCCAGAGGATTTTGATGGAATTCCTACAAGCGTCCGGAAGCGTAAATGATCTCGTTTGTGAAGTAGACTCACTCGTCGATAGGACTTGCTGTACAACTGGTAACTCAAAACTAGTTGTATCTATTGTCAGCTCGTCTGCTGTAATTTTCGAGTCCATTGTAGTTTCAACGAGTAATAATTGATAATACGCTGCCACTTGCGAGGCACATTATATTATTATATTATAGCCATGGTTTAACTAACTTCAAATTGGGTATTCAAAACTTTTCATTATCAAAGTATTCTAAGTTTATTGTTAGAATTTAAATTATAATAATTTAGAATGTTTGAACTGTATATTTTATTGGTGTCGTGCTGCAACTGTTGAGATGTTTTAAGTTATTACAATTTCGATTAAAATTTGGTCCGTTTTGTTTTTTCTAATACTTACGATTTTGATGTTTAGTTAAATAGGTTATTCTAGCGAAAAACTGTACAAAACTATAACTAAAATTATTTAACCACGTGCCAATTATTATGATGACGATTATTGTCAACTGGAGCGATAAAAATAAAAACAAACTAATCAAATTTATTTAAAAAAAAACCAAGCCATTTACAACTTGCAATAGTTAAAGACATAAATTATTGATTAACGATACAAATATAGTATTCAAGTACTTGTAAACATACCAATAATTTTCTTAATATAATAGTAATAATTACTACATTTATAGGTTTAGAATCAATAATAATCAATACATTTATTTCGACAGTAGGTTTTTGTTCGGTATTAATATGAGTACATATACGTGTATAGATTAAAATTTCATTTTTTTTTCTTCACATTAACGTACATACTTATAAAATTTTCAATTTTAATAAAATATCATACGAATCTATTATCTTCGACATTGATAAATTAATAATATTTAAGAGGACGTCACGGTAATCGCATATATTATTTTCGTCTTATTAAGTTACTAATATTGTACAAAATAGTAAATTTCAGTGGAATCTACTTTGTATTGTTATATTTAATATTCTAATTAGAGTTAATTGTTAATCTTATTTATACTCTTTGTTAATCTTATATTGTGTAAGTATAATAATTTTACTAGCGAATATTATTTTAAAATGGTAGTATTTCACATACTTATAACTTACTTTAAAATGATCAATAAAGCCTGAAGAATACATTAGATAATATTCTTACCTCTAAGTTTTAAAATGAGTAAATTGACTCTAATATTAAAGCTAACAGCATACTATGGAGTCAGCTGAATGCAAATTTGCATGTTGTTCAGTAAGTTGTTGGTAAGACGGATAAAATATACATGCGAAGGTACAACGTCCTCTTAACGAACAATGTTAATGCCAATGCTGTAATCGGTATGATATTCAACCATAGTAGTTTTACAGGTACATTATTCATTATTAATGTGTATTATTTAAATATTTTTAAAATGCATATTTAATTAGATGAAGTAAGAATTAAATTATACCTAACGCATTTATAAACAAAATTTCAAATTGTTTAAAAATAAATAGGTTACAATATGAGACTGACATTTTAGTATTTTACAAAGTTCAAAATAGAATGACTAGTCAATTAAAAACTTTGACTTTTGAACATTAGAGATGAAAGGTTTATTACGGTAGAATACACGAAATACTTAAAATTAACAATTCTGATAAAAGTTAAGGTTGTGACTATAAGTTTGAAATTAAACATTTTATGTTTGCCCACTTTGTCACCAGATAGATAATGTAATAAAAAGCTATCTTTTGAAAGAAACTTATCAAAATATTTAACTGGATCATCCATCATCTATTAGAATTTAAACAAATTAACTTTATTTATATTCAATTGGTCAATTGGATAATCCGTAGTTTATCAAATTATCTAAAACGTACATTTTATAGAATAATTCATATTTTAAACGCTTGACTAAATTGCACGCATTATAATACAGTATCAAATACATTATATAACAAATAAATATGAATATAATAATGTAGTGCAAGAGCGTAGAATATTTATGAATATAAAATCTATAACATTAAAATAATTCGACTAAATAATTTTAATTTTTGAATGGATGATAATTCTAGTTAGTGAATTTAAATATTTGGTTATTATTTTTAATATATCATTAATTGTTGATCAGTTTCCCATTGTACAATTATTAGTTTTCAGACAAGTTTTAGAGTGATATTGTGAAATATGTTAACATTTGTTTACACGTCATTTTTTGAAAAAGTTAAGTAATTTGTTATTTTTATAAATGCAAGGTATATCTATCAAATTTTATTTTATATACAAATACTTAATATACACGTATATAATATTAAAATATACACATTTTTTTAATTACCTATGACGTATAAAATTAAACTCAAAATTTTTCTAAAATATATCGTTTATAATTCAACGAAAACAGTTTTACTATTATTTTAAAAAAATGTAAAAATAGACAACGACTATATTTTTATTATACCTACTTACCTACCTACATTGGTTATATTTTATATCTATCAATCATTATCATTTATAAATATAATATTATGTGAAATTTACCACTATTATTTTATCGATATTACGTAGCCGATGAAACGGGCATCGGCCAAGTAAATTAGACTGCTCGAGCGATATCCGGTTTGCTCTGCATTTCCGGCGAGGTCAACAGGCCAACCTAGTGCGGCGGCAGACATCTATTTAGTATATTATAGTGTATCGTGTAACATAGAGTACGATGCAGATAATATGTCGAAACATAAATATTTACGAGGTACGCGGTTCTACGGTAAATGATACATAGGCGCATACTCTTGGCCTACAAATATCCGTAGCTTTCGGAAACCATCAACGATCGCAATCGCGGTCGTAAGATTATTAACAAATAACAACATGAATAATAATAATAATAATAACATAGAATACGAATGCGTATACGTTACAACAAATAACAATACGCGTGTTTTTGTGTCGAACTAATTATCATACTCTCTCTTTATTCTCCGACTGATATTATTACAACGGTGTTTGATCGAATTGTTTGTTTTCCAAATTGTATGATTAGTTTATCATTATATGTTTACATTTATAAGCACACACTCACACACGTGTGTGTGTGTGTGTGTGTGTGTATAATACTACAGCTGTAGTAGTTACAAATCCATAGAATGGGTTGTGTGTGGGTGCGACAAATATGGCATGTGTCGGTAATCCTAAACTTACAATTACGTTATTCATACTTTGAAAAATCTATTGATTTTATTATTGATTTATCGATGAGCGTTGGTAAAATCAATGAATGCGTATAACGTACGAGCGAGCCGTTTATAATAATATTATGTAAATGACAGTTTATTTGTGACCCGTCAAAGACTATATTATTATTATAATTAGTTTTGCTATGACCGCGGTATATTCAGGTATCGCTACATAAGCCGCGTCGTCTTGAAATTTACTCGTATAATAGTAATTTAAAATAAATGTTATGCAAACTCGGATGAGCATATAGTTCGATTCTTCGAAGGAAGATACATTAAAGAAAATAATGTGTCTTGGACGGGGATCGAATAACTAGGATGGCGAGTGGGGCATTTCTTGTTTTTATGTAGGCGAGTAACTATATTACTAGAAGATGTATGTTTATATATTTTATCGTAATAAATGTACAATATTGTACAGTTTTTATGATTCAGCTAACGTTTGAATAAAAAAATTTATATTTTGTAGATACATGCGTATTGCATTGTATCATAACTATAAAAAAATAAAAAATAAACATAATTATGAAGTCTTCCCGTCAATAAAATAATCTCAGCATCTCAATCAATTTTCGATTACAAGACTTAACTGCGATATTGCAGTTAGTGGTTAAAACTGTTCATTGCATAAAAATAAAACTAATAATACTATGTTATATATTTGTTGAAATAGGTAGTTAAAAATGTTTTTATTAAAATAATAATATTTTATGTCTTTGCACTTTAAACTAATATACCTATTATGTATTTTGATGAGAACTATACGTATTTTATATAAATATTTTTGTATTTCAAATCATTTGATTTTATATTATATACATTTATCTTAATACAATTATGTCTACCTACCTATATAAACTTCAAAAAAATAACTGAATTATTGCATTTTTGTGTTGCTATCTGGCAATCTTCATTGTGTTTATCTTATATTGTACCATTTTAATATTTTATTTTACTAATATTTTTCTACCAAATGTACATATATTTTGTTTTATTTGAAACACGCGTATATTTTGATGTGCAGGTGTTTATTTTATGCTGTAAAATACGAACAGTAGTGTATTATATTATTCTTCTGAGTTATTTGTCCCATTCGATCGATGTGCATTTGAACCGCTTCATTGGACATCTAAAACTAGACAGGCCTCCCTGTCAATATAAGTATTCTTAAAAAAAAAAAAAATATATATATATATATATATGAACAACAATAACAAAAATGTAACAAAATAAATAATAAAATTGTACATTTAAAGAATAACCTTTTATATTGTATACGCAGCAAATAATATTATGCTTACGGTTTGTGCTCGTGTGGTGTTCAGATTGAATTTCATTTGTTAAATACCATGGGAAATGTTAGTTAAATATGTTATTGGATATACTCACACTATTTTATAAAATGTTAGCTTTTTAATGTTTTATAAGTATATTATACCTATAACGATATAGTCTATAATAGTTTGATGCATTTATATTGTACTCGACGATTTCTCATTGTTAATAAATATCATTTCTTTTTCTTCAGTGTTATATATTTATTGTTATTAAAAATAACATAAAATACCATCCAGGATCAAGTATCAGATTTGTTGAGTTAATTCCATTAGGAATAAATTTATACAATAACGTTAATAGGTATTACGAGTAGATGTATCTATAAATTAGTAATTATTGGTTAAATTATGACTCATAATATTGTGTGTGTATCGTGTACATTTATATATTTTTTCATTTATTCAAAACCAAATCAAATGGCTTCCATTAAAAACCCGTGTGGCGTTAATAAACATAAATAATATAAGAACCTACCATAGTCTCGGTAACATTATCGTATTTTTTAAACTTTTTTTACCGATGTAATAAATATAACAATGGACATTTTTATACAATTGAGATTTTCAAGAAGAAAAAGTAACGATTTTGAATTTAAAACATTTTCTTACTCACATAATCGCATATAATTGTAATTTGTAAGATTGTTCATTATAAAATTTGTTATAGAATAAAGGTACTATGCAGTTTACTAGTATATTTATTACAGTAAACTACAACCGATTTTCATAATTTTACATAATTATTGTTAACATTTCATATAAGTTACAATATTTTCAAAAAACTTAGATTAAGTATAAATATTAGATTATACGTACGTATTAAAGATGATTTGATATAATACTATGAAGTTTACTATTCGTTTTAAATATCCTTTTATTTAAAATTTTTAAAATTGTCACTTAAAAAAGTTTCAACGTTTCATTTTCTGTTTTGACATTATCTTTCGCAGTTTTTTCATAATAAATAATAGAGTAAATTTTCTGAACGAGATATTTATGTTACTTGTTAAACATATTTTAATTAATGTTTATGAAAACGTCATAAATATTAAATATTAGACATCTTAATTATAATTAAATACACTGGAATCTTAAATATAATTGAATGTGTTTAAATTTACTAAGATAATATAGTTATATTATATAATATACCTACCTACCTTACACATACATCATACATACATAATAAATACATTTTACATGCGTGTGTAAAATCAAATTTTAATTGGATTAAAATATTTTTTATTCATCGGATAGGAAATCTATTTTTTGCTCATTAAACTTCTTGGTATACTAACTTAGTATTAAGTTTTATTACAATAATTAGGTAGTTTAATTCATATTAATTAATTTTTTTATTACGTTGACTAGCTATATAGTTTAATTATAAATACACGCAGTATTGATAATAATAATAGTACCTATGTTATAATATAATTGATTCTATATAATATTTTTATTTCTTACGTGGTTCTTTGTCTAGTGCATCGTTACTGAATATTGTGTATACTCGGGTTGGTCAAAACGAAGAGTTCTGGTTATGTAAAACTAATTTCTAAGAACCACACCGTAACGGTAACCGACAGGATATTATATTTACGGAGGGTGTATTCGTGAAGAGTTAATAGTAGGGGTAGGCAAGAATGTCTCGCAATTTTTACAATATGGCGGACTAAACTTAGGCCACTTCGGAGGGGGACGAGTTGTTATTGCCCAACAGCCACACTACAAAATATTGGACACACTCGTATATGCACACGAAATACAACGAAAGCTAACGCAAGGACTCTACAACAACACACTATAATATATATTATATAGTGCGCACTGTAAGGGGCTTCTGCACGTGCAAAGCATGATTAAGGATAGGGTTAGGGGAACAAAAATGCAGACATCTTTTTTTTTTTTTTACTCTGTTCAATACTTCGTCATAAATATGTATTCTGTATGGTAAAATGTATTATAGGTACAAAAAGTAAAAATTAATATTAGTCATATAACTATACACGTTTTTTTTTTGGCTGTATCGTTTATATACTTACGTACAAACAAATAATAATGAATTAAATTGTTTAATTAAATTTTTTATTTTTAACAAACCGGTTTGTTTTTTTTTTTTTTGAGCCCGTCAAACGTATTTTTTTTTAAGTACATTCATACCTATAGGACATAATGACGGTAGGAAATAGTGCCTAACCCAAACTTAATTAGGAACAGATTTTAAGTTAAAAAATTGAATGAGTCGTATTATTAATCTATGTATTCAGCCAATTAAATCTATATCGTGTATATAATATTATAAAAAAACAATTTAATGTAAATTAAATCAGGTAGTTAATCGTTAAAGACCTAACTCCTCGATGACGTTAATTCATTAATCACTGAATGGTCAGAGTGTTATTTTTAATCTTCTTTTCAAAAGTGATCCTGATTCATTTATTATAAATGTCTTAACTTAATTATGTATAATAACAATTATGATAAAATCAGTAGTATTGCAGGTTTATATTAGATAGGAATAATCTTGATTTATATGTATTTCATGATAAATTATGATAGAAACGACAATAATCTAATATTTACATTATTAATTTAATCTTGGAAAAATAGACTAGTTTTGTTTTACTATTATAGTACCTATACATACCTGTTATACCTATATGAATAACAATATGATCGTGCAAATTAGTGTAATCATTTGTATATCTCAATAAACGATTTTGTCTTACCTATCTTTATTATATATAAATATAGAATATATACGGATTTAAATTGATCCACGAATAAATCGTTGAAGTATGAAGCCATGTAGGTATGTTATAAGTCAATTGGCATTTACAGTTCTACACAGAGTTAATGGTCAGTGATTTTTACCCTTCGAGTACACCTTTATATAGTTATTGTTATAAATAATCGTCTTTCTTTGAAGTTTGAATTGTTAAACTTTTAAGTGTTTATATTAATTGTCGGTTTGTTGAAAAAACTTGGTCGGTTGAATGCAAACAATTATTCACTTGTGGTTTTTTGGATTTATTTAGTAAACGCTATTTTATTTTTCTGATTTTCTCTTCATTTCTACGCATACATATTAATATGTGTATGTGCTGTGCTGTGTATGTATGTGTGGGTAAAAAAATGGTTTATTATTATTAATGAATTTAATATATGGTCTTTGTTTTTTTTTTTTTTAAGAGTATATAAAACAGGTTTTATTTATTCGTTCCTTTTTTTTGTATTGTTCGTTTAACAGTTTGTTAACCCCTATATATATATATATATATGTGTGTGTGTGTGTGTGTGTATACGTATATAGGGGTTATGTATTATGTATATTGCATATATAACAAGGTATATAATTATTTGTTATTTATAATAAATTGTCTGTATTAACTACATCTAACTTTTTTTTAAGAAATATTGGTAAATATTATTTTTAATATAAAAAAAGTTAAATATTTATAATCAAAGCTGTGTATTAAACATCAATTAGCAATATTATTAGTTAAATTAAAACTTTTTTATTTCATAAATTACTGTATGCTTAAGTTCTTTAGGGTAGTTTAGGCTCAAAGTCCTCAATATCTTAAATCTTAATCCAAAGTTATATACGACCACTAAATAATATCATAGTAGGTAGTTTTAAAAGTTATGATTTCTTTTAAAAATGTTTTTTCATAAACTGAAATATATTTTTAAGTACAAGTATAGCGGTCAGATTGTTAACGAATTACTGGAACTTCAAACAAAATTTATAAAAACTTATTTTAGTTTAAAATTAAATTACATTTTTAATGTTTGCAATAGGAACGTTTTATTAAGTTCAATGAAGTAAATTTGACAAAGCTAAAATTATAATAATGTTTCTTATTAAGTTATAGCACACACTGCAATATTTAAAAAAAATTTTCTTGGTTTATATATACTTTTGGTTATTTATTAAATTTCTTTAAATTAAATGTTTTTATATTTCATATAAAATCGTATATAATAATATAAAATACAAATATATTTGAATTTTGTATTGATTCTTGAAATAAAAAAAATAAAAACATTTTTCTTAATTTTTGTAAAGGATAAAATATTTACATGTTTTATTTGAGAATTTTTTTTTTTTTTTATTATCTTTCATTAATATTACTTTAAATTTATGCTTTAAACAACAAAAACAACATAATTTTAAATTTAGGTAAGTATAAATATTATTTTTAAAGGTCTTGATGAGTTCCAACAAACATAAATTAAGTCACCCGATTCCACGGAAAAAAAACAATGTACGACCATTACTAAACATGTTTTTACAGTTTGATTTAGCTACTGTAATTTCGGTCTCTCCAGCCACAGATAATTTGTACTTCACGTCGCAATAACAAATAGGTTACCATATTTCTCATCATACAGTGTACGCATAGTTTTAACTTGGCTTCCACGATGAAAATAAAATAAATGAAACCAAAATAAACGCAATACAGACGAAAACGTCTTGATTAATGTATCTTAGAGCCTTAAGTGGTGATAAAACAACGACAAACGCGTACGATAGATCTTACGCGAGTCATTAATAATTATCTAACTATATAGTGCGATTATAGTGTCAAAAGTAAATTATGGAAATATTATAAAATATTAATACCATAATGTGTTTCTAGATTCATGAGAATGTTATAATAATATTAATATAAGAAACTATAGTTGCTTGGTCACATTAAATTTAGTTCAATGTAAAATATAACACATAGATAAAATGTGTTAAAATAAGTTTGATAATTGTTTATTTATTGTAAGTAAATCTAAGAATGTTATATGAAACAGAGGTATACAAGGAGGAATATATACAGTTTATTATTATTATTATTTTTTTTTTATAATATTGATTAATGTTTATATTATTTGCGGTCACTGGTCGGCAATGAAACGGCGAGCATACATTTGTTGGTAAATAAATAGCAGACAAATAATTATAAACGATTATAATATTTTAATGATTTATCACTTTTAATAGGTTATGCTTCAAATCATCTGTGGTAGTGTGGTAGGCGATTGATGGTCTGTAATTATATAAGTGATGTGTGGTAAGCTAAAAAAAAGATCGAGAACTTTCAGTGCAGAAGGTTAACGGAGTTAATAAAATGCAGTTATGTATTATGCATTTCCGCAGTGATTTTCACGATCGACATTAATATTGTGATTAATGATCAACGATTATAACAACCAGATAACGAATTTACGGCATCGTTTGTAAATTGTTGTACGAAAATTGTTTCTTCTTAATGTAAAAGGTATATATAATCGTTTTATTATTTTTCCTCGATATTTTGTATCAAAAGTGGTCGGATATTACATAGCTAATGTCGTCAAATTATATCAAGCTATAATACATTACTCTAGACTGGCAGGACGTAGAATAACTTTTATAGAAGGATTTTCAGACTACGGTACATCTTGTTTTGTTTATATTTTAAGGTTTATGGAAACAATTAATTAGCCGAGTGTACGGCGTTACGCATTAAATCAAACGTGTGTATAGGTAGGTATAGTATAGGTACCGATCAACTGTTCAGACAGTCGTAATATATTAATTATACATTTTATACTTATACGCATGTATGTTTTAACGACTTCTACAATGGCAGTGCATGTCCTGACGTATATATAGTATATTTTTAAGCACATTAAAAATGAACACCTGTTTCCGACAACGTGTGCTCACCGCGCCAAATACTATTTTCAAAGCATTATAATATTTTATATTGTATAGTGCTAATAGAGGAGAAGAAAGAGGAGAGTTCTAATTACATTAACCGGACGTGTCTGAGTTTAATTGTTCTATCAACGGGCACATCGACCACGGCCGAATAGTATTTACACGTATTATATATTAATTATGTGTATATTACACGTGTAAAATAATGAACGAATTATTAACGTATCGTTTGCATACATTAAATATAATATAATATAATATAATGTGTATATAAATATGGACGTTAAAATAATAATAATAATAACGATGTGTTTCTAACGGGAGATACTTATATATCATTTTTCATGTGCAGGATTGTGGAAACCATACACTCTGTAGGTTGATGTAACGTTATATGTATACGTAAAACGTTAATATTCGGGATTCCGTGTTACTATATAGTTTATGACCAGTGCCAAATAGAAAATATTTTGGGATTTTTTTTATTTTTATTATTATTATTTAAAAACGTTATACGTTTCGTACGTAAACGCATATAAGTCACGAGGATTTAACGGTGTCGGGACACTGCATATAAATTGTACGAAATGAAACAAGAATCTCTATATGCACCCCTCACGCCATTTAAACCGTACATCTATATATGTAGGTATTATGAATTTATTATGACGTCACTATACTACCTGCTGACAATCGACATAAACAATAAAACATCACAATAATATTATATTTTTATGATATTTTTTTTTTTTCGAAAACTGTCCGCGTGGCGTCTTAGACCATTGGGGATTGGACGTACCTATGCTATATAAATGTTTTATACATTTATCTTAAGTAGCATTTTGGAGTGAGAAAAGTTTATGATTGTCTTAAATGTATTCACACAGTACTATGTAGCTATAATTATATTACGTTATAGGTATTCGTGTTTGTTGAAAAGTGGTTTACTATATTAACAAGAAATCCAGTATTTTTTGTACGATGTTGATTGAGTCTGGCGATGAAGGAGGCTGGATATTTTCAATTCTCACATTTACTTAGTATGCTAGGCATACCCTCGTCAAAGATATATACACAGAGCGGCGGTGAATTCCCACAATCTTATAGTGAACTCTTTCGGGTTAGGTTACTATGTTTACTCTATGAAAATATGACGTAAACTCTCCAGGGTTTGTTTTAATTTGTACGTTCATGTCATCATTAGTCATTGTAAATAATAAATTAAAATGCCACTATATTTATTTATTTAATTAGTAACTATCTAGATTTCTAAATCATTGGTATATATACCTCACAGCTAGAGAGATTCGATTTTCATTATTTAGGTATTTTAATCTCTACACTTGACCTATTTAAATATTTAATGACATTAATTATAAATGAGATACTGCACATGATGCATTTAGAGGTGGGATTCTTCTGTTTGAATTGGGTGTTTGGGTATCTCGATAAGCATCGTGTGTGACATATTCTGAGGTGTTTGATGAAAAGTCTTTCGTTTTCTTGTCGTGTTCACTGAGAAGAGCGACGGACGTGTGTTTTGGGTTTCATTGAGTTTACAGTAGTATTATTTTGTAAATTTGTAATGTATTATGTTTAATATGCATATGGCTCGTATGTGGTTCGAAACATGTATATTATACTCATCAAACAGCCATACGTGACCCGTGACGAAATTACTGCTCACACGGAAGTTACCGGACGAATGGGCATGTGCCGGAGGACCGATAATAATATCTACAAGACCAGCTAAAATATACGGTTTCATATCATAGTAAAAAACTAGGCTAACGGTTATATAATTTTCAAGTACGCTGGTGGTTGGTGTTTGCGTGAAATAAAATCTTACGTTCTCTAATCTAGTTTAAGAAAATTACTATGCCATCGCCTTAGATTTTGAGCATGTACTTATATCTGTGTCTATAAAAAACTAAGGCAAATTGAAAAAAAATCAATTTTCACTAGATGTGTTCCATTTTTGAAATAAATATTCCAGTGGATTGGTAAACAAACACAAAATAAAATAAATATTTTCAAAAAATAAACACATTTTAAGTATAATATAATATGGTATATTATAAATACATTATGCATATAATATATAAATACAAATGAATGCAAGTTTATAAATTGAAAGCATATTTATAGAGACTCGGTGAATATTTATAGCTTGGTTTTTCAACCCATATAGATTGCCATTTTGGCTCAAGAAAATGTAGTAATTTTTTGGTTATATATAGAGTTGCCAATGGTTACAGAAATAAAAATAACTTTTATATAATCTATGTACGCATGTAAGTATATAAAAATGAATGTATGTTTTTAGCCTGTATATACTCAAAAACTACTTGACCGATTTTGAAGAAAACTCCATAGATTATTCTTAGAGATATCAGAAAAGTTTAGAAAGTAAGTAGTACAAACCACGTACGAAAAGATTCAAAGTGCTATATATAAGTGCCTCAGGCGGATTGCGCTTCTTCGATACTAATCTTTTCGAGATTTGAGTTAGTCGCACTAAACATGAGACACTATACTAGTACCATATTTTATATCTGTTTTTCTTTTTCAAGGAAATTCAGGTCATACAGTTAATTGTGCCTACAATTTAATATTATAATCTATTGATTCAAAGGTTGAAGTTTTTCCTATGGGAAATTTCTTTTTATTCTGTGAATCACAATGTTTTTTTTTATCATACACAATTATCACATTCAAATTGCTTATTTTTCAATTTACAAATCGATTGTAAATCTTATAAAAAAAAATTGTTTAATGTATTCAACTCGATTTATTTATGATAATATTATATTATATGCGCATTATATTAATAGGTACATATTACACTAGTTCGCGTAAAATCACTTAATGTTTTATGAAAACGATTTTGGATATTTTCATTAACATTTTGAACAAAAACTTTGTGTTGAATTATAATACGATATGTTCAGCTTCTTTGTGTTTTGTATAAGGCATTACCAATTTTAAGTATCCGCTACTCGTTACATAAATCGTTACAAATACTCTCTCGTTGAATTGTGAGCAAATAACTCAAACGTATAGTATTAATAATTTATCATAAAGTGTATTTATTTTTCATATAATGTTTGTAATAAATGTTACCTATTAAATCTTTAATTAATAATACAATATTCCAAAAAATAAAAAAAAATAAAAAAATACGAATACGTTAATATTTATATTTTATTTACCTATTTAATGTATACTATTGTATATTTGTACGATTATAATACATCATTAGTTATTCCACGTATATTACTTGTTTGTACCGTTGAGACTTCAGCTTAGTGTTTTGTATAAGGCATTACCAATTTTAAGTATCCGCTACTCGTTACATAAGTATATGGTAAGAGTAGCTTTCAGACATGCTCTTGTAATCGCATCTACGATAAATAAAATTACAAACTTGAATAAAAACATTCCATTATATTTACAACCATTACACTATTATAAAAAAATAGTGGCTTAAAGTAAATTAATAGAATATTTTAGTTACTATTAAAATATTCAAAATACAAATCTATGATTTAAAATATATACCTATATTCTAAAATTGTTATATATGATTTATCAAATATAGATTAATATTGATGATTTTGAATTCAGCGAGGAAGTTAACAACTCTCTAATATTGTCAGTTGTGTTCTACTATTGTTTTTAAAATAAAATAAGTTACCATTCAAATCAATGGTACTCATTCTGAATTGAAAATTATCGCTAGTAAATATCTACAGACTCTACACTATAGGGGCTTTATCTTAAACAAAAAGTAGGTATACCATAATATAAACATGTGCAGTACTTACTATACTTTAGATTTTGAAGAGTTATATTACATTGGGACTAGTGTATACGAAATCTAGATGTTATAAAATGTAACTGTACTTTATCTGAACACATCAGAATTCATAGTAGGTACCTATCTACTAAAACAATGCATTATTGTTGTATTATTCTACATTTTAAAATGGTGTAAACACTTAAAATGATAAAAATACCTGGTTTAGTCACTATAGTCACTAGTAAATTAACTTTTTTAATGTGATTTAAATACGTTGATAGTTTTGTTTTAAATATATTTATTTTTGGACTGTCGTAATTACGGATTTTTTTTTTTTTTTAATGTATAGTAATTGCGTAACACTATAAAACGTAGACAGGTACATAATATATATGTGTCATTATAGTAATTAAAACTAAAACCCACCAATAGTTCTGTAATAATTGTAAATTTGTCCGTAGCAGCAATGGTACACTATTTCGGATGGATATGGGCGATATGGCTAAGTGGTTTTATACGTATAGGCGCCTACAAACCAAAAAACTGACCATAAATTAAGTGCAACACCTTAATTTATTGAACAAAATATAATCTGATCGAATGAAAATAGTTGAAAACATTCGGTACCTCAATCAGTCGAACGACTGTCTCACCACAAAAAAATAAAATAAAATGTCACGACGTACAGATGTCGATTTTTAATCCGTTCAATATGACAAATATAATACACTTTTTTCCTCAACATTTTATAGTTTTATTATTTTTTAAAATAATACGGTAGGTACGCATAATGTAATACAATTTATAGAAGGCGTTTTTGCTATTAATAATTATCAATTATATTATTATAATGATATCTTCAAATCTTATATATTTGGTTTGTAATCACAGACCTACTTGTATAATATAATATGTATATATATAAATACATTATTATATTTCAGTTGGTCTTTCGCAACATAAAAAAACAAGATAGATAAGTATCTACTTATAAGTTATATTTTATATATTATAATATAATAACGAAATATTGTAGTTGTGTTGATAATAATATTTCGTTGAATTGTGAGCAAATAACTCAAACGTATAGTATTAATAATTTATCATAAAGTGTATTTATTTTTCATATAATGTTTGTAATAAATGTTACCTATTAAATCTTTAATTAATAATACAATATTCCAAAAAATAAAAAAAAATAAAAAAATACGAATACGTTAATATTTATATTTTATTTACCTATTTAATGTATACTATTGTATATTTGTACGATTATAATACATCATTAGTTATTCCACGTATATTACTTGTTTGTACCGTTGAGACTTCAGCTTAAACTTCTAGATTTTTTCATGGAAATATTACAATTGTAAAATTTTTACAGTCGGGTAGTTTTATTTTGTTTGTAAGAAAATATATATGCTGTAGACCGCGTCATGCAAAATTTTCTAAGAAATATTATCTATGTTATACGTCATATTATAATTTAACATTCCTATTATTATAAATTATAATACCTGGTTTAAAAAGTATTCAAAAGTTCATTTTATTTTTTTTAACGCCTAACCGTATATTACGAAATAAAGTTTAAAAAAATATAACCTTATAGCTTTGACGTTTCCAATATTGAATGTAGTAAAAATTATAATCATAATTATTATCGGTGATTACCAGTGCGAATAGTTTAACGACGGGTAGATTGACAATTGCATACATTTTTTATTTTTTTTTTTTTTGCAGGAATGCTGTGCGTGTAAGCGACGTGGTTAGTCTCCGCCGTCACAATGACGGAATACAAAGTACTCGTTGAACCAGACAGATATGGAATCGGGCGTGTACGACTCGGACATAAATCCGGGATTATGTGTGTGAATTATTTTGGAGAACTAGCGAGGTAAAATAAAAAAAAAAATAAATAAAAAACAACATCTTGTTACAAGATAAGAAGTGTTGTCCATTATTAAATAGTCTTTAAAATACTGCCGAGTTAAGGCTTGACATAATGAATACTTAATGTTTGTGCGCAGTTGAACGGACTTTATGTTGCGGTTAACGATTTGTCGGCGGTGAAATATTTCGGGATGCCTCCATTGTATAATATAATACATAAGTATAATAATATACAGCAGAATGGTGAGCACTAAAATTATATTCGAAAACAGCGTTAGATAGATCCAATATGGGTTTGATTGAATTGAACGTGGTGTATAAAATTAAATGTAGTATAAGGTTATTACGCGTTACTGCAAATTGTCTAGCTATTTAAATAATATCTAAACGAACGGAATCGCATTTAAACAATGATTGCAAAAAACTAGCAAAAATCGAATAATAATAAAAAAAAAAAAAAATATTAACTAAATCGTTTCAAGCGAATGGTCACGACAGTGCATTGTGCACATGGGACCTCTACATTTTATTTAATTATATTATTTTTGTTCGTAAAATTTAACCTCGAAACACATAGTATCAACACAATATCGCCGGGTACCGGTATAATAGCAAGCTAATTATAATTTCGACACGTCCAATAATCGAAAAATAGAACAGTAAATTAGTCAAAACGAGTAATGAAGAACGTGATTACCTACGATGGTATACTATTATAATACGGAGCTGCGCTAAATTTAATAAATTGTATACTCCGGTGTATTTGTCTACTGTGAATATTCAACTATCATAATAGTAAACATAATTACCATATGTGCTCGTAAACACATTGTTCGTATACGGACTATGAATTAAAGTGCACTATATATACACTTCTACTATATGTACTATAAAACAATTGAAAAGTGAAATTTGATGAGGGTAAAAGTGTAACTAGGGTATTTTCTTTTTTCACAAAATAGATGTATATTATTATGAAGTACGGAAAACGGGGAAGGTTGAATGACATCGTGTTACTTTGATCTCAGTAAGTAGTTCAAACATTGTCCTATAGAAATTGTACTCATTGCAGACACAATAAAAAGAAGAAATACAGTGCCTATACATTGCGCGTAGGCTGTTTAGTTTTGTTTCTTACTTTGAACAGAGATTAACAAATGTGATGTAGCTACTAATGAAACGGAATTAACTTGAAGTCCATTTCACTGGCTTATTAGATTTTTTTGTGCTCTATTCATACTTTACAGTGTATACGTATCAGTGTATGACTTACCAATATAATATAATAATTACGCACTTTTTACGTAATGACTGCTCAAAATATATCATAAAACGTATGCGTATGAATTTCATATTCACCAACCACCATAGCAGAAGCACTCGTAATAAGACCATGTCACAACAACAATGCTTGTATGGAATTAAAATCAAAAACAAAATATAATAACAGTCTAAATAATTATTGAATTTTTATAATTATAAATAAATAGAAAATTAATTTCATATTGACATAATCAATATTAGCTAAATTGTATATAAAAATATTAAACAATGTCATACAATATTTGTATAATATAATAAAATTACTATTAAGCTATATAATTTTTTTTTTATCGATTTTGTTTGCGATGTGAAAAATTATAATACCGACACTAGCAGAGATGAACAATTATTCATTATAGGTATTGATTTTTAAAAATGAATAAATTATTCATAGTTAGAATTTATCAATGACTAATTGGATTTGTAGTAACTGGTAAATAATATGCATATAGGTTCTAGATAGTAAATAATGTACAAAATAACCGTTTTGGAAATAATAGTCGATAAGGATTATTTTACAATAAGCTTTTCGAGCTAATGTTCGAACGGTTAAATAAATTTTTTTTTCACTCTTCAAACAGTGAAAGTTATTCGGTCGATTTGAATTTCTGAACCGTGAGCTAACTGTTCGATTGTACATTATTATAATATTATTTATATGCGTACATTGTATAAGGTTCTGAGGTCCTTCAAGTTGTACATCAGGTATATTATGTCAATAACCATCAGCGCCGACAATCCACTGTTTATTGAACCCCACTCTATATGCGCATTACGTATTATAATATAAACATTTGCATGTATAGTTGTTTAGCGGTTAACTGAAGTGTTTTACGGCTGTAGGGTGGAATACATGCGAAAAAGAAAAGGCATCATAGTCCATCCGTTTATAGCCAGCCGACAGACGGACGGAGATACACTTTTCCCGTATTCTTTTGTAAACGCTGCGTATAACGTACACACCCACACACCCACACGCCCAAACATCTATAAAGCTTGCTAGAGCCATTGATAGCGTAGGTAGATAAACTCGATCGAAGGGATATAAATTCGGCTTCGATTTAAGGGTGTGTAAAACGAAAGTGAAACCGACCGTCTGTGTTCATTTCCAAAGTGCTTGGCATGTGCCAATATTCTATACTGCTGCCGTTGGATAGGTGTGTTTGGATGTAATTTATTATTAGCCCCTCTTGCGTGCATAATATATGTAGAACGTAGGTAGGTATATTGTAAATACGAACAGACACACAAATTGAAAATTCCAACCAACCAAAAAAAAAAAAAAATTCAACTGCTACTGCGTTTTAAGTGAATATTCTATTATGCATATAGATACCATCTACTTACATAATATATTAGTATAAAGTAGTTTATTTAAATTTATTTTTAATTAATATAATTTGAATTTCTTATAAACTATAAAGTATACTTCTAGTGCAATGTCATCCGTAAATTAATTTGTTAATATATATAATATAAACTTTTCACATAACATTTAAATAACGACATATATAGGTTGGTAGTAGAATGTCTATATAATAATAATAAATTTAATAGTAATTTAGCGCTATACCGAAACTATCCACGTAATCTGCAATTACATGAATACCTATATGATTAAAATTAGTATGAATTCCACTAATACTTGCTACGACGAATAAATAGAATAAATTAACTTTATACACATCAAAAGCTCACGCAGTTGCTTAACGTTTTTGGTCAATATTTTGTTTTACATAAAATTATTGACAGTTTATATCTTATAGGTAAGTGTTGTCTCGAATCTGTAAACGGTATGTATATACCTCATGTATATTATGAGACGTTGAAGCCGTGACCACGTTTTAAAATTAAATTAGCGTTACGGAGTAAGGACAAGACCATCGTGTGGTATCAGTTGTAAGTACCATAGGTTGTATAATAATATAATATATTATAATCAACGGTGCATAACTATCTATAATGTCGTATTAAGTTGGGTAAGTATAATAAGTATTCGCAATTAAGGTTATATACCACATCAGTATACAATATAACGTTTTTACTTTTATTGATTGTTCCTCAAGGCTTTTGGTGCAAGAGAGTCGAAGAGGTCCGTTGTTTCGTAAACGTGTACAGTGTGTTCAGTGTATACTATATTGAACGTTACTAAGAAAAAAAAAATTAAAAAAGTCGCCCTACAAGTCGTATAAACTGAGATTACTTTTTGCTGCTAAAGCAATTAAAACTTACAGAAAATCAATTAAGTTTTGTTTACACAAAACACTTTAAACGCCTTCGATAAGTGCACAATGTCGTTCGAAGAAAAAATGTATTAGGTCAATAGTGATACAAACAGGAAAAATTAACAATATCAAATATACGCACGGTTTCGAAGGTTTAAACGACACGGTAGTTATTTGTGATTTGATGTCTTGTCGTATTTTTCTGGCACAAAACTTTCTGTTCATTAGCACAAAAGGTTTTCTTTTACATTGTTATACGCATTTATATACATATAAACAATGGCGGAAAAGCATTCGACGAATAAAATATAAAAACAAATCATTTGACAGGTACGTCATTTTTCTTAAAAAGTCCCAATTGTGTGGAAAAAAACGAACATTATTTATTATTTTTTTTTTTAAGCTTTGCCAATATGTTTTTTGTTTTCCATACAAAACTTTTTTTGATATTAATAGCCATTTAAAAAAAAATATATAAAAACAGATTTATATTTTATCAAACAGTTCAATATTGCATTTAGTAATAAAGTTAAACTTTTATTGGCATAGCATACTATTATGGTTTTGAAGCTAAGATTAATAATGAATTGTATTATTTATACTCCTTTTTACATTTCAGAGGACTTAGGTTTGTGTTGAAAATTATATTTTTTGTGTAATGGCCCTCAATTACTTGTTTTTATTAGTGGCGACAATATTTTCATAAACAGTATATAGGTTAACTTGTCTAATTTTTTTATTGTATTTTATCTATACCTAACCTATGTATATTTTAACTGTTTGCATGTCTCAAATTGATTTAAAAGTAATCAAAAATTAAGTGGGACATTTTAAAAAGTGTGTATGTTGAGATTATAAATAAGCTTTCGCATTTTATTTTAATCTATTAGTTACCTATTAATTTGAAACGATTCGTGAAGAGACAAATAAACAGAAATGTATTATACCTATTATTATAATATATAGTATCAGTGTTCAAAAATGAAATCCTCTTTGTTATTTAAAACAAATTGAATCATTCGATTAAAACCTATTACCTAATATTATCGACCGATGAAAATATTACGTAGGTGCAATTCGTAACGGTGAAAATAATATTCGATTTATATTATTATTTACATTATAATTGAATTTAAATGGTGAATAATATTTGAATTATGTTTGTGGTTTGCCGCGTTATCTATTACAATAAAGAAAATAAATGTGTGAGCGGCCTCGAAAATCCGCAGTTTCTCGCAGGGCTTTTGCTGAGGTTGAAGTCTGCCAATGATGGCATTTGACGAGGTAATATTATTATTAGGTTTATACAGACTCTGCTGGTTTTATAATAATAATATTATTATTATTGCCGAAGTCATGTGCTATGGTATATATAATATAAAACGATATCGTCTACGATAACCACGTGTACCTATATACATACATACTTATAATATATACTCATAACACACGCTATATACACGCACAGAATATAATACAGAGTGATTCGCAACAGCTACACTCACTTAAATTTTTTTTTTTGTTATTGAATTTTGATTTGGAATTTGTAAGTATTTCAACATATAAATTAGGATCATATTTTCAAATAGGTATTTAAATGTATTTTATCGTTTAAGGAGTGTGGGTGTATTACAAACATCAATTTTTTTAATCAACAGCCATTTTCTTTAGTTTTTTTTTTTACTGTTATTGAATAGATAATTCTTTTACAAAAATATAGAAATGTCGATATATTGATATTAATATTGTCTACTACATAATTTTCAAATTATCACTGTTATCCACATCGTTCGAGTCTATTATGATGAATCTATTATAATTAGTAGGTATACATAGATATTAGCTTATTAACGCAAAAATGACAAATTCGTATTAGTATTTAGATTTTAGACACATAATCAAGTTATCCGGTTAATAATTTTCAGGTGAAAATTAGTGATTTTTGATTAGAAGTTTGGTTTCGAAAATATTATGGGCCCAGGATTAGAGTATAATATTGAAAATCAGAATTTTCTCAACTCGTTATTAAAGAAAACAAAAAATAGCTCTCATTAGCACAAACGTCCCGATTATGCTCGACGAATCACTCTGTATGTATATAGGTAGGTATGTATGATATTCCGTGTACGATTTTCCGGTCGTGCGGATTAGAGTTAAATCGGAAGAAAAGGCCTTGAACTCGTTCCGGTTGCGATTGCGACGGGTGACAGCGACAGAAAAATGTACAGCAATAGCTGATAATAATACATAAGTATAGGTATATGGTGTGTACATGGGTGCATGACATCACCCGCACAAAACTAGATCGGCACATCTTATTATTATTATTATTATTACGATAGCGTATAATAACATTATGATATTATTGTACATCGGTGTGGCGTGCATGCATTTCGTGCGTGACGAAAAAATAATAATCGAATTATAGACGTATTTGCTTAGCTACCGACTGTAGGCGAGCGGTGCACTTTTGTTAAGACTGCAACCGCAAAATGTAGTGCACGGTGTGATTAATTATCAGTTATTAATGAATTGAACTCTAAATTTGAAGGTTCCTCAATACTTATTACTTAACTCTTGATGACTATTGTAAATATTTTATGATCAGCTTAGTTTCTGGGTCGATATTTCAGGGTTGAGTATCAGGAAACTGATTTGCGATTAATGGGTTTGCAAATTTTTGCTAACCGTACTAGGGAAACATAGGGAATGTTCTGAGACTGATTTGGGTTTTCTGGGTAAACATTAAAGAACTGCGTGAAGTTAACGTTGCTCTATATGCTATGGACTTAAAAGTTGAAAATATACAAAATATACAAATATATAACCTATAACGTTTCGGAGAACTTATTATAATAAAAATAAGTTCACTATTTACATAGGTACGTTGTTAGGTATGTAAATAATAAGTTAGACTGGAAGATATGCGCAATGCGCATATAATCAATACTAGCACAACTCAAAATTAACTATTTTATACTGCAATCAATTGTTTTTGATTAGATAAGAAACATTTGGAAAACTCATAAAACATTTTCATTTCGGTTGTATAGAAATTAATTAGTTAAAAATAAAATTAAAAGGTTTTTTATTTTTATTTTGTGCTTTTACATGTCTAAAAAAATTTTTCATGATTGATTTTTCATTTACAATTTTAAATTATTTATGGGATAAACTAGTATCGTACATTAATATACGTTTTTCACTCTGAGTGGCACACCGTGTTTTATATTTAATATAATATTTCAAACATTATTTAAATACTATCATTTTGATTAAAACTGCTTTCTTATTTAGTTATATATTAATATTTGAATCTGTACAACTACTCATTTAATAAATAAAAGTGTTGATTTTTCCTGAAATTTCATTTGTTTCCCTACAATGCCGAATGCGTAATTTCCACCAGAAATGTTGTTCTGCAAAACGTTTCAATTAAACATTTGTCGTAGCTTATTTCCAAAAGTAATAATATTCTCTACGGACTACAAACAACGAAATTCTAACGTGAAATTCGATTTGACCGCACACAGCTTGGGATGAATAATTAAGTAATTGTTTACTTAGTGTTAACTGACAACTGTGCTCGACAATAGTTTGGTTCAACGACAACAGTCACGTAAATAAATAATTTCGTTTACCGAAGTGTACACCCAGCAAAACATATAAATGGTACAATGTATAATATGTATATTATATTACAATAGTATTTCTACTGTGTACTTACATTAAAGTGATTTAAAATAAAATCCTTGAACGTATAAATTTAAATTTGTTAATGATATTATGTTGAGTATCATGATGTAATGATATTTTTTTTCCAAATAATTATTAGCCACTGTTATTGATAAAGTACCCACACAAATTATGATAATAATGTTATTACGCGCAGCTCGAGAAACATAATTTTTTAACCGAGTGTTTTAAATTATTATTATTGTTTGAATTTATTCGATGGTATATTATAAATACAAATTTTGATTACAAAAAATAAAATTTAACGTTCGTGGTTTATTACCATAAAACTATATTGTAGCATACACTAATAAAATTGTCCACTCTGGTGTGCTGTTCTCTTTTGAAATAACACTCATAAGTAGTGCGCATTAGTGGTTTTAGTCTGCAGTGTATCAATATATATAATAATTGTATGGTATTATAGTAACTTATTCAACAATTTTACCTATATCAAGAATTTTTAACAGTTATCACGTTTAATAAATACGCTTTAGACCGGTTAGATTAAATAATTTGCGAGATATTTTCGTTTTATTTTAATATTGTAAACGTTTGATCTGGTATTCATAAATATTTAAAATCCTTCGTTATTATAAAATATATAAAACGACCGATAAATAGTGTATCAACAACAGTTGCGACCATTAAAATATATAATAATATTATAAGTATTATTAATATTTATTATTATTATCATCGTCACATATTATAATATTATACGACGTCGGCGATGCTCACGAGACCCGCTGACCAATATTACCGGTTGACTTTGTCAGCAGTAGACCGTGCAAAATTCGACAGTTTTTTTTTCACTCGTTTTTTGTTCTTTTCCGACAGCCGGATACCAAAAACCCAAAAAACATATCAGATGCGATTAATTTTAAGACAGACGATAATCATAAAGTACGTATCAATTTTCAATCGGTGTCGGTGTGGGGGAAAATGAGATCCAGACCGTCGTCGTGTGCATAAAAGTAGGTATATATAATATTATATCGTATATATAGCGTGAATGTACTCGATATAATACTATATATAATACGTGTGGCAATAATGAATGTCACCATTACGCCGTTACTGCCTTTAAACCACAAAAACCTGTGGGTCAGCGAAAAATCAAAAACCCAATAATAGCTAATACATAATAGTACAACAAATATTATTTTAAAAACAAAACCGTCCGACTACGAAAACGTCGTGTTTTTAACGTCCGTTCGCATATGATTATTATTATTGTCGGACATGTTTTTCGCGGTTACGCGGGAGACTACGGTACCTGTAATAATAATAATAACAATATAACAATATTATGTCGTTCGCATATACTACACAGGCCTTATTATAATAAGTATAATATATATAAATATACATTGCGGACTACGACACAGACCGCTGAAACAGCGACGGCGACGTGAGAGTTAATTTTTTCACCACAATGACCCGGCCGGCGGTGGCGGTGGCGTAGACTACAATAATAATAATAATAATAATAATATATGTTCTCCTTTCGTCGTCTTCCCCTCGGCAATAATAATAATAATAATTATTATTATTATCAACGATAGAATTAAAAGAATGAAAGAAATAAAGGAGCCCCGTGTGCTGCATAATATAATGACGTAAAACTATGTACACCGGGTACACGGGTAATACTATTATAGGTCGGTATACATATCACAATATATTTTATTATAATATGTGTGGGCACAAACGGGTGAATTTTCTGTGTCGTCGTTGTCGCCGTGGCCGTAGCTATAGTCATAGGTTATATAGGCACCTCCGTAATATTCGCTGTACCTAAATACGTGCTTATATACACGTATTGCAGGTACATGAGTTGTGAAAGAGTGTTTTTATTATTATTATTTTTCAATTTTATTTTACCCGCCTTGGGGGCATCGATGAGTAACGCGAGTATGTAGGTACCTACATGATCGCTGTGTGCGTGTGTTTAGTGTATACTAGTGTTTTAACGGTCACGTTTTCGCGTATTATTTTAACGACGACGATGGTATAAAAAACAAAACCTATTCAGAGAGAGAGAGAGTTAACAAAACGCCATGTCGGCCGATCGTTTCCCCAGAGCAGCTACATTATAGGAACGATGATGACGCTGTCTTGCTGCAGGTCGTGGAAAACTGTGCGCGCCCGAAATTGTATTTTCGATAGCCTCCCCGGGGCAGGTTCGGTACACGGTAGTACCCGACGATCTAGAGCTCGCACCTAGGAGGGGGTGGAGTGCAACTGAGATCGTAAAAACCGTTGCTGCACACGAGTGCAAAAATACGCCATCCCGCCCCGCAGCCATCTGAGAAAATCGCGTTCTCTGTACGTTTATATGTTGTCTAATATAATAATATTGTACTCGTGTTATTATTTTACTGGTGTACGTATGTATATATATAATGGTACTATATCTACTCATATTTTAGTAGAACCAAGTTTATACGACCATAATATATCGCATGAACTTGCAATATTTGTGTTTTTACGAATCCGTTACGTTTTATTTGTTCCACACACACTCAATCGTGTCCTGTGATACCGTATACTCGAGGTATCATTCACGTCCTGAGAATAATTATTTTTCCATATCTGTAATAATGATTCTGTGAATTGTGTATTTGTGTACGTCGTCATCGTTAATAAAAAAAAAACACGGGAAATGCGATGTACCTACCTATATTTGTTTTTTTAAAGTTGAATACACCTACACAGTTCTTTTAGAAGTCTTACATTTCATTATAGATATTTTTATTTTTATTCTTACACTTATACGTCTTTGTTTGTGACCCCGACCATATTGACACATATTTTTCCAATTTATTTATTGACAAAAATACAATACATTTATTTGAAAACAATTGCAGGATTTAAATACAGCAGTGGTTGAATATTTTACAATGGGCGACACCCCCCCCCCCACCTGAATAGTATTGACGTGATAACCGAAATATAAAGTGAACACATTTAAGCAAGGGACGAAAATTATACATTTAGGTACCAATAATATGAATAGCTGGACCTTTCCACTCTATTTGTTCGTAAAATTCAATGTAACCATTGATTTTATAAAACATATTATAATATTATGCAGTTAGTTATGGGTACATCACATACACGTTATTATTATAATTTATGGAACAGTCATATTGTACTCAACACTATTATCAGTACTAAAAATAAAAATTCGTCCAAGTCGATTAGGAAAATTCATAATTGTAACGTATATATTATTAATACGCATATATATTATAAAGGCTTGCTACATTACACACAATCAGCTTTTTGATTTCTTATTGTTATGTAAAACATTTGTGCTTTTGTGAAACGTAATAATATATTGGGTACTAGGTAGGAACGTATAGTACCTTTATTACATTTTAATACATGATATTCATATTTTTCAAGTCGATAGTATTGCTAATGTTCGGTCAAACGTACGTAAAAGACCGCCGACGTCCACCACACCGCCGCAGTGGTTCAGACGTTATGGTTAGTCGTAGTTTTATACACACGGTAAAACATTATGCAAATGATTGGATCGAAAAGGGACCTGTGACTCATGAGCAACAAAGACTTTTAAATAACAATAGAAAATGTACCAATTGACATACATGCTTGTGCACTGTGTTCACATATTGTGTAAATCGTGCAATAATGTGCTACACGCGTGTACATAATTACATTATAATCGCATAATATGCCAATATTAATACGTTGACCGTGGTAAGTATAGTGTTTGCACAACGATTAAAAAATGGATTTTTATCAAAGGTCTGTGGTCAAGTAAATACATGTAGCGATATCAAGTAAGTAATATTATGTGAATATTTTTAGACGCAATTTATGACGGAAAGTAAAAATAACTTAAAACGCATACTTACGCGAAATTCGATCATTTGGAGTTCTTCAACACTAAACTCAAATACTTTAATATATTACTATATTTTCCGAGTCTTTGTTACATTTTGAGCACGAATAGTTTTTATTTTTAAAT
Source organism: Aphis gossypii (assembly GCF_020184175.1). Taxonomy (NCBI): domain Eukaryota; kingdom Metazoa; phylum Arthropoda; class Insecta; order Hemiptera; family Aphididae; genus Aphis; species Aphis gossypii. The sequence continues at coordinate 16,173,495 of NC_065530.1, forward strand.
GTTTTTACATTTTGAATGACTAAAATTTCTAAAATGTTAACTCGTTTGCTATAAATGAGTACCTACGACTCAAATAGTTTTAACTAATACGGTAAAGCTTATGATATAATATACACTTTAATGTAAAAGTGCACTTTTATAGTACTAATAGAAAAGTTATATGGACTTATAAATAGTGACTTTTTACTGAAACACGAGAAGGAGTAAGCCGTCGACGAAAACCGTTTGGGAATCAATCGATTGGTTTCAAACCAGTTTATGGCGGCATGTTTTAAAATTCCAAAGGACAAATGATAAATAATTTTTGGTTTTAATTGTATTCGCCGTAACTTGTATAATGTTTTATGTTGTGCGCTTTAGCCAATAAAATAAATTTTAATTGTATTCATTATTGCCATTCCACGCCGATGAAAACTTTACATTCTTTCTAAAAGTAGTCGAGTTTTACGTAATATTTTTAAATTCTTTTTATACACAATCCTTTTTCACAAGAAACTTGTTCGTTGCACATGGAAAACACAATAGATAAGATGCCGGAGACTACTGCTACGGTCTCGTGTAAAATTCAATTTACACAATTTTTAATTACAAGTTAATACACGACTACTACAAGACACACTGTATGCAGTATTATTCTTGAACAACATAATTATTTCATCAATACTCTTTTCCAACGCAACTATTCTAATAAATTTGTATAGTATATATTTTATCGTCATCAATATTCTAGATAAGTAATCAGTATATATCTTCCTACACAGGTATTCTTATTATCTACGATGAAATCTTGTTTTAAATAAACTGTACCGACGCTGCAGCGTAAAATGCATATTTGTTAATTCTAATATAACTATAATAAGAAAGTAAAAACACTATTTGAAATCAAATATTATTTATAAAAGTATCGTCAAATCAAAGCACGAAACGAAAAACGTGTTGTACTCTAAGCTGCGTTGCATTTTGTATACAATAAAGTCGCGTTTATAGTATTATACTTTCTGATATAGATCGCAAGTTAAAATTGCATTTCTTTTAGGCCATCGCAATTGTACAACCAAATTTGTGCGATAGTATTTATGCCTACAAATAATGCTTAAAAACAATAAAGGAATTTCGGACTTGGTTTAGTAAATAATTGTCGTTTGTTATAGGTGAAACTCGGAAAATATTTATTAATCCAAAGTCATAGACTTAACGAAGAGCACATTGGAAAATCTAACTTACGCAAAAATGTATAGGTACATAACTGTGTATCGCTTTCTCAGTCTTTTTTATAACTATCGTCAGTTTTAGAACAGCCAGGTATGGGTTAATAACCGCAGCAGTCGTTGAAGCATTAATAGATGACAAAAAAAAGAATATTATAATAAACATACAGATATACCATATTGAATATATAACAACATCGACATTTGTATTTTTATGATGGAAAAAAATGCAAATATTTTTTTTTTTTTTTTACTCTCAGAGTACTTTATTTATGTAATACATTATGTACACAAAATCGAAATGTGCGGTCTTACGTTTACAATATATATGACATGCGTATATTATGTATGTGTTTCATTAGACATTGTCAAGTCTCGTAATGCGATCGCGCGGACAAAAGAATTGGTTGTGGTTAGTATTATATAGGTACGCATGTATATATATATAATATTATAGGTTAACCTGTGTATTGCTCGTTCCGAAAATCAACAAAAGACGAACCGAACCACAATGTTGGCCAAGGCCCATTAACATTATCTGTAAATTAAAACTTTCTAAAAACTCGTCCGATTTATGGCTTTTGTAAGACAACTATCCACTGATGGCATAATATTATAAATATTGTACAAACCAACGAAAATATTATTATCATTAATCGCTGTGGAATACGAGTAAAATCGATATTAATTATTAAACTATAGTGTGGATATGATGACTTTCATCGATTGTCATACGTGTGTCATACATAAGTTCGGTATTGGATGGACTGACGTCGTCATCATAATCGAATAAAAAACTTTTATGCCTGTAATATTCAATAAAATCTTTCTATTATTATTATCATTATTTTTTGATTATCTATGTATGTATTATATGGATATTCATTTATTTTTTTTAACAAAACAGAAATTAACTTAACTTTGAAAAACATAAAATATGAATAGGAATTAGGGAGTCACACAGTTAAATAAATAACAAACTTTTTAAATTTTTATTTAGAATTGTGAATATAAATAAACTTAGACAATATTTTTACATGTTACAAAATACTGACAATAATGTTACACTTTCAACACTTATAATGTATAGAAGTCTGAAATCGTTCATTATAATTTTTTTACAGGCACAATTATATTTAGTTGAATATAATATGATATTTTTTCTTTTTAAATTACTACGAAATATTTTTTTCCACTGAATTTTTATTGATTATACTTCAATAATCGGAAAATACTGGATTAACAATGAGTTAATAAGTTTGAATTTAAATGATTAAATTATTGTTTTTTCAACGACTTAACTGATGATTTTTCTTTAATTTCCATGTGATTTTGTATATTTTTAATCCAACTTGAACTCAATGTTATTAAGTTTATTTTAGATTCGAAGGCATGGTTAAAATGTCAAAAAACATTTGGTCAACCCTAATCTTATGTCAAAAATACTTGTTTCCATTAAAATAAAAATGTAAGTTGTGCACAATGAAAGAGTTGACAATTGAAAATGTCATAAAATGTGTTTTTTTTCAGTATTTTCCGATAGCTGCTTCTCAAAACCCCATTTCAATTCGATGTCTCTGGACAGATGTATATATTTAAGTTTACCTTTAAAAAGTAACAATGTACTGTTTAGTGAGTATATGCATGCAATAAAATCAAAGCTCAAGTTAAAACTAGGTGTAGGAATTGCTGGTTCATTAATAAATAATCAAGACTTGGTCTAATGTCGAATGCTGACAATTATACATACCTAGACAGAGATATAATTATAGATGATGTGTTTTTAATGTGTGTTTATATACATATATATATATATTATAGTTTACGTAATACTGTGCTAATAAGCGATAAAAAACAGCGAGCAGATCAAAGGAATAAAATGGGAATGACGATTTGCAGGCATCAATTACGGTTCAACGGCAGTGCGTGCTCGAGTGCTGCAACACATCACTTAACGAAGTCTTTTAAACAAAATCTCTGAACCAGTTTCCACGGGAATTTTCTATAAAGAGCGTTGTTCAACAGAATATGGATCAACGTTAACATTATAGGTATACATTGGAGTTAATCGTGAAATCTGCTGTATAATAACATTGAAATTTCGGCACTAATGTACTATATTATATGCTGTCGATAATCACGCGGCGTAGGTATATCGTTTATGCGGACTTAGGTATTATTATTTTTTTTTTTATTGCAAACGGCATTACAAAAATATTATTGCGCGTTTAGTCGCGAGACATTCTCTTTCACCCGATATGCCCAACGATATACGTAATAATATTATGATAATAATAATAGTATGCTTTGTATTCTTTTATTATTTCGTTAATAGATTTTTCTTTTTTTATGAATTGGTTTTTAGCGGTGCGTATACCACCCACCTACTTTGTACGGAAAAACTATAACCGTTTTCCATTATTGAAAGCAAATTGCCCACGTTTAGTTTAATATTATTTTTCCATTTTACACACATATACCAATATTTAATCGTACCGAATTTCGATAAACCTTATTTATTCGTGTGACGTAAATACGTTTTCGTTTTTCCGCGTAAAAACGTTACTGTGGATTTTGTTGTTTTTTCAATCTAAAACGTATTTCCCTTCGAGATGATTTTTACCACGAATTCTCGGGTTTTTTTTTTTTTTTTTTTAATTCGTAAATCCGAGACGAGGCACGCGAGACTGTAACAGAAACAATTTTAGGTCTTACTATTTTGAAAAAAAAAATAAAAAATATATTCAAACAGTTAGACGCGTAACATATAACAACGTGTGACTATCGTTGTACTATATACTACGCTCTCTCGTATGATCGTATCCAATACAATATCATTGTCATATAATAATATGATGTTGCGTACACCTCCACAACGGTGTCGTCGGAGGGAATACGAATAGCGATTTGTCATTTGTCATTCGCACGTTCGTTTTTATTAGTCGGCTTATCTCTCGAACGTCGCGTCGTGCGCATATTATACATTAATACATTATTACACACACACACACACACACACACACACAATATTATTATATTGTTATATTATTATTATTATTATTATTATATATACATAACACACCATACGCGAGACACGCGAACGGAGACGACGAGCTCGCGCGTTACGCGCATTATACGTTATTATTATGCCGCCACCGCAGCGCAGTTATTATATTGTACGCGAGTCATTCGTTCTGATAACGCTAATGTTCGAACGTGTTTCGCATTCAAATCGTTTATTTCGCCCGCGGTAATATTTTTCGAACATTTGACGTTTATACACTCTTATTTATTATTTTATTTTTTTTTTTTATTATTAGCCCCCATCCCTCGTCGGTACCGTGCAGTGTACACTCTTACCACCCGCGGTCGTTTCAATTCGTTTATTCCGAGTGCGTGTATCTCTGCAGCTTGCGTTGTAATATACTTTTTACGCTTTGAAATATATTATGTACACTCACGCATATATACAATCGGGACGTGTTCGAGGTTCTCGCGATGTTTTTTTTTTTTTTTTCACAAAACATCAAACGTGCTTAGATCATCATGTTATTATTTAATTGTATGTGTATGTAATATGCGACCTGGGCAAAGACGATTTTTATTGGTCAGTGATTTTGACTGCAAGTATAACAAAGAACCGCAAGACGAGTCGGGAATTGCATCAGTTATATCAACTTTCTCAAGGGGGGCAAAAGATCCAATGGCTAGGACCCGTGATGTGGAGAAGCGAGGATGATACGAGTATAGAGCAGTCCTAAATTGGAAACCGATGGGAAAGAGCCCTCGAGGGAGACCTAGGAAAAGGTGGCTGGGTGTTGAAGAAGTGGACCTTGAAAGATTGGTAGTACAGAAAAGGAGGAAATCGGTTCAGGGCCGTGAAAAATGGGGGGATATTGTAATGGCGGTCAAAACACTTAGAGAGTACTAAGTGCCAGAGGATGGAAGAAGAAGAATAAGTGATTTTGACAAGTATCTTTTTAATCACACTAATATGTAAACAGTTGATTTAACGATTATAGTGATACTGCGATAGTTACTATACTAACTTTGGCTCCACCCATCGTGGAATAAAGTAATAATAAGACAATAACACATAAGGAAGTTATACTGTTATTGATTCTATGCAGTGTAAACTGCAGCTGATCTACCGAGCACGTGCTTGAACTTACATAGATAAACATAATTGTCTGGTAAGTAATAGTTCTATCATAAGCAACTCAAAATTTTAAATAGATATCTATATAGGGTTTTACTTTTTTAATTGTAATAGTCTTACTCTAATGGCAGTTCATAGAAACAATCATCATATAATATATTGCTTCTGAAAAAGTCATAGACGAATAAAAAACCGAAAACTTCTTTGTTTGAAATTTTTCCTTTGTATCGATACAATGAAAAACCATCTGATTATTATTTTATATAATTGTCACGGACTGAACTCTGACAGATATAATAAAATATTAGATCACCAATGTACTTACCAATAACCTAAATGTAATAAAGATAAAATTCCTACGGTTATAAAATACACTATAATGCCTGCACGCGTAAAACTATTGTTAGGTACACCCTTTTTTTTTAATTTTTTTTCCTCAGATCTGACCCCCTTCGCCACTTATAAAAGTTATGTATACATCATCACTGACTCACAATGCTATTACATAATATTATGTATGATACCGTTTGTTGAAAACTGAAAAGGCTTACGTCATTATCCATTTTGCAGTTTTGCAGTATTATTAAATAATAATAATAATAATATATTCGTAGGCGCTGTAAACTAATAAACAGGGGTATGTCGCAACTTATTATCGTTACACAGGACGATTATTTTATCGCAAAACATCAGGCAATATCTTAAACTCAAAAACAACCTTTCATTTAAAAACTTAGCCATTTTCGTATTAATTTTGCATCAACATATTATTGTGTATCTCTGCAAGACATCGTTCTCACAAAGCTGAATAATAATTAAAAAGACGTGCACCGATCATACACATTCCAAGTCTTATCACCGACTTAGTGTAACAAACAATAATTAGCACATTGCCGCTCCAAATAGTTATCAAGTCAGTTGTCGCGCAGAATTTATAAATGTACAAATTAAAAAAAAATTGTTAAAAAATGATTTTATATCCTGAAAAAATGCTGCAACGAATCTCTCTGTTCAAAATTCAGAATTTATTCTGTCCGAAGTCACATCTTATATTTGTGTTCGAACGAAGAGAGAAACAATAGATAAAAATATTATTATGTATGAATTCAGATTAGGTAAGTCGCTATTACACCCATGGAACTGTAACGTACTCGTATACATGTAACTTTCCAGTCTTCTATATTTTGTAAAATTATTTTATTATGCGACTAATGATTATGTATTGTGTATTACATTTAAGCGTTCCAGCTGTATCTACGAGTCACCAGAGGACCAGTGCTCCGTGGTTCGCACCTGTTGGTTATTTTTTCTGTTATAGTATTATTTTTCTATACCATCTATTCAATGATAATTATTGTTTTTGTAGATCGTCGACCGGGGTCGGACACGCAACTGTTCGACACGGTATAGCTGGTGATGGGTGTACGAAGCTCTTCGTTATTTTATACTTACAGTATTCTATACACGCTAACTATGTATCAACAACACTCTGTTCGTTTAAATCATTATCGCATAATATTATTACCTATACGGTCGTCATAATGATGTACACACGAATAAACGATAAATTTACACGATCGAACGCCCGATGGTTGTGGCGCATTTTATACTAAAATAATATATGATATAATAATTGTTTTATATATATTTTTTTTTTATTATAATAAACCGGCGGTCTAATGGTTGAGCACGCACACGACAAAATATTATAATGAAAGGCCGCGGCGATGCACCACCACGATATTAACGCATATTTATTGTTATATTATATTAGGGATATAATATAAAATATTATTATGAGTGTGTGGAAAGGAAATGCATATACGTAAACGCTTATATCGTCGTCGTGATATGATTATTATTGCTATAAATGTTGGTCATCATATTATAATATCGTTGTTGTTGTTAATACTAGTATTTACGCTATGCGAGCTGCATTTTGCAGGTTTTATTACTATTATAACAACTATTCGTTAATGATATTACATATGCGTTTATAAACTAAAGACCGATGTACCTGTATTGTCTATATTATACTGCATATATCATGGGCTGTGATACAATAGTTTATGTACTACTATAAACTGTGTTATTACATGTACAGTGATGTAGTAGATTCGTATTATAATGAATTGTTTTTGATGGAGGGTTCCTATACAAAGCACTCTTCTCCAGTGACTTGTATTCAAAGTACGAGTATTGCAGTATTATAGTTACCTACAGCTGATCTAAGTATTTATAATATTATAATGTCTGCAGGTCGTGCAGTTAGTATGCCAATTCAGCATTTTATATTTTTACACACTATTTCCTTCATACACTTATTCGATACACTACTATTTATACTTTTTTATTCAACCACTTGAATTTTTGAAATTGGAAATTAAAATTTAGAAATATAATATTTACTTTTTATGAAAATAATATAAATAAAAAAACAATTATTTAACAGAATAAATTGTTTATTATTTACCAAACTGTAATCGATAAAACAAACCTATATAACTGTATAGTTTAACGGTTAAACTATTGTAACACATAGAATGGCATATTTTTAAGTGGTATATCTTGCTGCTTTTCTCCTTAAATTCAGGCATAATTATTGATTTTCGTCTGACCTGATCACACCTACAAACTGCTCTAAATGCGTTTCTCCGTTTCTTAGAGCACTAATTTCAAATAAGAAACACACTTAATAAAATAGGTTTAAGTACAAATTTTCAATTATTATTTATTGCCTTTGACTCTGAAATAAAGATAAGAAATCAATTAATATTAAAAAAATTCAAACTTTAATCATACAGTTATAAAGTTCACTCCAGAATAGGTCCTCCTCATCCTAACTCGCCCATAACTGGCCTAGCCAACACTTACGACTTATAGAAGATTATTTAAAAAAAAATATGATTTTGTAAAATTAAATGTGAAATAATAAAATAAAATGGAATGTAATATTGCCATTGTTTTTTCTATCAAGACATTAACAATATTTTTTTTATTATGTCAAAGCCCTTAGGGACACAGATTGGAAGGCGTACTTATGTATCTTTCCAAAAAAAAAAAAAAAAAACAGATTTTAAAATATTATTACTCACCTATATTTTCTCGAAAGCTGAAATAAAGAAGAAGGATTTTTCAACCGAAGTAGACTAAGGGTCAATGGGGTCCAATGTTTTAATCATAACATATATAAACATTTAAAATGGTATTATTCAAGATTTTTATTTTTGCGTTTAGACAATTAATTATCTTTTAGCTTAACCTAAGTTTAGTATGAAAAGTTCATACTTTTTAAGTTATGTGCTAAGACGATTTGAGAAAATTATAAGATATTTTAGACATAAATGGTTGGTTTACATTGACTAGGCAATGGTATCAATACATATTATATTATTATAACTTATAATATACACATATTACAGTACATATTAGTATATTACACATTATATCTACAATGCTTCAGATTGTTTTATACGACTCTCAAGTTTTATTAATGATGTAATTTTAGAATTTAGTTATACTTACTACTTATTTAATAAGTAATATAAGAATACAACTAACTAGTAGTTTAATATGCTGTAATTTGTTACAGGATATTTAGGCGTACTTAGTAAATTACCATCGTTTTATATTTTGTATTTTTTAAAGATTTTAACTGTATTTAATATTTATTATTTTTTTTTGCCTATAGTTTCTTATACTATAAATTAAAGAGTTTCAAATTTTTACTGTTAGGGCACTATAGTTTTTTTTTTTGTTTTTGTAATTTAATTATTTAACTTAACTGTAAAATTTTAAGTTATCTTAGCTATTGATTTTCTATAAGAGTTATATAATATATACCTAACCAATATATGTTTATCTAGAATTAAATTGTATATTGAATACCCTAAACACTAAGTATTATAACCAATATCATTAAAAATAATGGCAATATAAATGTCAGACTTAAGCTATTTATATTTATTTAGGATTATAGAAAAAAACATAGTTTACTTAAAAGTAAATCTTTAAAATTAATTATTGTAAATGTATTGTATTTAAGGTGGTTGCATTTTATTTTTAAATACTGATATTGTGCATGTAAGTAAAATTAGAGTAACCCACCTTTACTATAAACAAAGTTCGTAATAATAATAATTATCGTTTCGGAGTTGTATACTATACGATATACCTAACGTATACTACTGTATAACTTTTTTTCTATAGGTACAATAGATTTGTTCATATCATGCGATGGTTTTAATTAACCATATTATTGACTTTATTAAAATACACGGTCATTATTTTGATTAATATTAGAAGCTTATTTACGTATTATTTAAATACATATTATAATATTATATTTAGCTAAAATTGATGGCCATTCAGACACCGTATATTAACGCATATATCATTATATCAATTTTCTTAATACAGGATATAATTATAAATTAATAAGAACTATAGTCATAGTTTGTGTGTAAAGACGTGTAGTGTTATTTTATTTTATTTTGTGTGTGTGCAGATGGTTACGCACTGTTCTAAACAATATCATATATTGAACCATTGTTAACCGCGGCATGTTCTGATTATAATATTTGTTATAATCTATTTTTTTTTTCAATTTTTTGGTTATCGTTCATATTATAATACGCGATGTACGATGTAAAATGGGGGCCACCACGCACGGGAGCCCAAGGGCAAATCATTAAAATTCTTTATCGAGTTTTCTATATTATTATTAATAGATGCCGAAAATGGTATGTAAGAAAAAAACAAAAATAAAAAAATAAAAAAGCAATACCAAAGAATGCTTGGGATCGTATTGAATATCTTATACGGTGGTGTATATTATACGAGAACAACGTCACGATGGAGGTGGAAATGGATGATCACTTGTAATGTAGGTACCAGATAAATAAAAATTTTCTGGGCTCGACATTGCAGAATCTTTGTGAACGGAAACGTGTACAGCAGGGTGAAAAAAAATTAACTAAACCGTTAGAGTTTAAATAAAATGTCCAGCGGACGTCCCGGTCGAACTTTGCTCGGACGTATTTTTATTATCGATTCTCTTCTTTTGACAGTTTGGTCGGAAGAATCGTTGCGAAAACATTGTTGTTTTCTTACGTCACTTAACGTACATACAATTATAAGCTAATACATAAATGGTATAATATTTTTTGTAGATAATTGCAAAACTTTATTTAACTGTCAAACGATCAACTGCAATAGTCGATCAAAACTATTGGAAAAAAAAATACTTACAATGATTTATAAAGAAAATAGACTAACGTATAATGCAAATCGTATAATATAAATATATTGTATATTTTGTCTACACGAGGAAATTGGTTGAATTATAATATACCTATTGTACAATATTATTATTAATGATTCTATTGAATAGCGTTATCATAAAAATGTAATGACATAATATAGGTAGTATTTAAATATTATATTTAATTATGTGTGATGTTTCATTCAAAATTTTTATTTAAATTTTCCATTAAAAAAATAATACGAAACCACAACAACAAATAATAATGTGTATTGTGTAATATAAATATTACGACTTTTCAGTATAATAATATAATATGTAGTATGACGTTTATAATATACGTAATATAACTATATATATGTGTGTATAATGTATATACTATTCTTTGTGAGCTGTATAATAATATAAACATGCAAATGCGTAGTGATTTATATATATTTTCACGGAGGAAATTTTTGAGATGAAGGCATCTTAATAACGATTTGATAAAACAGACATTATTACTTTTGGAAAAACGGGGCATTTTTTCATTTCATAAAAAGTTTTATAATATTAATGATAAAAAATTACTTTTCTTAGTCGAGAATAATGCTGAACAAGATAGTGTATGATAAATTAGCATACTAATATAACCATTTTTTATAAATTTAATTAATAAAATAAAGGAACACAATGTTATACAGTCGTAAGTAAGTGTCGTTCTTTTCTGCAAATAATGTATAAGTAGGTGCATTTCATTTACTCAGTTTATCTCATTTCTATCGGCAAAACAAAAACATAATTTAGTATCGTACAAGTTTTTTTTAAGATACAGCGTTTAAAAGACTTAGAAAAAAACCTAGAATTTATGACAGGTTTTTCAAATATAAATACTATAACAAATCTACACAATTAGATAAGCGTGAAATTTTCAAAGAAAAGGGAGTTTGAATATTTTCAAATATTTTAGGTATAACGTCACTTTATAGGAAAAATAATCGAAGCAAATGTATTTAGTATATTATATATTATATGCATTTAATGTCCATTTACATTCGTCGCTAGTGTATTGTTCAGAGGTCTTTTTAAGATTCCTTAGTGAGCGATCATCAGCCCCATGTATTTGCGTTATGTAGCTGCCTGTATGATTTATTTTATTTAAGCGAATCTTCGATAGCAGGAACATTGATTGAGATTTACAAATTTTCATTTATATAAACAACTTTAAGAAAAGTCAAACTTTAGACTAATGTTCAAATTTTGTCGAAATATTGGTAGAAATGACGAATGGTTACGTAGATGGTGACAAAGATGGAGTTGCGGAGTCCTCATTGAACGACTTAAATAATTAAAAAAAATTAATTTTATACGTAATAATTAGATGAAAAATGACCAAAACGATGATATAAATTGTTCATAATATTATTTTGAAATAATATATAATACTATTATTTGTGATACAGTTACAGTATCTGCATATTACAATATTACGGCGATGCATATAATTAATTGATTGTGAACGATAAAAATTGTTACTGTGAACTGCAGTCGAAGTATATTTTAATACAATAAAATTGTTTTCAATAACATAATACTAGAAAAGAGTGCATAAAATAATAACAACAAATATTCAGCACGTGACGACAAATGGCTTGTTCAGTGATGTGTGTTACCTTGTTATGTAATAATGTTGTAGTTTTTTACTCACAAATTTCTTTTGTTTTATTGATTTTCGTTATCTCATAGATAATAATAATATCATATCATATATTTTATGTTCACATTGTACACAATGGTCAAATAATGGCTGTAGGGTAAGTGACAGAGGAATAGAGGATGCCATCATTCTCCGAGTAGCGTTTAATATATTATCTACTTATATTCCATCTTTCGTCAGTGTCGTAACTATAAATGATTTGTTCTTTGTATAAGTTAAGGCTCGAGTAAAATTATATCTACTTTTTGCTATTGAAATTTTCTGATTATAAATAATCGTCAAAATATAAAGAAATAACAACAATGTATAAAGAAAGTTATAGAGTAAAATACTTTTTCGATTTGTTTTAAATTCAAACAGTTATAATTGAATATAATTAAAACATTTTTCTCTTATGACTTATTTTTATAATAAGGTAGTTTATTCTTCACTGCGTTGCCCGTCGAGGGAAAATGAAATGCTCCAGGATTTGCCCCTTTTGTAAACTCCGTTAAGTATAAACTGCACAGTTTTTTAGATAGGTATATAAGAAACTCATGTTTTTCGTAGGTCAACTAATTATATTCAAAATTTACTTGTTAGACATTAAGTAATACAAAGTAGCCTATGACATTTTAAAAATTATGAAAAATCTATGGATAACGTTTTTTTTTTTTAAATATCGGTCTTAAACTGTGTATTCATTTTATAAGGGTCATCCGTTATATTAAGCCATAATTAGTTTTATATATGATATATTTATTAGTTATAATTTATAACAGATCTTGTACGGTTTTGCCCGTAGAAAATTAATTAATGTTGTTGGATTTACCCTGGCTTAAACTCTGTTAAATTTAAACTATTCTTACACATTCATTCAGTGGTATTGACCAAAATGATATCCAATTATTGTAACTATTATATTTTCTGTAACCAATTGCATCACTATATACAAACAACAAAAAATAAATGTCCGTTTTTTATTAGTCAACTAAAATCTTTGAGTATGCCCCTTTTTAAAATGATAAATTTAAAAAAATTGGCTTCGATGTAAAGCCTCAGATATAGGATAATCTATGTACCAAATTTAAGAACCATGAGAGCGATAAAATTGGCTATGGATTGCAAATAATATGAATGATTTTATTTGAATCGATTAAAAAAAAACTATACTTATCTAACCTACTAACCATGTATGTTGATTAAAATGATTAAATAAACAAAAATAAAAATACTCATTTATTCAAATTGCTTAATTAATGATTTATTATAGTGAAAAGACAGTTCCTGATTATAACAGTTAACAATAATAATACTTTTAGTAACTATAAAAACATTTTTCGTGATTTATAGAATTAAATTTTTCTACTCGTTTTATTAATACGCTTATTGTTTATAACAAAGTGATAAGTTTTTTTTATAATAAATTTGTTCATTACTTTAAGTAATTTCCATTCAAAAATCTTCAAATTAACTCGATACATATTTCAAGTTGACATAGTATAATATAGAGTAGGTATGTCAATAAGATTTAATACTTTTTCAAAAAAAGTTCTCAATTATTTAAAATTTAAAATTTATTCGTGAAACACAATTCTAAGCTTCATTATAGGCTCAGTTGCACAATTGTTCACCAGCGCATCACTGGTTTCATAATATTAACTCTTATAAAAGAAAAATATCATTATAAAAAAAAATATATTTTTCTTAAACTTAAATATTTTGAAAAACATTAGTAGAAATTTTAATCGCAAAATATTAAATAATTATTTCACAATATTTACAAAAATATAATAGATAATATAATAATTGATAGCAATTGAGATGGATAACAATACATGCAGAACAATGTCGATAAAAGAACAGTAATGAAGCTAACGAAATCGTACAATTTGTAGGAATTAACTGGCCCCATATAACCACTTATTTTGTTCCACTTAGATCATTATCTGTATGTGCGGTCACTGTATTGGTACGATCTATGAACAAATATTAACATTTGGGTCATATTTTCCAATAAAATAACATGTATAGAATAATAATTTTATAGTTGTTGATTAGATACCAAATGGCCAGCGCAGAGATTAGCCTACGCTCGTTGAATGAAATTTCACGTACAATTCATATTTTCAATGAAAAAAAATAGACTGCACTCGTTGTTTGATGATTTTGTTTTGTTCGTATATTATACATGATTTGAATTGTTAAGTTGAAATAGAACTCTTAAATTTGCATAATACTTTATGACGATATATTTAACGTAATAATTATAGTTATGGTGAAAAATATGATATAGTTGATTTTGGATTTTGTTTTTATTAAGTACGAGTACATACAAATATTTAGTAATAGTATAATCATATTGAAACGATTGTATTTTGTGAATAATAAATGTGTCTTTAAAGAAAAGAAAAATCCGATCATTTATGATAAAATATCGGATTTCCGTTCATTGTTATAATTTTATAGCTCAAAGTAAAAAACAGAGATACCTAAGTGAAACGCGAAACGTAACTATAAAAGTGACCGAAAACTGCATTTTTCGTTTCGCTCAATATTTAAAGCTGTTAAAATATATTGAAAATAAAATTATATTTAAATAAAAATGTTACAAGTAATTTTCATGAATCAATCGAACCACATTGGTGTTTACTATTTATAGGAATTAATCATCAAATATATATATAATGTTTGATACTCATATTTTTGTTATACAAATAATAATAACAATAATAATAATTGTAGGTAGTATTATGGTACTAAACCGTTCCAAATATTATGACAGAATGGTTGTAGAGATTTATATCGAAATTGAAATGAAAAAAACAACATAAAAATCACTTATTTAATATACCCACTCAAAGTGTACAGTTAATATTTTCTATTACTTTATTTTTAAAAATAAATATAATAATATATATTTTTTTAAGTTTGATATTTATTTTTGTATATTCGTCAATATTTTTTAAATTTGAATTAATGTTTTTTTTTTTCAGTACGAAGTATAACATAATAATATAACGTCCAAAGAAAGTATTTCAAACATTTAAGAATCTTAAATTTACGGTCTAATAGTCTAATTAGTAAGTAAATGTAGAATTGTTATATATAATATAAATATAATGCAATAAGAAATATGCTACATCAAAAGGGTTGTACGAATATTGTTAAAATAATTTGATATTAATTACGTATATATTATTTTAAAGGTGTTTGTAATACATTTTCAAGGCGATATCCTAATTAAAACGCAAAAAATTAATGTACCTAAGGGTTTTTTTTTTTGCTAATTAACAATAACATAACTTAAATTTATTTATTACTCTATTATTTCGTTTATTTATGTTAAGAATTAATTTTATTTATCCCGGACTTAGATATAGTTGTAATAGAAATAAGATATTTATCGCATCAATTTCGCCATGAAATTTACGATATAAAGTTGTCCATGATTTATTAAAATGTTTTTACTATTGCGTATATAAATAAATTTTAAACAACAAAATTGCAGTTAATATTACGATGTACTGGAAACAATGTATTATAAATATGCTACAGTGCATGCTTAACTCCATATTTTTCTTTAATAATTCCAATTTTTTTTAATTTCTTAGTTTTTCAAATACTTAGATTACATTATCCCATTATATGAATGTCATGAGGCACATATTAACTTAGTTTTTTCAAACAACAACGACCATTTTTCTTATAAATTGTAAACTAAATGATTTTTTTTTAACTGTTGATGTATCTAAAATCGAGATCGAAATTTGAATACATTTTTTTGAGTTATTATATTTGCTTTACTAAGATAATATATTCATGATAATACATTTGTATGATATGGAGACAAAGATAATTTGAAAATTATAGTAATTGATAATAATAATATATTGACATTTTAAAATTTTTTATGAATAATATAAAATAAGTATCATGTGTTTTAGATGAAATATTACATTTTATTTTGTATATTTCTATAAAACAACATTTAGGAACTAGTATTCTTGGTAGAAAAAAAAGAATTTACTCTAAAAAAATTTTGATTAAGATACATCAGCATTTTCCAAAAATCTTCTGCTTGAAAATTGACATTAATAATAGGGTTTAGCATAATTAATAATTTTTCAAAATAAGAATAACTGTGTAAAAGCTAAGAATAATAATAGGGATTTTATTACTCATCTAATATGTTTTAAGTTATTGTTATGTAATAACACCCAGGGGGGCTACAAGACTTGGTTAGCGAGGGGGGGCTTAGTCACACTTTTCACAACATTTTACAACAAAAAGTATAATTTATATTGTAATTGTAAACTTATTGTTAACATATTAGTACCTACGTAATATATACCTTGATCGAAACCATTTATGTATAGTTGATATAACATGTTTTCGATTGATTTAAATTCACAAACTACTTAAATTCGGTAAAATTATACGGTTCAACGTTCAGAAAATTATAAATTAATACATTTTTCATGTATTTTACAAATTAAAACTCATAATTATTTTTTGTTTACTTGGTAAACTGTTTATGAATTCTTAGCAGATGTTTAATTTACATTAATGGAATATATTATAATTTTTTTTTTTTAAGCAGTTTTAAACTATTATTATGATTACCTGTTATTAATTATTTAATTTTTTAAATACTTGTTTGTAGTTTGTACATTTTTGATAAATAATATATAATAATAGTCGAAAAATAATGTAATACAAAATCTTTGTGAAGTAATAGATAATACATTTCTATATATCACAATAATATCCATATCTGAATTGAAAAAAGTCATAATAACGAAAATACATGTTATGTTATTAGTAAAACGACTAAAATAAAATATTTTTAGTTGAATTTATTATATATATAGGACATTTATGGTGAATGTTTTGTAAAAGATACTTATTTTATTTCTTCTGTACCTAATATTGTTCTAGTCACGGTCTTAGTATATAAATTATCTGTATTATTGGGCTTCAGCCCATTTTATTTAATAAATAAATTATTACTATTATTACTATAATACCATTTTTTTAAAGTTTGCATTTTAAAGCATAATCTAATATAATATGCTTACATTCTTTGAGATTTCCTAATTAACATATTTGTAATTTATTAACGACAAACAAACAATACATTACATTAACTATTCAATTTAAATATCATGTTATTACAAATATTTAACTTTAATGTAGTTGAATATTAAAAAATCGGAATTAATCGCATTTATTATATATTTTTGAATTTCAGATAATGTGGGTTTTAAGCTCTTCCTTTTGTTATCAAAATATGTTTACTTAAAAAACATATTCTCCATTTCATATATTATACTTATTTGATTAATATTTTGTGTAAATAAAATCTATCAAATTATAAATATATGAGTATCAATATGAATTATATAGAAGTATAAGAGTATAAGATGTCTGAATAATTGTATTATTGACTATAATATAATATATAATATTACACATGTGTACACTCGATGACGGCGATGGCGCCGAAGAAAAATGTCAATATTGTTTTTGTTTTTACTTAAATGAAAATATTAAAACAGCAGGAATAGACATTTACTCGAAAAACATTAACTATATACATCAGTGCGTATCAAACTTTAAAAATCAATACTTTTTTGTATACATGTACCACGGTAGTGAGTTTCAGATTTTTCTACTGCGGAGTATCATAGAAAAATAAAACACTGTTGTTGTGTTTTGAAACATGTTGAAAAAAAAGTCACAATAAACGTACAATCCAAAAGTTTTGAAATACTCGGCTAGTAGATAAAAACTAACTTTAAAAAAAGTACACTATAGTAAAAGATTGAAGGAGAAAAACTGTTTAAGATGGAATGAACGATAAACTTAGTATATAGAACATACAACCTATTAGTTTGAAAATTGGAGAACCTGCAGTAATGATCATTAAATAAATACGTTTGTTTAGGAATGGAAATAAACATTATACATTAAAGGATCTAGAAGTTTTGAATGGTAATTTCTGCATAAATTATTTGTCCGTGGCATTTATTGCGTGCAATATATACTTAGTAGTTAATACCACTGTCGCGGTCGGTTAAAATTGTATGGCAAAAAATGTTGACAATGAACATATAAATGTGCAATAAATCTGACAAATGTCCGTGAATAACTATCGATATATTTTTCGAAAAGAAAATATTTTTCTTTGAGAGATAACAACATTAATGTAATACTTATATAATTTGTTTTTTTGCAATATATATTAAATAATAGCATATTATTTTATCGAACTCTTATGTTCAACTGAAAAAAATTATTCCAACAACTATCCGTAATCGAATCATAAATTTAAGAAGACGTAGACTAAGTTTAAGCAATCGAGTCCACAACACACGTTCAATATAAGCGAGAATAATAATTATAATAATAGCAATATACGATAATATTTTTCATTTTTTTTTTTAGTTTATAATGCATAACATACAACTTCTTTATACTTGCTAAATTGATTTAACAACACCGCGTTAAATATAGCTAATAGGCATATAGTAATCATTTTCTAATTTAAAGTTACCTATCTAAATTAAGCATAACGGGTTTATTTTCCTTATAAACCCGTAGGTATCAAAAAAAGTTTTTTTATGAGTTTAATAATGCTTCACTTAGTCACGCAAATACTGAAATAGTTCAAAGTGAAATGTTCTCAAAATGTACATTATAAGTTAAAACGTATTTTGTTTCAGCGTCAAGATAAAATAATTTGAAGTTATAGTTAAAATAGCTATTATTTTGACACTTCTAAATAGGTTAAAGCTTTTAAGACCGTCACTAACTTTAAAGAGTGTTATTTTGGCGAACGATATTAAAAGCGCATGGTAATGCGTCCATCAACTTGAAGTAAATCTATTAGAAGCTTGAATGATGATGGTGATAAAAAAAAAGAGGAAGGCGAAACGGTATTCAGTACTTTAGCCAGAAAGTCAAATCATCAACATTTGTAAATACATATTATATATTTTTCACCCATCATTGATGCTGTATGTTTTATTTTGTAATTTAAAAATATTGATTAAATTTATTTATTAACCTATTATCAAACTGAATAAAAATTAAAAATTGGAACTTTTTTTCTAAAAATGTATCATGTATCTATGCTATGAATACATCAAATGTGATAATTAAAAAAAAACTAATTAAATTATATTTTTAGTTGTTTTAATAATATAAAGTCTGTAAAGTTGAATTAAGTTTAATTATTTACGGCGCAGTTGTTTAATAACAATATCCCGATTTACTTGAAATTGTTTCAATCACTATTCACTACACTTAATACGTATATACACTATATTTGAAATTCAAAGAATAAAATAGATTGGCTTGGAAGATATACATTTGAGAAACTTTTGTTGGATCAATATACATTTTATTTGACACAGTGCAATGGCCAAGAATATTATACTTCATAGATATATATTGCTTTCATTTAGAATAAAACTTTTGTGGTTTTCCATAGTCTATGTATTAATGTATTATGAATTTACCCAATCTTACTTCTATATAAATACTTTTTCAATTATATATTATTTATTCTAAATATTTAGTACCTACACAATATACTCAATATGTCAGAGTGAATTGCGTTTTGCACACAATGTATAGATATATATATATATATACACATAAATAAAAATGCATTTGTTTGTCGAATTATATTCGAAATAACATACTATGACCCGTTTGTAGATCAAATAAATAACGATTAACCCAGACGAGATTCTATGAAAATGGCCAATACAACAACTAATTGGATAACATCTCAATTTTTTACTATTCCAATTTAATTTCATATTTTTTATCCATTTCACAAAGACACGAGACAGCGTCGAATATTGGAACACAGATTAAAATATCGTTACTTTTGATTTGTGATCGATACCCTTTATTACATATGTATCTATCTTGATATGACACCATTTAAGCTGTAGAATTTACCTGGCATGCATATATAGGTATGCTATGGACATATTATTATCACCGTCACTATAATATTAGTAATTTCTACATGGAATGTACGTGTTTGTCACGAAAATCACAAAAACGCATCTCAAATATTGTACCTAATACTAACATAACACATAAATAAATGACATGTTTAAAAAAAAAATGTCTCCCCATAACCAAAGATTTTGAAGGAGATTTGCTCGAGGAGCTGAAATTCAAAGTATTAGAAGAACGTGGTGAAGAAACCTATAAGTGAATCGACCTTGGCTTCACTCTGGAACCCAAATGTTCACACTTATTGTGAATCCAGTGGTGAATATCAACGAACTCAGCAAAACAATCCTTAATCAGGATTAATACGGAAAAAGTCACAAGCAATGAGTCTTTGCAACCGTTATCTTCTGTGCCTGCAATAACCTACAATCAATTTAACACTCAGTCGAGGTGTAAACGTCTTGTAACAAAATTTGTTGGTTGCGGCATTGAACAACTGCACACAAAGGTTGGAAAATTGTTTTTCATTTCTCACTAATTTAAAAGCTAGACTTAATAAACGCCTATTTAATAAATGTGCAGACGTTTTGGATTAAATAAAATTTAGAATTGTCTATTAAATACTAACTATAACTTTATTAATAATGTGTTTATGCACCTCATCTATTACTAAATTTATTAATCTAACATTTATCTTTTTAACCTTTATTGTCAATAGTTTATAGATTTATACATTATACTCTTAATTTATGATGCTATTTATTTTGTTTTTGCTAATGATTATAATAATATGCAAAAAAAAAAATACAAAATAAAACGTACATAATATGTATAATATATAATACGTAATAAATTATAATGATTATAATTTATTGATATCATCAGATTACAGTACCCATATACACAGTCGTTGTTGATCCGACCGTTTTATCAGTTATATGTGTTGCGTATACCTATAAATTCGAAAAGTCTTCTAAATCCGGCACACTATTAATTTAAACTTCCTAGTCGCTATAAAGTTTCCTTTATCCATCCAAGTTACTTTCACGCATTAACCTTCTCTGTCGGCAGCTCTTTGAAAAAAAAGGGTCACGTACCCATACTCCATAAGCGTATATATCGCGTATATATATACAACAATAATACAACCATATTATATAGGTATGTATTGTGTAAATGCGCGCGCATCGTGGATTTTGACACATTCTCATTCGTCTGGTTTTATTTCCCAGGGGCCCACCACTACGCGATGTTAGGGGAAAAGTTATCGGTAACCACATCGTCGTGCGGAAATATAAAAATGTGAGAAAGAGAATAATACAAACTTTATAGTATATAGGTAGCTGCTAGAATTCTAAAAGTAACCAGCACACTGGCGCTATAGCATTATTATTTTAAAGTATTGAATTTGGATACATTTATATAGTATAGACACTTCCTAGAATTTATATTCATTAAATACAATGTTATTATATCAAAATTTCTATAATAGTGTTGTTGAAGTAATTTTGGAACTGTCAGAAATTTAAATATTATAAAGAAAATATTTAAACTAAAAAATAGGTATACGAAAACATTTGAGAAATTTGTTTTTTTTTTTTTCTTTATTAATGTGAAATACGCACGAAATAGACGTCAGCAATATTGCAGTTGAATTATAATCGGGGTTTTTTTTTTTTTATATACCGAGTCAATTACAGTGTGGTTTGTATGAATTAGGTTCATAGCGTTTTTGTTTTTTGAAAAAAGCTTATACTTTTAGCTATTTCTTGTAAATTTAATGAATTAAAAAACAACAAAAATACATAGTTCTTCTTTTATAAAAGCTTATGAATATAAGATTTTGATCAAATTTTATACGTGGACATACTTTTCCTCTAAACGATTTTAGTTTAATTTAAGTCGTACTTACCGAGTTAAAAATAATAATAGTTGTATAAATTTATTATAATTTCCTAAAAATAAATTTTGGTCCACTATAGAAACTGTAGTCATCTGTACTCAGAATATTTAATCACCTTCAATAGTTCATCCTTCTCGATAATGAGGTAGATTTTAATATTATAATGCAGCAGTCAGTGTTCCCTATATTTTTGTTTTATTTAATTTTAAAAATAATTATAAAAGTTTATTTGAAATAAAACATTCCCTCCCCCCAATAACAGAGTTGCAATGTTATTATTGAAGATACGTGCACAATTTGAAAAAATATTGGTACTATTATAACTATAAAAGTACAAACATGCAGACAGTAGCTAGGACATATAAATCATTACTGAAAGTTGCGCAGTAAGGTACAATAAAAATGAATCAAATGTATTATCAAACATATATAGAATAGGTGAATTATTCACCTATATCATTATTTATCTAATGGTATTCGAGTTTTTTTAAAAGTACTTTTGAGCATTATCACTGTTTGTGTGTTTTAGAATCGTAATATTTCTATGCTTTCATACTTCGAAAAATGTTCGTGTAGTGTGTGCTGTACACCCGGTGATTTACTTTAAAATCATTTCACCCTCATACTTACACGGGTCATAGTATATTCATCTATTTTAATTTTAATTAAAATAGTCGTGTTGGTTTCGAGTTGTCATTCATCGTTGTCACTTCTGAGGTGTCAAATAAATGATAAATAAAACGAGTAGACAAATACATGTCGAAACAAACTATTGGAGTAAAGTGGATACAGACAGCAGGCAGCAGCTATAGTGGAATTCTTTAAACAAGTTTAGTTGTATGTCAGCATAAAGCCACTCGAAATAAACAGAATTCGCTCAAAGACGTTATTTGTTCAGACATCCACATATAACTATAATATATATATGTATAGGAATATACGATGTAGAGAATTTTTAAACTTTTCGTAATTTAAAATGTAAATTCAATTTTAGTATGACTTATGTAGGTTAGGTCCATAAGCCATTTGGTTCAAATATACAATTTTTTTTCCAAATCAATGGAAAACCGTAAAAACATCTATTGGCATAATTTAGTTAATATATTATATTTCATCGAAATTTTTTTCATTGTGCGTGGGTAAAATAATATAAATTGATATTTTTTGTAAAATGTATTAAATTAAGAAAATTAAATTTAACTCTTATTTATTCCTAAGATCTGTTTAGAACTCTGATACCATTCATATTGAATTCACTCGTTTTGTTTATATTATAAGTTTTATGTCTTGAAAGTTAAAATTCATATTTTTCTTTAAGAATTATATGAAATAACGTTCAAAACAAAATCGTTAAGATATTTACAGTAGAAAATACATCACTTATTACAACAATATTTTATTAAATTATGTCCAGGCGTAACATTATTAAAACATTGTATACACGTTTTATTATGTACTCTTATCGGAAAATATATATATCTATATTGTATATATATTTTTATAACTATTTAGCTATTAAAAAATTTGGAATACTTTAGTAAATATAGATAACTCTGCCATCTCTAAAAATTAATTACAACAATTTTTTTAGTTAGGAAATTGTTGGCTTTAATAGTTTACTTTAAACTATGAAACTTATTTTTATATTTTAGTTTTTCTAAAAGAATTAGGAATAAACAAATTTATTTACAAAGTTATGTTTAAAAAAAGTGGTTGAATTCATAATTCATAGTAAATATACTTGATTTTAAGAAAATTGATTAAGGCAGTGTTGATCAATAAAATAAAACATTTAAACGAGGGAGTATAACAATTTTATATAAAAGTCTACTATCTGTATTCACTTATGTTACACAATAACATAATAATTTTATTTTTAACAATAAATCTTATCCTATCAAAAAGTATTAATTTTTTTGAAATATTTGCTTATAGAATAAATTAGAAGTTTATAAAAAAATAACATTTTTGAAAAAAGTTTTTACTTCATACTATTTGTAATCCATGTCAACTTTAAATTCTTTATTTTTTTTACTAACAACATATAAATATGTAGGTAATTTAACGGGATTTCAAACAAGTAGATAGTTAATTTCGTATAACTTACTTGTTTTTACTCAGTTATGTTTTCTTAGCTATAAGTATTTAAAGTTTTGACAACCGTAGCAGTGAAGCCACAGTTCTCGGAATACCCTTGTACTAGTTCATGTAAATTATTCAAACTTTAAATACTTACCTATATCTAAGAAAAACAACTGAATAAAAAAAATCTGAACATACTGTATAACTTATGCATATATATATATATATATATGCATTCGACAACAACAAAAATTACATAAAATATGTTTATTAGTTATTACATATTATACTTATAGTTGTATAGATTATGTACATTATACATAGATTGCTTGTTTTATAGATTTGCATTATTATTATTTTATTATGCCATTGTGGTTGAAAATAGTATAATTGAGCAATGTGTAAATGAGTGTGTTGTGACAGTGTGACACACAACTTGTGATTCGTGAAAAACAAAAGATACACAAATACAAGACGTAATTTTTGTCTTTATAGATAATGATGCCAGTACATTACCTAGCAATAAAGTATATATAACCGATCGAGATATCTTGCATATTGTTTTTTTTTTTTATAGGTTTAAATAAATTAAAATAAAATAATTTGTTTGTATTATACATTTTTATTAACCAATGTGTACCTAACGCACAACAATGCTATACATATTATATTTTATTACCTTTTTTCTTATTTTATAAAAGAAAATTACGGTACATATATATTAATCAACATTGTTTGAAGTACATCATATTATATAATTGAAATACAAAATAAACTAATAATTAAATTAACAATTAAAGTTTATTAAAATATAGATAGGTACATAGTATTAATTATAGAGCTAACGACCACAGTTGATGAAGTTACCTAAACATAAAATACAAATATTATACAATCTTTTAAAACTTAAAAATGATTGTTTCAAATGGCTGAACTTTGATTTTTTTCAACATATTTAAACGTCACTTATGCTTATTAATCTGTCTATGTACTTATACACTTGTTTTAAAATTTATTATTATCAAAGGTTTTCAATAAAAAATTGAACGCGTTTTTTATTTTCTTGTTGTTATAATATATAAATAGGTAATACTTTGATTGATCATCGTTTATTATTAATACTGTCATTTATACACTTTAAAATATATAGTTGTATTCATTTCAAAAAACGTTGTACCTACCTGTTGTGGTTATTTGTTTGTACGGTTCACTTGACCATTTCGTGTGTTTTGACAGCGCCATATTTATTTACATTAATTAAATGTATATATTTTATAATAATTACATTTAACAAAATCGTATGTTAATTAAAAATTTAATAGCAAGTATTTGTACGAGCCAAACAAACTTAAATGTGTTGTTTTTCTTTTGTTTTAGAGTGGTTAAATTATTTGAACCCACCCTTCATAAAATTCCACTAAATCTCCACCTATGATGACGGTACGCGGCTTAGTAATAAAGTCAAAAGTCTGTATCATATAACCATTGTTACATCGCCCGTCGTTCGGGACGCACAACAAAGTCAATAGCTGGTGAGCTTATATTATATTCGGTGTGTATATATATAGTGTATATTCCATTACGTGAGTACAATATTTACAGCACGAAACGCCCAAGCACACTGAAAAAATGACTGCGTAACTGGCACTCAGAAATAATAATGGCCAATAGAATATATTATTATAACAATAATATGATAACGTATAATATTCTTTTAGGAAGAGCCATCACGCGCGTCTATATTCGCCACGCTTACGTATTTTCTGTTAAGAAACTCGTAGCATAATAATATATTTTATTTATCGTACTTCCAGACCAATAGTAATGGCAATACTATTATTATTATTTTGTTATTCGCCTGCCACCGTTACCGCACCACACCACTTCACCTGCACCATCGACAACCTAAGAGCAAAGTTGTTTTTGATTTATCGTCTTGAGTTTTTCCATCTAGTCACTAAGTTGATAATATGTAATACATACAACTAAAAAACAACGTACGAACAAAAAATATTATTTTCATATTTTTCAAAAAAAAAAAAAAAACAAAGGTTGACACTAATATTATACGTTTATATTAACTATTGTGTTTAAAAATCTAATCAAAATTCAGAATGTCGAAAAATATTCATAAAAATAGTTCTTACACTGTACAAGTATAACGTCTTATTGACTAAAATACGTGTAGTAAATAATAATTGCCGAACGAAATTCAAATAATTCTACGAATTTTAACCATTCAATAGTTTCTGAAAAAAATCAATTTCTCGTGAATTATAACTTTGTACTTAAAAACGTTTTCTAAAATGATTTTAAAATAATACTAGATTGGCTTGAATCTTAATTAGTTTCAATTAATAACTTCAATCTTATTCGTAATTATTTTTTTTCCGTTTAAGTACAGTTGTCGAATGCTATCTACATTCGATATAATTATTTATACATTTTTGTTTTTTCATACTATTTTTATACTTTTACATTTTGTTATAATTGAATTTTAAATGTTTATATTATGTTAAGTTTTTGACAAATGTGTGCATATTCATTGTTAGGTTGGTTATACTATGTTTATTTGAAATAAGTATTTTAAGTTGAATTAAATAAAAACATTGTTTTTATTAATGAAGCTTATGTTATAAGTTCTTAAAGCGATTTAAGTATATATTTAGGTATGTCTTAAATCGTGGTTCTTAATAATATATTAATTATCATTTATCAATATAATAAAATTATTACTATAAAATTAAATGCTGTGGATGAAATTTGAGGTAATGAATAAAATAGAGTAAAAAATTATTGTTAGTTAAGGACTTCACTATTTAGGCTTTATTAAACTATAGATACATATTATTGAGTATTTTATATATTGTAATTTTAACTTGAAATTATTGCTAACAAAACGTTTTAATTCATTTATAAATATTGTAGTTTATTTCTAAAATATATTAAAATTAGTTTACAAATACGTTTTTCTGATTAGGTATTTATATTTTTTAAAAAATTTTTATGGAATGACATTATTATATACTTGATTACATATAAAAATGTATTTTTATGAACTATTATAAAATTTCTATTATAGGTAAATGATGAATTTAAAAATCATACATTTTTTAAAGGTTTGATTATGATGAAAATTCGCCGTCATGATATCTACATTATATTATACGAAATTGTGTACACCGTTAACTCATCGGAAGTAACTATTATCGGATAATAATATATATATGAGGTATTGTCGTATTGAGGTTTAAATACTATACGGTAGTTAATATGTATTGTTTTTAAGGATCATTAGATATTTACCTAAAACACGATTATGAATTAAGTTAAATCACCATGAATTTAGTCACTTAACCCACCACCGATATCCAGTAGGTACTAATCGGTTTTCGTAGGCACCAGTTTTTGCTCTGTCGTAGTCCGTGATTCCAAGTGGGTGGTCTGAGTACGTTGATAATACAGTCGGCTTTAATCTAAATGAAAAAAATATAATACGAAGAGGACACACTTGTAACTTTCGAAGCTGTTGAATTAATTCTTATTTTATGTACAAAACCCACGAGTGGGTTTAGGGTTAGGGTTTTATTTTATTGATACTCAACAGCATAACAAGTTTTTGTTCTAATATCACTCTACAAAAAATGTACATTATTACTTTCCACAGTTATTTTTTTTTCTTAATGTTCGTGTTTACACTTCATACTAAATTAATTTATGAATATAAAGTACTTTTTGCGGCTAATATTGCAGATGTAGGGTGTTTATTTCGGGGTTCCACGCGCACGCGTGGGTGATGTGTATTTGTGTGTGTGTGTGTGTGTTTACAGTCTGTTTTAAAAGTCCCATTTTACCCTAATTATTTTCGTGGAAAATAAATTGATCTAATTGCGATTTTTCGACGAAAAATCTTTATGAAAAATAAGGAATTCCATGAAATTGAATTTTTTTTTGTAGATGATTATTGTCTCGAAACACCGCTTTTAAACATATTAATTTAAGTGTCACGTTATCAAAGAATTACTCTGGGCATTGTGATACAGGGTTCCGAGGCATGCTGTTACATTGCGTATAATATACACTTAATACCCTCATAGACTTAGTCGAAATACGACCATATAATATTCAACATGCACTATTATAATATATAATATTATGTTGAAGGAATTCGGAGTTGTCGGTAATTTTAATAATAAAATAATGTCTTATATTTGTATGCATAATATAATGGAATGTATGTATCAAAGTAATATAATTTGTTATAAAGTTGATCGGTTGTACTTATTTTGTGTGTGCACTGTGCACTAAGAAAATCAGAAAAATAGCCACTGCTTCAAAGTGCAATGTCAGGTTTACCATGTTACAAGCAGTCTTCTTATATATATCGCTCTGATGACCATACATTTTTGCAGATTTATTTTATTGCTTATCCTAAAACACAAGTATCTACAGGATGGAACATAAATTCAAGAGAGCCTCTCGACAGCGTACTAATAAGATCATTACAAACATATATGTTACATACTCATAATAGACATGTACAATCTTTTAAAACAGCTATTGAAACCGTTCCTACTAATGTTCCAGACTATAAAATCTAACACAATAGGTACACAGAAAAAAAACAATACAGTTATTTACACTTTAAGAATGGTAGACTACATAATAATATTATAATTGCTATAGGGATTGGCTTTAAGGTTAGTCAGATTTACTAAAACATTATGGACGAGTCATTATAGTTATTTTAACTGTAATAATATGCTGTGAGTTTTCCTATATATTTTGCAATGCTGATTATTTTTTTTATTTATTTTACTCGAATAACATTTTTAGTTATGTTAACTAAAATGCATAGTTACACTGCAAGAGTAGTGTTTTTTAGTCGATTCTATACCCCTCGCAAATCCTGCAAATCCTTCTACCCCGCCCAGCCTATAGCACTATGCTATCACATACGTATTTGGCCATGCTCGGGCTCGGTCTCTTCCCTACCATCAATGCCTATCACTTACCCCCTACCCTCCAGTCCTTAAAAAATCTGCACACTGCCACGACTACTCTCCATTCCATGTGTCATGTCGTGATAGAACATACATAAGTAATTATTTCCGATACCTCATTATCTCCTTTCGATATGAAATATGGTTATTTAATACCACTAAGTATTTATGAGTATTAAGTAGTAGTGTTTAGGAGGATTTTAATTCACAAGCCCCTAGCGGACTGTGCAATCTTACAGAAAATATAGTTTATAAATAGGGTAGATAGAATGTAGTATACATTTAATGCATGCTTGGTGAATATAATATACGAGGCTATATAACATGTATACAATACATGTACACTACAGATAAGATTATTTTTTTTTTTTGGTTTATGTATACAACTCAAAAGTATAAAAATATAACGATGGTAATTTTCAAAAAAAAAAACATTGGTTTGAAGTGCAAACTCAAGATATACACACATAAATTACAATTTTTTTTTTTATTTTTTTTTTAATTGAACCGCTAGGGGTTTTAATTAAAATTTCTATGTACTATCTCATATTCATCTTAGTGAATTGTGTTCTGTAGTTTTCATTACCACACTATATTATACAACATAATATATAATATTAATGACCTACATAATAATTTTATAGAATAGTTATGTATTAATTTCTTTTATAAATTATAATTGCCGTAAGTTTAAGTGGAAAAATCGATCCAGACATGGTTCGCAAACTTTCATTCAATAAGTCCATTCGTGCAGTACAAACTTTGCATAATCGACTATTGTTGTGTATGGTTTTAAACATAGTCGAATTTTACACGACTTTAAACCATACATATAAATTTGGAAAATCATTTTACATTATAATTTGTTTTCGTTATTCCATTGGTTAAGCTTTTAAGGATTACAGTCGATGGATTTTTTTGTACACCAATATATCTTGTTTTTTAAACAATCAATGACTGCGATAAAATAATTAAGCTCAGTTCTTTATTCTTTTTGTGTCTGGATTGCATGTTTTATTGAATATTATTTATGATAAGTTT
This sequence comes from Aphis gossypii, assembly GCF_020184175.1. Lineage (NCBI taxonomy): Eukaryota > Metazoa > Arthropoda > Insecta > Hemiptera > Aphididae > Aphis > Aphis gossypii. The sequence continues at coordinate 16,203,809 of NC_065530.1, forward strand.
GATTATATGTTATTTGACAATATGGATTTATTCCGTTTACAAAAGATACTTTTTCCTTCGAGAATCTAGAAACGTATACATTAGTTAATCAATATATTATTATCTAGAAATAATTATTCACACGATTAATTTGTATTGCTTTTTTTATTATTATTATTAATTATAAGTAGTATAAATATACCGTTCCTAGCATAGTCCTAATACCTCACAAAAAGATCACACAACTATTTTTAAATCAATCTTACATATTTCGATCATAAACCAATACTTTTTACAATTAAATCATAAAAAAAATCATACTATTGAATTTAACATAATATTCCGTTCCCGAAACTTTTTTAAAATTAATTTATCAGAAAACATTAGTAAATTAAATTTATCACATTTTGATCACAAAACAAAAGCAATATTCCTAAAAATATTTCACAAAATTAAGCTGTAGTACCTATATCATTAGGTGCTTTAGACCTTTTAAATTATGAAGTGGGTTTAAATTATTTTTTCTCCCCAAATAGTTATCGCATATTGTAAATGTGATTGAATTAGAGCTGAGTACCTACACAGATTTTTTAAAACTATATTCTATTGCTACATTAAACACTTTTATTTAGTGTTTGATTTTTGATTTGTAAGACAATCCTAAAGAATCTTTTTTTTTCTAATTAATTTATTGCGTATTTTTATAGAAGTAATAATTCCTTTTGTAATCGAAGGATTACACATTTTTTTCGACAATGTTGTTTTATTAAGATTTAGATTACGATTATTATTAGTATTATTTTTGTAAGAGAAACATCTCTTGAAAATAATAGGTATAATTTTAAAAATAAATCGTACAGTAAAGGGTTAAATTTTTCTGTATACATATTTATTTAAATAAATTCCTATACAATATTTAATTCTACAATTATTATTTATATTTATTGATGATAAAGACCATGTTTTATAATTTTTTTTAAGATAATATAATGCAAAATTTCATTTTTGTGGGTTACGTTACTTGGCCTTTCCACCATCGAATTATTATTTTAAAAAAATTTACTAGTCTTGAACGTGTTAAAAATAACTAATTTAATTTTAATATTAAAAAAAATAAAAACAATATATATTTAAAAAAAAATTTTAATTCTATCATTATTGAATTTATGTTCAAACTCAATAAATTTGTTGTCTAAAATAATCAGTTGTTCTTTTTTATCTTTTTCATTTAAAAAACTATAAAGTATTCCATTGTATATTACATCTTTTAATTATGAAAAAGTTAAATTAAATTTTTCATTAAAAAATAATATTGTTCTGATAATGTTGTCCATAAAATACCAGGATCGTCACTTGATAAAACAACAGGAACATCATTATACATATAAAGTTTTATAGGATTGGTTTTATTCCTAATAAAAAATCATTACTTGATAAGTTTATTTCTACTGCAATTTTTTTATCTCGCATTTTTTTCATTATATTAATTGGACCTTGTTCATATATTATATCAATACCATGACCTATTCTATCAGCAATATTTATAGCACTACGGATATGATTTAAATTTTCTGGTTTAGTTATTTTTGTAGTAAGTTCTCTAGCATGTAAAGATACTTTTAAATTAAACATATCTTTAAAATATTTAATAATTTTAATCTGTGTATCATAATATATAAATGAATATTTATTATCTTCTTGATTTACAATATTAATACCTACTACTTTTTCTGATTTATTGTATATTTTTGATGCATAGTAAATTTGGTCAAAAAATAAGTATGGATTTAAAATTCTGTTTAGTGAAAATAAGATAAGTATTTTACGGTAAAATTATTATCACTTTTATTAAAATTATTTATTGTTTTTATTGCTTGATAAATATTAGATTGTTTTACGCTGTCATTATCAAAAATTGAAATTAAAAGATTAATATTATTAAAATCAAATGATATATTTTTTGAATAATCTAATTTTATAAAATAATGTATAGCTAACATAAATTCTATGTATTGTACATTCTCATTTATAGCGCATGATTTTAAAATCAATAAGGCTTCTTTTTTACAATCTATAGGAAGTTTTATATAATTAAAATATCAAAAACATTTTTTAAATTTCCGTTTTCAAATTTATAATTTAATATCGACCATCTTTTACGCATTTCATTGTATGTATTTATATCCAAGTCTTTAAAAGATTTACAATTATTAGAATAATTTTTTCTTACTTGAAATGTACTATTATCTATACAATAATTTAATTTATTATAAATATTTACATAATCTTTAAAAAATAAAGCTCCTGATAAATGATTATGCAAATCTCCACCTTTTGGAATTAGATTCATAAATATCATTAATTCTGAAGAACTGTCTGCATTAAATCCATAAGAATATGTTATTGAAAAAATATTATAAATAAATTCAACGTTTTAAAATTTATTTGTAATTAAAAATGAAAAAAACAATAATTGTAAATTATAAAAACGAATATTTTTTTTATGTTAAAAGGGGAGAGTGCCTACGAGACTACTGATGACTTCTGTGTACGGATTGAGTGTGAATTAAATTATACTCTTCGACCGTATTTAATGACTATAGTTTATTATAATAAAATAATTATTCTAGAACACTCGATAAACGGAATATTACATCACACGATATCTACGGATATCCTCAGTAACAAAACAACATGGATGTGTATACCTAATCAAATGTTTGTTGACCTACACCTATTTCTAAATACATTTATTTTAATGCTATTACGATGTTAATTTAATATATAAAAAAAGTTCTAAGCAAAAATATATTTGTATTGGTAAGGGACCCTAAGCAAACATTTAAATTATAATCATATTCGGAAACAACACTGTATTTTATACAATCTTCTTTAATTTGTTTATCTAAAATAGTTAAATGGGCACTAATATTATTTATTTTTACATGTACATTTTTTTGGAATCTGATAAAATACGGACTTTATTATTAATGTAATCTCCTAAAACTTCATAAGTTTAATTTGAATTGCGTACAAGGGTCTTAAAAATAAAATATTTTTTTGGAAAAATCTTATGGTAAATTTGGATCTCAGGAATGATAATCTGTGTAGTTCTTTATCATTATTTTTAAAATCCATATTTATATTTTATTTTTTATCAAAATTTACCAACTCAATTTTTGAATGTTTACATTTGGTTAATTCAAATTATTGTCTTATAAATATAAACGAAAATATAAAACATATTGGTATATAATACAACTAATAACGATTCTGAATTATTACCACTTTCCAATAAACGGAAAATCTAAAGGTGTTTTGGAGTATTACTCAATGTATCTACTCTATAAACGAGTATTTTATATGTTAAGGAGTAAACGTTATTAATAATATTATATTTGCGGAATGTGGACAATCAAAAATATTATGTATTAAATACATTGGTTATTTTATAAAATTATATTTTCAAGAAGAACATCACTTATAAGTTAGAATACAACTATTGTACTACATAATATGCAACGATATACATTTTAAAGGTTTATTAATTATTTATTTATTCATAGGAATATTACAGATATTAGAAAAAAAAGAGATTGTAAGATTGTTCTAAACAATAATTTTATAATCATTAAAAATAAGTTAATATTATTCAATTTAATTACATAGGGGCTGTGCTCCCCTTGTATTTATTTTCACTTTATTCGAAAAATTTAAAGACGTGATCATAAAACAAATATTTTACATATGTATTTAATTTTTTGTTAATTATCTCTCGTGTTTTAAGATATTTCTGTGTATACCATTGGAACAGTGCCAATGTATAAGTCACAATTCACCGACTTATAATAAAACAAACCTTAATTAGTTGTAACTATACAACATAAAATTTATATTAGTTCAATTATTAAATAAAAAAATGGTGATATACCTTAGTATTCTTATTGTCAATAAACATTTATGAATTATATATTTATTAACAACGAAATATTTAAATATTTCGTCTTATATTATGTAACTGTTCGTTTTTTTCTACCAATAGTCCCGAACATTATCAACCTCATCTACTCTTCAAGAAATTCGTAATCACTTTATTTCAGATGTACAAACATTTCAAATAAATTATGTATTATTCAAGAATACACATATATTTATATTGTGTTATATACTTATATTGTTTATGTCAACATAATACATATTGTTATATATATATATATTATATTTGGCAGGTTATATGCGTAAAATGTTTCATATTATTTTATTTTCAGTTACAAGTTTTGTCCATTTAGCGAAAGTGGTCATCATTTATATATTTTGAACGGTTATAAACAGTTATACAATTGTCAAAATGTTACATTGTCCATTTGTTCGTAAATGGATTTCATTTTGATTAAATTGAAAAATAAAACTCTCGTTTTCTTGTATTAATCGGTCTTTATCATTATTGTATAATATTTCAAATGCGATCGCTTTCAAAAACGTCTGCCGAAGTCTACGATAAGCCGCACATAGGTTATATAGATAGGTACTGTTGACCACGATTGACGATTGTTTCATGATACAAATTTTCGTGGTTTCCGAAACAAACACCACGCCGAGCCGCATTTATTTATTTCGATTTTGTACTGTACGTCGTTTGAAATCGATTAAACGGTAACTTCAAACATCTCACAGTTATCTGAGATATTAAAAAGTTTAAAATTCAATATAAAAAGCGCATTGTCATATAACAATCTATATGGAAAAATTATAACCCACAAAACCCAACAGAAATTAAATTAACGCAATATTAATTTCAAAATCAATTATTTTGATTTTAAATTTTCAGTCAATGTATCACAATTACTAAGTTTAGTTATGCTGAAATCCGTGATATTAGCCAATACGATTAAAATTATTTTTTATTATTATTATTATTATTATAATAATACATTGTTATCATTGATTGTCATTATGACAATCACGCATGTAAGCGACAACTATTGACAATCTTAATACAGTTTAAGGATTTTAGTACAAAAAATAAAATTTTACAATATTATAATATAATAGTTTCATCCATTTACTTCTGAGTAATTATTACTATTCATTATTATTTTATAAAACTATGATACGTCAATTAAATATGTTATGATTAATATTATTATATTACATTTTATAGTTTCAGAAAAAAAAAAAACCTGAATCCTGGAAATTTTCACACCAGTAAATTAAAAAAATAATAATGATAAAATATTCGGGGAAATTAAATACATAATTTTTTGAAGTTTTTTTATTTGTACTCTACATTGCAGTATTACAACATTTTAACATGGTATTAATATATCACGTCATATTAAGTGTACTATTACTATACAGTGTAAAGACACATGTATATGGCAGTTTTAATATCCTCACTATCTCATCTTTATTGTATAAAGTTACGCCGTTAAATAAATTAATAGCAATTTGCTATTCGGGAGCCGGAATTGAACCAAAAATCTGCTAAACTGGGTGATTTATAAAAACAAATATTTTACCTTCCCGCCAGTGTTTTTTTTTTTCTAAGGGAACAAACAGTGTATAGTTGAGCGTGGCTTCCGGTGGAAATTTTTACCTCGTCCCGTGATACATATTTAGCCATGATTCATGGTCTTTGGAGACTTTTTGTTATATTATTTTTTCCCACTTCCTGTATACGTAATACGTACCTCTTCTTAAACAAATATACATAGCATTTTTTTTGTAGCAACTGAATGAATTCGTAAAACATTTGGATCATATTTAATATTATAACTTAGCAGAGGCATTGGCGTTGTTAAATAATTTAAAACGACAACGTCGATGGTGAAATGGTGAATTTCGACTGGCTTCACGTATAACAATATATCTTAGTGAGAAGTATAATGGTAAACTAGCAACGAGACAAATCCCATCTAAGTATCTATATTGTTTAAAATAACAATCATTAATATATTTTCTTCAATTTATAAAATATTAACTGATATTATTCGGTTTTCACTCATGTTGTGATTTAATTGATATAAAATATTAACATGGCCTATATAATTATAAACTACCTGCTATGTAATGATATAATAAACATATTACCTAATATGTAAAGTTTTCCAAATTATCTATTAAAAAAAGAGACATTCAATTTTATTTATATCTATAAGATGTTTAATTTTATAATATGTAAATATATATTATATTTTATTCGTTTTTATAAAAATTATTTGTATCTACCAAACATCATCTTCTGATGATCAATGGTTGCATTTTCAGTGAATTTTCATGTTGATACCGACCTACCCCACACTCAACTGAATTTTATTTTGAATACCAATTGAATCTGAAGATAAGTTTTCGAAATCATATATTTGAAAAATTTGTAGTAATGAGTTAACCTCTCATCGACCACCGTTGATACATCACTATAGTCTGATAATACAATACAATGGATTAGGAATTGGAAACGTTACCTAATATAAAATAAAATAAAGTAAACCTACATATACAATTATTCAATTTACTATGTCAATATTAAACACAAAACAATTTTAATATATTTTTCTGTATCATGTTTTTTATTCAACCCATTGGAATCCAGAAAAATTAAACTTTTTTTGCTCAACAAACGATATTACGACAAAACAATTTATGGCATAGGTACTTTTTTTTTTTAATGAACATTATGAGTTATGACAAATTCCTGTGTAACATTTATGTTTGGAACCTATATCTGAACTTTAATAACATAATGAAATACAACTCAAAATATATATATTTTTTAAAGCTTTACTATGATTTATTAATACTAATATGTAGTTTACAACAAATAAATAAAATTCAAAATTCAAAACCAGTATATTTTATGTAAACCGTATTTAATATTATACTATTTGTATTATAATCCACTAGCTATTTACATTTTACACAATATAATAAAATTATTATATTCTATACAAAATAGATAGATATCAGGTACACGAATTAAATGTATTTATTGAATTTACTAATGAAATGTTTATTGTTTGCTGAAATTTACTATAGTACCATATAATATTATAATACCACAACATTCAGGTGTTCGCAGTTTAATAAAATAATTAAGTAGTAAAGCATTAAATTTGTCATTTAGTCGATTAAAACAAAAAATAGGACTGTATAATTTACATAACCGAAACATTTAAAAAAATAAATACTCAACATTGTCCTTCACCGTATATATTATGGAAACAAATACCACTTAACGACATGTTTAGGAAATGTTAGAAAATGTAATAGAGTTATAAATTTGAGAAAACATAACTGTTTTTAACTATAATTTACATCTAATTTTGTTAAAAATGTATAAGTAAAATGTACAACAGCGATTTAAATTTCAAACCAACAATGTATATACTAAAAAGTTTTTGATATTTTAATTTTTGTATACGTGTAATATACAGTTTGTCACATTAAACTACCTAAATTCCGTCCGTTTTATATATCGATAATAAAAATTACAAATTTGTTTTTATATATTTTTTTTTATTGCATAATGAGACATGAAATACATTATACGCGCGGAGTGTTTTGCATTTAAAAATGGCTTTACGACCTGGCCAGTTTTTAAATACATATTATTTATGAGTTTTGTTTAGAATTTTTTTTCTCCTTAAAAAGAACACCATGGAAGTTTTGTTATTAAATAATTTATAATATTATAATAATAATATCCAATACACCTAGTCTCCGTTTAAGTCACTGTATTAACATAAACGTCCTCGCGTGGGAAACCCCTAAATATTTTTATAGCATTTTTACTGTAAAAAGCCTATAGCATTTTTTATCTTCAAAATATTATCGAAATTATGTAATAAATACTCCCAAATACCAATTGAAGTCGACCAGTAGGTATAATAATCGTAATTCATCTAAAAATATCGTGTGTACTTCTTATGTCGTTTATTTCGGTTGTTATTATTTATTTATTCATTTTTCTTTTTAAAATAAAATAATGTTAAGTAAATACGAAGGCATTTTATTATAAATACATTATTGGGATAAAGTTTAAATGTTCTTTATACGGTTATTTATTATTATAACAAAATGACTATAATTACGATGAAATCGGCGAACAAAAATATTTGAAAAATAATGAAATAAAATAAAAATGTCTATTCATAAGTACCCGTAAAATTATTTTATTATTATACGTTATAAGCTGCTTAAATGAAAACGTTCAAAACGTTTTGAGTTATTATTATCACCATGAGACGTTGTAAACAAAACCGTATTTAGGTGGGTACTAATGTATAATTATTTGAAGACCATTAGCGTCAAGCAGGATAAATTGGTATTTTTCATTTTTTTTTCGCGAAATCGCCGCTGCGAGTGGTCAAAACATACTTACTCGTATAAAATATTGAATACACATATTACAGCATGGTATATGATTATAAAACCATATAATAATAACCACGGTGTACATATTACAATATTATAACATACCACCGACTAATCTCAGTAATTTTTTAAAAATATTAACCCACGTATAGGATTGTGGTTTTATACGCCAATATAATTAATATTATATCCATATTGAACGTTATCACTTATGATATTATTATTAGTGTCATTGTGCTGCGCAGTGCGCAGTGGTCTGTAACTTGCCTATTTTTCAATTGTTAAATTTGCATTTTGCGTGGTAATGGCGGTGGCGCATAGCGGGTAGGTACTTAGCCTGCAGGAGCGGAAAAAAAAAAGAAAGAAATAGAAAATATATTATGTTCCAACACACGCACAACAGACAATACCTAATTGTTACAGACAAAAAAAAAATTAAAAACAAAGAACGTTCTTTGTGGGCTCGCATGATGTCTATGATTTGTCTGGCTTTTGTCGTCCGCCCCCTTCTGGCGTGGCGGTGGCATTGCACGCGCACCATGCGACTAATAATAATAATAATACGATATTTTCAACAAAGATTATTGTCATTGAACGGGCCTGCGACCGGAAACACCCTTCTCAATCGTTTGCGCTTGTGCGTATGAAATTCATAAAAAAATTCCGCACGGACCCCCAAAGTCCGAACAACTCGCACGAGGGAGAGTGAGCCGAGTGAGTACGCGTCTGTCTTTTTCTGTACAATTTAAAACAGGATTTTTTTTTTGTTTTTTAATGTCTAAAGTTCTTGAGTGCATAATAATTTGCACAAAATAATACTAACAAGTTGCATCACTGAAAACGTGGAAATAATATTAAAAACAAACCGAAACTCGCGTGTAAATCTGTATTTTCCGGCTTTCGCCCCATTGGCGTAATATGTCATGTGATATTGTATTAATCCTATTTTAGTCGACCGTTTTCGCCATTCCACGTCGCACTAAAATAGTAAAATATTATTGTTGTCTCTTTGAAATGGTACACGCGTACAGTATAATATATAGTGAGTGTATAATGTATATTACACTCGTATCGTAAATATTTTCTCGATTTACTAGGACAAACACTATGGCTGGGAAATGAAAAATCGTTGAGTTTCCAGACGAATAATCGTATCGAAAATGAATATTTTAGAAGAACTAAACTTTTGAGTTCGGGAGACACTGATATGAAGGATAGGGTGTTCGAACGTTTCAATATTAACTATTAATCAATCGACATATTTCATAATTTATAAAAATAGTCCGAGTATAATAAATGCTAAATCTAATGTTAACTCCATTTTGTACATTTTTCTAAAATCATTTTTAAGGTCTATTAAATCTACAGTATAAAAATTTTATCGTTGGAATTTTAAATTAAGTAAGTAAATCGACATTTTTTTTTAAAAAAAAATATCTATTAAATGATTTTAAAAAAAACAGGTCTCATTTGAAAAACATAAATTTGTATCACCCACGGGCGTCATGCTTTTTAAGAATGATATTATGACAACAAAATCTCAAGAATTTGAAAACACGGTTTTTAAGCGTAATTAGAAATTCTATGAATCAGAATTTTAATGAATTCGTTGTCTTATACGGAATATATATATATGAATATATATATGGAAATAAACGACGGAGTGAGCACGATGGTTGGTGAATCGCTATGTACAGTGTATGATGTATGTGTAAAACTCGATAAGACGCGCGAGTTTTTTTCTGGATATTGTGTGCCGATATTATGCGATATTTTAATAATAATTATTATCATTATTGTTATATTATTAATATACATAATAGGTATACTGGGCGGCCGAAGCGGAGTCTGTCTCGAGAGGCAGATAATATTATTATAGCAGCGGGGGCGGAGTGAACCTTTCGGGATTTATGAATACAACTCACGCACGCCGTTGTCTTCTCGTCGATCGCACTCTCACACACATACATACACACACCACACACACTCGTCCAAGGGCGCTCTCCGACCGGGTCGATAATGTTATATTTTATTTTTTATTAATTTTCATTTTTTTTTTTTTTGTTTTCTTTTTTTTTTAATTGGACTATCTCGACGACCGCCGCTGCGCGATCGCGTGTTCGACAAAACGCATGCATCAAAGTACCTATATATATGTATGGTATTATAATATTTTATATCGTACGATTATTATTGCCGGACGTGTCATTGGGTCGATTACCTTGGTATAATAATATTATATTATAATATACTACTTATTATATGTATAGGTTAACCTACCTATCATGTGTGTTACGTGCAGTGTGCACAGAGGAATAATAATAATAATAATATGTCGTGTGCGGGGCGCGAATTCCTTTTTGTTTTAATATATATATCGCAACAACGGACGAAAAAAAAAATACAGTCGTTCGTTTTATTTATTGCTCTCTCCTCCCTCTATAGATATTTACTGAAATTACTTATTATCTAAATGTACTGCATGAGGAAATCGTGTTTTTTTTTTTTTTATACTTACCGTTCGGATCTCTCTTTCCCGAGACCAGCAACCTTTGTGTCGTCATCTCTGTTAACGCGGTATGTATCGGTATGTGCATGACATTTTACAACACAGCCGACGTATAATATATAGTAATATTATTAATGACTTTTACCGCTTTACCGCACTGTGGTCAATATTATTATTTAGTGCGCGTACTGTATACTGATCGATATTATCAACTAATAATAATTATTAACATTGCATATTCGAATAATTAGAGAAATGGCGACGACTAGGAAATCGCACCACGATAATCGTTATAAATGTACAATATGTATCTATTGACTATAATTATTGTAGTATTAAATTATTATGTCAAACTATCGATCGAGTTTAAGATAGAGTAAAAATTAAGAACAAAATGAATACCATGACTGTTAGTTATAGAATAATATACTCCATTAGTACGAACTACGTAGGTATATAAATTAACAGATATTAATACCTATTTATTTAATACGTATTCATTACCTATTCCTTTTCGTTTTAGTGATTTGGGATACTTTGCCGTTTTGTTTTGTCCTGTGCCGTTAGTATTGCCGTTTTATACACTACGGGGGATATTGCAAAATAAAATAATACGATTTACGTACGATTGGATGCGTTTGAATGGAAACACGAGTATTAGAATTTTGTTTGCGGTCGGACTAGAGTATAATAAATATTTAATATACCTACGTATATGTTATTGCTATTAATTTTAATCGCTGGGCACTGCAGGAGTAGAAAATGCATAAAATTATGACATTTATTTTTTACATTTTACAATCATCTGACGATCAACGACAAATGATTTATACTTTGCCAAAAAATATGGTTTAGTTTACCTACTTATTTTTGATAAGTCACAATATATTTTTTTCATAAAATATTTTATATTTATTTGTTTGATATTTGACTCTTGAAAAATTGTATATGCGTGATAAACACGCATGAACGACGTTCTGTGTGAATTAATTATATATATATATTATATACGTACAAGTGCATTTAGTTATGATTTATATAGCTTTTAGAATTTTCAATATATTTTACTAAATTTACGTTGAAATTGACTCTGCGGGGACATTCGGTGATGTAAATTCTGAATGTAAAGCTTTTATGATTGGTAATTTTTTTTAAAATAACTATCACGTTTTAATTTTGTGACGAATTTCTTTCACATAATATATAAATTTAACATTTTCTTTAAATTTCGTATTGTCCTGAAGTACCTAATTGAAAATTTGAAATTAATATACATGCTGATAGTCTTTATGAAAACTTAAAATATTAAAAAGTAAAATAGTATAATTATATAGAACGAGAATTGTCTTTTTATATTGTTATAGACTTCTGATCAGTACAATATTTTCAAGTACCACTTATGATAATTTAACTGTGGTTCAAAATATTATACCTATTGTATAATATATTGTAACCTTTCAGTTCAACGCTGATAAGTTACTTACCGACTACTTAACTAGAAATATGTTTCATTTAAAAAATACAATATTATTAAGTATTAACCGTTCACTCGTTATTGCTTAATATACATATTTTAAGATTTCAACAGTTTAACCAATGCACTAACAGTGTAAAATATTCTTTTCTATACTCTCGAGTAAATTTAAATTGTATTTATTCTGTACGGCTTTGATGTGTGCATAACTATAATATACAGACTCGTTTGGTTTTTTTTTAAATACATCATTATAAACATTGAATGAAACGTAGTCATTATAAATAAAAAACAATAAGCGTATATACTGAAAAATAAATTAATGGTGGAAATATGTTTACTAAAAATATTATTACGTCAGTTTTAAATCAATAATAATAATTATATTTAAATAAAGACGATGATTGAATGAAAAACAAAAATTTACAGGTTTATATAAAATTATATGTTAAAATACAGAAAGCGGGTATAATAAATATACAGGGTGGTGAATAAGCAAATGAGCAAGCATGCTCGGGGGTGAGCAATAAGTTGGTTTATTTCTTTTTTTATAATGTAGTTAAACGAAAAATTATTTTTAAAATATTTAAGCTTACTTAGGACCGCATTTAAAAATGTTTGAGATTTTTTTATACTACTTAGGAAGTATTGGGGAAGAACAAACTTCTGTTTTCAAATTATAATCTCTTTTCCATTTTAACTGAAAATTATTTGGGAAATCATTTTTCTAAAATTGTTAGTATATCAAAATAAAAATTGTATTTTTGTGTTCTTAAACACAATGTATAAAAAAAGGGGGGCTATGGTAGCTTAAAAATTATAGTCATTTGTATCAATCTAATAATAGGTATTTATAGTTTATAAAAATAACCAAAGCTTAATAAATAATAGATTATTTTATAACTATTATTTTATAACTAGTTGTGTATAAATATTCTTAAGGACTATTATCCGTAATAGTATTATTTTAATAATAGAAAAACTACTTATTATAACTTTTAATTAATTCAAAAATAAATATACTTTACATCAATGTAGTAAAAAAATTTATCCACTAAATAATTTACAGTAAAAAAATGAATTCTTATTTAAAAAATCAGAAATTTGTACCACATGGAACTTCTTAAATTATGTACAAATCTCAATAATTCAAATATATATTCAAGTATTCAAGTGTTCCAAAAATAAGAATTTGAATAAATAAGTTATTAAATGGAAAAATGTGAATGAACTTGCTTGTTGTATCACACTGTATTATAGTCTCGTTATGACTTTCTTAAATACATATATATTTAAATAATTTTACTCCATAACGAGCGACGTCTACACGACAATATTATATTATTATATATAGATTGTTTTTATTAATTAATTAATTATTGTTCAGTTTTATTTATTCGCACTATTCTCGTTTATTCATTGGACCGTAATTCGAACTCCGAAGAAGATTTGTGTTGATATAATTTTATGGTAAAGTATGACTGTATGGTAAGTAATGATAATAATATATAAAGTGAAATTATTGGTTTTCGTCTTCGAGTTGACACGGCGGCTGCGGTGGCGGGCTCTATAGGAATGATTTGTGTTAATTCATTTCGCACGTCTGCAGCTAATCAATTATGTCGTCGAGTCTTTTGTCCGGAAACTCATATCAAAATACGAACGAGAACTATAATATAATGCACTTGCACAAAGGACGCAAGTCATACTTTTAAGCGTATACGAATACGCGACATTATAATATTATATAATACATGCGCGTGCGTGTGTGCGAGCTGAATCTTCGGACGTAAAAGCTCTTTATTGTCACTAATCCGACTAATGTACCAACGCGCAATAATGACAGTGACGCAGTGACTACGACCACGGTATAATAATTATATAATATTATTGTTATATTGAAAACGGCTCGTGATATCGTATTATTATTAAATAACTTACGATTTTCCCGTCGTGACATGTTATGATATTTATTTTATAGTTACCGAGCTAAAGAAATTACGCCAATCGATTGTATGATATAATAAAACAAACAATTGTTAGGTACTAGGTACAGGTAAACGCCGCAGTACGTACAGACGATTAAAGGAGCATGCTCACTTCCAATTATTTACTTTTTAATAATGAATTTATCGAATTATGATTTGCGGAATTTAAGGACCATATATTCAAACACTTTGATTTTTTAGCGAGAGATTTTAAGGATTTGTACCATCTAATTTTTATCAAATCAAAGTTTCCTGATTTCCTGTTAAATAACCAGTAGATCACTGTAATATTAACCTGTTAAATTCGAATTCCGTGATAATTTTTTCCATACGTACAGCTTTTTCGATCGGATTTGGTCCATATCGGTTTATATCTTACTATAAAATGTATTACTATAGTAATTATTTACTCTACTATATATTATAAGTAAAATGTATATTTCCAAAAATATCGCATTTATTTAATGTAATAGTAATGTAGTATATATTTAAATCACGTCTTATTATTATGATACCTTTATTTTAGTACAAGAAACTACCTTTATAGTAGACAATTTTGTAATTTGTATTGTTCAAAGGTGATGACGGAAAAAACAAACCCACATTATTGTAAAATGAACACATTCCTCGCTCCGCTCAGAATATAAAATAATTTTGTATCAAAGCAGAATATTTCACAAATAGTATAAAAGTTCTAAGTATTTCTTTATTATATTGTTATTAAGCATGATTACCAAGAATTGAAATTTGAATAAATTTATTATAGAATGAAAAAAATGGGGGTGATCATGCTAAGTAAATCATTTTGTATGTAACTAAGAACTCAACAAAATATTTTTATTATTTACCTCAAGATATGTTGACCTGTTTGGTAATAATCTCAGAAAAACATATTTATTAGTATTATAATATTAGGTTATTAAATAATAAGTGATATTATCTCGTAATTCAAAAAAAACATCTTACTCAAATTTATTGGTCTAGACGCGGTCTAGTATAAATATATTGGCATTGTGAATTTCGAAAATCGATTTCCGGTAGTCGTACGTAAATTGACATTTTTTGAATTGGGCATCCGTTCTCTCTCTCTATCGCCACTACATTATAATAATATACTGTCCGATTATTTTCCATTCCCAAAAGAAAAATCGATTCTGTCTAAACTTATTCATAATTGAAATTAACGACTTTAGGATTTTCAATTATACACCTATAATAGATTCTTTATTTAAGAATGATTCTTTAATTCTTATATAAAACCATCCACTTATGAATAACGACTAAAGTTGCAAAATCCAAAAAACTAAAATTTGTTCATTATTAAATAGTTTTATTTTAGTCTTTAATACTTAATTTATTCAAACTCAGTTGACTTTTTCCAGTTAGTTTGTATGACAATGGTTTACATATTATTATGAATAGACTGGACCCGACTGTGTAAGAGGTCTTTTAGAAAACGTTACACAATTTTCATTTTTTTACTCTGTTTTAATACAAACCAATAAATTATTATATTATTAAATACGAGTAAGTAGTTCCACGAGACGTATAGTTGGTAGCAAATTACGATTGTATTTTATTTTATTTGTACATATTTTAATGGTTTAATATGATTTTTTTAAAAAATGTAAATCATTCTTAAAAACAAATTAAAATAAAATGAGTGTTTCAATAATGTAATTCCGCGCGAATTATTTCAAAAACATTTTATAAATTTTCAGAAGTTTTTATTCCAACAAATTAAATTATTACTTTTACATTAATATGCATAGAACATTTATATTTCACTGAAAAATATAGTATGCATAAATTATATTATATGTATATTGTATATGCATATTGTATAGGTATTAAGAAAAAAATTAAATGTGTTTTGTATAGTTTTGTTGATCAGTCGACTATTAAAAATGTTAGCATATAAATAAATATAGCTAGGTATACCTTAATTTCATACGACCTACATAATTTTTTTTGTAGGTACAGACAGTTTTCCTTCGTTAAAAATATTTATTTTTTCTGCTAACATTATTAACTTATTTTAAATTCTAATTTTATTGTAATTTATTTAATATTCAAACATCTAGTAATTATTGTTTAAGTAATTAGGTACCTAAATAAATTATAAATATTTTAAAATATTATTTAAAACGTAAGACCATTGTTTATTAATACAATAATAATATTTTACAAACTTATTATCATTTTTTATATTATTACTACAAGTATTACTGCATAGTGTCCTGCCCCTACTAAATCAAAATAATATTATTTTAACAACCATATTTTCTTATTATATATATATAGACAGAGATAGTAACCAAGTTTTCAGCGTGTTTATTTTTTAGCTTACAACAATAGGGTATGTTTTAACATGTTTATCAGTTTATCAAATAAATACACTTACTATAGCCCATTTAGACTTAAGATGCAGCTTATCTACTAATGTTTCTTTTGTTTATGCAGTCTATAATCATTTCAAAAGTTGACATATCAATGCAACAAAATATATTATTAATACAATTTTAAGATATTTATAAGTATAGTAGTCTGTTTTTTTTTTATATTAAATTTCTATGGTCCAGGAATCTTTACGATATGATCAAAAATGTTCATTAATTCTTTAGTGAACAATAAAATAAAAGGATGTCATATTTATTGTGAATTGACAGATATCATTTCATTGGTGATTATATTGTTATACGTAATTCAAATAATGCGCCACTGTGTACCACATTAAAGTAGAGGTTTTAATATACATAATTAATATTTTATATTGATATTTAGGTATATACTGTATAGGCAAAATTATATACACATCATCGATCACTTAAATTTAAAAATTCACGAGACAATTATACCTAACGTGGTTTTAAGATAGTATATTTATTTTTATTGAGTAAAATTTATATTTTATAGATGTTAACTATTTGAGATACAAAATAACCTAAATTATATATGGGTGTATAATAATAATATTATAATATTATATTTTATCAGGTGTTCATCGGTGTTCTTTGAAGTGCTTTTCGGACTCTGCATACAGTTTGAACCAATTGATCACCGTCAGGAAAAAAAAAAGTTCATACCTCTTTATTTAACCACTTACATATTTTATACGTTCCCGTATAAAGTTAATATTTGTCTTGTCATTATGTGCATTTAAATTCATCTCGAACCCCTACTGCTTATCAATTAAAACGAGTAGCCCCTTGCTCGGTTAAAATCTATTACCTACGCTGTAACCGTATTCTAGCTATGTATATATTAAACAGGACACGTGCAGAGTCCACATATTTGAATAGCCTGCACTCAGGACAGAACGAATTGATATACGTTTATATAATATATTATTTATTCTTTGGACTTCGCCATCCTCTCTAATACAGTTAAAATATATACGCATTACAAACGATGTTTCATATACTATGAATTTCATTTAATTACTGGAGTATAATAATTTAACGTTGTGAGATTTAGTGATTGATACAATATTTAACAGACCTCCATCGCAACAACGCTAGATACCTATATTATCATGCGAGATCGATGGTGGAATTATTATAATGGATTTGGACGACTGTATTTCAAGTGTACGGTACTTCCCTCGATTTTTTTTTCCAAATAAACGTTGAATTTTCAATCGACGACATAGTCTGCGCTTATGGAATATCGTGGTGAACAGTACAATAGTTATAGTACTATAATAGTATTTAACTATGCCAATTATTATTATTGTTGAGCGATTACGTTCGCGTATATAATATCAGATCGATGGTTTCGCTATTATATTAATATACATATCGTGATGACATAGTAATATAATAATATAAAAGCGTTGTTTAAACCCATGTCACATAACAGTTTTGTTTGAAATGTACGACCGTTTGTCGTTTGTATAATATAATCAACGTTTAAATGTACACTTCGATGCCTGAAGAAGTTTTGATATTTAGGATTAAAATGGGTTTCAACAATTAATGACTAAATTAATTCAAAAAAAAAAAATAATAATAATAATAAATAATATTATTAATAATAATTTTAGAACATGTATTTGGTTTTGACATAATTTTGTTTGAGAATCGAATAGCTATTTTGTCAGATCCCGTAGAGCAATTTGCAATAAAAATCATAGGTCTCATTTGAAGAAAAGAAGTTTTTATCGCCACAAGACATTCCTAATTTGCATAGAAAATTGAATTCTATGAAAATATGATGCTTTTGATCTCAAAAATCAGAATTTTAATAAAACCGTTATTTAATGATAAATTTAAAGGGGCAGCATGCTTCATGGATCACTCTGTATACGAAACTTAAAAACACTGTGTATACTGTCATATATTTATTCTCCACCACCGCTTCAGCGGTTGACCCGTGATTTCATTATAGCTATAAATTATCCTATTTGGAAGGCAAACAAAACACATTTTCGTTTTTAGGTCACTTGCTCTTCCTAAACAAGGGCCATAGATACGAAACACGTGTAGCACATATTATGTGAACATACATTCCAAATAGTTTGTTTTAACAAACATCGACCTTCAGTTCAATTTTGATTGAACTCAACGGTGACCTTTATAATATTATTGATATTTATTATGTATATAGTGTACATTATAAACTAAACCCGATGACGTGGTTTCACCTCATGCGGAAACCACCATCTTTCAAAATACGTTTTTTTTCTACGTTTATTAATATTTATAGACGTCGAAGAATGCCGTTGACGGAAATTCGGTAGAAGACAAAAGAGTGTTGTATAATTATTCTGTGTTTAAATAATTTTTCTCGTGTATACTTATATTGTACATTATTAATATAATAATGAACTCATGAGTCATACCATTATGCTTATTAATTATTGATCTTTTTTTACAATAGACACAATATCTATACATTATAGTATAATATATATATTTAAGTAAATTTTCAAAGAAACTTTTGTTAACTATAAAATAATGTATCGATATTTAGAATTATTGAATCGCACTACCAAGCAAGACATATTAGTATTGTATATTTCCACAGTTTTGGTATCGATGTCAACTATTGACAAAATTTTAATTCTAAATCCTGTATAAAGTAAAGGCATATGCGAAATTATATTGTATAAAATATAAAATCAAAGTGTCAATTTTTTTCAATCCTAATTTAATCTACCTATATTACAATTTACAACCAATTGTTTTCTGGTAAAAAACAATAAATGAGTTCAATGAATTTAATTTAGGACTTTTATAGATTAGAAACGTTTTGCGGATTTAAATACGAAAGTATATTACATTTTTTTAGAAAAATCTTAACAATTGTTTTATTCACAATTTAATTAACAAATAATAATAATTAACAATTAATAATTTTTTTGAATAGAATAATAATTTAAACTTCTTACTTTCGTAGATTTAAACCGATTATAAGCGCTGAACCATTGATTCACATCTTTTTTTTCAAAGGCATAAAAAATAAGCACCTACGTTCATTGTGTGCTATTAATAAGAGATATAAATGCAATATTATATTATTAAACTAATAAACTATCCCACGAGAATTATGTGATAATATATCATAAAAGTATAATATTATAATAAAGCATGTAGTGATAAAATATTTTCAATATCTTTTGTCGCGACAACGAATTTCAACGCGCTCACGGTAGAGGATTGATGATAAACCAGTTTTGTTGACTTTATAATGTGTGCATTGTAAACCTTGCATTATGCATTTTGTTTGGCGTGATTAAGTTTTTTTTAATGTGGTAATATTTTATACATTATAGAGACAAAATTCAACGTACCTACCTAACAGAACGTTCTATTAATTTTATTTTTTTCTGGTTTATAAGACTCTAAACACGCGTACATAATAATATTATATAAACATTATTAATAGTTCTATACCTATATAATATTATTTTGTTGATTTTATCCGTTAGATTATGAATATAGATATCCTCAGTTATCTCTCAAGAATTTGAAAAGAAAAATCACATGTAAGTATGATTGCGGTTCGGTTAATTAATAATAAATGACGGTTAAAATATTTCCTATTTGATAACGATGATAATATAATAATACATAGGTACATAACTATATATATATAATAATTTAATTTATCTAGATCTAGACCATCAAACTGTTCTTAATATTCAGCTAAAATAAACGAATTGATTAAATGTTTATCTTTGACAAGCTTATTACGAATCACTCATTTTATTTTTTTACATCCAAGCCGCAGACTGTTTATAATTTACTACGCAGACCCTGTGAAATGCAAATTTATTTTAGTTAATTGCTTTTACGCAAAATGTCAACAATATATTTTTGAAGAAAACACACATTTTAACCCAACGATGAAAAAAATAGTAAAATAAAATAGTATACGCTTATATAGCTATATTATCTAAAAACATTTTCTGTGAAAAAGAATCTCTGTCACATGATTTAACAGCGTATAATATTTCATCGGGTTTTCGGCTTTAAATAAAACTTGAAAATTAAAGTAATTTTTCTTCAAAAATTTATGTCATAAACAATAATTAATAGGATTACCAATTATTATTTTTTTTTTTTTGTTTTTAGAAATCTGACATTATATATTTAGGTGCAGGTATTCTTGACGTAAAATAATGTTTGGAAACTGATTTTTTGAAACAACATACCTATATCATAATCCGTTACTGGCGTTTAAACATTAACCTTTAAGTATACCATTTAAATTTTCCTGTCACGGATATAAATTATTACGAACCAACAAAAAATGATTGCTAATTAGGTGTTGTGAAATAGTACTATACAATCACAATATTTTTTTATATTTATCCAACCTTATTTATTTTTTTTACATTTATAAAATTTTAAGGTTGTCAATGTTTGAGTACAACGCACCTATCACTTGCGTGAGAATTTATTCTATGTAGAGTTGTCGTCGTATACGAATTATATGCGTTATATTAAAGCATAGTAGTAGCAGCAGCAGCAGTAATAGTAGTAGTTACCTAATGGTAACCCGGTTCTGTATAGATTATACCAACGTTTACCTACTGGTACCAACACATATATATATATATATATATTTGATATAGTGATATAAAAGTGCACATGGTAAGAAAAAAAAAATCTTACGTGGATGTATAAAAAACGAGATGTGTATATAAGTTCCCATATTAGAATAAAAATCACATATGTAAATTCCTATGTCGGTATTTATTACCATTAAACACGCGCCAATTATTATTCGTGTGTTTGGCACTCGGCGCCGCGCCGTCGCTTTATAAAATTATATTGGATCCGCGCGAGTGGAAATTATTCCTATATACCTATATATACACTCATCAGATCAGCGACTAATTTCTCTACGAACGATATAATGGGTGAGGATGACTTGATAGACCCTCGGGGACTACCAAATACCAGTCAAATTTTTGATTCCTACATTGACCGACTTTATTTGCTGGTAATTTTTTGTTTTTCAGTAGATTTCAGTAGTAGATCGGTAATGTTTTACTTTCACCTCTACGCAAGTTTAAGAAACGATTTTTAGATTCTAAGCAAAATCATACACAGTTTTGTATAATATTAGATTAACAACAAAAAAAAAAAAAAAATCAATATTATACTGAAAATTATATTTCATTTTAAGGTTTTAAACATATTAATTATAACTATAATATATTATACCTACCTGAAATAAGACGTGTGATATAGAAACTGAAAACTTATAACTTGATGCACTATTATTAGCGTGATGGTATATATAATTGTACAACAGTTTGAGTTAAGGAACTATTATATTATTACTTGTTAGTTGATAACCATTGTACTTTATACTGCAGAGAATAATTAATCATTTGTGATGTGTCCACTACTAAGTCAATAACCTATACTCTGTGAATATGATATAATAAATTAATAAATATATAATAATAACAATATAATTAATATAATATAATATATATTATAATAACAATAAAATAGCGGCAGTTTGCTTTTTTACTCACGTTCCAAACTACGATAAAAAGTCTCTGAGCGGTGAGTCAAAATATTGAAAATTAATCAAGTCAATGTTATAATATAATGTCATTATAATAAAAAGTGATTGTTATTCAAACATATTATAAGTGATTCGCAAACAATTAAAAAATCCTACTGAATATGTGTACACTTTGACTTAATACTTTTTTACATAAACTAAAAACAATGTTTTCTGATACCTGCAATACAGTATTGTGTGATTCGCCATTATTTATCCAAGTTTTCTTTTTATTGTAAACTTATTAAAATTATAATTTCTGAAATTCTTAAGCAATATTATGAATTAGTGAGGTCTAAATATACGTTGTTTTTTTTTCAAAAGAAACTAAGCTTTAATACAGTAGTGTTGATTACATATTATTTTTGAAAATGTTAATGTGTCTAAACAAAAATTAAAACAAGTAGTTTCTGAGTTATTAAAAACCGTATTTACTAAGTAGGTATATACCGTAAATACTAATCTTCAAATTCAGTTAAATAGTTCTAGAAATACATGTGATATTCAAATGCGATTCTTGTACAATAATAATATGTACTTCACAGACAAATTTTACAAATTATAAAACGTTTAAGGCTTCAATTATTAATACTACTTACTATAGTTTTAAAATGTCATAGTTCCCATATTTTCTAAATCTATTATTTTTGACGCAGTATACATTAAAATGCATTAAGTTAAATAATTAAAAAAGTACTAGCTCGAATAATCAATTTAAAAATATCAACATTTTCAAAAAATCATTTATTTAAGTATTTAAAATAAAATATAGTGATCATTATTATTATTTTATTTTTTTTTTTTTGAAAAAAAGAAGTTATAAAAAATCAAGATTTAAATAGATATAGTATTAAAGGAAAAAATTATAGCGCGCATACTTAGTGAATAGTGTTTCACTCTGTATATTATTGTGAATTATAATTTATTATGTTTATGTTATGTTGCAGGTATCTATTTATTGTGACTTTAAATACGTAACAACACGTATGTTAATTTATACCCATAGTATAGTATAACATAATATACACACGCTCATATTTTAGGAAAAAACTGTATTTAATTTATACTATATTTACATACTATACTGGTCGGGTATAGGTTTGTAATCGAAATGTACCGATATAAAATGCGTATAAATTGTCGTCGGAAGAAATATATTATTGTCAATAAACTCAATCGACTCGCAAATTTCGGATATTATATTATTAGTAATCCAAAACCATATTAGCGTTCGCGTGTGAAATAACGCAAAATTCCCGTTGCTGGTCATACGGATGGACGAACATGTTCTGTTTAAACATCGTAATAGTTTTATCATTTTATCAACTGCGTTAAAAAAAAAAAAAATAAATAAAAACAAAATATAATAATTACAACGTGCAACGGCTGCTGCGTTCCGTGCGGTAGTGGAAACATTTTCTACGTACTGAACGCGCTATAAATTACATAATTATTTTAATGTTTTATTTATTTATATCATTATGTTTGCTCTGGCGTTTAGTTTATACATTGTATATTAGTATCAAATGTTAACCAGGCGGGCAGATATTTTTTCGTCTCTTTTTTTCCATTCAACAATACGGCAGAGTTAAATTTTAATAATAATATCGTCACTGTAAGCAACAATATCATTAAACAACACACAGCCTTATAATAGTACTTAGTGTTTTTCAACTGTGAACTTCACAACGATTGTACTATTTAAGTCACAAAAAAAAAACGTCGACGATTTTTTGCTTTTTAGTCGCTACTACACTCATTTGGGATGATGGCCTAGTAGTGGTTACACGAGACGTTGACATTTCCCTTTCATAATACCCTTTGTGCATACATGATAAATACGAGCATAAAGTTCAAGTCCTTTATTCCAACCAATTATATTTTGGATGTGGATTTTGTTGATATAGTAATATTTTAGAGAAAGCCTTTGAACTTCAACTCATGAAAAAAATATAAAGTGAGTTAATATCAAATACGTCTGGTAACTAGTCAAAGAAAAATATTATTCTTGAAAAATATATTTTGTATACACCCGATGATTATTTTGGAATTTTAAAAACATAATTCAACGAGTACCTATAACGTAATATGTACCGACCTGACAGGATAGTGTCATATTATGAGGAATGTAGTTATGATCAGTTACAATATGTTAACATTTTTTAAACAAATAAATAGTGTAAAAGAATTTTCAATGTCTATAGACGTCCAGTCGCCCGCGTAAAAATAATGTCTATTATTACTAAAGATATTAAATTTTATATTTAATGCATGTTTTTTGTTACACTAATAATTTAAAAAATATATATATATATATTTAAACGCTACAAGTCTGTACTTTATAGGTTGTTGCTATTCAGTTATGCCATTGAGTTCATATAATATACTTATTGTATGCTCAATGATAATAATAGTAATTTTCATAATCTTTTTTTCAACGGTTATGATTTAATGTTGCTAAGTAATGGTTTGCGTCGTTATAACACGCCGTGCCGCAGGTACCTACCACATTATATTATTATTATATTGGGTGCCCGAGCGGCGAACAACCACGGAAATCATTCGTTGAGCGCTGAATAAAGGTACTCAAAACAACTGTGGGAAAACAGAGTACATAAAATATATAAACCGTTTGGACAGACATTTTTTTATATTTTCAGCAAATCAAAATGATTATTGCTATTTAATGTTAATTTAAAATCAAAGACATTATTAGATAATAAATGTCACATACCTAACTGTATAATAATATTATAATAATATGCATAATCGGCGTGGAGATTAAATATCTATCACTGCGTGTACCCATATATTATAAAGTGTGTCCAATTACATTGACTGACTGTACTTGTCATTGCTTTTTTGAAAACTTGGCGCCGTTGTAGCATTGCCATATACGTATAATTATTATAATACAAATAATAACACGTAGCACCTAATCAAAATGTTATTATTCTAATCTTCATAGTCAATCGAAAAATTCGTAAAGTCATTGCAGTACGGTATAATACTTAGGTACTGTCACTATTCACTATATACTATAATAGTATATTGTTCTGCCTTATAGCTTGTTATTAAAATATTTTGATTTTAATTATTTGTAAGAGATTATATTATAGTTTAATATTATGCAGAAACGTGTCATTTTTCAGACTCTACTCGTATTCAAAATATATATTGACGCAGACCTGATGAAGGTTTATTGTGACCGGTCTCGCATGTGGGTGATGGTCGGCATTTGTTGTGTGCTGATGTCGTTGCCCGATGATGGTGCTGGAGACAGATATGGTGATATGGTTATTCTCCGTGGTCGGACGAGAAATGTCTAATTGATATTTTACAGTTAATAAATTTAATTTATATAAGTTTTCTTTTTTAATTATCTAAAATGAAAAAAAAAAATTGTTCCAGCTACGGCCTTGGGTGGGAGATTCGACTGAGTCGCATCCACTTTGCCCGCGGTGGCGGTTGATAAGTTGCCGACGACCGTTATGGCTATTTTGCTGTAACGTTTATTGTCTAGGAAAAAAAGTGTTAAAATTTATTGCGATTTATATGATCATTGTTGTGATCTAATCATATTACCGTCGAGTAATACGTGTTAAAACATTAGAACTTGATCGTCACGTCGCGTGCTGTGCAATTCCGCCGCACTCTAAACGAATGGTACATGTTCACGCACGTCGTAGTATTTACTCTATTGTACCGTTATAAGTTATAAATTGTAACGAAGAAAACTTTCGGAAGTCGTGCGGAGTGTACTATTGGGGTTTGTGATGAAACGCACGTGCTCGTTTAATATACTTACGGAATATAATATAGACGACGACAACAAAATTTTGTTGTTTTTGTAAGCAAACTGTAGGAGATGGAGCGGTTGGTGTAGTACACGTGTGGCAGGTAAATATTATTATAATTAGGTATTTACCTATGTATAATAATAATAATAATAATAACGATAATATACGTAATATAAATAACAGAAAAATAAGTAGAATCTATCTCGTAGAAATATTATAATTAGATAATTATGTACGATTTGAATTATTGCATTGCGTGTGTTATTGTCAATAATATATAGGTATGATTTTGGATACGCTCGGTATGCAGTTAGCA
The DNA here is from genome assembly GCF_020184175.1 of Aphis gossypii. NCBI lineage: Eukaryota > Metazoa > Arthropoda > Insecta > Hemiptera > Aphididae > Aphis > Aphis gossypii. The sequence goes on from NC_065530.1 coordinate 16,230,276, forward strand.
GTCGATAGTTAGAATATGTTCGTTTGGTAAATATTGAGCCTAATTAATAACCGGAATTATATATTATATCGTAATAATTACAGTTATAAGAAGTAATAGTTAATAAGTTAACTAGCTAACCAAAACAATATAACACTCTTATATATATATAATATATATATATTATATTAAGTACCTGTACATCGCATGTTGTAATGTAGTATACATTTTTAGACGCGAAATAGGTATACGTTATTATAGTTTATTTCTTTTTATTGACCTGCACATTCATTTTTGATTTCCTACTACAAAACTGACTTTTTTTGTTGATAATTTCGATGTATAAAAATGGAATATCAAACAAATAACAAATTTCTTGTTAGTTTATAATTTAATGTAAATTTCACTTTAAATTTATTTACCAACGAAAATTAGTATAAACAATAATTAATTGCTTAATAAAAAATATAATAACTCAAAATAACGTTTACATCAAACAATTAAATACCTAATGGTTAATAATGTTATACTACAGTTTATAATATATAGCTGAAGATTCTGACAGTTCTGTAATATTTAGTATAACAAAATCAATGTTTTTTGAAAATATATTCTGATTCACATTATTACTATTGAAAATAAAAAATAAATAAGAAAGTAGTTGGATTGCTATTCAAACAAACATGATAAACAATATTAACAAAAAATATTAAAATCTTAAACCATTTGTTTTTCTTTTCTAATTATTTTTAAAATTAGTACGATGAATGCTTATAATGTATGAGTGCTAGTTTCCCGAGAGTAAACATTCTATAATGATATTATTTAAGGAGAAGTTATATAATAATAATTTAATAAATTATATCATAATAAGTATTTATAATTGTAAGTTTGTAATGAAGAAACTTAAAATGATTAGATTACGAAAATTTTCGACCAAAAAACTATCAAAGTCACAGAGACACAGTAAAAGTTTTGCAAACAGTAAATTATAAGAGTATTATAAGAGGTTGTCGGGTAAATAGAAACCATAGAATAATCTCGTTAATTAACATTATATTTCTTGTTGAATTTTATACGCTATAGCATTATTATTGGAATATATAAAGGATGCACAACCATCACTTCAATATTATAATATTACACTTCTCGAATATCACTTACTATTTTCGATTTTGTTAACAAAAATGTTTAACTCTGTTAAAAAAATGTTGACCTAAATAATTAAAAACAACTTACTTGGTAGATAGGTACTTGTTATTTACTTAAATAAAAACTAACAACGGTATTCTAAGTTTTCCTAAGACTTAAATGCAGGTTGAATAATTTGTAAAAAGAAATTAGAAAACTTAACACTTGAATATACTGTTGTACAACTTAAGTTACCTATGGTACTTTTTGTTAATATTTTATAAAACTAATGAGCACGTTAAGTAAAATGTTTAAAATCTAAGAAGGATGATTTTATTTTTTGTATCTATCAAGACCTTTTAATCATTATAGACGGTTAAAATGAAAAAGATTTCATTTTATAAATTATTAGGAAAATATCCGGGAAATACTAAAAACAATTATACCGATTAATTATTTTTTTTAGTTTGCTGTAATATTAAAACGATAAGTAAATAAAAGCAAATATAGTAGAAACTTAATTTTTTACCAATATTCGTTTTTCGTTTTTGATCCAATGATGATAGGTACCTATAGGTACACTCAAAACATAATACCATCCAGCAATGTGAATTTTCCGAGTTTTTCTGTGTTTCTGTTGAGTAGTGAGTACTGGTAAAGGGTTTTATTTAAATTCAAATGGTTCGCATATTTATTATTTTTGTATTATATTTTATTTCTATACACTGAGTTTTCCACTAATAACTGAAAAATTTAATTATTTAAAAGTATATGTCCAACAAGTAAAAAATTATATACCTTTGTATAAACACGCAGGAAATAATATACAGTCTGTACATTTTTTTTTTTTTTTAGTCGTTTGATAAATTATTGTATAGCCACTATGCAAACATTAACCAATATTACTATAATAATATAATATATTTTGAAAACAAACAAAAATGTATAATTAAAAACGCTGTACAAGTTAAAACGCTTATTAAAAATTATTTATTTCGATTAAAAACTTTTCAGTTATCAGTAGTGGTACCTACTTCCTGTCTACCTACCTACCATTATGTAACGACCTGCAGAAGTTGACATCAGATATTAAATAGGTACACGTTGATTATAATTAAAAACGTTTTCGAATCGATCCGTATATTCACAAGTCACAGACCGATAATAAAATCGACGGTTAATGCATGTGAAAATACTCTGAAATTATGAACAATTCGACTGTTAATTGGCGTATGAAATCACGTTTCTGCGTTAGTATGATGCCGTTTCTTTTACGTATGTCGTTCGGGTAATTGACAAGTTGCGTATCTATAGATATATTCATATATAAATACAGATTGGTTTACTGCTATTTTTTTTTTTGATAAATGAATTTATTCAAATTTTGATATTTCAATTCTTAAATATACCCAAGATCATATTTCAAATAATATAATATAGATCTTTTATACAATTTGTACTGCGATGATAACATTTTTTTTTTTTATAAGAATAACCTTTTTATTGTAAATAACTAAGCAAATAATATTTTTTGAAAATTTAAATTAAATTTGTTTATATATTTAAATTCAAAAGGGTAGTTTTTAAATTATCTATTTTACTTTGCGATTTAAAAGAAACAGGTCTGCGATTAGTTGAATAAACTGTTGGAATTAATGATAATTTATAAAACTAAATAAATATGATATTTTTATTCTAAGTAAAATGTAAAATCATAAGAATAATGTTATAATATAAGTTTAGTAATTTGTATATGTTAGATCTTAGACGCATCAACATTTTCATTAAAATCATCTATGTTAGCTATTCAAAGTAAAAAGAGGGGTTAATCTCGTTTGAAAAATAATTTTGTATCACCAAAAATGTATTGAAAATCCCAAATATTTAAAAATACGGTTTTAAAGTATTCTTACAAACATTTTAAAAATCAGAACTTCAATGAAACCATCTTTAAAAGAAAAAAAGAGGTAAATATACTTGGTGAATCATCTGTATCGTGTTTCGTGTATGTATTTATTGCTTTATCCTTTCGTTATTTAAATATCCCAATATTTATGCTCATTTTCGGAATTTTATTTTGGAACTCTGCTATTAAAATGTAAAAACTAAAGGATTTAAAAAATAAATACAAGTTTTGAAGAGTTTTAAATTATTAAAATATCAAATAACATCATTCTATAGTTTTACAATTATTATTTCTTTCTAAAAAAAAAAAAAAAAAAACAAAAACAAAAGCAAAAACAAAAAAAAAAAATGGTGAAACATGAAATATTCTAAAACAAATACCTGTATACTTATAATACGATATGTATATTACGATAACGATAGTAAATTTGTGTCTATATATCCGTTTATTTTATTCGTTAAATATTGAAATTCGTATACGGCCAGGAGAGGATGTAAACGATCTATACTGTAGACTATATGTATATAAATATAATATATACGTGTATACGTTGTACGTGTTGCCAACACGTCACTAAATTCACGGTATACATATAATAGTATATTATTATCATTTTATACATTATGTATGTGTACATATACATCGATTGGAAATAAATTGTCCGCAATTTGCTCGCTGCGCTTGGAAAATAAAATATACAAAACACGGTTTTTAGTGTCAAATTAATTTGGTTTCAAAGCACTTCCAGCTCGTGTGCTATTCTTTTTGTTTATTTATTTTTTTTTTTTGTAAAAACATATTACTGGCGAATTATAAAATGTACGTATATAAAAAACTGCCTGTAGCTGTAAACACACATATATCTGGAACCGCTTTTAAATACCAATGTAGGCACGTATTACGAGTATAATAATACAGTATGGTTAACAAACACGACATTCGTGTATAGTTACATATATAGATCCATAATCATATTATAGTATGGTATATCGATTAAGTGGATGTGCGCCTATTATATTGTTATTCGAAAAAAACATTCGTCAACGATGTTACATGAAAATAAAATATGTCAACCTATCTAATTTTAAAATGTGTTCTATTTAGATATTACATATTATAGATCAATTCTCACAAAAGTAAGCATCCGCGTCTTATTATCGAAAAGTATTACTTTATAGAGTTAGAAAACGACATTTTTTACAATTATAATATATCGATGTAATATTTAAAGTTCAAATTGCATGTATTTGAATTTTCAGAAAAATATTCTGTTTTGAATTATTACGAAATAAAAAAATATATTATTCTGTCTACAAAAATAGAACAAATCACTGTGCAGTGTATGTATTATTTTTTAAACTTAGGTACCTTCACGAATAATTTATGATAATTTTCGCGAAATATATTATTATTATTTCAATGATTTTATACAATTACATAAAAATGTCGGTTACCGTAATATTTAATAATATTGTAAATGTATTATATTCTTATATTATATTAAATAAAAGCTTTACCTGTTGTATAGTATAATTAATTTTAATATTACATATATTATGCAGTTATCAATAAATATTGGCAACAAGTTACAGGTACCAATATTACAATATGTGCGTGTATGTACAATTTAAAAACAACATAAACTTGCATTATTCGACATAATATATTATATTATTATAAAAGCTAATGTTTGTTACACAAAGTCTGGTTTTAATGAACACAATCATAATGTTGCGAATTGCTTAAGTACAACGATAATAGTTGTTGCGGGATAGTATAAGCTGCAATATAAACTCCATTGTTCTTAAAAAGATCATTAGTTTTACAAAAAGTAATTTTTTTATGACTGAGTAATTTTTTTTTTTTTGGAATTGCTGGAGCTTATAGTTTTGAAATAAATTATATGCATTTTGTAAAAGAGTTTTGATTTCAATTAAAACTATTTTGAAAAATATTTACTAATTACTACTACTGTAGTAGTACAAGTGTAACACACTAACACTTGTATGGTATGATTATATAACAACATTTATGATGATATAATTATATTATTATCTACAATGTACAATGTACATATTATTATTTAAAATAAATGAGGAGTTATTTGTTTATTGTACTAAGAATACTTTGTAAGTATATGTTTTTGATTAAAAAAAACAGAAAAACAGAATACCTACTATTTTAAGTACCTATTTGACTATAATAATTATATTTTACTGGTATAATAATAATATTAAAATAAAATAATATATAAAAACAATATTTATACCTATAACATTAAAAAATAATTTATCTTATTGTTATCAATATATATGATACATTATCTGATTTTCAATATAAAATACATTTAATGTTAATTAAAATTGTATTTATATTAAGAATTTTAAGATTATACTCAAGTAATTATTTATTAATTAATGTAAAAGATACTTTACCACCAAACAGGAACAATTATAAACTATGCAGTGATATGAATATTATAAAATCAATGATCTAGTCTCTTATGGTCTATGGATATAAAGAAAATATAAATATAAAATCAGTATACTTAATATTAAAATTGGAAACAAATTTTATTCAATAATATACTTTAAAAATCTAAAAAAATTATTGTATTATCTTTACGTATATATTATTCTTTATTATCTATCTATATATATAATATAAATTATGTAATTTTAATAGCGAGTTATGATTACATGATGAACAACTATGGGGTTATGAACTATGGGATAATCGTTTTTTATTTTCATTTAAAATATGCAATAATGAAAAAATCAATCACACGACCGTCGAGATGATGAATTGTCACACCCAACTCATGAATGTTATTGGGTATTTGCTTTTTTAGTCCTTCAAAATATTTATAAATTATCTTTATAAGGAGTTATTTATTTTTCGCAAATAAAAAAAATTATCTAAATATTTTACAAGATAATTTTAAGCCTGGTCAATACTTTTTGAATTAATAGATTATGATTTATGATGGTCAAAAGATTTGGTGGGATGAATGAATGAATGAAATAAGTGAGATGTTTGAAATAGATTTATAGTTTTTCAAATCACAACAATGCGATATGGACGTTAAACTATATTTTCGGATGAACCAGCTGTATATTTACAATATCTATAGCATAATAATAATAATAAATAATTATGTAATTAATTGCGAAAATACTCTGCTTATCCATTTTAATGGAATGTCCTTAATGATATTCACGAGAAAAATTGTTTTTTTTATTTGTATCCACCCGATCGTAGAATTCGCAGAAGCCGGATGCAGCACGTGTAGAGGAAAAAAAAATAATAATAATCGCGATTTATATTCAAACGGCTTTAATACGCGACGGCAAACTATAATTATATATAGATACCTCTATACGAGCACACTGCACACATAATATAATATTATATTATATTTAATCCGACATATTATTTTTTCACTCCAAAAGTTGTTTCCAGATAAATTATAAAACACAATATATGAAATTGCGTTAAAATATCGGCTGAGCATGATTCGTCGTCGCTAATGGGTCGTAATCATAATATATGGCTGCTCTAAAACGTGCGCCAAAAAAAAAAAAAAAAAAAAACAACAATATTATCACATATTATTATTATTATTATTTTTAAAACCATCGGTACCGTTAAAGTATGTTTTTTGCGCTACAGGTATAATATATTATGTAAAAAAGGCTTATTAAAAATCCGCACTCTTGTCCATCATATAGTATGTATTTACAGTGCCTACGATAAATGACTATAAAGAAATATAAACACACGTGTATGTACAACACACATTATAGATTACGCGCGATTTTTCGCTTGCTCTTATTTGTCGAATAAAAACCACACGCGAGCCTTTATCTTTGGTAATGGGGTGATAGGGTCGTCGAGGATCACGAGGGCGAACGTTTTGGTCTTTGATCTTTTGGACCCATCGACGTCGCGTAGGTATAAATATTGTACGTGTATGTGTAGGTACATTAAAATGCCCCCGGGCGACCCGGAGCTTTCGTCGCCGCAGTATAATATCATCTTCACTCATGGTTAATTCATCCTACTGCTCGGGAAAGAATAATAATAATAATAATGAAGAGAAACATCGAGTATGTTTAGTGTTTACTGTTATAATAATAAAACTTTGAACTATGTGGTCTAAAAACGTATTAAACATGATTCAAATATTCCAGACTAAAATTTAAAAAATATATTATGTACTAACAAAAATAATATTGATAAGCCGCATTTGTTTTAATTTTAAACTTTTAAAATCCATTAAAAAAATATATGTATTTTTAATCAGGCCGTATTGTTATTAAATAAATATTAAAATTTAATTTTACAACCAACATTTTATTTTTACCTATTGATTAATTGTCACTTATTAATTATTTTTACTTATGATAACTGTTCACGTTTACAGTGTATCAAACATGTATATTTCGTAGATTCTAATACAGTTTTATTTATTATCTGAAGAAGTTTACTAGGACTATTTTTACTCACCAAATAATTAAATATTCAGCACTGAATATGTCAAATAATTAAATTATTTACTAAGATGTATAAAATATGTTAAGTACATGCACAATTTACATCTGTTAGTGTGTGCCTTAACCATTAAAATATACATTGAAATGCAAAATATTATTTTATCTGTTGTAAATTCAAATCGTAACGCCGACATTTCAATCTAGTCGTCGTTGTTTATTAGTAACACTAGTCTAGTCGGTAGGTAAATTATCAGCAATTGTATAATATATAATTCGTGGTATTATTTAAATTCAGTTTTTGTCACTGGTGTGCACAGTGAATTTTGTTCTAAAATAATATAGAAGACTTGATTGAAAATCCTTCCTGTATTATATCATAGATTTATAATAGTTAATATGATTAATAAATATATACATGTTAAAAAATTATAAATGGAACATTGATATTTTCGATATTTTATTGATCACTAAACCGTTGATCAAATGACTCATACCGGAAAAAGAGTACCAAAATACAAGTTTTCACACATATTTTGCAATACAATTTATTTTTTAAAATGATAATATGGTTTTTTTTCTACAAATTAGTGTACAGTATTTATTTTTTAAACAATTGTTGTATTTTTTTTTTTTTTTTATTACAAAATTAGCAAATAAAATTTAACGTTGAAATTTCGTATTTACAAATAATCTATTTTTGAAGAAATTTTGACCATTTTCAAATTATGCTGGAAAATTGAAATAATATCCTCCATATTGTTGAATAACTTTGCAAATAAATAAAACATAAATAAACACTAATATTTTGTAATTTACTCTTATTTTCAATATTCATACTTTTAAAAAAAGATAACTAAATATTGAACATAATGAAAATAATAAAAATGCACATACTAAGAATTTGAAATTAAGTTAGTTTTAACTACCTACCTAATAAATTGTTCAAAGTTTCAGCTTTGATGTTCCAAACACGATTCCAAACGTTTTAAGAATTCTATTGATGTGGCAACGTTTATTCGGTCTCTCATAAATTATTAAAATTTAGTGCTTATTTATATTTTATTTATCTACAAATTATTTATAAACATAAAATTACAACGTTAATTGCATTTGTCAATTTTGTAATTAAAAAAAAAACTTTTTTTATAAGTATGTAGAAAAAAATTATGTCGTCCTTTAAAAAAGTAAGTTGTATTGTGAATGTGTCTACCGAAAGGGTTAACAATTTGAAATTTGTTGGAAATTTGTATTTTGGTACTCTCTTTCATTCCCCGAAAACCCATATCGATATATGGTTATCCATCTGAAATATTTTGTAGTACCATTTAGCGAACAATACAAATGAATTTAAATTCGCTCTAAATTCACAATAACACATATTATTTCTAAACACTTAAAGTAAAAAAAAATCAAAAAATAATTGACGACAACATGGATACAGTGTTTGTGCCTTCACCATTTTTTCCAAGGTATTGAATTTTTATAGTGAGGGTCTCTCAGGAACTTGAGCAGTACTACTCCGGGCTGTATGATTCGACTTGGGTGTGTAGATCCAGTTCAGCACCTTCGTCGTTACACGCCCCCTCCCCTAAATAATGATCGCCGTGAACCGTGAACACAATATGTCCGCTTACGTTTCCGGTTGTTCTGAGGACGTCGTCTGCTGCGTACCACTTCCGTGCGTTAAGGTCACCACTACGCAACACATTATAGTATTATTATATATCTGCGTCATACGATATCTCCACATCATCCGTCTCTTTAAAATTTTAAAACCAAAATCATGACTGGTTTAAAAACACGAATCAAGCACAAACGTGCTTTGGTGTAAGTTTGATTTAAAATTTTTTTACGCACGTGGTGTCGGTTCAACTATGTTGCACAATATATACATAATAATATGTACTCGGAGGTATATGCGTCAGAAAACAATACGTCAACGAATATAATACAATATACAAATTATACGGCCATAGTATGACCCTATCACGAAAGGAAAGAAAAATCAAAAAAAAAAAAAAACTCAAGAGACCAAAAAGAATGTGCCGCATCATCCAACACGGTAATCGTCGCGCGTTCTCGTGTACCGTGTGACTTACGTGCAGCTCCAGTACCGGATACCTGCTGCAGTAATATATTTATATACAAGTACTATAATATACATTATACACCTATAACTGCCACCGTCTTTTTTTGATCGTAATGCTCACTCCGTATATTCTCACTCACAACCCAATTGTTGTGATATGCTGTTGTGTTGGATAATGTACGACTTCTACCCAGCAGCAAAATGTGTATTATTTTTGTTCTGTTCTCGCGGTAGTCTCCGAATTCGGTCCACTGAATTATCTAATAATAATAATAATAATTATTATTATTATTATTATTCGTTCGCGCGAGCCACCGACTATCGGACGATCCAACGCAGCGGCGGCGTCGTCACAAAGGAATCGTTTACGCGTATTATCACATTTCTACGCGTATACATATCGTACTGTATATTTGTACTCGTACTATGTAATGTACCGTCGAGCGTGTTATACAGAGTGATTCGTCGAGCATTCTCAACCCCCACTCATCCCATAGTTTTAGTCGTTGTATAGATTCTTAGTAGAGCAATGACTGATGTAATGATTTTTCAATTAAAAGTGTTATTTTACGTTTGCGATGAGTAGTCGATGAAATGCTGCTTCAATTTTCACTCGAGGGTAGTTTTGCTTAGAAAATTATTGATTTAGATCATAATTTAAACAGGTCAAAAAAAACGCCAGTATTTTTTATAATCGAGAAAAACAAACAAAACATTAAGCCAAAAAGCGAAGGTTTTTCACTCAAATCGGGTTTTCGTCGTATACAATGGGTTATATCATTGAATTCAAATTTAACAAAATCCATTACAGTGATTTACTCAATAACGAGTTCCGCTCAACACTTAATGTACATCAGAGAGGTACCCACGTAAACCTTTTTTCCTTTAACAATGAATTTATTCAAAATATTCTGAATTCAAGATGTTTAAGTATACTCAGGACCATTTTTTCATTATGTTAATTAGGTTTTTTGTTTTTTGTGCATACAGAATTACGATTTTATTTTTTGAAAAAAGTAAAAATCAGAAAAGATTAATTTTTATGGACAACAATAAACAAAAAAAAATGAGAAAATCAAATCTATATATTTTAAGGTTACAGTATTTAAAAGTGGATTTTTATTCCGTGTATATCACTTAATATGTAATATTTAACTTATTTCCTATGAACATTAAATTTGTATAAATACGGAAAACATCATATTATTTTAATCTAAAAAAAAAAAGAAAAAATTGTAATAAAAAAAACTCAAATGGTAAACGTCGGAAAGTTTTTTAATACTATAAATTATTCAGTTGTGTATAATATGTAGGTATACGTCATAATATGCACCATCATTATATAAGTATGAGGTGCTCCGTTAATATTTTTCTGAGTGATGCGAAAATATTTCCATTATAATATTTATATATTTTCTTTTAATAGCATAAAATGTATGGAAATAATTTAACTTGCTTGATAGTAATATGTAAGAAAAATAATGTTAGCAACAAAGTTTGTCAGTCAAAAAAAGTTTCAATTTTATTATTAAAACCAACTCTGCAAAAGTTTCCGTTCGGTTGTAATATGCGATCCTATATACGTATTACGTAACTTATAATATAATTTTTTGTACTGTACGTTTTCATTTTCGAGACATATACCAAATGATTTCATCGCCTGCTCCGGAGTTACATAATACGTTCGCGCGGTTTTTACAGCGCATTTTCGTCGCGTTTTCGTTCGGCTCGAGACTTAAGCGATTTCGTCTACTATTATACATAGTCCGCAATAATAGTTTAAAAAACTCCGCTTAAAAATGAATTTCCAACCACGCAGAATGGCATGGTAATAACATTATGGTTTCGTGTCGGCGATGTATAGCCAACGGCAGAGTGGCGTACACTGCACCAACTTCGGTCCAGCTTCAGGAACGTGTCGAAATTATTTTTCCAAATCACGCCGACAATGATAATTATTATGTCGTTAAACAAGCTATATAATATTATATATTATTTGTGTTATCATACACGTTGGCGCATAACAACAACAATATAATCATTGGACTATTGAACAGGCTTACAGGGATAGATAGGTACTCGGCACAGCGACTGGCCATATAATAATATCATATACATTATATTATTAATATTATTATAATCGTAACAAATCTCGTACACAATCAACAGTGGTTTGTATATTTTATAATATTATTATTATTATTATTATTATTCTCTGTTGCGGCGTCAGTGGCGTAATGAAAGCCTAACTGGCAACGAAGATTCGTAATGGCCGGGGCAACAACACTTGCACCTGCTGCCGCAATGATAATTATTATATTCTAACGACATTAATTTACGTACGTATTACGTATTGCAGTTCGTATATAATATGCAATGTATACACATTTATTATTATTTTGTTACTCATGTTTTTTGGCAACGTGTGTGTGTGTGTGTGTGTGAAACGGACGTGATTATTTAACCTCCGCTGTAATAATAATAACGATATAAATTTTAAAAATAAAAACGCATTAGCACTGTGTTACACTGCGCGTGTATATTACCGCTTGAAAGTTCACGATCTAGCAGTTAAGACGGGTATAATAATAATAATAATATATATACGTGAGACGATATAATCCTCGTTCTTTTGGAACATAATATTACGAGGTACAATATATTATATTAAAAAAGTGAATACAAGCGAGTCGTTCATAGTATTACACTATTATATGATATGTAATATATAACATTATTATGTTATAAACTTATAAATAAACCATAGTTTATAGTTTATGCGAATGCATATTTTCTTTCATAATTTTGCTGTCGTAATGAAAATTCACGTACAACGGCCGAGACGTCGTTAATCACTGAATAGTAATTATTATTACTCATAAACTTGACGCCGTGGACTTCTGTCGAACGTACGTGACAAGACGGTTTACCGCGGTAATCACTATATTATATATAATATTTATTATACATATATAATATATATGTGTTATTATACGTCATAATCTTTATTTTTTTTATATATGCATAATTCCGAATTGAAAGGCGATCATATTTTGTTTCGTATTACCTATTTAAATCTATAAAATATGAAGTTGAGTATGTCACTTTGATGTGACAAGTTTATGAAAAAGTTTAACTGAGATTGATTCTTCAACATTTTTAAAGTTCTTAAAAGCTCAAAACGATAAAAGTTGAATACCTATTACAATTTTCAAATTGATATTTTTCGCAATACTTATTAGTTTTTTTTTTTAAATTAAAAAGTATATAATTAAAAACGCGGAAAAGTCAATTTCAAGTAGATATTAATACAAATAAATTAAATCCGTTTTAGAATTCTTGTCAGTAACTACATACAAATTTAAGTTACCAATGAACTGTATCCACGAATAATAATACGTATTTCAATATATATCTTAATTCGTGGATGTATCCGAAACACAAAAGAGTGAGTATAAACTCTATAAGCCATGTCAGATTTTTAAACATCTACAGACACTAATAACAACGATAAACCTAATACCTATCAATCTTACACACATTGTACATTCATAATGTGTATAAAATATCAATATGAATTTACGAATAACTACTTTAAATTCTTACGAACAAAATACATTTAAAGAAAATAATAAAATGTAACCATAATATGTTAAAGAAAATCTTAAAATAATAATTAAAGAGCCATAATATAATCGAAAATGTAAATTTTAAGTAAAAAATCAATAAAACAAATCCACTGACTAAACGAGGTATCACACTGAGTACGGATATAAAATGTTAAATATTATTTTATTTTTTGACTTTATAACATATAGAGCACATGATAATATGTTGTACACATTATTAATTTGTATTGTTTATCGATTTAATAATTAATACAGATTAAAATAATGTATCGCTTAATGCTTATTATGAGCAGATAATTAATATAATTCTTCCACAGTACCTCGGTATATAATAATAAAGATAGGTGATATTTATTCATTATAATAGAGTATTTCTGTTTATTGAATCATCCGGGGAAAGATCAAAATATGTGATGCTATATCGTAATAATATTCCATGTAGGTACATAATAAGCGAAATCGGTCGAATTCCGAAAATTGTTTCAACTTAAGGACACTCTACTACAACCACGCGGGATCGCAAGGATTCGACTACATTATCGGTTCGTATTATCATAATAGACGTAGGTACACATTATATTGTTATGTACTTATGTGGTAGGAAAAAAAACGACTGTACGCGGACGACAATGTCAGCGAGCGGGAACGCACGATTTGTATAGCGCTTATAAAGGTCGACCTTTGGGGAATTTAAGGAATTGCTCGCGCGCGCGTATGTGACACACAAAGGTCGCCTTGAAAGCTGCAAGACCAGCCGAAAAACCCTCTACGTGTACATAAACAATGTACTCTATATGTGTGTGCGTGCATGAGGGTAGACGCATATTTTACACACAAATAACTCGGCGGCCTTTTATGTCGTCGTTGTCCCCGCTCCGCGCTTCAGAGTAGTGTGTATTGTCACGGCGGTAAATTTTAATTAAAACCCTATACATACACACGCAGGCGCTTATACTTACCTATAGTAGGTAGTGTGTGTCTGTGTCTGTGTAGTAACTACCCGGTTGTAGAGCGTATACTTTTTTCATCCCTTGATATATAGTTCCCCTTACACAGCTTCGTTTTTGCGGACATCGACCGACCTCACTCACGTCGACCAGGGGTCCGGTCGTCTTATGTAATAATAAATATATATATATTAAAAACAGTATATGAGCAGTGGCAACACAATGGCGAACTCGCTTCTATCGTATATTATGGTAGTTCCGTCTGCTGAAGATGCATCGTAGAGCCCATAGAGGGTGGTTCCGCATCCCGTACTTGGTGGGACCTTATAACGATTTGATGGATTCCACTCTCTTTCTATGTATAATATATGTAGATATGTGGTTTAGGCTTAATTTTTAATCAGTTTTACATCGTTGCACTTATTTACGTCATAAGTGAAATTAATACGATATTCGATTATTTTTTTTCAAGCATACATTAAAATATTATTACGTATAGTTAGGTTTTTATAAATTGTTGGGGCTTAAGGCGAGATCTTATATGTATCGATACTAATATAAAAAATGTATATTAAGTTGTTATTATCGACGAACTATTTCGCTATATATTATGAACTTGAACTATAATACTGGTATAGTATGTAGCATTGTATCGATGTATGAAGGTGCAGGATTCACGTCACCAATTTTATAATTTATACATTTTTATCTTTGTACATCGATTGTTTAATGTAAAGTTATAAATCACAAATATGTGTAATACTTTTTAGGAACATTATGGTTAAAATATTATTATAACTTAAATTAGTATCTTAGTTAAAAAGAAAAATTCTGATTGTCGATAACAACATTTACAAGTAAGTTTAGGTGAAAATAATTATTTTTATTATTAAAAAAAATATATATCCATACAATATTTAATGGAATTTAAAGTACTAATTGAAAATTAACTCATAATATTATACTATGTGGATTTATCGATAAAATCTGTTTTATTTCAGGTTATAACTTAAAATGTGTGTATTATCTGCGAATCGACATGCATGAAATTAAATTAGAGAAGTAATGGTGAAGATAGCTACTCAATTAAATAAAAAAAAATAATAAATAAATTGAATAAACCAAATAGATATGTAAATTTTTAAAACGACATATAAAACTCTATAAAATAAATAGCAAATTGTCCATATATTTTTCTAGTGTCTGGGTTGAAGTGAACGCCCACTTCATAAATGGCATGATTCGAAATTCAATAATGAAAAAATCATATTGGGATGTCTGCATACATTAAATTATAACATAATATGCCATGTACCAGAGGTATATCTATAAATATTATGAATGCTTAAATTAAAATAAATTTATTTTTTAAATTACAGCTATGCTATAACTGCAAATTCTGATTAAAAATTTGACCAATGAATCAATTATGAGACTATCTATGTATTTATATGTGATTCATTATTTCGTTAAAATAATTATGATAATTGATGATAATAATAATAATACCTAATAATAAAATAAATCTTTTGAGATGTGTTTGGATTAATTCCATGCAGTTATTTATAATAATGTTATGTTTTCTACGTGATTTTGACTGTGAAGATAAGTTTAAAGTTTAACATTTTCAAAGTAACTACACAATTTTTACTTTTTTATTTACCATTTATTATACTTTTAAGTACAACGAAATCCGGTCTTTAATTTTAACGAACAATTTTCCGAAAAAAAAAATGATTTCTCGTAACTCAATTTATATTTAATTAATACACTTTTTTAAATTAATAATTAGTAGGTACCAGCTCTGTCTAATTATTTATACACCGTTAATATAAAAATGTCCGCAAGTACATATTTTAATTTCATTTGCTTAAAAAAAAAAAAAAAAGAAAAAAAAATCATTACATTTTTGGTAGGTACCTAATTTTACTATAAACGTATATTGTACGTCCTAAAAAATATGGAACTAATAACATTATAAATTGTACCAGCTATTAAATTACTAAATCGTTAAGCCAAAAAATATATTATTTAGATGTGACTTTAATCGTTTTCTCAACGCCCGCAGTTTAACAAAAAATTTATAATTTCACATTCTTGTTTGGACACTTATCAGTTATCAGCTGTTATTATGTATTATGTATTTTTAAGACACGCAAAGCAGCTTAAGCGCGCAGTGCGCACGATAGCGCGCATTTAACAAGTGTCCAAGTGAGACCGAAACGTTAGAATATTTTACACACATATATATATATAACGGTAGGATATTATATTATTCTGTAAAAAACGCGAGGAAATAATAATAATCAGACACATATATAATATAATAACGCTATGTGTCCGTGAAACGTGTTCACCTTACGTTCGGCCGGATCTTATTGGATTTGTCAAAACGTTTTATGGTCAGTAATTTCATACAGCGATTGAGTCACAAAATGCGCATGGG
Source organism: Aphis gossypii (assembly GCF_020184175.1). Classification (NCBI taxonomy): domain Eukaryota; kingdom Metazoa; phylum Arthropoda; class Insecta; order Hemiptera; family Aphididae; genus Aphis; species Aphis gossypii. Next base: position 16,246,899 of record NC_065530.1, read on the forward strand.
AGTTATGAATGTGACAGCTCACGCGGACTAATGGCTCAAACGGGTTAGGCCCGGTCAGTGGCCAAAAATCAGAGGAGAGAAAAAAGAAGAAGACGAAAGAAAAATATAATATAATAATAACTGGCGACGAGAAAGAAAAAACGGGTTCACGTTCGTTCGTTTATTATATTATTATAAATATCATTTGTTTGTCCGCATTTCGAACGACACTGCCTATATGTATATGTGTATTATTTTTTTCGTCCCGACGTCTGGCGAGTATATAATATTATTCACACATACCTAATACCTATATATATATATATAATATATATCCATATTTATGCATGGCTTATATACGTAACTACAAGTATATATTATATATAATATCGCCAACGTCCATATTAAAATTTTAAAAAATACATTACAAACGTGAGAGACGATACGTATAAAATGAAAACTTCTACCACAGCGGTAGTGTCCGCAGACGATATAATATTAAATACAGGATGATTCACCAAACATGCTCTACCTTTTTCCTTTTTATTTTTCGGGTCTATACGACAGTTTAAAAATGTTAGTAATTTATAAATATTTATAATTTATAAATATGGTCCAAATAAGTTATGTTATGAAAGTTTCGTGCAAAATTCGGAACTTGAAGTGCTGACGTGACGTCACTATATCTATCTATTTTCTTTTTTTATAAAACCATTTATGAGGACTATTATTATTAGTAGGTGGAAAATGTATGTTCTAGAACCGCCGTCACTTGAGCTCCACCGCTCCAGCCACAGTCCTGGACGCCACCACCCTCATACTCACCACTCTACACACCTACTATACTCACCGCCTACAACCCAGTGCTTGTACCACTTGTACCCCGGCTTACGAAACCGCGGCTGTCTACAACCTGATATCGACATTCAGTTATCGCAAATTACCGGCCGGCAAATGGATACGATAAAACATGTTAAACATTACGTTTGCCATACATTTAAATCTCTTTTCTTCTGCCCCGAAAATGTTACGTATTGCATTACTATTTTTTTATTATTTTTTTTTCAACTGACGAATTGTCTTTAAATCGATCTCAAGAGATTATTATTATTTATGTTATTACACACCTACTACAGTAAGTCACTATATAAAGCTATAGAAAAACAATATATTTTTTTCTCTTCATTCGCATTTATATTTTTGATTTCCATAGTGCATATTTATGTGGCACGATATCATATTATGGCATATAGTGTTGGCCGGGGAGTAGAAAAAAAAACAACCTCCTTGTACCCTGCACTCGTGTGTGCGATTCGTGTGCCCATCATACGCGTACAATACTGTTGTGCGGGTCGAGGGGCGCGTTGTTTCGCCAAAGCGCGTTTTGTGTTTCCTGCGCGTTGTTTCGCAGACCATGAAATGGATTCTGTTGGCGCGGCGACAACGGAGAGGAAAGAGCATATAACAGGACAACGCGTCGGCCGGCCGGTTCGTTTCATTTTTTTTTTTCATTTTTTTCTCTGTCCATTCAAACTTTTTACACACACTCTCACATCGGCCAAGTATTCCGTAAATTATTATCACCGTTATTAAATCCGACCGATTGCAAAACATAAATTACTTTTTGCAGAATTCGCGTGAGATTTATATACCACGCGCAAACAAACTCGGACGAGGTTTTATTTTATTTTTATTTTCATTTTTGTACCCCGTTGATGTTATACATAATAATAATAATAATAATAATATGATATGTGTAATATTATTATAATACGGCTCAACTAATTTATAGCCGACGACGACGTTTGTGCGTTTGTACATCGCGCATAAGGAGAACATATTTTGACGACATTATTATAAAAAAATAATGTTATTGTTATTATTATATTATATATTAATATTATAATATCGAGACGTGGGATGCTGCACCGAGTGATCCCTATTATGCTTCAATCGAGAATTCGCCTCCGCCACAGTCCTCAGGCACACAATAGTACGTGTAGGTATAATTACTATGATTTTATTGCATACACTCGTATTGATTTCATGTGTCTATATACGGATGTCCGTAAAAAATCAGTTCAGTCGGCACGAAATCAATCGGAACCTAAATCTTAACCTTAAATGGCAGTTATAATAGGCATATTATGTTATGCAAATTATCTCGATATTTTTATTTTAAATTTTTGAATACTTTTTCAAAAATAAGAACATTTATCCACGTACTATGTCATAATAAATATGTATATGATATAAAAATCAAGTTTTTGAAGAATATCTATCAATAATTTGCAGATGAATACTGTACATAGTCTTAGCCTGCAATTTCCTTAAACTTGATTCTCTAAGACAGATAATATTATTGTATACATTTCAGCTGTGAAAATTAATACTAACCGATCAGAATGTTTTTTTTTTATTTTTAGTCTGTTCAACATATTCAAACTACGACCAGTTTATATTAACGGTGTGTTTGCGTGAAACCCACCTAGGTATACCATTGAAAAATATTTGTCACCAAGATTAATAATATAATAATTAATAATTTTACTATATTATTTAATATTTATATATATCATAGTAAAATATATAATTAAATATAAATATTTTAATGACTGAAAATCAATTGCTGAATTTGAGAAAACTGTTGTGAATAAGAGTGAGTGTTTGCGTTAGATCTATTATTTTATAAAATGCACTGTACACAATTAAAAATTTAATAGGTAAACTATAACGATCTGATTTTGAGAGGTATATTAGAGCAGTTATAAATGATCTAAAAAATGTATTTTATTGTCATGTATACAGGAACAGGTGGAAATAAAGTGCGTATAAATTGTTTTATTGTAATAGTTTTGAAAGTTATTGAAATTAATTATTGTATATTTATAAATATAGGCACTAATAAAATAGCTAGTAATACTTTTTTTTTCTTTCAACGAATATATTATAAAATTAATGTGATATTTGGAATATTACATAATATTTCTATATGATAAATTAATATCTATATTCTATAGTGTATTAGTGTATTACTAGATATATCCAACGGAAAATTAACCACTTACATCTGTGTCTGTCTGTCTGAAGAACTACGTATAAGGGTTAAAGACATGACGTACATACGAGTACGTAATAAATTGATATTTCGCATCGATTCCACATTTTTGAAGCAGATCCAGATAGCTATAATTTTATCGACGAGATCAAATCGTATTTTGTTTGATAAATTATATGATATACGACGAAATGCGCAGCACGCGTCTCTGCGGGAGTCTGAAAGTGGTGTACTCACCCTGCGGGACACACGTGTACCTATATATTTATATACATAGATATTACATGTATATGTGTTTATAAAGGTACGTGTATACACACGCACATAGAAGATTATGTTCAGAGTAATTTTTTCCCTATTCCTCTCCCCTCAAAATTTCCACTATTATATATATATATTATATAATCGTTTTTCAACTAGCCAGCCACGCGTGGTCCATCGCCGACGATGAGCATTAATAAACCCCGCCTATATGTGGTTTATACAGGTGGATATTACCATATTATAATGCTATATTATAGGATATACAATAAACACTTATAAGCTAATTATTCTAGAGACTTTGGGTCGCATTGCCGAAAATCACCCAAGGTATACTAAATCTAAAGACTATGGAAATTTCTTGTTTTTGAACAACTATCTAGAACGTTTTAAATCTACCCATTAGTGCAGGTTATAGTGTTTGCTTCGAAACATATATTCAGTTGTTAAAATGCCTTCAGATATATTATATGGTATACGTAGGTATTAAATATGTACTTTGGTAATTTTTTTTTACGAAATTTGGAAAATGATGATTCTTTATTAACCCAAAATACATCATAGTGTGATTCTCGTATGACATTTTATGATTAAATTGTCATTATATCGAAAAGAAAAATTATTTATTTTTTCAATCGTTTGTATATGTTATCTGTGAACATTTAAAAACTATAATAATAATAATAATGGTTAATGATAATAAATAGATAGTAAAGAGACTAAAATGTTAGGTATAAAATTTTTCAAAAATGTTGTTTTGTAATAACAAAGAATTTTAAAAAACGAAATGTGTGTTAAAACTATTGTTAATCTTTTGTTCGCCGAATAATATGTGATGGTGAAGTATAATTATTATGATGATATGGAAAAATGCTTTATCTCATATATTTCTACGAATTTAACATATGTGTGTATTTTTACGTACCTAACTATAAATAAGTGGATATTTTTGGACCACACGTATATATGTTATATACGTATGTATATACTACCTAGTTACAATATTTGCGATGGAACATTTTTTACAACAGAAAATGCATTGAATCGTATATACAATAATATTATAAACGTATAGAATATTATACGTTCTACACGTAATAATATAATGATATACATTATACTACAGGTCGCGATGAGAACGGGTCGATGCAGTTTTGGCATCCGTCCGGTCACAACGAAATTTCTTCCATTATTATTAATATAACTGTATCACGCTTTAATAACATATTGAAACAAACTATAAACATTAAAATATAATAACTAATTATATCTTTATATATATATACATAAATATATATATATTAAGGTGGTCCTTATATGGTCGTTTTGAACAAAAATGTGAATTTCTCAGGTTACACCCCCTTGATTGGTTCATTAATAGATAAAAATAAAATATTAGAAGTTTTATGACAGTCGGAAAAAGTTAAGCCGTGCTCTAAAAAGCTCTACAGTTTTTTAATATTTTATTTCTAAATACCTATGACAAATTAAGTATTCATTTTATATATATATTACGGCGGTGGTGACGATTTAGCAAATATCGACGAGTCGAATCGAAATTCACGTGGTCCGCATGCGATTCCGTAGGTATGTATTTTATAATACGCTCGGTCTGTATATTATACGCGTATAATACACGAATTCCAGTACAAATCGGGGGTTTTATGATGATAAAAAGCGTACCGGGAATTGTGGCGGCAATGTCGGCGGGGACTCGCGCGGATGTAAAGTTTAACGATGACGAGCTTCCGGTCGTTTGAGATGCGCGCGCGGAATTCCACGGTCCGACGACATCAAAAGCGATTAGAATATTTCGGACGGGGTCGAATAATAATAACGCTCTATCGTATAGTATAGGATATCATAGTAATACATATAAAATATATATATATCAGTCTCCTGCGTTGTGCACCACCCTCGCCCCAAAGAAATGTTTTTCGTCCGACGATGACGACAGCGTAATATATGTGTATAGTGCTTTTTTTAATCGTATTGGACGTAACGAAACGGTTTTGCTACTAAAATATATATTTTATCTCCTTTTTTTTTTTTGTAATTACAATTTCGGATTTTTTCCGTTTTAATTTAGGTCCAAGAGGGTGACTTGCTCTTATAATTTCTCTCTCCCTTGCTCTCTATCTCTCCTTCATTCTCTCTCGCTCCCTCTCTCTCTCTCTCTCTCTCTCTCTCTCTTTTCCTCTCTTTCTCTCCTTCATTTTGTCCCTCCACTCCCTCTCTCTTCTCTATAACACGAACGCCAAAAGATGGTTTCAGGTATTTATTAAACGCTATTTCGACAAGCATGTACCTATACATTTATTATAAAACGCAGAATTCTTATAATATTCTGAAGACTTATTTTTAATATTCGTCTCTAAGATTTAATTTGTTTCGTATAAATATAGCACTAAAACTCGAGTTTTCGAATAAAATTGGGTTTTGAATATTATTATTAATTAGCTATAATACACTTAATATAATAAACACACACATACACACATATAGGTGTATAATGTATATATTTATTGTTTTAGTGTATGCATGTAGGTATTGAGTACGTAATGCGTATAGGAAGCGTGTCATAATAATAATAATAATATAACTATGAGTGCGTAGGTTAGGTCAAGTATATTTTATCGAATGATTGGAGTAGAAATAATAATTATAATAATAATGAATTATAATTTTATTACAATAGATTATACTATTATGCTATTTGTCTACAAATGGTTGGAATAATAAAATATTAATTTCGTTTAGTTGTATACATTGTTATCACCTGTATCAAGTTAAGTAACTGCAACAATTCAAACACTTAATGTAGTTGCAATTATATATTTTATTTTAATACTAATTAATAATGAAAATATCGTCTATTATATGTGTTATTGTTTGCTTAGATCATTATTACATAGCATGAGATATATAATAAATATTTACATGCTTCTCAATAACAATAACAATGTAAGACCCGTGCGAATAAATAATAGTATAATATTACAAAGTGTACGATAATAATTATTGTTGTATCTTGTATGTCTTATTACATTAATTGCTATAGTAACAAATTATTAAATTAATGTTAAATTATACCGGATATAATTTTTCTTTGCATGTGCCAGAACGCCGAGAACTGAGTTTTATGAATATATATATATATATAGTTGAAATAAGTACAAAAAAAGCCAATGGCCCCATCATCGAAGTTTTTTATTAAAAAAAAAAAAAAAAAAAGATTGACTGTAATCATATTATTGTAAATTTAGGTATATTCGGTTTGTGATGCATTAAGTAGTAATATGTTTCTAAGTAAAATTATATATACTTATTGTTAAATAGTATAATAATAATAGATTAAATTAGGTTATATATCTATATATTTACAATTATTTTGTTCAATAAAAAGGAAAAAAACCCTTCGTATATTTATATATATTTTTTTCTTTTTGATGAAATAATATAATAATTATATCGAATGAGATTTTATTTAAAATAAAATCATTAAACTTAGTACGCTATACAATAGGTTTTTAATGTACTTCTTGATTATGTTTATTATTGTTATCAGATTTTGAATTCAATGAGTTAAATGATAGGTTTTATACATAATACGAAAAATGGTTCTTAGAGCTACGAAAACGGGTGGATAAATCCCTGTTTCTGCAGAGGATAGTTCATATTATTATAAAGTGAATTAACATTGGTAAAAAAAAAAAAAATGCATAGTATATAATTTATAAATAAATGTCATTGAACGATGTGAATAAATTTGACAATTAGGTCAACGAATTTTAAAATGTAGACAAAATATAAACTTCAAACGCTTTTACAAAGAATTGTGATTTCCTATCTTTGTGTTCGATACTATACAGTTGTTCACTTGCTGTGCTCGGTATGATAGCAATTTTTATTTTTGATCGTTTATCCTGCAAATTAGTTGTGCAGATGTTCGAATACAAAAAAATAAATAAAACCATGTGCTAACAGACACAAGTTGTACAATAATATATTATATTATTTAAAACGCGTCAGCACTCCGATAATCTCGACGACGATGACGACAACGAGAACTAGAAGAAGGAGCAGCTTAGGCGACATACATTATAATAATATATTAATATTGTATAGATAATATATTTTATACGATTTATTTTATTATTTTACATACATACAATGTTATTTGAAATTAGTTTTACGGGTCTGCTGAGCAAACGAAATTACCACCCAGCTCTCGGAAGCAGTATTTGTATTTTATTTATTATAATATTATTACGACGACGACGTCACGATGATGATATTATATTCGCGCGGCGTTTTAAACGTTTAATGTATGCGATCGCCTATCTCTAAACAGGAATCGCTCGCAAACATACGCGTCTAATATATTATTAATATAATATTATAAACACTGTATACATTACATTATATTGCGATTCGCTATATTTTATATAAAATATAATAATTTATGTACGGTTATTGGCAATGTAAGTACGATGTACTTATTACCTGAACCTACCTGATTGCACCTGTACAGTAATAATTATAATATTTATCTATACTCGATATTAATAGTATAGGTACTATTATCGCGAAACGCATTAGTCGACGTGTGTCGTCTTGTCACTTTATAGTCTATAAAATATTAAAACGAGTAGACGGTGGACACTCATTAGGCACTACGATTATATTATATTACGTTTCGTCTACATAATATTGTAATATAAACATAAAATATTATATTATTTTTCTCTGCCAGATGAAATGTCTACAATTTTTTTATAATTCACTTCATCTGCCAGCGATATTTGCAATAAAATTTTGCTTTCCATTAACCACCGTGTAGTGATCGCTGTTCAGGACACTACACATAATTATATAAAAAAATAACGTTGCACGTTTGTGAGAAAGATAGGTATTTTATATAAAAAAAAAAACCCGGATTATATAATTAAAAATTAATTTTATTAAATATAAAGTAGCTACATGCTACATAATATTATTTAGTCATTAAAACTAGGAATGACAAAATAACTTTCGATGACGTGACTGTTACTAAGTCCTCGAAAAGTACTAGTCTTACAGAATAATAGTCAATATAGAACTGTAACTATCTTCTGAAAAATACTAAGTGATCTACTTGTACTTACTTATACGAATTTGAGCATTGAAGTATGGTGACGTAATGTTATCAATAATATAGACTATTATTTTAATATTGAGTAAAATTATACTGATTATGATAATAATATGCGCCGACAACGGACAACAGTACGTTAAACCTTTGATAATGCTTTATATTGGAATTAAATATCTAGTTCGCACGTAAACCATATAATAATTTAGTTTCATATTGAAATGGTAGTGTTATAAATATATTTTGGCTTACTAGAACAACGTTGATATTACTTTTTACGTCATTATCCGAGAAAAATTTGTTTTCGATCGTATACAATTATATATCTACATAATATTATACATTATTTATAAACCGAAATTAAAAACCAGCGTATTCGAGTTTACATTATATATATAGTGCCAACTGCCAACATCATTAAGTCTTAAAAACTAATCGGGAAAAATTAAAATAAACATTTCTTCTCGTTTCGCAAAAATCAGATCGAAACTCATTTGTAAACCGACTGAATAATATATAATTTTCTTTTGCAGCTACCGTGTACACAAATCTGACCAATCAATCGGTATGTTTTATTTTGTTCAAACAAAAACCTAATCGAACGATTTACTAAAGATATACTTAAATACGATTTTCTTTTTAGTTATTTGTTATACGAGTCCAACATAAGTATAGTAAAAATTTAAAAGTCACTCGATGGAGAAATTTCGTTTGGCTGTAGTCAATTTGCACCAAAATTAACTTAAAATATATTCAATATGTGTAATTTGCACAATTTTTTTGAAATTCTTTTGTAATTTGTCCCAAAATAAGAATATGAAATTTTCACCAAAATTAAAATTGATTATTTTTTCGATAGTATACCTACGCACAAGTTTCTATATCCTAATATAACTTTATCTTAGTTTTATATTTTATAAAATAGCAGAGCTTATACACAGATTGTTATAAGTTTATACAAAATCGTCTTATTATGATTATAAAAAAAAAGTTGGCCAATTAATAAAATTAAATGTAAAATTAAAAAAAACACAACCGATAATTAAACGTATAACGTCAAAGTATTACCATATAAGGCGAAAAATCCCGAAAAATTATTATTGTCATTGGAATCCATCTAGTCTCGAAGTCAACGAGGATACCGATGAATAATCGAATATTTCAAAATCAAATAGTCGATAATCAAACAAATAAATACTGCAGGAGAATAGATTTTGGTGCAAATTACAAACACCCTTCCTTTTATATGTATAGTTAATAGGTAACTATAGTTATGTGTAGCATTATACAATTATAGAAAATTCTTTGTTAATTTAAATTTGTGTTTTTATGATACTCGCCCTCTTACTCCTACCTAAGATACCTAAGATATCGTCAATACGATAGTCATCGGTCTTCTCGATTAGTGTATGGTGTTTTGCGAGTTTACAACCATCAGATCAGATGATCCTATTCAATTGTGAACGTCTGATAGTCAAAGCACCATCACTGCATGTCTGCATTAATTGCATTCCAACAACACCAATAATAATACATAATAATGTACTCGAAAGCATTATTACTGAAATAATGGCAGTATTATAAAACACGTATATTGTCTACTTATGTACTCGTACATGGAATTCACAGTCGACAGCAATATAATACGCGGTTTTTGGTTGAAAATACTATTGTACTTAGGAAAGTACATTATATTTTATCGTGATTTGTTTTTTTTTTTTATATAAATATACTACGGTCCAAAAACTAACGCTTGGACAGACACAATAACCTTTTTTTTACCATTTTAATTTTATAAATTTCGCGAGCTGACCGAATATTATTATAATGTTATTATAACAACACCGCACGAGGTGTCGGTTTTTAAAACACGGGAAATCGTTTCCGAGACCTTTTCCCGGTCCTTCACCACACTGCTCAGAGGAGATAGTATATACGTATATTGTATGTACATTGCTTATAATATACTACGGATACTTTGTGCCCGGGTTTATTTTTACGTGATTGCGTGCCCGTCAGGATTTTTTTTTTGTATTTAAGACTTATCGCGCAGCGCACGGTAAAAATTAACGAATCGTGCGGTTTTCGGTTTTGCCGAGAAAAACGTTTTTGAGCACGTTCCTTTCGCAGTGCACGCGTGCATACGCTGTATACAATAATATTATATTAAATCATTATTTTATTGTTATGAGTGTATTTTTTTTTTTTTTTTTTAAGAGAAAAATGCTTTTGCAAGAATGTCCACATACAATAAATAAACAGTTTCCATTTACTAATATATTATATTTCCATTATACTTGCAGTATAGTAAATAAACGTTATAATGCAATATAAGATAGTTCGAAATCGCCATTTTCTGTCTTACGGATATTTAAAAATGTATATAATAAATATTTACATGCTTCTCAATAACAATAACAATGTAAGACCCGTGCGAATAAATAATAGTATAATATTACAAAGTGTACGATAATTATTTTTGTATCTTGTATGTCTTATTACATTAATTGCTATAGTAACAAATTATTAAATTAATGTTAAATTATACCGGATATAATTTTTCTTTGCATGTGCCAGAACGCCGAGAACTGAGTTTTATGAATATATATATATATATAGTTGAAATAAGTACAAAAAAAGCCAATGGCCCCATCATCGAAGTTTTTATTAAAAAAAAAAAAAAAAAGATTGACTGTAATCATATTATTGTAAAGTTAGATATGTTCGGTTTGTGATGCATTAAGTAGGTAGTAATACGTTTCTAAGTAAAATTATATATATTTATTGTTAAATAGTATAATAATAATAGATTAAATTAGGTGATATATCTATATATTTACAATTATTTTATTCAATAAAAAGGAAAAAAACCCTTCGTATATTTATATATATTTTTTTCTTTTTGATGAAATAATATAATAATTATATCGAATGAGATTTTATTTAAAATAAAATCATTAAACTTAGTACGCTAGGTTTTTAATGTACTTCTTGATTATGTTTATTATTGTTATCAGATTTTGAATTCAATGAGTTAAATGATAGGTTTTTATACATAATACGAAAAATGGTTCTTAGAGCTACGAAAACGGGTGGATAAATCCCTGTTTCTGCAGAGGATAGTTCATATATTATTATAAAGTGAATTAACATTGGTAAAAAAAAAAATGCATAGTATATAATTTATAAATAAATGTCATTGAACGATGTGAATAAGTTTGACAATTAGGTCAACGAATTTTAAAATCTAGACAAAATATAAACTTCAAACGCTTTTACAAAGAATTGTAATTTCCTATCTTTGTGTTCGATACTATACAGTTGTTCACTTGCTGTGCTCGGCATGACATGATAGCAATTTTTATTTTTGATCGTTTATCCTGCAAATTAGTTATGATGTTCGAATACAAAAAAATAAATAAAACCAGGTGCTAACAGACACAAGTTGTACAATAATATATTATATTATTTAAAACGCACCAGCACTTGATAATCTCGACGACGATGACGACAACGAGAACTGGAAGAAGGAGCAGCTTAGGCGACATACATTATACGAATATATTAATATTGTATAGAATATAGATAAGATATTTTATACGATTTATTTTATTATTTTACATACATACAATGTTATTTGGAATTAGTTTTACGGGTCTGCTGAGCAAACGAAATTACCACCCAGCTCTCGGAAGCAGTATTTGTATTTTATTTATTATAATATTATTACGACGACGACGTCACGATGATGATATTATATTCGCGCGGCTTTTTAAACGTTTAATGTATGCGATCGCCTATCTCTAAACAGGAATCGCTCGCAAACATACGCGTCTAATATATTATTAATATAATATTATAAACACTGTATACATTACATTATATTGCGATTCGCTATATTTTATATAAAATATAATAATTTATGTACGGTTATTGGCAATGTAAGTACGATGTACTTATTACCTGAACCTACCTGATTGCACCTGTACAGTAATAATTATAATATTTATATTCTATACTCGATATTAATAGTATAGGTACTATTATCGCGAAACGCATTAGTCGACGTGTGTCGTCTTGTCACTTTATAGTCTATAAAATATTAAAACGAGTAGACGGTGGACACTCATTAGGCACTACGATTATATTATATTACGTTTCGTCTACATAATATTGTAATATAAACATAAAATATTATATTATTTTTCTCTGCCAGATGAGATGTCTACAATTTTTTTATAATTCACTTCATCTGCCAGCGATATTTGCAATAAAATTTTGCTTTCCATTAACCACCGTGTAGTGATCGCTGTTCAGGATACTGCACATAATTATATAAAAAAAAACCAACGTTGCACTTTGTGAGAAAGATAGGTATTTTATATAAAAAAAAACCCGGATTATATAATTAAAAATTAATTTTATTAAATATAAAGTAGCTACACGCTACATAATATTATTTAGTCATTAAAACTAGGAATGACAAAATAACTTTCGATGACGTGACTGTTACTAAGTCCTCGAAAAGTACTAGTCTTACAGAATAATAGTCAATATAGAACTGTAACTATCTTCTGAAAAATACTAAGTGATCTACTTGTACTTACTTATACGAATTTGAGTATTGAAGTATGGTGACGTAATGTTATCAATAATTTAGACTATTATTTTAATATTGAGTAAAATTATACTGATTATGATAATAATATGCGCCGACAACGGACAACAGTACGTTAAACCTTTGATAATGCTTTACATTGGAATTAAATATCTAGTTCACACGTAAACCATATAATAATTTAGTTTCATATTGAAATGGTAGTGTTATAAATATATTTTGGCTTACTAGAACAACGTCGATATTACTTTTTATGTCATTATCCGAGAAAAATTTGTTTTCGATCGTATATAATTATATATCTACATAATATTATACATTATTTATAAACCGAAATTATAAACCAGCGCATTCGAGTTTACATTATATATATAGTGCCAACTGCCAACATCATTAAGTCTTAAAAACTAATCGGAAAAAAATTAAAATAAACATTTCTTCTCGTTTCGCAAAAATCAGATCGAAACTCATTTGTAAACCGACTGAATAATATATAATATTCTTTTGCAGCTACCGTGTACACAAATCTGACCAATCAATCGGTATGTTTTATTTTGTTCAAACAAAAACCTAATCGAACGATTTACTAAAGATATACTTAAATACGATTTTCTTTTTAGTTATTTGTTATACGAGTCCAACATAAGTATACCTAGTAAAAATTTAAAAGTCACTCGATGGAGAAACTTCGTTTGGCTGTAGTCAATTTGCACCAAAATTGACTTAAAATATATTCAATATGTGTAATTTGCACAATTTTTTTGAAATTCTTTTGTAATTTGTCCCAAAATAAGAATATGAAATTTGCACCAAAATTAAAATTAATTATTTTTTCGATAGTATACCTACGCACAAGTTTCTAAATCCTAATATAACTTTATTTTAGTTTTATATTTTATAAAATAGCAAAGCTTATACACAGATTGTTATAAGTTTATATAAAATCATCTTATTATGGTTAAAAAAAGTTAGCTAATTAATAAAATTAAATGTAAAATTAAAAAAAACACAACCGATAATTAAACGTATAACGTCAAAATATTACCAGATAAGGCGAAACATCCCGAAAAATTATTATTGTCATTGGAATCTATCTAGTCTCGAAGTCATCGAAGATACCGATGAATAATCGAATAGTTCAAAATCAAATATTCGATAATCAAACAAATAAATACTGCAGGAGAATAGATTTTGGTGCAAATTACAAACACCTTTCCTTTTATATGTATAGTTAATAGGTAACTATAGTTATGTGTAGCATTATACAATTATAGAAAATTCTTTGTTAATTTAAATTTGTGTTTTTATGATACTCGCCCTCTTACTCCTACCTAAGATACCTAAGATATAGTCAATACGCTAGTCATCGGTCCTCTCGATTAGTGTATGGTGTTTTGCGAGTTTACAACCATCAGATCAGATGATCCTATTCAATTGTGAACGTCTGATAGTCAAAGCACCATCACTGCATGTCTGCATTTGCATTCCAACAACACCAATAATAATAAATAATAATGTACTCGAAAACATTATTACTGAAATAATGGCAGTATTATAAAACACGTATATTGTCTACTTATGTACTCGTACATAGAATTCACAGTCGATGGCAATATGATACGCGGTTTTTGGTTGAAAATACTATTGTACTTAGGAAAGTACATTATATTTTATCGTGATTCGTTTTTTTTTTTTATATAAATATACTACGGTCCAAAAACTAACGCTTGGACAGACACAATAACCTTTTTTTTACCATTTTAATTTTATAAATTTCGCGAGCTGACCGAATATTATTATAATGTTATTATAACAACACCGCACGAGGTGTCGGTTTTTAAATCACGGGAAATCGTTTCCGAGACCTTTTCCCGGTCCTTCACCACACTGCTCAGAGGAGATAGTATATACGTATATTGTATGTACATTGCTTATAATATACTACGGATACTTTGTGCCCGGGTTTATTTTTACGTGATTGCGTGCCCGTCAGGATTTTTTTTTTGTATTTAAGACTTATCGCGCAGCGCACGGTAAAAATTAACGAATCGTGCGGTTTTCGGTTTTGCCGAGAAAAACGTTTTTGAGCACGTTCCTTTCGCAGTGCACGCGTGCATACGCTGTATATAATAATATATTAAATCATTATTTTATTGTTATGAGTGTATTTTTTTTTTTTTTTAAGAGAAAAATGCTTTTGCAAGAATGTCCACATACAATAAATAAACCTTTTCCATTTACTAATATATTATATTTCCATTATACTTGCAGTATAGTAAATAAACGTTATAATGCAATATAAGATAGTTTGAAATCGCCATTTTCTGTCTTACGGATATTTAAAAATGTATATAATAAATATTTAAGTGCGAACCGAAAGTCAGGCGCTTTTGATCGAAAATTGCGGTACACAGTTTTTTTTCGACTTTTATATACCGATCAAACGCTTACTGCAGATCAGGGTGCACATGGTTAGTAATCGTTTATATTATAATATTATAATAAATATTATATAATATTATATTATATTGTAATAAATATTACAATTTAGGTAATAACGATAATAAATTATTAAAATATTTTGTTTTATCCAGTACCTTACGTACTCGGCTGTACGATGACCGGTTATTCTTGGTCAGGATCTATGAATTCGTTGATAAAACATATTTTAAACAAGTGTTTTAGATTAACTTTGAAAGTATGACCAGTGAGAAAAATATCAACAAGAATATCGGTGAATTAAATATATAAGTATATTATTTTTAACTTTTAATATGATTTAGAATAATAATCACAAAGTATACAGTCTTAAGTGTTTTTCATAAAACTCAGTTAAAAAACACAAAAAAATAAAACAATATTAATGTATATATATCAACAATCAAAGAATCGCCATGATCTAATAAAGGTTGTAAAAATAAAAAATAATATAAAAATCTAAACAATAAAAAAATTGTTTTATTATTTTATTGTTAAGATTTATATAATATGTCTTTATTATGTCTACTTTGTCTTCTTCTGTTTGTCCGCCTTTACAATTCATCGATCTTGATATCGATAAATTAGTAAAGTATATTTTATTTTTATTTGACTAGAAAACATAACATGTACTATGTAATATGCAAAATATATAAATAAGGAGAAGGGGGAAAAATTATAAAACACCAGTTACGTTTTTCAGAATCCGTCCATAAAATATGATACTATTAACTTAGGATCAACAAGGTTTATTTCAAATTAAATCAAAAGGTCACGGAACCACTTTTTTTAGAATTTGTATGGTAAAAATTTAATGGGCGTGTGAGTAATTTATAAGTGATACGTGGAAGATTATTATTCTAGAAAAAAATCGTTAGTAATTTATCGTGTAGCTTATTTTGTAATTGACTTGATAATTTTGTCATAAAATTATTAAACAGAAGATGGGAAAATAATTGTGATTTTATTGATTATTATACAATAATACAATGATATATTTTATGTTTTACATCAAAGATAACGCGAATAGAGTTTGAAATTATTTCTATGAAAGTTTATGCACCTATAATATACCATACAGGTTGACGATAATACGATATTCTATCTTTTTTCTATCCGAATTCATAGAAACGTTTCAAAAAATGTCTACGTATAATATTGCATTCAAAGGGCTGGGTTTTTCCCATTCGTTACTGTGTGTCTGCATGTATATTATATTGTTTCGTTAATCGTTTCGATGTTGAAAAAATATAAATATACTCCATTGATTGATATTTTATATTTATTATTCGCCCGGGGGTGACAATCGTTTCGCACAAAACGCGAAAACATTACGTAAGTCGCTCGCGTACAACGGTGATTATAATAGTCCCAACGCGAAACGCCTAGGATATCGTCGGCCGAGCCGTCTTTGTAACTTTTATTATATTATAACTGTTATTGTTTCTTTTCGGCGTCGTTAAAACTATCGATTTTCGCGGATTACGAAACCCGACCGTATATAGTCTCGCACAGTTCAATTATTGCTCCGGAGTGTTTGGCGTACAGGCGGCGGATGATGGTGACAATAACGATTATAACGACAATAACGATAACAGTATAAATTCGGACGACCGAAAGTTTCACGGGTGTGTGTTAACAGACTGCAAAACATTTCCGAAGCATCATAATATCAATTTTAAACGCCCCGTCCCTGCTCAAGTCCATATCCCCGCCACCGCTCGGGTTTCTGTTGCAGCAGTTGCTTACAATATTCTCAAAACCACGTGCGTACCGATATATCTAATATTATTTACAAGTTTTAACTTTATATATATAGTTACTATACTAACTGGTAAGTGCCTATCCGACTATCTATACTGTTATATTATATTGTACGCACGACCGGGATATAATAATAATAATATAATACAGCCATACAGGCGAATAACCGTCGATTGCTGCGAAAATGTTGTCTGAACGTCGTCCGCATACACATTGGGCCATGGTCGCCCGCAGGGGGGGCCGATAGGAGCCATGCCCCCCCGCTTTTGTTGACAATGTTTGTATAGTATTTCACCTAACCTTACCTAGCATTTTATAGATATCAACCTTAATATACACCTTGCCCTCCCCCCGGTGAAAATTTCTGCGGGCGCCCTTGCATTGGCCGTACACTTATTTCCACAATTTGAATCGTATATAAACAGGGTTGTTCACCAACTATATGTTCATCACAGAAAGATCATAATTTCATATTCTTGAGATTTTATTGTTTTATTTTAAGGGTGTTCATTGGCTATACAAACTTTTGGTTTTTAAATGAGAATTCCTCTTTTCTATACTCTATATTATTTAGTAGTGAATAATTAGTTTAAAAATGTTGACATATCAAAATAAAATTTCTAACGAGTAATTTTTGTGTTAGAAAAATGTTTTCATTAAGATTATAAATCCTTAAAAATGGTTTTACAAAAATATAATAGAATATAGAATCTCGTAATGATTATACTTGGACTATTTTTATAAATTACAAACATTTTTTACTTATCATGACCTTATCTTTCAAATCCAATCTCATTAACATAAACCTATTATTCTTATAGCGTATACGAAATCAAATGACTCAATAACTAGGTACTCATTTGAATAATTTGTCAAAATAGACTAAAAAATTATCTACTAATTTACTTTTAAAAGGGAATTTTCACTAAAAATATCAAAATTTTTTTCTCCACGAGACATTCTTAGTGTAGTACAAAACTGTTAAGAGTTAAAAAATATCATCTTTAAAAATTCCAAAAATCATATTTTACTTAAGTAAAAAAAAAGGGTAAGCGTGTTCGGTGATTCAACTTGTTTAATAATAATATTTTAACATTATAGGTACACGCGAGCATTACTCCGTATTTTATGCCTCAGAAATGTCGTCTTATTCTCGCCGACTTCCCAAGGTCGGCGTTATCGTTCCGCGCGTATAGCAGCAGCAGCAGACCTTGTAATTATTGCGATTTTTTTTTTCTTTTCCCCGTTTGACTTGCGGATTTATTGCGATCCGACTGCATTTGACGGAACATTTAACATGCGTGAATACACCACTTTAACCATATTTCACTGGTTAAAACGTTTGTATAAACAATACGCAGCGATTTCATAGTACGTTAGTTTCTCGAATGTTTTAGAGACGTTTATTATTTAAATGGCTTTGTGTATGCGTTTGTAGTAGTAGGTAGCATATACTCATTCACTGTACATATTATATATTATTATGTATAGAAAACAAAATATAGGCTCTCATATAATGTTAATTTCACCAAGTCACTTTTCACGAGGTGTCCGCGTATTACAAATACAGAAAGTATACCTAGTTATTTCTCGTGACTTTTAAATTCTGAGCTGACCGATGAACGTATTCATTTTCCATTGGACATAATGATGGAGACAGATTTTAATAAGTTCAATATGCTTTTGCCACCAATTTCATAGATGAATTGAATATATTAAGCAGTATAATAGTAAAACATTAATATTGTAAAGTTTTACGTAGGTATTACATTTAATTAACGGAGTTATTTTTATAAAATTTAAAAAGCTTAAACTTAATATTAAATTATTGACTTACCTCTATTAAAAATATAAAATCCATTGTTTTTTTTTTTCAAGTGACTGTGTGACTTTTAATTTTAATTTAATATAAAATTATAAAATATTATTCCTTCTTCGCTTCTTAATATACTTTAGTTGTACCTACAGTGATTAGGCAATTATCTAACCTACACGTTATATTTAAGTTAAATATAAATTACCAAGTTTATAAATATGTATTGATTTGTTTTTATTTAAAACCTATGTTTTCGAGATGATAATGATGTATGAATAGTGATTACGTATTATTTTCCATGTACTAAGTGTGAAAAGCTACGTTATTTCGATGGACATACTTAAACTAGTCTGCAGGTTTCCCTATTTATTTTTGAGTTGTTTAAAAAAATAACTAACTACATAGAAGTTGAGTATAGAAGTTAACATTATTCATCATTTAACGTTTCGTATATAGTACGGTGAATTGGCTTGTACGATAAAAATATAAAATATTTTAGTTTTGAGTCATATCTTACGGGATCCAGAAGTAATATTTATACGCATAGATAAACATTTTCAATGTCCATATTACTCTACGATGGGTTATAATATAAGCGTATTATATTTTTATGTATATATAAAACATAAACGGAAATTTTATTATTAAATATTTATTTACGACTATCCGGGCGTGCGATCTTTTGATTTATTAAGTGCGGTTGATATTTCTTTGCTCATCGAAATTATACGATAATTAATGTGCGTATATTTTATGTGTGTCTCTATACCACTATAAAACTAGCGTCTCGCGTGTTCGTATTAAATAATACTGTATCGTCACTCGTCTCGCCGCTCAAGTGAAAAAAAAAAAAAAAAAATTGAAAATCGTATTTTATACTTTGATCAGAGTGATTCATCCGGACTCGTAAAACGGAAGAAGAACGTCGGCGCGAAGGCGGCAGATGGTCGAAGCAGAAAACCGCGCGTGTATATTATGCGGTGATGCGCGCGGTTTTTGAACTCGAAAACACCGTCGAGTATACGCAACACAACAATATTGTAGTTCATAACAATAATCATATTATCATATTGTACAGGATCGTTATGGTACGTCGTTCAGTCGACTTTCGTGCAGTTTTATTCATCGTCGACCATTGTAGTAGTGCACACGGTTCCGAGGTACTTGGATCGTACACGGGAACGATAATCGTGAATTATATTTTGGTATCTACCGAAACAAGACTGATGGTGGACGCGCGCTTTTTGTTACTGTATAAAATATTATTATTATTATCTCGTCGTCGTCGTTAAGACGTATCGGGGCGGGATGGACGGCGTTGTGTGTGTAGATAATCATCCGGGAAAAACGACTCGTCGAGGACGAGACGACGCGGTAGTGTGTTTCGTTCGGAACGACAAAGCTTTCTGGGAAGAAACTTTGTATACATATATATTACACAATGCGTATTGCGGATGTCGTATATACTTATAAATTATGCTCGCGGATACGACGAATAACGTTTTAATATAGTGCGCACACAGCACATAATATATACATGTATATTATTATTATACTTACATTTATATTATTCAGTATAATGTCTCTCGCGAGATGTACGCGACCCGATAGTATTCGACTATATTTTGACTCGTCGCGCGTGACGTATACGCGTCTCGTGGCGGTAATCCGCGGCGGGTGCGATAAACGACGCCGCCGCCGACGATGAAAAATCGGTTTCTCACTTCCCCTAATACAATTTAACATACCGCCCGTAGCATACTCAGAGCCTTCCGATTGTCACGGTGCCCAACAGATTGTCAAACGTATATGAAATAATCGAAACAATCGTGATTAATCGACAATGTCCCGTGCTCATCGAGAATGTAATAAGGGCACAAATGCTCGGTCGTTAAAATATATAGTTTTCAAAATAATAGATACTTTGCGAAATATTTGCAGATGTATTCTCTAAGCAGCGATAGCAATTCAATATCAATTGTATCTGATTCTATGAACCTCATAATATTCTAAATAGTAGTAAATTGAGTTTAAAATCGAAAAATATTTTTACACTATAATGTCATATAGATACGATTATAAAAAAGGTGTGCGATTGATGATTATACATATAGCATATTATTATATATAAATATATAATATGCATTCGATACATAGATAAATCGATATTAATACTCGATTAATCGGAGATGAATACTTGTGAAAAAGTAATCGAATAAATCGATTAATTATTGAAGTAATGTAACAAGCCCAAATATAATATGTTCCGATCGAAAATTCACGACGATTATCTTTGCGTATTAGTCGAGACCGAGACGCTTTTTCAAATCTGAATCAAATTTAATATATATTAATGTATATAAATTTAATATACATTATATTTTCTATCATACGTTATATATTATTCCTTTTTCAAGTCAGGCTCGACCTGAATACCTAATTATTATGTACGCTGATCGTGTTAAGTGTAAACTGTACTATAATCCGGGAATGTTTGTGGTTTTTAATCAAACCAACCGTTTTCAAGAGCCTGGCGCGATCTTATTACACCTAAAATTTAGGATAGATTATTAAAATCAAATTAATTATTTTTTAAAGTGAATTTATGTGTAGTGTGTAGTTAAATTGGTCGAGATAATAATATCACCTATCAAAAATATAAAATATAGAGTTTCTGAAAAAAATATCAGATTAGGTAATAAAAATATTCCTTATCTGAAAATCTGACTTCGAGTACGTATTTTTGCAATAAATAAAGTGTTTACGCGCATTGTATAGCTTTTTTACATTTATATAGAAATAGCAAACATAATGTTCAACACCATTATCAATATCAGTGAAACTCATATAACCACATAGTATATTGTCGTTTTTATCAGTTTTGCCACTGAAATATAGGCAGTAAAAGACTGCACTATTATAAAACATATTATACTTAGATACCGATCGCAATCGCACATAGATATCGTATGTAATAATATATTAATATTTAATATTATGCTGATTGAAATTAGGTGTAGGTACGCATACGGGAGTGATTAGCATAATATTGTGTCTAACTGGGAAATATTTAAATGTACATATATTATGACGACGGTCGACGACGATGATATTATTCACGTACATATTATTACAGTCGCGCTTAGTAATATTATAGTATTATACACACGTGAATTGTGTTTTCGCCGATAATTAATCATAATTATTTAAACCGCGACGATATAATTTATGTATAATATACAATATTATACCTGCCATAAATAAGCCGATTAATTTTTTTTTTGCGATCGACCACATTCGCGAACTGCATGGCGTATAACCATTCGTACCTATAATTATATACCTATAATACTATTTCATAAGCGTGTGAAGCGCGATCATCGTTTAGGGAGATGACGATTTAAATGGCAGTAACACTATGGCGCCCGTCTCACATTTTTATATGAAAAAAACCCAACACGATTAAGCTCCATGAAATATACATGGGTGTTGTTCTGTTAACGAATTTCCAATTCACTATTTAAAAATATTAACATAATACCTATAACAAAATAAGCATATTTTGTATTTTTCCAAAATGTACTTTTTTATAAATAGCATGATGTAGGTTAGGTTATATATATAATATACATATATATTAGGTTGTGATAAAGACATACAATTTTCAAAACTGATACCTATGTTGTAAGCAGTGTATTATAGTAGGTATCCGAGTACTTTTATTAAATAAAATAATATATACGTAGGTATATAAGCGTGTCTAATTTTTTTATACATAACTATTTTTAAATAGTGTACTTATAACAATAAATAATCATATACGTATGAAACAATATTTAGATAATCCAATAATTCACTTTTGTTGTCAGTTCTAAACCTGTAATACCGGGAAAGAAAATTTTTGAAAAGGATCAACATCCATATTATTTCATGGGTCGCATTTGTCCTCGTTTTTTAGAGGGCAATCATTGTTGACGCTCAAAGACCAACGATGGCTAACTAACTATTACTACTTTTTAAATTATTATTCATCCTCGTCCACAATCATTTTGCCTGTTTTCGTGTTAAAAGTTACAGCGGTCACAGTCGAAGGTATCGCAGTGATTTAAATTGAACTACCGCAAGATCGTTTACCGTTTACATCCGACACAAACCCGGAACAGTGATTATAATAGTAATATTATTATTTTAGCAGATACGAACGGATAAAGTTTGAATTATTATTATAATAATATACTATATATGTATATATGCAGATATGACGTTATACTGTTATGTGTTGTATTTATTGCATTGACTCCCGGACGGGGTAAAAGTTTGTCGGCTTAAATCTCGTCTGTCCTGTATATTATAATATATATTTTATATATTACGGTTCACAGTAATCGTAATATCATATTATTATTATTATCATCACAACGCCGACTGTTGTAGACTTCGGAGTGTGTATATCATATTATTATTACTATTATTATATGTAGCATCGAAACGTGTCTCGACTCGTCCGACCGGGTCAACAATCATCGAGACCGATGTGATATTATATTGTAAGATGACCATCTCGCAAAAACAAGAAAATCGATCTCGTTTGCGATCGAGCTGTGTGCACAGTGCGTACACGTCGCACATAATATTATTATATTATATTCCTTACAGTAATATTATAATAATATACTGTACGTCTGTACGCATTATGATAATATGATGTTGTTGTAAATTTGTAATACGTTCATGATTATTATTTTTTGTAGGGAATAGGGATTATTGTATTAAAGCATAGTACGAATCCATTATCCAATATACGCCAGTGATCGCGTCTCGTAGCTGACATCAACGTACGAAATAAAAATTCGGTATGCGGTCACGCGGTAAAACGTCAAAAGATTTTAGTCTCTCGGATAGGTGTATTATATACAAATTATATTATGCGGTACTATGAAGTCGTTTATTTATTTGAAACGTCCGAAATTCGTACAGACTTAGACGGTGTATTATATTCGGTCATAATAAACCAAATTCATATTTTATTAAAAAAAAAAAAAATAGGATAGGTATACTAACTATACATTTAATATAAACATTATATCGTACTCGAATGACGAGTCACTGAACCGTGTGCCGGCACAAGTCGAAAACTATATAGTTGGACGGATGTATACGACGTTTTAATCAAATCGGTCCGGTTATAATCCGAGGCACGCGTGTTTTCAAATTTCCTACATTTTCGTACACACGAGGACCGCCGTAGTTGGTATGATATCAAATGCGTTTAATAATATTACGTAATTTAGGTAATTTAATATTTTAGTAAAGTATCATCTACGTAGAGTGCGTATATCGTACCTTCCAGCGGATATGTAAAGTCAGACCTCCCGACCGTCGTGTACGTCTCTTTATTACACAGAGGTACGTCTGATTAGTATGTTAATTAAAATTTGGCGTAATAATCCATTCCCATCCATAATAACACGGTAGGTATATTCATCGTTTCCGTCGCAGAATAATGTACATATATTATTATGGGCACGCATTAATGCTAAATATTTTCTCCTTTTGAGCAGACGTTTAACGCACAACTATCCGGCCTCTTGTCCTTTGGGATTCAGTAGTCGTGTATGCAGCTACAGCTTTATTTATTAAGTAAAGTACAAAAAAAAATAAATATTCTATGGTGAACTATATAGCCTTAAGCCAATATAAGTCTGTACAGCGGGTTAATAACACATACAGTTCAAGAACGTCCCGCGTATTACAATAATATTACGCTATTTATACAGCTAAACTTTCGTTAAACGAATTGGAAACCCATCAGCCGTAATAGTTATATTGTAATATTATACGTATTGCATATATTGCAGTATAAATAAAGATATAGTAAGTACATCTGCTGCAATACGTGATCGCATTAAAACCAGCGATACGCGTCCAATAATAATACTGTTGTTACCTACCGTACAATGCAGACAAAACACGATACCTACTACAGCAAGACGTATACACGAATTCAAATAATAATATTCTTTTTAAGCGAACACCTGGAGAGATATGGCAGCCGTATAATAATAATTTGCTATGTTTTTTTGGTATAATTACGTGCTTATACCGTATTGTAGAGGCGTGTGCTATATTTATTGTGCATTTATACGTATTATTCGATGTTTTAAAACACTGAAACGAGCGTAAGATCGAATTTATGAATATGCGTAAAAAGTAGAAACACGACGTATACTGAAAATCATAAACTTACTAGATTACTATATTATTATGTTTGCTTACATTCCCAAACAAATGTGTCATAATATTTTTCACGATAACAATGTAGGACTAAGTCAACTATATATTACACGTATTTATATAAATTGTCAAAAAAAGAAAAAAGAAAAGAAAAAATGAGTGTGTTAATAAATAAAATAAATTTTTTTTAAAGCAGATTTTTATATTCATGAAACTATAGTGTAAATAAAATGATATACCTAGTTTCATGGATGTATATACATTTGTATATAAGTGAATAAAATAATATAATTTGACAACACTAAATGTCGTGTCTGTGAAAAAAACTAACTTAAATAATCGGTTTAACGTCCAAAAAACAAAATGAAATATTCAAATATTAATAAACAGCAAGCCCTATACATTACACTACGCCATAACGTATATAAATATTAATAGTCTGTACCATGTTTCCGTTGCTAACATAACCTATTAAATATTTTAGACATTTTTTTTTTATTCGTAAAATATATAAATTATTATTTTGTGTAATTTTTGATACGCATCCAACACAATATAGGACATAGGCATGTAGCTTACGATAATCATGTCATTTTTTTTTTTATAAAAGTGTAAAAAAATTCAAAAATCTACCTCTAATAATAAGGTAGGTACTCAAATTTACTATGCACGAGTCGTTTAGCGTTTTATTTCCAATAAATATACATATAAGACATACAAAAAGCCTATTTTTTTTTTTTTTGGATTTTTAATATTTACTATATAGAAAATGTGTTCAAATGAAATATAAAATATATTATGGATCCAATTAGAATCGATTGTAGACCATCCTGTACTATTGTAGATAAAAAAAAAAAGGTTTGTGCCGATTTACTGTGTGGTTTATACTACTCTCAACTACAACACTGTTACACACACATCACAATATTATATCTATACATAATATTTCTCTTTCAACGTTTTCAAACTCGCGTACATTTTGATTGATAAACTAGCTGCTGTAGTCGCTTTAACTCGGTCGTTCTACTGCCGGATCATACCTATTATAATCGGTGCGACGATACATTTTTGGCATCGAATATCATGTTGTATTTATATTTATATATATATTATTATAAACTATATTTTATTCATTATAATATTATGCACACACGTCCGCAGACTGTTATCGGTCTTCTATTTATCTTAATAATAATGTCGTGCGTACGTACAAACGCTTTGTTATAAATATATATCATATACATTCGTATGATTTATGTCGTTCGTGTCTCTGTGAAATATAATATACGATTTGCGCATGCCTTCTGCACACGCACATCTAACTATACCGTATACGTACGTCGTTCATATATTTAATATATATTATATATTATGCACATCACGTGGTGTAATATGTTTTTCTCTGTACTTACTTATTTATAAATACCATATTGTAGGTATATGATTATTAGCGGCAGCGTCCAACAAACGTTATAATATTATAGTAAATTATGTACGAAATTAACGGCTCTCGCTTTTAAAATTTGTCTATAGCGATGGCTCGGAATAATAACAATATGTATACGACATATTTTTTATAAGTTCCTCAACGTGCCATTAGGGTTCAATGAAATCCAACTCTGACACTCGTCAAAACTTTCTATAAATCCTTACCATACGCCCAATCAAAATGTCTCACTAAAATTATGAAGGAACCATTTTACGTCTCAAATCGTATTGTTCAAAAATAAGCCCTATCGATCTCAACAGTAAATAATGTAGCCAAAACTTTTGATATCGGTGTTCAATTTTCACTTTTAGAATTATTATGTCAAATGACTATTGATGTACGATAATGGACACTTCTAACAGTTCCAATATAAGCAGAGATCTTGTGAGAAGCACCGATCCCATGATTCCTATCTTTTACTTGTGCAGTGTTTAAATTTACATATTATGTCTCATTGGAAAATTTCTCGGTGTGCGGGTGGTGTAACCGCAAATTCTTCTCGCCCGAATTATTTTGCTCGCAGGTCGCTAGTGCGATCACATTCCACTAGTGCGAGACACAATTATAATAATAATATGTATATTATAATAACTGATAGTGTGTGTATTATGCTGCACGCGCTCGACCACGATGAGAGAAATAGAACGAATTGCGCGCGGTAGTAAGTCACGTCCGCGTCAGGTCCGTGACATTCTGTCCAATCGTCTAGAGAGACCGCAAAAACCGACAGGACGCGACGAAATATAACACATATTATATAGTAATATTATACGGTCGGACCGCAATGAGACAATACGATAATATTATAAGCGCGTACCTATACCTATATAATTTATATTTCTCATGATGACAACCATAATAATAATAATAATTGTCATAGGAGGATGTCATGTCGGTTGCGACCGATGCATGTATATAAATATATATATATATATTACAGAATTATTGTGCACCGCATCACGAGCAAAATATCGATTTACCCGCAGAATACCAGCTATATAATACGTATCTACATCATATCATAACGTAATATATAACATTATATAGTAATATATCGTATTATGTGTACATATAGAGTATAGACTCACATATTATTATGGGAGTAATTATATTTCGTGACCGCGAAATGGCGACGACCGAGACGTACTTCTGCGTCCGGAAACGTCGTCGCGGTTGGATTACTGTTGCGGCAGCACAGTGCGATCGAGTGTCGTCGTAGAGGAAGAGAAAAAAATCAGTTCCCTCCCACTTAACCTAAGGGAGGGTTCAGGGCTGTACGCCAATATTCGTTATAATATATTGGGAGATGGTATTTTGCGCCAATTTTATTACTTGTAATTTACGCCAAAATATAAAATTATAACATGTATTTGAGCCACATATACAAATTAATTTTGGTATTTTGTGCCACGAAAGAAAACGAAATGGAATATGTAATTTGTGTCGTAATTTTATATCATAATATTATAGTATATTATTTTTAAATTATTTTATAAACTACGATATTTGTTTAAAATAATTTTTTTTTGTTTGGTCAAGAAATCATTGATTTTAAAGCTTTTAATATATTTTGTTCATGGGATATTTCTATAAAATCTTTGAATACACAAAGACATTTTGAATATTTCGTTGTATAATAAAAAAAGTACTTTGATCTTCGATTTACTGGGTAGTTTTTGACAAAAGACTATATCTATAATTTATTGGTAGTTTTAGGTAGTAAAAAATAATAATTCTTATTATAACTACAAAATAATCAAGGGGAAAAATAGGGTAAAATGAAAAATTTAATATTTATGTTAAATCGGTGCTCAACAAAATCAGAAATTCTACGGTAGATCTAAATATTATTTTATCTTTAAACTTAATAATTTTATTCAAAAATAGTCATTCGTGTAAACCTATCATCACGTACACTATATATCAACTATATATATTATATATAAGTTAGACGTTTTATCTGTGTGTGATGAACGGTGCTATAAGTCTTTGTTCATATACCGTTTGCGTACTTTCTACTTTAGAATAAGAGGATATATTATTATATTTATGTATATTATAATAGCAAAAATATATAAATACTATTTAAAAGTATTCACACCATTACAATACAATAACAATAATTGTTATTGTTATTTTTGTCTCAAGTAAATATTATAATAATAGTTTCCCTTAGAATGCAGTGCAATATAATAATAATCAAAAGCATCGATTATAACTCATTTTCGTGGATATGAATTTTAATTAAATACTTATAAACTACCTACTATTGCATATAATATGAATCATCTTCGTTTTAATTGTTTTATATTATATTATATCTATCAGTCAATTAAATAAACCAGTGATTTTTAAATAAGTATTTTTTATTTTTTTACATAACAACACAAAACAAATTTACTACACTTTTTAGGAATACAACATAACTCGATATATAAATTACGATACCCATCATACAAATGGATGGTATCAGGAAACAAAATATTAAACAAATTAAAAAAAACTGTACTGTGTCCGGGTGGTTAGATACTCCAGAGCTGAATTATTAGCACTGCCAGCAGCATAAACTTCGGCTGATTTTAAGTAATCCTCTCCCCAGTGGAGACTGGAAACGGCGTTTAGGTCGGGGTTGTCTCGTAGTAGATTTCTCCGTCCCAACAACGTTACTCCCAACACTATCATTGTGTATAACCGTTTCGATATCCAACACGTCGAACGGTACACATAAGGACTCCTGTCCTTCCGCATTTTTTAAATCTTCCGAAATCGGTGGCATGTTTATGTTCTCTATATTATTTTCATCACTGCCCATATCTGTGGGAGACATAAATGCTCCAATATCATTGATAAGCAGACTTAGACATCAATATTCCAACTTGTAATTTATGCAATATTAAAATATACACTAATGTATATTTTTATTTTTACTTTTGAACAGTATATAAGCACTGTAAATATTATGAGTTAAAATTCTTATATCTACCTTAAAAATTAAAATATCGAAAAAATCCAATAAACTCAAGCACGCAGAGATTGTTCTTAGTTTCTTACTGATTTTATTAGTTTTACTTTTTTCAATCTTATATTGGAGCTAACAATACAAAATTGATTCTACTGGACCCAAAATTATTATATTGGATGTTTGTAAGACGTAGACAACGCATTCGAGGTTAGTGTCGTCTTAAATAACTCGAAAACTACTTGTTCGGATTACGATTACGATACATCGACATTTTCAAAAGAATCTATATAATTAATAAATTATATGTAAAAAGGATTATTCTCGTTTTAAAATAGAAGGTATCACCATGGAACACTCCTAAATTTAATTTAAAAAAAATGAATATTTTCAATACAGCCCTAAAGTATAATTAAAAGTTTTTAAAATCATAACTTGAATAAATTAATTATTGAAGTAAAAAATGGGGGCGATCGTGCTTGGTAAATTGCGTTGTTTACAATAAATACTGCGATACAAATAAATGATCGTAAGTACACATACGATACTGTTTTGATTGGAAGTTGGATAGGACGCGCGCGTCGCGAGCATTTTAATACGCATTGGTCGTCGTTTGGCCCGATGATCGTCTCATCCCGGATTGTCGTCTACATTAACATCTCATCGGACGTGATCGAATTAAATTGCTAATTTTCCTCCCTACCGCGGAGGAATTATATTTTTAATTCGAGTTTTTTTTTATATATATATATATAATATTTTCTCGGTCGTTCCCCGACAGACGTCGTCGTCGTCGTGTTTCCAGCTGTACATATTATATATATATATATATACTATATACTATAGGTACAAGGTACGTATAATACGGGTCGGTGTTTAGTAAGAGAAGTCATCTGACGGGCGTCGAGGTAGGGAGAGAGGAGACTGCGACGACGACGGTGGCGGCGGCGTCGCGCGTTATTGGGAAGTAATGGATGAATTTATTGTGAAGTCGTGTGTGCGCACATTTTTTTTTATATAATATATTTTTTTTTTTTTTTTTACAACCCGACGGGACGAGAACACGAAAAAAATGTGTGTATATATATATATATAGGGAAAAAAAAGTGCACGCATACACGATGATAGTAATAATAATAATAATAAAAAAAAAAACCGGTATTTTAACCATGACTTTATATAGAGAGAAATACACTCACACACTCGCGAGCGCGCCCGCCGCCTCCGTTGTACACGTCAGCTCGGGCATGTTTAAAATTCGCAATTAATGAATTAACTAATCAATTATACGGCGATATAATATATGTGCAGTGGTTGCGGCGGCGGCAGTAGTATGCGAAGTCCTGGCGAGATACCTCGGTCGGAGACGACGACTGCGAGGTCGTTGTTTTTGCCGCCGCATAACGTTTTACGCACCTCGAGTTTAGAGTACGTTACGCATACCTGCTACGCAGTACCTACAACCTATATTATAATATATTATTTTACTCGCCTTATTATTATTACGACTGATTAAAATATAATATAATTATATCAGTGATTTTAAACACGGCCCCTATGACCATTTTCCCCGACCGAATAATAATTATTGTCCGATCGAATTCGATGTGTTATCGTCGAGTTTTTAAAATATATTATGCATTTCTCGCTATGGAATATTAATAATATATTATAACCGTCTCCTACATTGATTTCGTTTTGTGTCTGTCGCCGACAATATTACATAATAATATTATAATAGTTTTAATAATATTATTGCTGATCGCGGAGTAATGCGCGCATGCAGGTGCGACAAAAAAGGCGACTAAAGGTTTTTCATGTTTTTTTTTTTTTTTTTTGTAATTGGAAGGCTTCTTGTCCGTTCCCTCCGCGACGTGATTATTATATATTATAATACTATAACATATTATGTTATAAAGGTGTTGACCGCTGTGGTTGCCCTCGAATGAACCTATTAGTTATATCAATTGAACCCGACACCCTGTACAAAACAATTTTAGTAACCATTATTTGCTCTCAATTTGTTGTATGACAATTTTTTTTTTTTTAATAATGTTATTTAGGTGTTATATAGCATATAATGAAATTAAAATTAAATAGACATGTTCATAAACCAATACTATTTTAGTGATTTTGTTTTAAAAGTTAGTTCTATTTTCCAATATTTTGACTTTTTTGAAATTATCGAATACCAATTATAGATTCTGATCAGAGCGTAAATTTATTGATTTTACAATAATATGTGATTTGTATAGGTACATGTCAATTTTCAGTTTTGAGAATGGTTTCTGATAAACAATTGTGCTTTGTGATTGGACTTTTAAATAGCTAAAAATTAAAAATTCCAGTGTTTTCCAAAAAAATTTGAAATATAAACAAAAAGTTTATGAAAATTTGAAAGACAAAAACCCTATTAATAATTCTTAATAACATAATAATTTTTTTTTTTTTGCTATGATTTAAAAACAAATAACCGTGAATTGAAAATGTCACCAGATATTTATACTATATATATATTTATAAATAAATGATGCAATTTTCAATATATTTTTATTGTTAACGAGCGACTTAAGTTAGAATTTTTACAAAATTTCTCAAAATCATTCAATTTTACAATCAGCAATAGCATTTTGTAATAAAAAAAAATGTATAACTATATATTTATAATAATAATATATTTAACGTATAATGTTAGGTTATAAATATAAATATAACCATAATAAGTTTTATAAATATTTGATGTTCTAATATGGATGAAATTACACATTTTAATTTTGAATAACGCGACATAAATCATTTTATTACAATTACAAAACATTTTTCATAGGGACTTAAAACTTTTGGTTTATTAAGAATTTTTCTATACAGAATGACATTTTCAAAATAATATATATACATAACTAAATAATATATTAATTGTATAATATTTTCTTTATATATACCTATATATTATTATGTATATATATCCCTATTCACATTGTTTTACGGTAAAAAGGTTTAACTCAAAAGTTAAGTTAATAACAATAATATAATATTTTACGAAATACTAATAATATAACAAGACAATGTTTAAAATAATATATATTTTTTAGCCCACCGTTATAGTAATAGTAAATTAAATTACTTTAATAGCTATAGTATTAAAAAAAATATCATGAAATAGACCGTCCGCTTGCGCTTAGAATAATTTTTCTTATACAATATAATATCATTGAATATAAATTTAATACATTAATTATAGTTTAATCTTATGTAGGTACCGCAGAGTGATACTAGTTTATTTATTTATTTATTTTTATTTATTTTCTATTAATATTTTTTTAAAATACAACATTTTATCAACTATCTTTTAATCATCATATTATGTGATTTTTAGTCATTTTTTTTAAAATATAAGGTGAATATTAACTGTGACTTATGTATTATTATGATTATAATAATATTAATAAAGTTAAATTTCTATACGATTTATTGTATATATTTACCGTTTTGGTTGAGACAAAAAATATATTTATTTTTATCACAATGTGATGAATTCGAAAAGTCAATCCACAAAGTCGTGTAATATTTATATTATCATGATTTCATTTTGTTATTGAAATGTTTAATAACATGACTGTTATAATATTATTTCATTAAGAATTAATTATGAAATACCTGAACAACAAACACACGGCGTGTATCAAAATAGCCTATACAATACGCCGTGTGATCATAATGTTACTTTAAAAATTAAATTTAAACATTAAATAGAAATGCTGTATTATTTTTATCTGATATTGTGAATATTTAAAATAATAACATTTAGAAAGATCAATACAGAGTTTTTTGAAGAATTAGTAAAAACTCAATTTCAGGGGCTAAGGCAATTATTTAAATACTCGTAGTTTTTTTTTTTTTTTTTATGGTAATTTTAATGGTATTTATTTATTTATTTAAACAAATAAGGGAAAAATATAGGCTTAAGCACAATATGATAATACAAACTTATTTCAACATTAATATATAACTATTGCCATTATTAAAATAATAAAAATAAAAATTATACAGGAGTATCGTACAGAGTAATTAAACCATAATAAATACTGGATAGGTATAATTTGTATTCTTATTGCAAAATAAACTATTTTATGGATGAATAATATCCCAAGATGATTATAGTAAAATGAAAAAATATCCTATACTAAAATATGTAAGAGATAAATATCCGGAGTTGAAAAAAATCAACCTATATCTGATTTGAATAATGAAATAACTAAATTATAAGAACATTGAAAGTAGCTTGTTCAACAAAGAAATAAATAAGAACAATAATTATATTATTTTTAAAAATAATTATAAAATATAATAATGAAATATTAATAATGACTTTATTCAAATTCAAATCACATTAAAAAAAAAAGTGTGATTTTTATAATTATTTTCAAGTTCCAATAATAAATTAATTATACATTAATTATTATTAAGAAAATTATTAAATATATTATATATATTGCATATATTAAATTAATAATAATACGTTGGGTACATGCATATAAGTTCACCGAGTGCAATAAGTATATTTTTATAATCCAAGTTTTATGCATAAACCTAATTATCTTACAATTTATGATAAAAAATGAATATTTTTAATTATCATTATCGGTATTGCATATTTAATTATATTATTATTGTCTAATATTAAATTCATTGATTTTATTGTAACTATTGGTTTATTAGTAACTATATTAGAATTGAATTAATATTCTACATTCGTAAAGTATAATAAGACTATAAATATCAGCAGTATGTTAAAAAAATATAGATAATTAACTATTATTTAATAACGTTTAATTTTAATTTTTTGTTTTTGTTTTGTTTTGTTTTTTTGTTTTGGAACTAATTAACAAAAATTAAATATACGAATTATTAAAATATATACATCAAAAGTACCATTATTTTTTGTCACTATTATTTAATTTATTAATGAATTTAAATAAAATAATTAAATTTTATAGTTATTATTTTGACAAGCTATATTTTTAATTTTTTTTTTTGGAATTATGAATTTTGTCATATCCATCGGTTTTTATAACATTGAATTCATTTTTTTTTTAATAATCTTGAATATTTTAATATAGCATACTTAGAGACTAGAGTGCTAGATTAATTTGATAATATATAATATGTTATAAATATAAGTTCTCATATACAATATAATAATATGTATTATGTATGGTTTTTGCACTCACTTAACATTTTTGTTGAAAAATCACTGCTGTACATTAATGTTACATTTATACTCAGATTGGTAGTGATAAATATGTATATAATGCATATATGTATAATGGCTCGACGATGACGTTTACGTTTTGCGTGTACTTTTAGCCGCTAGACGCATTTCCGGCTTGTCACGATCATTGCATACCATAATAGCACAGATTTTATTTATATATATATATATGAACAGTAGTGTACCCTGTATTAAATCCAGCTCAGTGTATTCTCCGAAGTGATCAATTCCTTCCGGACGTTTGCCGGTTTGCACCCCGAAAATCATTCCTGCATATAATAATATGCTTGCCACGCCGATTGTTTGTCGGACTTTTTCAACTTTTTACAGTCACCGTCGTCAATCGTGTCATCGATCACGCACGCAGTCAACTCTAGACTAATTTATTCAAATCGTTCGTTTGGATAAAAAAAAAAAAAACAATATTATCTACCGATTTTTATACTTATTGTATATCATTTGCATAAAACTATAGTAGTGGGTGTATTTGCCTTTCAAAAATCTAAATACATATTTTCGATTTTCACTTTCAGTTTTATTTTTCCAATAATAATATTATGTTTACAACTTAACTTTATGTCTTTGTAAGACAGAAGGTACTTACAGAACGCTACGTTTAGAATACATCGTTGTTGTTTTGAATATGGTTTATTGTTAAAATTCAAATTAAACAACTCATCCCAATCAGTTTCTTGAATTAGGTATACTATTATAGAATAACTGGACTACTGGAGAAATACTATATTATATTAGTTATTATCAATTGATCTAGTGACATTATAATAATATTTAACTTGTATACTATTCAAATAGGTGCCTCCTAATTGTAATAATTTTTTTGCGAAACCTTATTTTAGTTTTTTTTTTTTTTTGTATGCGTTAGCATAGTAACGCGGACCTGGTGGAGATGGATTGTGATAGGTCTGATGGTACTGGCGACGGAAATGGTGATAGATTAATCTCCGTGATCGGTCGAGAGCATATTGACGTGGCATGGCCGTTGACAGTTGTTCCTGTCAATCATATCACAGGCGATCGTAACACCCGTGTCGTATCATTGACGTAGCAGAGCGATGATCGCCGGCGGCTGGTACTCGTCCGACTTTTCATCTCGACTCACCCCTAGCCTTTGGGGCGTTGGTGGAAGATTTGACTGAATCGCATCGTCGTTGTCCGTGGTGGCGGTTGATAAGATGCCGACCGGTCGCTGCGGTGCCTGTACTTTGTACTGACGACCGTTGCGTACCGTGTCAATAGTTGGGTCTGTTTAAATGTTTGGTTATACTCGATTTGTTTATCAATATGAAAATAAAATGTTTTTGGTGCAAGAAAAATAAAGGGTGCGCAAAGGCTACACGTGTATTCATTGTGAATAAATATCCTTTTAAGCATACACCCTCGTAAATTCGATCAAAATCCGAGCTTACTTTCTATAGACTCAGCATACGCCAAAATACCATAACCATGGATATAACATGTATACTTATTTATACATACATATGATACATGTCTGACTTAATTGCTATTAAAAGTTATTTTATCATCTTTGTTGTTTTTATTTTCGACGTATGTATAAGAAATATAACCATTAGAAACATCCACTACAATCGCCCACACACTATTTTCTCGGTATATTATATTATTATACCGTTGCATAAAATATACATTGTATTCATACCTCCTAAATCATTTAATATAATAAAATATTTCCCGTGGCGAGAGATCCGGTTCATTTTCATATGTAAACATAAGCGATCTTGTATGACACTTGCCACTGTCTAGACTTCTATATAAACAATACCTATGTTAAGGCTAACTATACACATTATATATTATATTATTATTGGTATTCTACTTAATTTATATCTATTAATAAAGACTGAATGATTTATTTATATGGTTGTATTTCGAATAAAAATACAATTTAAAAGTATTAACAAAAATCTAAATAATCTCAGAATTGTTTTATTATTATTATTATTATTTTGTGTGCAGCACGTAAATTGCTTTTTTTTTTTTTAATAATATGGTTAAATTGCGGTCCTGAAAATTTGAATTCGCAATTACAAGGAAGATTCAGTATCATACTTAATAAAAAATAAAAAGCCGGTTTGTTTTTAATTTAAAATTAAGCAATCAAAACGAAATGTTCTTATTATACAAACAATTATAATAACATTAATAACAATAAAAATAAAAATAACGTACCATCTCTTCTTTATTATAATTATATTTATTTACTTCTTTATAATTTCACTGACTTTAACTGTAATAAACGTAATTTTAAAATGTTTTCATTCAATTTCAAAATCTTTTAGAAAGATAGATATTTTTTTAAAATTATACAATATTCATATAATTTTAGAAATGAAAAAATAATAATACTGTGTTATCATTTAAGGGTGTGCATTTGCATCATCGTGGAATATAATAACTATTTAACATTTATCGTATACTATCCATATTTGTAATAGAAAATGATAAACATTCTTCTAATGGAAATAATGTTTTGATACTTTTTGATACTTGATGTTCAAATTTCAGTGAGGATTTTAAATTTTTAGAGCGATATGTTTAAAAAAAAAATTGTCTTGTGATATTTTTAACGTAAGATTCATTCCATCCTACCACATATTTACACATGACGTAATCTACTATTTATATATGAGTAGGTAAACAGTTAATTTAAATGAAAAGGTACAAAAATGGACGTATTTTATATGTTAAAAAGAATTAAAATAAAGTTGCGAACAAGTAAGTAAACTGTTAGTTTTAAAGGTAGGATTATAATAATATAATGTTACTTATATTACATGTTTCGTTGATATGCAAATAATAAAATAAATACTTACTGTAGAAGCCGCTATTAAGAACACTTTTGGACCAAGATTAAATGTGTCAATTAACCAATTGTTTCTAATAAGCGATTGGTTTAATTTACTATGAAAAACAAATGTATAATTAATAAAAATACATCAAGTAAAAAAAAAAAAAATGAATTATTTTATTTGTTACCGTAAAATGTGTATTTATTAATTTCTGTGTTTTTGCATGTAATTTGATGACCATGTATATAATTATTATATTATTATATCTAAAAAACACTATTTTACAATGAATGGTAAGTTTAAAATGACCGGTTTTTTTTATTTATCTAGATAGGTAAGTAAATTTTGTTTATCTAAATATCTAATATCTTATTTTTACAAGTTTTAAGTCAACTTTATGTAACACTGGAATATATTCACTTCCTTTAATTATAACTTAAAAATTAACAAATCTATAAAAAATATTTATGTCTTCCTATTTTAAACACTAAAATTGGCCATACCATAATTATAGAAATAATGAAAATAAGTACCGTAGAGATGCAGAGTATACCCTAAAGATGTGATCTGTAATATTTTGAAATATTAATTTAGTTTAACCAAACGTCGTGTTTTGTATAATTTTTTTTCCTAAGCATTGGTCATAAAATTTAATTGTGTAAAATAATATGAAAAAGCGGCTATCTTTTCTTTTTTTTTTTTTTATCGAACTGACTAATCGACAACAGGCACGTGCCCACTACGCCGTTTGTTTATAAGTACAACTCATCTGCATACATATTGTTATTATGATGGTTACCTGCATGTTTTCTAAGACACATTTAACGTGCAATTACAACACAACTATTACTGTATAATGTATATAGTACGCTTATAACTTACAAGGTAATAATAATATTATGATAACGCGTCCTCAAAGGATAGGTACTTTCAAAAGTTGTTTTTCCCTTTTATCTATATTTTAATAACTATCTATATTTATAGTCATGTCGTACATCATATAATATTTATACAATATTTTTATTAAATAGGTACCTACCTACACCATAATGACGATAATTAACTGTAATATAATGCGCGCACCCCCCGCTTAATGACGCGTATCATCAATTATAATATCTTCGTTATTTCTATATGCACGTGCGGGGCGCACGGCCGAAAACGGCAGCCGGGCCCATGCACACCTAAGCATCAGACACTTAAGTATAGTTTTATGTACGTTATAGTATTATAATATTATAATGCGTACATGAATACGCATGCACTGCCGCGGGAGGAACTTCTCGTCGCGCAGGAGTAGAACCGCACCACCAGGTGCTATTGTTATTGTTTCAGGAAGAAAACTACCCGACGCGCGCGCTATACCTATACTACACCTATACACAGAGTATACTATTATTTATAATATTATACTATATAAATAGTTTTTCCGAGGGTTCTGGCACGGCGTTCGCACTTACGCATTAATTATTTATTTAAATGTTTTGCTTAATGGCGTCAAAATGGGTTTTCCGCCGAAATCGGCCCGGGTCCCACGCTATGTATATACATATATATATGAGTATACTGCAGCAGCACTGACTTGGGAAAAATAATGTATAATGCATATATATATATTTACAATTGTAGGGCTTGCCGGTATTGGCTGGTCGGTTATGGGGCGGTTGAGGGGGAAGAGGAAACGAACAGTTGTGCGGTATATTATACTCGAGAGCGATTCGGAACAAAACCCACACCACACCGCCAACCGTCGTTGCTGCCGAAGAGTGGTTAACCGTCACGTTTCGGTCGGGATCAAAAAAGTTTTGTGCGTTGATTTCACTGGCGCGGCCCGCCGTGCGACTATTTTCCTTAAACTTTTAAATCCTTTTCGCGTTTTACGTAAACTTTAAAACGCATAATTTATATAAATTATTTTCGTTTTAAGTATAACAGATTATAATATTTTGATAATAATATAATAATAAACGCGTTCATAATAATATAATACTTTACTTTGTACTTAAAACGTATATAATAATATATAACAGTTTAGGTACAAGTGTACTACACACGGTGTCATTATCTTTATTCTATTTATTTTATATTTTCAAAAACTTAAAACTATAGACATATCTTGTTCTATATTTTCTAACACTTATAATAATTACAAGTATTTTAACTACTATTGATATTTTATAAGTGATAAAGACTTAAGTAGTATCTGACTATCTACGTTGCTATTTCCGCCGTTATCAATGTATTATAAAAATAATGAAGTTGCAACTTTTTTTTGTTTCTTTTTTAATTTTCAAATTCCCCTAAACTATAAACAAAATGATCTAAAAGAGTAAAAAATGTAAAATAAAGTTCAGTAATATAGTTTTTTATATTATTAAAAAATGCTTAAGCTTTCAAAGCAACGTTCATGAAGTCACCCCCAAAAAATTCATAAGTCATCAATATTCGAGGCTTTACCATAATAAAATTAGTGCCCTGATCATGCTCTTTTTTATTACAATTTTTTAAAACAACATGTAAATTTGCAATAATAACGACAACAAATAATTTTAATTTAAATCATTTCGACAATATTTCCAAGTACCTACTTAAAAATATATTATTGTTAAATTTTAATTAATTCTAACTTGGTCAATTTTTCAGTTTAAAAAAAAACATTTCTTCGACAGCAAAAATTGTTTAAAAATAATCGTTTATCTGATTTTTTTATATATAAATTTGCGTTGGTAAAAAAACCTACATTTTTAATTGCATTACGCATATAGCTCGTACCGAAAGTGCTAAAATGTTGAAATATTCTCAAAATGTGTACTTCAATATTCTCTTTAAACAGAAATTTTTAATGGTACCTCTTATGGTAATATATTTTTTAATTCAACCCTTCTCGCTATACTTACTCATCGTTTGACCCAAAATAAAATACATAATTATAATTAATTATCAACCTTTACCGATGTTTATAATTATTTATAATAAAAATTAAGGATTTATTCCCCGAGATACAGCGTGTAGGTTTACTTAAAAAAAAATATATTACACTTTGACCTTTTTGTCGAAATAACAAAAACAATAATTATTATAAATTTATAGCACTAAAACATACCCATCGTTATACAGGTACAGATGTATGTAATATAACCCAGAACGCAGAATCTAATTCAACCCAATTTCTGATGGGGTGAAAATTGTGAAAAGGATAAAATATCTTTCATGAACCGCCATAAATATACGCATATTAATATAATATAATATAATAGGGTGTTATTGTATGTATCGAAAATTCGAATGTACATTAAACATTATTGTAGGTATTCCTTTTTTGTTTTTTTATAATAGGTACCATTGGTTGATACATTAATAACTACATCGAATTAAACATTGTATAACATGAAAAAAAAATAATCAATGGATGAATACAGAGAAAAAACTACAAACACACTTTTCCTTTTATAGTATTATGGCGATTTTAATGAAACTGAAAATAATCCATTTTAATGACCAAAACGGAAGTTTTACTTCGATACCATGTTTGTCCATATTAGTATGACGTGATGTACATGAGAGTTTATGTTCAGCATGTATCTAAATATTAGTTATTTGAAATGAATAATTAACATTATATTAATTGTTTTTAAAAAATAATAATAATGAAAAAATAAATAAATAAATAATAAAGTACATGGCTTTCAAAAATAATGTATTGTTTGTTTTTATTCAAAGCAGATGTCGATGGTAGTTGTATGATAACAAAGAAAAGAAAACGTATATCATTAGCATGCAAATCAAAATCAATTTATTAAATTAAAAACAACGACACGAAAAACAGAAGTGATTAATATTTACGTTTAGGAATCATTTTAATTCCATTTTATAATCCGTTGAATAAATTAATATGATTACGTATTTATATTAAAATATAACTACAGTATATTTATAATTATAACCATTTTTTTTTTTTTTTTATTAAATTCATAATTATTAATTTATTACGAAATATACGTTGAATTGATATCGATCGACCTAAAACGTAAAGCTAATGTAATATTGAAAAAAAAAAATGAAATTATAATATTATATTGTAATGTTAGAATTCAATAAATTTATTTTTCCACCGATGAGAATAATAATTATTATTATTGTTCATACGTAACTAAAGAATTCGAGGATACTCGAAAACGAAGACACCGTGAAGTGAATAAAAAAAAAACAGCCACGCGATTCATATACGGTACACAATCGTAGACACGTCATAAATCATCTATATAAATATATAGTATGTATTTGATATTAATCCCAAATATCTGTCAGTTTTATTTTAAAAATAATAACAACTACAATCTACAGTAATTTCTCAGTCGTAACAGGTATCCATAATATTCGTAAACTGTCTTATGGTATATATTTTATGATTATATTATCATACATCTGTTGTACTTATGCATATAGTGTATAAACACACATAATATGTTATAATATACCTACCTAGCCACCTAGGCATCATAATCCATTGCTATTATTACATTTTCGTACGATGTATATAATATTGTTATTCTATAAAGTAAAAAACATTAATTGTAATTTTACGAATTAACGATATGAATAGTTTAATATTTTTATTTAGGTTCTGTTTGCGTAATATATATTTTGTTTCACTTTGCATAGATAATAATAATAATAATAATAATATGTAATAGCGTTTAATTTTAATAGACCTAGGTATACAATATTGATAGACGTAATTTGTTACTTTTAATCACTCGATCCGATTCAATGAGCATGTGCGCATACCTATTACACAATATAAATTAGTTTTAGTTAAAATGCGATAATACATTATTTCAGTAAATATTATTTAAACTTAAAAAGATTGTGATTGTTAATACGCAAGAGTATTATGTGATAGGCACTCCGTAAAATGAATATACATTTATTAAAATTACTTCTAGTAATTATTGATTATTGTATATTATACGTATAATATGTGCGGAGTTGTTTATAATATTTTACAATTTGTCATAAATCATAATTTTCACACTTGACATCTAAAAATATAACGTATGAAGACACTTGCATCAGTCTACATTGTCAGAATCCTCTTTATCGACTCCAAAAAAAATTGTGGCATCACTAATCATAGTAAAATCATATACATGAAAGTATCACTAATAACTATAATGAGCAACTCATTTTTTCAAATATTCACAAATACATAAAAAAGACATAAATGATATTATACTTATATGTACAAAAATAATGTATTATTTATCCTAAATAATAATTCGATTAAAAATAATATATATATTTACTTTTAACAAGTCTTTGTGGAAGTCTCCTTATTTTATTCACCAATATGATGTTATGCAAAATGTATACTTCAAAGCAACTATGCCACATTGTGTTAATTCATTTTTGGTAAAAATTAATCAATTACAAAAATGTTTAAGCAATTTTCAAATCTACGATACTATTAAAGTATTAAACATAAAAAAAAGTTTCTTTACAGTTTATATAATAATTATTTAAAAGTATATTGTATTTTTTATGACATTTTCCAGCACTGAACGTGTTAAAACAAACTTGTGTATCTAATATATTGTTTGGTTATGTAAAAACAATTCATATTTATATATATTGTATAAACAATAATGTATGCGTATACCACAGCACAGAGGTTGGTTTAATATATTAGCATAAATATTTATTTTTTAATTTTTCACAATATGCTTACATGCGTGGGACGTGGGTGCCTATTTGATTTCATATTATTATACGCAGGCAGGTTACCTAGATTTAAAATATTATATCGTCCGGTATACTTTATCATGATAATTAATAATAATGTAGGTACACCGTTACGACCACGGTGCCATTAAAAATATATATGTATTATATTTTATAATGTATTCCTAAAGCTGTTTTTTTTCCTAGCTAAATAATCATAATAATATATTATATGACAAAACTGTAAGTTATTGTATTTCGTTTTAGCGCTGATATATAATAATATAACAGTTATAGGTACTTCAAAAGTGTGACAATAATAGTAATAATATAGTTTCCAAGCAGTAACCTGCTTTACTCTCGTACACAATATACTATACTTATGTACATATTCCAGTATGACGTATTAGATACTCGAACGTATATATAGTGAGCGAAGAGAAAAAAATATGCGAAAAAGATAGAAGATTTTTTGTATAGACTCGCTGTTAGTGTCTGGCAGTGGCATCAGAAGCTTTCATTAGTGCGATTTATAAAAATGTATAATTGAAACGTCCTGAGTATACGCATATAATAATAATATCGTATAATATCATATAATGCAGGTACCTATATATCCGAGTACAAGGCGACGTGTTCACCCGCGGAATGCGCCCGACCAATGATGTGTAAATCGAGTCTACGTATTATGCACATAATGATATTATTGTGCACACTTTATTATTTTATAATACACATTTTTTTTTTATCGTTCAGAACGTAAAAACCCACGTACACACATAATATGTGAACGCGAATATAT
Organism: Aphis gossypii; assembly: GCF_020184175.1. Taxonomy (NCBI): domain Eukaryota; kingdom Metazoa; phylum Arthropoda; class Insecta; order Hemiptera; family Aphididae; genus Aphis; species Aphis gossypii. Next base: position 16,291,312 of record NC_065530.1, read on the forward strand.
ATTATTAATTATTATGTCCGATCAGGTTTGAAGAAATATATTATTTTATAATATATTATACATAAGTATTTATATAATATAATGTTTAATGTGTATGATAATTATTAATGTCACACCAGTCACGATATATTATATTGTAATAATATTATGTCATGTGGGTTTTTGGTTTGTTTTCAACAAATACTTATATACATATATACATGCACGATACGAGTTGATCCACTTGAATGGCCGCGATGTTATTTATATTATTTTCAAACGACAGTATTATAATAAGCTGCAAAAGTTTTCGTCCACTACTCGGCCGGCTAATATAGTTACTTAAAATACTTTTTGAAATAAAAAAAAAACGTTTTCTCCAATATCCTATCCCGATAAATCAATATTTTCGTAAAAATATTCTGTGGTTTCTAGTTTTCTTTTCCAGTAAGTTGTTAATTATTTTTATACCAAAAAATTTGTTGTTTATTTAAAAATCACTGTCATAAACAGTAAGTTATAAAAATTAGATCCGTTTGTTAAAAGTGTTAAAACGTAATAATGTTTAATAATAAATTCATACCATAGCTAGTGTATAAAAACATGACATTTGTCTTATAGAGTTGTTGTATTATATCATAATGTACATAAACTACCTACCGGCTACCCACATATCTGGAGCTTACATGTCTGTATCGAAAATTCGATTAAAAATAAAAAAAACTAAGGATGAGCGGGAAATCGCATGTAATATTAGATTTTGGTGATCGGCGACGATAATAATATTATCAATTATTAATATGTGAGTAGGAAGAGGACATAATCTTACCCTTCCCACTAACTGGTCGATTTCCGTTGCATATTATTCGACAGAGTTTAAGGTGAAGGCGACAGGCTAGCAATAACTACAACGCGTCTCGCTTAAAAATGCGCGGATACAAAAAAAAAATGCTTGGAATAAATCAATGAGAGAGAAAGACTGTGTGGCAAGCGATTCTGTCGTGTTTCGTGTATTATAATAACACTATGTATAATACATATATATATATATTTATTATTGCAGTCCAACGTATTATAATACTGGGTAGTAAAAAAATAAAAAATAATAAAAAACCGACAAGTAAAATATCTTAACGGTGTTTTTTTTTCATTTATACCTAATCCTATATACCGGGTAATGCGCACGCTATCGTGGGACTCGAGCGCGCGTGTATATATAACATAATCTAAGGATTAGTAAATATATTATATAATATATACTATGAGACGTTCAAAGAAAAAGATTACGCAAAAATTTAGTTATTATTTTAATATATATATATATATATACTTTTTTAATCGATATATGCGTGTATATATATACATTATACATTTTATGAACGCGTAGGTGCGTGATAGCCGGGGATGATCATGAGGAGTAGGATGAGAAAGCGTATAACGAACATAATATTATTATTATAACCAACTATAGGTACATAATAATATTATAAATCCTCGTCGACGATGACGGACGTTTAGCTGCACTTAAATTTTTAATATATTATAAACGGACAATGTAAATGTAAAAAAAAAAAAAAAATCACTGGCAAAGAGCTCGGGAGTATGGGTTAAAAAGGTTTTCGTTAAAGCTTTTTCAAAGCGATCGGATAACGCGAGCGCAACGGGTAAAGTCATCATCTACCGTTTTCTCCACTACGTAATATTATACATATTTATATTGTATATACTATATACATACTTATATAACTCCTATAAATACATTATAATAGGTTAGGTTAGGTTCAAGAACATAATATGACGTCATAAAACGTTTTCGCCATTTTGAGATAGTTAGGTACCGTTCAGTTATAATATTATTATAATAATAATTGTTTTATGCTACACGATTCTACAAATCTGAATGGTGAGCTGAACATTTGTCAACTTCGGCAGTCTACGGTTTGTAGCAACTCCTAATTTATTATAATCATTCACCACTGTTAGTGTTTATCATCTAAATGTTTGTCATTTGAATCGACTGATTAACATAATAGTAGAAAATCATATAATTCCAGATTAAGATTTTCGATGTTAATTTAAATACGAGTGACAACCATTGAATTTTTATTCAATGTATTCACAATTCACTATTAGCCCATCATCGTCGGACCTACTACAAAAATATTTAAAACTGAAAATATAAACTCAATGTTTAGGTTACAAAAGTTATTTTAATATATAAACTTGTTTCAGTTTGAACATTCTCAACAGTTTTCAAGAATATCGCAAAAATGTGAAAAAGGTAACATTTTTTTGTAAATCTAATATTCTGAAATCATATTATTTACCCAAGTTTTGCTCAGAATCGTTTTTAATATAATAGAATAATATATTTTCATAATATTTCCTTAAAGCATAAACAAAATAATTGGCAATATTTACACCACTGTGATACTGACATACTTTAATATCACTACGATATTATATTATATTATATCACTTAGATGAGTGTAGATAATACAGACGAGTGGATTATAATATTATAATAATCTGGGACATGAAAAAATTAATTTAACATCAAGCTTGGATCCAGGAATAAGCTAAAGGAGTTTATCCGCCACCTTCAAAATGGTATAATACATATTATTTAATATTTATAAAATAAATAGTTCATAATAATATGTCTTTTGAAGTTCATAAAATGAATAACGATCGTTATCAAACTACTTATATTTACAATGTTATTAATTATAATCTATTTATTAGATATTTGCTAAAATTATAATTGTATTTTATCTGAAAAAAATGTGAGGCCTCTCCTCATTTCAGATTTCTAAATTCACATAATATGTATCAATATACAATGAATAAAATATCCTCAAATTTTCTATAGTCATAACTAAAAGGTTTCCACCAAAAATAAAAATAAAATTATTATTTATTATATATGATTTAAATTTAAAAATATACACTTTTTACGTGAGATTTTAATCTACCTTGCTATATTTACCATACATAATAATATAATATATGTATTATGATCAGAAGATAGATATATATGAACACGATATAATTGATTGTCGAGGTATTAAAATATTTACACATCCTCACCCTTCCCTCTTAACTCCACGCGCTGCGGGGAGATCAGAAACAGAAAAGATATTATAAATAATATACCTAATTTTCGACCGTAAATACGTATTATGCATATCATTATATATATATATATATATATATCGCAGTGCATACCTATACCTATATTATATTAACATCTCGAACTTAACTCTTGTGGTACACGCGTATTTACATGAAATGTCAAATATTCCGCTATTTATATTTCGGTATAATGTTTTAACTCGTTTCACAATAATAAAAAAAAAAAATTAACTGTATACGTATATTAAATTAATATTATGGGTACGTGTAATACGACGATGGTCGAGTCGACGACTAATTGCCATCATCAAAGGACGGTTACGACGCACATATGGCTTTAGCGCGACGGCAATCGAACTCTAGTTATTCATTAAAATAATATTATTACATAACAATAATAATATAACTACGCTTCAGTACCTAGGTATTCCAAAAGAAAACCGACGGCGGTGATTTATTGTTATTTTTTTTTCCGGTCGTTTGCGGGCCAATACACATTATTCGTAATAAATAAAAATAAAAAACAAAACGTCTCGCTATCCGTTCGAACATTTTATTATAACCGTACGATATCATTACATAGGTATTATATTGGTACCCAAATATTATTTAGCCGACTGTATGACTGTATAATATGATATACGGTCAACGCGGTTTTCTATCCGGCGCGTGTTATTTATTTTTTATTTCGACACAAATAATTAACTCCTAAATAAACTAATAAAGAACCGTTTTCGGGCTCGTTGTTTTAAATATAATTATGCGCTTACCCGTGTGTAATTTACGCGTTCGTGCCGAGGGCGCATATAAGTCGTATATTATTTACCTCTTTAAAACGTAATTTGTCCCGCAGACACGTCACAGCGGCGGCGGCGGCGGCGTCGGTGCTTACGATAACATATTATACTGTATACTTACATATAAACGGAATGTAAAACGAATATTATTATTTTTCATCAACTTCCACGGAGTGCATTTCGTTCTTTTGTTTGTATATTTTAGTTCATACGGGATGATTTCTCGAGCTCGATATATATATAATATTATTTTATGGTAGGTTTACCTTTTTTTTTTACTTTAGTACACATACATTAAAATAATAATAATAATACAAAATATTTAAATTTAATTAAATACAATGCATTGGAACAAACATAATATTACGATTTATTCGTATTCACAACTTGTATTGCATAAATACAATTACATATTATACATACCTAATCTCTTAAGTACATAATATTTATAATATAATATATACGTTTTGTGTATTATGTTTTATGTGTTATATATATAAAAAAAAAAATAATTATATATTTTCGTGCAAACAATGTGAAATACTGAAATGTAGTTATAGTTATGTGTTAATTCATTGAATATGAATATAAATATTTTGTATTGCGTATGTATAATGTAAAAATATTTTTCAATCCCTAAACAAATGAGTTGATATCGATAGCTTATTTATTGTTACTTATCATTAACTTATTAAATTTTTCTTCGTTTAGTTATCGTTATACTATTTTCATATTTTACTTTAATTTTATTCAACATATTTTATTGTTATAAATTATAATTATATAAATAAGCATCATATTTGAATACACTTTACCAGTTTACCTACTAATAGTCTCCAATTTGATCACCTTAGCATATTTTAGTGACGACCACTAAAATAGTAAAATTAAAGTTTTCACTGCTAATTAGAATGATATTATTTATTTTGTATTGTTTTAAATAGTATTACATTGGAACTTACTAAATAATGATTATAATATAATATGAATTTATAAAAAATGGAATACATTTTAAAACATGGATGTTCTACTTTGAGAGCTTAAGTATATTGCCAGGACCGGTTACAATGAGTCAGAATACATATTAAACACCAACAAAATCTAAGTGCTTAAAATATAGTATCTTAATATAATACACCTATGTATCGTTTAAAATTCCAAATAAATCAGATTTAAAATGAATAGGTACTATATACTTTATACTTAGTTGTATGCATAAAAATATTCGGGTAAGAAAGGATAAGAACATCAATGTGTATGAGTGTAGTATAAAAAAATTACTCTATAGAATATATTACCTGGCGCTTCTCAGAATATAAACTACAACTACAACAATAACAACAACCCAGCAGTGAATAGCAATAATGCGCATACACAAACGTCTCTTTTGCATATTTATTGCACAAATAAGAATGAAACGTGCGTTATTTTCAACTTCTCCGATTTAGATTCTGATGCAGTTCACCGAAACTTTTACTTATCGTAAATAGTCGACGCATTTGAAGAACGGTCGGAATATTCGCATGAAATTATGTAAGATGAGCTTAACAACTTTAAGTGTACATCGAATTAATTGTACACTCGTTATAAATTCGAGTTTATCGTCAATGTTAAGTTCCAGAATAATTATTTTGTTTTCACAACAAAGTTCAATGTGATAAAACTCCACAGAACAAGCATAAGCGTAATTATAATATAATTATAGTGTATAAATAACCTATTTCTCCTTTCTATTGTTATACAGTGTATAACAACTGCAGTTAATCGATGTGTTGTATCAAATGACTAACATTGTTTTTTGACATGAAAAATGTCGAGATATTAATTCATATAGACTTTAAAAATAAATGTAGTCGCCAAGAAATTAAAATGCGCTCTTTATGTACGAAAAATAAAAGTTTTTTAAAATAGGTTCACTAAACATGGACATTTTAATGTCGACTTTGCGAGTGTTTAATGCGATGTCATTAAAATTCGATTTATGACTAAGTAGGTATATTATCGTGTTTTATTTTTTTATTAAAATGTGTATAATATTAATTAGTTATTCAACTAATAATATAATAAGTACCTACCGATTACAATATTATAGTACAAATGATTTTTAAAAATAAAATGCAATTATAACCTATAATACTTATAATACATACCTCCGAGCTGCGTAAAGTTTACTAATCTTTGGTTAGGTGTTTACTAAATTTACTAAATAGTAATTTTTTATGTACAACCATTTATTTTATAATATAATATTAAAATAATTATAAAAGTCTATTACCCATATGTAACAGAGATCGCGGAGGAATACCAGTGTGGATGTGATATTATGCATATAGGTATACTGTAAAAAAATACGATTTGTTTGATCTGAAACGTACCTGAAGAAATGTATTTTGAGTATCACTATATATAAAATAGCATTTCGAATGAGTAGAGTTTATAATTTGTAAATATTTATAGTTAAGATGAACGGAGTATAGTGTGGACAAACTTCTTAATGTGAATAATATATTGCAACAAATGATAAACTATGTTCACATTATAATGCGATAATAATATTATATTTTGTTCAATCTTCGGTAAAACATTTTGCACTTGATTTATTTGCCAATTGAGTCCAAGTGTGTTGAGTATTGTATATTTTCGTTTTACATTTTCAACTAAGAATAGTTATTAAAAAATGCTTATTTTAACATGATTTAGTGAAAAGTTGTAACCCACATACCTGTCTTCTTCTCCACCAGTAAGTCCCTGAGTTTTCCGATTATATGGTGCTAAAACGCATAAGAGCGAAGATGTAACACTATAATTCAGAAACGGGTTAGGTTAACTACCATCACGTGTCGTAGACGATTGTCGTAACGACGGCATTTATAATATAATATATTATATAGGTACAATCGTGTTTGGATTTAGGTATGGTGCTTATCATAATATATGCGCGACTATGTGCAATTTCGACAGGCCACCCTTAAAACGCCTCGTTTTGTGGACCATAATATATGTACGTACAGACGCTCACACATATTTATAAATTGGTAGGTATTAGGAATACCGCAGATACCACATAATATACCTATGTACCTATGTGTGTGCGTGTATTTTTTTACTTTGGACACGCGCGAGTTTCATAATATTATGATCTCTTCCAAATATTCACGTCGCTCTGCACGTAAGATTATACCGGATTTGCTGCCATTTGTCGAAGCTTCCGCGACTCCGAGGGAGGGATATGCAAGGCGAGAAGTCGCGCGGAGGAAGGATTACACATCGCGCGCATTCAAATCGCGCGCGCGGGCTTTGCTTCTTACTACCGCCGTCGTCACCGCGTAAGACTCCTGCAATTGCCTGATAAGAAAACGAACAGAATATCATACACACACACACAAACACGCATTATATACTATGGTGAAAAGCGGAAGACGACGACGACGATATATCACTACCCCGAGGCCGTTTTATTTATATTATAACGCAATGCTTTATACAAAATATATACACACACACACACACATCCAATATAATATATTTATGTGTGTGTGTGTGTGTGTGAGGGGTATACTTCTACCGCTATCGTCGCCATTGCCAGAGATCGGCGTGCGGGTCGTGTTATATCGTACAAAAGTATTTCTCTGAAGGTGGGGCGAGGGGGTGAAGAGCGCAAGACTTGTATATATACAAGGCCACACGGACGTTATCGCCGGACTCGTGCTTTCGTCAAGCCCGGCTTAAGTACGCGCGACCGCTGTGCAGTAAACAGTAAACGCATAAAGCTGTTCGCTTAGGGTTTCGTTCTGTTTTTTTTTTTTAACATCTCGTTATATCTCGTCGTATAAATGTATAATAATAATGTGGCATGAGCAGAGTTGGATTTTTTATACACGTCCACCCCTTCCCCCACTTTTCCTTCCCACAATAAAAACGCAAAACAACATAACTAAGAATGACCAGGCCTGTACATACATATATTACATTATACGTATGGATAATATTATCGTATACAGACTTATACTTATGCGGGAAAACGGGCGTATACACTGTAGTATAATAATATACATATACCTCTTGTGTTATTAGGCACCGTGTCTGAGAAATTGCGTTGTAGCATCTTTTCGGCGGCCGATAGACGGCCAAAGCGAAAACTCGGCGCGTGTGTGCGTACGGAAAAGAGAAAAAAAGAACGGCGGAAGACCATTGAAAAATATTGTTAAGTGATTTGGAAAATAAAGGAAAGAAAAGGGTCCCGTCTGTCCCCCCGCCCTCCAACCCGTCCGTCCGACAGGCCGGCCAACGAAGAAGCTTCTCGGCACTGTATAAGGGTTTTGTACTGCAACGAGAGAGTTTCCTCCGCCGGGTCATTTGGTATTCTCGTAGCGTATACACAGTCGGGTGAAATATAAAAAGGAAATTGGAGAAAGGACGAGAGTAAGAGTGTTATTGTAGACGGTAGCTGATCGTGTATACAGGGTTGCTATATTTATAAGTTCTATCGTTAACCAAATACTATTATACTTTCATCCTTTACAAAAAAGGTTTTACGTTTTATAAACTAAAATACCATTTTTTTAAGGACAAAAGCGGTTCTGTTTTTTTTTTATCGTTTATAATAGTGTCTATATTTAAATTTAAAAAAACTACATAAATAAAATCTTATAACGATAATATGTGCCCAAAAAAAGATATCACTCGGTTGAAGGTAAAAAAATGTCATCCTGTACATATCATGTATAGATATAGTCGATAGACCCTTTTGCGCTACGAAACTCACTGTTCCGTTTTAATGCAAAATATATTTATTGGGAAACGGTATTTATTTTTTCTTCTGCCTCGGAATTCTTTAATCGTAGATTCGGACCGATTCGCGGTGGAAGAAGACGGAGATAGTGGTTATTCAAATTAATTTTCCGAGGCCTCAGGGGCTCCAAATAACGATTAATGTGCGTGGTAGCGGCCGAAAAAAAGAATTCCAACAAGTATCTTAATATTATACCCATAACCCATGTATAATGTATATTGTATATAAATTATATTATACTTATATATTATATATATGTGTGTGTGTGCGTTTGGGTGTACGAGTCGATATTGCTAATGTTTTTTTTCAATTTCGAATTTCTGAGAAAATTGTTCCTCTTTTAAGGATCTAAGGCCAGAAGAATGCTTGTGTATAGTTACATATTTCCTTAACATAACATCATCACATGAATGTACGTCCCACACGTCGTTTCCGACCTGATTATATAGATTTTAAACAAACCGCTTTAGTTGCACAGGATCAAAGACCAAAGTATACTATAGTTTATAATATAAATATACCGAATGTAACCAATCAATAATTGTTTAAGATACGAATAATATCTATTATTATACTCTTTAGATATGAAAACTACTGCAATGCTCAGAAATATATAATATTTTTGGTGTTGATATTTGCATTATTTTAAATATTGCTTTAACCGAGTATTTATAAACATTTCTAATGTCAACAGAAACTTTTTTTATCGATTTTATTATAGGAAACAAATATAGTATTGTTTGAAATGTTTCAAATTTTCCCCGAATTTCTCAACTGCGCATTTCTTTAAATTGATTTTTTCTCCCCCCGAATCTGAACATTCAAAATACATACGTATTATATTTACTATTTAGTACTCTCTTAAATAATATAGAATTTAAGTTTCTTAAATTACTTTCTATTATTATGTTGGATATCAATTTAGTTTTTTTACGTATTATGTGTGAATTAGGTTTTATAAAAACCTACTGTTTTAACTTTTAATTTCTTATATGTAGGTAAATATAATTTTTTTTGTCGTATGGCGTATATAGTTCGGAGAGTAGGCCCGAAAGCCTAATTCGGACGTCTAATTGACAGAATTTCTATTTGGGCACCCGTAGGTTTCTGCCATGCCCGGGGTAACTATAATAGTATAACGTTTATCTATAATCTAAACGTATATTATAATTTATAATAAAATATTAAAATGTAGGTAAGTATCAATAAATTTAAGTTAATCTTAGGTTAATATTCGATCGGTATTTCATTTATATAAACCTCCATAACACAATGTATTACCCATATTTTTATTTAGCCACCACCGTAGATCTACCTAACCCTACCTTACAAACTAAATATCAATGTATTAAGGTGAATTGAAAAACTTTAAAAATTAAAAAAAAAACTTTTGGAGATAAAAGAGTATTGTCACCTCTTAACTTTCCCTGGATAACACTAAATTATATTCAAATATATATAACTAAAATAATTTATGTAGATACAATATAGATATTTACATTGACTGCCCTTAAAAACATGAAAATGAATAATTTTATTAAAACAACTATTGTAAAGTGCAAACTTAATTTAAAATTAATATTAACTTATTTGTACAGAACAAGAATAATAATATATTAACAATATTTGAGTAAAATAGGTGTCTTTTCTAAAAGAGAAAAGTAATTTTTTTGATGAAATAGTCAACGACCCTTTAATATTAAATCTATACCTTTATTTCCTTATACTAATAAAAGTTTTTCATTTTTTATAATATATTATGATAATGCCAAGTGTTAATATTAAATGTATTGCGTTTTTGTTTCTTTTTGACTTTTGGCATGTGATTAACGTGATACGTGCTATTTTTTTCCATCTTCAGTCGTGATTTTCTTACTCAAACGAGTATTATTCATTTATGTGCTTCTGCCGTTGGTAATAAACATATATTTAAAACAAAATAATTACAACATGAATGAAATCGCTAATCATAAACTATCTCAACAACAATAATATTCTGTATTATCCTTTTTTTTTAAAGTTATACATAAATTAAATTTAATAAATATTTAAAAATATTATCAAGTAATAATTCAACGAGTTACTAAAATAGTGTATATCTTATTAAAACCATGAAAAAAAAATTATGTTATCTGAAACCCATTAAATACAAGTATTAGTATTAAGTGTTTTTACTGTGACAGCTATGTTTTGTGGGTTATGCTGCCAAAAACTATTACGGGACCCCATAAAATAGAATTATCATAATAAACTATTATTTTTATTAGCTTAACAATTTATGATGTTAATTTTTTTGTGGAACAAATAAATCTTACAATCAAAATGTATAAAAAGATCATTTTTGAACGATGAATGTAACAGTTGTACGTATAATGTACATTTTTATTTTTAAATATATATTTATATATTATATATGTTTCAATCTTCAAGTTTGTGGTTTCTGGCAGAATATTGAACTTACAGATTTCAGTATTAATATACTTAATGATTCAATCCTTGAATTTGAATATTGATATACTTATTATACGTTAAAAAATATCGTACATAAAACTACGAGTATATATTTTTATTCCATAATGTTCAATGGTTATAATAAAATAATAACTATACTACAACATTGAAGAATGATTTACTCGTTTCTCATCTGCCTGCAATATACGTTTCTTATACAATAAAAACTACTCTACTTTTTAAAGATAAATATATGTATTTACATGACGAAACAAATTATTAAGCTGGATAAAAATGTTAAACTAAAAGTTAAGCTATAAATCACGGAGGCATATATGTAAAACTTTGAAAAGAAAAGGAAAATTTATTATACTATTTCAAAAATTTGTTAAAATAACATGCTTATAGTATAGTAAATAACAGAAGTTTAAGACAATTATGTTTTGAGGTTTTGTAAATAATATTTATGTTCTTCAATGTTTAAATCCTATTGACCATTTGTTAAAAATAATTTACATACAAATTCGTACTTAAACAAAAATATTTTATAAAAATTAAATTAGCATTATATTATTTAGATATAAATTAAAAATATATTGAAGCTCGTAATGTTGTGGACTTAAACATAAACCAATGGATATTAGATGATTGGGGAGACTGAAATTAAATGTACTTTTATTTACACTGGTACAAGAGCAGGATTATGAATTAAGTTAATTATCTTATAAGACTATAAGCACGATTCCAGTATCTTAAAAATACGTCTATCATTTACAATGAATAACGTACAAACATAATTGTTGTTTAATTATTTATTTTGGTCCATCTTGAGGTACTAAACATGTATTTAGTAGTAAAATAATATATTTACGATCCGAGTATTATTTAGTTATCTATAAAATCAAAGTATTCTTTTGTCTCACAAAAATGTGAAAATTGAAATAAATTGATCCTTTGTCCTTATCATACATAATTCATATACTTGTTATGTTGGATGTAAAATGACGACGCAGACGACGTTTCAAAGCGCACCTGTCTATAGTACTAATTGGTTGCGTTTTACCATATACAACTTATATGAACGTTTTGTTTGGAAGTTTAAATGTGTATATAGAATAGCTACGAACGGGTTCCACACTCGTTTTTCTTTTACTGAGAAACGAGGCCACCGTTCATGATGATACGGAGAGTATATTCCCTACGAAGGTATAATAATAATAATTATAGATCGATACTTACAAAATATATCGAATGTTTTCGGTTACCGACGATCCGATACGTTCGGTTTTATACGATTCAAATATTTACAACGGAAGGGAAATGAAGAACGGAAGACTATATACCTTCTTCCCGCCGCCACCTCGACAACCTGCAGCAGCCAGCAATCAGCAGTATCTGTATAGGTACGCCGTGTGTGTATTCACACGCGCGCACTGCATATTGTAATGTGGCGGTATGGCGGAGTGATTGGATGGCACACTCCATAAATATTGAGAATGAAAATCTAAAGCAACCAGGCGTGCGTGTAAAAAGTATACCTACGTATATAGGTTATATATTATGTGTATGTATATAATATATGTATATATATAGGTTAGGCAGGCGTATACCGTCCTGCTTACGACGTATATTATATTATAGTAATTTATTCGAACAACGCAATGCGACGGAGATCATCAATATAAATACGCGTATATTATATTATACTACAGCTGGCGGCGAGGCAATCGGTAAAACGCGGTTTCACGGTGAAAACTGCTAAACACGGAGAAACGGCGCCTACCCGCTGTACCTGCACCGCAACAACCTTCGCTCTCGTATGTATATTATAATATAACGCGTATTGTACGATATGTGGATATTAGCTGATGATGACGTAAGACGATGTTGCGATATTGTCCCGAGGGATGTCTACAGAAGCGAAAGCGCTTGCCCGTCCCTATATAGTCCGTGATATTATTGTATTAATATAATTTATATTAAACACACGTACACGGTCGTATGTTATGTGTGTGTGCGTGTGTGTTGTGTTTAGAGGTATATGAAAGAGTGTGACGTGCATGCGCGCGGCCAATATTTGTCGTTGATTAATGAATTCGCCGGAAAAACGGAGTGCGTGGGTGGAGAAAATAATATGACGATTTGTGGCGGTATAACGACGCAAAACTACGCGTATAATAATATAATTGAAAATTATTAATCCACTATATATATATATGTACTATATAGACGCACTTATTATTGCTTGTGTTATTATAATATCGCTGTATATATACTTCATAGCGTGTGTATGTATATATATAATAATAGCGTGCTCGCTATACGCACAGTAAACGGTACGGTCTTGGTCGTATATATATATATATATATTGTTATTATATTATATATACATGCATATTACATATACTTACGGCGTAATTTATCACAACGTTATTCGGCAGAAATGGGCCCATTGAACACTCGAAAACCTAATTTGATTTTCGGTAACACATTACAATAGTAATCGAGTTTGACGCTCAGGAAACGTGAAATTGCTGAGAAAGCGCGCGTGTGTGTGTGTGTGTGTGTGTGTTAGGGGTATACAATATATATACAGCTAACATCCTATCCTATCTCGCACTCCGTGTCGTACTCCGAGTCACATAATATGATTTGATACCGTGACGTTTTTACTTGTTATTCGAGCTTATATTATTTCGATTTTAACCGGCAACCGTTGAATTTTGAAGTGATTACATAAAATATAATTTTAGATTATGCGACGTGTTACAGATGTCTAATGTCTACGGTTTAAACTATACAAATGAATATGCATAACAACAATAGTATATACGCATATACTTAATAATATGGGTTTGTCTCTTGAACGCGTTTACATATAATTTTGGTTGAATCGCGTGTGTTAATATAGCACATCTGCCGTAGAGACTGTGACTGATCGATGATTTAAAAACAAATATTGTACTCCGAGAGAAGGAACGACAACCGCCGCCGTCATCAACGCCTGATTGTATATACATTTTTTCCCCGCATATGGAAATTCACAACAAAATAGACGGGTAAAAAGTGTATTGGCGGAGTTCAGAAAACACGTACGTGTCGACAATAACTTGCGAGTCTTACTTTACTGCGCACATACAGGATCGTATCGCATTGTATATCGGAGTGCTGTGTAAGTTTTCCCAAAGTAAGCTTTTCTGAACGCCATCGTGGTAACATCATATTATTCATTTAGCTTGTAGTATAATATAAATATATAATACGTTGTATGTTCATGGGAACGAGATTCGTGGATGTACGGAAAAGTACACGCTGATTTTATGCTCGTATCTAATATTATATTATAGGCAGGATAAATGCGTGTTAGACGTATGCGCTTTCGGAAAAAAGTTTCCTTCAAATCAGCACTTTTCAACGGTATGGGTACAGGTAATAGTCAAAATTAAGTTAAAATATTCACAAAACTACCAAAGACACATTTCACGTTAACAGTAGCGTACATATATTGAATACGAATCGCATTTAAACATTTTATGAAACATATTATTATATTTTGAGATATTTCAGTGCTATTTTATATAATACTTTACATTTAAACACTAAAAATAGCCAAATATCTATCAATAAATATAAAGAAATAACTAAATTTATGAATACAAATTTACCAATAAATCAATTATTAATTTATAATATTTTTTATGAGTTAAAATAGTTATTAGTATTTCCAAATATAGTGTAAAAAATATACTATCTTCCTACATATTCCATCTATGTATCCATTTAGTGTATATTATTTAGGAGTCCAACTGAATGTTTGATATTTTTTCAATTTTTTTTTATGTACTGAGATCGATATGAATAATATATTACAAAAATTTCAAAAATCAGACTTTGAATGAGTGCAATATCAAAGAAAAATAGAGGTTTAGGTTAGGTGAATAATCGTGTACATTATATTCAGAGAATCACTCAAGCAGACGAGTCATGGATATCATGACGTGCGCGGGAAAGTTAATACATATGGTGTAAATTATACGCGTATATGACGTGCTCATATGGATAGTCATCGCACGTGTGCGCCTTTCCGAAAAATGTCATTTGCATATATTTAAACCCGAAATTTCCAGTGGGATGACGATCGCCGTTATTAGTTATCATATTATTATTATACATAAATTATCTGCACATGAAAACATTATATTATTATTATTTGCATTTACCTACATAACGTTGCGATGTACACCGACACCGAGTGTATACGCTATATTCATGATAAATATACTTGAAATATTTTTAAACGCTTAACTATTTATCTACTCGAGGGTATTTTTTTGAAAAAATTATGGATTTTTTTTAGTGAAGTCCATAAACAGTTCCCATAAATTTTACTCATTTCAGAACACAAATAAACCAACTTTGTATTTTGTATTTTTAAGAATAAAATCGAAAAATAAGTATTTATAAATAAATATTTTAAATTTTCTAATTACGTACTCCGAATGAATTTTGAATGGTGTACGTATTATATTAATTAATAATAACACTCTTTAACAATTAACAACTGACAAGTATCTACTGCACCATGGCTATATTATTATACTACAGTAATAAATAGTAAGTACCTGCCGATCGGTGTACGCGATTAAATTAAATAGTCATATTAAAATATACATTACCGTACAAAGATAGCCCGTAATAACTGTAATAATAATGATAATACTATGCAGTATGTATAGTGCATACTGTAGTATAATATAGATGATATCGTGAAAATGTACGAATGATGGGCGTATCCAGATTGTATACACTATAAGGGCTCGTGCGGAGTCTGCTGCAGGTGAAAGACGGGTGCTGAAAGGTCGCAGGTGATTTCTCTAGCGGCGATCAAAGCACCAGATTTTGGATCAACGTCTAAGCATTTTATTCCCATACCGCGCTGCTCGTCATTTTTTTTTTTTTTAATAAAATAAGTGTATAGTACTATATTATAATATTATTGCTAGTGTGACGATAATCAATCATTTTTATACGCATGTTGGACTATGCAGTAAATATCGAATATCATATTATTATGAATCTGTTAGTAGCAAAATAACAACTCTGTAAAAAAAAAGTAGTGTCTCCTGACAACTTTGGTCTTTTTAGATTGACAAAACTCGATTATTAAATCAAAATCGCCACAAAAATAACCTGTAACAGTACAATCTGTGTAATAATATTAAACGATATCGAATTAATATCGTTTGGGTTACCGCGGCGGACTCGGTGACAGACTTCGCCGGAGGGATATCGGAAATTTTTCCTTTACCGGCGAGGCTGTTGGTGGGCATGGGGTGTTCGTATGATTGGTAATTTCTGCTTAATGAATGAAGAGGAAAATGTTAACGATATTGATGTAAAAGATATTGCAGTAGACAACTGTAAAATGAAAAGTGATTTATTAGTTAAAAAAAAACAATTTACAATTTTTTTAAATTCATATTGTATTCTGTTTTTAATTAAGTTTAATATATGAGTTATTTTGTTAACTAATTTTTTATTTGAGTTCTGTATAGGCTATAAGACTTGAAAATAAGCAAGCATTTATGTCAAAAAAAAAAAATTAATTTATCCACGACAAAACAATTTTGAGGCACCATCAAATTGTTTTCTCGCGCTGATTTTTTTTTTTTTTTTATAGTTCGTCATTAATCCATCGTCAAACCACGGTTATGGTGTCTTGATTTGATTTGTTCGTCTTACCGTTTACCGAGATTGCGTGAAACTACGTCGAAATCGCGTGATTGACAAACAAAACGCCATTTCGTACAATTCACCTCCCGTAAAAATGTATGACGGAAAAAGCACGATGACCTAAACGTGTGCAGGAGCTGAAAGTTGGTCTTTACGACGGTTTTACGAGCGACTATCGACACGTCCGCTGTGTATGTGTGCAATGTACACACAATATAGCACAATAATACACGCGTGACACGTTGCAATGATAATGTCACGGGGACAGTTCGGCTGAGTTATCGTAATTCGACATCACATTGTCGGTGGTGGGTAAAGATCAAACAAAATATTTTATAACATTGTAAGGCAAATATTATAATATATAAATTTAACATGAAGACGGTGGCGTGGGATGATTTACTAGAAATGCAGATCAGTATCATCGCGAAAATGTTTTCTAAAGATTTAAATTGAAATATCTACGCACGACTGTTGAAAATTCTCATAATATATATACTGTATCATAAGTATTCAGCGTATTCGTTATAAAAAATAATTCACGATCAAACAAAAAAGTACTTAGTTCTAAATATTGTAAGCAAAAAATGGTGAACAATTATAAGTGAAATTTCTAGAATTTGATATTAGAACTCGTAGGGACGGGCTTACATACTTAGAGCAGAAATGATTTAACAACACGTGTATACATTAAAATGTAATGTACCTTTCGTGATAAAGTATATAAAATGTCTAGAAATATAATTATTTAATATATAAATTATTTAAAAATAACTTTGTCCAAAATTTCTACGGCAACGAAAATATTGTGTTTTTTGAATGTAACGCTTAATACGTAATATATTATTCTGATTGGCAGATACATATATTCGAAAACCCATGGAGATACTACATTATAATATTAAAAAGTTAAAAAGTAGGTAAACTAAAACAGTTTTTCACAAACTTTTTTTTTTTTTTTTATTCTCAAAAAATAAAACTTTTTCTTGAATATAATATAATATACTGCACAACTCAAATAAAATATGTATGCCGCCAATTTAAGTTTAAAAATATTTTTAAACCTACTATAGATGTATACTTATAATATACACAATACTTGATGAACTCCTTTTTAGAAACCATTTTTATTATGGATTTAAATTATTTACACACATTCTCAAAGTAACATCCCAAAGTCAAAAGTTTTTAGAAGTTCCTTTAGAGATTTTGGGTATTTGTATTATTTTGACATTTCAAAAATGCTCGTTTATGGCGAATTAGATCCATTTTTAAATGAGTGAATTTTGTATTGTTACAAAAGAAAATGGAACAGTAATTAAAATTATCATTATCAAAATATTCTGAATGACCATTTGTGTCATTAAAACTTGAAAGTATAGTATTTTCTTTTGTCTTAAGACGGTTATCTTTTTTCCGTTGTATATTATTCAACTTACGCTGAAGAACTAGCCAATTATTTTGATAATTGCGATGGGTTTTTTCAACGTTGAACAGTTTTATGTATTTTAATGGACGCTATACATCATCGTACATTTATATTATTAGACATTTAAGACTTCGTACTATATATAATAATCACGTTTTAATACGTAGTTTAGGATGACTGCATGGATAATCGAATCTATTATCTACGTTCTACGTTGGCAATTTACAATTTTTTTGTTCAAAAAATATTGGTATTTTTGTATTTCGTGTTCACTTTAAAGTATCATATTATCATATGTTTTAAATTTCCAGTCCATAGAAGTTATGCATGTACCCTTTTTTAAGAACTTTTACCACCTCAAAAGTTTATTTATCGATAAAAAGAAGCACGCAAATTTAAAACATATGCTGAGAATATAAATTATATGACGTGTCGTACGATTATTTACATGTATAACTAACATAATGATATATGTTTTGTAAACACTGGTATTGAAGTGGTGCAACCAAGTCAAGTCAAGACCCTTTTTATAATATATCAAATATATGAATGATTTATGGGGGTAATATAATATACTGAAATATGACGCAGACGCGACTTCTATCAATGTAGTCAGTGCGGTCGTAACTCATATAGGTACCTAAGTATATTTTGAATTTGACCATTTTATTTTTCATGTATGTATAATTATATGCTTGTAAGCTATTGTGCATAATTAATTTCATATCATTATTCCTTACTAAACTATATTATACACACGCATAGCGTAAATATAAAACCCTGCACTATCGAAAACAGCCCTTCCTCGTTTAAAAATGTCTATTCATGGGTATCCTAATTCCTTATTTTTAAATTTCCAGATGATCGAATACCTGAAGTTTGATTTTATGTGCTACACAGTATCGGTACTAACCGATTATTATAAAACAATAAGAAAAAAAAGCTCGTTTCCTCTTATCATTATTGTACAAATCGAATGGTAGACTACGTTAATATAATATGATAAATCAATATGCATATTTGTATTATACATCGTATATATGCTTGATCGCCCGTGCGAATATTATATAATACATGTAATATAACGACGTGACGTTTCCACTTCACATAAAACACTGCAGGTGATCCACCGTTAGGGTAAAGTGGTAGTAGAAGTCCCTTCCTCGTTTTCACAGTCGCACACGACCGCACATGCAATGGAATATTAATGAACGATGGCTATGAACATTCAATATATATATATTGTATATATATATATATATATTTTGGGCTAAGTATAGAAATTTGATTTTTTGACTTTAACCGATTTTAGGTATACCTACTTATTACGTTATTTCATACAGTTAATATAGCGTAATGCTTCATAATAAACAAAGATAAGTAGGTATATCATATTTTTTATTTAACTTAAGATTTTAGGCATCTAAAACTTAACCTCACTTAATCTAAATAGCAAAATTATAGTGAAAAACCCCAAAAATCATATATTATACAATTCATACAGTTTTATCGAAGTGGATTACCGACCGATTAGAGTCTGTGATATTATTATAACGTTAGATTCATAACAATATTGCAGTAAGAGAAAAGATGAAACAAAAACTTGAAGAAATTGCATACACAGCAATACAAATTATCGTGTAACGGGAAAAAGACTTGGGCAAGTCGAGATCGTTAAGTCATATTATATATCGTTTTTCGAAGGAGAACAAATTATTTCGTGATTAAAGCTATTATTGTTATCTTTGCAACTCTCTCAAGTGATTATATGTTTATGTGTATTGTACAATACGGCAAAAACAAGTTTATACAAATCGGTCATAAATTATCTGACAAGTATAGTCTCAGATTTAAGCGCAGCAACAGTTAATCTAAACTATTATAGAAAACAATATCCCGTTGATTATTTTATTTATTATAATATTACATATTTTATGTATAATTAATAATGCTCATACTTTGAGTTAATTTATTTATATATATTTAATTTTATATCAAAAATATTAATGATTCTTACTAAGAGAAAACTCGTGCGGAGGTCTAGTATTTATCTTGATTGCAAATGTTATTAATATACACATAAAAATCTAAAATCATAAATTAAACAGAAGTTTTAAAACATGAAAAATAATAAAATAAATTGCTACTTAAGTATTTTAACATGATAAATTGCTGATTCTAGTTTTGATTTTACTTCGTATTCATATTGAAGCCAAAAAGTATTTTATACAATTTATATAACATATATAATATGTTGGATTTGATTCAAACTGCAGTCTTAACTATTATGATGCAATTTACGTGTGAAAAATAAAACACTTTATAAACCTTACAGCAGATAAATACACGTTATTGACACCAAATTTCGTTCTATGAAATTTAAGTATTGACAACGTCCATTATTCCGAGCGTTATTAATTAATACGCTAACAACCATCATTTAGCCTATTATGAAGTTCCAATGTTAACGAGTTTTTTCTTTGTGTCAACGTACATATCGGTGTGTATAAATATTTTTGCAGAGGTTTATTGTTATTGAAATATTAAAAGGCAGCTCAGTGCAAGTGTATACCAGGGGAAAAAAATTTCACACGAGAAGTTATCGTAAAATCGTGCAATTTCAAAGAACATTTAACAAACATTGTATTTATAGCAGTGCAATGTTATGATGGCGGTACCTTACGTATAATTTATTTGTTTTGTAAATTATTTATCGTATTAATAATTCATGTTTTTTTAATTATTAATGTGGTATATAAATCTTGAGAAATAAGTAGTTGCCGGAGAATTATAATAAGCAGTTGCGACGTCCTCCGAGCCAAAGTGACAAAGATCAATGAGAGAAAACGAATTTTTGATACGGTTTTCTCGTGTCAAATACATATATTATATACGTCGCGGCAGAATCGATGTTGAGCCATTAAAAAAAAAAAAAATAAGAAATAAGAAAAAACAACCGGGACCTATAATTTAGTTAAAACCGGATAAATAGGTAGATTATAATACCGTCTGTTTAGGGTTTAATACCCCCCACCCTGTAATAACGCGCATTTATTGTATAGGTATATTGTGTACCTATTGAGGTATATATATATATATAAGTAATAACAATAATAAAATAAAGATTTATTTTACCAATTGTGTTGGAAGCGAAGGTGGGAGGTACGCGTGATTATTATTATTCACCGAATTCCGTGTGCGCGCGTTTTGAATATTGTTTAAATTACTATGTCTACAATACAGTATATACAATAATAAAAATATTTTATAATATATATATATCATACGTATATAGGTATATAAGAGTGTAAGGAAATAGATCATTACTTCAAACGTCTGGGAAAAAAAAGACGACGGAGGTTATATATAGATAGGTACAATATTTTAATATAATATATACCGTATATGCATACCCGCGCGTGTATACAAGGCGATGGATCGATGTACATGAATAAGTCGTTTTATCATAATATAAAATATATCATATATAATATAGGTATATACCTAACCTATATTATATATATATATGTGCATAATGGGTACAGGGTATGTGAACACAATATATTATGGTTCGTGTGCTTGGGCGACTGTTAAAATTACATATTATAATATAGAAAAAAAATTCCAAGTTTCTCGTTGAATACTATTAGATTTACTGTGTGAAAAACCACCAGCAACCCCATCGTGTTACATTAATTCATATAATATTTGTTTTTTGATGATTATAATATTGTTTAGTTTTTTCGGATGAAAAAAATAAGTTGCAGAAATACGCGTATTTGTACTACTCCAGTAATAACAATATCATCAGTTCTTATGATAATGATACAATTCATAACGGACTTAATTTACTATTATAGTTATGAGCACGTACCTTATATAATATATATATATATAATATAGTATACATGGTATAGCGTTTGCAATTATTAAACCAAACGCGCATATACATATAAGGCAAATAAGCGTTCTTGGAGATGTATATTTTTTATCGATATAAATCAATGTTAAAATACCTGCAGCATAATGTTTAGCTGGAAAATGTGATAAAACATAATATTATATTATAGTATTATACTTATCTCTATTCGATTAATTGTTATACGGTATATGCAGCGGTGTAGGTAAGTGTTAACCACATATTCATTGATACCTGCTATTATACATAATAGATATCATATAATATTTATATTTTTATATCACATTAATTATGACTATAATATATTTTATCCATGAAGATTAATCGCTATGCTATGGTAATATATAATAAGTAACAACACTAATATTACAAATATTATTATGTTCATAGTTTAGTATATCGTAAAGCATTGGAGTTTTTAAAAATATTGATATTTTTCATTCTTTAAACCTATAATCAAAAGTAAAATATCTATGTATAAAAATTGTGATTCAGACAAATTCATAGTTAATTAATGACACTGAGGTACTTCGCTAAACATAAACAATATAAGCCGACTACTCCGCATGTATAAATAACTTAAATACCTACTTATAATAGTTATAATAAATTAACTAGGTACTGATTTGAAATTCTAAAAGTATTTTAAAATAAATCTTCCATTAATGGACATGTTTCAACTTTCAACCAAATAGAATTTATAGAATTCCTCAAAAATCCCTAATAATTATACTATACCTAGTGTTTTGAATTCGAAAAGTGCTCTAAGAGCAGATAGCGAAACAGACAGTGTACAGTTGTAAAAATAATAAAGACATAAAATCAAAATAAATCTCCCAAAAAAAGATTAATTTAATATTTATCAATTTTTTTAACTTCAATACGAACAACCCAAAGGAACCTTACATTAAATTTACAAGTTATTTTGGGCAGCCAAAATTTAGTTTTGAACACTTCAAAAAAAAAAAAAAATACTTAGAAAGATCGAAAATGTTAGTTGTCTATAAATAGTTTAAAAAAAGCCTGAATATTTTGAAAATTTAACCTTGTAGATAACATAGTATAAACATTTGTTGAAAATTTCAAGGATTTACTGTAATTTGTTTATGAATTACAAACTTACTTTATATAAAAAAAAATTGATTTTTTCAAAAAATGGTTTTGAATAAAAATTCCAATTTTTTTTTTTTTGTTTTTTTCCCGCTTGTTTTAAAAATAACTGAAAATTCTTACTTTTGACCTCTTTAATGCACCAAGGATAATAAACTTAGATATCGAAAACAACCTCTGAAATTTGAAATTTTGTGCTATAAGTACACACACATAAAAAAAAGAAATAAACAAACAACACATCATTGTAAAATTAATACATTCATCACTTCGTTCAGAATCTAAAAATTATTTTATATTATTTTTAATTGAACATAAAGAAAAATGTATAATTTTTGTTATATTACTATATTATTTATTTTTCAATGAGAAGACAAAAACAATAATAGGTTTATTATTTCTCAAACATATTTAAAAATATCTTTTTTAAGAAAAATCAAGTAATTATTGTAATTTTAAGTACGTATTTATATGACATTTTTACATTAGTACATTTGAAATCTAATAACTTTAAGTTTTCAGAGCGCTTTAAAAAAAAAAAAAAAAAGAAAAAAAGAATAATATAATATAATAATATGTAACTGATACAAAAAAAAATAATAATAGCTTACAATCGCAAAAAGACCCTTCACACATAATATTACTAAATTTATTAATATCTATTAGTGGTTTAATAATAAAACATACAAATTATACAAACATATCCATAGAACCATTTTAATATAATTGTTTTTTTTTTTCATTTAATTTTTTTATTCAAATCCCAAGTATATAAACTATGTTTTTAATTTTAACATTCAAACATCATAATATGAATTTAAAAAATTATTCTATTCCCACGGACGTTTTACTTCAACAATAAACATGACACATCCACATTGATCGCCATTTTTTTCCATATAAACACCTTTAAATCTGTAAGTCCCGTAAAAAATCTGTCTTGGTAAATTTGTATTTGCTGGATAGTTTGATATATCATAGCCTTTGGTGGTATATATTCCCTAAAAGTATAATGTATTTTATTATATTTGTATAACATATTAATATTATTTATAATTTTTTTTATAAGAATCTAAAAAAAACTTACCGTCGGTATTCTTTTGTGTGTTGTTTCATTTATTCCAAAACTATATAAAAATTTTTCATACTCAGCTCCTAGTAAATTTTTAAGACTTGTATATGCCTTAGGTGTTTTATACACATAAGCATTACTCTGCCAGCTACCAATCTTATCTTTTATATCCATACTAATACGTATCTATTATAAAACATGAATTTGTACAAATAATTATAATTTTAGTTAATAAATGATGATAACTATTTGTTCATTTTTGAAATTCATCTCATTTCTAAGCCAATCAAATATTTTTAATTAAAGTCTTCCTATATAATATGAAATCATATTTAAATATATTATTAATCATAAATATCATAAATACTTTAACTAAATAGTAAATATTAATAAACTAAACTTTATGAGAAAATTAAATATTAGTTTATAAATTAATATAACTAATGATATTATATTATATTATCTGAACCCATACACTTCGTAGCCCGTTAAAAACCCTGACTCTTATATGTCTCAAACGGTGTGTTAAGTTCGTTGGATCTCTGCCTGTCTATTAGCTTGTCCTTAATGCATTCCAAAACGGCTGACCGATTACAACGAAATTTGGTACAGAGCTATATTAGACCTATGGGAAGAAGTAGGTAAGTTAAAAAGTTATAGGCCCAACCCCGGGAAGTGCTCAAACAGGCATTTTGAGATTTATGATGGGAATTTTTGTTTATAGATGGTTGCTATGGCGTGGTTGTTTCCATGGCAGCAAAAAAAAGACAGACAGATAATTATTATTGAAACTATAGCAACCATCTATGAACAAAAATTTCCATCGTAAATCTCAAAATGTTTGTTTGAGGCTTTGAGCATCTTCCGGGGTTGCATCTAACACTTTTTAACTTAGCCTATCTTCTTCCAATAAGTCTAATAAATCTTTGTACCAAATTTCATAACAAAAGTTCCAGCCGTTTAGGAATGCATAAAGGACAGACAGAAATCCATTTTTATAATTAATCGACTAAAAAGCATTTTTTTTAAAAATCCTTTCTGATATTGCACGGTTTAAGTATAGAGGAACCACTATTCCAAATTTCAAGTTCGTATACGTTATGTAGTTTTTAAGATGCAGCAATCAGTGAGTGGGTGGTATTTGAATTTTATATATAAAGATAGATCCCTAACCATATAACTTATGTAATGTTATTAGATTTTATTTTATAAACTTACTGCTAAAGAATCATCTATTGTTTTCTTAAGAGATGTTATATTTCCTCTTATGTCAGTTGTATTTGTAGATGTTTTAAACAAAAAAAAATTGAACTGTATAGTGGAATTTGAATTACATGGTACAAAAGCGAGAACATTTACTCGATAATTTCCCTGAAATCAATTTAATAAATCACAATTCCATATTAAATTTTTTTATTCAAATTGATATTAATAACATATATATTTATTATAATTCCCTAATAAGATTGAAATGTTTTAAATCTAATAATATAATATGAATCTTCTGTGACTTAAAATTCCGGTGATACATTTCTTCGACTATTTTAAACAACGCACAAACAAACAACATTATAGAAGCGAATTAATATAATTTGAATTTTAAGGTATACCTAAAATGGTACCTATATTTTAGTACATTGTAACATTTAATTGATAAAATGTATCACACAACATTTAATTTGGTTTTCGACAACTTTAAAGTAAATTTTAAACTATTACAATTTTGTGATGAATATTATATAGTTTTTGGTTACTTAAAAATTTAAAAATCTATAAGTATGATTTATGAATTAATTTTTCTGTAGGGATTCAAGTAACAATCTAGCTTATAGTTTATAGTTGTCGAATTCATAAATAAGCATGAGACTTGTAAGTTTCAAGACAATTTATTCAATAATCAACTTTTTTTCAAGAAAATTTTACAAAAGGTAATTATTATTTATAACTTAATACAAACCGATCCAAGATTGTTTTTAATACATGATATGTTTTAGAATACTACTAATACTAGTAATACTTCATTAGTCAGTTTTCAAAGACAATAAAGGGTTATTACTACTGTTTTCATCTTTTCATCAATAAGATTTTTTTTTGATTGAAACCGATAATGTTAGACATTCAATAGATAAAATATAATTGTTCAGAAAAGAAAATGTAATTAAATACAATAAAGACAGTAAACACCTTAGATCATATATATATGATCCAAGGTAAACTCTTTGTTTGACACAGATATGATTACCAATTATCTGAAGCTTTTGTAAAAATCATTCTCATCGAGGACTAATCATAAAAAAATACATACCTATTGAGAATTTAGGTATGTTAATATTAACAACAATAATTATTTATAATAATTTATATGAAAAATAAATATAAAGTTTTATTATTTTTTTTTTTTATGGAGGTTGATTGAATTACCTACTATACTATACTAATGTCGAATACTAAATATAATTCGTTTATTAAATTTCACTTACTAGAGGTAAATTTGGGCGAAAATTGAAATCGTTTTTTCCAGAATCGACTAGAATCAAAAAATCTGCTAGAATTATAAAAACATACTTCATGGTTTTTAACTATAAAATGTAATGAAGTTTTACACACTGATAATACCACGCAAGGACAATATATACTTACTGGACTACTGGATTCTATTAATTATATTGCACAAATTAATCTATGATATTTATTTTTAGAGTACTTCCGCTTTAAATACATTGTTATTATTTGTATTCAATATAATAATGAATGTTTTTTATGAATTACACATACATTACCATGGCATTGTGAGTAATATATTTACCTTGATTGTTCTGTGTGAATTTAGGCACATTTAATTGCAATTTCGCGTGGTTATAGTTTTCAGATTTTCTAAAATTATAAACATAAACTAAAAATAAAAATTAATAATAATAAAAATAACGGAGATCACGCATTGCATTGAATTCATATCATAAACTGCTTTAGGTATATGGTATATGCATATAAATTATAAATATATTATTTAATTGAAAAAAAAACTAATTTAAGGTATACTATAATACTATTGGAAATAATGTATGGGTCTTATCAATTATATTCTTAATTTTTCCAATATTACCTCGCGTGCACACGCAACTCACTTAACACAATATTCTGATGTATATTCATTTTCACATTTTATAAAATAAACTAATTCGTCTATAATAAAAGAAAATAAACACAAATAAAAGTATTAATGATAAAGTCACTACCTATTTTAAAAATTAAAATTAAATTAATTTTTTTATCAAATTGTATACTTATTTTTTATCTAGGTATATTTTGGATTTTTTAATTGTATTTAACATAAATATTTACAAATATGCGAAGGAATCTATAAAACCCCACCTATAGTTGTTCTCCTACATCAAAAATATTATCGAAAAACAATAATAAATATTATAATACAACAGGTACATGGTGTACATATAAATATTAATTGTTATTTGTTGTGGCCGTGGGTGCTATTTTTTATTTGAGTACCCACATGATAAATTGCGCGTCTCATGACAATTTAAAAATCACGCATAGTTTAATTGTTTATTGTAAGACCGACAATAATTATTTTATATACCTACCATTTGTATTTCGTGGTATTTGTTTACACGACTGCATCGAAGATTGATCGTTTTTTCTTGTACCTAGCGATCGTGCGGAAGGGTCAGAGGCGAAATAAGATGTTAATAATAATATACTCGTATACTCGTACTATTCATTGATTTGCAGTGACAGCGGTGGCAGACGTGTGGGTGTCTGAAAGTTTCATGAGATTTGTATACAATTTAAGACTGAAAACGCATATTTTGAACGTATAATTTTATACATATATATAATATATATTCGTGTTTTTATAGGATATAGGCGCTTGTTCGTCCCTTATAAGAACGACGCTAATGCTACTGTATATGATGGGCAATAAAACATTAGAAATTCATGAACGCATCTACATCGTTGTCGATATATCACACTTTAAATAATTCTCTTTTCGATAGTGAGACTATAGAAGGCACGATCATAGTTATCCCCCCTTTCTTTAACCTCCACATCATTAAAATTATCTGCGTTATCTACCAAGATCTTAACTGTTGCGCCAAGTGTGCGAACTATAAAATAATATGATAATGATAATGTAGGTGTATAATACTATATAATATGTGCTATAGTTGTTATTTTTTAACAGAAGAAAATATTTCAATTATTATAATAATAAATTATAAGCAGCGTTACATTTTTCGAATGAAAAAATCGAACAAAAAAACAATTTAATATAATTACAAGCTTTTTATGAATTAAAATAACGATAATATTTTATTTTATAATCAAAAGATATACTGAAATCATTGAGTATTTGTGTGCAATACTTATTTAA
This sequence comes from Aphis gossypii, assembly GCF_020184175.1. Taxonomy (NCBI): domain Eukaryota; kingdom Metazoa; phylum Arthropoda; class Insecta; order Hemiptera; family Aphididae; genus Aphis; species Aphis gossypii. The sequence continues at coordinate 16,320,122 of NC_065530.1, forward strand.
AGATAGAATGTTATAAATAAAAAATACTGTACAAATAAAGTGTCTATGAATCATTGATAGAATTGCAGATGCTTTTGTTTTTTTTTGCGTGGGTATCATCGGTAGAGAGTAGAATTATTTGTGAAAGCTTTATTATTATAAGTATATCTTAATAAATTAATTTTTTGAAAAAACTTCACTGAAATATCTGTACTACATCTCGAACTGTGGTTATTTATAATTGCGTTTTTATTTGCCTTTTCTCTATACACTATAAGCACTATACAGTGTACCTGCACTATATTTTAACTTAAAATACACCGAAATCCCAATTTGCAGGAAGCAGGAAATCGTACGAAGGCCGCCCGTCTATTGCATAATAATATTACGTGCGTGGTATAAAAGTGCATATTATACGAAAAAAATAGATTGATATCTACTAGAAATTATAGTGATACACGTGTATATTATAATAATATAGTGTGCTGTTAATTTATCCTAATAAATATCTTAATAATCCTACGCGCCTTGGTAATGTGATCGGCGCGCAAACGAAGCGGCCTATATAATACTTTGGTAATTAACATTCGGGGGGTATTATAATATTATTATGTACGTGTATGTAATTACACCTATTTATATTACTACGGCACTTTCTATGCGTATTCGTGTAATCTTACTGGAAAACTGTAAAAACTAAAACAGATACCACGTGTACTAATAAATTGCTGTAATCATTATTATTATTATTATTGACAAAACAATTTTAGCCATTAATATTATGCGTAAAATAATATACGTAAGTTGAGTACAACAAACTAAAAAAATATGTAATTATAGTGTTATCGAGTAGAGGGGCCTATCGATTGATTAATCGTCCTTTAATCTAGTTCAACCAAAATTATTTGTAATTAATATTCATCGTTTAAACTGTCTATACGTATTATTTATTACACTGGTATAATTAATATATTATTATTATTATTATTATTATTAAGTACATCGAGCACTTGCGATCGTTGGCAAAACGTTCACACCTAATTTTTGGAATTCCAAATCTGAGTGTGATAATATAATACGTTTTTCACACGTGACACCACTTCACACGCAGACGATGTTGAAATAGCGCATTTTCAGACGTTAGAATAATCTAAATTCCACTAATATAATAGTATAATATAAGTGCTGTATAAAATTACATTTTGTCATTTTGACCGGGACAACTGTAATTTTATTAATTATTTGTTATATATATATATATATTATATACAATGATACTGTTGACCTAATGTAATAAAAAATAATTATGTTCTTGAATGTATGTAATACATGTTTCAATAATTTATCTAAGCTTATTTCTTCTAATAAATTTAGGCTTGTTGGCCATCATATCTTACCATATAATGCTCAGATGGAGCGATTTCATAATATGTCTGCATTCGACGAGGAGTTGTTTGACAGTCAGTTGTAACACACACAGACTGTACATTTGGTTGTGTAATCTTTGCTTATGAGGTAGATGTGGGTGTATCGGGTTTGTTCTATTATAAGTCATAAAAGCATGTCTTTTTATCTTTTAAAATGTTCTGGTCTTTTTTTCAACGATTGGTAAACTATTGACTTTATAAATTTTAACATTAATAAGCCTTATGATTTCAACGTACCTACACACAGTTTTTCAAATTGATTTCCGTTAAATCATAATCTGCTTTTTCCTTTGTTATAATTTGCTATTTTTTCATCCTTCTAAATATTTCTATAGCTTAATACCCAAGTCTCTAATTATTATTTTTATTTATGCTAATTTTACGTTTATATAATAATTATGTTATCATAAAATACTATATATATTTGGTTCTAATAGCTAAACTGGTCGGTTCTTCTAGAAATCAAGTCAACATTTTAATGAAAAAAATTAAATGAATTTGATTAAAATTAGCAAAGGACAAGACTGACTAGTGTAACTAGTGTAAGTATTGAAAATTGTATCAAATATTTTAATATAAAATTATTATATTTGACAAAAAGAAAAACGGCAACAAAAATAATTTTGATTTGTTTTCAAAAAAATTCTCTATGAATAAAGCCATAAATATAAAAACGTGCATAGTTCTAATAGAAAAATCGTAACTTAATCATATGTCATAAGGTGATATTTGAATTAAAATAATCATCGTAGATATGACGGTCATTATTTTTTTGATTGCAGTACTGAATTATTAGTACTGACCATTAATGATACAAATTTCACATTAAAAACAATTCATAATATGCAAAAATTTCAGATTACTTTGGTAGTTTTTTTCGTCGCAGGGTCGACGAGACTACGTGTAACAAGTGTTGAACAGTTTACGTCGGTATAAAAATCAGACGATACGTTTGGGATTTTGCAAAGTGTCAAGTTTCCGCGTAAGGCCTATTTTATAAAAAATAAAAAGAGGGATACGAAAAGAAAAGAAAGATTTCTTCTGAGACACGGAGCGCTAAATCCCTTAAGACTGTCACTGACGAGGGAGATAACATAATATAATATGTAATTTATACATCATAATAATAACATTGTTATTAAATAATATAATATACGATATAATAACAATGTAACATCATATTATGCTCGAGAAAAACGTCAACAGGCGCGGAAAATGCGTGTAGCTGATTTAATCATCTAGTTCTAGTTTACGCGTGCGGCGTGTGAAATATAATATAATCGCGGAATCGTACATACATTACATAACCTAACCTATTGAAGCTAGGTACCGTGAATCGATTAACTGATTAACACATCGCTTATATAATATAAATTCATTGCCGCAATTACCGGGTGTGCTAGGGGAGCAAAAACCCCAAGGTTACAGCTTATTATAATATGTGTCATCAGAATGAACAATTTTTAGACTAGGATAGGAGCATTATTATTCAATGATACTAATAATAACAATTCTGTGTGTTTAAAAATTAAATTAGTTATATGTCATCTAAAAATAAAAGGATTTTGTATATTAACTAATATGTTTAATACTGTATCGCACCGCGCCACCTGCATTGCCAAAACACGCTCATACAAGTATGTATACTTTATAATAACAATGCGTTATACAAAAAAAAAAAAAAAATGAATGGTACACGAAACATATTATATAATATTACGTATTATATAACATAATATCATATTGTTTGGTCAATGAGGTTTGAAGGGAAGCATAAGAAACTAGAAAATAGTTTAATAACTTCTAGAAAAAATATACAAAAATCATTATCGATTAAAAAACGGTTAAAACTACCATACAGATTATTGTCAACTAAAAATAATTATTAAAAAATTCCCATAGAAATATGACCATTAATTAAATTAAGTCCAGTGCAGGACACTGATTTATATAATATATATATTTTATATACATTCAATTAATTATGATTTGAATAACGATGATATACATATATTTTGTTTCATGGGTAAACATCAATGGAGTTTCATATAATAATAATAATAATATAATTCTATATATCTCTAACTATTGATGAATGTCATGAAAACAATGATTTATTACCTTTATTCGGTTTGATTAAATGTATTTTTATTGTGAAAAATGAACGAAAACTTATTTTCGAAATATTTTTTTACAAAATTATTTGGGTATTTTCAACATTTTTTTTACAAAATTATTAATTTTCGAAATATTTTTTTACTAAAAAACTTATTTTTGATATATTATATTACAACATTATTTAAGTATTATCAACAATTTTTTTTACCAAATTATTTAGGTATTTTCAACATTTTTTTTACCAATTTATTTATTTTCCAAATTTTTTTTTTACAAAATTATTTATTTAAAAAAATTATTTTCAAAATATTTTTTACCAAATTATTTATTAAAAAAAAATTTTTTACGAAATTATTTATTTGATTATCGTCTAGACATTTGTTGTACTTAAATAACTTTTTAACACTTAAAATAGTAGTAATTAGACTGAAACTTTATTCACATAAAAATATATGTACCTAGGTAAACAAACATTTAACGATAATCACCATAGTTCCCCATGATAATATTATTCTCATAATAATTCGGTCGTTGGACACTATTTAATTTATATTATTATCTTTTTCAATAGGATATAAATAACTATGATACAAACATAATTATTGACTTGTTACTTGTAATCGATTTGATTATCAGTTAGGTCTTGAATTGGATATGATAAGCAAATTAATGTTATAAAACTAAATAAGAGCTCTCTAGCGGTCAGTAATCAATCAAACTTTTATTTCGTTCTTGAATTGAAATTACTATAGAAAACAGAAAAAAATGGGGTAGTTAGCTAATTTTTCAATTTTTTTGAGTTGTTGCAGTCTTGAACTGAATTGTCGAATATAATAGATTTATAATATGTATATATATTATACATCTATTATATTACACAATCTAACTCGTGGCTCGATGGGTTCATTCGAATCTGGTGCACACTGTACGAAACGGAATTATTGTACCTACGACCTACGCGTGTCCCCCAAAGTCTACCGCTACGAATAATGCACTCAACGCCGTGCACCATCGCGTTTTTAATAAAACGTATGCGAGCCTTTTCGCCGACGAACTGCATTAGTCGTACATACGTACGTATAAAATAATATGGCCTACGCGAAAGTCATCCCCTCGACGATGAATGACTGACTACGCATAGTGTACGCGTATTTTATAAATAAATATATACATATATAACTAGCTACTTTTGCTGTACTTGTATAGTACAGCAACCACTACAGCGTATATATATATTACGTATATTATATATTATTAGGCGAGGGGATAGAAACAAGGGAGTTTTCCATTAAAGCGGCGGTGGAATACGTGACCAGTCGACTTTAAATTAGCTGTACGCGTCGGCCTTTGCGTCGTATACGCATAGCCGACGTTTGTATTGTACTCGTGTGTATATCTATATATGCGCAGTAGACGAGCCTAGGGCCCATATATACGTAGGTACCCGTAATGTTGTATATACTGCTGTGTGCAGTACAATAGTATACATGTATAGTAAAAAGTTGCACGGGGAGGGGCAGGCCAGACGAAAACTCTCGACGGCTATATGATAAATATATATATATATATTGTGCGTCGTCGCGAGATCGGCACAGAGGAGGAGTGATGGGGGAGAGAGAGAAACTTGAAGATGGCTAGACGACGTCGGCGTATCACCAGGCGACGGCGGGCAAAAAGTGGTCGAAATGCATACACGAGACGCGTATAATATGTTTACACAGCGTGCACTTTTAGGTAATTTGAACGTGCTCCGTAGAAAGTATTTGGTTTTTTCCTTTCCCTCCCCTCCCCGTACAAACCCCACACGCCTAACCGTATTCACGTGTACGTGTGCATAATACGAGCGTGTGTGTGAACGCATGTATATTATACGCTGTATGTAAGTACATTACAATGGCCTATTCAACGACGGCGTGGCTGTTCCTCGCCTGCTGCTGCTCGCAGGACAAGTAGCTCGGGCGACATGCACAACCTTTTAGTCCTTCCGCTCTCCGCGAGCGTTTTATATACTACCGTCGTGAATATCCGTTCTTAATATCATATAATATTATATACTGTATAATAATATATTTATATCGTCGGTGAGCGTTTACGTTGCACACTGAGTATACGGAAGTGTGCATGTGCGTGTAAACGCGATCCGTCTCGATATCGCGGTATATTTTTATAATATCGTGTAAATAATTCCGCCCAGTTATCACTGGGTACCACCAATGCACGCGCACGAGAGCACACGAAAAAAAATATTTCGATATCACTTGCTCGAAAATAGAAATTGGCTAACGTTTTTGTGTATAATAATATAATATGCATGATAGTTGATACGACTGCAAAATTGTATGAAATATTAAGATGCGATAAAAATACTTAGTTTTTTTTCAATTTTGATTAACATAACCGTTCTGAAATTACGTATAGGTGTGTCGTGTCACCTTAGAACGATACATTCATAAAATATGTAGGTTTTACCTAATCTAACTTATTATTATGGAAATAAGTAATAACACATAAAACCAAGTATTATAATAATATGTACATACCGTGTTATATAAGACTTATTAACAGTCTCGCGTATACGTGTAGATTACGTTATCATATATTATTTTAATTTATATTATACAACGTACCTATCTATAAAAATATATGTTAATATATGTTCCTTAAATCTAAATAATATAATATATATTGGCGTGCTCATTCATAGCCATAATATGAGTAATAGCATAATACGAGTAATAATATTTTAACAGTATAAATTATTTAACAAAAAATAACAAATAAGCTAAAATATAATATTATACATAGGTATATCAACATCTCATAAGTCAATAAAGACTATAAATAGCTTAAAACAGCCAAAATATGGGTCTGTTACATTAGCATCACCATGCTCAAAAATCAAAAAAATATATATCAACGATTTATCTATAAATTAGTTATACAAGTATTTGGTAAACAATTTAAATCACAAGAAAATATATATAAATTATAATACTATTAACTATTTAGACTTAAACATTGATTTAATTTTGTTGGTTCATAGAATATGAAAAAAAACAACCAATATTATTCAGAAATTGATTCATTAATATTTACATATTATATACATTTTCGTGCGTTAAAACTATTATAAATATAATATATATTATAATATTATAATTATTGTTTTATAAGAATAATAAAATAGGTTCACAACCATCATGTGTAGCTAAATTGACTATACAAGTCGCCGTATTATCATAATACTTTTATTAGATTAGTTTTTAAAATATCACAATACGAGTATTAACTTAATACTTATAGGCATTGTTAAAATAATACAATTAGTCCGGTGTCTTGCAATGAATGATGCAAATAGTATATGGTCTTAAAATATTAAATATTATGTGGTTGGATTTTCACTCTCTCGATATATTCAAAAAATGTTTGTACTCGCGACTTAAAAAGTGTTCTTACTATACTTGCAGTAAACACAAATAGCTATTATAAAACAATGAATGCTATACAAATGTTGATTATTCATTGAACATTAGACTTTCTACGAACAGAAATTCCTTTTCAGTTTTGGTTTATCATGCTGGCTTTTGAATAAGAGTCTGTTCGATTTATTATCAAGTGGAGCCCTAGTCTGAAGTAGTTAGTTTTGTGGGAAATTGATGAATTGTTAACGTAAAAGCTCGGGTGTCTCCTGGTTGGGCGGAGTTACGCATCAAATTTAAACTTGACCCATGTCGCACGAGGATTGCCGAAACTTCCTAGGAATCCCCAGAGAGCAGGGAGGGAGTACCTAGTCACGGTCAGAGTAACCGTCTTTGGCTACGGTATCGGGGGACCACGTTCCTGCAGTACGAGTTGACTACGTTCTTCACCGTCCGAGTATAATCTCCACGGTTTCAAAACACGGAATACATTATAAATGTAACCATTGATGTACATTTCCGTATCTTATTATTATATTATTTTATTCAAATATTTACAGTCTATTCTGCCGTGCCTGTTGTAATTTAACACCACGAAGAATCTATGCGAATAAACAGTTGAAAACAGAGGGATCTTGGAACAATAATAAATAAACTAAGTATAATAATGTTCTTATATAGGTAGTAATAACGATTAATAACATTTTATATTTTCATTACAAAAGAAAGTTTGAATTTTAATTTATATAACCATCATCAATGTTGAAGATTGAAACTATTTTTTCTGCTTCTATTGCTTCTAATGTGAACTAAAAATATATACAGTGTGATTTTTTTATCATTGAACACTGAAAAAGTCTATACTTTTTGAAATAATGAGTGTTGAACGATAAAATCACCCTGTATATATAAACCAATACACATTCCTAACTCCCATTAGAATCTAAAATAGCATACGCAACAAATGCCTATTTTCAACATAATGTATTCTCCTATTAGGATTGTTATTAATATACAAATATTAAATGACAATTTTAATAAAATAATAATACATTATAAATATTATGTCATAAATAATTTTTAATGAACATTTAACAACATATCGTATCTATGGCTAAAGAAGTATTATTTTTTTTAATAAACAAAAGATAAATATAATTAATATAATAAGAAAATTTTTTGATATAATTAAGGAATTAAATGCATTTAGTAGAGACTGATAGACTGAATGACAATAAAAATAGTTTCAGTAGTTAATTATCAAATAAGGATTAAAAAATATAGGTTTTAATTACTGTATTCCAAATTCACCAATAATAAAGTTATAAAAAGTAGTACTTAAATCTAAAATAATTAGTAGAACGAGTACCTAATCTAAACAAAATTGTATATATGTATGACTAATATATGGCTAGTATAGTAACTCTATTTTATCAAAATAAATAACTATCATAACTAATAATATATCATTTTATAAGTTGTATATGTATATAGGTATTATCTTAAAAATGTAAAATAAAAGGTTTTGTTTCTTTAAATACGAGCTGTGTATTTAATTTAATACAAAATCCAATGAGATTCCCTCTTCAAAATTGTTTAAAATATATTAGGTTGGTGTTTTTACTCTTGAACCACGTATTAAAATCTTTTCGTTTGTTTCGCGTAAACATGTTTAAAGATTTAATTTGTTGTAAGATTTAATTTTTATTGTAGTCATGTGTCATTTATAAACTAGTAAATTTATTTTTTATACTACTAATATATTATACATTTAAAATATTATTTAAATTTTATTTTTTTAACTGGACACATTTTTAATTTTTAATGTTTGTTAAAAACTTAATATTCTTAATATATAATAACTAATAATTATTTTTCTACTACTCGTCACTTATGTGTCGCTTAATGTAATCTAACAATGTTCACATCTGCAAAATATAAAAGTCACTTATTATTGTTTATGCGGTTATTTTTTCTATTATCTAAAATCAGAAGATATATATATATTTCATAACATATTCTGTTCATTTCACCATCTACCGAAAACTATTCTGACCAACTGAAACGTGTTTTCGCGTACGTTGAACAGCGTGAGACGTATTATAGGTATATATACACTGTACAGTATATAGATGATTATTTCTCGAAAATAACGATTCGATCCAATGTTTTTTCTTTATTTTTTTTATTGAATTTTGCCCGGATAACTTTACACTATGTGTTCTTGTACGTGATCGACATTTACTTAAAACTTGTTTTCAACATTTTATAAGGGTCGACGAGTCGTGGAAGGGTCTAGTACTAGTTTCTGTTCAACTGCCTTGTCGAGTTAAATCGTATCAAATACAATATATATCAATATATACACACGTATTGTCATTCGAAACTTTTCTCAGTCTATCAATGCTGCTCTTATTTTACCAAGTGTAATGTAATTTAAGCAAGAATATGTTTTTATAATACCTAAGTCACAAATTATAAGCAGTGTATCACGTATGATACAGTTACCACTATATTACAGATACATTATAGTAACAAGCGAACAAATTTTTCTAATAACAAATAATAATTAGTGTCAATATATCCCAACATTTTCAACTCAATTAATAGTTTCACAATATTATAAATATAATATACTATACAAGTACTATATTAAAAAAAAAAATTTCTGAAACTTAATCATACAGAGACCTCTCTAACAGGATAATTATGTATATATAATTATATAATATATTATGTGTATTTATACATCAATCTCGAAATGTTGTGATTGATATATCAAATATCGTATTGATTTTAGACACACATTACCTAAATGTCAATATAATAATATTATATTGGGTAAAAATGAACTGACAGGTAAATACAATAACGTTTATGTGTTGAGTGGTGAATGTATATATTGCCTTATTATACGTATATAGTGCATATATAAATTTGATACCCGAGAATAATTGATTTAATTTATTATTATTTTACTATATCGAGAAAGAAAATTAAGTAGGTTATAATTTATTATCGAATCTTCATGTATTTATTTGCTTATAAATAGTTACAACAGCAAAACAGTTAATGTTTAAAATAGAATATATTCAACTTAATTTAAAAATAAAAAATTATTTTAAAATGTATTTTTTAGAAATCCTATTTTCTAATAATTTGTAAGACATGATAAAGTACAGACACTTTCATAAAAAATACCTTATGCAAATTTTTGTTATCCCTCTTCACACACCGTTTACGAAAATCGACCTTTATTGCCTATTGATATTTACGGAGACTAGGATTTTAGGTACATGATAAGTATTTAGTTCTTAATATTATCATAATTTGTGGAAATGGTACTATACCTATCTATTATACATTTTACACGTTTTACATATTACTAAGCTGAAACGTTCAACGTTTATGCATATTATGGAATAATTGAGTTTGCAATAAATTAATAACTTAAGTACGGCAGTGGAATATATTCTAACATCTGCAGCCGTTGTCTGCAGAGTACAGAACTGCTGTAAATTGACGAATACAATAAAGCAACTATAAAGAAACGACGGAAATGCGAACACTCGAGAGATTGAAAATTAAATTCCGGGTGATGGATTTATTTCGAAATCGTAAGATAATAATTGTTGATTGTAAATTTGTTATAATATTTATACAATTAAAGACATCAAACATATTTTATATAATAATATGTATTAGCTATACATTATAAAACGTATTTCTTCGTATTCGAGTTCGTTAAATACCTGCTATATAAGTTCGTTTTATAAACTTCCGAAAGTGTCTAATGAGGCAATTTTGTTTGCATAGATAAGGTTTTCTAATCTTTTACACAAAAACGTTTGTGTGCACCTATATAATAACAATAATTAATAATATATGCTTTAGTAGTCTAGTGTAAGTATACACTGCACTTCTAACATCCATCCGAAACCTCTCACCACCACAACCGTCAGTTCTCAGACTTATTACAACAATAATAATATTCCCATAAGTGCACCGTCGGCCGTTCATCACGCTCATATTTATATATAGGTTTCAAAACTTCAGTGCATGTAGCCATTGGCAGCCGCGTGCCACAGAAATACTGTATATAATACATACACGGATTATTATATGTAATGCAACTTTAATGCAAGACACACCGTGTATCACACGACCCATTAAAAAAAAAAAAAAAAATTGTTGTCATTTCCTAGTTGATCATTCCAGTCCCGTCTCGTACGATTACGATCAGCAATTATGTTTTTAAACGAAATCCTGTGTGACGTGGTAGAAAATAGCTTTCATAAAACTAAAAATATAATAATAATAACAAAAACAAATAACAACAATAATAACTAACCCTTTAAAATTAGGTCAAAGGTTTTGACCTATTTATATTTTTTTTCATTTGTTTACTTGGATTCTTATACGAGAATATTGTATATTATAATAGGGCGTCACCGTTTTCCGCCTAAGTACAGATCCTTGACCGTTATATCTGTGTCAGTTAACCGACAAAGGCTATATTATTCGAATTTCTGCCAAAATAAATGTAATATATATTATTTTATGTATTTTTAAAACAAACCTTTTTTTTCCATCATATCGAAATGATTACGATATACACGCCTTACCTCACCACATCATATCAAGTAATATTATTTTATCAACAATCACATAATATACGCAAATGCCAGATACGCTAATAGTTTGATTTATATTTGGTATACACAGTAAATATTTTTTGATATGACATATATTATATACATATATAATATTATAAATGCGTAAAAGTCAAACAAATAATAATAATTATATTTATTTTAAATCGTATAAACAGTACCTAATAACCAGACGGATATTGTAACGTTAATATTATACTACTGTTGATACCTACCTAATACATTAAGTATTATTAAAAAAATTGTAAAAATAACATAAAATAGACATTTTTTTGTCAAACAACCCCTGATTGCATTATGATAGTTCGATAGATAATATGTATAATATGTATAATTATGTAGATAAACCTGCGTAGTTAAATCAGTAAAAAATAACTTTTATTTCATTTTAAATCGTATTATCGAATAATTTGAATATTTAAATGAATTATGTACCAATGCTATATTATAATAACGATAGGTGTGAGTTAGCCAACTAGGTAGGTACTTAGTTATTTTTTCAGAATATAAAATTACGTTAGGTTATATTTTTACTTATACTCTCATAGTTTGATGATAAAATTTAATGCGATTTTAAAAATCAGTATTTTAATAACGTACATTTGCAATAAAAAAATAACAAAAATAAACCTGCAGTTTTATTCGATCGTTATAAATATTATAGTTATTGAGTAATACTATTATTAATTGATACTAGATAAAAAATTTCCAAAAAAAAAAATGTCCACGGTAAAATTGTCCAAAATAATCTAAGTCAAACACCTTGTTTAAAAATTAAAAATAGGATAAATGTATACAAATTAAATATATTATTATACACAGTATACCAGATATCTATATAATATAACTAAATGTATGTTTACAATATTGATTATAATGATATGTAAAAAAAAAAATTAAATATTCTTTGGTTATTACTGTATATTAAAAATGTCCAAAATAAAAAATCAGATAATTTACACAAACACAATATATTACCTAGTTAAAATATATAAACGTCAATGATATACACTTTAAAAAGTTATAAAAGCATTCATGTTTTATATATACCTACCTATCACAAACTATTTAAAAAAACTTCCTTATTCCTAGAGCTATGGTTGAGTGTATTAAATTCTCGAAGTGAGTTGATTTTTTATTCTGTAATCTAAATGGAGATATTAATTAATGTTCCAAATATTGTAGATGGTTTAGTTCTGTGTTGCTATCCGCACTTAATGTATTTGTTGGTTATATTTTATTTTAAATAGATTTTTATAAATAATTTACCTAACCTAATCCATTCTATATTAACATCTAATAGATTTTAAATCTTAAAGGATTTCAGAATAAATTAAATTTCTTTTATTCTATAATATTATAAACATTATTTTTATTCAAATATACTAAAATATTGAACAATATAACGCTATCTATAGGTTAAATAATATAAAAGTAAACTTCAAGACGTATCAAAAAAACGCCAATAGATGGCGCTGTAGTTATTAAAATCTTAAAGTATATTTTATACTTATAACTCAATGTACAAATTAATATTATACAATATTATATTTTGTGGGATTTACAATTTAAAATAACGTGTTTTTTTATTATACATAATATTTCATACCGAGTAACTATACTATAGACACTAATATTATTGTATGTTGAATTGTTTTTTTACATATTATTATAATATCATACATTTTTTTATATAGTACCTAAGTTTATCACATAGGCATTACGGAATTACCTATTGAAATCATAAAAAAAAACCAAATTTTAGTTTAGTACATTGAAGATTACTATGGCATAAAGACTGATAGAGTTATTTATATGAATATCGCCGTTATTTTCTGTACCTATGATAATACTATTTTCAAAATAAATTTATCAATTCAAAGTCTATTATATTAGAACGTGTATAATTTGAAATTTTTTTTATCGCTTTCTATGCCCTCATAATACCAATTAATATTATTGCGTACCTACTACGGACATCGATGCCATTTTTCCTGTTCAAAATATTGTAAATAATATCAGTTTAAACTATAAGAAACAAACAAGAAGTTCAAAATGAAAATGCCAAGACACCGACGCGATATTATTATTATATCAATAGGTACCTTCCTTCAGCCGCAAATGTCATCTCGGGTGTAAATTCTCGGATAACGCATGAATTCTTGCTAAATGATAAACTTATCATCATGTTTGCCCTTTGCCTAAACCAACTACCGCACCGACAAGCGACTATTAAATACGTACGCAAGACTGGGCAAGTTAATGATGTTTTTTAACTGAATTAATTTGAACTGATGGAAAACGTTTTTAAAACGTTTAAGTTAATGGTATCTAATTTATCTACATTTGTGTTGAACTCAGTTTAATGACGATTTTATACTTATATACAAACTTACAATTGACCTACTAACTTAAGTTAAGTTTCAGTAGAATATATTTATAATTTACGTTTTAGGATTTTTTAATCCTATATAATATTTTATTTCCATTTTCAATTATTAAACATCAAACGATTACACTTAAAGTCGTTTGTGTATCGGAAAATACGAAAACAAAGCGTATCCATAGTTAATAATTAATTATGGATCAAACAAAACTCATAATATTTAATTCAGCTCTTCACATTGGCAATTTAGAGCCATAATTTAAACTACTAAATAATAAAAAAATAATTTGGTAAATAGTACGATTTAAATGTAATACAAAGAAATTAAATGGTTCATGCATAGAGTACTACAGATCCTAGTAGAGCGATAATACTAAATAATTCATTCATTTTGAAACGCTTAAAATTACGTTTTTTTATTTGTTTATTTTTTTTAAAGTTTTATCGACTTCTCATAAAACTTTGTTGTTTAGTTTACATGCACAACAGTAAAATTTATACTCTTGTATTACTGACAATAGTATACAATAGTAGAATATTAAAACGTACTACACAGTATATCAGTTATCAGATAACCAAATAGGACAATGATAATCGATGATAACCGCGTTAAAATGTGTAAACAATGATTGTTAACAAAAATATAAAACATAATGTTTAATATAGTGTAGTAGTATGAGTAATGTGCTACTAGTATAATACGTAGTATAATGCATAATAATGTAGATTTTTTGACAAAGTATTAATAATAAAAATTATAATGCTCACATAGCAATGTATCAAAAACATATTTTAAAATATCTTATTATTTTAATATTAAAACGTTTAAAAATATTTTTAACTATCTAGCATATAACAACTAACTAGGTACATAACAAACATACAATTATTTTTTTATTACACATAATTAAGGAAAGGAATACTTTGAGGTTATATTTCCTCTATTAGAAATATTTTTTGTTTAGGTGGAGTGATACATTTTTATTATAATTGATTTTAGTTGGTAAAACTTTTATCCTAAAATGAAAGTCGCATGCAATGGTGAAAAGTTATAATTCCGTTTCTATCGTTGTAAAAATTAAAATTTTTGAAACAAATTGCATTACGAATATAATGCCCAACACCTTGGAAACCTAATTTTAAAATTCTTATAACAAACCTTTCCAACTAAAATAGCATACAATATCTGTCAACAACAGGTGTCAACAATCACCAGTAATAAGAAAAATTAACTTTTTTTAAATGTTTTTTATTAATATAATAGGGATGACATTCCCGTGAACAGGCTATGCTTGTTTTGATATTTACAACACATTCTTCCTCTCTCATAATGAAAATTACACGTTAATTATACTTAACATATTATACAAAAATCTTATCAAATGTGGTACCTATATAATTAAAGTTGTGTTTTTGTGTGTTACCAGCAGCTGAGTAAGCAGCTAATTCAAACCGTATCAATTCTCCGAATTGAATATTTATAATGCCTATAACTAACTTTTCTTGTTACTTCATCCAGTGGCAACATCGCTTAGGACATCAGTCATGGTCGGCATCTAGACTGTGTCTATCTGATTCTGCAAGGAAAACGTACCTTAAAATGTATACATATCGTGGTATAGTGCACAAATTAATATTCAATATTAACCCGTCTTCATATTATAGGTAGAGATTACAGACGTTATAATAGCAATATATATGATATATTCAGTGATTTTTCATTCGGTTCACAGCCACTTGTTATTAGTTGTTTCTAAAAAAAATAGTTTCTCGTATTTTTCACAGTGTAAAATGCATGCCATCATTTCACAAACGCATTAGGTAAGGGAATGTCACAGTATCGTATAGAACAATAATAATATTGAATATCTCCGAATTTAATGTCAAAAAAATATGAAATACCGTTTTTTTTTTTGAAAAAATCACATAACGCTAATACTTGGCGAAAGAGCAAGTTTTCAGATTGAAAATTCCACTTATATGATCTAATTAATGTATATGCATAAAAACGTAAAAAATTTCAAATTTATATTTGTTATTCGGTCCATAGCCACTTGTTGTCAGTTTTTTCTAAAAAAACTAGTTTTTCGTATTTTTCATAGTATAAAATTCATGCTATCATTTCACAAACGCACATTACACATTAACTATTAACACATAACTTCAATGTTTGTCCCTGTGAAGAAAATGTTCGTAACGTCACTGATGACCTCTCTCCCATCAATATAATATAATATATAGTTCATATTTAATGTATTGAACTTGAACTTGAACAAGTTCATTTTTATAAAGAACTTTCCCATCACTACATATCATATATTGATAATTTTTATCTATTTTAAGTTCAATTCGTTGAGATTTCTGATTACTTATACGATTTCATTCCTTGCCATTGAATATTCTTTGGCATATTATGCCACTATAGAAGATATGTTACATAATAGTAACAATAATATAGGTATTTAACAAAATATGTTTCTTGGATAAATTGTTCAATTTAAATAATTTTAAATTCTAAATAATTTAATCAATCTTTAGAGCTTAAATAATATGCATAATGTATACACTACGATTAAATTAATATAATTATTAGTTAATATGAATATCGATAATTATTATACAACTAAATTCTTAATTTTTGTTAGACGTTGGTTGTAAATAAAGCAATTATGTGTTTGAGTGTAATGATTTATTGATTATGTTTTAATTAAATTCCAGAGATATATTTTATTACTAATTTAAATTGTTTGATTATTTTTGAATTTTTCATTATCCGCCCATCATTGGTTCAAGCGAGTCAACAAAATTATTGTACAATTCACAGTGTAAATTATCAATTGCTAAGAATAAATAAATTGTTCCTAAGTGATGCATCTCGAATGTTTTTAATCATTTTTAATACGTTATATTGAGTACGTTTTTACGTTTGTTACTCGTTGAGAACCAACAATGTTTAATTATTATTATTAATAAGTCAACATTAAGCATGGAAAAAATCTGTGTGTGGCTTACACGTCTACTTATTATTAGAGTTATTCGTAGTGAATTCGACGGATAATTCGACGTGGTCTCGCTTGATTTTGAGTTTTTAACAATACAAAAACCGTTCATTATTATTAAGTGTGAAAATTGAATAATCATCGCCATCCATCAATAATAGATGAGGATCAACATTGCGATTATGTTGCAATAACGAGTAACTCGACGAAAATGGACTTTGGCAGAATAATAACAGATAATGGTTCCTATATCCGAGTATAATTATTTTGACCATCGGCAGCTGTGTAACGGATGTTCTTCTTATTTGGTTATGTTGGTTTCGATTATAAGATTTTGAAGTCCCGCAATAAATACAGCAACGGTCCATATTATTGTGTTTGATAGATGCCATTGTTTTGTTTTTCTTTTCTAGAAACACGTTTTGGATAATACGAAGATTATTGATTAATTAATCATTATACATAGATTCAGTATCACATCACGTCATAAACAAATATATCTTTACTTACGCAATAATATAATGTTATTCTGTTGAAACACAACATCTGCGGATCAGAATAATGTTTAGGATTTTCGCGATCCCGTTGTTTGGCCCACTGACTTATTTTTGTTATTATTTTATACTATATATATAAAAATAATAATTTTTTTATAGATACCAACTTAGCTATTTTCATTTTAGCTAAATTTTATTACAGTGAGTTCTGTTTAATGTTATCATCGCGGTTTTATACTTTTATAGAATCATCCGTTTATTAGAGGAGAAAAATTTAAATCTAAATCATATATTGTAGGCTGTAAAAATATATTGTGTTAATTGTAATTTTGTCACCGTTTACAAGATAATTGAATCAGTTTTATAGCTTAATAAGTTATACATATCTCATTATAATCTTATGTCATAATATGACATAATAATTTTTTAACAACTAACATTTTAGGCTTACGTGGTGAATTAAATAAGTGATGCTCAAATATAATTATAGATGGTTTATTTTCTTAGTTATAATGTTTTTGAATAGTACATACATCATTTCATTTATTTTTAATAAATTTGAAAATATAATAATTAACAGTTTTTTAAAAATAATAATAAAAAGAAATATATACATATACTCGTATTATATTGAGTGGAACGATTTTCACCATATAAAAAATAACCAATGATTAAACTCTCACGAAACCCTAAAATTGAGATACTTAAGTCTGAGGTGCTGATCATATAAACCTTGTATATTTATCTAGGTATTTATTATTATTATTGTCAGGTCTATAATATTACTAAGTGTTTCTATTAATTATATTCACTAAGGACCACTTTGGGCAGGCAGAAAAAAAAGATTTACCGTCGAGTAGGTACTACAATGGAGTACGGACAATATAATATTTTTATTTGTTTAGTCTTAAAACTACAGCTAATAACACACCAAATACATGCTTGACGATACCTAAATCGGTACAAAATCTCGTTTTCGTCATTATCCGTGATGATAAAAAAAAAGGATCATATTATTTTCTGTTTCTTCTAGACGAGAAGATAATACAACAATCGTCGTTTATTTTACCTATTCATTTATAGGTAGTGCGAACAAAACTCTAACTTTTCCTAACGATTTACAATTATTAGAATACTATTACAACGTACAACGTTAGTGTTTCGATCACGCCCACTAATACCCAACACCGCGTGTAACATGTAATATTACATAGGTATAATTTACTTGTACCGTATATAAATATCTGTTAATAGTGCTCCGAATGCTCCGATAACCATATAATCGCATATTAATATACAACGAAGGAAAATGTCTGAAAAAATATTATTTTTACTCACGCCATCATTAAATTATATTATTTTATAGGTATTAAATAGTATTAAATACATACCTATACAGATTACTGGCGTTTGGCACGAACTGTTCCGCTGCCTCAACAACCGATTAACTCACCTGTGTTTTGCACACTATACGTCTTGTTCAGTATAATATAGGTGCATTAATTTTCGCGAGCTTACCATTCTTTGAAAGGATGTATAATATAGGAACTATACACGATTCAAAGTCATTTTATTATTAATATTATTAAAATTACTGAAAAAATAAAAGATCCTGTTAACTTTACACGAGGAGTTCGATCATACGTATGAGTACTAAAATATTTCTCGATCACTCCGCTACGTTTATACTTCTGAATTTCGGTGAAAAGTTTATGATTAATTCATTGGCTGGATGTAGAAACTCGATTGTATGAAATCTCGTTTAGGGTTGGTTTATTATATTTTAATAATGTGAACGGATGTGACATTGAAAATATATTTACATAATATTATTATGTAAATTAACGATTCATAACAAAACTACAAAACTGTGCACATTAAATTGAATAATTAAATATCAAAATAAGTATTATATAAGAATGTAAAAGGGGAATTGGGAACGAATACAACACTATTATGATATTTTAAATCAAACATCTAATAATATTATAAATTATACCTACGTATTATACCTTTGTATTTACCTACGTTGTGAATATGAATTGTTCTATAATGTCTGGTATCATACAGGACAATATTTTATCTCCAACTTTATAAAATTTATATTCACCAGTCACCATTGATATATTTTACTCAAATAATTCCAATTTAGTTTCTTTCGCAGAAGAAACAATTGAGTATTAACTAACATGGCTCTAATTTCAGCCTCCACTCCCGGTACCACTACACCAATTCTACTTAATATAATTAAATATTACACGCATATGGAAATATATTGAGTATTCAATATATTGAATACTCCTATTGACATGAATCCCTCACACAAATAATAAATAATTATATGTATCCATTTTGACAAAATACTCAAAATCTTATATAGACCAAGCACTTAAAAATAAAACGAAAACCGCTTAAAATAAACTTTATAAAAACTGCTATATGTTTTCAAATCAAATGTTTCATTAAAACCAAACTATTTTTTTTATAAACAAATAATCCATCCCATGATGACCAAACTATAACTATATTACATGATATAAAAAATTATCGGACATCAATATTTTTCAATTATTTCAACTAATGTATTTTTATCGATTTTATTAACAACTAACAAATATCAATTTATCAATCTCACTTTACTAACATACTGTAAAATTCCAAAATTTCCTCTATTATAAATAACCTCATCACAGCAACACAAATTATTCATTCTAGCCCACTTGTAGCCAGTTTTTCTTTTACCACTCTCAGTAACAATCCATATCATTGACTTTAACATTAATAATCCTGATACCTTCTTCATGAATTCATTATTACTGAATAAAAAATAGATTCTAAAAGCATATGAAGTACTGAGTAGTATCAATGTAGTATGGACACTTAAGCTGTCAAGTATTTATAGTAAGTATTCATTATACAGATTGTAATTAACTATTCGATTTCTTTATAAAAAAAAAAAAAAAAATGTACATATGATTAAAATAAAACGTGGTTTAAATCGTTATTTATATCAATATACTTTATATTTGATGTCCACCGGCAATGTATATCCACAGCACAAGATAATTTTATTTTTATCGGTTTGGACACTAGGGACACTCACAGTTATCTAGTATACTATATGGGTCTTTTATTATTTTATGTATTACACTACTACACTAGTTGTACCTATCTCAAATATACTTCAAAAATAACTTACCTTAATATAATATTACAAGTACATTGTCAAATGGACGCATTAAATTCTATGCGTGTAAGTTTGAAGCATTTTTTTTAGCTTCTATTATTATTAACAATATAAAAATGTAAAATTGGAAAATTCTAATTTAATAACTTTTATCTTTATAACTTTTTATATCATTATAGACATTTATCACGAAAATCATACTATTATACACAATATTTGATACATGTAGAAATTTCGAATTATCAAGTCGAGTGATGTATGAATATCAAAAATCATTTATCCAACTAGTGTAGTAAACAAAATAATTTTAATCCAACTGGTATGAATATTTTATTATAAAACTTTTTTTCAGTATGCTATAGCCAAACAATAACAACATCAAATTAAGTTGTTTTTTTAACAGAAAATCGTTTTTGTTTTTAATTGTTAAATTTTTGGAGGGGCTTAGTCACTATATTTTATTTATTTACTATGAATGTAGAATGATCTATTTAACGTAAAATAAAGCAGGGCTTGAAACCGATTGAAATAATTTCGGTTTCGGTTTCGATTTTGTATACCGGTCTTTAATTTTTTCGATTTCGGTTTCAATTTTTCAATACCGGTATTAGGAAATTTCGGTTTTGGTTTCGATTTTGTATACCGATTTTGAAATTTTACGATTTTGGTTTCGATTTTGTATACCGATTTCTAAATTTTTTGGTGTCGGTTTCGGTTTTAATTTTTCAATACCGGTATTAAAAATTTAAGTTTCGGTTTCGGTTTTGTATACCGGTTTTTATATATTTCGGTTTTGGTTTCAGTTTCGATTTAGATAAAATTAAAGTTGAAAAAGTTAGGTTACCTAACCTTAACGATAAAAATTAAACAATACTTACCAATTAAAAGAAATATATTCATTACTATTAATAAAAAAACTAATAATTTTGCAAATAATGAAATGGTTATCAACATTTTAATCACGATCTCACGGACATATTTATGGAATTTACGTATTTAAAATTTTAAAAACACATAAATTAAAAAAAAAAATTAACGGTTTACAATTTTTTCTTTTTTTGGTTTTGATTTTGATACCGGTTTCCTATTTTTTTACGTTTCGGTTTTGACTTTAATACCGGTATTTAATTTTTTTCGGTTTTGGTTTTAAATTATAATACCGGTATCCAATTTTTGCCGGTTTCGGTTTTGACTTAAATACCGGTATCCAATTATTTTCGGTTTTGGTTTTGATTATGGTTTCGGTTTCGGTTTTAAAACGGTTTATACCGGTTTCTGAAATCGGTTTTAAAAACGGTTTCAAGCCCTGAAATAAAGTCGGCTGTAAATCGTAATTACCGTAAATACTGTCAGCTTTTATATTTTCGGCTAAAATAGCTACTTTTATTTATCACGGAAATAAGATCCAACTATACAGGTTTTTTTTATATACACGCATACATTATTAAATACAGAATAATTATACAAAAAATATAAAAAAAAAACATAAAAGTACTTATAGACATCTTATAAAAGTATTTTAAGTTTTTATAAGTAGAGCAATGGGACACATATTTTCAGGTACCTACTCATGTAATACCACTGATCTCCACTCATCTAATACCTATAGGTACTTAAATAAAGCTTATAGACTATGTTATAATAATTTACTATTAAAATCGAATTAAATAATCATAAAAACTATACTCGTTTAAAATTCAATTGTTATTTATCGAAGCAAATCGAAATATATTTTGCTTTGTAGTAAAAAATTAAATGATAGAAAAAATATTTTTTAAATATTTTAATTGTTTATTTCAATGTATAAAAAATCATATTCGTAAATAATCACCATGTGGTAATGGTTATAGTGAAATGATTTTATATCATTGTACCTCAAATGAACTAAATCCAAGAACATCTTTTAGTATATTTACAGGATATCATATATATCATATTCATTTCGTGTGAAAAGATTGGAGGGGATTACATAACTAATTAACGTGATCGATCGGCAAATTCCCAAAAACTTCGTTGCACATTTTGAAAGACTATAATATAATCCATAATGATAATATTATGTATATCATGTTCTGTACCTATTATAAAAACATTGAAAACAACAAAAAGTAATAGACCGCATCATGGTAAATCATGAAAGTGTCTCGTCATAATTTTATTTTTATAATAATATTAAATATTCCACTTTACGTTGGGTTAAGTTTTTATGCGTATATTTTATGCATTTTTTAAAAATATAAACGAGTATATTTTTTTTTAGCTATTTTTCACCATTAGAATAAAATTCTAAAAAGTACAGTTAAAAATGTTTTGTTCTTCTATTTGCTTATTACGTTTAGCAATTTATATAATATATTAAAATATTTATTTAATATTATAACTATATAGTTTTATTAAAGATATATGATACAAAAAATCATGTATTTTTTATAAAATATATGCTTAGTTTACTAATAAGTTTTTAATATAAATTTTAAAACGACTATTTTTTTGATGATTCATTATCGATTTTTCTGAAATTGACTGGGAAACTCAGAGTATAAATAACATAATATTAAAATATGCATTAATAATTTTGATGTTTATCCCATTTGATAAGACTATAAGTAGTCTAACAAATTGTTGGGCGTTTACTAATAAAACTGTTTTCAAATGTATATTGATGATCCCAAGCGCTTAACACGAGGTATTAATTATTTGTATATTAATCGTGTATACTTAAAGAATAATAATAAAAAAAAAAATACTTACATATTAAACACAATTTTGTCTATATTTAGATGTTTTTTGTTGGTATAGTAATTTTATCATCACTCAATTTCGCAATATAAGTAAAATAAATCCTAAAACTTTGAGTTTTCAATGTTTCAACTGTTAAGCTTTACACTTGTCGTCTTTCCAAACTTACATCGTAAACTTTTAGTAGGTACTTATATTTAGTTTTCACATTTCCATTGACTTTCAAGTTTTTTGTTTCGCTCTTCTAGCTTTGTTCTAAATTTAATTCGTATACTTTTTTCTTTAGCTCTTATAAGTTCTAACTTCTGACAAACGTTCTACCAGCAAACAATATAAAGTGCACGGCAACGACAGAAAAACTCAACTGAACAATTTAATAATACCCATTTGTATAAAACATAATAATATATTAAATTTCAATATTTTTCAAGTGGATAGTTAAATAGAAGAAATTTAGGTGGTCACATTATAACATACATTATATTTGTACAATAGTCATTAACTTATATGCTTTTTTTTAATTCCTCAAATATTTTAATACCAAATTTGTGTTAAAAAATTATATTTGGTTCTGGATTAAACGCTTTTACACAATATTTTGTATTGAGTTATTATTTATTTGTATTGTAAAAAATGTATTAGTTCAAATATTCAATTGCATTCAGTATATCAATGCTTAACAGACCTATCCGACAGTCTAGAAAATAACAATATTTTATTTTTAACCCTTTTAAATTTGGCAATGTTTGTAGTTATATTTTTCATTTAAAAGTTTCTGCGATAGCTTTCACAAATGTATTTTGTGTAAAATAAAATCAAGCAATTATTAATGAATCAAATATCATTAGGATAATTAAGTAAATAAATCATAATGGAAAATTGTTTGAGCATAAATCACAAAGTTCTAGACTAAATAAATTGTTTTTATTTGACATACATTTTTATTATTGTCGACTATCAAACAAAAAATGGTTAATGTTTTAGAATATAATAATAAAATTTAAGTCATTAAATATCTGATATCAACATAACGTGAAATACTAAATACTAATATAATGTACAATCTCATTAATTCAAAAAAAGCAAAAACAAAAACAATGTTTAATTTACAAAATAGTAATAATAATAAACGTTTAAATACATTTTAATCTTACAATAAAATTGGCACCAAATGTTAAAAATAAACAAAATATCTTAGTCTAAAAATATATATATTATATAATAATAATTTATAATAATAATAATAATAATAATAATAGTCGTATGAGAATTATAGAAACACGATGGAAACGAATTTTTGGAGTTAGACACGGTACAATACTGCGGTGAGAATATCTTATACTTATAACACGTACATGTACATATTATACTATACTTTTCCGTCTTTGGTCCGCGATTTCCTAACGAAAATTATAACAAAATACTGTGTTGTACGCTGCTATGTGTAATATATATACACCTCCCTACTACTAACTGATTTGGCGCACATGTACCTAGCAATATTTTTGTAGAAAAAAAAATAAAAATAAAACAGAACTAACCAAACGCTTTAAATAATTTTTAAAACAGATTTTGGTTTGAATAAATTATTATCGAAATACACGAATGCGTGATTCAGAAATGTGCATGTATACACGCATAATATATTATATATATATATATGAAAATCTAATGTCATCGTGTTTTGTATATATACATGTGATATAATAAATTATATGCATAATAATATCATTATTATATCGATAAGTCGCATGACAAAAAAATTAAAAGTTAAATAAAAAAAAAATGATTTTTCTGAATAAACAAAAAAAAAAACCGTTTAAAATTCAACGGAAACGGATGCCGGCGAACACTGACCGGAAAATCAAGGGACGCCGAGAACCCGTCCCGGTGACGATGAGTGAAACACGCCGCGGTTTACAAAAAATCCGTGACGAACACTCGTTTCAGATCGGGCACACTGCCGCCGTGGTGTCCGCGGCCGCCGCCGCCGCCCAGACGTCTGCCGGCTATGCCGCCGAAGCCGCCGCGATGTCTGCCGCCGCCGTGCAGGTGGTGGTGCGCCTGGTGCTGGTGCTGGTGATGGTGCGGCTGACGGTGGTGTGCACCATCTTGCAGGCGGCGTCCGCGGCCGCCTGCGCCGCGACCAGCGAGTCGACCGACAGGACGGAAGTGAGACGGGCCTTGGGCCTGCGAGGCGTGGGCGGCGTGGGCGGCAGGGCCGGTGCGGGCGCTGAGCGCGGTTGGTGCCTGTGGTGGTGTTGCTTCTGCGGGTGATACGGCGCCGGCTGCGGCTGGTGGTGCCGGTGGTGTTGCGGCTGCGGCTGGTGGTGCTTGGCGCGTCTGGTCGGAGCCCGCTGGTACGGTACCCGACCGCCGACGGGCGACCGGTCGGCCGCCGCCGGTTGCGCGACAGCTTCGCCACAACGGCCACTCGGCCGGTCGACGGACGCGGCGAAATATTCGAAATCGTCGTTGGCCGCCGTCGTGGCCGAGCACACGCTCCGGGCGGACAGCGTGGCGTACCCGCCCTCCTCGTCGCAGTCGTCGCAGTCGTCCGTTCGCCTGTCGCATCCGTCGTCCGAAGAATCGTCTTGGTCGTCGTCGGCCGTCGTGTCCGCCGCCTTTTCGGGCCGGTCCGCCCGTCGTCGTGCCCCGTCGTCGTCACTGCCGCAACAACTCGTCCCGTCGTCGTCGTCGTCGTCGTCGTCGTCTTGAGCGTACAGCTTTTCGCGAAGTTGTTGCAAGTTTTGCGGCAATCGGTTGTCCGTCGTCGTCGTCGTCGTCGTTTGAGCACCGCCGCCGCCGACGACCACGACGGTGGAAATTCCCGCCACGACCGACGACTGGTCGTCCAGGCTGTCGGCCGGCGTCGAGTCGTCGGCCGCGACTTTGCAGTCGTCCACCGCGGTCGCGGACATGGCCGCCGACGCGGTCACCATGTTGGCGAATCGCAGTGACCGGGGATGGAGTTGTTGTTGTTGTTGTTGCTGCTGCTGTTGTTGTTGTTGGTGATGGTGGTGGTGGTGTTCGTCTTCGCAACAGTGACCGACCTGTGAATCGGCTGCGGTGTGTATGAAATGAGGTGGCGGTGGAGAAGACAGTAGACCACTCATCGTCCTGACGCCTGAAAAACCGCCAGAAAACGATATTAATATATTATACTTATACCTATACGGATACTAGTAGTATAATGAGTCGCAAAAGTGTGATTTCATAATTCATGATTGTCTTTTTTTTAAATCGTTTACAAGAAAAAAATCAACTATTTAATAATACCTAAATTACTAATTGTTATAAAAATGGTTTTCATCGATGTTCAGACATTTCAAACAAGTTCCGCTTTATGTACCAACATTCATATATACAGAATTAATGGCGTGAACTACAATAATGAACACTAACGTGGCTAACCGATTTTCTTTCGTTTGTTTTTTATAAGACGTTCTTGGTATTGTTTTATATTATTTAATCACTATTTCTGCGTTTAACCTTCAACGATTTATTATATAAATATAATTAAAACAGAATTGAAAAACTACGCTAGACTATATGAATATTTCAGTAAAAAAATAATATTCCTGTTGTATTTAAAAAAAGAAAGACTTAACGCCAATAATTGGCAATAATATCACTCCGTAATGGTTACATAGGTACTGCAGATACTGTTATTGTGTGTCATAAGTACACAACAATAATGTGGAAAACGTTCGATTTCGTAGTACTGTGATTATCGACTACGTGTTTACAACGAGAAGATGGGAAATATATAAAACACCAAACTATATTGAACTATGCAGGGAAAGTTATAAAAGTTCAATATAACATACACATAATATATGTACATAAATAAAATAATATAAGTGAACTTTATATTATATATTATTATTTAAAATATGGATGTTTACTATTTACCGTTAGATCGTTTCGTTCACATCGATGCAATACAGATGATTTCAATTTTCAGTAATAATTATCATACGTATTATATTTTAAAAATGATTCCCAAGGGAGTCTAGGTTTAACCTGAAATCAGTCATAATGTTCGTCGACAATATTCTCGAACTTTCTCACGTACGATTTTTTTCGAACTACTAAGAAAATCAAAAACGACCTATTTGAAGTAATATAAGATACTAAATTCTAGAATTTCCAACAGACTTCCACAAATTCCTGGTAGGAAAATTATTTATTGCGGAAAAAGTTAAAATAACGTTCTCATCATTGTAAGGCCATTATAGATTTGCTCCGAAATCAGAATATGCAATTAAAAAACTACATTTCTTAAACAATACAGAACATCAAAATATACCTATTATGTTACACTCTCTTTCTCAATTCGTACTATACATTGTATGCATAGTACCCATGTAAAATGTAATACTTCGTTTTTTACAAAGTGTGTCATAGGATATTATACTTGATGTCTTTTATTATCGACACACGATTTTCAGCCCTATGACCTGTATATTATACAATATAATTTTATAATTTGTACATAGTAGGTAATAACTAATAGGTTAGCTCTAATAATCGGCAATAAAATAAATACCCCAATGCTTATTTGTATATACATAGACGATATTATTATTATTATTATTATACTTTTTATTATTATATTGTTGGGTTATGGTGCACGGTCAAACGTCAACGCCGCCGTGATCATAATAATAATAATAATATACTGTTATATTACAGATGATGAAAAAAAAAAAGCGGTGATTTAATATATTATATATATATATAATTATGTTTGCTGGACGTCGTGTTACACGCTCGGCGCCGGCTTAGAATAGCATTGGACACGAGCAAAATTTAATAAATATTTCAACGGCCCTCGATGTGTCCAAATCACGTCGCTATTAATTCATTCTTTGGATACTTTTTCCTCTATATTTTATATTATATTGTACAATCGCGAAAAGTCTATTGTTTGTATATTACTGTAATACGGTATAATAATATTATAATTATATATATATATTGAATTGGTATGTATTAAGCACGAAGGACGTGATAATTACGCGCTCTCTGTGCGTGAACTATATATTTTATAGGTATCTATCAAAAATATATGAAAAAAAAAAATAGGTCCGTTATTACATACTGTAATATATTTTATGTAGGTAGGTATAGATAGAGACAAAATGATTTTTATTATCTTCAAAAACAACTTAAATTCGTGTTACGGTTCGCAGTTGGCCGTTCCCCGCCCTCAAATACATATTATTGTTTACGGATCGTACTTAACTATCAACAAGAAGACTATTATATTATATTCGGCGAAATTAATCGAAATTCGATCGACGAGTCTCTCGCGACCACTAAAATGATAATCTAACAGTATTCACATAATTAGTTGTATATTATAATATCGCCCTACGTAGATAATGCGACTTTCGACTAATATAATATTCATCGAGTTATATTCTAGAAAAGAAATGTATATACATAACAAGATTATATTATAATCGACTACGTTTAAAAACGAATTTCACGTTGATTTACTCGAGTGTCGTACCCAAATGTTGTGTATAGCTGATTTACCTATGTACACATTACACACACGCGTTGTAATTCTCTACACGCGGTGCAGCGTCGGTATAAGAAATAAAACACCTACAACAATATTACAAACTCGTGTCGTCGTCATTTTGTATTAGCTACTTTTTAATTTAAAAGCGGTTCTTATGGAGAGAAAAAATTCATAATGCAAATATTACACGTTTTTATGTGTGTACGCGTAGTTATGGGTCTTCGACACGATGACTGTTTGTTTCGTAGGAGTTATTTTTTTCGTTTACAATAATTGGTTTTCAAAAAAATGAGCGGAAAAACGAACCGATAAAATTTAAACGAATAAACGCAATTATACTTGCATCGTAAAAACACTACATCGATATTCATAATATATATATAACTATGCATATTATTATTTATAATTATTTTTTAATATTTAATAATATTACCTAGGTATATCGTTTTAGGTACGACAGAAAAATTGTAGTTAGCATAGCTATAGCGGAACGACTACGCGACGACCGGAGGTACGTCGTCGGTAAACAAATCGAAGATCCGAACACGCGAACCGTAATAATCGCAAACACGATGTTTTATTAACCAGCTATACATATTTATGTAAAATACCTAATATAGGCAGGTTAAAAATATTATCATAAAAATATACACACGCGGAATTCGAAACGCGTCGCACCGACGAAGACCTGAACGGAATAACGCGCAACGGTATTATATACGCACATTTTATAATAATTTTATATTTATGTGCACGCACAATAATATTACATATATTTTTACGATATTGTAATACGCGAGCTGGCTGGCTGGGTTGTGCGTGTAGAATTTTTGGTCTTTCACGATCGTGCGACACATTTTTTTGTTTCGAAGACACGACCGCATTACAATATCATTTTGTTGGATATTGTACGGCGGCGAGCTAGACAGGTATGTAGGTAGGTGCCTTCTATTTTATAATACGAGCGACGTTCGTAGGTAATGTAATATATCATCGTGGCCCGTGTTGTTAATATTATTTACCACGACGAAGAAAACGACGACGATGATGATGACGAATGATAATGATTATTATGATGATTATAATGACGTTAATAATGATAACACATGAAAGAAAATATTTACAGTTACCAGCTATATTATACGAATATCACATAGGTATATAATATACTATTCGCATATAATACACGGTCGCATCGAGCACGCGGTCCGAAGACTCGAACGACCGACCGCTTTGCTGTACGAGGTCATCAATATTTAAATGAATACACTAATATTTCCAGGAAATTTTTGATTTTTTCAAAAATAATATTGAAGTAGGTAACATATATTATACAAAAAAACGTGTTTAAAAATTAAATAAAATATAAAACAACGGTTCTAATCGATTTAAATATGTATTTATGTTAAAACGAGTTTTTTTCCAATTGCTCTTTTAAAACCGTTTTTAAACATGATTTAATCGAAATAAAAATATTGGTATGTACTTGGTCGTAAGTATCAAAAAAAAAAAAAACTATAATGTAAATTTATAACTCAATATTATTCACATGATATTGCAGTATGCATTTATAGGGTCATTTTAGAATCATCTATAGGTACATATTAATACATGTATAATGTATTACAATTTGTGAAATTGTTCTAAATTGTATTTCAAAACTTAGTAGTAAACTATAGTTGATTGTAGTTTTTCGTTATTATTAAAATAGATGGAACCTATTAATATAAAAAATTGAACTGTGTCAATTAGACTTCTAAGACTACTAAAATCACTCTCTAATCATTTACTTATGTTTTGTAGATATTATTTGATTTATCTTTAAAGTTAAAATGTATTTGACTGAAACTGAATTATTAATTTAGTATCAAACAATAAAAATAAAAATAAATAATTAACTGTCGTAAAAAATTAAAAATTAAACTAAATTATCTGGTACTACTCGGTCAATTATATATATATTTAAAATAACTGTTGTTGTTTTTTTTTTTTTTAATTGTTTGAATAATTTTCTTTAAACATTTTGAATAAAACCATTTAAAATTAATTAAGATTTCTAACATAATAAGACATTGAATGATTGTTTTTTTTTATTAATTATAGTATCATTTAATGTTTTAAATAGCCAAAGAAGTGGAACACGACTTTTGCTAGAGGATTTACTCGGAAAATTAGTATAACCCGTTGTTAAATCCGCGGAAACCTATAGTTATATTATTATTATGATGACTCGTTAATTATTATTATTACCGTTTGAATAACGAGCAAGTCGACAAATCACGGATTTAACCGCTCATTCCGACGTATACGTGCTTGGCGTGTGTGCCTAGTGCATGTAAAATTAGTTTTGAAGCTGTGGCCTGTCCTACGGTGTACAAACGGAATATCGTAACGACCACGTATAGTACTAACTCGAGTCGGATGTAATAAGGTGACTTAGCGACGTCCGACAGCAGGGACCAAAGAGACCGCGGCGGCGGTATGACGTCGAGTTGCAGCGTTGGGAGAAACCGGTCCTGCGGTATCTTCTCTCGCGGAAAAGAAAATCTTAAGTTTTGCTATTTATACAGGCACTTAACGCACGATAATAGTATTATTATTGTGTAGTACACTGCAACGACGATAATAATATGATGTTACTTTTGTTATAATATTATTATTAGCCAATGCGAGCTATGGCGAGGCGCATAACGAGAAGGCGTGCGGCGCGCGACGAATGACAAGTCAGTGGTGAAAATATTTTATTCGTTTTTTTTTTTTCGAGAAATTCAGTCTTCGCCGCTGCCGGTAAACGAGAAAAAGAGCTCGCAATATTCACGTTGAATATTTTATGACGTTTTCGTGTTTCTGCGTGTATTGTTACCCGACAACGCGTCGTACAATTTAGAAAAATTTGTTATTATTTTTTTTTCCTCGTAGAAATTTTATTTTACGCGTGTACACACGTCCGGGCATAATATATTATATTGTGTTTTCGGTGTTGTATATTATAATATATAATATGTATATATATATTATATAGGTACAACATATTTTGTTATGTATGAACGGCATCGGGCGGACTTCATAGATAATATAATAATAATGTCATGACGCGAACAATATTATTACGAGGCGAATTCCGGGATATGTATAAAATATAACTCGTATATACCTACAATGGCAGCTTATCCGTGTGTGAATATGTTATTTGAGAAAGTCACACATGATGCGCAGTTCGAGACAGACCTGACACGTATACAATATATATATTATTATTATCGTCGTGTACTCGTATTATATTATGCACATTATTATTATTATTATTGTTTTGTTGTTATACATACTGAGTGTATAATATATAATATGGACACGAGATTTTACGATCGAGTATTCGCGAGAGTGGACTGGTCTGTCTGGCGGCACTAAACGTTATGGGCGCAAAACAAAATACGATAATAATATATATATATAATATAATATATTGTACACATCGGACAAATATCCCAATCCCGTATAGTGCGCGCGTACATCGATACATGGCACGACGTAAACTCCAGAAATGGACGGTCGTTACGGAGTCGAGCCAATTCGCGCGACGACTCGTATGGACGTAAAATATTATGATTTATTGCGGTATACATGAGTCGAAAAAATTTCAGCGCAGAGTGCATAAATCAAAAACCTTTGTCGCGTATGATCACGTATATATATTATGTATTGTATCGCGACCTAGACAGATTTAGAACCTGTAAAGTTAATAATACCATAGTATTTTACTATGCCACCTACTATTATAGTACCTCTATAATATAATATATATTATTTAATTATTTTCTATTAAAATATAAATAGCTGTTCTTCTCATATTTTAATAAATAAAAATATACTTAAAGTATAGTATTGCAATAGTCTGATATTAACGTTTTTATTTGTTGGTACCAATAGTTTGTTCTTTATGTTTACCGTTGGAATTGTATAAGTATATCATGCCTTTAATATAGTCGTATGTACGTTGAATGGAACAAATATTTTATCTTTTTTGTTATATTTTATTTTTTTATCTTTTAAACAGTGCCTTTAATAAATATATTTTTCTTTTAAACTCAGAAAATAATTATATTTTTTCAGGTTTTATTGCATATTTTGTAGTTTAATAAAGTATATTAAATTCATATTTAAACATTTTTAAATTAATATATATTTTCATAAGCCATCTGTCGAGAAATATATTAATAATAAATGTGTGTGTGTGTGAAAGAGAGAGAGAGTGAGTATGTACGAACCTCGTCTGTAGTTGTGCAGAACCGGAACTCTGCCGTCCAGGCTGGCGAACAAAGATCCGTTGGTGATGGGAAATCGGACCGCCTCGCCACCACTGGAAGGCGGTGGAGGCCTTCGGGCATCTTGCAACGAACCGTTGTACGGGCGAAACTTGCCGTGTAAGCCTGCAAACACAAGACACACATGTTAAAAGAAAATTATTAAAATATTGAAATATTTTTACTGTTTTTATGATGTGATTGGTTTAATATAATAATAAAACAGATTTCAAAAATATAATAATATAAATGGTATTTGTTAAGAAAAGAATTCTATTAAAATAGAATTTCCGACTTTGATATGATTTTATATATTATTATCATGTTTAAATGTAGGTACTGTATAGTATTGGAATGATGTGTATAATATATCCTACATCGACTAGTCATATGATTAATTAATGAGTCTGTACAACACATCGTTTTTGATTTATTTTGGGAATCGGCTCACTTATTTATATAATATGTGGTTATTATATATGATAGAAGCTTAAATGTTTTTAGTATAACAGCACACCAACGTATATAATGACTAATGGTGTTTACATTACTCTCGCCCTAACACCCTGTATGGCTGAATATAATGTATAGCAATCCACTACCACCCGTACACGATCAATTCACTGAATATATATATGAAGAACTGAGTCGTAATACTTATTCTTCTCTAGAATTTCAGAACCAAAATATTTGCTGCACTGCAGGAATAAAATGTATATACCATTCTCATTTCCGATTTTTCGGAATACGACAGTAAGTTACGCTCGGAACAATTTCCCCAAATATATCATATACCATTTATAATAATTATATATATGTATAATATTATATACCCTCAACGTTATAACTTAAATGCGTTCGTTCAAACGACCTTTATTCTACAAAGTTATGAATTTATGATCGCAGTATATTTCTTAAAAATACAATGGCGAACACCAGTCACGAATTTTTCACCAAAAGATGAAATATCGAATAAATAGAAAATGAAAATATATTTAGTTCTTAACCGATAAAATACAGTCAACGTGTCATATTATATTGAACCAATAATATAATATAATATGAAAACAAGTAGTATATTATTCAATTTCAAATTTTCAATTGATAATCAAAACGGCTGCAATAGGAGATTCTGTTTTTATTTTACTATATAATTTATAATTTTACCCGTATAATTTATTCACGTTATTGTTATTAAAAAAAGAAAATAATTTCAATTAAATACATCGCTTTTGTTTAGTTTAAATACAATATTTATAGAAACTCCTTTTTTTTTTTTTTTTGTTAAATAGATATCGAGTATTCGAGAAAACATAAAATAAATACAATTACACTATACTATTATAAACAGTATAAACTATAGAGTATAGACGTTTTACATTTGTATGATGATTTATATTAAACAAATCTACATATACGTATACCTATTTACTATGAAGATTGTTAAAAATACAGAACAAAATCAAATTTAATTCTGCATTTGAAGCATATAACACGTAATATAATATTTTGGTGTATATTAATAATTTAAATTATGCATATCATTATTATTAATGTTTTCAATCTGAACATATTAATGTAAAATCAAAATGAGAAATATGTAAAATATATTATAGTAATTCCATAATATTAAAATATATTAACGAGTTTCCATTTCAGAAACGAATCAAAATAAAAATAAAATATTCAAGTAAACGATTTTTAGATTTGAATTTGACGCATTCGCGTATGTACCTGTATAATATTATTTTACACTCTCACATGCAGCGCCATATTCAAGTTAATTCCATCATTTTATAGAGGTGCGGGTTTTCAAAATTGTATTGTGGATTTTTTTATATTAATTATATATAAAAAAAACAACTAAATAAAGTTAATCGGAAAGTAGAATGGAATCCGACATCACTCACCTACCCGATATATACGAAACCAAACGAGTACCTATTATGCGTATTACATGTATAAAATGTATACATATATTGTATACACATTATACATAATATTATAGTTTATTATAATATATTATGGTGTTTGGATAAGTAACGCGTATACGAAGACAGCGTCGACGATAATAAAAAGTAAATGCATTTATTTACCTTGAGGGGGCTTAGCTCGATCCGAAACGCTTCGTCTCCGGTACAAGTTTGACAGCCGGGGTACGAACTGGTCGTCGAACAGGAGCAACACCACCGGCCACAGACACGCTTCGGCCAGCGCCGCCAGCATTGGTAAATTTTTTACCACAGGTGCATACTCAGCGGAAAACACAAACTTCGAAGGTATGAAATGTTCAGAAGCCATCAGCACCTGTAACGCATAGATTTTTTTCGTTAGAATGATCGTCGATTACAGATAATAATTATAATATAATACAATATGTCAATAATATGATACTATTATATGTAGCTAACTTATAAAATTAATTTGAAAACTTAATACTACTTTTTTTTTTTATTGAAAATACTTTAACTTACAATTCGTATTTATAAATACATAAGTGCAATAAGTTAATGTGGTATGGAAAAAAGCCAGGAAGCGTGTTTGAGGAAGTCACCCAGAGACGGCGTCCCAATTTATTATTTATGCAATCATGCAAATTTGATATAAATTATTTTTTTAAATTCGTTTATAAAATAGTTATCAGCTTTAGATATTTTATTCGAAAATCTTTTTTATTGATAAAAAAAGTACTCTATATACAGTTTGATATTTTTTTTCAAAACTATGTAATATACTTATACGTATAATATTACTACCATTTGTGATTTTAAAATACTTATGTCTATTTTGTTATAAATAATATACTTTCGACTTGGGTCTTTTATAAATAATTTTGTCTGTGTTATAATTGATGTCAATTACTATGTCAATTCGAGGCCTTTTCAAGACTGCAGTAGGTCTAATTTGATACGCCACGCTGTATTCAAGGCCCGTGTGCAATATACACACCTTGTACACGCCTATAGTTTGTACAGTACTGATAAAATTTAACCGATACATCTATATAACGTCTCTGTATTAATTATACAAATTATTATAATTTCGCAGTGGCGACATTGTTAAATAGAGAAACATAATTTTACGAAAATACCAGCCTATTGTCATTAATTATGTTTTTATATATATATATACATATATGTGTTTGTATAATTTGATGATAACTATATTATTGTTAAAAAAACTGATGAATATCTCGTTATTAAAATTGAAAAACCGATGATAAACAATAACTCATTATTCATATTATTAGCTTTAATATGAATAAAATAATATATTTTTAAGCTTCACTTTCTGACAAATAAAAATAATTTTTATTTTATATTAATACATAAATGAAATTTTACAATTAGCTTAATAAAATAAAAAAAATCGTTATTTTCTATACATTACGATACTAATGTATTTTAAGAAATGTTAAGAAAAGCCAGATGTCTAAAATATTAATGAAAAATCCTCATTTTTTTTTTTTTTTTATTATTATTATTTTCGGTACCATGAAATAGTAAATATTAAATAACAGCAACAACAAAAAAATATAATAATATTAAAAAATATTCATGCCTGCGCAATTTTTACGAATATAATATTATACATTGCGGTTGCTGTTTCGTTAAACGTGAAATTCAAATAAACCGCATTGATAATAATAATTATGAAATACCAAACATTCGTAGGTATTATAATATAATAACCTACTATACGTCTTTGTATACGATATAATTGACTAATTTGATTACAGTAGATTACACGGGCCAATATAACATTACAAAAATTGTTTAACACATCTGCAGATATACAGTTAGTAATAAAATTATGCATAATATATTATAATTTAATATACACTCCGAGACAATCACATATATTTTATATATTATACTATAAAGTGACAGGATACTTATCAACTTAGTATTATGTATGATATATTAAAAATACTATAAAATATGTAATAGTGCCTACTATAATGTATTTATGTGCTTATATAGTTATATACTATATTAATATATAGTAATATTATATACACGTAATTTTCCTTTTGCCACGCATATATTCGGCGTCTCAGACATCCATAAAATGTGTAATATTATATAGTAATATAAGTAATTTCAAAAATAGTTTTCCGGCCTTCTGCACTTCAGGCGACCCGTTGAGATTTGATTTATGATTTATTATTTGCTTACTATTATTACGTCGAACGCCTAAGTACAGAATACTGTATAGTGTATATACTTGTACGTTATACACAAGAAACGCGACTATTATTATTGTTATGAAAAAAAATTATTTTTGATAATATCGCAGTGAATTTGTTCCTCTCGTGCGTATCTATCGTCTGATGATGCTGCTGCAGCGGCACGTCTATTATACACGTACTCACAAACATACCTATAGTTATACGTATATTATACATTATAATAGGTATGTATACACAGTAAATTGCCTCCTATTAAATATTATTAAACGTTTTCTTTCCACGGGCCACGTATGTGTGCCGCAACTGTCCGTCTAAATATGCCGCCGAATTACCATTTATTATATTTTTTGAGACATACATATATCTCTCTTTCTTTTTTCCTATCTTTTTATCTATCTGTCTCTCACACAGGTATAACGAATATACATATAATGATAACTATGTATAATATTATTTTTTAAACCTCGGAGGGATACTATCTAAATATTACGGACGTTATAACTATTATAATAAGACGACCGTAGTATAATATGTATATTATATATACTACATAGATTATACTTGGAGCCGTAGGTATTTTTTCACTGTGCAACGATCATCTTGCCATGATTTTTCTCGAATTTTCATTTTCGTTCAATGATAGTAATTAGTGACAAAGGTCGCATGCATACCATAAGTTTATACAACAGTTACGTTTATACTATAGACATCTGTAGATAATACATTGTATATATTTATATACAATACCTATACCTACTACCAATATTATAAACTGCATGTCGTAACACACGTGATAGTGGTTTACATCATATACTATTTTAATGCAGTGTATAATGTATAATATGTATAATATGACATACGTATACTTGTGTATTTATATCGAAACGAAAAACAATATAATTATAAATAATGATATAACTACATATGCGGCGGAAAAATTTGTTTCGGACGTCAAGTAATAAAGTATAAAAAATATATACGGCCGTTTTAACGGGACTTTCGAGGTGCTGAGTAGAATTAAATACAAGAGAAAGACTTGTACATATAATACATACAAATACACAACACCACGCGATGAAATTTAAGTGATAGAGAGAGAAAACCGATAAATATGTGAAATTGGATTTTACCTCAAGAAACACGCACAAGCGTAACCGGTGCTGCAGTTGCAGTGTGTGTTCATAAAATATTATTATATTATATAATATTATTATGATGATACATAATATATATATATATTATTTATATTATATTTTATGAATTAAATGTCAATACGTATTATAATACTGCTGTGAAAACCCGTCTTTCCGGTCGTAGTGTTAGAAATGATGAGAGAATAATTAAAATGGGAAGTTTTTGGTGGAAGGGGATGGCTGTAAACTCGCAGAGATCGTGTCGATCGTCCATTTATATACGATATACACCGTAGCGGTGCTGCTGAAAGAAGTTCAAACTCAAAAGCGAAGGAAAAATAATATTACACTACGGCGCGGTGGTTGCAGGTCAGCGCACGACCGCGGACTGAACAATAAAAACTTCAGCTCACAGACATCCGTGGCGCGCGTGCTAAGGGCATGGCGTATTTCATGCATACACACACTATATACACTTTACAGGTATATATAATATATGGCTAGTACTATGTTATTGTACCCATAATATAATGTGGAAACGTCGCCTTAAGTTGCTCCGCACATTAATCACAGACACTATCACAATGACGTACAAAAGACGGACCCGTGTCAAACGATTTTATAGGTACCTGACGTCGCGAATGTATGGTACAGCCTCGAGTATACATACGCGCGCGCCTTTAAATAATAGCGAAGTCGTTATAACGTTATAT
The DNA here is from genome assembly GCF_020184175.1 of Aphis gossypii. Classification (NCBI taxonomy): domain Eukaryota; kingdom Metazoa; phylum Arthropoda; class Insecta; order Hemiptera; family Aphididae; genus Aphis; species Aphis gossypii. The sequence goes on from NC_065530.1 coordinate 16,359,421, forward strand.
AATTCGTCTTGGCCGTAAAGCGGAAAACTGGGCACTTATATTTTCTCGCGACTTCTATTCACGATCCAACGGAGTCGTCATCAGACATCATTTAAATGCGCTGCTCGATACAGTTACTCGCGGCAACGGGAGGGTATCCAAATGTGCACATTATATGAGCGTATGACGTAGGTGTACTATGAAAACGTTTTTATACATCTCACAAAGACGATTTTCGAAGGTATGGCAACAAATTATTGCGAGTAACGCGTTAAGACATAATAATAACATTATCGTATTAATTTCATAGACTTATATACCTACCTACATTTGTTTACGAAAACTGCGTTTGGAGGTTCTCAACTGGAATAATATTATGGTTGTTTAGTTTTTAGATGTTATTAAAATATGATATCTACTATGATGTGTATTGTAAATGTATAAATGTTTATGGTACCTACTCGAGTGTTAATAACCTGCACCTTTAGGCTTTGAGATCAAAACAGTATTTAAATCCCACGACTCTATTTAGATGGATAATTTATTCTCCCACGCATGCGTTTGTATGTACAAAAATCAATTCCACTTCAACCGTGTCATGCGTCTAATAACCACATAGACGTTTAGACAAGCCAGTTTAATACGAAAAGTCTATTATCTCAAATTCGCGAGAGAAAAACGTATTCTGATAATAATATATCAGAACAGAGAATCGTGAATATATATCGCGATTTAAATCTCTAAAGAAAAACAGACAAATAAGCTAACCTTTAATGTAATACTGCAAATCGAAATACGAAATGTTAAATTTTAAATTGAAAATACATCAACTGTATAAGATAGAATGCTTATAATTAATTTAATACGTCAACAAAAACATGTATGTATACAGAGAGATTAAAAAAACCATGTTCATTGTTTTTTTTTTATCATTTTTCTGTATATTAATGTATTTATTAAAATTTAGATTGTTGGATTTTTTAAATTAATAACTAATTTTACCATTGAATTAATCATGTAGTGATACAAATTCTTTTTTTTTACAAATTAAAATTCATCATTTTCAACTGTAATTTTAAGAGCAGATGATTCTTCAAAATATTGTTTATGTACATACATCAAAGTTCGAACAAGTAGTTGGTGTCATTAAACTACATGAATTCTATTATTTTTATTAACACACGTCAACAGCGGAATATTGGTACTTAGTATCTAAGTAGTAACTATAGCAACGAAAATAATTAACGTGATGAATAAAATAAAGCGTAAGGTATTTTATAATGATATATATAGAAACCTAGCATTACATGTAGATACTTGCGTGTGACTTAATAAGTATAATATAACAATAAATTCGTGTTCACTGTGCATATTTACTGTTGCGGTTGTGTTATGTACCTACCTAAATAATATTATAGGTACTCACTACTCTATACTTATATTGTTTATAATATTATACAACTCTAATGATACATTTGAGTGAGTAATTATATAATCTCAAACAAAAATTGATTTTTGTTTTTATAATAAAGTCCACGTAAAATTTCAACATTATAGAGTTCGAAAGCTTATATGATAATATAGTCACCTGCCGTTTGTCAATTACAATAGTTGACGTAAGAATCGAACAATATATATATTGTTGTGTGGACAATTACTTAAATTTTATTTATTCGTATATAGTAAGAAACTTACAATATAATTTTGGTTATGATAAATTGATTTTTCACCGAATGATTATAACTTTGTTCAAAATAAATTCTCTTGGTATTTAGAAAAATAAACACAATAAAGTTTTAGTGCCTACACATTGTTTTACGTGACTTAATTTATTTAGTATTAACTCTTGCAATATACTACTGTAATTATAGTAACTTAACTGTGGTCTGTGATTAAGTTAAGTTATTTCCTAATTAAACTACTTAGTATCTATAACTGTAATATAAGTACCTACCTATATTGAATATCTATGAAATTTGTTAAAATTGTATACGTATTTTTTCTATCATAAACAATTATTTTAAATTGTTATTTAATTTTTACTCGATACTTTAATAATATAATGAATCATAATTCACTACAGTCTGTAATAATTTAAAAATAATATACTAAAAAAACTTTAAATACGCTATTTCACGTTTTTTTAATTGGCACATGTTAATCTTTAATCGAGATGCCAAATTTCACAAAACTATTTTTCTATTGAATATTGTTGTCTACTTGTCTGAAGGATAATCTAATTAGTTTCGGGTTTGTCATATAATATAAACCAACTCACGAGAAATACCTAATAAATTACATAATGATAATTCAATACATATTACACTCGTATGCAAATATAATTTCATGACGCCTTAGATTTAGATTAACTATACAAATCATTAAAAAGTCTTAGTTATTAATTAACACTGTAATATAGATATTTGTATATTTAATACAATTCGTGAAATTTGGATTGATATCTATACTCACAATAATAATATTACTATAACCTAATAAGATGTGACCTATTTTTCAAGATCAAGATCTATTGTCTATAAAATTAGACGCCTTGAGCTATACGTGATTAAATGTGACTTATGTAACTGGCCTCAATAATTTAATAAAATAATGTATATATAATATGCATTATACATGCATTTATCAATATTTCTCACAAACTTCATATGCGCAAATAATTATCTGCACAGTTTTGTTCACACCAGTTGTATATATTATTACCGTGTAATTAAGGAATTATTGCTAAATATAAAAATATAACGTGGGATTATATCATATACTAGACGTAAAATAAATGTATTTATTGTTCAGTAAAAAATATAACAGGCAATTGAAGTTAAAATTAAGTGAAAATTCTGATAAATCTAACAATGTACTGAGATTGTAAATTGTCATACAATAACATATTAACATCCTATCAATTTAGTGCATGATGTGTATTTTATTTATTACCTAAGTGTTCTACCTCCAACGTCTTTAGTTTTTCTAAATCCTGTTAATGATAAAATTGATGTTATTATTAGTTATAAATATATTCAACGAAATTATATTTATTATACAAAATAAATATCTTTAACAAAATCAATCAAAATAATATACTCTCCGAAATGATATTATTATTTTATCGAAGAAAAGTAGTTTTCAGACATTGTTAGACAATCAACTTAACTCTATGAATCCATGGTTATAATTATCCGTCCAAGAAACTTAATATTTTAAATCAGATTGAAATTTTATTATACTAATCTTCAAAAAATAATTATTATGTATGTAAATTAATTGGCTTTGTAGTAATGTCATTTGGAGAGTGCTGCAATATGTTTTCCTTGCGTAAGCCACGTACAACAGAAGTTCTATGATTTACAACCATGGTCTTTCTGGAGAATTTATAGAAATTCATAAATGCATGAAACTGTTTGAAATGAAAATGACTATAGTAGTGTAATTTATTTTAAACACAAATTTCCCATTCAAGTAGACCATGATGCAATCAGTTACCAACACATATAATAATACATAGTAGACACTGTTCAATTGGGAAACTCGGCGAGTTTATAATGATGTATATTATGCCGATTTATTTTAACCCCAGAGGCAACAATGATTACTATTTAGATGCTCGAGTAACTTGATCACGGCACATTTAACTTTGTTAGAGCTAACGTGCGATAAAATATATATTATAAGCTATAAGCATATCGTTGATGAGATGAGAATAAGGTTTCAGGGCTTGGCGGAGATTTAAAAAGTGGAAATTACTTTAAATTTTTAATATATATATATTTATATCACATTATCATACAATTTTTACAGTATAAAACGATTTATGTCCCATTAGATTTTATTAATTTTGAAAGACCGAAAAAATATGTATACCTATTGTATTGTCATACAGATTTAAATTTATAATTTAATCATTGGGTACAATATATATATATTAATTGATTATAGTATCAAACAACACTCTATGTTTTTAAAATCTTTTAATGTTTCTAAAAATATTTTTTTTACATCATTTTCAATTGACAAAAAAAAATAATATTTTGAAAGTTTTTTTTGAATAAAAACATACATTTTTAAATTCATAATCTATAGCAAAATGTTAGACTACTACTCCGCTATCTACACTTTAAATTTTTATAAATCATTAGCTACTCATCCAAATCGTATGTATACTGAAATACTTCAAAAAATATTTTGTTTTAAAATATGAAATAAAAAATGCATGTTGTTTAAAAAGTAAAAAAAAAAATGTTGGTGTTATTTCGACTGAAAATTGTGTAAAAACAATTTTTTAAAAATCATTAATAGATTTTGATCTTATAAGTGTTTTCGATAAAATCATCACCCACTATAGATATATAATGATATAATATAAACTAATAAATACTAATACTAATATATTAGTATTTGTATATATAATACAAATACTAAATTTAATTATGTTAAAAAATATTTTTTAATTACCATCAGCAACAATATAACTAAACACCATGTCTTATATGTAGGTATGAATCATTAATATAAAAAATACAGATTTCAAATTAACTTTTAAAATTTTGATCTATACATATTGCAAACAAGAAAAATATTGTATTATTACTAACAAATATATCATATAGATTTCACACACACTGCTTATAATAAATACTTACTAGTTACTACTATTCTCACAACAATAGAATATAAAAGCAATTTCTCGTCCTAGTTTCTGGAGTGTTACATTAGTGATGTCTGATATATAAATACGTATAGGTAATATAAATTGTATATTTTGTACATACAGTTTTATAATTCAACTACATGCCGTTTTATATCTCATATGGCACACAGTCGCTTGTTAACACGGGGACAAAAAAATAAAAATATTTTCTATTGTAACAACAATTATGTACTGTCGACGAATAAGAATGTTGGATCGTGAATGGACTGAAACATGTCTACTTCAATTAATACGGTAGGCACATAAGTAGTATAAGTGTATTATAGAATATATATGCCAATAAGGTGACAAAATGGAGGTCATAATGTAAATATACATTATCCGTAAATGGACTTGTAAACATTATGTTTCTTAAGATAATTAATCATTCAATTATAAATTCAGTGCACGGATTAAATACAATAATAACAAAAGATAATATTGTGTAAATATATATACAGTATTTATAGATAAATACATACATATATATATATTATAAAAATAGGTAGTACACACATTCTTAATACATACTAAAGTTATTTAATAAAAGTTTAATATAATATTATAGAAACATTAATTGTACTTTATTTGTGGGCGTGTTTTATTGTATGTTTTTAAAATTAATTAAATAATATAACTAATTTTATGGGAGTATAATATGTAGTACGAATATCTGACTACAAAATCAGTATTTAAGTAAATATATTTTTAATTTCAGTCTAAATATTCTGTATTGTGTATACCAATAAATTGCTTGATCACAAGATTAATCTTATCAAACAACTAATATAACAATATATATAGTTTTACACTTTATGTGTTTAAATTTTAATGTTTTTTAAAAGCTTATATTACAATTTTATTTGTATGGCAATATTTCTTTAAAAATATGATTACCGAATTACTTATTTAAAATCAATTATGTAATTTGAGTAACATTATATACAAGGTGCATAAATATCTTAATAAAAAATATTGATAAAGTAATAAGTGAATTAAGACAAAGTGATTTAAGAATAAGTACTAATAATAATTGGTAATTATGAATAAAATAATATTCATTAGCTTTTTTAATCCAACAAAATTCTGCATTTATATCACTAATATAATAAAAGTATCGACATTTTGAAGTTATTAAAAAATGTGTCTTAAATGTTTTCTTGTCTGGTAAAATATTGGTAGTTTATATATTTTGTAATTTTTCAAAAAATTGTTCGTATTAGAATTTAGAACCAATATAGTATATTTTAATAATATTCCTAGAAATATATTAGTATCAATAAATTATGTATTTATTATCATTACAGCAACTAAAATAGTCATAATAATAAAATTGGGTGTTAAGTATATATATTATATAAATTAAATTAAGGTTTAGATACATGTTTACATAGAACAATAATAATATTAATCATTACAGTATAATATAAACGGAAATCATAAATAAAGGATATTATATTATGTTCTACAAATTAATGAAGTGTACGTAAATAATTTTGTATTGCGATTGAAAAGTTCTCATTAGGTATATTATGACTATAGTAAGTCAAAATAATTTCAAATCATTATTTCCATACATAGATACGAAGAAATATGTCGTTACGATGAGGAATTTTGTAATCTAATTGTAGTTTTTATGTATTTTGCTATAGTGTCACCCAATTATATAAATTTAAAAACAAAAAAGAAACCATCTGTCAAACATCTATGCATAATGCAATGTCATTAAGCGATCCATTTACCATAGTAAATTTAGTTTCTATTTTATTTTGATACTCTTTAATATATTTTTATTTTCTACTTATTTGTATAAGTATGTTAAAGAATTTAAGCATACCTACTTATTAATCATTATATTATTTATAAGTATGAATTATTAACACACGTTTACATAACTAATACATACAGAATATATTATATAATTAATTTTTAATCAATAATTATTTAATATATTATATTGTTTTATCTTCGATAATAATAAAATGAACTATTAAAATAATTAATGACATAAGCACTTTCGACATATCAGTATAATAATATTATATTACCAATAATCATTATATTCTTAATAATACAACAATACTTTTCCATTGAATGATTTGACAATACAATTATGTTTTCATTTTTACAGTCGTAATTTCTTAAAATATTTTTAAAGACATTTTTTTATCAATTTTATGTGTAGGTAGTTGTATTTATTAACATTTATATATATACTTAAATTGAATTACGTTGTCTTTGGATTGAAATATTATAGTTATAAATTATTGATGCTACCTATTCAAATTAAAAATTACAATTATAATTCCTTTGAACAAATAATTAAATTAATGTCTAATCTAAATTCAGAAGGATTAAAATATTATTATAGAAGAATATTATAAAGTATCATTTTTAAGTTTAACTCAGTAATATCAGAAGAGTTTACAGTGAATACAGGAGTTCTTATTTATCATTGCGTTAAATAAATAATGGACCAAGGATATTCACTTTGCCATCGGAAACCACCCCCGAAGTTAGAAATTGAAGCCACATTATTGTAAAATCAATACATTCATCACTTCGTTCAGAATCTAAAACATGATATTAGGTATAACGTTCTATGTATAATTGTAATGTTTTTTATTTATTTATTTATTTATTTTTAATATGTTATAGACATTATAGTATAAACTGTTATGTATTATCTGTTCTAGGTTTACATATTCATTATTTTTATGACGGCTTTATTGACTACAAGAGTGTATAATGATGCTATTTGTAAAAAATGTGAAAAAATATAATAAAATAGTTTATACTTAACACTACGTTACACGACCTATTTTAAATGCTAGTATTGCAGATAATGAAGTCTTTTACTCTACCCACTATTCGTATAAGAGAAAAACTACTTTTCCACTTCATGCATCATAAATCTCGTACAATATATATATTTTATTTATTTTTCTCGAACGTCGATATTAGAATGAAAGCAAAAAAAAACACAAATAACTACAAGACCATATTACTACCTGCACTACTCTCGAGTGTCTTCTATAACGGAAGAAATAACGCCCAATCGATTAGTCTGTCTGTTTTACGTTGTAAACCTTGAAAATTAATAAATTTCAATAAAAAATATTGATCCTTAAGCTAATAATTCACGGTCACATAATCGACTGATTATCCAATTAAGCGTGAAAACTAAATTGTACAAATCTATAAAAGCATTCAGTACGCCATACTTATGCATAATACAGTTAATTGTTAAGTTGATAATAATTGTTAAGCATATTAGTAGTTTTGGATAAGAAGTATTTCAATGACAATCGAAATACCGTTGATTTAATTTTGTTAAGTTAAACAATTTTCTCATTAAAGAGTTGTAATTGTTAATACAAATATGATTACATTAAAATTAGGATTGTTTATTTGTAAGTAAATTTGTTATTTCTAGCTTGATTAAAAAATGGGTAGTTAAAATTAGGTAGCAATTTTCAACTTTTATTTAACATTGTTGTACACTTTTTGAACCTTAGAGCTCATAAATTGTTTTTATTATTATTTTAAAATTTTTAATATTTAATTTATTTTTTTCAATCAAATCATTACTTTGATAAATTTTAATTTTTAATTTTCACCTTATAATATATTTTTTAAACTAATTAAAAGATGAAATTAAAAATATATTTTTTTACATTTTCCAATTTAGTTTTTTAGTGCATCATTAGGTACTACATTTCTTGTAATGTTAAATATATTTTATAGTTTTTAGTGACTTTAATTCACATACCTATAATATTATATAATGTATAGTGTATACTCCCTAAGAATTAAACATAGGTACTTTTACTGAGTTAAATAATAGAAATATTTTTTGATGAACGTTTAAGTAAATAATGCTAAAAAAATAATACCAAATACTTTAGCTATTTTGGAACATATTCTCGTATTTCGGCATATAACAAGTGAGTAGGTACCTACACTCGATCTACAGCTATGTTATAACATAGCGGAAGACCAAGGTCATGGCGGAAAACCGCAGTTCCGGTAAAAGAAGATCGCATTTATAAACCTATATACTGAACAAACAAGAGTACAAGACGCACGACTCGCTATGATATTATAACGTCGCGTGCTCGGGGATAATTTTCGGTCCGAAAACCGGACGATGCGTTATGTACGAGAAACGGAAACGGTCGATTTTGGAGAAACGAACAAACCGTAAAAAGCCGATCGGAGGACAATATACCGATACGCGCTTCTATTTTATCATCGTATAAACGCGGCAAACGTCATTATAATAATATATAATGTAACGCGCGTAGTATTTACGATAACAAACGGAGCGGGTTATAATTTATGTACCGATAACAGTGTTCTGCCGCTGCAGATGGTAGTATACAGTTATGTACTTAATACTATGTGCGTGCATAACAATATACTTCGTATGTATATATATATAGTATATACAGACGGAATCGTAGAGAGTTTATTATAGGCCGGTCACTCGTAGGAAGAGAGACGAAAAACAATATTATAATAGCGATAAGCGCGAGACGAAATGAAGACTGACTGATGGACAAAACGAAATAATATTATAACATAAATCGGCCGCCAGATAAACTGGGACACTTACGGTAAGTTACGGCGGCGGCGACCGTTGTAAATCGGGGTCAGAGCGAGACTGCAGTCGTTTCCGTGCGCGCGGAGGACTCTCGCCCCGAGTGCGTCCTTGGCACAACCGCTAAAACCGCGAATCGACATTCCGAATTTCACATGTTATCGCGTACTTAGTAATATTATGGGTATCAAATCACTTTATTACCACTCCTGCACAAACAACGCTGTTCGTATCATTATTATTATTTTTATCGTAAACCGATATAAAATTTACTGTTGTTATCAGCAGAGCAATAACAACTATACAGTACGTAAAAATTTTGAAAAACACGCTACAGCAGCCGATTTGCATACACTCGGTGGTGACGACGGTGATCGTAAAATTAAACACCGTTCTTAGAAGACGGATCAATCGTTGACCCCACCTGGTGTGCGTGTGTGTGTGTGTATGTGTATGTGTGTGTGTGTGTGTGCAACCAAAGTTATAAACCTACACGACGTCGTACGCTACTCGAACCTATATATATTTATTTTAAATAACATAAAATATATGATATGAACGTCATCGACAGACGCGCTTATTAAAATTTTCCCTCTTGAACTAAAGTTTTTTGATGAAAGTCACGACGATTCGATTTTGTAGTTGAATACCCAGAATATAACATGATTGATGTTGGGTACAACTCCCGTTTTGAAAATCCTTCATTTATATCGACGAACGTAAACAATTATTACAATCAACACTATTTTCATAATTGCAAGTATTTTATTTTATATCATCATATCACTTTGATGTGCACCGATCGCGAGTTGGAAATAACTTTAATTATTTAAACACGACGCCTATCAATATAAAATTGATACCTACCCAAAATTAGGCTATAAAATTTAAAAACCAAAAAAGATGATATTAAATTGGGGAGTAGGTAACTGTAGTAACAACACTGCTTAAAAAAACAACAGAAATTGCCTCGTTCAAAACACGAACATAAAAAAATATATTTTTTATTCCATATAATATAATAATGATAACAATGATAATCGGTAAAATATACTAACACAATATTATGACCGATAAAACTATAACAGTGCTGATATAGTGCTAGCTGTGTACTTTTTTGAAAAATTATTGTCAAAAAAAAATATATCATAACAATATATTAACTGTATCGGTAGTTTACAAGATTGTCCCGAACAAACATAGTCTGTAATAGTGGACTTTCTTTTAAATAATATATATATATATATATACACATATATGCATATGTGAGAGGAGTATACTTACTATCTACATCATGAATGTGCGTATAAAACAATATAGTATTATGGCACTGCAGAAGTCTGCATATTATAAATACAACATTACAAGTAGATATACATAATATAATATTATACGGCTAACGCGAAACATTCGCAATTTTCCATGAAATTATAATATTATATATAAATATAAAATAAGGAACTTGAGCACTTGAATATTCTACATTTTATGCGACTATCCGGTTTCGACACGTGTAAAACGTTTACGGCAATTCCGGTTCTAGAAAACTGCGGCGGGCGTGTGTAGATGTTCGCCCAAGTCACTTATTATTATGGACGGCAAACGCGTATAATACTAATTCATGTACTATAAATAAATAAATATATATATATAATTGGTTGAACTCATTTCCGAAACAAGTTACACCGCCGAAACGTTGACAAAGAAAATGTAAAAAAAAAAAAAAACAAACACGACGTACTATATATAATTTATACAGCTGTTTTGGACGTGTCCAGGTATCCTACATAATATTATTACCATAAACGCGAACGAGAAATGAGGACGAACAATTACACTCAAACGTCGCCGCCGCGAGATCGATATAATTATTATATTGCATGTACGGCGTTAATAAACACCTGCAGTAAAATAGGATATCCGGTCAAATATTATAAGATAATCCACCGCCGTCACGTATCTGCGAACACAGATCGGATACAATGCGGAGTCATTGCGTTATATACATAAATACTTTATCGTCCAATAATTACGTAATTCGGGTGCATTTCAATTGTGCAAAATTCTCATCCAAGCGACCGCGAGAACTCTGCTCGGATAGCGTTACGGATTGCTGATGATAAATAAAAATAATATATAGAAAGGTCTGCATGTCGAAAGCCGCGGCGGAAGGGATGGAAAGAAATTTCGGTCAGATGACAAGGAGAGGAGTAGAAGATAGAAAAAAAAAACTTCCGAACAGTAATATAATCTCGGAGAACAATGCTACCGAAAATTTTCGATCCGTTGCGCGCTCTTGGGATCCGGTGATTAGACACCATTCGTTTTTATGTGTACGGGTGGGCGATATCGCGCGCATAAGTCCATATAATGCTGTTATTATATTTTTGCGTGGAACGCGGGCGAGGAAGTTTCCCGTTTTCCGACAAGGAAAAATATTTGCGTTGCGCAATCGCGCAACGGTTGAAAACTTACGCGGGCACTATAGCTATATAATAATATAATAAATAATAATATACGTACGTAACACCGCGGGTGATCGTTTCGGTCAGAGAAGACTGCGCGTATTATACATTATATTTAAACATATTTATAATGTACAGGGTCGATATTTTATCGCGAATTGGGCAACATAAATCTTATTTAACTCGGTTTTATTATCATTACTATTTTTTTGTTTTTCACTAAAGGGTAAAATTATTAAATATACGATCGAAAAGTCCACTAACGGTAATATAATAATATTGTGTATTTGTATTGCTAAAATAAAAGTAAAATAGCATCAATGATCAGTTACTACCTGGTCTGTAACGATAGAAGCATCACCCTATATATTATTATGAATGTTATTATTATGATGATGACACGAGTGTAGTGTGATTTCGAGTGTGTAATTACTAATTGCATTATTATCATTTCGGAGAGTGAATTATTACGCGGCTGGGTAAGGCGTGATAGTGGTTTAATGTATACTAGTTTCGTTTGACTCTCGACCGCGTAATAATATATAATTTCCTAATAAAAAATGTAACATATTATATATATAGATATATTTATTCACAATTCACTTATATTATGATATGAGTTATTGTTATCCGTTATTACGTTAAGATATGTGAATATGTCAGTGCTGATTATATATCATAATATTATTTTCAAGAAATATTATTATATAATATATAATTATATGTATAAAATGTATATATATATATATGTTATATGGGGCTAACCTTTAGACAAAATATTTTAATTTGACTTTTTTTAATGATTTCATTCATTTACAGCGTGGGTTGCATTGTACCACAGTGTATATAACCACGATTCAGACGTTTTTCCAATTTGTATTATTATTTTCCAGGAAATCTCATTTAACTATAACAATACAATTGTTATTGACAATATTTTATTTAATATAACATCAAAGGCTAAAGATGCTGCAGTTCAACATAATAAAATACAGTAAAGAGAAAAATAAATTTATGATTTGTATACTTTTGTAACCAATGTTTTGTTCCTTGATAACAATTAAAGCATATTTAGCATCTTTTAGCATACTTCATCGATAACCTGAAACTATACTACGATATAAAATTACTGAACAGATCCAACTTAATATAGGCAAACACTTAACAAGATAAAAATGTTTTTTTTTTTTTTTTTAATGGAACACCCATTATAATGACGTGAACTCCATCATATTGATGGTGAACAATGATAGCTTTTTTTCTTCCAATATTTCAAATATTATGACATTCAGCGTGTGGGCGCGAGCGGTCAAAAACATATTGTACCTAGGTATATTATTGTTTACGTAGACACGTGGGTGGTGAAATCAGCTCGGCGTGGTGACCGGTTGAATTGTTGTATGTATAAGTATTGTGTTCATTGGAATTTCAACGAAAATTATACTATCAAATTCTAGTACCATTAGCATACAGGGAGACTGAATAAAAATAAACCATACTAGAAAGGTAGGTACTTAAAAAGTGGCCATTTGAAATTAAAATAAGATAAATAACCGAAATGAAACTTTAACGCGTATCTGCGAGTACCTAATCATACAAGTATAAATACATTATATAATTGGATTAGTATAAACATTGTACACAATCACTGATTATGAATTATTCGTTTTGTAATATACACTTACCGCACTATATCCTCTCGAAAATGATATTTATTCTATCTATTTACATAACAATAAAAATTACAAACATAACATCATAGGTACGTTGTACGTCGTCGCATACTTTAACATTTCAAAATCATTGACACTGCATATATTTATAAATCGTATAATATATTAAAAGGAAAATTCTGTTAAAAAAATGTAGATATTCGTATTCTATTTCATACATATATCATAAAAAGTATTAACGATTATATAGTACCTTTAGTATAATAGTACCATTAGATTAGGTAGGACAGCCGGGAAATTAGCTCTGTTCACCGTGAACAGTGAAAAATACAATTAAATTCTCCATGTTACATAATTAATGTTCATTACACAGCTACATAAAATAATATATCTTATAGCTTCCAATATCCTATGTTCGATTAGCAACTATCGAACAAAAATATTTTTCTTAAAATATAAATTATCTTTTAATCCTCAAATACTCAATTTCGTAGCGCCAAATACATTATTTTCCGACGTAAAATCAGCTCTATCTATATTATATATGTACACTGCATCGATCCAAACAATGTAATATGTTATGACGAGTTTGTTTTTTCTTATAGGTGTATATATATAATAAAATAACTATATGTTAATATAATATATAGTTATATAAGTACTTGGTTGATGTCATGAAAGACTAATAGTTTTTTACCAACGGATTATTTTAATTCTAAAATCAGTAGGACACCCCACACATTAAAATACACGCCAACTGCGCAGTTACAAAATAACTAACTTGTTAGTTTCTCTATGTTTACTTTTCGATATTATTTTATATGTTTATAATATTTAATAACTGAACTGCAAAAAGAAATCACATTGAACGAATATAAAATTAATATTGCAAATTAAAATAATACATATTTATAATTTATTAACAATTTTATTAATAAAAAAATATTAATAAATATCAAATAACTACTTATAATATGCCTACCAATAATCAATAGTATAACAAAAATCATTGCGAAAGTGACCAAAACATTCAATTGGTATCAATTATTTTATGTAAACCTAAAAAAAGTATAAACGTGCTTCAAATTTTAGAAATAATTCGGATTTTATAGTCGAATTTAAATCCAAGTCGTACGTGACGTTGGCAATAAATAGAATGAATAGGAGTACTATTACATGTTAGGTACATTGGGAGTGGAGAGTCGCGTTTCGTGTGATCCTACAAACCCGGTTTTCTCTTATTGATTTTAAACTTCGTGGTGAACCACATTGGAACGAGCAATAGCACGACTGCGGTTTACGATCAATTGGAGCACGTAAAAATGTGTTATTTTTTATTGATTTTAAATGTGTTTCTATATTTTATTAATGACTTGGAAAATAAACCGATCACATAGGTGAATCAATGGCCTAAACTAGTTAAACCATAAAAAAGTATAAGCGATAAAAATTTAATTTTTAAGGGATAACTAAATGTGATTTACTAGAAGCGTAATATTATTACATATAAGGATTTTTTCAACAATTCATTTAAAAAGAAAACCCTTTTTAAATATACTCATTCTCTACATGTCTACATAACATTCTTTATAATGTCAGACGTTTAGAAAACGCAAATCGCTGAAATGATACCAATTATAATACTACGATAATAATGGACCTCGACGTGACAATGTACTTAGAGCTGTAGTGGAAGATACCGCCACGTGTATATTGTACGTTTTTTAGAAATTATATTTTTTTACGCGTTTATTATATTATATTATACAAACGACGAAATAAAAATACGACACGCAATTCCTATAACTGAAAAATAGAAAGAAAGTTAGTAACCTATACATATCGATCGCGAAAAACGTGCACGTGGAGTACGTGACGAGAATATTGTAAACGTTTTTTTTTTTTTTTGTTAATTTTATAAACTTCCTGTTCAGCTATTATAATAATATTGTTATAAAGTTATTATAAGGTCCAAGTACAGACGATAAAGTAGGTATATTTATAATTTTTATACATAAGACCATGTTTTCACTTACACTTATCAAATAATTTTCTGATTGATATATACTTTTTAATCAAATTTTAACATAAAATAACAATAAAAACATTTATAGACCCTAATATTCTTTATTATACATACCATCAATATATTATTATGTATAATAAGCCAGAAAATAGTACTATGTTCATTGTACATCTTCTACATGACGTATATAATTTAATAAATATACATATAATATGTTTTAGTGTCTAAACGGAGGGATAAATATATTGATTTTACAATGATTCATGTTTTTTCTGTCTGCCATATTTTATTTTCCATTAGAGCAGTAAAAATACTTCGATTTTCTGCTTTAACTTTTAAGGGTGGTATTTTGTAGAATGTTTTATCTAATTGGTACTTTGGAAGGTCAAAGGTAAAATACAAGTATTTTTTTATGATGTTTAAAGTCCGCTTTTGTAAAAAATCGATTATTTTTATTATTATTAAATATTACCTTGCTTTAAACAAATGGAATAACATCTTTACTAAATAATAATAAATTTACACTATCAAATAAATAATAAAAAATCTTTTTTCTTTACTGAATTTGCATTCCATCATTAAAAAAATAGGTTTTATTTTGGTGTTGTAACTTGAAAATGGATAACTACAGAAACTAAATTTTTACTGAATATTTATAATAGCATATACTATAAATGAGAAAATTTCCAATTAATTTTGGGTATTCAAAAGATGTTTTAAATTGGTTACTTCTTCAATTTTTTAACCGATTTATGTATGATATTACAATTTATACTTTTAAATTAAAACGATTTAAAAATGAATACAGAGTTAAGTATTCATGTAACATAAAAATGATAAAAAAGGTCCAAAAATATGTAACCTAATTATAGGTAATTATTAAACCTATGAGTTTGAAGTATAATTGTTGACTAAATTGAATGTTTTCGAGTAAACTTACTATTTATTTCATTAAACGGTTTTTTTTTTATTTTAAAAACTTATACATTTTACTCAAAAATTATTTTCTGTAGAAACTTAAAATATTCCTCTTACTTAAATTATAATTTACTAAACTCAACAGTCAAAATTGAAATTTTAAAACTATTTAGATACATTTTAAGCCATTGTAGAGTTTAAAATTTTTTAGTTTTTTTTTTTAAATGTTAATATAAACATGTTCAAGATTGGTAGAGAAGCTTGACATTTTAATGTAAGATTCCACATACGTTGTTATTATAGTTATTTAAAAATATTAAAAACACTATAGGTAATAGGTATAGACATTATTATTTTTTTATTCAAGCATTTTAAATGAAAAATATAATTGATACTTATGCTTTATAGATTACAGTGATTACCGATTTACCTATTTTTATTATTAATATTATTATTATTATTAATCATTGATAATTAATTGAATATTTGTCGTGATATGTTTTGGGGTTAGATCCTGTATGGAGCACGATCAATGTATACATGACATACTCCAACCCAATCGTTTAGGTAAGTACTTATTAATGTCGTGCTACGAATTATATTATAATATAATTGCATAAAACGGTAAGTGGTAACACATCTGACACACGAATTACAGTCACTTTATAATGAAAATGCTCAGAGGCGAACTGGGCCATTAAAATCTTATGCTGTCTTAAAATTATAGAAGGTTCCCTTTGATAAATTCAGAAAAGCAATTACTTTTTTCTTACATTGTTTTTCATTCTTTATTAAATATATATCCATTACACTTATTCATGTGTGCCCATAAATAGGTATGAATAAAAAGTGTATACTGATAATAGTTTATTAAATAATGCTGAAGATTGTTTGAGGACATCATCAAAATTAATATTTTCTAATACTTCCTTTATAGATGACATTATTATAAAAGCTTCTAAACGTTATTCTCCCATTGGTGAGTGTAGTGGTATTTATTTATTTTTAGTTTACTGAACACGCGTTCACAATTGACATGAGTTACACATAAAATTCTACAATGTACTCATAAGCTCTGTATAAATGCGTATATATATAAAACTATATATTTTAAAGAATACCTACAAAAATATTTATAAAGATAAATAATAGTTAATACTATACAACTATGTATCGTCAGAGTATGTACTCTATTACAAAATTCAGAAATTACGGTGGAGAACAATAACGATTTTTGAAATGCAATACTTTAATTACCTATGGCCTCTTGGCATAATATAATAGGCCAGTTTAACCAGTCCGCTCCTGAAAATACGCACATGCGTCACCGGCACATTTTTATTTTTTTCAATATTTTTATACAGTTGTTATAACGAACTGACTTATTTAATTTTAATTTGTTTTTACCGATTCCGACCTTTAAAATCAAAATTTTGAAAATCGGGCGACGTGGTGACACTCAGGAAAAAAGTTAAATAGCGTCCTCACAAAATGGATACATAAAAAAGGCCTGTTCTCCTATATATATTAGGATAATGTACAATAATTATATTTTATATATTTTAAATAGTATCTGTATTATAATATCTTATATTTTACTAACAAGTTTAAACAATACCTTGAAGCTTAAACTGTTGTTATCAAATCATCCAAAAACCAAAATTAAATAATACGAAACCTCGAAAATGTTAAGGACAAATTAATCAGATGAAAATACTTCATACTATTGTGTTATGCAAAAATATCTAAAACTGTATATTATTATATTAAGAATATCGTAGGTATATTCTCGTGTAATAATAGTGCTTTCTTACCAGCGAGGTAAAACAAATTTTAAGCAGATTTAATATTAATACTCGTTTTACGTTCACTTTTGCAAAGTACTTGCGACTACGCACATTACGTTTTATGAGCATGACCTGCGTAGCCCGTGTAAATATCGTATTGTGGTGTAAGACCACGTCATATATATATTCTATAAGGACACTAATACCTATATACACTGGAAAGGATCTCAAGACTTACCAGTACGGGCAAATGGTCGACAAAGTAGCACATGAACAGTATGGCCACCACGTAACCGATGCGGACGTCCTGGACCAGCGACACGCGTTTGGCCAGGCACGGAGCCCGACTGTTGGTGGACGTGACCGACACGGACGCCGCGGTGGACGGCAATTGATACCGGGAACCCGGGCCGCCGTACCGGTACGGTCTGATGGTGGACGCGGCGTAGCTGTCCCGGTCGCTGCTCGTCAACAACGTGCCGGAGTCGATGAGCCGCTTGGTCTCGTCCATCCTGCGGAGCGTGTCGTCCTCGGCGGCGACGCCGTTCTGTTGGTGCATCATCGTCCTGGGAGCGCCGTTGAGGAACGTGACCGGCGGCGCGTTACCGGCCGACGGCAACCGGAGCAGGTCGTTGACCAGCGCGCAGTCGGTCCGGTGGTAACCGCCACCGGTGCCGGTCACCGACGTGGTGCACGTGACCGTCGTCCGGTCGCTGCAGTCGCTGACGCTGTGCCGTATGCCGCCCCGGCTGCAGCTGGACACGGTTGATATCTCGGACATGCACGACGACAGGTCGGACGACGAGTTGACCAGCAGCGGGTTGGGCCCCTTCCGGTGGCCGGCGCAACCGAACGCCGCGGACGCGGCCGCGACGGCGGCCAGGGACGCGTGCAACACCAGCGAGAACACCGCGTACCGGCGGTCGGACGGCGGCGCGCACGGGTCCGTCTGCGCGATCAGCGCGGCCGCGCCCACGCACGCGCTCACCACCGACAGGCTGGCCAGGTGGTAGAGCAACAGCGGCCGGCCGCCCGCGGCCACCGTCCGCTTCTTGCGCCTGAGGCCGGCCATCAGGGCCAGCGAGGCCAGCGTGCCGGCCTGCATGGTGTGCGCGGCCGTCCACAGCCACTGCACCGCGCTGCACATGGCCGGTTCGTCGGGCCGGAACAGCGACAGCGCCGAGCTCGCGGTGCCGGCCGCCTGTTTGGCGATCGCCTCAGCCAGCAGGGCAATGAGCAGCGGGTCCGACGGCCGCCACTGGCCGCGGCCGAACCACAGCACCAGTATCGCCCAGCACAGCCATACCACGGACAGGGGGCCGCCGATTCCCGTCGTTAACCACACCAAAGCCTCTGAATGCATCATTCATTTTTCTGAAATTTCCAAAAAGAAAAAAAAATGTCTCGTTATTATATAACAATAATAATAATAATAATAATATGTAATACGATTTGTTTACAATTTTTTACAGATAATTATTATTTTTATATTATATGAAGTGAGATTATAATATAACTGAATACTAAATTTATCTCGACGACTATATGGTTTTGGGTATAGGATATTATGGCGTGTGTGCAGTTGTTAAAATTCGCAGGTGATCGCCCATCCGGGAACTAGTAACGGAATCGCCGAATTAACACCAGTGATATAGATAATTATAGTGACTAATATAACGTAGTATTGTAGTCGTACATATAGTATACGCCGGATATTTTGTTTGTTCATAGCCGCCTTTGGTTTTCACCGTAATCACACCACGGTGTTTTATTTTGTTCAACCAGGAATATCCCCCCGTCAAAAATCTCTATTTTACTGTACACACATTATAGAGATATCACGTTAAAAAATTAACATATACAAATACATGTTGATGATAATTAAATTTTGAATATTTTTTTTTTTACAATTTGATAACAAATAACTAAATAATCATTTGTTTTCAAATAAAGATAATTAACCAAGATAATGGTTCGTAGGAGATTGAATAAATAAAAAAACAACTTGATTAAACAACAGTTAATTAACAACTAAATGAATGGTTTAACTTTGAATTTAAATGTATAAATTAAATATGTGTTATTCATTAATTTACAGTTGGTTATCAAAATTGTTTAAAAAAAAAAACAAAATATTCTAGTGTACAGCCAATATGTATGATAATGTGAATTCAGTAAATATGCGTGTGTTTGTGATAAATTGACAGTCAAAGACTGTGTAATTTCTCTGTAATGTAGTTTGGAAAATTCCCCTTTGAACGTGGTGTGATTACCGCAGTGAAAAATTAAAATGGGCTGAGGACATACAAAATATATTGGTACTCAGTATTTGTCATACTCGCTACAGTCCTGAACTGTATAATCGAAATAAATTGCGTTGCTTGTTATAGGAGTTCATTTTCTGTTTTAAATTTATTGCGCCAACGCATGGTTGAAATCCAAAATACATTCATAAAACGAAAGTACCTTTGATTTATGTGAACACGTTTTGGAATAATTTGTAGAATGACTACGTCGTTTTCGATCGAATTGACATTTTACAAACATTCTGTACAACAGACAGTTTGAAATATCATTATTTATTACGCAACATATTTTTATTTTTGTATAAATTTCAGGCAGAAATAAATAATTGTATGTTACAGTAATAATGTAAAACAATAATAATTACCGCCTTAACTCTAAACAATTATAAACCAATAATAAATACATAATAATATAGGCACTAGGCAGTATAGTAATAAGACTGCAAACATTATATTATTCTATATTTTTTTTATGTATATTCACATATTTCAAAGCTTAGATGAATTTTTATAATAAAAATAATTCGTACTATTTTATATTTTAGCGTTTTATCGCACGATTTTCCTGTATGAGGTAATTACGATTTCTGTTTCTTTCTGCATCTTTTTTTTTTTTTCACCAAATTAGACGAGTTTTATTCGTACCTATTTAATCTTACTATTAAATAACCATTATAGTTGATATAATAATATAATATCTTATCTCCGTTACAAACTAGCTTCAAAAGACTGCTATTTCAGATAATATTCGAAAAATAAAATTTTATTGTAAATAGACACAAATTAGAATTATTTATGTACATATTATATTTTTGACCGATAAAATCAAAATAAAATATAGAACATCGATGCGTGGGCCGTGTGACTATATCAGTCCTCGGGCAGAATACGATCAAACTAAATAATGAATGACACGGTGACAGCTACGACTTATGCGATATCATTCCTCGAAATGTACATAATATTCGATAACGCGTGTTGTAGACATGCTGCAGGTGTTCGAAATGCAAACGTCACGGCAGAGGTTCTGCAAAGATATTTCACCTCGACAACGAACTACTTATACTATTCGAGCGATTGTGTTTGTACGATGGGTATAATAATATTATTGAGTTCGCGTGAACGGTTTTTCAAAATAAATGTATTATGGCGACAAGATCGATCGACAGATTTCCGTCGACTGCAGTGGCATATTTCTCGTGATGATATTACACAATGTGTAGTTTCGGTAAGGCATCCGAAATGAGTACTACATAATATACTATTATACGTGGTACTACAGTGGTAAATATGTTCTATTTCGTTTTTGTAAGCCTACTTACGTTTTATCGGCATAAGTATCGTGGTTTATTTAAAAAACGCTTATTACAATGTTCACAGTACAACCACTTATAATATAACATTATTATTCCGTCTTACTCTTATTGAAGTCTAGTGCCTAACCAACAAAACATTAAGATTGTTTTGTATTGCTACAAACGCACATTTATACGCACGTTAACGACGTACTACATCGATATACCTACCTCTGAATATAACAGATTAAAAATACTATTTCAAAACGTTGAAAGGTTAAAACCATTATGATGATATTTTTGCACGCCAAACGCTCTGTATAAAATTGTAGTAGTGAAATGTCATTTTCCGTTCTAAAAAACTATAAAAGTGGACTAATATCAACTTATTATTTCTTATAAACCAGAAATATAATGTAATAATCCATCTTTATTCTCGATTAATATGGATTTACCAAATTACCACAAAATATAAATATGAAATAGATTTACGAATTCGTGATTAACAAATTACCAAAAACAATTTTATTATTCTTTCTTTACCTATTTATAAGAAGCCGTACATAGTAAACTAATAGTGTATAATAAATATTTTATTAATTTTTGAATTGAATACAGGAAACAATTTTAATAATTATATTTGTATAATAATATTGTATTAAACAAATTGTAGGTGTATGCAGTTGTAGACCTCAAAATTCCTAAATCAAACTCAGAATCTGATTAGGCATACCATGACTATAATAATATAGTATAATACGTATTATAAAAAGGCAATATATTCAAATATGACTTGTGTATACGTGGGGTATGGCAGCAGCAATATTTATATGGGTGTTGACGACAAAATATAAAACACACCTCAAACGATTACTATTCGTTTTTGTTCCACAAACTCTACCAAAAGAACTTTAACACGATCAATTAAACAAAACCCACGACTTTGGAGGTCATGTTGATTCATTGTATGGTATTAGAAGTTTTGTAACGATTGTTTTTTCAATTAATTCTTATTTTTTTCGTACTTTTTCATATTTAATTTTAAGAAAAATATGACATTAATTTTAATAAATTAAATTTTCATTACATTTACATTTAGTCAAAATAAATTTCAAATGTTTTACTTTTATCATTTGGGCATAGTTTTCATTTTATTTTTATGATAACCTCAGTTCTTAAATTTATATTATAAAATTCAAACATTTTTCTGAAAATTTTAGTATATAAGAACACACACATTAAGTTAGTATTATTAAACAATTATTGACGGAAAGGATTAATTAAGTGTTTAGATTGATGAGTTAGATAATACACAATAAATATTCAAGAAGTATAAAATTACTTTCCCTATTTTTTAAATAACTGCATCTATAAGCTATATAAATCTATAACCTATTTCTTGGTTTTAAGTATTCATAATATACTTATTATATAATCACATTTTCTGATTTTCAAATGTATTTCTTTAGTTTGTGAAATAAAAAAATATTACCTGGTTATTAAAATAAAACATTATATTGATAATAAAACCATGATTGATATGACTGTCAAATAAGATATTAGTTTTTTATTTTATTTGTTTAAAGATTGTAATTTGTTGTGCTATTATAAATAATTTATGTTCTACAGTTCTTAAAGGTTTTAGTAAATTATATAGAGACACTAAAACACAAGTCTTGATTGAAATGATGTAGTGTCTCAAGTAGGTAATGCAAAATAACCGTCATGATATAATAATATAACATACAATATACCTTTAAATATTATACGTATTATAAATATTCTTAGATTTTTATGAAAACCATCACCATTATGAATTTCTCTTCGTGACGAAACGTGTTCGTACGTTTATTTTTGAGTGTATTGTATGTAAAAAAAAAACCCAGAGGGTCGAAGACGTAATTTTCTCTCTTTCTCTCTATAGTCGCTTTTCACCGGTTCTTCACGCAAATAATATATCCATGTACGACGCGTGGTATAATCACGTATATTAGTCGGTTGCCGGTACATATACCTGGTAAGTGTTTGCTCTCGGGATATAAATACGTTTACAAATACATTTGTTACACACGTCGCTGTCGTATAATGCCGCTTTAAACCGTGAGCAACGCTGGTTTATTTATTTTTTTTCAAACGCGGATTACGAATATAGCACGCGTTTAAAGAAACTCATTAGAAAACATATACGACGCGAGTTGTACGCAGACATAACAACCGTAACAGTAAGCATTTTTGCGTAACCATCAGTCGAGTCATACGGACGTACTGTGTATACAATGTAATATAATATGCGCATTATTATTAATATATTATTATTATGTACCTGCAACAGCTATATGGCTGTACATTATATATAGTCACGACGACGGCGATGTATATTTTAGGGTGGGTGTCGCCATAACATCACATATCGTATAAATTATAGACGCGTATAATAAAAAAAAACCGCAAATAAAGTGGCATCGTTTTTATTTTATACTTTTTAATATCCATTGGGAAATGTGATACATATATTAATACGAATGCGATTTCATGCCGATCGTTTTCGATGCTATTATTTAGGTACATCAATCATTTTATGATCAATGATTAGGGTTATTATACTATACTTTGTTTGGGTATTTAGTGTTTCGTCAACAAATTAATCATGTAGCGGCGTAGTGGTATAAACTTTCCTAATAGTAAAATATATGGATTTAAATAAATCCGAGGATCAATTCGGTGACCGAGTTATAATGTATACTGTGTATAATAGACGTACCGAAATTTGCTAAAGCTCTCGACGTTTTCCAGTAACCTTGTCCACAATGCTGGTATATTAATACACTAATATAATATATATATATATTATATAGTACACACGTTTTTGTCCAACAATATATAATGTACTCGAAGAAAACAATGTATTAGGTACGTGTGGCGTTTCACCGTGTTTTCTAAATCACACGCCTCTCGTGTATATAGGTATCTGCGTTCGGGAAAATCGACAAGAACAATACGTCTATCGTCTACTTATACACGTATATACACACCAACAAACCTATGTTCCGCGGATTCAAAAGGAGAAAAGGAAAACTTTGACTCATTAATACAATATTATACAGCACATAATGTTATACCCGTGTATAATATTATACACAAAATGTACAATCGGCGTGGGAACGCTGACAGATGTTTAATAATTGGTCCTGTACGAAAAACAAAAGGTCAATTTCTACACCATAGGTATATATTAAATATATATATAGGTACATGTAATATATATTATAAAGAAGAATATAAGCCACCGTATTATTCTTTTCTATTAAAATATTGCTTGTGCTGCCTCCAGCAAGGACACAAATATATTAACGATTCGTAATTATCATTGTTATCGGAATGATACGATCCCATTATTATTATTATGTTAGGTGTAGGTACAAGATTTGGTCCGGACCGCATATAACAACAATAATAATAATATTTATACACGACAATGGTCCGACACGCGACTCATAATAATATATACATATAGGTACTGCATAATATATTATGTAGTATATATTGTGTATGCGTCACGTCCATGTAGCTGTCGCTGGGCTGCGGTCCACGACGTGCGTATTATATTATAAAATATTGTGTCGGACTGTGGAGGAGATTTTCACGGGTGTACCTACCTAAAGTTATGCAATTTATCGGTTTAAATTTAGACATTTATAACACAGGTACGCGACAACTGCTGCATTAGTGTTTTAAACTTATTATTACTTATTAGTTATGTTAAAACAGAGGACAAACGGGACAACTGCCGTGGGCATCAATTATCTTAAAGTCGAGTCTGTTTTTCTACCATTATTTCTGTCATACACAAGTATGTACCTAATTGTTATTAACCGGAAAATAATATTAATATCATGCCTGGTACCTCTTACATGGTTTCATTTTGTTGTTACACTACAAGTTTACAAGACATTTGATACATTTTATCGAGTAATGCTCACCGGAAAAGAAAGGAAAAGAAAACTGTATAGTATCGTCAGAGAAAAATTCACATACCGTAAGTTCAAGCACCTATACAACATACCTTAGTTGATATACTAAAACCCAGGAAGTATATATAATATATACCTATAACAATATTACCTAAGTGCTAAGTATATGATATATTTATTTGATATAAGCACGTCGGAGTATTTAAAGGTCATCGTGACGACGGTATTCGCAGTATGTCATTTATAATATTATATTCTTATATATATATATATAATAGCATGCTATTATTATAACAATATAGTTATTATATTATTATATCGTATAAACTCCGTTCGCGCAATTTCTCTAATGGACTTTCAAACATAAAATTACTTGTGTATATATACGACAGTGGATGCGATATAGGAAACCGTATACTCGATACCTACGTATATACACATATAATAGGTATGCAAGTACAATTAGTATATAATATACTTGAATATGGATGCATAGAAAGCGAACGACATCGTAATCTGCTTGAATAACACATACCTACCGATCTGGGGACTTTTTATTATATTATATTATGTTATATTATTACATTAACATTTTTTTTTTTTTTACTCTCTATACCTATCTAATAATAATTATTACTATTGCTGTTTCCGGCCGAACCGAGTTGTTTTTCAATTGCCTGATTTCGTAACGTTGCTGGTTCTTCGGTTTAGACAGCAGCGATAGCTGTGTTTTTTAACACCGGTTTTTGGTTTCAGCCAAACGTGAAACCATCGGTGAAAAGGTCAAGTGGTACATATAATAATACGCGCATATATCAGTCGTGTATGATAGAATATACGATGCAGCATCACAAAACGCGTCCTTTCGAATTATTATTATAAACGCACGCACACACGCACACTGACACTGGTGAGATGAGCAAAAAAAGTTGTTTTTATTCTTTCTATAGTCTCTTTTTTGTTCGAAAGTATATTTTGTCGTAAGACTTGTTGGATTTTTCTTATTTATAAACGCGTAGCCTGGGGTGATTCAAACCAAGCTAGTATACGGCTGGTGGACCACTAGGGTCGGTCAGAGAATATGAAATTGTTGTAATTTAAATATGTTTATCGTTTACAAAACGCTAACATAACATATATTACAAGTATCTCTTTAATCATATATATAAGCGATCGTAATTAGCCACTACTGTTGCGAGTTGAAAGTTTGGATAGCGAGAGAACATCACGCAAGATCTATAATAGCGGTTGATGATTATAGATAGATACTGATACAACATTACGAATGTAGAATGCAGTCTGCAGCGTACTTGCATACATCTTTATCTCATCATTTCACTTCAAAATCCAGAGTAATTATATAGTCAATATATTTGTGTTGTATTATATAAGGTATAAAGCTGCGTAGTATATAAATTAATTTAATTCAAAATAAGCGAATATTATCATACATTATGAATAATAATGATTGATGATATGATCTATGGAATAGATTAAAAAAAAATCTCAAGTTGATTTTATTCAATAAATCGTCACCGTTCATGCAAAACACACTAAGGCCAAAAATCGGTTTTCCGGTTTATTATTAAACAAAATTCAGTTTAAAAATATCTATAATAAGCTATACTCAACCAAGTCCTAATATTATTTTAAAATATTAAATAAATAATTTTAAAAAGTCTATTCAATACTTTTCTTTAATAAGAAGAACACTTTAAGTCTATTTGTCCCATTAAGTCCAATTGATTTTGATTAATTTAGGTTGTGACCATATTATATATTATATTTTACTATTTACACGACAAGTATTAATAACAACGTTTATGTATTATTATGTGTTTAAGTTACTCAAAATATAGTTATAAATAAATGGTTTATTTATCCATTTGTTTTTAATAACTTTCAAGTTTAAGGTAAAATGATCGATTTAAAAACTTTTATTTTTTAAAAGTATACGTATTCAATTTTTAACGTGTGTACAATTGTAAAAATGTTTTAAAAATTAAACAATACATATTTTATGAAATATTAGACATGGTATTATAGTAACTGATTATAATCTCAAACTTAAAAAACTATATACGTATTTATACGTACATCATAATTTCACCGAATTTTGATTATATATTATGTTGAGACTTGAGGTAGAAATGAGCATGAATAAACGTATAGCTATTATATTGTACTTAAACTGATATGAATCACAATGTCATTTCAATTAATAAAATTAATGATTTTTTAGTATCAGCAAATTCATATCTATTTACTATAGATATCGTGATGGAAATCTTAAACGATATGTTATTATGGAAGTGATAATACAAGGGCTTATATTGTTATTAGTTTCAATTAATATAATATTGTATAGGTACTAACTTGTGAAAGTTATTTTAAAATTTTAAAATCATATAACGAGCGTCGAGATTCCATTATACTAAACACTATTTCCGACTTTCCGTCACCCGAATAATTACTTTGGTAAACAAACAAAACAAAAAAAAAAAAAAAATAGGAAGGCTTCTAGATCGATTTTTACGTTTTATATATCGTTGAATTATGCATGTACTTACGGAAAACAAATAAAATGCGACGTTGTCAATTGTTATAACAATATAAGTATATTATATTTATATTATTAAAATAACAAAAACGGCAATGATTCCGTCAGTATACCAAACAATATAATATTATAATGTTATATTATGCACAAATACAATATGGAAATTATGCTGTAAAACACGCATCTTAACCTCCTAAATACTTACACACACACACACAGTATGGTGTGTGTTTCGGTCAAGGTCGGTTGAAATTGAAAAAAAAAACGAACGAACGATGTGTAAGCGCAATGCAATACATCTCCCAGCGTGTATAAGAATAGTATATGAAATATGTGAGCGCGTTTTTTTTTTCACTAGAAAGCGTCGCACGACGCCCGACCGTCGCCTAAATCGGTCGATCGTCTTCGTTCGCTTCGATGCATTTGCAGTTTAAGTATCCATACACAACCTATAGACCTATATTATACGTCGTACGCGTATCGTATGCGTGTAAGGACGCGGCACGACGCGTAACCTGTGATATTGCATTTAAAACCGTGAAAAACTTCACCGCGGCGGAGGAGGTTGAGCATAATAATATTATACCTATGATTAATACACCTGTATATAATAATATAACGAATTTTAATACGTATGTAGCAGCACTCCACCGTCAAATCGAAATAAACAACTCACTTTCATCTCTCCCGTCGTCGTCGTCTTCTTCGCTTTGTTCTAAGCCATCGATATAATATATTATAATATTTACCAACCGTATTGTTATACACATACATACGCACGTCCACAGCGTACGCATGAATTGTGTCTATACCCATATATTTCCATTTCCATGTATGCCAGAATTCGTATTGTTCGCCGCCAATGTATAATATAATATAAATCGTAATAATAATATATACGCGAGAATTATATTCGTATACGAAGCACTCGTCGTGGCCTTGATCGTTTGACTTCGCGCGCCACTTTCTCCGCGCGTGCCCAATGTGGGACACACGACAATCGATCGCGAAATCGTTTATCACGATCGTGCGCGATGCATTATACTATTGCTTATAGTGTTACACATTTATATACTTCACATTTCTATGTACACTATAAAATATATATAATATATTATTATTGTTATTTTTTTTTTTTTTTTGTATTCGACAGGGTTGACGCGACGATTGACGGACACGACGACGACGGCTGTCGCGGCGAAAAGTTACGCCCCTTCGCTATGTCCAGCCAGCTTTAAAATTTAATACGCTATTATAGATAAAAAATATCGTCATTCCCGGACGATAACAAATCTATTCGACATATTATATACGTATATAACGAGACGAATTAAAATTCAATAGTAAATTGTAGTTGCAGTGTACGTTGCGCCCACAACGATCAACGACGACCATACTTCAATACGAAGACTGTTCTATAATATAATAACAATAATAGGTAACAATAATATTATATTATGTACTCAATATAATACTCGAAAATGATAAAACGACAACAGCGGGGGGTCTTGAAAAAAAAAACTAATAACATCGGTCCTATCGTGTTCGGAGACTTGAGTGTAAATCGTCTCTCGTCATCGGTGTGTGTATTGTATATGTGTTTGTGATTGAAACGGACAATGAGCCGTGAAAGACACGTCGTGCGTATAAGTGTAAGAGACATTTATGCAGTGGCGGTGGACCAAAATCATCGCAACTATATTATATGTACATAAATGGAGCGCTTTCGTCACTCGTCAGAAGGTATACTGGCAGTCGAAAGAATGTGACGATGGAACGAACGACTAGGTATGCTACAAGCAGGTGAAAGCGTGTATGACGCGCATTCGAGTCTTGAGCCTCGCTAGCTGTGAGTACCTATAATAATTATATGTCTAAAACAGTTTTTCAGTAAAACTCTATCGAAATGAAGTTTCACTGGATTCATTGGCTAAATATCATTATATTCATGTGTTATGCCAACAAAATATTTAATGTATTACGATAATAATGATATTATGTGTTCACTTTTCACGAAAATCGTATTAAAAACGGTATTGATTGAAAACTGAACAATAAAAAAATGAAAAAACTATAACGCGTATAGACCGCGAAGGTTTTAGATTACACACCCCCGCACACTGCACATCTTTATAATACCTATAACATATTATATAGATTCGTTTCGATTAAACGTCATTATACCGATTATAATTATACAGTGGACGCATGTACACATATTATGTATATTAGTGTATATTCTATTAAGTGTATATGCGCGCGTGTATACCAAATGTACGGTTATTAATCGACCGTTCGCACGTATCGGAGTCATACGCCAAAAATTAAATAGAAATTAAACGTAAACAAATTGAACTCTCTCTCCCTCTTTCACTCTGGGAAGAAAAAATCACAAAATTACCGCCTATAATTATTATTACTGTAAGATAAGATCCGACTACATATTATTATAATTTAATATTTTTATGTATTTATGTATACCCACGCGCATTTTGTTCCAGAGATGAGAAATAGACGTGTATTATAATATTAACTATGCACATTATTATTTTCTGTAGGTACCTAGCTAGTGAAATTTGGTTTCGAGCCATTTCGTCCGCGTCGCTGCGTGTAAACGCGAAACGTAGGTAAATATACCACACACTGCGCGGTTACACGTATCATAATAATCATCACTATACCTACGTGGTAATTATTAATTAATTAATTATTATTATAACCATATTTTACTGTATTACACGCCAATAAAACAGACTATATTATAAAGCCTAATGCACCGCATACATATTATAAGTAAATAATATGACGTTAAATCTAAAACACGCGTATTATCGGTCGTATTACGTATATAATTCACATATCAATTAATAATTATAATATACGATACGATTTAGTAAAATTTGAATCGCTTAATGACCGTGTCTCGTATTTCGGATGACTACAGATTTACTAGCAATAATTATTAATTATTGTTATTATACAATATTATAATATGTTTATTATTATGGTCACACGACTACAGAACATCATTGCGTTTGCAGATAATACGCGAACGCGGTAAATCGTTGTCAACGGTGAGACAATGCAATACGGTTTGTATTATAATGGTGAATTGTCTATAATATCAGTTATATTATATTGAGAGTGCGATTGTACGTCGTGATGAATGATTTGACTGCTGTAATAATAGGCACTTAACGATTTTTGCGTTTCCGCCGGTGGTCACAATCCCACGATAATGGCGTAAGTATAAAATTAAAAATCATAAAATGTACGAAAGTCACATGGGTCAATAGGTAGTTAACGCATCGAGCTCGTGCGTACACCTACAAAACCCGTCAAATATATCCGGAAATCGTATTGGCGATGGTTTGTCGTTTCGTCGTATCCTGCACTCCTTTTATTGATACCATTATTATACTTACTTATATATACACATACATATATATATATTATATATGTATTATGTATATGGTACAATATACCAATCATTACTATACTTAAACTACAATTCAAATGAATAAAAAAAAAATTGTGAACTATAATTTTACTGATACATTTGATTTACATCAAATATCTATATTAAAAATCAATTAACAATTAAACGTACTTCTTTTTTATTCGTTTCATTGTATAAGCGACAGCTGTGATTGCGGTCGGTTCTCTTTAGATGACTAGGGAGTTTTTAACTCTGTAAAATAGTTTAAATATAGTATAAAAGGACCACGCGAGTGTTCTATAGTGTTCTAAGTGTTAATCTATACGAATAAAGAATAGTGATCACCTCACGCATTACACTCTTGAGACTCGTAAAATAAATAATATACGATTTACAGTTAATATATTTTATATTATATGATTCAATAGCCAGCCTCCAGCACATAAAATGAATTCTTTTAAAATAAACAAAATTATATACATGTAGTTTTTATAAATAGCCGTAAACGAGTAAACATATAACCCTTTAAACACGATTCTACTAATGCATTCGTACACGAGAAATAGTAATTTCAACAATAAAAGTTTAGACTAAAATTATTTGTTTAGCTTGATAAATTATATCTTATTGAAAAAAGAAATAATACGGTCAAATGTCAATCGGAAACGTCTTAACATAAAGTTTAAAGGGGAACATTGTAAAATTGTAACCTACGTCGAAGGTTATATCCTTATATATTATTCAAAGGGGAAATCGAGGTTTCCTGCTTTTTCAATAACAAAATATATTATTCATTATAAAACCGAAAAACGAAACAGTTATAAACCTACCTAATAATAATGATTAAAATATGTCGTGTCATTGTATAATATTATATGTTATTATTTAATAGTTTTATACTATGTGATATGGGAAATTTGTATCACCATTTAAAAATGACCCCACAGGTAATATCAAAAAAATATACCTCTAAAGTATATACAAAACAGGGCCCGAATATTTAACTAATTATACACAAAGTAAACTATCATTCACTTGAAATATATATCCATATAACCTACTATATAGAACTATACATCTATGTATAGTAGTTATACCTACAAATACGTTTTATAGAATATTGTGACGTATAGGAACACGTCATAATGTACTGTAAGTATAAACAAATGCGTAAGCGTGTAATAAAACCGTAAAGAAAAAATAGGTTTATTAGAGCAGTGCATATTTTATTGTGTATTGTTTACGTTTAATAATACTAACACGAAAATCAAAAATTACTCTAAAACGATATAACAAAAATATACATATTATTTTATGCACACCATTCTCTATGACAACTACATAATTTTTTATTTATAATATTTAGTTTTAGGACTTATACATATAATGCATTGGTTCTATATAAATGACTTTTTAAAAATTTGAAAAGTTATGTTCACGAAATGTTTTATATCGATACACAAGATCTATTTTAATTTTGTATATTTTAAGTATAATGCACAATTAAATTATAAACACAATAAATTTATGTTTTATGTTACATTCAAACAAAATTAACACTCTTAATTTCAATTTCATAAAATCAGAGATTTTTATTTTAAACGAATACGGTTTAAAAATGTATTAGAAATGATATGAATATTTATTTAAGAGTAATGTCAAAAATTAAATTAAATATGGTATGGTTGACAAAAATAATTACCAAACGTAAATATAATATGTAATATGTAATATCATTTGTTTTTAAATTATTATAGTATAAGAAGCTTCTATTTCATTTAAAGAGGTTTTGGAAATTATTATAGTGAATACATTATATCTTTGTTGAACTTTTTAGTATATTTTAACAAAATGAATATTTAGCTGTTTTATATTTCATGTATACAAATCCTAGCCCTGATAATAACATTCATTTAGGTACTCTTAATTCGAACATGCCAGACTTTCGTGCACAAATTATATTTCAACGCGTCGTCGTCATTACGATTTGTATTATTATCGTGATTTAAAAAAACTATTAGTATAAAACATTTAGTTTTATTACGGGCATCCTATACAAAAAGCAAAAGTCGAATGGGAAAACAGCAAATAAAACGCTATTGTGAAACTTTTGCTATTACGTAGCTGCCAATAATACATTTGGTTTTCCTAAACACGCAACATTCCATGTACTCGCTGGGACGAACGAGACTCGTTTAAAATTTAAATAGGTAATACGCCATAAGTCCAAAACCAACCTTTAATATAACATAGCCAAACGAATAATTGTAGTACACGATGCATAGATTTTTCGAAAAATCTCCAACATCACGTACCTATACAGTTCATATTATAACGGCATTATAATAAGACGTGTAAGATAGGTAGGTATAACAATATATTATATGCATGTAACGCCTGTGATGATTTTTTTTTTTATTATTTTACGTTTCATGGATTATCGATCAAATCGGATGATATTATATATTTTCCATTGACGTTGTATTATTAATGTCATCGCAAACAAAACATTATATTATATCTGTCCGTGACAAAACAGCCGTGACCTACGTGATTCGTATATAATGTATATATACTTCTTTTTTTTTTTTTGTTTTTTTTTTCCACCGAATTTCGTTTATCGGCCCGCTCCTCGCGGACGACTGATTGGAATTTCGGAAAACCGCGTGCGCACCGCGGCAAGTAGGACGACGAGCAGTGAAAACAATAACAAATACAAGTAGGTATATACACGAACACGGCGACTACGACGCACGGCCGGTCAATCGGTCCACAAAAAAATATTGCGAATTAGTTTTGACCGAAACAAAACCCATTTACTGCGATACTATATTTTATGGCCAGAGTCGTACACAAATGGTAGTGGCGATGCTGCGGCATCTGTTCAGAGGCATTTGTATGTTCACAGATTTTCGGTTTTTCGATTTTCACACCGCAATTCCGTTTCGGTCGTACTGGGGCGGGTCGCGGGCGTATGCACCTACTCATATACTAAATATATAATATATTATAATTTATATATAGTACCAAATAATAATAACGATAAGATTTTTGGTCCGATAGTCTGGTATTAGCAGCCGGTCACGTATCACCTCCGGTTCTAGGTCGATCTTATATATATGTACCTATAATCCACCTACCCGGCACTACTTAGCTCTGCAGCACCCGCGCTGACCGTCCCGCGAAGAGAAAGAGAGAGGAACCATGTCACACGGGACACAAAAATTATAAATAATATAATAATAATACTACAAAAACGGCGCACACATAAACTCGCGCACGCACGCACGATTCGTGTGACCTCGATCTGGATTTACACTCCGGGTATAGATCGGGCGTAGGTACTACACGTCCTACAATAGGTACCTATGGATCGCGGTGAAATTCGATCGGTAACTACTACTGGAAAAGAATTATTGTTGCGATTTTTTTTATTTTTTGTTTTGTTTTTTTTTTTTTTTTTGAAACGCCAACGCACTCGAGGGGTCAAAAAGCCACGGCCTCGGTCGATCTATATTATTAACTATCGTGAATATAATAATACTGGCCGTAACACACGCGTATACGTATATAGCACTATATTATAGTGTATGACTGCCACTAACTACGGCTTCACGACTGTCGCCGCAGAGTGGAAAAAAAAAACTACAATAATAATATTATAATGACGACGGCGCTCCGCAAAGACAATGTTAATAAATTATCGAGAGACCGTAATGACATAATGTTATTATATTGCATACGAACTAGTGGTGATGGCGTACAATATAGGTGCCTACCAGCTACCGCAATAATAAACGCACATATAGGTGCCCACTGTAATACATATGTATATTGTCTTTTATTAACTCGCCATAATGTGGTCCAATCAAAAACGGAGAGAAGTGAAAAAAACTATACTTAACGCGTGTCGAAACCATTAGCCACTAATGGTCGTTATAGTTGTAACAATATAATAAGTCACCGCTGTACCACTACTGCACGGAAACGCATATTATATCTATATATACTTTAATACAGATACTCTGCAGTGGAGGCGACGGTTCGGTGTGTGTATATAATAATATATTAATATTATAACACTTATAGTCGTCGGTCCCATTTGTCATAAAATGTGTACAATACGAGCCTAAAGCAGCGTCTACACATGTCGTATACAGTCTTTGTTACTCGAAACGGTACGAGGACACGTGATTTTCTAATATTAGACCAAACTACATAAGATTATATACGTCTTTTAGCTAGCTGCTAGGGTGACGCCGGGACGGATTTCACGACTATTTCAGATTTTTCAAATGGAACGTTCACAGTGAGCTACGAATTAATTATAATTTCCGGTCATCTATATAACCACCGCGCACGGTGCGCATACAGTTTAGATCGTGAGTGTTACAATAATTATTATTATCAGTTACCACCTATAGTCTATACAATATAATACCTATGTATGTGCACAACGACCTATGAAACACTATACAATTTAACGAACATTTTCAAGAGACGAATACCAGATACCAGCTACCAGCCATGCACCCCGTTTTCTGCCGCCAAAGCAGAGAATTTAGTGTTATATGATGAATTCCATATAATATACTGTATTATATTGTATATATATATATATATATGCCTATATCATGTGTAAAACACTTTAATACACTGTGGTGTACGTAAATATGATATTATACATTACTGCTCTTACCACCGGCGTAGGGCATGCGTGTATATTATTTTCAAATGAATCGAGGTGAACACCATGCACGTTTCTATAGCGATTTAATATTATTATAGATACTTGTTTTACGTTCAATACCTAACAATATTGTTTTTATGTCCAACACAAGGGCTGTAAAAAAAAAAAAAAAAAATGTCACACGCGTACCTATTGTTGTTACTATGATATATATGTGTTGTTGTATATAGGTACACATTAATACGCATTATCGTGAACTTTAGTTTCGACCATAGGGACATATACCCAACCTCGTTAAAATGTCAAGTGAATAAAATAAATGTTAATCTTTTTCAGACCATGAAAACCACCGAATACGATTTTCGAAACAAATTCACATTATAGCGAGTCTCGTTGAAACATTACGATCCGTTGCGAACGAAAACCACAATCGTTCATGTTATTATATTTTAACGTGACGTTGAATAATTGTAACGTTTGTGTGTACTGTGTACACGTGCTCCGTGTTTTGTTATTAGCTATATAAATATTATACATTTATAAGAATATATATATATATATTATATAAATGAATACTAAAAGCGCCCAAGTTTGTGTGGAAAAAACCCCCACAATCGATCCCCATCCTCCACCGTTTGTTAGAAAACAGTGGTTAAATTTATCATTGCGTTTACACAAATCGCCTTTTACTAAAACCAATTAAATTAGACTTAAAATTTAAAACAGCCCCAGGCGGTGTGTTTGGGACGGAAAACATAATCTTGGCGCTGTTCTACCCCATGTTGCCCAGAGCGGAAATTTCATCAAAATATATGCCATTTAATTACCAGAGACTGGAAACAACGCCTGTTGGTGCAGTGGAGAAAAAGAGATATTATCCCGTGGGATGCTTAGAACGTACTAAATTCATCGTCGAGTATATAATGTTTTCATTACTTTAAGAAATGTATCTGAAAAAGTTAAACATTTACGAACACCACATAAAAATTATAGGCATAATCTAGTACATATGTATTAATATACTATCTACATACCTATTTATAATTTTAATACATCCATTTAAATTTATAAATCATTCTGTTAACAACATTTTCAACCGTAATCTCTTAATTTGTTTAGACAGGTGACTAAGGGCAGATTAGTTATATACTCGATAGGTTAAATAGGATAATAAAATTTCAAAATAAAATTATCGTTCAATTGAACCTTCAGAATAAAATATTATCATCTATTTTCTAAAAAAAAAAAAATTAACGAACCAAAATAATATGTGATAAATTAAAACCAACTATACGAGTATATCCTTTGGACAATTAATGAGCACTTCGAGTGAGTATCCTTGCTCTGTGAGCATTACTATCATCCATAAATATTTTGTATGAATTTTCAAAATGATAAAACTAAAAATTAAATACGTTTTATATAATGAGCAAAAAATATGCCCAAAAAGTTTTTAACTTAAAATGCATCCCATTCGAAGCTATATTGACTGAATGTAAACAATAATTATACTATATTTTGAACAACTCACCAGTGTCTCTCAGGTTTCCGGCGAATTTAATAATCCACATTTGAACGTGCGATAATAACACAAACAATTTTAATTATCCAGCGTAGGTACTATTATCCCGTTGTACCTATTGAGAATATCAACAATAAGGAGCGTTACGGAGAAAAATTAAAAAAAAACAAAACAAAACAAAACCAACAATAATTAAATAGCAAACAAAACGTTTATTCACTTCTCGGAATGATGTTTACGGGTTGTATCGCGAATAAGTTTGACGTACAATAATTGTTACAACGACTAGAAAGATAAATAAAAATTTAAAAATTAAACCATCTCTCGAACACAACTACGATCACGACCGACGGCGGCGACAAAACGAACCGGACACGAGAGAACAGCGAACTGACTGCTATGGTACCATCCACGGACTTGGCGGGCGCGGCTTAATATCGTCGGCGGTGGCGGGCGACGGCGGCAACGGCGGCGGTTCGTCCGGGGGAACATGCGGCGGCCAAACCGGCGTTTTTCTTTCCTCCGAGCGGATAGAGAGATAAATAAAAAAAGCATAAAATAAATGCTCGTATAAACAAAAACACAATATAATAATATCGTATCGTATCGTTATTAGGTATAATACTCCAATATAGATATATCCAATACTTGCATGTATTAACCTACCTGTATAATCGCTCTATATACATTGTACATATATCTCATAATAATATGTGTAACAATTTTATACACGGTTATGAATTTATGATTGATCGATCTTATTTTTTATTTTTTTTTTTACGTTGTAATATACCTATACGATCTTTCTATGCCCGCAATATTCCACACGCGCGTCCTACCGACTACCTATTTGTTTGTTGGACCAAAACATCACTCGCGTGGTACGATTTAAATTGAATTATTGTCCTTATTTCGCAGGAGGCAACGAGTACAGGTGACGATGACCACGATCGCGGGATGACAAGAAATAATTTATTGTTTTTTTTTTTTCCAATAATATAACAACAAACGTGTAACAATAATACACTAAGTGTAAGTAGGTACATATATAATATATATATATTATTATATATATATTATAGTATACAACTGTCACGGAGTTACATGTGAAAAGAATTGCAAGTCAAATATCTTTTAAATTAATATTTATTGGATAAGCAATAAAAAAATTTAATTGCATGGCGATATTAAGAAAATTAATGCTTATTTCTAATTTTTATCTTTGTATAGATTTAATCTATTTAGCGCAAATCGTGTATTCAACATTTGAAGGTAAATCCATATAAATAAATATTAACATATAAATTACGTCTAAGATGTAAAAAAAAATTCTGTGTAGACATTATGGACTTCTTCTGGATTAGGGGCAAAAATATACACGCATATTTGATTTTGATGTAACATTTTAAAAGCAAAGTACAGTTGACCGAATAACATAGAACGCTTAAGTCAATTCCAGCAACGTCAAGTATTTTGTCTCCGAGTTTTGTTTATATTTCTGAATGATAATTTAATAAGAATTGTATAAGTGTAAATTGAAATGGTAATTATGATGGTATAATTGGTATTCTTGGTATTAAGAAAGTTTCTACAGCACCACAGCCCGTTAATACCTATTATAAACTCAATTAATAAGTTTCTCAATTTTTTTTTTTTTTGCAGTCTTATGCCATTACACAGTCTAGGTAGGCTCAAATTTCTCATTAAAACAATAAGTGCCTCTATTTTTAAAATCAATTTTTGAGGTGGAACTCCAGAAGGCTTTAAAGAGTTAATAAATTCTGTCGAAAAATGAACTGCATCCTCTTTTTCTAAAACAGTGTCAACTGAATAATAAATTTGTGATAATGCATCAAACTTAGAAAGAATTTAATCATTTAATTTATCAACTTGCTCGTTTGTTGATGACAAAATTGCCGTTTTCTGAAACCATTGATTTTAAATGTCCTGGTAGATATACGTTTAGAATCAATGTTGATAAAGTAGGTACTGAAATACAAACACTTTTAATATTTATTTTACCATTTGTATCTTGAAATTCACCGTCGCCTATTAAAAGTAAACCTTTGGCAAAATATTTATTGTCTTGACCAGTACATACCACTATCATATTAGTTTTTAGTTCTAATATGGTTGTATGTGGCCGTATATAGAGTGTAAAAAAAAATACAAAAACGGGCGATTGATCCGTGTGTCGAACTCGAGACACTCTGTTCTAAATCATTTTAAAGTAGGTACCACTGCGTTTGTGTTTTCAACACGCAGCAGTAATTTCAATGCAATTTAAATAGTAATAAATACCTTTATTGTATCATAAAATTTGTATTAATACAAGTATAAAATATAATATATATAATATATTTTATTAATATTTTATACAAATAAATTATACACATAAACGATAAACCTTCCTTGGTTAATTACCTATCCAACGTCCAACGATGTAAACCGCATCGAGATCCATTCTACAGTTTCCGAGTTTAGGTTAAACAAAAAAGCGACTTAATTATATTTATAAATGTATGAATGTGTATATATATATGTATTAATATTGATATTGATGGTGAAATAGTAACTATTAATGTATTGATTACAAATTATTTTATTGAGATCGACTTGACTCCTGAAACAGACGATTTTTACCCACCTAAAAATGTTACTGAAAGGGACTTACAAACAAGATTTGGTAAATTTTAGAATAACTTAACTTACTCATGTAAAATTTTTACCTGTGGTGAACATTTTGTTAGATACTGCCAATTAGAGACTGAGGACAATGTTTCAAAAGATAGTGCTTCAGAATAAAACAACATTAATATCATGTCTATTTTAATTTGGTTTTTACTTTTAGTTTAATTTTTTAATTTATGGAAAACTTACGATAAAATATAATAATCTATATATTATTATCCTTATATATATAAAAGAACGGGCCTTTTTATATGTACCCATTTTGTCCCATTTAACTTTTTACCAATTTTTTTGTCACAGAATTTTTCTAAATACCTTCATAAGTATTACCACGTCACCCGATTTTAAAGGGTTGAAATCACTTAAAACGAATTGTTTAAAAATAAAATAAAATAAAAATAAATAAATAAAATAATTCAGATTATTTATGATAGAAATTACGAGATGGTAGATTATTGTGTCTTATCCACGTAGTAAAAAAATGTATGTAACTTTAAAACCTATACACTTACGTACACATAATATTCTCGTCCGAAAGCTTCTTACAAAAATCGCATTTTAAAGTGCGGGTGCTTGCACAATTCTTTTTAAGATTCAAAATGATCAACGAAAATGTCTAAGATTTGAACACCGTTAAACCGAATATTAAATAACAAATTAATCAAAGTTCGAATCATATAGTAATAGTATAATTGACATTTTTAACGGACAACGAAGTGCACGATCTTAGCTAGTAATACGAGTATATATATATACATACATATACAAGATAATTATTTTATTAAACAACACTCAATATTTCAAGAAGAATAGATTTTTTTTTCAAATTGTTAGATACGTACACTTGTGTAATATTTTAGAAATATCACTGGTAACTTCTTTACCCGTTTTTCTTTTCAATGGCAAAGCCCATGAAAATTTAGCAAAACAGTATATTACTCATAAAATTTACTTGAATTCTTTATTTTTTTTCGAATACGGTATCATTTCAACCAAGTCAGCTTGCTACAAATCATTTTGAAGGATTTAAAGTCATTAACTAAACTAATAAATATTGGAGAGGAAGTTTTGAAACTGGATGAGTATCATTCATAAAAAAATCAGGTACAGAGTCTGATGGCTTGGGGTTGTATGGCCGTGCTGGTTGACGGAGAATTACGCAAAGCAGTTTGGAGTTAAGAACTGTTTGGTTGATTTTGGTGATAATATATTTGAACACGTATGGTTACGTTTGGTCGGAGTCGTGGTTATCCATCCGTCATTACTAATGTCTTCCTGTATATTTTAGGTGGAGTGATTTGGCACTCTCTGTATACGTGATTTTAGAATAATGAGCTTAGAGACAGTTTTATTTCTGTTATTATGTGACGACGTATTGATGGTATGGTAGAGTTGGTAGACTAATAAAGATAGTGCAAGATGAGAACGGATCGCGTGTTAACGCGATAAGAGTGTAAATGCGTTTACATTGCACAGGAGTTCAGTAAATAATAATTTTAGTCCCTTGCCGAGCTGTTAGTATGAACTTATTATCTTTTTTTTTTTTTTAATATTTCCGAGGAGCCGAATCCCTGGTGAGTGTGTGTGAAAGACTGAAAAAAAGAGTTTTAAAGGACGGTTTTGCGAGTATAAGTTAAGCACTAATGGATATACCGTGATTTTTTTTTTTAATACCTAGTTAACGGAATGTAATAATCAATGTGGACATGATGACTGTACGTCCGCGACTATGAATAATTAGTTCATTATATTTTTCAATTATCAGGCATTTATGTTACACACTATATAATATTATATGGTTGTGTTCTCGAGTGGATATGCATATTATTCCTGTACAATTAGGATTTAGAACGATGTATCATGTATCAATGTATATATATGAATGTAATTATATTAAATGATAGTCAGATTGTATACTATCAAATACTTTCTATAGGATCATAAAATAGTATGTTGAATAATTGTGTGAATAATATATAAGTTAAAATTATGGCGATGGAGCCAACTAAATTAGAATATTATTTATAATAGGTAGGTATACATGACAAAGTTTAATTGCTTTAATAATAATATTTCTGAATAAGTGACAGTTTAAATAAAGCATAGTTTGAAACGCATGGTTTTACGTATTGTAATCTAATTGTATCTATATCGTTGTATAATATACCTAAACCAAACCGTAATTTAATAATTCAGTGAATCACAAAATATGGTGAAAATAAAATAGTATGTTGCTTGTATTAAATTAAATGTAAGCGTGCTTAATTCTCTTGTATATAATATATATTATATATCTATAAACATATTATTATACGATACGCGAGTTTACGGTAAATTCGGTGTGTTCATTTCTTGTATAATAGTGAATAATATATATTATAGAAAATCAACTGTGTTATGTAGTCAAAACTAACCTCTTTATAAAAGTTAAAAAATAAACACGTAGGTAGGTATAATTCTGGAGCTTATTCATAAAAATCAAACGTGTACACAAAAGAATTCTTAGTTTACAATAGAATACTTCTAGAGGAAAGAACTAAAGGACATCGTTTATATATCTAAATATAATATAATATATAAATAAATCACTAGATAGGTATAATAGATATACCTATATGTATGTTAGTATGTTACACATGGGTACAAACAAGTGTCCATGTATAATTAACATAATATTATAAAGATTTTTAATATATCTATAGTTTCAAGTATATTCTTGACACGCATCTAGTGATTATTTTTAAGTCTGTGGTTGTCATTGCACCATAATTCAGAATTCAATAACTAAAATAAGTAACTAATTAAAATTTATCCTAACGTCCATTTTTAAACAAAATAAGAGCTGTAGCCTGTAAGAGTATTCATTTTCATCTCCAGGATACAATTATTATATATATAAATATTAATTATAATTAATTCTATCTTCTTGGCCGCTTCGAACACTAAAACAATAGGATGGGTGACAGTATCATATTATACTCAACATGTGCATAATTATTTAATTAATTTTAATTAAATTCTAATACTAGAAAGGTAATAGTGTTGTTTCAAGGTTCAATATTTTAAATCTATATCTTGTAATTATTATTTTTATAATTTATTCAAAAGTATGAGTAATACCTCTCATTTTGTGTGTAATAACAACATATATTCATACCTACACCTATATAAAGATCTACCAAACAAAATTAAAACATTTAAAACTCAGTCGAATAACCATAGTTGTTGTTAGAATTCATTTTCAAAATAATAAACTATTCAAATCAGTATACTAAACATAATTTGATCATGTATATAAAATTAAAACGTTAGCATTTTTCTCATATCTTATGTTTATGTATACGTCATGTTTACATATTATTACGACCAGATTACGTTAGGACATATAATATAATATGACGTATTGACGTGCAGATATATTTTACTAAATATAATTGAAAAAATTGTATTAAGTCTAAATTACGAGTAAATCACATTAAAGCTGCCATTAATAGTAATACTTACTTATATAATACCGTACATTATTAAAATATACAGCAATAGTGTAATAGATTATTTATTAGTATTTATTTAAGGCACTATAAATAGCACAGCATTCATCAATATCTAATATAATACTTAGAAATTCTAGGTAATACCTAAATAGATATTGA
This sequence comes from Aphis gossypii, assembly GCF_020184175.1. NCBI lineage: Eukaryota > Metazoa > Arthropoda > Insecta > Hemiptera > Aphididae > Aphis > Aphis gossypii. The sequence continues at coordinate 16,403,701 of NC_065530.1, forward strand.
TAAGGTATTTTAACACATATACCATTATCGATGTTTCTGAATGGAACAGTATCAAAATTTAATAAAAAAATGCATTAAAAATAAAAATAAATTATATTATAATCAAGTGTGCTTATATACCTAATATATTTATTTAATAATTATAGTTCTTTTAATAATAGCTTAAAAACTGGTAGATATCGATTAATTTATCTAGTTTAATACATATTATACATACTAAGAACCATACTATTGTCTATTTTGTTAAGCCTTATAATATAAATTAGAAATTGACGGCATATTATTATGATTTAATAGTTATTACTACGTCAACACTTGGAAAACAATAATTATTATACTTACATATCTTAATGATTTTTATATCTATGAACTTCCTTGGTTTTTCTTTGATTTCTGCAATTTTAGTTAGGTATCAACATCGGATTTATTCAGAATTAAACCTAAAAGTAATCGTACATATTCATACTCTGTAGGCATTTAATAAGTAATGACTTATGAGTTGGTAACCGTAGACGTTAAAAATCGATAGTTTGAATCTTCCAACTCTCTCTAAGCAATTCAGTATTTCGATTATAAAACCAAAAAGTTCTTTAGATAATCCGTGATCCGTGAACCACTCTGTATATCAAATTCCAATAAATATCAAGCTAGAAATTGCGTGAAAATGAGAAGATCGCAATCGGGAATATTTCACTTTCATAATATATTGTAAAGAGAAAAATAACATTGATTCATACCAATAGATGGGACTTACAGAAAACGCAATTCTGAATACCAACTTAATAAAAAATTATAAGAATACAGGTTATGATAAAATTGTATTTAAAATTTTAACCATTAAAATAGTTACTGTTAGTTTCTCTATATAAACATCTAAATTGCTCATAATACACGTAATACGCAATTTAAATCAAAACAAAATATGTTAATAATATGCTGATATATGTATTTGAAATTACTTTTACGTCGTCTTTGCCATATACAATTTAAAGTTTGGGAGTATCTTAGTTAAAATATCTATTACAGGTGTATGACGTGTAGGTTACGTAGACAAATATTAGTAGGTGTCGAATAAGCTACTCCTTTTTTGTATTTTTCTCCTGACGTGTTCTTTCGGATAAAAGGTTTTGAAACAATAAAAATATCAAAGAGTTCCTTTTAGCACTTCTTAAAACAATGATTTAACGAATTTAATATAAAAAAATACATTGTACATATTATGAAACTATTCATTTATATGATTTTCTGAATTAAAATGATGAAAAATCCTGATAATAAAATTAAAACTTAAACTAGGTATTGCTGTCTTAGAACATTATAATTTAAGTATACGCTTACTATATACCTAGGTAGTGTTTGATAAACATAATGATACTTTTTGAACTTTGAATAATAATGGTTTTTGTCGGTTAAAAATATAGTGTTTCATATTTAATGTTTCTTAAACACAAATTTGAATAGAAATATCCACTACTTATAAATTATATAATTATAATTGCTATCAACTATATAAAATCCAGATCCTTACTACCTTTTTATAATAAGGAAAAATTATTTAGGTACACAATTAATAAGATAATATTATACATAATAAGATTTTAAATGAATAGGTCAGCAAAATCACGAATATTATTTCAAATTATTATATAGTTAAATTATAATAGCTACTTTTTATGTTATATAATGTTCTTTGTACTAACTTGTTCTTATAGAAATTCAAAAATTCCTAAAACACAGCCGCATAATAGACACAATATCTTTAAACATTCATTTTAAATTAAAATTTCAATAAAATTGATTATTTTAACGTAAAATATTAACTTCTTTCCTAAACATTATATAAATATAATTATTATGTTATATCTAATTAAAAATATAATCAATCGTTAACACTTGAAAAATTTTTCTATATTATTATGTTTTACATCATAGCTAACAATAAGTATCTACCAATAATGCAATTCAAAAAAAAACTTATCATAATAAAATTAATTTAGTCGTTGACTTTATTTTATTGCTCAATCTTAGTTAATTACATAAGATATATTTCCTACAATGTATTATTAACTATTAATAATAATAATAAAAAAAAAATAATAATGTTTATTTAATAATATAATATTATAATAATAAACATTTGTCACTCGATTTGAGTGTTTAAATAGTTTTAATATATTACATTCATGAATATGACATCACATTTAATTCATTAATTATTATAAGATAAATTTGTTTAAAAATATATTATATCAATGTATCTGGGTATAAATACTAATGATTCTGAATTATTGAAATACAGTAATCGTTTACTTTGCGTCTCGTGCGTTGTTACATAACGTTTAAAAACAGCATACTAATTTTTTTCAAAGTTCTGCAATTATTGTATAAAAGTATTTTTCAATCAAAATGGTTAGTAATTCGAATAATTACAGTCATTCGTCTGTTATTGTATTGATGCTATTTTTCACGATTTCTAATCGGTGGATTTTACCCGTGGAGAATGCTAAAATATTGGCCGTGGAGACGATTGGATGCAAAAGCCACTGGAACTTTATGAGCGCTGTGCTTCGATCTTTGACGAACGCCGGTCATAGTGTAACCGTTTTCACACCTATTACAGATGGCGACCGGAAAAACTACACGGAAGTGGATTTGTCAAAAAATTTTCCTATTCTAATGGCTAAGGATATGAAGGAAACATTGGATGTTTACGCTAGTCCGTTTACATACATAAATATGAAGACTGGTTTGAATAAGCGATATTGTGATTCAGTTTACGGGAACCAACAGTTCAATGAATTAATAATCGGTAACTACAAAGCAGATTTTGACGTGATCATCATGGAACCATTGAGTGTTGACTGCATGTCATACTTGGCAAGCACACTGAACTTACCAATAATTTATGTAATCCCGTCCCCCATGATATCTTACGCTGAACGTATGTTTACTGGACATCTCTCGAACCCTGCGGTCGTCTCTAATTTATTATCACAACAAGCCGTTCCCAAGACGTTCGTCCAAAGAACCGTAAACACCGCTCTTTTGGCATATTGTATTCTAATAACTACATACGATGAATGGGTGCTGAGAATTACTAATCCAAGATTGTACGACTTATCTCCAAAGGTTCATCCATCTATAATATTTCAAAATTCCCACTACATAACTGAATCTTCGAGGCCAGTTGTACCTAGTCTTGTAGATATAGGTGGTATTCACTTAAAACCATCAAAAAGTATACCACAAGTAAGTAAAATTATGAAAAACGCTCTATAAAAAAAATTTTGATAATTTCTAATTTAAAGTAATTATACTTTAACTAATTGTGAAGTATAATAATTGTAACTAGGGTTCGGACTGTATAGCAGTGGACAAGTATTGAAATATGCAATAAAAATATCAAAAATAGAATAAAAAATTGTAAATTAAAATTTTATTAAATTTATTATTTTTACTGGCAGTTTGTTTAATCCTATGAATCAATATCTATATTAAGTATTTATTAATTATCAATATGAAACGAAAATGTGAGAATTTTTTTATGGATTCATATAAATGAATACTATTTTTCATTCAATTATACACACGAAATTTATGAAAAATACAAATTAAAGTATTATATTCTGCAAATTAGCAAATGCTATGAAATCCGAAATTCCGAACCCGGATTTTAAATATGGATGACATTTATAAAATATACAATATTAGGTACTTTTATAGTTAACTTAATGTAGTATACTTTATTATTTATTTATTTTTTTTATATAAATTAAAATTAAAATTAACTATAAAATGTAAAATTTTATTTTTCATTCTCTTTTTTTTATTATATTTGTTTCATCATTTTTAAATGGAAAAATATAGGTATTTTGATAAATCTGTAAGGTATAATTTTTGTAGATGAATGTGTATCCAAAAATAAAAAATTATTCAGTCATCGATTATGAAATAAAAGCAATGCGAATTTTCCTGAATAATTTTAATTTGTTCATATTTATTTAAAAAATGATTTAGAATTAATTTATTTTTATTATTAAAGGACAATTTCAGTTTTTCTTATTTGACTGACTTTATTTTGTAAAATTGCTAATATATATTTTTTATAATATTAATATTGATAGTATTATTGGTTGCAATTATGTTGTTATAATAATATTATCATTATCCATTTCAGGATATATTAGACTTCATTGAGGACTCACATCACGGAGTTATTTATTTCACACTTGGTTCAATAATTCAATCATATACATTACCAGAACATATAATAAATTCATTTAAAGAAGCATTTTCTAATGTTCCACAAAAAGTTTTATGGAAATTTGAAGGTGAAATGAAAGATGTTCCAAAAAATGTGATGATAAGAAAATGGTTTCCTCAACGAGATATTCTTCGTAAGACTTAATAAGCGGTTTTACATATGTTTTATTGTTATTAATTTATAATAAAATTTTATAAAGTGCATCCCAAAATAAAACTATTTATCAGTCATGGTGGCATTTCCGGAATTTATGAAGCTGTTGATGGCGGAGTTCCTGTACTTGGATTTCCTTTGTTTTTTGACCAGCCGAGAAATATAGATAACTTAGTTAATGCCGAAATGGCAATAAGTATGGACCTCTTCACAATCAACAAAGAAAAATTGTTAAATAATATCTTAATACTCATTAATAACGAAAAGTAAGTTTAAAAAATAACATACTTAATCTTATATTAAAATTAAAAGGTCACTTATAATATTTTTATATTTATAAATTTTAGATACATGAAAAATGCGAAAATTGCCTCTCAACGTTTCAAAGATCGACCAATGTCACCAGAACAATCAGTTGTTTATTGGACAGAGTATGTTATTCGCCATAAAGGAGCATCTCATTTAAAATATCATGGACATAATCTATCGTGGTATCAATATTTTCTATTGGATATAATTGCCGTATTATTCACTTTTATTTCATTAGTATTATTCATAATTTATAATTTTTTGAATTTTTTGTGTAAGTACACCAGTTATGTACCTAAATATTCACACAATTATGTTAGAGCCCTTTTAATTTGGCCTTGGATTAATAATTTATACAATTTAAAATATTTATCATCATAGTCAAAATTACATTTAAATTTGTACTATTTTCACAAAATGTATACCCATCCTATGTGTCTAAACTAGTCATTGATATGAGCTATAGCCTATAACTATAAATATTAATGTATTAACTGTTTAAAATTTAATCCAAAGGCAGCTTAAACAAAATATTTTGTACATACATACCTACCTACTAATTAATACTATTTTATTTCATGTTTTAAATCTTGTTTTAATGATAATTTATTTTAATATTAATTATGTATAACTTGTCTTATACTCTATAATATATTCTTTATAGTATATTCTAATTTCTAATCGTGCTATTAAGTACTATAAAACGATAATAATAATAGGTACTCATCGAACTTTTATTTTAAAAAATTGTACATTGTACAAAGTATTATACATATTATATAAATTAAAATTTCAACTATTTTTATATTTTAATCAGGTATATAAATGTGATCTATATTGTATTATTTTTGTATGTTATGTAATATATCTATTTTATTTTTAAAATATAATTTTTCCAAAAAACTTCTTTTTGAAATATATTTTCAAAAATTTTATTTTTCCAAAAAACTTCTTTTTGAAATATTTTTTTCCAAAAAACTTCTTTTTGAAATATTATTTTTCCAAAAAACTTCTTTTTGAAATATTTTTTTTCCAAAAAACTTCTTTTTGAAATATTTTTTTCCAAATAACTTTTTTTGAAATATTTTTTTTCCAAAAAACTTCTTTTTGAAATATATTTTTACCAAAAAACTTCTTTTTGAAATATATTTTTAAAAACTTCTTTTTGAAATATTTTTTTTCCAAAAAACTTCTTTTTGAAATATTTTTTTACCAAAAAACTTCTTTTTGAAATATTTTTTTTCCAAATAACTTTTTTTGAAATATTTTTTTTTCAAAAAACTTCTTTTTGAAATATTATTTTTCCAAAAAACTTCTTTTTGAAATATTATTTTTCCAAAAAACTTCTTTTTGAAATATTTTTTTCCAAATAACTTTTTTTGAAATATTTTTTTTCCAAAAAACTTCTTTTTGAAATATATTTTTACCAAAAAACTTCTTTTTGAAATATATTTTTAAAAATTTAATTTTTAAAATATTATTTTTCCAAAAAACTTATTTTTGAAATATTATTTTTCCAAAAAACTTCTTTTTGAAATATTTTTTTTCCAAATAACTTTTTTTGAAATATTTTTTTTTCAAAAAACTTCTTTTTGAAATATTTTTTTTCCAAATAACTTTTTTTGAAATATTTTTTTTCAAAAAACTTCTTTTTGAAATATTTTTTTTCCAAATAACTTTTTTTGAAATATTTTTTTTCCAAAAAACTTCTTTTTGAAATATTATTTTTCCAAAAAACTTCTTTTTGAAATATTTTTTTCCAAATAACTTTTTTTGAAATATTTTTTTTCCAAATAACTTTTTTTGAAATATTTTTTTTCCAAAAAACTTCTTTTTGAAATATATTTTTACCAAAAAACTTCTTTTTGAAATATATTTTTAAAAATTTAATTTTTAAAATATTATTTTTCCAAAAAACTTATTTTTGAAATATTATTTTTCCAAAAAACTTCTTTTTGAAATATATTTTCAAAAATCTTATTTTTTTTTCAAAAAACTTCTTTTTGAAATATTTTTTTCCAAATAACTTTTTTTGAAATATTTTTTTTCCAAATAACTTTTTTTGAAATATTTTTTTTCAAAAAACTTCTTTTTGAAATATATTTTTACCAAAAAACTTCTTTTTGAAATATATTTTTAAAAATTTAATTTTCAAAAATCTTATTTTTTTTTCAAAAAACTTCTTTTTGAAATATTTTTTTTCCAAATAACTTTTTTTGAAATATTTTTTTTCCAAAAAACTTCTTTTTGAAATATATTTTTACCAAAAAACTTCTTTTTGAAATATATTTTTAAAAATTTAATTTTTAAAATATTATTTTTCCAAAAAACTTATTTTTGAAATATTATTTTTCCAAAAAACTTCTTTTTGAAATATATTTTCAAAAATCTTATTTTTTTTTTCAAAAAACTTCTTTTTGAAATATTATTTTTCCAAAAAACTTTTTTTGAAATATTTTTTTTCCAAAAAACTTCTTTTTGAAATATATTTTTTAAAAAAACTTCTTTTTGAAATATATTTTCAAAAATCTTATTTTTTTTTCCAAAAAACTTTTTGAAATATTTTTATTCCAAAAAACTTCTTTTTGAAATATTATTAAATACTATTAGAACTGTCGTTTTTTGTTATTTGCAGGTGACATTTAATTATTTCTAAAAATTGACTCCGTGCACTCACGACTATTCGCAAGTGCTTCAGAAACTAAACCACTCTTCGCTAGTAGATAGGAGGGATCAAGCATATTTGCTTTTTCTTGGTAAACTTATTAGTGGAAGCCTTGGCACTCTTGACTTACTGCAGACTGTTAATTTTCATGTTCCTGTTTTTAACTCCCGTTCAGTATATCCATTCTCTATCCCTTTTTGTTCCTCCAATTATATGTTGAATCGTCTTATCATCCGAATGCTGAAATTGCCCAACGAAGACTATTCTTTTTTATAATGAACCATATTTTTATTACGTTATCTTTTTGTCATTAAAATAAGTGACTTATAAATAAATGTCAACTTATACTTCTGTATCGCAATGTGTTTAATTTTAAAAAATATATATTTTATTATTATTTTTTTTCTCTTTGTGAATGTACATTCAAATTGCTTCTGTCTCATATTATGTTTAATAAATAAATAAATAAATTAGACATGTCAATTTTAAATAAATATACCAGATTAAAAATTATGGTAAAATGGCTATAAATTTCGACATAAAAATGATATATTTTTTAAAAAACATTTAAGTTTCGATTCTTTTGTTATATCTAAACACATATATTTTAATCTTTGTTAATATTTGTTAAAAAAAAGAAAATTTACAAAACCATTTTTACAAAAAAAATAATGTAATTAGTTAGTGAAATATGTGAAAATGGCCATACAATGTTTATTAAAGGATTGCGATGGTGGTGTCAGAAAAGAAGTTGCCGAAAGGATAAGGGTTTATTTTGGAATTGTGCATTTCATATACTACTGGATTCGAGAAATGTAACATTTCAACTTCACTAACATTTAATTAAATATTAATTAAATGGGACTGTAACGATTGTTACATATTTATTTATAAACATAATAATATTATACAATCGTAGGTACATATTATATACTTACACATATTATATATTATATAGTATACGTGCATATTTGTATGTGTATAGTAGACCAAAACATGTAAAATATATTATGATGAATGTACGCATTATGCCACCTCCTGCGCTGTCTCATATTTAACTATTGTAAAGCTACGGCTAAATAAGAATATATGTAAGAGACAGCCAGTTCCCCGAGTTAACACCAGCGAACACGAACTCAAAGCCAGCCCTACGACTTGTAAACGTTTTATTTAGGTAAGAATAAACTTGATGATATATTTATAAGTATTTGGATCAATCCACATTTTTTTGTACCCCGAGTACCATTTGCTCCCTAGCTACGGTTAACTTATATTCAAAGGAAATCAACTTCTTCCCTGAATATCATATATTTAACGGGTCATCCCCGACCACGTTACAGGACAAAACGCTTTTTTAAATAATATGAAGTATTGTAAGTATTTTTTTTTTATAGTGTTTATATTTATTGTATTTTGTATTTTTTTATTTATGGCTGGGCAATAACAAAGAAGAGTGGTGAGGTTATAAATTTTTTACCGTTCACTGGCAGGGCGATAACAAACAAATACCCTAATTTCTTATTAAATAATAAATAATATTACATTATTAAATAGTCAATTTAAAAAAAAAATGGGGGGAAATGTCCTACTACACCAAAAATAGTCCGGGGGGGGGGGGGGAGGATTATCCGCTATTCAAATATGAATACAATATTATACATAGTATATACACTGGTCAAAGTATTATTTGTTATACAACATATTATTCTAAAATAACAATATACAAGATACATTTTAAAAAAGCAATTAAAAATAAATATCAAAATTTTATTTCTCATTTATTTCACTAAGTGCCATTATCTTTAAAATATTAATTTATGCTTGGACACAATTAAATAGTTGCATTATAAATAGAGTAAGAAGTTAATATTCAAATAACAAAATTAGACTAGGATAATAAGAGAAACAAAATAATAATTCAAAAATAAATTTTGTTTGGTATAATATTTTATTCAGGTCATACCTAATAAATTATACTCATATTAATATTAATAAAGTTATAAAAATTAGGAAGTTGTATTAAAAATAATATTTTATTGTAAAGATTATAAATATTACATTTAAAATGAATCTTCAGTACAGTCAACAACAACGGGGGCTTCATCGTCATCTTCTTCATTTAACCCATTGAATTCCCAACCAAACTTTTGTTGCAAAAATCGTTTTATTTGAATCGTTCCATCTTTAAGATCATCCTCCAATGCAAAATCACAAGTTTCTAATGTCCTAAATAATTCTTTTAAGCCATTATAAATAACATTATTATTTTCAACAATGTCGACTAAAAAGCCTTCAGGTATGGTTTCTAATTGATGACGTACTGCTATGAAAAACTTTGCAAAAAAGTTTTGATCTTGTGCTATTGCATCTTTACTCATACAAAATAATTGAAATAGCTTCTTCCAGCGCTCAAAAGACTCATAACTTAAACCAAGAAGAAAACAAATATAGGAAAATTGTAGTTCGGCTAATAAATCTATTTTACTGAAAATAAAAGCATATTAGTATTTAATTAATATTGTAGATAATAATTATAATAATAAATATAAAAATATGATAATAACCTTTCATGTTTTTCAGCCATGTTATCAAGTATGTATGAAGTATCAAGTGAATATTTAGTGATTTCTGAAAGTGACGAACCAGGTGGATAATGACATTCTGGAGGTTCAGTAAATCTAAATAATATTGAAAATATAATCCCACATACAATGCACATTACAATATTATAAAATTATGTTAAGAAAATTGATAAAATGTAGTTTACCTTATTTTATTTTCTTCTTTCGGTACCAAGTTGGGCAAATGTTCATATCCAACATCTGTTTCACTTCTAATAGGACCCCATTTTCTTCTTTTTTTGGTGTTTTCTTTAACTGATGTTGGAAATAACTCCATTGCTGATCGAATGAATTTTGTTTCGGGGCATAACCTGAGTATCAAGTTATCTAAAATGAAAAATGAACGACTGATAACTAAAAATACATTCTTATAAAGATTTTCAATGTTCCATACTAGTGAGCAGTGATGATAAACCATTCCATTTTGATAGTTCTTCATATGGATAAGGACCCAAACAGTCATCAAAATGTAATATATTTGTTTTGTATTGTACTATTTCTAATCTGGGTACATCTACCAACATTTCATTTTCTGTATCCCATTTTTTAACAAGACATTCACCTTTTTTAAAACCATGAAAAAAACCACAACGTGGAGCTGTATTTCCATACTTATCGGTGGCACTATAAAAATTATATAATTGTTAAATAATATGATTTAGGTATTACTTAAATGTTAAAATATAACAATTAAAAGTACTAATAATACATTTTATTCATATTACCTATAATATATGAAATGTATGCCAGGGGGTATCATTTTGATTCCTTTAAATTTATCACCAGTCGCCCAGGACATCATATCGATGCCGAATTCCATGCCAGACGGTATGTCCAGAAAAAACGCTGTCGCACCGTTCAGATACAGTTTCATGGCTGTATCTTGATCCATGTCTGATGTATCTTTTTTCAATAAAATATTAAATTAGGCGGGCTTCTAATATAAACGTTATAAATGTCATAAATGTCGTAAACTTTTAAACAATAAATAATTATTATTAAACGGACTTGTATATTTTTTAGATTTAAAATATCTAGGTAATACGGTCTTATCTAAGTGATAGCTGTTGTTGATGAAACTGATAGTACTATCAACAAGACATGGTGAATAAGGTAAAGCTATGGTTGAAATTATTATGAACCATAATATTTATATGTCAACCATGGGTTTTTGTGTTAAAAAAACCACCTCGGCTTGTTTACATCATGTGATATAATCACGAGATGTTTGGTCTAATCATTTTTATCTACATGCCAGTATAACACTACTAAAATTTCATCAGTCCGCAGTCGGCTACACCACGACACGTTACAAGTTACTTTAATTTGATCTTGATTGTTAATGTCATCACTCATCAACTATAGTCTGTTCACTTTAAATAATAAAGTTATTTAAAATAATAGCATGATATTATAGTTAATAGGTAAATAATTCTAATTATTATTATTTAATAATTTCGTTGGCATAATATTCAGTAAATTACTCATTTTATGTGCCGATTTTAATGTTTCACTGGCAGTAGGTACCTAACTAATTGTTGTAGATAGATTATCTATTGATTATTTAAAACATATTTTTATTCGTTAAAAATTCTATATTTGTGCTTAATTAATGTTAAAAGAAGGTAAGCCAATATAAGTTAAATAAAGTGCATGATAATTTTTTTTTAATTTGTTTGATGTATTGATGCGTTTTTTTTTACATTTGTATATATTATATACCGAATGTTTAAATATGTACTCATTGCATTAATATTAAAAACATATAACATAACACCATAACAGTATGTCAATAATTAGCAACATTCGGATCACAATTTAAAACATATTTTCTTGATTAGTTATTCTAAAAATATTTCTGTTTAGTTCTTAAGAAAGATCAAAATAAGAAGGTTTATAATTGTAATAATAACATAACTATATGCAATATTTAAAAAAACAGCATCAACAATAATAATAATAATTATAATTTCATTTTTACATTATATAGGTAGGTACCTCTATTAAACAATATTATTGAAATTTTAACTTAACATTTTATTTTATTTTTTTAAATGAATTAATTATGAGTAATCTGTTACATATTTTATGTAAGAATTAGATATTATTTTACACATATAATATTCTTTAATAATTTAATAAAATTTTTATGTTTAAGATAATTAAAATGATACCTATCATTAATAGGGTTTCATTTCAAAATGGTATAAAAATGTTGAGTTTAAATGTATTAGTGATATACATTAAGAGGACGTTGTACCCATACGTATTGTCTCTGTATTACTCATGCACGACTTAGCAAATTTTCTTTCACTAGTTTCAAAAGTAATATAACCTTAAAGCTTAAATTTTATAATAGACCAATTCACTCTAATATCAAAACTAACAGCAAAACTAGTGAATGAAAATTTGCCCTGTCATATGTATAGAGAACACATTCAGGTGTGATGTCCTTTTAATTATATTTAAAAGAGTCACTTCTGGCAACTTCTTTTTTCGACTAATTACACATAACTCACTTACAGCTTATAGTAAAAAATTAAATTTAGTTTGTATATTTTTTAAATAAAAAAAATAATGAAAAGTTTTGTGTTATTATTAATAGAAAAATCATTAAGTATCATTAGATATTAAAAAAATTATAAAAAAGATATGGAGAAGTAGTATATTCTGTATATGTTATATTCATGAGTCATGACAATTATGCTGATTTTTAATAGAAATCTAACCTACACATTGTACTTTTTCTATATGTTATGTAATAATATACAATTATGTTTTATTTTCAGAGGTATCTCAATATTTTAGTAATATTATGGAAAAGGAGTCAGATATAAGTGCTAGTATAGCAGCAATCACTACATTATTAAAATTATTGGAACATGATAAATGCAAGTATACTTAAAATAATATAAAGAGAATTAAGTAATAAGTTGTATATTATAAATATTTTTGTCAATTTTATAACAATGCTATTTTAAAGTTACAAGTTAGGTTGATCATCAATAAAATAAAACTCATTTATAAATTTGAAAAATTATATGAAAGCTATTATGTAATCTTCTAATTATTATTTTTGTATTTATTGTGACAACTAAGTAAACATTTTATAATAGTTGTACAAATCATCTAAATAATAGGTATACTAGATAATTATTTATATTTTCTTAATGTTTAGCTGAAACTGTACAAGAACTTGATTTTAATTTGCAATCTGCAGTTGAAGTAATTACAAATAGTAGTTTCCGTGTTACTGGTGTGTCTTCTGGATGTGCTTTATTTATGCGGTTTATAACATTTGCTAAGTTGGATAATATTGTAAGTATTTTTAAATGTATAGTGTTACTAATATTTTATTTAATTAAGTTTCATTTTGAATATTTAGACAGTGAACCTATATTTATGGACTTCTCACAATAGCGGACTACTTATTAATGGATATTTTATCGGGTCCCAGCAAAAATATACTTATTAGATAGGTCTTAAGTATTTCTAACTTCCTGGACCCTTCAATACAACTATAATATATTTTTAATTTTGAATAACTATCAAGTGTATAAAATAAATATAATTTTTACATTAACAACACTAGATAATATTATCTATGAATATTATTTATCTATGTTATGGCTTTATTTAGCCTACATTGAAATAATTATTGATTAAAAAAGTAATTATTCCTAGTTTCTACACTTGTGAAGTATATATATGCATATGAAAACTCCATTATGTCTTGTAGAAAACGAAAAAGACTAACTTTGGCACAAAAAATTGAAATTATAAAATTTGTGGAAGCAGAAAATGTTGGAATAAGAGCAGTAGCTGAAAAATTTAAGATTGGTAAAACACAGGTTAGTGATATATTAAAAAATAAATTATATTTATCACAAATATCTATGGAACAAGGAAACGAAAAATCAAAACGCAAATTTCCAAAATCGAATGGTGAAATAATTGACACAGTTATATTTCAATGGTATCTTCATGCTCGTGCCAACAATTTGCCAATTTCGGGTCCTCTATTAAAAGAAAAAGCATTGGAGTTAGCATCAGAAGTTGGCCTGAATGATTTTAAAGCATCTAATGGATGGTTGCATAAATTTAAAGACAGGCATCAAATTTCTTATAAGAATACTTATGCTGATCCTGCATTAGTGAAAGAATGTGTTATTATCGAATGGTTAAATAGCGTGAAAGAAACTATAAAAGATTATAAAGAGTGTGATATATATAACTGTGATGAAACGGGTTTATTTTATCGAATTCTTCCTGAAAATACAATGAACTTTATTAATGAAGCTTGTATTGATGGAAATTTATCAAAAGAGAGACTGACCATTATGTTATGTACTAACATTGATGGAGAATTTGAAAAACCGTTGATCATTGGAAAAGTTAGAAAATATAATTGTTTTAAAAATATTAATATAGACAACCTTGAAGTTGTTTGGAAGTCTAATACTAAAGCATGGATGACACGTAGAATTATGACTGACTGGCTTTTAGATTTTGACCACAGAATGACTCAATCAAAAAGAAATATAGTTCTTTTTTTAGATAATGCAAGTTCTCATCCTTTACTTAACAATCTGCAATCGATTAAACTAATATTTTTTCCACCATATATATCATCTTGTTGTCAGCCTCTAAAGCTAGGTGTTATTCAAAATTTCAAGATGTTCTATCGACAATGTGTTTTAAAACATCAGCTATCATTTATAAATAATGGTCCTGGATTAATAAATAAAATCAATGTGCTACATGCAATTCTTTGGATAAAATGTGCTATTGACGAAGTTAAAAAATCAACGGTTAAAAATAGTTTTGTTAAATCTGGCATTTTGAACACAGGTGAAAACCAATCAGAAGATAATCTTGCAACTGATGAGTATAAAGCATTAATGAATCGTTTGGTTGTTGATGATTCTATTAATTATGTGGGAATAGATGACAAACTATTGACTGAAAACCAATCATTAGATTTAATCAAAATAATGCAAGATATTGTTGGCCCACAAATCAGTGATGAAGATGAAGATGATACTGAAGATGATACAGAAGATGACACCTCAAATCTTCTCAATGAAGATATAGTCTTGAACAATTTGGGTCAAATTTCTGAGTCTGATGAAAAGAAAAAAAATTAACATTAAATTATTAGTAAAAAACCATTGTTTTTTATTTGTTTTTATCCTTTAAGTTAGCAACTAGTAGATTTAATATATTTAAAAGTTAATACTATACAATATTATATTATATTAACTACAATTTGTATAATACAAGGCTTGTTTTTATTTTTTAATTATTTTGTAAAATATAGAATAAAATTTAATTAAATTTTTTTGTAAATTAATAAAATAAATGTTATAAATGTTAGTTTTTACTATGTTAATATAGTATTATAAAGTTTGATCTGACTTAGTTTGTAAAAATTAGTTTAAAATAATATTTCATATGGGTTATAAATATATAACCATTCATAGTATAATTAAATATACAAGTTGTTCTATTGAATAACAATATAAACTGTCAATATGACTATTACATTGTTTATTCATTTTATATTACTACTCAATTCCATACACAATTATGATAATAATGTAATACATTTAGTTGCAAGTTATATTACTTCTTCTTTAAGTAAATTATTTTTTAAAAATCTTATTTACTGTTATTTTTATTTTAACAGTATCAAGAATAAGAAATAAAAATTTAAATCTTGAAATCATTTCAGTTAATATGTATACTTTTATGTACTGAATTTTAGACTTTTGCGGAATGTAAAAAAGTCATGTTGGATCGAGGAAAGGTATTTTTGAAGAAACTTACTGATGCGAGAAATAAGGTTGCCAAAATTACTCTTCCTTTCTTTGTTGATGGCACTGTAAGTATTAATATACCTGCATACTGCATATATTTAAGAACTTTGTAATAAAAAAATGAAATTTTAATATTTAATTGCATAATTTAATAATGATATAATATTCCAGAATAACGTAGGTACATAAAATAGACTCTTAAGTATAATGTGTAAATTTATATGACCTTACCTGTAGATAGGTGTTTTCTCTTCAAATTTTTCCAGTTATTTATACTTGTGTTATATTTTATTTTACGTAAAATATTCGCCAAAGTGTCACTAGTAGGCAGTTTCTTATTTATGTTTTACCCATTAATTTATTGACCAATTGTACTTAATATTATGTATACATCTGATTATATTATATTGTTTTTAGAATATCTTGACACATTCAAAATCTAGAGTAGTGCTAGAAGCCATGAAATTAGCTGTGAATTCACAAAAAAGATTTCATGTTTTTATATCAGAATCATCTCCTGACAAAAGCGGGTAATTTTTTGGCATATAATATTCTTATACATAATAATATAGTTAGAATATTTTTTTGACTTTTTTTTAATACATTTGTTTGTTTATTAGAATTGAAATGTACAACTGCTTGAAGGCACTTGATATTCCTTGCACATTGATATTAGATTCTGCTGTTGGCTATATAATGGAAAGGGTCGATATGGTTATGGTTGGAGCTGAATGTGTCGTAGAGAGTGGTGGAATTATTAATAAGGTAATATATTATATATACTTTTATAGTGACTAGATAGTAGATGAGTGATATTTTTATTACAGGGACAAAGCAATATGGTTTTTTATACTATTATATTATTGAATATAATATTACAAATTTAACATTAATTTAGCTGCTATATTAATAAGCTATAGTCTATTAATTATAATACGTATAGTAATATAAAATTGACAATCACCCACTCAATTTTTATTGCTTTGGGCAAATATTCATTTATATGTTGTGTTCATTATGCAATTATTGTCATAACAAAGATCTATCATAATTAGCTTTATAAGTAAAACTACAAGTCTATTCCAACAGTTAAAAACTGTTGCCTAGCCAATTTTTAGCTCAAACCTAACAATTTTTTTTACTTGTACTAAGTGTAATAAAGTGTAAATATTATTACAAAATGTGTAATCAATTTGAATATGTATTAGTTTTATACTTTTATACATACAGTATTAACACTTTTTGAATTGTTATGACTGTTGAATTTTGTGATATTTTATTATACGTGTATTACCTCTATATTATGAGCAATAATGGTTATAAGTATAAATGATTAACTAAGGATTCTTCGGTATAGGTAGTAATATAAAAATCAAAACAATCCTTTTTGAATAGAAAACGATTCTTCTTTAATATTTATTTTATTTTATTTAGATTGGAAGTTGTACTATGGCTATTTGTGCTAAAGAATTTAAAAAACCTTTTTATGTGCTAACAGAAAGTTATAAGTTCTCACGAATGTATCCTTTGAATCAGAAAGATTTACCAAATAATTTCAAAGTGAGTAATAAAACATTGCATTATTCATAATTTTGTCATTGTTACATATAATTAAATGTACTATTATATGAATTTTATTAATATTTTGTTTCAATTTAGTACACTGGAAACAATTCAAATGATGATAATTTATTAAATGCTCACCCTTTGGTGGATTATACACACCCGTCATACATCAGCTTGCTTTTTACCGACCTTGGAATTTTGATGCCATCGGCTGTAAGTGACGAATTAATAAAACTATACTTATAAATGTACAATACGTTTGGTGTGTTGATTAAATTATGTTAACAATAATGTAAAATTTTAATAAAAAATATATTAAAATAATTAAAATTTAAAATTATAATCTTATTACACCATTGATAATTGTGCTCTTTTTTCTATGAAATATATCACCTATTAATTTCATACGTATTTTTAATTTGGAAAATATCAAGACGTGTGATTACTGCTGATATGGAAGTTGACTACTTATCTAATTTACCTTTCTAATGTACCTATAGATACATTATAAACTATTTATTTGAGTTATATGTTTAATCTATTCAAATTAATCATTATTTATTAGATATGAAACACCGAAAAATGAATAATTGGTAGTACCAATATAGTAGGTATCATAATCGATTGGGGAAATACATACTCGTAAAACATATGTATGTACCTACTATCATTATGAAGTATCGGAAAATGGGTTAAAGTATTAAGCTTAAACACTTACACTTTACAGGAACGACGAAGTTAATTAAAAATCTGATATTTGATAAGCACGGTGTTGAGTTTTGAATATAAGGACTCGGGCCCGTTTCACATGGACCCGTGTACCGTATGGCCGTATCTTACACGTGTATTTAGATGTATACGGATTTTCAAAACATCGTTTTATAAGGTTTTTCCGATTTTTTTTTCTAAAAACAAATAATCAACTAAGGTAAATTTCCACAGAATAATGTCCTTATATGTCTTATGAATTTATGATGTTATGACAAAATTCAGTATCGATAGTACCTATATTCTAATACATTTTGTCACTGTACATGGTATATTAGATTTTAGACTCATATAGTTACTAATTTAAGAATTTTTAAATGAAGAAAGTCCGATTTGGTCACCACATACTTACCAGATGATTACATTTGGTGAAAAACGGTCATATTGTGAAAAAACATCAATTATAATTACTAGAACTTGAGATAGGTACTATTTAAAGCATAGATAATAAAGATATGGATAGGCCACGCCTATGTTAAATATATTTGAGGCCGCGTGCCTGGAGGGGAAGGCAATTGAGGCGTTTTTATAATGATAATTGATACTCTATATAGGTATACTTGTTTGGCCTCAACTGGACCCCTTAAATACCGTTGATAAGACCGATATGTCCTATCCATATCTTTATTATCTATGATTTAAAGAGAATGTAGATTAAATTGAAATTGAAATTTTACTGATGTAGGAAACTGGCATAACTTGAAGTACTCCTTACAGAAATCACGAAGATGCAACCTAAATTACACTGATTTTATTGTTATGAACGTCACAAACTCACAACGATAAAAAGAGGGACTACCACAATCTAGTATTCAATGGCCAAAAATTAAATAGCTGTAAACATCGAATGGGCACAATTACATATTATTACACATTGACTTCCGAAAAAATAGCAACATCATTGAACAATATTATTTTTCCGTGACAAAGTTCAGAAATACCAACCAACAATACGCATTACGCGTAGTTTAAAACGGAATCTAACTACGCATAATATTATGGAACAGTTAGTTGTGAAAAAACAAAACAAGATTTAAAGATATCCAAGAGAAAAAACTCTGCAGCTGTTATCCAACGCTTATTGAAGTTACATTTAATATTACTTTAGTGCATATTAAATGATAAATATAGGTAGGTACCTATATTATTAAGTATAATATTACCTATAAGTAATGACGTAAATATTATATTGTTTGAGTTAGTATGTCGTCAATCGTCATACCAACATACTCATAACAAAACAATTCAGTCTGCCACGATATAATATTGTATCCTTGTGCAATACCACAACTTTATAGTGTTCTCTCAGCTAGTCAACTTTTTATAGTAATATTTCCGAAATATAATAATATTTGCCACACAAATTCGTTATTATTTTAAAAAGGAAATATTAATCGATGAAAAATATATGAACGATGTGACTGCGATCATCGTTTACTGTAAGTATTAACAATTCGTAAATATTTCCATTGTTTTGAAATTATATTTTGGTATACTGCAGTTTATAGGCAACAACAATTTACAACTTGTAACTTTCACCTATCAAACATCGTTATCATAAAACGTTTTTACTTGGCTGCTCTATGTTTTTGTAATCGATTGGCAATTATATAAATTATTGAAAATTTAACACTAACATTTATTAAAAATATCCAAGGTCTAGAGTCGTTGACATTGACACAAACACACAGTCACATATCAATATGCAGTGGTTTCTAATGTTGTACCTTCCGTTGTTTATGCCAAATTGATATTTCATTGTCTATATGTTTCACATAAAATATGTATTTTAGATTCTGTTGATCACAGAATGATGCGTTTTTAATTTTTAGTAAATGTACCTAATATTAAATAAAAAAAAATCATCTAAAAATGTTAAGTTCAAACTATAAACTCGACACCAATACCAATTATACATTACATATTTCTAAAACGATTTTAATGGTATCAACTGACGTGTGTGAGTGAATGCATGAATTTCAAATATGTTACATATAAACACTAAGCAATCATAGATCATCAAGTATAATATGTAAATGACTAAAGTCACTTGATGACCGAAGTAGTCTGTAGTTTGTACGCCGATACTCTATTGGCTTTTTGTACTCCCATATACTCTTGATTTTCCATTATATATATTTAATCTTAAAATGCATAACTTGAGCTAATTCAACGTTCGTGTTCTTATGATTTTTCTCTCTACCTCTTCACTGAATTAAGAATGCTGCTAAATTATACATCATAAAATATATTTTAATTTTTAATACTTAATGTTTCAATTCGTTTCTAATTATTAAAAGTATTCGTCTTTTAATACTCATCACCTTCATTATGAAATTCAATCAATACATTTTTATATTTTTAAGTAATATTACCTAGGTACACGATTTGCATTTTAAAGAAAATTTAATTCTACCGAAGTTTTAAAATTTGATACTTATTTAACGGATACAACTGTGTCATGTTAGATAAATCTAATTTTTTCCTCTTGTATGGGCAGAATATTTTAGTAAAAAAAAAAAAAAAATTAGCTCCATTAAAGTATTTAATGCAAAATCAAAATTATTAAACTTTAGCTTAGTTACTTTAAACATTTAAGAATGAAAATCAAACATTTAATTCAAAAATTAGGTATATATTTATAGAAATGTTAAAAAAAATTACACAACGAGTTTTCATATTGATTTTCAATTATCATTCATGTAAAATCATTGTGCTTGGTTGTAAATCCAATTGGTTTTAATGAAAATTATGTTTTATTCAGATTGAACTAATTGATTTGAAAATTAATTTTTTTTATTCTGATAATTATCAGAAGTTCAAATTTAAAAAAATAAAACAAAATAGTATTTTAGAACTGTACATAAAACTTTCATAGGTACAACGATTGTTTTACTTTTAAAAATATATTGATGATAGTGGCAACTGAGTTTGGTTCAACGTTATTTGAACAAATATTTTTATGAAATTAACACATAAAATCAATTCATATGGATCGTGATTAACAGACGAACATAATTTTTAGTTATTTTTAGAAATGAGACAACAAAATATTTACCATAAGTACTTTTTATTATTATTGAACGAAATACAATCTCAAATTTGAAGTAAATTAAACCATTATTCAACCTGTTATGGTGTATACTATATAAAGATACAAAAACAACAATTAAAAACACTCATCATTGCATAATCAATATATTCATTCCTCCGTTCAGAATATAAAGAACACAAATTTATATAAAAAAAAAATGTGTTTGAAATAATTGTATACCTATATAAGTTAGTAATATTTTATTTGAATTTATTTATACATTTTGAATGAGCAACGGTATGGTACTATCCTTCTCTAATACAATGCTACGTATCTAGTAGAAACTGCCTACGTATACTAGCTAAAACTGTTATGATAGATTTTACCTACTACAAATTTAATTCAATGTTCCATTAAAGCATTTAAGTCATCCAAATATATAATTATTTTTACTTTTAACTTATATTATTTATAATACTTATAAATATGAAATAAAATTTATTATGGTATCTATAATATAATATTGTAATAAACAAACTTCTCGAGATGAAATAATCAGCACACAACTTGTGTAAACTTACTTTTTTTTTTCATTTCGTGTACCTATCTCAAAAAAAATTACCAGGCACGACTTATGTTACCATAAAAAAATCGTAAGACAATTTCGTATTTGAGACATTACTAATTTGTAGCCATATCATAATTATTAAGTGGGTCTGCAGTAATGATTTCCAAGATAAATTTCCCAATACACATACCGGTATTTTTTAGTATTTTTAAGTTTAAGGTAGGTACTTGAATAAATGTTTACGATTCTTATACAGAATATTGGCACACCGAATCTAAACCTATATGACTATTATGTTGACATAATGAGTCAAATACAATTATATGAATTTATATTAATCTTAACGCTATTTAAACAAAATACCCACTTGTACTTAGAAGTACTGTAGCATAATGCATTATACAACGCAATGTACTTTAAATTATTTTCATACGCATGCGCGCACAGATTAGATGAAGTGTTAAATACTAAATGGTTTTCTAAACATACATACCTATATTATACGAATTTATAACGGACAGAGTGACAGTTTACCTTTAATACCTATATTAAACTATTATAGTTATGTATGGTAATGCTAATTATTTAGGACTTGTGGCAATTTTGACTCTTTCAGTAATTTCAAAATGTTCGTCCAAAACCCGATGGCGGAATTAAAACAGTATGGTTACAGTTCGGAACCTTACCTGATAATAGCAACTGCCCTTTATACAGCATCCCTGGCGGTATCTAGTACGTTGAAAAGATCCTGTGAGCCAATAATTCCGTTCGGAGAATGTCTAGTTGGTGTTTACGAAAATCAACACTATGCACATTCGCTTATTAATATCTCACAGTATTTGATTTCTTTCATAGTTGTATTACTAGCAGGTAAGTACAAACTAATAATATAATATATTATAGGAATACTGGATACAAAATCTTGAACTATTTATTTGACAATAGTACGATAGTGATCGGAATACGTTTTACTTTTTCGATTTTGAATGGAACAAAAATTTTAGATTGATTTTATAATCATGTATGTCGTGTATGTGTGTGTTCTTGTAGAAAATATGTTCATCATCAAACTTAAAGAAAGATTACTGGTAGCAAATTAGATCTTGCATAATACTTGTAGGATGAATTAATTTATGCCAAAATCTGTACATTTTTAGTTATTGATATTTTTTTAAATGTGAATTATTTAATTTAAAATTTGAACGAGTAGTTTTTCAGCTATTAAAATGTTTTTCCAAGTATAAAAAAGAGTGGTCAATAGTGAGTCAAGCTCTGCTATATATTAGGTTACTATAATGGATGTTTTAAATTTGAATCCAATGATAGGTATTATTTTATACAAAAAATGACTCTGAACGAAGATGATTTGTCAGCCTAGGATATAATTTCCAGTGGTTGGTGAAAAAGGGGGTTTATGTTTTAATGATCTAAATACACCAAAATTTAAGTTCTTTTATAATTATTGTCAGCCAAACTTATGGAAAATTTTGTATTTAAATTTCAACTCTTATAGCTACTTAAACAAAATTTTTTATGAATTTTACTTACAAAATAATTTGCAAATTTTCGCGATGACATAATATTTCGTAAAAATTTGGATTATAAACTCTTATAAAAAATTGTGATTAACGATTTTTGATTTTTTTTTAACTACAATAAGAATATTTCATAAGGAAATTTGTATTCAATTTTATCTATATTTAAAAAAAATACCTAGAAAAATAGCTAAAACTTTGTTATTGCTTAGAAAAGTACAGAAAATGTCTACTTTCGAATCTCTAAAATACTAGCTAGATTAACTTTCTTACAAAATGAATATTAAAAGTTGAAAATCAAAGCATTTTTTACTATAATGTGTTTGTAGACATACATTTATTAATTTAAAACACACATACACACACATCATTGTAAAGTTAATTTATTATTCATTACTCCATTGTGAATTTAAAATATTAAAATATTAATTTTTTTTATTTCGTACCTATTTAAAAAAAAATAATAAGTTTTTAAAATTTTTTGTATGATTAAATTATTTAAAATAATTTATAATATTTCTAATAACATACGTACGAGTAAATACGTTTTTTAGAAAACCAAAAGTTTACCTTAAAAAAAAAACCTCCATTGTATTTAGTTATTAATTATTTAATTGAATCATTTATTTATTAATTATAAACATTTGTTATAAGTTATAACATTTCAACAGTTAACGAAATAAAATTACTTTATTTATTTTCAGGTGCATGGAGTGACAATCATGGAAGAAGACGTAGACCTTTGATTTTCCTACCAATTATTGCACAGATTTTAACAGATAGTTTATACATTGTGTTTTACTATTGGCACTGGCCATCGGCATTTGATTTAATCATGAAATGTTTGAAATGGATAATACCTGCATTTTACGTTGGTCGAAATATGTTCTGGGTCGGTGTAATGTCATATGTATCGGAAAATTCAACTATTGAATCAAGAACTTTGAAACATGGAATAATAATTGCAACTTATCCTTTAAGTTTATTAGTGGGCGCTGGTATAGTTGCACTAATAAAAATCGTCATTCCATATTATTCTCAAGATCACGTATTGTTTTTGGTAACAATATTATTAAATTTGATTGCGTTAATGGTTGTACATTTGTATATTAAAGACACATCTGACTCGTATGATAAAGACATTAGGTGGCAGAAACCAAAATATATTCTAAAAGAGTTTATCAGTTTATTTAAAAATAAATCAATGAGTTTAGCTATTATATTAGCCGTACTGATTATATGCCAATCAATATTAGTAACAAGAATAGGATGTAAGTAACAATAAATGTAATTTTCGTAATTTTATACATTGGGAATATTGTATTGAAATTTTATTTTTCAGGTGATTATGGTTTATTAATGGAGTATATTGAAAATAATTGGCGTAATGACGAGGAAGTTTATTTTAGTATTTCAAGAACGTTGGCCATATTTTTTGGTGATTTTATTATATGGTTATATTAATTGTTAAGAGGACGTCATACCCCCATGCGCCATGTCTTGTTTCCGTCTTACGAATGCATAACATATCAATATTTAGATTCAGTTTTCAGTTTTGTATTGTTAACTTAAATATTAGAGTAAATTGATCTATTATCATACTTAAAGGTAATATAGTAATCATAAGTGTTTTCTCTTTGGCTTTTTATAGTATTTAAATTCTTAAACGAATTTTGTGTATTATTAAATTTTAATATTTTACATATTTATAAGAAATTCGCTTGAAAATTAAAATATTCTAAAGACTTGACCAAAGAGTATATATGTTCTTACCTTAACATTTGACGATAAGTCAATTAATATAAAACTAGAACTAGAACGGAAACCAAGAATGCGGGTATACGTCTTTTTAATAAACAAAATAATTTTTTCGAAGAATTATTTAGCTATTTATAGGTATTATTGGAGGAATCCTAAAAAATTGTATTCAGTATGAATAGTTTTTAATTATTTTTCATAATTTCATTTATACTTATTTAATATGTTATCTTGTTATTTTTATTTTTATTCATAGGAATTGTGTTTTCGGTTTCTGTTCTAAGCCATTGTATGAAAATAAATGATTTAAAAATTGGCATTTTATCTTGCTGCTTTTATATTGCAGCTGCTATTTGCTACATTTTTCCAGTTCTAATTTGGCAAATCATTATGAGTAAATATTATTAGTTATTTATTTATATTTGATACATCGTACATTTATACTAATATATTTTTTTAATAACAATCATTCTTGTTGTAGTTACAATTATTTATTTATGCCACGGAACAGCTGTTACTATTATTAGTTCATTAGTATCTAAATTAGTGGCGACCGAACAACTAGGTATCTGCGTATAAATTTTTGTTATATCATTATTTTTAAATTTTATAAGAAAATTTTAATATTTAAATTTTTCTAGGTCGAATAAATTCCATTCAAATGTGTATGAACTCGTTATTGACTGTTGTTGTAGTTACGTCTTATAAATCCGCATTTGGTTACATTCATTTTACTAAATCTGGACATTTGTGTTTGATGGCTTTCTTGTATATATTTTTAACCCTACCCATATTATCTATGTTTATGTAAGTTAATTTTGTTTTTAGAAAATATTTATTTACATTTACTAATAACATTTTTTCATAGGATTTTGCATTCTAAGTACAAAGATTTCTGGCAAAATGATACCATAGCAGTAAATCAAAAAAATGTATATACTATAAGTCAATAATGTTTTAATGTTATTTTATTTTTTATTTATATAATTTGTATTTGTATTTTGTGTACATTTAATACATATAAATGTCATTAATTTAATTTTTTAAATAGAGGAAATATTATATTATTTGTTTTATTTTATTTTTCTGTAAATCGTAGTAAGTGAATAGTAAATATAATAATATATATCCAGCATGCCGTATCATTAAACTTAACCATATTCTCATCTTCGGTGTACTTAATTTAGATTTTTAAATTTAAGACCTGCAGGAAACAAAATATTTTTTTTAATAAATTAATTTAATAATGATTAAATATTATTTAATTCATAAATATCGTATACTTAAAATACATTTATTTATTATTATAAGTATTAAATAAACAGAATCACGGATTATGTGTTATATTTTCACTAATAGTTAGGCACTCTACTCGCTGTTCATCTAAGTTTTAAATGCTCAATCATCTATAAATCATCAAAATTTAGTTTTTTATTTCATCTTTGGCTTGTGTATAGTTATACACGACAATAATAAGTATATAATATATACATTAAAAAAAAAAAGAAAAGATTTTTCTGAATATTAACTTAAGCCATTTTAAATCTTAAAAATCAATATAATTCCAAATTGGCAAACTTAAATGATTCCTCGTACTAACGATTAAAAAAATTACAAATACAATTTACTTTATAGATAATCGCTGACCCTTGATAAAATTATCATTCACAGGTTACCAATTTACTATATATACTAATAGGAGGTGGTATTTCAAAAAATAAAAGTTTCTATATAATTTTTTAATTTATTATTTTACACAGTAAGCGTAACAATATTAAAAAGCATTGAATGCATTTAACGTGTTGGTTATCATCAAAATAACATTTAAGTGATATGACTCCAATAATATGAATTCAGATAAGATGATTGGTATACAAAATAAGAGCGAATTAATCACCCACTCGCTCTGTCCAAACAGCACAACCACAGTATTATTTCGTGTCGCTCAATACAATTAATTGTGAAGAAACGGCCCATTATATTATGTAGATGCAGCCGAACTCAACTGCAGATTAACAAAACTATTATAACGAAAACATCTCACATCGAATCTTTAATAAATATAAATATAGTATCATTTTAAATTATTTTCACGAGTCTCGTATACGGAACAGTATTATTAATACTGTAATAAGGCAATTGATCGAAAAGCTAACGTGGAAATTTTCATTTTTCGAACAAATTACGACAGTCATCTATAAATTATTGTTCAAAATAGTAGATTCTCATATATATATATACAATATACATACAGACACCAAGAGAACAATATTATATACTAACCGTCACTATGAAATTTTATTCACGTAAGTAAACGTTAATCCCACAAATGTTATAATAGCATGTTTTTCTTGTATATATATATATATATTAAAATAAGAAACAATAATGTTTTCATAGTACTTTTTATTTATTAAGTTTATTTTAATATAAAGTTTTGACGTTTTATTCTTATTAAAAATTTATTATTCACTTAATTTTATAATGTAAATAACCAAATATCAAATTTTTTCTATGATTTATCTATTAATTTTGTGTCGGTTAAAATGTGAACATTTATGTTTTAGTCATACTTTGATGTCTTGACCGTTATAATAAGAACATTTAAATCACAATTTAATTTTTTAAATTGCAACTTGATTAAATTGAATTTTTATTTCATAGTAAAATAAAAACTTAAATTCGCTCAATAAAATTTTAAGATAAAAATGTGAACTTTGAATAAACGAGAAACATTATAGGTACCTACCCAGAAAAATATTTTTATTGCTTTTTACACTTTTTATTACCTATACATTTCATTTAAACTTTAATAAATATTATTGTGAGTATTATTAACAGGTGTCTCTCTATTCAACGTTTGACCACATTTATAAATATGTATATTTAAAAGTTCTAAATACGATTTATAGGTACATTAAAATAATTTCTGAAACAAAATAAACAAGTATTTGTTTTTAGCAAAATAATCAATCGATAGCAAATAGATTCTTTATTTAGATATACTCGTGTTATTCTTAATTTTAAACATAAGTTATATAAGAAACTATAAAAAATAATTGTTCTTAAAATTAAAATTAATTTTTTTTTACGTAAAAAAAAAATATTATGATCTGGAAAATCAGATTGTATAATTTAAGATAAGTTATACAAAATACTTATAGATAGGTACATGATGTAGTCACATAACTTTATTATTAGTTGTTGATAAATTTTATTTATCGATGTACTATGAATCACAAAAATCGAATAAACAAGTTTATAAACGTATCGCTGTAGAGTTAGATTAGTCATTACTAATTATGATTTTTACAATAAAAACGATCAATTAAAATAATTTTTTAATTATATAACTTTAAAATGTATCTTATTAAAAAAAAAGTAAGTTATCATTAAATGTATACAACAGTATAAAAGAACATGGTCACAAATCAGTAATCATAGTAAACGGTTGTTGTGGAAAGGAGATTTCAAACTTAATTATCTCTGTTTATCAGCCATTATAATTATAATGTCATCCAATAGATTACATTTTTAGTCTTGACATTATTAATTTCATATCAATATGTAATTATTCCAGTGCATTTAGTTATATCGTTGTATGGTTATTATCAGGGTTAGGATTTGTATGCAATAAAAAATTGTAAAATATGTTTTTTATTTACCAAAATATATGCAAAAATATGCATTTAAATTTTTATAAGATTTTTTTTTTATTATTATTATTAAGAAAATTTGTCTGAACCATTAGTTTCGACAATTACAATAAACATATAAATATATAATAATTAATAAGTTACTAAATTAGAAAAATATTATTTTTTTTTTTTTTAATTATGAAACCAGCCTGATTGAATAAATTAAGTGTGGATAAAATATTTTTATAAGATAAACACAAAAATAAAGTAACAAAAAAAAAATTGTCTGTTCTTTATATAATATTATAATTGAGAAATAAAATAAAATAAAATAATTTAGAAATAAAATTTATAACTTACATTCAAAAGTGTTACATGCTACGACAACATAATTGTTTAAATTGCCAAGTATAAATGAATTAAATACGAAATAAACAATAAAACATGCATTTTTCGCATTATTTTAATCGAAATATGCAATAATATTTATTTTATTCAATATATGCAATAATATGCATTTTATCCAAAATATGCACAAATATGCAAAATAAAAACACCACCATCTATCTCATCATGACGTGATTCGTGGACATTACTGACAAAGTCAATAATCAGAAGTCGCAAAAAAAAAACATGCTGTTGCATATAAGTCCTAGCCCTGGTTATTATATTCTGACGAATATATTTTTGTTTTTTAGACTTTCAAATAATTGTTCTTAACGAGGGTAGAAAACACATACGATATTTTTTCCTTTATCTATATTATGTACTTCTAACTTTTTGACTACTGACCATCTATGATAATTTCTCGAAGTAAATAAAACATTGAAATTTTCTGTTGAACATAATGTTATTATAATATTATGATCAAATATTTCTATAATTCTTCTGTTAACATTAATGAAATTTCTGTAAATACCCTTATCTATAAGCCTGCTTTTAATATTGATAATATTATTATTTCCGACAAGGACCGAACACTTTGGCATGACGTTATAGTGGTTATAATAATTGATGTATATAACCTTTACCCCGCATCTCACGATAATAATGTATTGACAATAAATAGGCACATTACACATTACATTTATATTTCTAAATGAAAATTATTAAACAATAAGATTTAATCGTCTTAATGAAAATGACAAGGCCAATATAATATAGCCATATTATCTTACCTATCAGGCCTACATTGACAAAGTATATATATAATATGTATGTATATAATTTACCCTGTAAACTAGTGGGGGTTATAAAGACTGAAGACCTTTTGATATTTTAAAGATCTTTAATGGTGTCTAAATTAAATATCTACGTACAATAATTTATAACATGTTCATGATTTACCACTTATGAGTATTTAATTTTTACTTATATGAGTTATATAGATTATAAGTACATAGTTTATGTCTAAGCAACTTTTTTCATTCTTAGATCCATCTTTGAATATACCTACACTTTTAATTTGTATAGATACGGTTAACTAACTAATTTTAAAATAAGAGCGTTAAAAAATTAACGGACCATTAACAATAACTTAATTCTATTAATTTCAACTTCAAATAATATTTTTTGTAATTTACTTAAAACCAAAAGGCCAATATCAAAATATCAAACTGTTAACGAGAGCTTTTTTAAAATCAAAAGTTATATATAATATCTTCTTTTGTCATGAATGATTTTAATGGTTATAAAATCTAAAAATGGTCAAAGTTATTCTACGTTAAATCTTGAAATTTATTTTTTGTTTATATCAAAATTTAACGTAAAAAGTTACATATTATAATATTTAACATTATAAATAATGTAACATGTAAAAAAATCAAAGGTAAGAACTAAATAGTTCTACAGAATATACAACTTTGTATATATTTTTAGGTAATACATTTTTTTTATTCAGTTAGCATTTATTTGTTCTGAATTGATTCATATTTTACGGGAATAATAATTCGATTAAGTAAATAAAAGAGGATATATTATCGTGGCGTTATAACCAAAATATTAGGACGATCTTATCATTTATTTTATTAATATGATATATATTATAGTACAATAATTAATAATATATATTGATATAATGGTATACACTATTTTATGGGAACCTATAGTATGGTTGACGCAATGAATATAAAACGATAATAATTTTTGATAATCGGTATTATAACTAATTAATTGTATTAAATAGATAGAATCTATTGATTTTAATTCTCCATAGTTAAGGACTGACACTTGACAGGTTCTATTTATAGACCAGGTACCCTCAAATAACAATGATTTTTATGTTTTATAATTTATGACATTTATAATGAACTTAGTATAATTTATGAAAAATAATATGGTAATGTAGTTATACATAGAATACAACAACTATATATTTGTCGATTGTATTGATTATCAACACTCTGTAGTCCTGGATAACTCTTTGAACAATGGCATTAATTCGTTATACGTGAATTAACACGTGAAACATTTATGTATAAAAAGTAGAATTTTCAAAAAGAATTGATTTAACTGATAGGTTAATTTATAAAATGTATATAGGTAGTTAAATAAAGTAATTACACTTATGCATTGTTCAATTAAATTTATGTTAAGCTATAATTTTCTTAATACTCAAAAAATAATGTATTAGATATTTAATTGTAAAAGTTGAAAATTTATATGAAGATCAAAATAAATATTACCTAACTTAATTTAATTAAAAATAAGTTATTCAATTTTATTTTTTTAATATTACCTATACCTAGTATGTATAATAACTAAGTACGTCTTACTAGACGTATTATTTTCAATCCATCGTCTAGAAGCAACTATTAAGTCGTTACAATAGATGTTAGCTGCAGTTTTTATTTAAATGTAAAAGTTAGTTGTTAAATCGAAAAGTTTGAAAACATTAACTCGCAAACCGTAGTCAAATGTAAAACGTTCTCGGTGAAAATATAATAATAACAATCGTGTGATGTTATCGACGTTGCAGTTCGATGTTTTTAATTTTTTTTTTCTCGTCCCGTTGTTCCGGGTCGTTTTCGGCTGTGCAGGACGCGTATCCCAGAGATGGGTGATGGCCGTGATGGGGATGCTGGGCGTGACGATGGCGTACGTGATGCGGGCCTGTCTGGGCATCACGCTCACGCAAATGGTGTTGCCGGTACAGGTGCAGGGGCGGCGCAGCGATCCGCTGACGGCCGTGCAACACGACTACTGTCCGATGACGGGAACGGCGGCGGCGCACTCCGCTCCGGCGTCCAACCGGACGACATCAGTGGCGGCCGCGGCACCGGCGCAAGGGCGCGTTCACGGCGATCGCCCGCGGTTCGACTGGGACGAGGAGACGCAGGGACAGGTGCTGTCGGCGTTCTACTACGGTTACATACTCACGCACCTCCCCGGCGGGGCGCTGTCCCAGAAGTACGGCGGCAAGCACACCATGGGCCTGGGCATACTGTGCACGGCCATATTCACACTGATGACGCCGTTCGTGGCGCACATCGGGTCCACGCCACTGACCATCCTGCGGTTCGTGGAAGGACTCGGCGAGGTATAATATTGTTAACGCCATATTATAACGTGTCGTCTGTATTCGCGTTATCACACCATATAACATTTGAAGTAGTTGTGACCGAGGGTGGGAAAGTCGACGATTATTTTTATATACGAGTATGGTAAGACGTAACCATTGATAATATTACGTATGTTATAGACATGTCGAGTCGCCACATGATCGTATTAACTCGTTGTTTCGAATTAATGTAAAATCAAAGTCGAATGTAAAGTCAAAAGTCACTTAACTTTTTATTTTTAATTTGTAAATTACAATAAGATGGAAATTTAACAGCTCGGTTATATATATACATATATAAGATAAATTATTAACTGAAATTGACGACGCAATCCAGTGGTAGACCGAACTAGCAGACATCATTAATAATTGATATATTATTTATTTTTGATAATTTGATATGTCAAGACGTTGCGACACCAAAGATTTTTTGAACATCGAATAAAATTATCCGATAGTGTTGAGATGTTTGAAATTAATGTTTTTGGTTAAGATTATGTTTTCTCTGTGGATATTTTATGCTTATTATTTCGTTTTCAATGAGGATCAAAATATTGAAATCCATGACTAGTACATTAAACACTTCTTAAGATTAAAATGCAGTACTTATAAAACAATGTAATATAACACTATAAATAATATTAACCATTATTTATTTAATTTCTTTTTTTTTACTAAAATAATAATTTAAACTAAATCAAATATATTTTAAGTATACGAGATTCATATGAGGGAAAAATAACTTAATGTGTGTATAAAATGAATTAATTGATAAGCATCTACATATTACAAAACAAATTTTAACTTGCTTGCTTGGAAATTTAAAAAAAATGAAACTCTTCATTCATACATAATGAATTATTATCCTTATACTTAGTTATATTCAATTACACAGTGCGTTTATTTTTTTTTCCACTTAGGGGATGACGTTCCCAGCGCTTTGCACGCTCTTGGCGCAGTGGGCGCCACCCGAAGAAAAAGGAAAGTTCGCCACACTGGTGTTTGCAGGTAACGAATAACGAGTATTCATGAAATAAAAATTATACTAGGTACACAAGCGATAACTTACTCGCATAACTCTGTACACAGGTGCGCAAATCGGTAATATTTTGTCGAACTTTTTGAGCGGTTATATCATGCGGTACATACCTGGCGGTTGGCCAAACGTATTTTACTTATTTGGCATTATTTCGATCATTTGGTTTGTACTCTGGTGCATGTTCATCTACAACGATCCAAATTCTCATCCATTCATTTCGGACGAAGAGAGGGCCTATTTAAAAAAATCCATTGGAAGATTAGAAAGAAAGAAGGTTGTGCAGTTTTTAAGTCAGACCTTCTCTAACATTGTATGAACTGTGATACTATGATTTATGTGTATAGGATCTGACACCTACACCTTGGAAATCCGTAATAACCTCTGGGCCTGTATGGGCACTGATCATAGCTGGAGCAGGACACGATTGGGGCGCTTTTACTTTAATCAGCGATCTTCCCAAGTATATGAATGATGTATTGCACTTTTCTGTGACGGAAGTAAGTCAAAATCAAAAATTATATCTATGCCAATGAATTAGGTACATTTTTAATATTAATTCAAAATATTTATGACATTAGAACGGTTTTTTGTCTTCAATACCATTTTTTGCCCAATGGATCACATCAATTGCTGCAAGTATATTAGCCGATCGTCTAATAAGTAATGGAACGATGGGAGTCACCAAAATCCGAAAAATATATGCCATAATAGGTATAAACACCGAGTAAAAACAATAAAACATAACAATAATAACAATAAAAATATAAAAATAATATCAAATTATACATTTTTTCAGGTAATCTTGGTCCCGCTTTGGGAGTGATGGGTGCCTCATTTGTTGGATGTAATAAAATCCTTGCAACATTGTGTTTCACCTGTGGCGTAGCTCTTATGGGATTCTGCTATCCTAGCTTACGTATTAATTCACTTGATTTGTCACCCAATTATTCACCTACACTAATGGGATTGGTAAATGGTATTGGGTGTTTGTCAGGAATGGCCACTCCATACATGGTAGGAATCCTTACACCACATGTAAGTTTACGTATCCATTATTACAAATTAAATAATAATTATCAATAATTTCAATTGATTTATTTTACACATATTTGTATACTGTAAGTATTACATACACAATAATTATATTACATAGTATAGTTTGTATTTTTGTGATTTTCTATACTGAGAGGAATTTTTATCTTAAGTTTCATTTAAAGTTGGTTTTGTATTCACGAATTAATCCTTTAATTCAGGTGATTCAGGAAAACCTACTATCTAGCAAAATATAAGGTGTATATAAAAGGAGTTTAAAAAACCATGGTATCTATGGTATTATTTAATTTCATTTGTGTGGTTCAATTTTTTACTGTATTGTGTATAACGTCATAATTAAAAAAAAATATATAAATAATAGTAGTACTTAAATTATGTGTTAATATATCATGTCATCTTGAACAAAATATAGTTTTTTACGAAACGGGTGTTGGTAATAAATAAATGTATGTCGTATACCTACCTGAATATTTTGCTTTTTTCAAAAACTTATTCTAGATCACTAATTATCTAATGTTATGTTATCTAATATCAAAGAATATAATATATTTTATATTTTTTAATTTTTTTAGAGAACCGTTTTAGAATGGCGTTTGGTATTTTGGATCATGGTCATAATAATGATGTCAACATCTATAATTTTTGCGTTTTTTGGATCCGGTGAAGTACAACCATGGGATGACATAAAACAATATCGTTTAAGCGAAAACGAAAAAGAAAATAAAGAAGGTGAATCAAATGTAATACAAATGAAATCAATAGAAAACATCAAAATAGTTTGATTCACAATCTAACCCATACTAGCAAAACCATCAAAACCATCCTAAACATTGTAAATATAAATACATTTTACCTATTAATTTAATTATTAAACTTTGTTTTATTAATTGTTTTAGAAATGTTCTGTTATCTGTTGAAATAATAAAAGAAATTGTAATTGTTTGTACATCATTATTTATATCTAATAAAATAAATAAAATATTTTTGTACATTATTATGTTATTTGGATTTTATTTATAAAAAAACCGGGAATCTCTAGCTAATATTATTTATACATATATATATATAATCATATTAATTAAACAGTCAGAAATCAACATTGCTTTATTTAAATTAAGTAGTTTGACATTATTATAATAATCACACAACACATCAAGTCAAGCGGTTAATTTAAATTTACTCGTTTCTCGGAAAGCTTTTATTTATTTATTTTTTAATAAATATTAATATTTATTTTTTATTTATTGTTATTTCTGGATTATACGTTAGCCGAAATATGTTTTAGATTGGTGTGATGTCGTATGTATCGGAAAATTCAAAATTTGAAGGTAGAACTCTGAAACATGGGATGATTATTGCAACATATACCTTTAGTTTGTTGATAGGGTGAGGTTAAATAGCAATTTAAAAAAAAAGCACAGACCATTTACATCGATATTTATTATTCGTGGTACCGATATTGTTTAATTTATTCACCATATTGATTTTCTAGTTGTATATTTAGGATAATTCTAATACTTATGACAGAGATTCAAAGGTTTCATTGATTTATTTAAAAACAAATTTAAAGGATTTTCTATTGTACTAGCAACATTAATAATTTGCTTATCAGTCATTGTAGCAAGAATAGGAAGACAGTTAATTATTATTTATACATTATATTATATACAATACATTAATACACACATGTATTTGTGTATATATTATAAATAATAAATATAATAATATTTATAATGTACTTTTATACCCCCTTAAATCAATATTTCAGGCGAATATGAAATTATAATGCAGTATATAAGTAAATCGTTTATGTGGTACCATGATGACCATATTTATTTTAGTGTTATCAAAATGTTGGCCATCATTTTTGGTAATTATGCGTTTTTTTTAAGTATGTATGTAAAAAATGGTTTTTATAAAAAAATTAAATTAAAATAAATAAATTTATTAATATATGATACGCCTGTATTGTAATACTGATTCATTGACAGTATTTCTATTTTCTATTTACAACCACATTTAATAATTAAAATTAATAAATATTTTTATTATTTTAACAATTAAAATATAGATTTTTACACTCAATGTTTAATCAAAATTAATATTGTATTAATAAATTGAATGTATAATGTTTACTCTATATAACCTATGTCGAAATTATTGTTTTGTTGAGAGCTTAGTAGATAATAAAGGAACTTAATAGATAATGTTGATTTATTTATTTTTAAATAGTCTTACATTTATTATAATCTAATAATTTCATGATTTTAGTTTTTCATAAAATCGTAACCTTTTTTTCTTTAAAAGTGGTGAAAATTAACAAATTTATAAATAGTATGCAACAATTCTAAACAAATAATTTACTGACTATTTTTAATAATAACTATTAATATTTAGTCATTATGGTTATGATTCATCAATATTATTGTTACTTCAAATTATTTGTTTTATGTTTCTAAAATCAAAAACTATGTATTTTTTAATTTAAAATGTATACTCACTTATTTATTATAGTATATATAACTATAAATTATGTACTAAATATTACTTTTTTTATACATTTAGTTTTCTTATCAATAGGCAATTACTATTTTATTTATGTGTTAAATTATTTGTTAAATACTTTTTACATTGTTATAACAAGTTGTTTATATAATATATCATTTTTTGATATGGTTGTTAATCAAAAACTAATTACTGTAAATACTTGACATTTTCACCAAATGTTGATATTAGTGTTATCTATATATTATAGTTAAATTTTCAAAATATTTTGACTTTTTTTGAGCTATCTACAGCCAACTGAAATTTTCGATTTTTCTAAGAATTTTTTTTTTGAAGTATCGATAAAAAAAACTTGGATGACTAAAACAACTAAGTTACAATTTTTTTTTTATAAGCATTTATAGTTCAAAAGTTTTACTAAATATGTCAAAGTCGTGAAAATTTACAAGTTATTTTGTAGTTGAAAAATCCTAAAATTGTTTGTGTTTATATCTAAGGTTAAACATTATTAAACATATTCAACGCTAAGTTTTCCTCTTCGAAAAGCTGTAGAAAAAACTCGAAATTTTTTGAATTTTAAATTTTTGTGAAATTGCGAAACGATAACGATTTTAAATATTTCTGAGTATTCGAAAAGTAAAAGTTGTGGATACTTAAAAATTTCAACAGTTATTTAGTTTGGCATTTTCTTTACATAATTTAATTTTCAAAATATTTTGCTTATTTTAATGCTATTTTTAGGCATTTGAAATATTCATTTTGTTTAATTTTTTTTTATAAATATCGATAAAATGTTTTTAGCTGAGTCAAAATACTTGAAAATTTAATACAAAATTTTCCATAAGTTTTTTTTACAATAGTTATAAAATAACTTAAATGTTAGTGTATTTAGGCTATTAAAACTAAACCTCCTTTTTCTTCAACCACTGGAAATTATATCCTATGCTGAAAAATCATCTCCGTTCAGAATTGTTTTTCGTATACAATGATACCTATTATTGGATTCAAATTTAACACTCCTGTAATATATAACAGTGATCCACACAATACCTAATGTAGAGCAGAGCGGTACCCACTTGACCGACTTTTTAATATTAGTAATAAACTAATACATCAATAACAATACAAAAGTGTTTCTGTTTCATAATAATAAAGTAATATCATATTTATTGTAATTAATGACATTTCAACGAAAAACGTAATACCTATTAATAAATTCAAGCAACTTAATAAAAATGAATACATGGTGTTACGAATACGACAATATAATATTGTTAAGGACTAACAGATTATCAGAATTATTGTTAGAAATTAAAATGTGTTTAATTCACAATAAACGGCTGCAATATGTAAACATTCCAAGGTAACAAAAAAAAAAACAAAAACAAAAGTAGTCAGATTTTGTTATATTAATCCCATGATTTATTTAAAAAGTTGTTTATCGTAATAGAAATATCAATTAACCTTATAACTAGTGATGACCTGTTCTATACTAATTATAGTTCCCCTCACATTGTGAATTTATGAATTATAATCTATCTACCGCTCTACCGCAGTAACATTAATAAAACTAGTTTACGAGAAAGGTAATTAATCAAATTGTAAAAATTTCAAATACATGGTGTTACGAATACGACAATATAACTGTCACTTATAGATATTAGATCTATGAAACATCTTAAGAACAAGTCGCAAGGTGGAAAACTGACCGAATCAGAGCTTCTATACTGTTAAAATATTTTTAAATATTATATCATATTATAAAGATATAAATACATGAATACATATTTTTTTTTTCAAATTTATTGTTTAAAATTTTTTTTTAAAACAGTTGTATTATTATAATGCTAAAGTTTTTTAAAGTGAAAGCTGAAAAGTAAAACTTTTAATTTAAAACGATAACTTTTAGTCCGTTTATTAGTTATAATATGATGAATGGAGTTTATAATGAAATTTCAATTTCATTAAATTTACGATATTATAATATGAAATAAATTATGGTTATTTTCAAAATAGTATTATAATATTATTAAATGGGAATATTTCTGTGTGAGTAATTACTAGTTGTATAATTGATGAGTGATCCATACTCAAGTCCATTGCTATGAAATTATAGGTACAAATTTAATCCTAGCTTTATCCGACTATATAAGGATCTTTTGGATCACGAATAATGAATATTTTTTTGTTTATATAGAATTGGTTAAATGAAATAAAATAATTACAAATAATAATAAATTGTACATGTAGGTATAATTTTAGATCTGTATTTCATATTATATCAAAACCACTCAAATTCCTTTGTGTTAAAAAATATGAATAGTTCGCATTTAACGGATAATGCATATAAGTCAAATAAACTGCCGTTATTTAATTTTGGCATCAAAACTATACGATTTTATACTACGGAACGAGATAAAATCATAATATATACAGAACGATAGACGCGACTACTGCGTTATATCAGTTTAGTTGGAACACGTTTGATGTACAATGTCCAAGGATTAATGTATTGATGTAGGTTTATATAGGTATCAGGTTAAAAAAAAAGACCAAAAAAGCAGAAAAATTGGATTCGTGGAAAAAATCCTTTCACTTGTGTTCATTGGAAGCGCTGCGGGCGGGAACCGCAGATTCGAAATGTAGAGGTCAGGTATATCTTTCTCTTTCTTACACTAATAAAAATTCACAATATTAATAAATATTATAGGTACTAGGAAGGTATATTATAGAAGACGTATTCAATATAATGTTACGCAAGTAAATATCCACTATAAAACGTTGTTAAGTTTTCGTAGTATATATATTTTGTTAATATAATACGTGTGGCGTCAACCTACGAGCGGGCATCCGGTTAAAACTCCTGTGAAACGACGACGAAATCAATGATGACATTGATGATGCTGTGCGAATGTGCGATCCACAAATTTGAAAATAAATTTTGCACGAAATTCTAAATTATTTACTAATACCTTACCATAGTCAATCGGCAGTCGTTCTCTAGAATTACTCCAATTTTTAAAAACTGTTATCTTTATAATAACTACATTACAAGATAATATTAAGAAATATTGAAATAATTAATCATTGTTTTATTTTTAATACATAAAATCGATAAGAAAATATACACAGAACGTATTCAGATAATTCAAATTTTAAAAGAATTTTGAGAGAATTTTTTTTTTTTAATTTTTAATTTAGGCTTCAACATCAATGGTTATTAGTCTGACAATAAAATTACATGACAATTTGCTTCTTAAAATTAGGTGTTACATTTTATACATTACACATAGGTACATTATACAGGTTAAGTGTTTTATAATTTTTTTATAAGGTTTGCAATGCTTAAAAATCGTATGATTTTTGAGGTTTGGTTTTCGGCGAGTGCTTTAGCTATATTGGGTTGAATGTTGAGGTCGGTGCGTGTTGAAGAGTATTGTTTGCACTCCTCCCCTATGTGTGGCATGTGTCGTATATTGGTTGGGGTTCTTTGCTAATTAAATATGAGTGGGTGAGGAAAGAGTGTCCGATTCTGGTGCGAGTGATTGCAATGTCTTGGCGTCGGTTAAAATTAGAAGGGGTGTTCCAATTTTTGGTTGCTTTTTTGACACTTTGAAGTTTGTTGGTCGAAGGCATTGAGTTCCAGTGATTTTGCCAAGCTAAGAGGATTTTTTGTTTGATGGAATTTTGTATGTCGTTGGTGGAAACGTTGTTTATTGTAGTGTTTTGGAAATATTTCATTGCCTGGTTAGCATATTTGTCTGCCTTTTCATTTCCTATAATACCAATGTGAGATGGAACTCACATAAATTCTATATTTTTACTTGTTTGTATTAAGCATGCTTGTATGTTTGATGTTATTTCGTTTTTTATGGGCAAAGTTTTTTAAGTGATAGTAAAGTACTTAAAAAGTCGCTGATTATTAATATATCGTTTGGTTCTAGTGTATTTGCCAGTTTTACCCCTTCATAAATGGCGTAGTTTTTGGAAGAGAAAATACTGGTTATTTCTGGGAGTTTGTGTTGAATGATTATGTGTTCATTAACTACTGATAAGCCTACCCCGTGTTCGGATTTAGATGCATCGGTATATATTTTGGCGTGATTAGGGAATGTGTGATGAATTGTATTTTGAAACTGAGAGAATATTATGACATGATTTGTTTCATTTTTATTGAAATTTAGAAGTTCAGTCTTTAGTTTTAGTTCCCATTTCCAGGGGGGAAGATCTTGAAAAGTAATTCTGTTTACAACTGAGGTGTGGATGTCCATTTTTTGTTGTAAATTGGTGAATAAATCTTGTACCGAGGGAGATTTTTCGTGTTCAATATTTATTGGAGGTAAAGTATGATTGTTGAAGAAGGTTTTGTATCCTATATGGTTGATCCTTGTGTAATACCGTTTTCAGTTGTATATATGTTAGATACTTCATTAAGTGCTCTGACCTGTATTGTACGGTTGCTTAAAAAGTTTTTATTAAAAGTTTTAATAAATAAACAAATAAGGTGATCAGCATCTATAAAACAATAAAAATAATATAAACGTAGCGATTAACGCCAATAAAAATACAACAATATAATATAAACAAAATCAGTGGCGATTAGCGCTCACACCAAAAATGGATATAATAATATAAAATGTGGCGGTTCGCGCCACACCAGGTATAACTAAAAAACTAGTGACAATTTGCGCTCACAATTTTAACTTGTAAAAATTAAACAAACCGGCGATTAGCGCACGACTGAAAAATGCGTTGATGCACAAACTCTGAAGAAAGACTATAGGTAACACAATTATAATAATATTATACAGCCGACGGACAATTCCGCGATCGCGTTATTACTATACATTATAATATTATACTATAATTTACAATCGACGAAATAATATAACAATAATTAATAAAACAAAGATAACATAAATACAATAGAAAAAATGAAAGAAATATAGCGGACGGCGTGCGAGTGTTTGTGTGTTTGTGAATCGTTCGGCGACGTACGTATTATATATTATATATTAATATTTAACGGCCGATTTTTGCGGCGCCAACACAGGACGTAGTTTTGGTGTATCCTCAAATTTAATATGGGTTTGCCTTCTAAAGCTTATGATGTGGGATGTCTTTTGTGGAGAAACCAGTTTTTAAAAAAGAGATTGGCTTAAGTGTGTTTATTCCAATGAGGTTTAGTGCGTCAGTGATATAATATTTGTGTGAAATAATAGGGGACACGTTTGAAATTATAAAACGTTTTGCTTGGTTTTCTAATCTGCGTATTTTCGATGTTGTTGTAAGTTGTCGACAGTAATAGTTGGATAACGATTTATGATATCATTGACTGTATTAGAATTGGCGAAGCAAACACGAAAACGGTTGTTTGCAATTCTTGAGGCAAATTTAATGTTTGAGGGATTAGTAATCAGACTAATCACTTTGATATAGGTATTCTATTTGTGGAATGCCGTCGATTGTATTAAAAATAATGGCATGATTTTTTTTTTTTTTTTGGAAAGGATAGGTTGGCTACAGTCTCAGCAAAAGTTTTTTGCGTGGATTTTTCGTTCACGAGGTTAGTATTGTCGGTAGTTGCGGGCTGTTGGTTCGGTGTCATTTTTGGAGTGTTATTGGTTTTTGGTGTGTTAATACCATGTTTACTCGTGGATGTTTTCGACACTACGTTTGATGACGAGCGTCTTAAATAAGTATGAGTGGTTTTTAAAAGCGGGTTTGTCACCCATATAGTTATAATTTGCGGCGCAATTATACCGATAATGAGATATTGTAACGTTCTACGGAATATATATAGTACCGATAAGCGACGACTCAGCGGATCAAATTGTTGTGTAGTATTTACTACTATCGGGAGCTATAAATGCGGAACGCGGTAGTTCATACACGTGTGGCTTAAACGGTGCCCAAGGCTATACACGGCGATATTCGTTGCGAAATTCGTCGAGCGGATTTCGCAGCAAATTTCTTTGTCGTCGAAAACCCTATGCGTTTAAATCGTGCTGGCTATACGATTTCGCTGCGAATTAAATCGTCGCAATATTTGTTGGCGGGCGATGATCTTTTTTCAAAATCGCACAATCCATAAAACCGCCTGACGGAATTCGTTGGGTACAGCCGAACGGAACAATATTCACCGTGTATAGCCCCAGCCCAAACACGTACGTACTGTGGCAATATTACTATAACGGCAAATTATTGATATCTTAGCTCTGAGAAAAATATAATTCAATACAGCGTAATTCACTAAGCACAATAATTGCTTATTCCTATTTTTCTTTAACTATGAATTTATTTAAATAATTTTTTTTTTTTTTTTTGAATATGTTAATAATTGTATTTACTTAATGACCATAATGTTTCAAATAGCTACATTGCTTTTTTCTACCATTTAAAAAGCATTTTGTAGTGGTACAAACTTCATTTTTTCAAATAAGA
Organism: Aphis gossypii; assembly: GCF_020184175.1. Lineage (NCBI taxonomy): Eukaryota > Metazoa > Arthropoda > Insecta > Hemiptera > Aphididae > Aphis > Aphis gossypii. Next base: position 16,446,999 of record NC_065530.1, read on the forward strand.
ACCATCATTTTCTTCAATTGTAAATTATAAGACAGGCGATTCTTAAATTTCTAGAAAATTAAAAACATAATATGCAATATTTCATTTAGTAGGCACTCAGTATTGTGTTCAGTCAACTTTTGTAAATAATAAAATTGTATAGATTATTATGAATCACGATTATTTTCAAATTATTATAATCCTTTATTGTATTTCTAAACTATTATCCATATGACCATATTATACAAAAGTTGAAAAACTCAAAAATTATTCGTTCGAATTTGAATTTGCAAACATCCATAGCTGATGTTCGATAAAAGACAACTTATTGGAAAATATAAAGAGTTCGATTGCCGTATGATAAAGAACTCTAAGTATGAAAATAAATATGTCTATTGTTGGAGATAAAATCGGAGGAGTGAGCGCGGATCACCCTGTACAGACGAGATACCTATATAATAATTATAATAATATACCCGTTAAAATAACACGTTAACACACGCAAATAGTGTGGATGGGAGAGGAAAAATTTGGCTGGCAACTACAACGGCGACGGCGGCAGACGGTTATTAGCATAAGCGAAATTACGGGTCAGCGACCAGTCAGGCAATGACCTTACCAAATACTGTCTGGATATCATAGTATCATACTGACTTAGTAATAAGTAAAATTTAAAATAAAAATTAAAAATGTAGATTTTTTTCATATTTATCACTTGGCGTATCCTAATAAAATTGTCTAGTTTCGCCTATGATGGTTATTATAGTTATTACGACGACAAAGACGACGGCGATGATGACAGTGAACAACCGTTGTTTGCGCAGAACGCTGACGGATAAACGATAAAAAACCGCGGTAGGCCGGCGTGCACACTACAATGATAATAATTAATAATCATAGGCAATAATTATTTAGTGATCTCGAGTGGACGAAAATCCACAGCCACCGAACACTCGTCAATAAATTTCTAATATTATAATATTAATACGTGTGCACCGCGTGACTCGAGCGGATAAGTATAAAAGTCGTCACTCTCTCGGCGACCGCGGCACAGGACGAACGACAGAGTCATGGGATGTTACGTGGAAATCGTGACGCTCCTGTATTCAGTGTCACTGGCCATGTCCGTGTTTTTCCAGAACAACCTGTTGCTGCTGAAGGCGTGCAACTCGTCCGTGCCCTTCGGTGACTGCCCCGACGGCGGGGTGCACGCTCAGCACGTCGTGTCCGTCATCTACGCGTGGAGAGCGTTCATACAGTACACCATTCCCATCGTGTTGATCATACTTGCGGGTAAGTCAGCGGCGGCGTCACCGTCGAAAATACAACATAATTATCGATATAATATAAAAATATTTAATTAATTTTTTTTTTTAAATATTTTAACAGTATTATATTGCAGCGGTTCCCACCTTTTTGGTCGTGTGGACCACAAATTTTCTAAAAAAAGATCTTTGAGACCCACTACTAATAGTGCACGCATACCTAGTATATGAGACAAAACTACATTCAAACGTTCGGTACCGTTAATTATTGCACACTATTATAGTTAAAATTGATCAAATATTATTATAACCAATAATGTTATTAGGTATATAACAAAAATATATAATAATAGGTACCTATTATTTTAAATATATGTAGGTATATATACTATTTAGTATTATATGGTTCAGTATCACAAGGTACAGTAGCATGCTGCTCGCGGTCCATTTGTGGGCTGCGGACCATGGGTTAGGAACCGCTGGTATATTGCCATAAATATTATTATTGGTTTAAATACCGTTTACCTATGTTCAGTTATTCAATTATAATAAATAATAATAATAGCAACAATGTGTAAACAATAAGTATGAAATGAACACTGAGGTAATTAATAGTATACGGTACGACCATATAAATGCAAGTGTTAATAATGAATGGTGCGACGTATTCATGCGATTAAAAACTCTCGATAAAGTCGGTGTGTTTTACTTTTTTAGGAAAACGATTCCGTTCGATTTAAATAAAACAATGTATTATTAAAATGACCCCCCGCCTCCACAAAAAAAAAACAATACGAGTATGTACAATTTTTCTGAATTATGTCACTATTTATTATTTATTATTGTCGATTCATTTAATTTCCATGAATAATAACGTTATCAAAAATGTTGATGAACTTGAAAAATTTAAAAACTTAAAAATTTGGTAATTGAATAAATTGAATAGCACAAACTGTATAAATATTTTCTACTGCTTAATTATTAAATTCGTTATATTCGTTGATTTGTGTGATGTTAACGTTATTTTTCGATAAAGATCATTTGATTGAAACGTTCTTTAGATGCTGATCTTATTTCTGTGTAAAAAACGTATCTATATGTAAAAAATTATAGCTAAGTTAAATACCTACGTAACCTTATGGAAATTTGACAACACAACACTAAAATTTTAAGTACAACACTTATGGAATTGTGTGCCTTAAAGCGTGTACAACTTCTTTTGTTGATATGGACCGTATGGAATTGTGTTTTACCTAAAACTCCAACAATGCTACAGCGCTCTGACCGAGTTGGTATTTTTTAATAATATCAAGTACGTTTACGAACGGAATACCTCTAAAGTATAATAAGTAATTTATTAAAACGGAATACAGTTATGATAATCGTAATATTCGTTGGGCTTCATTGTGTCAGCTGTGGTCGCGATTCTTACATACCTGCATATTAAAATACTGTTTTTTTTTTGTATATTTTTTAATATCTATAATGTATTCATGAATTCTATACATTATTCGCAGATATAAGTTTCTTAGTTAAAAATAAAAATGAACAGATAATATTTAAGATACAATTTTTGTTTTAATTTTATTTAATAGTTCTCCGTTAGAGAAAGGTATCTATATACTATTACATGATTAATATTTTATCCATTTTTAATTTTTAATATCACCTTGAAAATATTAACAATAATATGATGTTTTATGGGTACTCAATGAACAAAAATGTGTTTTAACTGTTTGTATAAGAGTAGGTCAAAGATCATGTTCTGAGTATTTTGGTTTACAATATTATTTAAGTTTAAATAAAACGTTATCATCGATTTAGTTATTTTATATTCATTAACTAAGGTCTTAGTTCTCATGATATTATTATCAATATATTTTTTATTATTAATTGCAAACACCATAAAATGTTAAGCATTCAATTTATTTCTATAATGCATGTATATCTTGTGTTTAAGTTTATTTTGGTACTATATACTATTTGTTAATACAATATAAATAAAATTAATTTCAGGTCCATGGAGTGACAGTCATGGCAGACGTCGTAAACCATTAATTTTACTACCGATTATAGGTCAAGTATTAACTGATAGTTTATGCATATTAAATGTTTATTTTTGGAATTGGCCTCCTCAAATCGCTGCACTTTTTGAAGCCATAACACCAGGTTTATTTGGTGCTCGAAATACGTTCTGGGTAGGTGTAATATCGTATATATCAGATACTACTACAAACGAGTCCAAAACATTAAAATTCGGGATAATAAATGCAACTTACACTATTAGTACTTTAGTTGGAACAGGGCTAGCTGGGTTTTTAAATGTTGGACTAGGATTTTATGGAGCCTTTTTGGTACCTATTATGTTAAATTTGATAGCATTTACAGTTTGTATAATATTGATCAATGATACTTCTAAGCCTTACGACAAAAACGTTGTTTGGCTGAAACCAAAATATTTTATGGAAAGTTATTTAAGTGCATTTAAAGGGAGCTGTAAAAACCATTCAATTACGTTAGTAGCAATACTATTGTTGCAAGCTGTTTTAGTGGGAAGAATTGAAGGTAAGTCATCATGTTTTAATAATATATTGATAAATATTAATAATATTAGGTATATTATAAAAAACTATTTTATCCAAAAATTTATAAGTTGCAATACTCAATAGTGAAAAACTCATAATCTATCCTATTATATTTACTATAGTTATTAATTATTATTATAAAATATTTTCAATTACAAAAAATTACACATAAATGCACGTTTATACATTTTTATTCGCATTTTTCCAAGTCAAAAAAAAAAAAATAAATAAATAAATAGATTTAAATATTATATTAAATTTTAAATATTTTTATACGTGTTTAGTTCTTATAATAGTGGTATATCAATTCTCACTGCTTGTCTATAATATATTGAGTCTTAAAATAAAACAATTAATACATAAAAATCTATAAGTAATTATATATAACGTGTAACAGGACTACATATTATTTAACATACAAATGTTACTATATTTGTTAAATAGGCCCTGGTACACGCTGTTATATTATGTAAACATAAAGTCATGAATCATAAAATAAATATAATTTTGTACCCTATTCTGTATATTATAAAATATAAGTTACCTAAAGAAAAAAGTTTTCATTTTCACCATGAATAATAGTGATAAGAAAAAGAATAATTTTAAAATTACATTAGTGTGTTTGATAGAAAATAAAATAAGTAAGTATACGATTAATAAAAATGAAAATTAACTTTCAAGTTAAATTTAGTTTAAACTATTTTTAAATATAATAGTCTTGCCTAGTATTAGTTTATAGTTAAATATAATATGGACAAGTTAATTAATGTTTAAAGCTACGACAGGATGATTAAAAAGTCTTCACCTGATTTAAGCTATATAAAAACTATATAAAGCTAGATAAAGCTCAATAAGTAATAACAATAAATTGTTGGTAAACAATGGTATACGACAGGGATGGCCAAACTTTTTTTGGTCACGATCAACTAAAAATATCTTCACCTTTAAAAATCGACTTTCATAAAATTGTTTTTATCACTGAATAACTATAATTATTAAGAAACATATAGAGCGCATGGCCCTAAAAATAAGTTCTAACATGATCGACTTTGAAATTATCCGAGATCGACTGGTCGATCGGGATCGACTGTTCTGCCGCTCTTGGTATACGATATACCACTGTATAGATAAGATATTCAAGTTTAATTTTATTTCCATTGCTAACAAACGTGTTTTGTGAGTTATAAGCATTTGTAATGATTACTAAACAGCTGTTTGTTAGATGGGCAAATAAAAGAATAATACAATAGAGATGTATCATGGGTGACCATTGACCATTTGGGTTATATTTAATATTAGAAACACATTATTTTTCAATTCTCCTTACCATAGTTTGAAAATAAATAAAAATAGCTGAAATTGGAATAAGTCTTTTGAATCACTAATGTAGTAGATAGTAATTCGGTTAAAAAAAAAAAAAACTAAAAATAGTCATTCAGGAAAATTCGGAAAATGTGTGTACTTAATATAAATTAAAATCAAAATCCTCCCGTACACTTAAATCAAAATTTTTAAGGCGTTGTTTCATAGTTTCCTGAAAATTTTTTGCACTTTTTAAAAATATTTATTTATTTCCACCTAGTTTATATTTTGAATCCTTTGAATTTAATTTTCATAATTCAGCTTAAATTGATGTTTCATTATTTCAGGAGAATATGCTGTTACATATTTATTTATGAGGTATAAATTTAAATGGTATGAAGTACAATACAGTTATTTTGCTGCTTACAAAATGTTGATGATTTTTATTGGTAAGTAATAATAATTAATTTAGTAAAATAATTATAACATAATAGTTGCATATATAGTAAGGTACGTCTATATATATATATATTATAATATGATTTAATATGTTTTTATATTATTATGTTTAAAAATATTGTATTATATATTTACATTAATAAAATGGTACTTTAAAAAATATATTGGTATTAGAAAATGATTTTGATATGGTTTATTGTTTTACTCTATAAAAAGGAGAGAATTAGCTACCTAACTACTTTAACCTAGGTGAGTTTTATGTATTTATTAACTATTATATATTAATATTATAACTAACTAATCATATATATATATATATGCGTATAAATATATAATAATAATTAACAGCGCTCATTAATCACTGTAGTTTAATAATTATTATAGTAAGTTCAATAATTTTGAATCTTCATTCTTCAATATTCACCAGATTTTATTTAAAAGCAATCAATACGCTTTGTATACATATATCGATTTCAAATATTGTATAAAATATAACCAATAGGTATAACTTTAATATTTGAATCGTATTATTACATAAATATATTTTATAATTTTGCATGTATTTAAATAATTTTGATACCAATTAAAAATGAAAATAAATTCGATATACCTAGGTGTATAGTATCGGTCATCTGCACTTCGTCAGATATCTACTCAACCATAATGTTGCATAATTATAATATTATCTTGTTTATTTAATCATGATGATTAACCATTAATCTGAATTTATATTCTAGGTACTTTGTTTTCTGTAACTGTGTTGAGCTACCGTCTGAAAATAAACGATGCAATTATTGGTTGTATTGCATGTACTTTTGATATCCTCGCTGCACTGTGTTACGTTTTTGTTGCCGAACCTTGGCAACTATATATAAGTAAATTTTAAAAAATCAATCATAATGCATGTAACTAAACATTTTATATTGTAGTGATCATTGATATTTAAATTATTACTTATAGTTCCATTGGTTGACTTTTTCCACGGAACTGCAAACACTATTTCGACTTCATTAACATCTAAAATCGCAGATAACGAAAAACTTGGTTGGTTTATTAAATATTATATATTCTAGTATTATGTTTATAACTATATTTGTGTTGGCGTTTTTAATTTGTTTTATATGTTGCGTTATTATTATTTATATATATTAGGTCGAATAAACTCCGTCCAAGGATTAATGAGCACAATTATGTCATTCGTAGTAGTATCATTGTACAGTGAAACGTACAATTTAACATTTGAATATTTTCCCAGTGCTGTGTTTTTGTTGAACATAATTTTAACTTTTCCTTTATTAATAATATTTATGTGAGTATTATAATACGTATATATTAATATTATGTAAATGATAAAAATTTATATTTGTTTTAAATATTTTTAGGATTCTTTACTATAAATCCAAACACATGTGGACAGCAAAAGAAACAACGTAGTCTTAAATCTTAATAATGGAGGTTTTAGGTATAGTTTATAATTTCTATTGTAAGTTACGGAAAGACAGTGTATATTGTAGAACTAAATATTACTATCGACTATTTTAATGAAATTTTAATTAATTAATAAGTTTTATAAAGTATTATTTAATATAGGTATTTGTTGCATCAGAAAAAATATAATTGCAGTTAAAAGAATGTAGCCCATTTGCGCCCGAAATAAAAAAACTTAACACTCCGAGTTATAGCCCAAATGCGCCCATTTTGCATGCAACGTTGCTGTTGTTGTTTAAAAATTTAAAACCCCACGTAAAATCAAAATTGATAAAAAGAAATAAATTTAAATACTACACAGTATGCATATTATATAGGTATATAAATATTATTTATATTGCATTTAATAATAAATTTCAAATAGAAATATTTTTACGTAAAATCAAAATAATTAATCAATACAATTACAATAATATACAGATATATATCTAAATTTTAAATATTATTAATAATGTATAAAATAAATTTATATAGTACCAAAATAAATAATACACATTAGTTGTTAGTTGTCGTTTAAGATTGTTTAAAAATATTAAATTCTACGTTAAAAATAATCAAAATTAATAATATACATTGGTTAATAATAAAAATGTTAATAATACAAAAAATAATTAAATTATAATAATATTAAAATAATAATACAATTATAAATCGATTCCCCTAAATTTAAAAGAAATATTTTTAAGTATTCTATTTTATTTAAGTGTTCTCTTCTGTACTCATTCCACGCTTCATAAGTAAATTCTATTTTTTTCTTTTTCCTCTTTACGTCGTGGTTTTATTTTACCCTTTTTGATTTCATTTATTTTTAGATATATACTTGTATTAATTTTTAATTTTTAATTACACTAGTTAATGGAGGATGAAGTGAATAAAATTGGGAGTTAAAGTGCTTGTGAAATGATTCAGCGCAATTTGAAGTTCGAGGTGCGCCTGTTGGAGGTTCAGCCTAAATTGATGGTGGAAATGGACATCCTTCAATGATATAGTTATTAAACACATAATCAGAAAATTCAGATAAATTTATCAGGCTGAAATCTGGAGTTAAGTTTTGTAAATAAAAATAAGCATCTTCCACTACATTTGACGGTAAAAATGGTAACCCAAAAAATAAAGTTAACCATTTAGCGATATCACATGACTGATTCTTGTAAAATGTTTTAAAATCTGACAAAGAATTTACCAAGATTGACCTAAATGAAATCTACAGCCTTTTATTTTACTCTATGGAAATACATTTAGAAATGCTTTGTGTGCTGCAATTTCAAAATCTAAATGGATTGATGGTGTAAAATTTTTTTGTATTTTATTTGTACATAAATGGCAAATAAAGTTCCACATAGCTCGATAATATTCAAATGATTTTGATGGCAAAAATGCAATAACAAGTGGTATATAAAATCCATTTACATATATATGAATACCATACATTTAATAAAAATGTGACAGTCTATAAGTAAAAGTACCATTACCAAAAATATCAGAATTATTGAAATCGCATAAAAAATTTTAATTTGTTTTGCATGTAATCAAAATAATATTATTTACGTTATCAACATTTGTAAATTCTTCGTTTTTATTTGTTAAAATTACTAAATTAGAAATCTGTTCAATTGCTTCATCAAGTGATTTAGGAACTGGAGGTAATATTTTTCGACGTTCTCGGTTTATAGACTTTCTGATATTGTGAATATCAGAATGCTTACCGGTGCTACACGTGGAAAGCTCTGTACGTATTATTTTATTAGGTCGTAAAGTTAAATCTTCACACGCTTTTCTTTTACACCTACCTTGAACGTCCAGTAGGTTTTAACTTTCTTCAGTTTCCGGATCATGTAAAGACAGTCATTTCGGTTAACTTCGTTTTCGAACTATTGGTTTTGACATACGCACTACAGGTTATTTTTACACAACGGCAACTTATATCTCCAAAAACAAGGGTTCTACTCACGTGATATTTAAAATAAAGAAAAACTAAACAAAGATTTTGTTTACTTGAAACAGTTATATAAAATTCCATTTTATTATAGTAGTACTCAGTACTCACTATTCATGTACTAATGCAACTGATACATAAAATACAACTGCAGATAAATGCATTTTTATATAATATAATCTTTATCGATAGGAATTTTACAATTTCAATTAACACAACTAACGACAAAATATTATTATCTTTATCGATTTAGATCGAGCTTGGAAAACGATCTAATATTATTTTAGATTTTATAGTTATACGCCAATATAGGTACTCAATAAATGGCAACGTTGCACGATTTTCACCTGATCTGAATCGGGCGCATGTGGGCTATGATTTGGGGCGTAAGTGGGCTACAATAAATGGGTTCGGGCGCAAATGGGTTGCACCGGCTTAAAAATGTTATCTTTTTGGGGAAAAAAATCTAATAGTTTTCAAATAACATGGTTACCATATGATAAATGTAATCAAATTAGAATCATGTAAGACCTAAATGCCATTTATTTTCTAAAATTTCCCCTACAAGCACTAAATTAAAACAACAGATATTTTTATTAATAAACGCTATATTTGAGTCAACTAATTGCAAAAGTTATTGTAACTACATTTATTTTTGTAAATTATATTACATTAAATAATAAATAGGCGATGATATTATTATACTGAGTTTTAAAAACTTAAAATTTTACAGAAAATGGGTCATAGCCAACAGAACTAAAGAAACTTGTTAATTTTGGATATTTTTTATATATGGGTCATAATAAGATAACTTAAAAATGTCAAAAATCAGTAGTTGAATAAGTGTATTTTAAAGGAATTAATTTGAATAACTTTATTTGATAAATCATCTTATACTATGAATTAAATAAATTAACGATATAGTCTTACCACAGTGATGCATACTAAATATACCATACTTATATATAAGAAAAACAATGGTGGGTGAATAAACAAGAGTTTAATATTATTTTAAATACTTAAGATATTTACTATGCATACTTAAATTGAGAGTTAAACTTCTTATTTATTATAATGTTTTAAAGTATTAACTATACCTACCTACTTCAAATTTCAAGTAATGTAATTGTACATAGATTGATATCTTTATATTTATCTTCAAATTTTGTATCTTAAAATTTGTTTTAAAATTTCGCAAAGAACATAGTTTTATAGAACTTTGATGTACTAATCACAATTTTAGAATTTTACGTTGATCTAACTAAACGTTAATAACTGAAATTATTTTTTAGATATGATTTAGTGAAACCTGATACGAATTTTAAGAGTAGTAAAAAGTCACTGTGATCACTAGATTGATTTCACTTTCAACACTAAATTTTTTTTAGTTATTTTCTAATAAAAATGTATATTTTTATTTAATGTTATCCTTAACTAACTTACTAGTATAGTCATTTTTGAATCAATATTATTAGTTAATTATAATTCTCTATACATAGGGAAAAGGAATATATTTATTATTTACAAATTTTAACAATTTTTATGATTTAAATATAAACTAAAAAAAAAAAATGCAGACAATTTTAATTTTTTATAAGTAACAGAATAAAAATATTAAAATCAAAGTCCTAAAAGGTGACATGAATAATTTTTTTTTATTTAGGTACATATTATAAAAAAATGATGAATTACTGAATTAGGTAAATTCTATATTAATATAATTTAATTTAAATTATGACTATATGTTTATTACGTTAATCATTGTATTGTTTAATAAACTTATTTAGTACTTAAGTTTTTATAGTAAACTGTATTATAAGTATTACATTTTATAAATTGTTAAAAATTGGATATTATTTTTTATTTTATAGACTTATTATTTATTCTATACAAATATATTTAAGATTAGAGGAACAATGAGTTATATATAAATATAATCAATACGATTCAACAATTATGTAAAGAAAAATGGGAAAACCAGTTTTTGACAAAATTTATTTTAATTTTTGATAAAATTCAAAAACGAATAAGGGTAGATAAATGACATTTTTGTAAAATGTTTAAATTGAAACATATTGTATACCTATATTTATATTTATATACATAATATATTATTCAAAATAATTTGAAACTTTTGAGTTATTATAATTTTGTAAGATAAAAAGTTCCTTATATTAGATAGATAGATACATTTTTTTTTTTTTAATTAACATTTGATGTTCAAATTTTGATAACATCTGTCAAAATCAAAAAAATTTGGAAATTACCTATGTAGCTAAAAAATTGTAAAATATTCAGTAAGTAAATCTAAGGGTTGAAAATAAAATACAAAGTCATAAGTAGTTCATTTTTCAATCCAATACTTTAGAAAATTTCAGAGAAATAAATAAATTTTCTAAATAAAAGCCATGTTGAATTTATAAATTTGTAAATTTGTAATTTTAAATTGTATAATTTAACAAAGCTTTCAGAGTATCAGTAAGAAATATCTATCTGTTGATTCTTATTTCCGAAATTAGTTTAGCATTAGAAGAACCATTTCGTTAGAAAAGTACATACCTTGAACTACTAATTAGATAAAAAACATTAATAACATTTTTTTTTTATTTAACTTCAATATCTCATATAAAAGTAAAAATACAAGTACCATGTAAGCAACGAAAAATTCTACAGTGCATAAAGTGATTGGATTGTGTTAAAAGCTACTGATCCTAGTCTACTTAATGTGCTAAGTACAGTGAAAATCATCGCACATTATCGTATTTCAAACTATGTGAGTCTCCTACCATTTGTGCGCTATGTATGCAATGGAAATCATCTTGATAATTATAAAATATGCAATATTTATAAATAAAATTCCAACCACAACTCAGATATCCTTTAAATTCAAAACAAGTCTTATATTATCACAAAAATCAATCCCAACATTTTGATATCCATCTCAGCAGCCAACCAACAAATTGTTCATATAGGTACGAACTACGAACATAATAAAACCTAGTCAGATTTGATTGGTAACGACACTACTGAAAATAAAAATTTCGAATCTTTTTCATTCAACTTGGAATATGTTATTTCTAAATTCTAAAATGATTTTAAATCCATGATTAATCCTCTTATAGTTCTTCTGACCACAGTCGTTTTAACTGTCAATAACCAAAAATGATTAATAACGATTATACCTCCCAACTCTCTCCTCATCCTATTATGGAGTGCTAACCTAATTACCCAACTCTCATCCCCAAATATTACAGACAGCCCCAAAAGAGACTAAAAAGACAGTGGTGTCGTGATTTATTTAGATAAATTTAAGAAAATGTATACTTATATTACATAGTATGGTTTGTATTTTCGTAATTTTCTATATTGAGAGAAATTTTTATTTTAAGTTTCATTTATAGTTGATTTTGTATTCACAAATTAATCCATTAATTTAGGTGAAACAGGCAAAACCTATTACCTATAGCAAATATAAGGTGTATATATGAAAGGAGTTAAAAAAACCATGGTATCTATGGTATTATTTAATTTCATTTGTGTGGTTCAATTTTTTACTGTATTGTGTGTAACGTTATAATTAAAAAATATATAAATAATAGTAGTACTTAAATAATTATGTGTTAATATATCATGTCATCATGAACAAAATAATATAGTTTTTTACGAAACGGGTGTTGGTAATAAATAAATTTGTGTCGTATACTTACCTGAATATTTTGCTTTTTTCAAACTCTTATTCTAGATCACTATTATCTATTGTTATATTGTCTAGTATCAAAGAATATAATATATTTTATATTTTTTAAATTGTTTAGAGAACCGTTTTAGAATGGCGTTTGGCATTTTGGATCATGGTGATAATAATTACGTCAACTTCTATAATCTTTCGTTTTTTGGATCCGATGAAATACAACCATGGAATGACATAAAACAATATCGTTTAAGCGAAAACGAAAAAGAAAACAAAGAAGGTGAATCAAATATAATACAATTGAAATCAATAGAAAGCATCAAAATAGTTTGATTTACAACCTAACCTATACTAGCAAAACCATCAAAACCATCCTAAACATTGTAAATATAAATACATTTTACCTATTAATTTAATTATTAAACTTTGTTTTATTAATTGTTTTAGAAATGTTCTGTTATCTGTTGAAATAATAAAAGAAATTGTAATTGTTTGTACATAATTATTTATATCTAATAAAATAAATAAAATATTTTTGTACATTATTATGTTATTTGGATTTTATTTATAAAAAACCGGGAATCTCTAGCTAATATTATTTATACATATATATACATATTAATTAAACTGTCAGAAATCAACATTGCTTTATTTAAATTCAGTAGTTTGGCATTTATTATAATAATCACACAACAAATCAAGTCAAGCAGTTAATTTAAATTTATTAGTTTCTCGGATAGCTTGAAAAAGCTGCATACAAATTTATAATATTATTACATTGTATCTACTTGTAAGTACCTAGAATCTGAGAATTTAATTGTTTTTACTATTATCTTATTGGCCACAGTCGCTATTACGATTGTGGTACAATTAATTACCTAGTGGAAGTATGATAGGTATATAATAATAATTATAATATTATGTACTCATAGACAACTGAATTATAATTTTCTATTTTTTTTTTTATGAAGTAATTAGCAATTAATACAAAATGATTCAACTAAAATATTTTTATAGTATTTTAACCTTTTCAGTGCCTAGACACATTTTACAATGGCACAACCACAGGATCAGGTTTTTTTTTAAATTTTATCTTCACCTCACTCGATCTTTATATACTAACTCAATAAATTATTTCCATAAAAAAAAATATATTCACCAATTAATTACCAAGTAATTAGCTAAAGCAAAGTGTTAAGCTAGGGGCTTCCCAAAATTCAACGATTATTGTTTTATAGTAATCCACTTACTCAATATATTCCAAATCGTTCATATATTACTGTATTTTTTTTTATTTTTTTAAATTTTTTATATAGTATTATTAGAAATTATAATAATTAACATATTAATAATATGTAATAATAATAATATTATATTTTATTAACATATTTTATAAAAACACAAGTTTGATAATCCCTAATAAGGAATAATTGAATATTTGCTTATAACTTCTTTGTAAATTAAGATAAAAAAAAATAAAAAAATATCACTTAATTCGTCATTACGAGCACTAGATGGCAGTACTAGTGAAATATCCATATAAATATTAAATAATAAACAATAATATGAAATGCATCGGTGCGTCACGGGCCTGTGGAAGGTGTTTCGTTGTGACGCACCGTTGTGTCACGGGCAGTGAAAAGGTTAAGCCACATAAGCATGCACGCCATGCCTACTAAATTATACTATAGATCTACATAGTCGACTATAATATGCACTTCAGAAGGTTGATAAGGTCTCAAGCAGTGTTTTAGCCTTAAGGTATTCACTATCGTATATTTTATACTTTTTTAGTGCTTTCAAGTTTCAAACACACATGCAGTCGTTAATTTATAATGGACCTTATACGATACGACTGCGCTCCAGAGCGTTCCCTTATAATAGTGACGATACTTTATACTGCAGCACTAACAGTGTCTACTTCCAATCAAAATACATTAGTGCAGAAATCTACGTGCGATCCATTGGTTCCATTTGGAGAATGCCTATTAGGCGAATATGAAGGTCAACGTCAAGTAGCTTCAAACATCACGTATTTACAGTATTCGATTTCTTTTGTTGTTGCATTACTAGCAGGTATGTATGCATTAAATTAAATAATTAGAAATATATGAATCAATCGATTTGCATATTATATACAATCATATTAGGTTAGGTTTTTGGACACCTTGTAAAAGTTCCTCCATGTCCAGTAATTGATCAATGCATTGTACGTATACACAACACACACACACACACACACACATATAATATAATATATATAATATATTATGTTAAAATTTGAACTATCTATTGTATAATCTATAACATTATAAAAATACAGGTTTTAAAACTACGCATTTAGTATGTACCAATTTTAGATTTAGAGTTGAAATTTTATATTATTACTTTTTTTGTAGCTCTTAGTGCCTCTGACATTGTCACATAGGTAACCTTATTAGTTACTTATCATTTGCACATAATGTAGTCTACGTCGGCGTTCTCATGGGGGGATATGGTGGATAGATCCCCCCAGGTTTCTTTATTTTCTTACACATTAGAAATACACGTTTTTTCTACTTTTAGTAACCCTTACAGCTTATTATGTAACCATTTTTTTCATCCCCCTCCATTGAAATATCCTTAGAACGCCTCCGGTTGTCTAGTTACCTAACCTTCAGAAAATACTTGTAAATGAATCAGTGCTTTTTAAAGGAATTTATCTTTAATACTTGAATTGATCCCTATCACAAAGAATAAGTATAGAACTATGTAGTATAGAATTTAGAGCGCCGAGTGGAATGATAAATATATTGATTTTGCAAAGATATGTCTATGTATACGATAAGTAATTGAAAACAGTTTCAATTTTCAACTTTGAGGGTAATTATTTGAGTATGAAATTGGATCTAGTTTTTACTTTAAAGAAGTCGAAATTAAAAATGTTCACTACTTTTTTTATAATTTAAAAAACAAATAAAAATTTAGGGAAGAAATGGCAAATTTTACGCGAATCTAATATTATTATTAAAATAATTGTAAACCATAACCATGGTTACCTTAAAACTTTTATATATATTATTAATTATTATTATTATATGTAGATCAATTGTATATTATTAATAATTGTTTTTCTGTATATAATCAGTAGGTAATCTACATTTTATTATTATTCATAGAAAAATATTAATTATTTTAAATAACTATAATGACTTTAATACCTACACTACAAAGAAATATTATAAATTATACTTATTGCTATTAGGCTGACAGACAGATTCCGCTCAGAATCATCTTTCGTTTTTTCTTAATGTATTTATTTTTTATTTTTGAGTTTTAAGTTAAAATCAATTATACCACGTACTTTTAACGATACATAATGTATTATATTATATTATTATACTTGAACATTATACATACAGCATATTAGTTTTATTTTGAATTATGTAAGATATTTAAATTCACGTTAATTGTATATTTTTATTCATTGGTTGATTATCCGCATCAATTTTGACCGAAGGCGGATATCGATGCTTCATTGTACTAGTTATATATTAATTAATACATTCATAAAGACATAAAATATAATCAATTAATTATTATTTATTGAATCATCATAGCCGATTTTATTTAGTAAGAGTGTTATTAATGTGTTGATATTAGTTTTACGTTACCTACGGTTGTTCAAATTATTTAGCATTTAAACTTCTCCATTGTGTTTTGTATAAAAAATTCCAATATCTCACTCAAATACTTTTAAGTAAATACTTGTAAATTAAAAGTAGAAATTTAGCATTTTTGGACATACTTTAATATTTTAACCCATAAATAATACACGAATGCACTAAAAATCATTATTTATTATTAAAAATAAAAAATGATATATTTATTGATGTAAGTTCATTTCAGGGGCATGGAGCGACAGTCATGGCAGAAGACGTAAACCTTTGATTTTCTTACCAATCATTGGACAAATTTTAACAGATGGATTATACTTTGTGAATAACTTTTGGTATTGGACTTCAACATTTAATATCATCTTTACAGCAGTTATTCCTGGATTATACGTTGGTCGAAATATGTTTTGGATTGGTGTGATGTCGTATGTATCGGAAAATTCAAAATTTGAAGGTAGAACTCTGAAACATGGGATAATCATTGCAACATATACCTTTAGTTTGTTGATAGGGTGGGGTTTAATAATAATTTTAAAAAAAAGTACAGACCGTTTACATCGATATTTATTATTCGTGGTACCGATATTGTTTAATTTATTCGCCATATTGATTGGCCAGTTGTATATTGAGGATAATTCTGATACTTATGACAGAGATATTATATGGTTTAGACCAAACTCTGTATTCAAAGGTTTCATTGATTTATTTAAAAACAAATTTAAAGGATTTTCTATTGTACTAGCAACATTAATAATTTGCCAATCAGTCATTGTAGCAAGAATAGGAAGTAAGTTAATTATTATTTATACATTATATTATATACAATACATTAATACACATCATGTATTTGTGTATATATTATAAATAATAAATATAATAATATTTATAATGTACTTTTATACCCCCTTAAATCAATATTTCAGGTGAATATGAAATTATAATGCAGTATATAAGTAAATCGTTTATGTGGTACCATGATGACCATATTTATTTTAGTGTTATCAAAATGTTGGCCATCATTTTTGGTAATTATGCGTTTTTTTTAAGTATGTATGTAAAAAATGGTTTTTATAAAAAAATTAAATTAAAATAAATAAATGTATTAATATATAATACGCCTGTATTGTAATACTGATTCATTGATAGTATTTCTATTTTCTATTTACAACCACATTTAATAATTAAAATGAATAAATATTTTATATTATTTTAACAATTAAAATATAGATTTTTACACTCAATGTTTAATCAAAATTAATATTGTATTAATAAATTTAATGTATAATGTTTACTCTATATAATCTATGTCGAAATTATTATTTTGTTGAGAGCTTAGTAGATGATATAGGAACTTAATAGTTAATGTTGATTTATTTATGTTAAAACAGTCTTAAATTTATTATAATCTTATAATTTCATGATTTAGTTTTTCATAAAATCGTAACCCTTTTTTCTTTAAAGAAAGGTGGTGAAAATTAACAAATTTATAAATGGTATGGAATAATTCTAAATAAATAATTTACTGAATAGTTTTAATAATAACTATTAATGTGCAGTCATTATGGTTATGATTTATCAATATTATTATTGTTACTTCAAAGTTAAAATTATTTTATGTTTCTAAAATCAAAAACTATGTATATTTTAATTTAAAACGTATACTCACATATTTATTATAGTATTTATAACTATAAATTATGTACTAAATATTAATTTTCTTATACATTTATTTTAAAGATTATTTTTAATTATCACTTTTAAATTTATTGTAATAATAAGCCACTTACTTTTCTATACGTAATGATATGCGTTATTTGAATTTATGTGCATTCTAATAGTATTTTTACTTTATTTGCTTACATAGATTTATTTTATTTCAGGTACTATGTTTTCAGTATTTGTTCTGAGTTACAATATGAAAATACATGACCTAGCAATTGGAATTTCAGCTTGCATTATTTATATAATTGCAGCTATTTTATATATTGTTTCGAATCAATTTTGGCAAATTTTTATTAGTAATATTATATTATGTTATAAATATTTACTATTTAAAGTATTAAAATGACCAATATTTCATTTTTATCATTTTTATGATAAATTTAAATTAATTCTCAACGAAATACCTATATGCTGTTGTATCGGGTTTAAATAATAATTCATATTCTCTTTATAGTTTCAATGATATATTTATGTCACGGTAGTGCCGTGACTATTACAATTTCATTAACATCTAAAATTATGGATAACGATCAACTTGGTATGGGTATTATTATATTTTCAAATTTGTTAATATTATGAAAAAACTAAACTAATTATTATTTTTTTTTATTAGGAAGATTTTATTCCATTCAAACCTGTATGAACACTGCATTGACATTTGGTTTAGTTAAGGCATACGAGACAGCAACTGATAACAGGTTTTATAGTAAATTCGGTCATTTTTGTTTAATGATTTTGATGTATGTCATTCTGACTATACCTATTTTATTTGTGTTTATGTGAGTAATGCTTCACCAGAAAAAAAAATAGATTTTTGACTAATAAAAATAAATGCACCAATTTTTAGAATTCTATATTCCAAGTACAAAAACTTCTGGATAAGGGATACTGCAAGAACATCAAGAACAAGACAACAAACTGTATACGTTATAAGTACCTAATTTATTTATTAAATAATTTTAAATAATGTAATATAAGTAATTATGAATAAGTTTTTTATAATATAATATTTTATTTTATTATATTTATTAGTTTGCTTATCAATAAGCAATTACTATTTTATTTAAGTGTTAAATTATTTATTAAATACTTTTTACATTATTAACAAGTTGTATATAATATTATATCATTTTTTGATATGGTTGTACTTCAAAAATCACTGTATACTTGAAATGTTCACCAAATTTTTATGTTAGTGTTATCTATATATTATAGTTAAATTTTTAAAATATTTTGACTTTTTTTGACCTATCTATAGCCAACTGAAATTTTCGATTTTTCTAAGAATTTTTTTTTAAAGTGTCGATAAAAAAAAAATTTGAATGACCAAAACATCTTGAAAATTTAATACAAAGTTTTATTAAAAGCCATTAAAACATAAACCTCCTTTTTCATCAACCATTGGAAATTATATCCTATGCTGACAAACCATCTCCGTTCAGAATCGTTTTTCGTATACAATAATACCTATCATTGGATTTAAATTTAACACTCCTGTAATATAATATAACAGTAATCCACACAACACCTAATGTAGAGCAGAGCGGTACCCACTTGACCGAATTTTTAATATTAGTAATAAACTAATACATCAATAACAATACAAAAGTGTTTCTGTTTCATAATAATAAAATAATATCATATTTATTGTAATTAACGACACATCAACGAAAAATGTAATATTTATTAATAAATCCAATCAACTTAATAAAAAAATTGTTAAATTGAGGTTATGATTAGTTTTGAATGCTGTAAAAATGAATACATGGTGTTACGAATACGACAATATAATATTGTTAAGGACTAACAGATTATCAGCATTTGTTAGAAATTAAAATATGTTTAATTCACAATAAACGGCAATATGTTTACATTCCAAGGTAACAAAAAAAAAAAAAACAAAAACAAAAGTAGTCAGATTTTGTTATATTAATCCCATGATTTATTTAAAAAGTTGTTTATCGTAATAGAAATATCAATTAACCTTATAACTAGTGATGACTTATTGTATACTAATTAAAGTGTCCCTCACATTGTGGATTTATGAATTATAATCTATCTACAGCTCTACCGCAGTAACAACAACAAAACTAGTTTACGAGAAAGGCACTTAATCAAATTGTAGAAATTTTGATCTAGAGAAAAGGACATAAATATAATTATGAATACCTATCAAAGAGTCCAAGGAACAGCATATTTAGAATACTCAGATGTACTTTAAATGTTGAG
The DNA here is from genome assembly GCF_020184175.1 of Aphis gossypii. Lineage (NCBI taxonomy): Eukaryota > Metazoa > Arthropoda > Insecta > Hemiptera > Aphididae > Aphis > Aphis gossypii. Next base: position 16,467,311 of record NC_065530.1, read on the forward strand.
TTCCGTGTACCTTTACGCTTCCGAATCATAATTGAATTACACTTTTACAAATGTAGGTACTTGTTTTTTTATGTAATATATTGACTATTTTACTTAACTGTGAACTGAACATTGTAACTAAATTTTTCCTTAACATCGTATTATGTGGATTATCGATTCAACGGTATGTACAAATATGTATAGTTAAGACTGTTAAGAGATATAGTATAAGTCTGTAAAATTAATTGGCGGAAATGATGAATTAGAATAAATCTTAAATTTCAGACTAAATACACATATTTATAGATTTTTTTGATTTTTATTCATGTATATACTTATTTTTTGATCACAAAAGGATTTCTGTCGTATCTTAGAATACATCCTCTTATCAAGTTAAAATTTGAAACAAATTTGATGTTCAAAATATTATAGGTTAACCGTAGTCACAATTAATAATTGTTTTTCACTTTATTATATGACATGTATTTAAATATATGCTTTTTATATTAAATATTAACAATAAAGTATGTTTTTGTCGAATACTCAAGTAAATATTGGTCCATAACTATAAAAATCTAATTGAAAAATTGTTAAAATTCAATTGAAACTTAAAGTATTAATATTAATATTATAATTTACATAATACGTAATATTACTCAAAACCCTGGTAGGTCCAAGAGTCATGTGTTTAAAATCTATTTGTATTTAAAAAACCTGTTTTATTTCTGTTCCTAAAGTACAACTATGTACATTATAATTATTAACTGCCACACTAACACAGTTTTGTGTTTTGGTATCGAAATCGATTCCCATAACTTTCACAATTATTACGCCATAAATTAGTAAACATTACAGGTTGCATCTTGATTAATTTTTTATGAATACAAACCTACTCTAATATTTATTAATATGGATACACATAATACAATATAAATGCATAATTGTCGAAATGTTTCACAGTTAAATATACTATGATGTTGCCATTATTACCTAATAGACGATTTCTAAATTTATACCTAATTAATCCAGTTTGATCGTTTGTTAGAATGATAGTGGTGGTCAAAATTTAGTTACCTAAGTATTAAAATTATGAATATTCAATATGTAATAATAAAACTCTGTATGCAACTATTAAGTATTGATCGTGGTACAACACCGTCAGATCTATAACGATATGCATATTATGAAGTTATAACTTATAAGTGATAATATTTTATTTTTGTATACGAAGAGTGTCGAAGACGCACGACCGCAACGTTTATTCCCGTTTATTTTTCATCGAATCGCAAGTGCTTGATTTAGTCAACGACACTTAGACAGTGGACGGCACACTGCATCCTCACTGGTAGGTACCTAGGATTAAAATTAATTATTTTTAATTATTTCAAATTCACTAGGTGAATAATTTTAAACCCATGCTTAACCTAACCCAATGCATTGTGTCTTTTTTCGTTACTTCGTGAAAGGAATCGAGTCCGTTATTATTTGTTTTATATTATTTACTACCTATTTAATTAATAGCTCATATTATATTATGTTTATTGCTTGAAACGTACCACTAAATTATAACCATACATTAACAAATACGTAATTAAATAGTAATATATCGTAAAAAATATTTATAAACTATACAACAATAAATAAATATAAAAATATAAAGTAAAATATCGGAAATATGGATGAAATTTATATCACACACAAATAAACTATTTTTAGATACCTTTTTGTTAAAAAAAAATCAAACATTAGAAGATCAACCCAAACATGCATTTCTATTGTCACTTATCAGATATTAGATCTATGAAACATATTAAGAAAAAGACGCAAGGTGGGAAACTGGCCGAATTAGAGCTTTTATACTGTTGAAATATTTTTAAATATTATATCATATATTGATATAAATACATAAATACATAATTTTTTTTCCAAATTTATTGTTTAATTTTTTTTTTTTTTTAAACAGTTATATTATAATAATGCTAAAGTTTTTTAAAGTGAAAAGTAAAACTTTTAATTTAAAATGATAACTTTTAGTCCGTTTATTAGTTATAATATGATGAATGGAGTTTATAATGAAATTTCAATTTCATTAAATTTACGATATTATTATAATACTCGTATGAAATAAATTATGGTTATTTTCAAAATGGTATTATAATATTATTAAATGGCAATATTTCTGTGTGTGTAGGTAATTACTAATTTTATGATTGATGAGTGATCCACACCCAAGAAATAAAATAGTTACAAATAATAATAAATCGTACATATAGGTATAATTTTATATCTCTATTTTATATTACATCAAAATCACTCAAATTTGTGTTGAAAAATATGAATAATTCGTAACTAGAGGTTGGCGACATGGGCGCTTGCTAAGGGCGCAGTAATGTAAGGGCCGCGTTTAAGTTAAATAAAAAAATTGTAACTTGGTTCTAAGATTCGACTATTTAAAAAATATGGCAGTATTTTAATTAACACGTAAAAATATAATATTATTATGTTTATATAAAGATTATAGGTAGGTATACCTATGAAATTAAACAAAAATAAGCTCCAAAATAAAATTCGCCAATGCCGCCACGGAGGGTAGTTACGGCACTAACGGTACTAACTAACCTCGAGCCTCGACTACTACGTTATATTAGTATAGTTGGAACACGTTTGGTGTACAATGTCCAAGGATTGATGCATTAATGTGGTTTATATAGGCATCAGGTTAAAAAAAAGATCAAAAAAACAGAAAAATTGGATTCGTAGAAAAAAACCCTTTCACTTAACCCGCAGATTCGAAATGTAGAGGTCAGGTATATCTTTCTCTTTCTTACACTAACAAAAATTCACAATTATAATATACTCGTATATTATACGTACTAGGTAGGTATATTATAGAAGACGTATTCAGTATAATGTTACGCAAGTAAATATCCACTATAAAACGTTGTAAAATGTTTGTGGTATATATATTTTGTTAATAAAATACATGTTGCGTCCAACTACGAGCGGACATCCGACTTTACTTTTGTGAAACGACGACGACATCGATGATGACATTGATGATGCTGTGCGAATGTGCGATCCACGAATCTGAAAATAAATTTTGTACGAAATTCTAAATTATTTACTAATAGCTTACCATAGTCAATTAGCAGTCGTTCTTCTTGGAGAATTACTCCAATTTTTAAAACTGTTATCTTTATAATAACTATATTACAAAATAATATTAAGTAACATTGAAATAATTAATCGTTGTTTTATTTTTAGTACATAAAATCGACAAGAAAATATATACAGAACGTGTTAAGATAATTCAACTTTTGAAAGAATTTTGGGAGGATTATATCATAACACTTATATAATGTTCAAGAAATATACCTAAGAAGAAGAATCAACATTTAGAAAAAATAAATGTAAAGACTGTATAAATGGTGCTCCTACATTCAGCGATGAGGCAAGATAATAAAGAGAGTTTATTATATTGTTACCGCTGTCGTATCATCCTAACGTGTTGTTTAATGTCACTGCATTATTACTATAACGGCAAATTATTGATATCTTAGCTCTGAGAAAAATATAATTCAATACAGCGTAATTCACTCAGCATAATAATTGCTTATTCCTATTTTTCTTTAACTATGAATTTATTTAAATAATTTTTTTTTTTTTGAATATGTTAATAATTGTATTTATTTAATGATCATTATGTTTCAAATAGCTACATTGCTTTTTTATACCATTTAACAAGCATTTTGTAGTGGTACAAATTTCATTTTTTCAAACAAGAACCATCATTTTTTTCAATTGTAAATTATAAGACAGGCGATTCTTAAATTTCTAGAAAATTAAAAACATAATATGCAATATTTCATTTAGTAGGCACTCAGTATTGTGTTCAGTCAACTTTTGTAAATAAAAAAATTGTATAGATTATTATTAATTACGATTATTTTCAAACTGTTATAATCGTTTATTGTATTTCTAAACTATAATCCATATGACCATATTATACAAAAGTTAAAAGTTCGATTGTCGTATGATTAAAAACTCTAAGTATGAAAATAAATATGTCCATTGTTGGAGATAAAATCGGAGGAGTGAGCGCGGATGATCACCCTGTACAGACGAGATACCTATATAATAGTTATAATAATATACTCGTTAAAACATTGTGTTATTGTAACACACGCACATAGTGTGGGTGGGAGAGGAAAAGTTTGGCTGACAACGACGACGACGGCGACGACGGCGACAGACGGCTATTAGTTATTACGACGACGACGGCGACGGACGGACGGTTATTGACGACGATGATGACAGTCAACAACCGATGAACGATGACAGATAAGCGATAAAAAAAAAAAACCGCTGTCGGACGGTGTGCACACTACAATGATAATAATTAATAATCATAGGCAATAAGACGTGATCTCGAGTGGACGAAAAGCCACCGACGCCGAACACTCGTCTATAATATTATTATATATTGTTAATACGCGTGCACCGCGTGACCGGAGCGGATAGGTAAACGTCTTTTACTCTCTCGGTGACCGCCACACAGGACGAACGATACAGAGTCATGGGATGTTACGTGGAAATCGTGACGCTCCTGTATTCGGCGTCGCTGGCCATGTCCGCGTTTTTCCAGAACAACCTGTTGCTGCGGAAGGCGTGCAACTCGTCCGTGCCGTTCGGCGACTGCACCGGCGGCGAGGCGCAAGCTCAGCACGTCGTGTCCGTCATCTACTCGTGGAAAGCGTTCATACAGTACACCATTCCCATCGTGTTGATCATACTTGCGGGTAAGTCGGCGGCGTCACCGTCGAAAATACAACATAATCATCGATATAGTATAAAAATATTTAATTAATTTTTTTTTTTAAATATTTTAATAGTATTATATTGCAGCGGTTCCCACCTTTTTGGTCGTGTGGACCACAAATTTTCTAAAAAAGGATCTTTGAGGCCCGCTACTAATAGCACACATATACCTATAGTATATGAGATAAAAATACATTCAAACGTTCGGTACCGTTAATAATATTGTAGGTACACTTTTTTTAATGTACACTATTACAAGTTAATATTGATTAAATATTATTATAACCAATAATGTTATTAGGTATATAAAAATAGGTACCTATTATTTTAAATATATATATATATATATAATATATACTATTTAGTATTAAATGGTTCAGTATCATAAAGGTACAGTAGCATGCTGCTCGCGGTCCATTTGTGGACTGCGGCCTATGGGTTGGGAACCGCTAGTATTTTGTAATAAAATATTATTGTTAGGTTTAGATACCGTTTAGCTATGTTCAGTTATAATAAATAATAATAATAGCAACAATGTGTAAACATTATGATAAGTATGAAATGAACACTGAGGTAATTAATAGTATACGGTACGACCATATTATAAATACAAGTGTTTATAATCAATGGTACGACGTATTCATGCGATTAAAAACTCTCGATAAAGTCGGTGTGTTTTACCTTTTTAGGAAAACGATTCCGTTCGATTTAAATAAAACAATGTATTGTTAAAATGACCCCCCGCCCCCACAAAAAAAAACAATACGAGTATGTACAATTTTTCTGAATTATGTCACTATTTATTATTTATTATTGTCGATTCGTTTAATTTCCATAAATAATGACGTCATCAAAAATGTTGATAAACTTGAAAAATTTAAAAACTTAAAAATTTGTTACCTAATTGAATAAATTGAATAGCATAAACTGTATAAATATTTTATACTACTCAACTATTAAAATCGTTATATTCGTTGATTTGTGTGATGTTAACGTTATTTTTCGGTTAAGATCACTTGATTGAAACATTCTTTAGATGCTGATCTTATTTCTGTGTAAAAAACGTACGTATGTACAAAATTATAGCTAAGTTAAATACCTACGTAACCTTATAGAAATTTGACAACATAACACTAAAATTTTAAGTACAACACTTATGGAATTGTATGCCTTAAAGTGTGTACAACTTCTTTTGTTGATATGGACCGTATGGAATCATGTTTTACCTAAAACTCCAACAATGCTACAGCGCTCTGGCCGAGTTGGTATTTTTTAACAATATCAAATACGTTTACGAACGGAATACCTCTAAAGTATAATAAGTAATTTATTAAAACGGAATACAGTTATGATAATCGTAATATTCGTTGGGCTTCATTGTGTCAGCTGTGGTCGCGATTCTTACATACCTGCATATTAAAATACTGTTTTTTTTTTGTATATTTTTTAATATCTATAATGTATTCATGTATTCTATACATTATTCGCAGATATAAGTTTTTTAGTTAAAAATAAAAATGAACAGATAATAAGATACAATTTTTGTTTTAATTTTATTTAATAGTTCTCCGTTAGAGAAAGGTATCTATATACTATTACATGATTAATATTTTATCCATTTTTAATTTTTAATATCACCTTGAAAATATTAACAATAATATGATGTTTTATGGGTACTCAATGAACAAAAATGTGTTTTAACTGTTTGTATAAGAGTAGGTCAAAGATCATGTTCTGAGTATTTTGGTTTACAATATTATTTAAATTTAAATCAATCGATTTAGTTATTTTATATTCATTAACTAAGGTCTTAGTTCTCATGATATTATTATCAATATATTTTTTATTATTAATTGCAAACACCATAAAATGTTAAGCATTCAATTTATTTATATAATGCATGTATATCTTGTGTTTAAGTTTATTTTGGTACTATATACTATTTGTTAATACAATATAAATAAAATTAATTTCAGGTCCATGGAGTGACAGTCATGGCAGACGTCGTAAACCATTAATTTTACTACCGATTATAGGTCAAGTATTAACTGATAGTTTATGCATATTAAATGTTTATTTTTGGAATTGGCCTCCTCAAATCGCTGCACTTTTTGAAGCCATAACACCAGGTTTATTTGGTGCTCGAAATACGTTCTGGGTAGGTGTAATATCGTATATATCAGATACTACTACAAACGAGTCCAAAACATTAAAATTCGGGATAATAAATGCAACTTACACTATTAGTACTTTAGTTGGAACAGGGCTAGCTGGGTTTTTAAATGTTGGTCTAGGATTTTATGGAGCCTTTTTGGTACCTATTATGTTAAATTTGATAGCATTTACAGTTTGTATAATATTGATCAATGACACTTCTAAGCCTTACGACAAAAACGTTGTTTGGCTGAAACCAAAATATTTTATGGAAAGTTATTTAAGTGCATTTAAAGGGAGCGGTAAAAACCATTCAATTACGTTAGTAGCAATACTATTGTTGCAAGCTGTTTTAGTGGGAAGAATTGAAGGTAAGTCATCATGTTTTAATAATATATTGATAAATATTAATAATATTAGGTATATTATAAAAAACTATTTTATCCAAAAATTTATAAGTTGCAATACTCAATAGTGAAAAACTCATAATCTATCCTATTATATTTTCTATAGTTATTAATTATTATTATAAAATATTTTCAATTACAAAAAATTACACATAAATGCACGTTTATACATTTTTATTCCCATTTTTCCAAGTCAAAAAAAAAAAAATAAATAAATAAATAGATTTAAATATTATAATAAATTTTAAATATTTTTATATGTGTTTAGTCCTTATATTTGTGGTATATCAATTCCCATTACTTGTCTGTAATATATTGAGTCTTAAAATAAAACAATTAATATATAAAAATCTATAAGTAATTATATATAAGATGTAACAGGACTATATGTTTAACATACAAATATTACTATATTTATTAAATAGTCCTGGTACACGCTGTAATATTCTGTAAGCATAAAGTAATGAATCATAAAATAAATATAATTTTGTACCCTATTCTGTATATCATAAAATATAAGTTACCTAAAAAAAAATGTTTTCATTTTCACTATGAATAATAATGATAAGAAAAAGAATAATTTTAAAGTTACATTAGTGTTTTTTCAATTAATAAAAATGAAAATTAACTTTCAAGTTAAATTTAGTTTAAACTATTTTTAAATATAATAGTCTTGCCTAGTATTAGTTTATAGTTAAATATAATATGGACAAGTTAATTAATGTTTAAAGCTACGACAGGATGATTAAAAAGTCTTCACCTGATTTAAGCTATATAAAAACTATATAAAGCTAGATAAAGCTCAATAAGTAATAACAATAAATTGTTGGTAAACAATGGTATACGACAGGGGTGGCCAAACTTTTTTTGGTCACGATCAACTAAAAATATCTTCACCTTTAAAAATCGACTTTCATAAAATTGTTTTTATCACTGAATAACTATAATTATTAAGAAACATATAGAGCGCGTGGCCCTAAAAATAAGTTCTAACATGATCGACTTTGAAATTATCCGAGATCGACTGGTCGATCGGGATCGACTGTTCTGCCGCTCCTGGTATACGATATACCACTGTATAGATAAGATATTCAAGTTTAATTTTATTTCCATTGCTAACAAACGTGTTTTGTGAGTTATAAGCGTTTGTAATGATTACTAAACAGCTGTTTGTTAGATGGGCAAATAAAAGAATAATACAATAGAGATGTATCATGGGTGACCATTGACCATTTGGGTTATATTTAATATTAGAAACACATTATTTTTCAATTCTCCTTACCATAGTTTGAAAATAAATAAAAATAGCTGAAATTGGAATAAGTCTTTTGAATCACTAATGTAGTAGATAGTAATTCGGTTAAAAAAAAAAAAAAACTAATAATAGTCATTCAGAAAAATACGGAAAATGTGTGTACTTAATATAAATTATAATCAAAATCCTCCCGTACACTTAAATCAAAATTTTTAAGGCGTTGTTTCATAGTTTCCTGAAAATTTTTTGCACTTTTTAAAAATATTTATTTATTTCCATCTAGTTTATTTGAATCCTTTGAATTTAATTTTCATAATTCAGCTTAAATTGATGTTTCATTATTTCAGGAGAATATGCTGTTACATATTTATTTATGAGGTATAAATTTAAATGGTATGAAGTACAATACAGTTATTTTGCTGCTTACAAAATGTTGATGATTTTTATTGGTAAGTAATAATAATTAATTTAGTAAAATAATTATAACATAATAGTTGCATATATAGTAAGGTACGTCTATTATCTATATATTATAATATGATTTAATATGTTTTTATATTATTATGTTTAAAAATATTATGTAAAAAAATATATTGGTATTAGAAAATTATTTTGAAATTATTTGTTGTTTTACTCTATAAAAAGGAGAGAATTAGGGAACTGTTCAATTTTACAGTAGTATTTATGTGTTGGGTTAAATCTCGTCAATGTAATGTGTGACGTATTTAAAATTTGTTTTCAACGCTTAAAACGATGAAAAACGATGCCGAGCAAATAAGGTGTGTGAGCTGTAATATAACACTAAGTATATTTTATGAAATACTATAATAATTTATTTTACTACTACATATTAATTATACAGTATGTTGAATAAATTTTAGCCAAAAACATTGCATTTAATATATTATTACTCATATTTAATTATTATAATAGATACAATATTTATATCACATAATATTATTATAATTAACTTTCGAGTCGTCAATATCTCGACTTAACACAGTACGGTGTGAAAATGTAATTGTATGATAACAACTTTATACCATAAAATTAATCTAATTTTATTTAAAAATGTTATTATGTCTATCAAATAAAATTAAATTTGAAGTATTCAAACAAAATGTTCAAATTATACCAAAAAAACTAAGGTCGTTACTTCTCTTCATTTAAATATTTAATTTCGTACAAATGTTAATTTAAAATTTCTTTGTAAAATAAATTATGTTTACATATTTTTATAAATTTATTAATACAAAATATGAACTATTCAATATAATACGTGTGTTAAATCTTATAATTATTATAGAATTGATTATTCTATATTAAACGAATCTGTAACTACAAATTTCGCAACATTTTTTGGTTAGATGAAATTTGTCATAATTTGTCGTCGAGACCCGTATTTTATTGATAAAATGATAATATATAAAAAATTTTAAGTGAAATTAAAAATAATCAACACATTTTTCAAAGCTGCAGTGAATGACCTCAAAATAAACCGATTATAAATGTATACACAAATCCTATTTCTTTGAAATGCTAAGTTGTCAGAAAAATATGTATACAAGGAGATTAATTTATCGCGAACAGGCAATATTGAAAGAAATACAAGGAACTATTATTTTTTATTTTCGAGAATTTATCACAATATTTTGTTGACATTTTGTACGTTAAATAATTATATAACAAAATATGATATGAAAAATTAAATAGTTCTTAAATTTATTCATAGACTTATAATAAAAAAAAAATGTAATTAGGTACTTGATGGTAGTATTTAACATATTGCATCGTTCGTCATGAAAGAATCTTTTATCAATATAAATTATGTAACAAACTCGTCAAAAATAAAACAGTAGGTATCACTACAAAAAAAAGTCGAGTTATACATTTATATGCTATAATAGTATAAGGAAAAAAAATATAATATGAAAATTATAATTTATAACAATGTATTTAAGTTAAATTTATATAAATTATGTAGGTAACTACTTAAACCTAGGTTAGTTTTATGTATTTATTAATTATTATATATTAATATTATAATTAACTAATCATATATATATATATATGCGTATAAATATATAATGATAATAATATTAACGGTGCTCATTAATTACTGTAGTTTAATACTTATTATAGTTAGTTCAATAATTTTGAATCTTCATTCTTCAATATCCACCAGATTTTATTTAAAAGCAATCAACACGCTTTGTATACATATCTCGGTTTCAAATATTGTATAAAATATAACCAATAGGAATAACTTTAATATTTGAATCGTATTATTACATAAATATATTTTATAATTTTGCATGTATTTAAATAATTTTGATACCAATTAAAAATGAAAATAAATTCGATATACCTAGGTGTAGTATCGGTCATCTGCACTTCGTCAGATATCTACTCAACCATAATGTTGCATAATTATAATATTATCTTGTTTATTTAATCATGATGATTAACCATAATTCTGAATTTATATTCTAGGTACTTTGTTTTCTGTAACTGTGTTGAGCTACCGTCTGAAAATAAACGATGCAATTATTGGTTATATTGCATGTACTTTTGATATCCTCGCTGCAGTGTGTTACGTTTTTGTTGCCGAACCTTGGCAATTATATATAAGTAAATTTAAAAAATCAATCATAATGCATGTAACTAAACATTTTACATTGTAGTGATCATTGATATTTAAATTATTATTTATAGTTCCATTGGTTGACTTTTTCCACGGAACTGCACTCACTATTTCGACTTCATTAACATCTAAAATCGTAGATAACGAAAAACTTGGTAGGTTTATTATACATATATTATATATTCTAGTATTATATTTGAAACTGTATTTGTGTTGGCGTTTTTAATTTGATTTTAATGTTGCGTTATTATTATTTATATATATTAGGTCGAATAAACTCCGTCCAAGGACTAATGAGCACAATTATGTCATTCGTAGTAGTATCATTGTACAGTGAAACGTATCATTTAACATTTGAATATTTTCCCAGTGCTGTGTTTTTGTTAAATATAATTTTAACTTTTCCTTTATTAATATTATTTATGTGAGTAATATAATACTTATATATTAATATTATGTAAATGATAAAAATTTATATTTGTTTTAAATATTTTTAGGATTCTTTACTGTAAATCCAAACACATGTGGACAGCAAAAGAAACAACGTAGTCTTAAATCTTAATAATGGAGGTTTTAAGTATAGTTTATAATTTCTATTGTAAGTTACGGAAAGACAGTGTATATTGTAGAACTAAATATTACTATCGACTATTTTAATGACATTTTAATTAATTAATAAGTTTTATAAAGTATTATTTAATATATTTGTTGCATCAGAAAAAATATAAATGTATTGCTTAAAAAAAGTTATCTTTTCGGAGAAAAAAATCTAATAAGGTTCAAATAACTTGGTATATTATTTTGGGGTTAAGTGCCTATATCGAGCCAATTTCTACATATACGAATAGAATATACGTCGTACCACCATCAGTGGCGTGCTCACGGGGGGGATCAGGGTGTCATATCCCCCCTTTGGATTTTTTTGCAATGATTTATTGTTTACATGAAAAAAAATTTAGGTTTAAAATTTAAGATTTCGCTCGTAGATCAAAATGAATATCCCCTCCCATTCAAAAAAGCTGTGCATGCCACTGACCACCAAGATATAGATCGAGTCTTATAAAATAACCAAAAATAATTTATCAGAACCAAGAGCTTAATATTATTTTAAATACTTATGTTTACTATGCATACTTAAATTGAGAGTTAAACCTCGTATTCATTATAATGTTTTAAAGTATTAACTATAACTACCTACTTCAATTTTCAAGTATGTAATTGTACAAAGATTGATATCTTTATATTTATCTTCAAATTTTGTGTCATAAAATAAATAATTTTTTGTTTTAAATTTAAAAGATCATAGTTTTATAGAACTTACTAATATACTATAGTATATTATAAAATATATTTTATACTAATATACTTTACTCATATACTAATCACAATTTTAGAATTTTACGTTGATCAAACATTTGAACTAAACGTAAACATCGAACATTTATATTCCCTTTATGTGCATGAAATATTTGTTTCACAGATAATAACTAAAATCGTATTTTAGGTATGATTTAGTGAAACCTGATACAAATTTTAAAAGCAGTTAAAAGTCACTGTGATCACTAAATTGATCTCTCTATCAACACTAATTTTTTTTTAGATATTTTCTAATAAAAATATATATTTTTATTTAATGTTATCCTTTACTAACTTACTAGTATAGTTTTTGAATCAATATTACTAGTTAATAATAATTCTCTATACATAGGGAAAAGGAATATATTTAATATTTATAAATTTTAACAATTTTTATGATTTACATATAAACTAAAAAAATAAAAGCAGACGATTTTAATTTTTTGTAAGTAACAGAATAAAAATATTAAAATCAGAGTCCTAAAAGGTGACATTAATAATTTTTTTTTATTTAAGGACATATTATAAAAAAAATGATGAATTACTGAATTAGGTAAATTCTATATTAATATAATTTAATTTAAATTATGACATATGTTTATTACGTTAATCATTGTATTGTTTTATAAACTTATTTAGTACTTAAGTTTTTATAGTAAACTGTATTATAAGTATTACATTTTATAAATTGTTAAAAATTGGATATTATTTTTTATTTTATAGACTTATTATTTATTCTATACAAATATATTTAAGATTAGAGGAACAATGAGTTATATATAAATATAATCAATACGATTCAACAATTATGTAAAGAAAAATGGGAAAACCAGTTTTTGACAAAATTTATTTTGATTTTTGATAGAATTCAAAAACGAATAAGGGTAGATAAATGACATTTTTGTAAAATGTTTAAATTGAAACATATTGTATACCTATATTTATATTTATATACATAATATATTATTCAAAATAATTTGAAACTTTTGAGTTATTATAATTTTGTAAGATAAAAAGTCCCTCATATTAGATAGATAGATACATTTTTTTTTTTTTTAATTAACATTTGATGTTCAAATTTTGATAACATCTGTCAAAATCACAAAAATTTGGAAATTACCTATGTAGCTAAAAAATTGTAAAATATTCAGTAAGTAAATCTAAGGGTTGAAAATAAAATACAAAGTCATAAGTAGTTCATTTTTCAATCCAATACTTTAGAAAATTTCAGAGAAATAAATTAATTTTCTAAATAAAAGCCATGTTGAATTTGTAAATTTGTAAATTTGTAATTTTAAATTGTATAATTTAACAAAGCTTTCAGAGTACCAGTAAGAAATATCCATCTGTTGATTCTTATTTCCGAAATTAGTTTAGCATTAGAAGAACCATTTCGTTAGAAAAGTACATACCTTGAACTACTAATTAGATAAAAAACATTAATAATATTTTTTTTTTATTTAACTTCAATATCTCATATAAAAGTAAAAATACAAGCACCATGCAAGCAACGACAAATTCTCTAGTGTATAAAGTGATTGGGTTAAGCTACTGATCCTATTCTGCTTAATGTGCTAAGTACAGTGAAAATCATTGCACACTATCGTGTACCAAACTACGCGGGTCTCCTACCATTTGTGCGCTATGTATGCAATGGAAATCATCTTGATAATTATAAAATATGCAATATTTATAAATAAAATTCCAATCACAACTCAGATATCCTTTAAATTCAAAACAAGTCTTTTATCATCACAAAAATCAATCCCGACATTTTGATACCCATCTCAGCAGCCAACCAACAAATTGTTCATATAGGTGCGTACATATACATTATACACGTAATAAATCCTACGCAGATGTGATTGGTAATGACACTACTGAAAATAAATGTCGCGATTCTTCATCATTAAACTTGGAAAGTGTTATTTCTAAATTCTTAGATGATTTTAAATCTATGATTAATCTTCTACTAGTTCTTCTGACCACAGTCATTTCTAACTGTCGATAACCAAAAATGATTAATAACGTTTATAACTCCCAACTCTCTTCTCATCCTATTATGGAGTGCTAACCTTATTACTCAACTCTCATTTCCAAATGGAAGGCACCTCCAAAAGAGACTAAAAAGACAGTGGTGTCGTGATTTATTTGTATAAATTGAAAAAATGTAAATAAAGTGTAACTACTATTTATTGACAAAGTATCTCCTCTGAAAGGTATCTTCAATCTTTTGTTCCTACTTGTATACTATTTTATCTTTTATTAGGTACTATTAATATTAAGCTTATTCTTTAAATTATTATAAATTACTTAATATAGAATTACATTTTATAATATATACAATTATATGTTTTTTAAAAACATTAAAAAATATACTTAGTAATATAGGATTACTATCTTCACTTAGAATCGTTTTTTCATAATCAATTATTTATTTTGTAATTCAAATTTAACTTAAAGAAAACTACGATTTACTTTACTCTTCAATGACAAGGTAAACTTGACATTAGAGCTGTTAACTTTTTTCCCCTTTTTTCAAATGTCTTTTGAATATTTAAATGTTTCTAAGAGTTTCTTATTATGTAAAAATTATAATATTATGAAAATATTAGCGAAATTATGTCAACAGTCTTTTAGACTAATGAAGTGAAGGTAGATTGTAATATTTACTCAAAAGAACAAGAAAAAACATTCTTTTAAAAGTTCAATTTAATTTTATAAAAACAATTTAATTTTGGTTGTATGTATAAAAAAAACAGTAGTTTCATTAACATAAATTACATGATGGATCGAGGAATCCTTAAAATAAAAAAAAAGGTCGTGAATAACTTGTATTAGCATGTAGACATGTAGTAAGTACCTATTAGCTATTACCTAAGATAACATATTATGTACCTTACCTAATATCAAGTTATAAAATATAGTTATATATCTTCAGTACACTTAATACTATTTTAAGTTTTTCTAAAATGTTTCTATTGTAAGTATAGGTACATGTACCTACATTGTATTTTAAAAGTTATTTAAATAAAAATTCTTAAACAAAAACAAAAATTTTATAATGTTTACTAGATAGACAGAATTATAATATACAAAACATCTTATTAATATACCTAATAGATTTAATTTATTTATCTTTAATTACTTATCTACATATTATTCTATACTATTTACACTAAACTATCTAAACTTACAACTTATAAGTATTTATGATTTGGTATGAATTTGCTTTGAATTTTACATTACAAAAGCAATTATTATAGTTTAAAGTATGGTACAATGTATACTAGTGACTATTTTATATAAATGCAATAAAATTATGTTTAATAATGTCTGTATTAAAATAATTCAAATAGGCAGGAAGGTTTATAACATAATAACAAATAACATATAATATGATGTTTACCATATTGTTATTACCATCATATTCGTTTATGTATCAATGATGTCAAACAGTATCTATAGTTTTAATCGATTCTTCCTTGACTGTGTTATTACATTCATCTTTATTTTTTTGTGCTACAGTATTATCTTCGTTATTTTTAAATATGTTGTTTTTTTGATCGGCTTTGTACGTCAACCTGAAAATAATACAAAAGTAATATTATTATACCCTAAATAATACCATCTAAGTTGCAAACATTCAATGATAAATAACTAATAAGCAGTAAAAACATGAAACACAATAATTGTAGCCTTAAGTGGTAGAGTTTAATATTATATTTCGTATGTTTACTGTATAATACTACTTATAATAAATTAAGGAGGGTTGTAGTAGCACCGCGACAATTCTTTAAGTTCAGTTTATCAATTTTAAAACACAAACATTTTATGTTGAACTTAATGCATTCGAAAGTGAAAACGCTTACAAAGGTCAAAGACTATAAAAATAAATATCCTTTAAATTTACAATTTTTTTAATCGGGTATATATACCAAGATATTATAGTATTATTATACCTCTATATAATGTACTTGGATGTACTGAAAGATACTAAAAAATAAATACAAAAGCTATTTGTTGTATTTTAAACATTTTAATTTTTCGTTATTTTATTAAACATTACATTAAAAATATTATAATTTTAACTAGGTATACTTAAATAAAAATTATAGATGATTAGGCATATTATTATTGTAATGGTAAAATTAATACAATATAATTATCATACTAATGTTAGTACTAATGTACTTTTAAAATGCTAGATTATAACTGATTAATTAGGTAATTACATGTTGAGAAAATTCATATCAAATTTGTGTCCGTTTTTTATTTTTATTTTTTTTTTTTAAACCTACTGTGGATATCAATTTAGCTATTATTTATAACTTACAATAAAGTTGACTTCTTCAAAGTAAAATCTATGAACTATCTTACTATAGATTATTATATTTGAAGACTACACTATAAATAATTTTTAAAATCGATTATCGGGTGTTTGAAACTTCGAATAAAAGATGTTGTACCGCTATATTAATGATAACGTACGAGTACATACACCATTTATACAATATCAGAATAAGTAGTTAAATGTTTCTATAAAATCAAATTAGATGCCATGGAAAATACCAAACGTTTTGTTTGTATTTTATAGCCTTATAAACTCACACGTTCAAATAAAATCAATATTGACCAACAGCCAACCATAATAACAATCAAAATCAAATTAAAAGGTGGAAAACCCTACAACACATATGCCTATATATTTTGCACTAAAACCACTTAATTTCGTCCAACGAATTCCCACTATCGTTTATATATTACCAGCACTGACTTTTATTAAATTTAAATTAATTTTATTACAATATTATCCTCTCACTAAATTCAAGATTTATAGATTATGTATAGTTTCTACCCTTATAATAATATTTTACCATTATGACTTATCACTTTTTTTGATAAAAAAAAAAAAAAAAACACACACACACAGATTTAAGTATAATCGAAAATCACAGTTCTAATAATTACAGCGATTCAAATGTGTTTGAAAAATGTCAATGGTTATTTTTGGTAATTTATAAATATTAACGAAAAATCAGTGCAAATATTCCTACCATGTAGGTATAGGTACTCAAGATTTTATGCTGTTCGAATAAAAATAAATGTTTAAGAATTTTTCTTATCATTAGCGCATTATTTAGTCTGTATGTACCATTGCACCTAATATACTCACTACTCTGGTCATTCTTTTCGTATACAGATTGCAAGTTCAGAAAATTTAATTGCGTATTGCATGTTACGACCAGGGATATGAATTTAATTCAGACATTGTACATATTTTAAACGAATAAAAATACATACCACACTATAACTTTATGTTCAAAAAACACAATTCTATAATAATACAGAGCATTACAGAATATTACACAGAGTATAATATTGTAAAGTTGCGTACAATATTTAATCACATTGTATTTACCCGAATAGTATGACAACTGGAACAGTAATAACCGCAGTCAACAGGAAAAAAGCTCCCGGTAGTGTTTCAAATGTGAGCTTATATAATTGATTATATAATGGATAAATAATAATTGGAGCAAGCGTTTCCAGCATACCGCGAACTGAATTGAGTTGCGCTAAAAAAAAAAAAAAAAAAAATGTATAAGAGTTACGTACGCCTTACAAGTGTTTATGTTATAATTATAATTTTGAATAACAATATTATATTCAATGAAATATTATTATCTTTGGCAGTATGACGTTGTCCCACAATTTTTGACATTTTTAATGATTGAAAAAAAGGTTATATTATATACTTTCGAGGTGCTAAGATCGAATTTTCTTCAAAGATAATAATTATTAATTCAATAAGTTTATTGTTGACACTTTTAATAACAACTTTTACCTAATTCACTGTTGTCGACGAGTTTGGACGCCATCGATGTGCTAACTGTAAACGCTGCACCATGGAAAATATCTATTACTGGCACTAAAATTTTAAATTATTACACGTGAATTCGTATACAAATCATGATTTTGTTATTTATCGAATGTGATGTATGACGAACCTACATACAGCTGCCAAGGTTGGGTGACAAAGCTATAGCACACTGCAGCGATTAAGTCGAAACTGCTGCCAATAAATCCTATTGCTGCATCGTGCATTTTCAGTTTTACACTCATTAACCATATAGCTATGATAGTACCTGTAAATAAAATAATACGAACGATATAATATATTTGCTATTGACTGTTTTGAACGATGTATAAATAGTAAATTATAAGTAATATAATATTATTATGTGTGTGAATTACATATATATATAATATATATATATATATCATTAATGAATTGTTGCAGTTTCACAATGATGCTTTAGTCTAAGACAAAATGTCTTTTACTAATATGTAGGTATATAAATATTATATAACATGCGTGTACAATCCTCTTACTTTTTATAGATTTTCGGTTTATTTTCATCTGTTAATAAGGTTGGTTTGGATTTAAAAATTGATAAATATAATATGTTAATACCTTTATTGTATTATAGTATAATCTATTATACTAATTGTCGTCTTCAAAATATTAACAAAATCATGTCACTATACATAGCGGTTTCTATTATGCTCTGAGAAAGATAATTAGAAGGAAATGGAAAAATTAATTTTTATAAACTATTATTAACCCAATTTTTATACATAATAAACCGATTATGTAAATTATGTAACAGATATGAGACTGTCTTCACGCTCTAAATCCGAAACAGACGACTTTTATCATAAATAATATTTGCAATGGGCTCGACCTTGTGATCCTCATATTATAATGATTAATGATTGCTATGGTGGTATATTAAGTTGTAATTTGTAATACAAAAAAATATTTAATCAATATAGGTAAGTAATTATAGAATATATAGTATAATCACTGTACATATGACGAAATAATGGTTTTAAGTATAGCTATACATTATAATATACCTACAATATAATGTTAATACTCATTTAGAATTGATTGCAATTTTTTAACTAATTATTTTTTTTTTTATGAATCCTCTCGTTATTTTTGGTAAATATAAATATAAATGCAAAGACATCGATGAAATAAAATCACGCAACTGTTATATCTATAGGCATAATATCATATTTTATGATTCCAACCAGTTTTAATTTTTAAATTCTGCTAATAATCATATCAATCAAATTCAATGACTTATAGTTATTTTCGTTTTTAAATACCCACACAAATTCTTGTACTTTACAATTTATTATTTTAGATAATGCAAGATACCACATAAGATATAACTAGGTACTACATTAATTATAGCCAATATTATGTATAAAACTCAAAGTTTTATAATTCATTGATGATTAATATTTCAAAAATACTTTAACGTTATTTTATCATTATGGCATTGTATATTATATTTAAAAATACCTGTCTAATGAGCAAGTCAATAATAGTTTCCAGCCAAGTATGTTTTAACCGGAAATATATTTTACGAATTGATTTATCTAGTCAAGTGGGTAGGTTGTAGGTACGTGTATAATAGATGCTGTGAAAAGTAGAAAATATCGTATACCACCATTAAATACGTCATTTCAACATGAACAAATATTGTTTTTAAACCCAAAACTTTATAATGAAGAAATCGGTATATACTATATACAATAGTGTACAAATCAACAGTATTTCGATTTTCGACTGTTTGCATTAGTTTTTAATAACTTTTGAATTTAATTAATACTATAATTATTAATTGTGATTGAACTGGCAAGAACAAAAATAATTCTTTGAATTGTTATCCAATAGGATATACACCAACGTGCTACGTGCACCATTATCGTTAGCTTAACTTATTTTATTTTGTATAAGAAATATTACCTATAAGTATCCCGGTCATTTTGTATGCAGCGTAGAGGCTATAATCGATTTCGTTCCATCCAAATTTATATCTGACAAAAAGATAAAGTATGGAGTATTCACCTGAAAAAAAGTTATTCATAATATTACTAATTTATTCATATTAGTTATGTCTTTAATATATTAAATACAATTAAACACTTAGATTTAATTTTCTATTGTTTATTAGCATTCCAATTTTTAAATGAACACAGAAGACCGATAAATATCAAATTATGTAATACAAATTCTATTGTAACTTATTGTCATTTATCTGGTAATAAAATTGAGATTTTAAATTACAATTAATTTGATTAGAATTATATGGAGTTCTGAGAAATTGCTCAGAGAAATAATAACATGAGTGCATCATACAAAATATAAATGTATATAGTTTGAAGAAATATTTATAAAATCTGTAGATAGAAAGTATTATAACATTTATAAGGGAATATAATATTATTATAGGGCTTACGTTAAGCATACATGTAATTTGTGTGAGTTAAAAAATTATTTTTAAGCAAAATTGATAAGAATAAAAAATAAAAGAGTGTAACTAAAAGTAAATTTATCAACAACCTAGATTTTAATTAATATAAAAAAATCATAAAAATTTAATGTATTAATTATATTTACAAAGTATCAATGATTATTCATTAAATTAATTAATTAGAAAGGAAAATTATTCTCAGTATAAAGCTATAGAGTATTTTAATATCATATCACAATTTGACATTTGAATTATAAATAAAAACAAATTAAAAAAAAAAGAATATTTTGAATCTTTTAATTACAAATTTTATAAATATTTCTAATAATATAAAACGCGATTTCGTAAAAATTTAAAATTCAGACGCTCATAACATCTTTTCTTATTATGACGCTTCAAGTTTTCCTTATAGCTTTTTGAAGAAAAACGTAGGGTTAAATTTCTTAACCTTAGATATAAATACAAACTTTTTAAAATTTTTTTTAACTTTCAGAAAAACTTATAAGAAACCTTGCATTAAATTTTTTGCTCACACAAAAATTTTTTTATCGTCATTTTAAAAAATCGACAATTTCAGTTGTTTATAAATACCTCCAAAAAAGCTTGAATATTTTGAAAATTAAACCGTAAATAGATAACTCTAATATAAACATTTAATTAGGTTTTTTAAAACTGTTGGAAAAGGTTTAAGTTAAATAATTATAGTATACTTATATATAAGTATAAACTATAGGTGTATTATAATTTATAGGATATTAATTATAATAATATGTAGGTATAATGTATATCTGAATTAATAGTAGGATTATAATAAATAATCTATAAGAACATAATGTAAAATATATAAAGCAATTAAATAAATGGAATTAACCTTAATATTCAAACTATTGATTGTAGATGAATTATATATTTTCAATATTTAGCTAATAATATATTATATTATATTATATATGTAAAACTTTATAAACTTTCAAAAGTTTTTGATAAATGTATTTTACATTAAGACCATTTCCTTATTGAAATCTCACATTTACTTGAACTTAATGTTCGTCTATACTGTCAATCTTAATATTTTATACTTATGCCTACTAAATATTTTATTTCAAGTTTATTCAAATAAACTGGAACTTCCATTTCAAGAATCTAACTTTTTTTAAATTCTCTTATCATTATTTTAGAAAAATATTTAAAATAAGAATTATGATTTAATTCAATATTTAAATAATATAATATTTATAAAGAACATTTCTTTTCATGTTACCAAAATGAATGAAAAGGTATCGAAATTAGAAATATACAATTAATAAAATAATATTTTTTAATCTAGATAACTTTAATTAGATGACTTATGTATTTAAATGTAAAATACAATATAGAAAAATTATAATTACTATTAAACTATGCATATCTACAATAATTTTTAAGTTGAAAGCTAAGAAAAAATAAACAAAAAAAATCTGTTAAATATGTTTAGCTATTTTAAATAACTAACTGGTGTAATAATTAAACAGTTAAGTAACTAATTTTAATCTAATCAATATTGTTTTATAATTCAAATTTTTAGTAATATGATTATTGTTGATTTTATTATATAGGTATTCTAGGTATATACTATATATATTAAAATAATAATTATTATTTTAATAAAAATACAATTTATTACCTATATAGTTTATAAAGTAGGTAGGTACCTAAAATTTTCAATTATTTATAGTACAACATGTATAGCCTCTTGGTTAAGTTAGTTTCTATTTATTTTAATTTAGAAGTAAAAAAAACTTTGTGACCCTACATACCTAGAAATAAGAATATTTTTATTTAAATAATATTTTATTATTGATTGTATAGTAAATTAATAGTAAAATAAATAATAATAATAAAAAAAATGACATTAGAATAAAAATAAATAAAGATCAAGAATAATTACAGGTATAAATATATAAATATATCCTCTTTCTTATTTGCAAATGAAAAAATTAAATATATAAGAATAGAGTGTAGACGTTACATACAAAGTCCAAATTTGTACATTTCGCAATTTTTTCAGAGATGTTTGTGCACATTGCAACCTTGCCCTTTCAACATTGATTCTTCCGTACTTGCAGTTCTTAGAGAAATTTTATCAGTAGGTATATCATGAATATTTTTCACCTTATCATAAGAAAAAAATTGATTATTAAAAGTTATAATGCGTACTACAGTATCCATAGGTTGGGATAGGTTATGTCTGTGTTTTGTACAAAGTCCAAAATTGTACAATTAGCAAAGTGAAAATAAAATAAGTACTTGCAGTTCTTAGAGAAATTTTATCAGTAGGTACCTACATCATGAACATTTTTTACCTCATCATAAGAAAAAACTTATAATGCGTACTACAGTATCTATAGGTTAGGATAGGTTATGTCTGTGTTCTATATTAAGTCCTAAGTGGTACAATTAGCAAAGTGAAAATAAAATAAGTACTTGCAGTTCTTAGAGAAATTTTATCAGTAGGTACATCATGAATATTTTTTAACTCATCATAAGAAAAAACTTATAATGCGTACTACAATATCCATAGATTAGAATAGGTTATGTCTGTGTTCTATACTAAGTCCTAAGTTGTACAATTAGCAATGTGAAAATAAAATACGTAAAACGTATTCAGTCGTAATCAATTTTCATCTTGTAATGGACTACACGTGTTAAATATTAATGATATACCTACTGATAAAATTTTTCTGAGAGCGGCAAATACGAAAGAATCAATGTTTGAAGGACAAGGTTGTACAATTCGTAAATGTATACAAAAATATCTGTGCAAATTGCGAAATGTACAATTTCGGACTTTGTATGAAACATTGACATAACGTAACCTATGCATACTGTAGTACGCATTATAGTTTTTTTTTTTTTTTTGTACACAAGCTTACTGATTACCATATTATGGCATGTAATCAATATTCAATTAATATATTGATTATACAAATAGTACATTTTGTAGTAAAATAGTTATTAATAAATTATCGTTACGATTTTTTTTTATCGTAAACTTTATTTTTATGAATATATGTTATGATTATGAACTACTATTTCCGGACAAGAAATATCAATCATTTCAATTACGAAAAATAAAATACCTATATTTTAAAAATACTTGTCATCACTTTCAAATAAAATATTATATTATAAATGTATAAGCAAATTGCATTGATCTTTGTTATCTGTTAATAAAAAGTAAGTTAGTAACTAATGTCCAGAATAGACAAATCACAGTAGGTAGATAAACAAATATTTTGCTCTTTGCGGCGATGTATTGTAATTTACATTTTATTAGTTGAATTAACTGAAAAAGAAATTAAATTAAAAAAAAAAAAGTTTTAAGATGAGAAATCAAGGTGGGTATTATTCCCTATTCATTTTCTAATGCTTTTGATATTTTGAATTCTATGCAGCGTATAAGTATATAATATCAATATTTTATGTTATGGTACTCACAGATTAAGTTAGATCATATTTTCGAGAGAAGAGAAATTCTCTTGAAATACTAAATGACTGACTCTAATATACCCATATACTTAGGTAAATATCAAATGCCGTGCTTGAGTTCTCGAGAAGAATATATACATTATACATTATGTGAAAATAAACTGTAAATAGGGTTTCCAGTAAAATATTACAAATATCAGTGATTTAGTAATCTTCACTTATATATATATATATAGTCTTATTAAAATCATTTCAGAGTAACCGTTAAAACCTACGACAACTTTTCCATTGTACCTATACCTACTGTGCACAGTATCTCGCTCAATGCGATTTATGTGGTGTTATATAATTCGAATACATAATGTATTATGTCTGTTTGGCACAATCCTATGCCACGGGTAAATAGCTTTACCTATCACATTTATCTATTGTAGTAATTGGTTAATTTCAAGTATTATTATTATTACCAAACTAGCAACAGTATAATACCATATTTAGACTTTCTGTGGTACCTTTAGGCTATACAAAATGGGTGATAGATGGAAACTATATTATGTTATGTATAATATATAATGCTACAACGCATTACATTACATCATATATATTTTATCATTAAGTTTAAAACAGTTTTTAATTTTTTTCGTACTTGTGACGTTTTATAAAGTGAAATTGAATGAATCTATGTATTGTCCAATTCATCTATTTTAATTATCAATGTAATTGTAATTAAAATTGCTGTCCATGTTTTGTATATTATCTAGAAGCCGGAATTAGTGTAAAAACAGTGTACAGAGAATTTGAATACATTAATATCATTAATATGATAAAAAAAATTCTTAAAACAATTGAAATATACCTATGTCATTATTACAATAATGTGAAAATGATGTAGCGAAATACTTATAAAAGCATAGTTGTAGAAAATAAATAAAAAATTAAATAGTATTTACTAATAATCGATAAAACTTTTTATAGCTTCTCAGGTAAATAATTTTTTGGTGCATATAATATGCGTAGTATTCTTATCAATGCTAGCTACAAATTTATAAATATTATTGTATTTTAATATTCATCAGACACCTATGATACTGTCGCGTTTAGGACTCATAAGTATGTATATGCACTATGACAAAATAAATGACAGTTATAATTTATAAGTGAGAAGGTTAGTGCAATCGTCGCCTTAAATTAAGCATCTAATTCAAATGTGAGAAAATCGAATATTAAAACATATAATAATATCGTCAATCCGATAACGCAATATTTCAGCAATTAAAATCTTAAAATTTAATTAAAAATTTAATCCTAGAAATTATTATTTATAATTTCAGCTACTCAATTTATAAAAATGTTATGTATTAATATATAGATATATATTTAATATAATATTATATACTATTTAAATTTATATTTGTTTGTGATAATATTTTGTTAAATAACGTTTCGTGTTAATTAAGAATCATAAATATCACTTTGATGTTTCGTTCAAGTAAAATATTAATTAATTTCGTTACAGACGTATAATTCCTTCAATATAAATTTAAATCATACCATGGTTCTATACTGTATAGTGTATTTATATATATATTATATATCTACATTTATGATCAATGCAGTTCAGAGTTTATAATCATAAACAATAATATTATATGTGTATCAAACTACACGACTGCCATAACACATAAAATATTAGCTAGCAATCAGTATAAGAGTAAGTATTTCTCGTACAAACATAATTTTGTAGAATCATTTATTTGGTATTATTATTATTGAAATCCTATAATTCCCAACCAACACATAAACTATCTTTACTAATGCGTAAAGGTATGATCTTCTAAATGTTTGTTTATTTTCCTCTAATTAAACAACATATTATATATATGGGCATCGATGAAAAGCGTCAAGACGACGCACTTGACCCCTCCCTTAAAATTGATACACCAATGCGCTTCCAAGGGCATGTTATAACACAATATTTATACAGTTATACAACACTGCGCAATTCTCTAATTGATCGAAATTTATTTAAAAAGTTTGACCAAATAATATATGTTTCGTAATATTGTCGACCTATTTTATGGATTCCAATACATTAATATGTGTAGGCTATATTATTATTGTGTATTATTCTGTCTGATTTTTAATTGACACATGGATAGTTACGCACGCAGCTTTTACCATCAAGTGCATGACCGTGTTTTTGTGTTCAGATAAAATTCTACGAGCGCGCAGAAACACAATAAAATAATATAAAACAATACTTATTAATTGATTCTGTAGTTGTTTCCGCGTGTCGATTGTGTGTAGGATGATACTATTCTTCGCGGTATCGATACACGGACTGTCAATTGTAGAGCGTGCGTACACCCAATTAAACGTTCGAATTTTGAACAGTGCCTACTGTACTTGGTCAACAAAATGTTACCTCTTAAAAAATATTATTTTGACGCACATTGATATATTATCTGGTCGGTATATAAATCGCTCGTCGCAAGATGGGGTAATGATATTTTATTTTGCCACAGATTGCAAAAATATCATTGTAACCAAAACAATAATGTTATTATTATAGTATTGTTTGTAATCCACGGCATGGTTGACGGTGACTGTAGGTACCTAATCAATATACTAAATGTGCACTGACTACAAATTAATATATTGCGTTACACAAACAACATTCATTAAGATTTAAGAACGACCACGTAAAGATTTTATATATGATATTGCTGAAGCTATTATTGCATGGTTATATTTTTAAAACGTGTTCAAAAAAAAAAAAAAAAAAATCATACATTTGTTCCCCCTACGCATGTAATAATAAAGTTTAATATTATTTTCTTATTCTTCTATTATATTTTTTAAATATATAATACATATCGGCGATTGTTTTTTTTAGACGTCGGGCACTCGCGCGTGAAATACTTACTAAGATACTGTTTACAATATTACACTATACTTAGTCGAACACGTCTTGCGTTACCTCTCAGAATAATAATATTATAATAACTGTTTTGAAAGAATTAATACAAATATCGAAAAATGTTTGTACCCGTTTTTATAATTAAAATTCAGATATTTGTCGAGACGTAGATTTGTAGAAATGCACATTATCTTTGTTTTATACAGTAAGAAAACGTACATTTTTCAAATACAATCACGGCAACACCAAAAGCAAAATCGTCGGAATTTCAGGTTTTTTTTTTTTATTTAAAGTATTTTCAAATGAAAGAGTAAGCTCACATCTTTTGGGAGAAATTTTTCAAGAGCGCATTTTGTGTTTCGTTCAAAATGTAAGCTATTTCAAGAGCTGAACAGATGTATAGCCATGTAGATGCCTCACAGCCCACAGCGAGCTCCAAATTCATGTATTTATTCACTTATACAAAACACAATAAGCATACACTATACGTATATACATATATAATATATGTATAACATAAATTATATATAAATATAATATGAACTTGATAATTACAGAATGTACATAATTATATAATTATACTGATTCTTGGCCATTGAGTAATTTTTATGCATACCTAATGAAATTTATCACTTAAGTTAATAAAACAAATACCAAATAAAAATATTTTTTTCACTGAATTCAAAATACTTGTAAAATAAAAAAAAAATGATAATAGTAATAAATGTATTAAATCAATCAATTATTTAATATCATGTATATTTTATCTAATTAAACCTAAATTTCACTAATTTATTTAGTTTCTTAGTTATACTAAAATACTTCATAATAACAAAAAACTATAAATCAATAATTTACATAAATTAAACTTAAACTAGGTACATGAAATATATATATGAATATTAATGATAATACGATTATTTCTTAATTCACGTGTTTGGTAGTATAAAACACTGTATTATAAGTAATAAACTCCATAAAACAACACATTATAATACAGTAAAGATATAGATTTTAAAGTAACTACAAAGGATTCAAATAAGATATTTTGTTATGCATTTATGAACTTAAGGATATTGTGGTGATATATATATATACATTATTTGTGCACGTGAACGTGTTAATTATTTTACATAATATGTACCTAACCTAACCTAACCTTATCGAGACAATAAACGTTATTTAAATTATTTAATTGTCTCGATAACTTAGAAATCTATTATTAGTTATAAATTATAATTCCTCAGTCTCTCACTGTTTCACAAATAAAGTATGGTTTTGTTGCTGGTAAGAGCAATATGATACGTAATCAAAAACTGTAGGTATAGGTTTGTATTTTATTTTATAAAAGTATTTTTTTTTTAATCCATTTCTCGCTTATTTCCATACCTTTAGTTCAAATATTCGTAATGAAAAAAAAAATAAATAGTGTCCCATAAATTATTTTATACGTACTAAGTGTACCTAGAAATTAACGAGATTAGTATTTATTTTACTCAAAATACATTTTTAATTTATAACTGATCAAGTTTTAGAGATGATAAAAAATTACAACTACAAAATCGCGAGTAAAACTAAATTATACGGATAGGTACATAATACCATTTTAGAAGTATTTGGTGGTGCTCGGTTATTTTATTCTTGTAAAAATTTCGTTGTACATCATTTTAAGATACATTTTAAGTATAAATGCAAGATTTCAATTTTTTTTAAAAACCCATTATTGGGGTCAGATGATTTTTTATGTAAGGTCGAATTTCACTTTCTTTCCATCAGATATCATCCACTAAAAAACCTTATAATTAGTCAGAAGTTTAAACTTAAACTTTTTCTGAATGTATTTAATAATATAGGTATATAATATTTTGATTATTAACCTAACCTAACCTAGTTCATTTTTGGTTATATAAACTTATTATATTAATATGTTTGTATCTATAATTGTCTAGCGTTCTCCCTTCCCTTCTACGGTTGAATAGCAATTACTCCACTAACTTAATATGATCAATGGATCACACTGGTAAACAATTATTTTATGAGGTAAAAAAATAGTTTCTAATACGGTATTTTACATTGTTTCACTCAGACTGGCCAAATTCTTCAAAATCTACCTACTAAATCATTTTAATCTATAATGTTTGTTTTTATTAACCCATACCTATAATTATAATCGAGATCCGAGAACTGTCACTGTAACTATCATTAAACTGTTAAGATGTAAATATTGATTTTTTTTCGTCAAATGTTTAATATAATATTATAAATACCTAGTAAATCGTAAGTATTGACATTGGTAATATTAATAACAACCTATTACTCATACGTTTTATTATTTAATGCATGATTTGTTAAAAAATAAGTTAAATATAAAATTACGAACAAGACGAAATACAGTCGTTTTGAACACGTATAATCGACAAATGACAATAAACCTTGAATCTAATTACGAAACACTGATTTTTTTATTGTTTTCGGTCTACTCTTAAAAATATATAATATATTAACGTAAATCAAACTCAGTCGACATACAGCTACTGTACGTCGAACGCCAACCACTTCCCACGCTTTTACATCTCCACCCTACAAAAAAACGTTTATCATAAAACCTCTCCACCATAGGCGTGTGCAGATTTTCAAGATCATTTTTTCATACACGATCGATAAGTCAACGTTTTTAAATTTTAACTCTTAAGACAAAATTGTCTAAAATATTATTACCTGTATACTGTGTTGCGATGGGATACGGAAACCCTAGTTAATTTTTAAATATTAAAACATAAATCATAAATCTTTAACGAATATTAACAATAACAATACACTGTAACCAATGTTAGAGATAAACCCAGAACTACGGGTTAGCTTGGAAGCAGTTTAACAAACTTTGCATAACTGACTTTGCCCAGCTCGGATCTGTTCAGCCCCTACAAATCTGTCTAAACCGTTTGAGAACAGCAAGAGCATGCCTATATATCACACCACCTCCCCAACATCCGCCACCATCGATCAATCGTACCTATACGTTATTAGGTATTATCTACAATTATATAATAATAATGTGAACTATTTTATCCTCGTCAAAATTATTGAAAAGTCTGGTTTTAGTGAACCACTGTTAACTTGGTTTAAGACATTTAAGTCTTACCTTGAAAATAGGCATCAATGGGTTAAAGTCCATGGTTTTAAATCAAATACATTCTTAGCATCGTCTGGAGTGCCCCAGGGGGTCACTTGTCTCCACTACTGTTTTCACTTTTTGTCGATATCGTTAGTCATGTTCTGCACCACAGTAACTTACTGTGTTTTGCTGATGACATGAAAATCTATATTTGCATAAATATTTAAGATTACTTTGACAAATTATTGAGTGATTTGAACCGTTTTATTGAATACTTCAACTTGCTAAAATTATCTCTTAAAATTCCTAAATGTAAAATTACGACGTTCAGCAGAAAACGATCTCCAATTGTTCACTTATATAATCTGATTGGCACCATACTACTACGTGAAGATAATAATTTCATTGACCTTGAATTTAAATTTAGCAGTTCTCTGGATCCTAGCTCTCATATCGATATGATATGTTGCAAGGCGTTGAAAACTCTAGGTTTCGTAATGAGAGTGAATTTCCCCTAAATAACACGTTAAAAACGTTATATATTGTGCCTTAGTGAGACCCATTTTGGAATACGGTTCACTAATTTGGGACCCGCATACGGCAAATGGTTCTTGTCAGCTTGAAAGTATCCAAAGTTGTTCCCCACACGATTATACTCCAATCTCAGAGGTTCTTGACCTTAAATCTCTAGCTGACCGTAGACGGATGTTAGGTAAGACTTTCTTGAGAGGTCTGTTATCTAATCGTATTTACTGTCCTACTCTTTTATCTCTTATTAACTCCAAAGTTCCACAATTGTCTAACCGTACACCTATGTCCTTTTATTTTCCCAATTTTAAAAGTATCTACATGGAAAATGAACCGTTACGACGCATAATGTCTATCGCCAATGAAAATCCTTCCTTTTTATTCTATTTTACTCTTAGACTTTGTATACCTATTGTATATCTTATTTTCAACATTATTATTATTTGTATCACTATACCTAATACTATACAATATATTTCCTTTTTTAATTAATAATTATATTCAAAGGGCATCGCCCGTTAATTAAATAAATGAAAGATAATATGTACTATACGCGTTTTTACTCACCTTGCATGGGTCCAACGGTGAGCGGCGACACGACGGTCATGTAAATGAGCAGCGATCGGCTGGGCCGTTTCTTGACCAGCACGCGCACCGAATCGGCGATCACCTTCGGGTTGACCGTCTGCCAGACGGACGTGGCCTTGTCGTATGGCACCGACGTATCCTTGACCAGGATCGCGCCCAGCGCCAGCGCCACCACGTTCATCGCCATGCACGCGCCGAACGTGCCGTAGAAGCCGATGTTGACGTTCAGGAAGCCAGCCGTGCAGGCGCCCACCGGCGTGGCGATGAAGTACAGCGACATGAGCATGCCGATGCGCTTGGTCCGGTCCTGGATGCGCGTGATGTCGGCCACGTAGGACGCGACACCCACCAGGCAGCATATCCGGGACCCGGTGAGCGCGGGCACCAGGCACTCGGACACGGCGGCTATGGCGGGCGACCAGTGCCAGTTGTACACGTTCAGCACGTTAAACGCGTCCGTCAGCAGCTGACCGGCGATCGGTATGAACATGAGCGGCCGCGGCGGCGGCCGTGCGTGTCGCTCCACGGGCCCGCGAACAATATGAACACCAGTGGCACGGAGTACTGGATGGTCAGCTTCCACGTCTGTATCTTAGCCACCAGCTCCTGAGCGTAGCTCTCGTTCAGGCACTTGTCCCTCAGGTTGGCCGGCTGTACGGTGGCCGTCAGGTCGCACCCCTTTCGCAGTATCAAGTTCGTGCCCACCTGTAACCGCGACCGGTTGTCCGTTAGGTATTTATAAACTATAAGATAAGTGGTTAACGAGAAACCGCTCGAGAATGCGGTGAGTATGCCTTTAAGTATAAGCGTAGGTATGCAATGACGATTCGTAAATATCAACACTATATTTGTGTGTGAGTGTTTTTTTTTTTAATTTACATAAAAAACCTGGCTCGTCCTAGTGTTTTTGATTTCAAGCTCGAAACGTGCGTTGTTTAAAAAAAATTATATGTTATATACCTCTATTATACGAGAAAACTCAAAATATAGGATAATATCACTGATACTGTCCTGCAGAGTGAAAACAATTCGAATCCTCTCGATCGGAGAGCGCAGATATTATGATAACCTACGCACGGTTCAATAATTTTCACGAGTTCAAAAAAGTAATAAATAAATAATTGCATTCTTACATCATCGTATAAAGGTATAAGGTCTGTGATAAGATATGATACACTTGTGTATTTTTTTGATTGTTCACTATTTTCTGAATTGTTTTTATCAAACACATTATAATATGTATAACTATTATGTTTAATTATTCGAATTTAGTTCCGTTGGTTTGGATATTTGTCTGTAAGTTATCACTCGAGCTTTAAATTATATTTTTAATCCATCTATTTATGTATGACTCTCATCAAAATAACCAATTTCCATAATTAATTTTAAAAAAAAACCCAGTAGTGGCCCTTGCTAAACCATATTTTTATTATTAAATTGGGAGACGATTTGTTTTTACACACAATTTTTTGAAGTCAGCACTTATGTTTTATCTTCAGCGTAAACTTATATAAGATAAATACAATATGTATAACAAAACGTAGTTAAATGGTTATCGTAAATGTTATATGCTTGTTATAATTATAAATAAAATACGATAGTGAATCGATATTCACACCAATATATTAAAATTAACCGAAACTAAGCGTGAACTGGTGAATACGTAAATAATTTGTTAGGTCGTGCAATTGAAATATTAATTATTAGTACGGCCGATAATATCGGTTTATCGTCTTTCCGAGATAAAAAAACCGTACAAATTGTCTCCTCTCTCGTTACGATGTTTGAGGGTTTAATGTTGGTATAGAGGGTAATATTATTATAATGCGCAATTCGCCCGTCACTGCCGTTTTCTGAGATAAAATCAAAGCCGTAAGTGGTGGCATCACGGCGATGGAGATGGCGTTTAGTGTGTATACTATAATATTATAATAATAGAGCCATAACGAGAGTTAAAATAGTTGTATTGCGTAAGGGTGGTTGACGTTAAGAATAAAAAGATTTCGGATATACCGCGAATCCCTACACAAAAAATAAAAAACGACCTCCGTTGTTTTAAACGCTTCCACCTCAATTCTACACATCAAACGACCGGCGGGGGATGCGACCCTTGCAAGTTTCAGATTAACC
Organism: Aphis gossypii; assembly: GCF_020184175.1. NCBI lineage: Eukaryota > Metazoa > Arthropoda > Insecta > Hemiptera > Aphididae > Aphis > Aphis gossypii. The sequence continues at coordinate 16,501,009 of NC_065530.1, forward strand.
AGCAGTCGGAGTGCAACCGACGTCCATCAGTCGAACGCGTTCGAATATAAGTACATACGATAAACGCGTGATTTAAAACAGTTTATCAACGCTTTAGCTATATGCACAGCGTTTTTATTTTGTTAATCTTCAAAACATACGGCGCCGTTTTCGTTTGGTTTTCGATTGAATATCATTTTTTTGATTACCTGCCTCCCAAGTACCTTCCAAGAACAGGCCCGTTGAACCGTAAATACTGTTATGAGACCTGCGCGACTCCGGAGTATTTTTTATATTGCATAAATAATACCATCATAGAATTTCTGTTTGAACAAGCGAGAAAGAGAAATAAATACCACGTAAAGGGAGCCCTCTACTTTTCCTCTTCTGTGTCAGCGAGTAAAACATTTCCCGCTCTCATCACTTTATGTGTCGCGTGCGTGGGAATTTTTAATACTTTTTATTGATTTTTCGCGTTTATTTATATAATTAATTTGTTTTTAAATTAAATCGTTAAATAAAAAAAATCGGATGATTACCGATATTCCGCTTTTAACTTAATATAATATACGTTTGTGTACTTTTAATTTTATCTTGACGATGGAATAAGTATGAAGCTGCAGCGATGCTATTTCTACAACTCCGGGTAGAAGATGGCAATAAATAATAACATAATTATATTACCGGCGTTTGTCCGTGTTTATTAATGTGCGTGTGTTAAAATGTGGCCAGCAGTTGAATTATTCAACTACATTACTCAAATCTAGAGTTATAGTTGATTTTCATCAAATATGTGTAAAAATATTATAACCGAAAGAAATAGGTAACAATAAAATTATATATTTTTAAATATTTAAATTATTTATAGCATTTGAAAAGTGCAATGTGGTAATACTAACTTCTCTTTTTCAGATCATAACTACTATTTTTACTGTAAATTGTTAAACCAACGTTTTTTTTTTTTTTGAAAATTTTGATGTCTACAAATAACATTTTGAATGACTAGTTTAGGAATTACCTATCAAACATTTTATTCTAAGTTCAATAATAAAATTACTAGGATTAGAAAATAGAGTAATCTTATCTGATGATTTGAAAATTAGAATAATTTATATTGATCTATAAAAATTTAACAATATTTTGTAAAATTATTTGTTTAATTATTATTTATAGTAAAAAAGTGAAGAGGGATTAAAATATATAATTACTGAATAGTGAATTATCTTAAAGTACCTCTGTAAAGTATAATACATATATAATAAACCATCTCAAAATGTAAATAAAACTTATTTGTCTATCATATTACGTACAGTACTATAATTATAGCACCTATTGTGATTAAGTGATTTGTAATTTTCATAGTACCTGTATAAATACTATCTTTTATCAAACGGTTATAACAACTATCATCATATTATTAAAATAAAATATAATAATAATTATTTTTATTTTCAACTAATGGTTTATTTTACATATTATACGCATTAGTTTCCAATTTGAATAGTTTTTGACTTATTCATTTATAAAAACATTCCTACCAAGGTATAAAATTGCAATAACAAACACGTGACAAGAATTAAAATTCTCATGTCTACTCTTCAGCATGTTTTAAAAATCAATAAATATCAAAATAATTAAATCGCAATTTAACATAATAAAAACATTTATTTTCATTTCCGTGAAGACAAAATCATCACGAAATGTATGTACATTTCATGCATACCTACATAATATTATAAACTATAGTAGTACTTACCAAAGCTGAAATAGCCAATGTTACAAAATACAAAAACAACATTGGTTCCACGGTGACCTTTTCGAACCATTTTGGTTTTGTTACAAACATATTTAGTTGAAACGATAAAAAAAAATATATTTAACTGTCTACAATAGCTATAACACTGTCAAGTATATAAACACACTGGAATCATATTAAGAATCGATAGAGAATCATCGCGAGCATATGGTAAAATTGTTTTATTAATAATTAACAATGATTGTTATATTTTATTTTAGTAGGCGATTGGCAGAAATAAATCGCTCTTATTGGTGTTTCTTAAATTCGTTTTTTTTTTCTGTGTCCGCCAAAACTTAACTATTATATCGTATTTTCGTTATTTTGAATTACAAAAGACGCTTTGTGTATTTGTAAGTGAGAACTATATTAAAACGTTAATTTCTTGAGTAAAGGAAGTTATTTAAAACGTACGTCAAAAATGTTTACGAACGTCCTTATTGTCGAAATCGATTTTTTTTTTTTTTATATATTATACTATTTACATAACGCGTTTGTACCGAATAAATTTCATCAAAAACATTAATATTATATTGTCCGATGTAGCGTCGGACGGACTGCGGCGGTGCGACTGCGTTTACCGACAACCCAACGAACGACACCGCGTGTATGGAGTACCTACCTGTTTATTGTAATACCCACCTATAGCTGATGCGTCAGTACGTAATACTTTACCGCGATTAAGTAACATACCGGTCCGAGGTCGAGTTCAGCTTTCTCCTTCATTCCACACGACTGTATTATGCCCAATAAGTGTCGCCGGAATCAAATAATGGCCAATTTTTTTTTCTCAGGCGGTGCGTTGTATATATATATATATATATATACATACATAAATACACCAAGTAGATTGTATATAGTATAGTATATTGTATGGCAGTGACGGTGGACAGTGGTTAGGTAGTGGTAGGTATATACATCCACTAGTTATATCTATCATATTATATTATATTATTATGTACAAGTTCCCATTATGAATAGGATTGTTCCCTCCTTCCATCGTTCGTCGTTGTATTATGCGAGTTTCGGATAATAGGAAGTAACGACGACGACGTAAACGAACGCGCGAAATCCGTTTTTTCTAGGTCGCAGCGTTATATAGGTAAGTAATCTTGCAGTGAGTCTGTATATAGGAAACGCATAATACTACATAATATGCTATTATTATTATTATTATGCTCGTACACAACATTCACTGGGTATTACTAAATATGATATCACTGCGTGCTGTTGAAAACGCCATCGTCTTCTCGAGTCGTCCGGGTAATGTTTTACCTGTGTACACGCTTCTAATGTACATCACGTTAGCCACAATACGCATTGGATCAAAAACATCTATTATTTTGTAGTTCGTGAAATTTATTCCTCCGGGCATGGACCAGATACGTTTAAAACAAAATTTGTATTTTATATAGGATCAGTGACCCGCAGTGTAGTACCAATAGCACAGCTCCTTTTATTTTACGGTAAAAATACTAATAAGGTATTTCATTAACCTTTAAATTTTACCATGTTTTTATTCAATTTAATTCCTTTAACGTTGAATTATCATAATGTGTACGTACATAAACTCTATAAATTCAAATAATTAAAAACTAACCGCCGCGGTTGAAAATCTGTTACCGCAGATATCTGCAGATCTCCGTACTTTAAACCATACGTCATCCTAATAAATAACAGATGACTATATTATATACATAATTATTAGTATACCTACATGTACTATTATAAACATGAAAGTGCACAACATTCACTAAGGTACTATAACATGATGTCACTACTCACTATATATATTATATGTATATACGCTCTGTGTCAGGCGTCGTCGTTTTTAAGAGCCGCCTGCGTAATGTTTTGAAGGTATGGATAGTTATGTGCTTCTGATATAATGATACCAATACGTATATTAAACTTAACACATTTATTATTTCGCTATTCGTGAAATTTATTCCTCCGGCCAAACCATATTATGTTATATATAGCATACCCCGCACAGAGATAGATAGGTGTGCGTACGTTTAGAACGTTTTGTACCTTGACGCGATTCCGATAAAACGCGAATATATAATATTGTATTATATACGGATATACTCTAAGTATACTCCGTGTACACACAATATATACATATAATGTGTTCATACATATTTATACCCCGCATAGATTGATAGTTTTTATTGCACGCACTTTTTATACTCATCGCGGATGAGTGATTTGTACATTTTCTGCGCTCGCATTACACGCGTGATACAGGTACATAATTTATTGCCAGTTATTCGGTACAATATATCTGTACCTACTTACGTCGTATGACCTCGTTTACTATAATATGAGTACATTACTCGAGTGTTTTAGTTTTTATTCAAAATTAATAGTAAAACAATTTATGATTGTTGTCAGTTTTTGTCTCACTGCAACAGCTAGTACCTATACTGTATTATAATACGCTAAAGCGCTAAGAAGTGTATAAACACAGGAATGCATCTTATGCATACTGTACAGTGCGCATTCGTGAAATTTTTTTCCACTTTGTTAAGCTGTTATAAATAATATCAAAACACGATAAAACGATTAATAAATCAAAGTTTTAAAATTGAAACATAACAATTTTTCTTGTGCATCAACAAACAAAAATTCAAACAAATATGGAAATATTCTCCAATATTCTATTTTAGAAACATTATTGTAAATATCACGTGTTAAATTTAAGTTTATAATATTAAAAAAAAAGACCAACATACAATAATTAAAGTATTTTACAATAATAAAGTTTGTAATTTAATTTTAGTTCTTAAAATATGTTGAATGTTTAAAGTACCTAGAATAATAATTCACAATACATTTTATTTTTACAAAAAAATATAAAATATATTTAAAAATTGTGATTATTCTAAGCATTAATATTTTCAGAGGTAAAAATTCAAATAGTTATTTAAGGATAATTTTAAGAATTTTTTCAGTAAACATAAAATTAAATGAAAGAAATATGAATTGATAAAATACTTTAATTGTTATTATTATTGTTTTTTTTTTTTCATCATATTATTATCTTAAATTTAACACGTAATAATTAAAATAATATTTCTAGAGTAAAATACTAAAGAATATCTAAGAATATCTCAATATTTGTTTGAACTAATGTTGATGCTCAAGAAAAATGTAAATGTTTCAATTTTGAATAGATGAATAGTTTAATACTTTGATTCATACCTATAATATCATATTATCCATTATTAAATTAGTTAATTATGGTATTATTGTGCTTTTATATATATTAATAACAGCTTAACATAATGATAAAGGAAAAAATTACGCATATGTAAATTATACATAAGATGCATTCTTGTGTGTAGACTCTCCTAAGTGCGTTATACTAATTATTGCGTACCTCAGAACTTTAATTTTAAGTTAATATCATATAGTTAATATGAATATCGTGTTTAATAAATACCTATATAGTATATATATATATTGAAGAAAAAAAACTAAGTTTCCTAATACTGTTTGTGGTAGTAACTACAAAACGTTGTCTATCTCTGATTTGGTGTAATAATGACAGATTAATGTCAAACTATGAAAAGATTTCGGTATTGATAATTAGACTTGATAGGTACTTGGTTGTATCAAGTACGGTATTTAAACGCACCTATTTAAGATAAAATTTTATTAAAATAATTTTAATTTTACCCTAACTTGTTTGGCAAATATACGGACAAGTTAAAATACAAGACTACTTAGGTCCACGTGTATTATGTTGCAGACCCATCTACCTAAGGATTATTACTATAACTTTTTTTCAAGTAGGTAATCCAAAATGAACGAATATAAAATTACACAAGCGTCTGATATACCGAGGTATATAGCTATGATATAACTACGAGTACCTTTATTAGTTTATTATTATAATAAGTAATTTTAACACATACAACATAGTGAAACACTCATAACCCTCTACTACACAGAAGAGTAGGAGACTTTTTCGCCAATAAAAAAAAAAAATATATTCCTAATTATTAAGAAAAATACATATTCAATGTATTAATTTTTTATGGTGGTGTGGGAAGAGGGGGTCAAAGTAACCAAGTATAACCAAGTAAATAGTACTAACTAAATTCACTTTCATACCAAAGAAATCTTTAAGTTAAAAATCTAAAGTTTTAACTGCTTCAAAAAGTGACTGATGACAAAACAAAAACATACATCATTATAAAATCGATCGTTCCACTTAGAATCTAAAACAAAAAAAGATGAAAATAGAAGTAAATAGTTCTGATTTTAAAAATATTACCATTGTAATTTCACCTACGGGTTATTTGCAGTATAAAGGCGAACATTTTAGAAAAAATAATCTATTTTAGCACTTCAAAAGATTATAAAAAATTGCTTTATGAAATTTGATTTGATCTAAAATTGAACATTGTTACTAACGTGAAAAAAAACTAAATAAAGTGAGTATAATATAAGTACTATTATTTTGTTATTGGAATTCATAAAGCACTGTATTCAATTATAATTTTTATAATTTTGGCATTATATTTTTAAAAAATAAGACGTAGATAATTATAATCTATTATAATATTAGTAATGGGTATCGACCACCTACCTATATTGTGAATTAGAAATAATATGTTATTTTAAAATATGTACTTCAAACCATCGGGTAAATATTGATTTCGGACTGTTTATTTTTTTAGACTTTCCATATTTATATAGGTGCTCCTTTTTTAGTAAAATAAAAAATCAATGTATACATGTTATAAAGCAATACAAAAAAAAAATTAATAAAGAAAACACAAAAATACAAAATTCACTCTAATGAATATTATATATATATATATTTTTTTTAAAATATTTTTGTCTTTTAAAATGGCCAATAATTAAAAAAAAATGTTTGTAAGTTTAAACTACTGTATTAAGGAGCAATTGACAACTAGTTTTCTTTATTTTAATATTTTTAAACACGATTGGTATTATAAACTACAACATATTTAAAAGTAATCGTATGATTACTATGATTTTCTGTATTTATTATCGTGTGTTAAATTAATAGGCAGTCGAAAGACAAAACTATTTGTTTTTATAAAATATTAAAATACCTAACAATATAACTTATAATCCTAATAAATATTGTATTGGAATAGCTTCTAATAAAATAATATTATTAAACAATTCATAAAACACATACGTGTAAGTTATTATAACATACTATGTACTTAGATATTATGGTTCTATGCCCTACGCTGTCTAAAATAATAATACTTTTATAAACATCTTAACCGTTATAATAATTTAATCGTTTTAAAGTCAGGTTGACGAAAATGTAAAACCTTGGATAGCGAATTATTACATGGTTCAGTGTCTGATAAAAATATATAAACGCCGATGTTAAAATATAAAATAATATATTTTTTTATTATCAATAGATATATTATAATGGAATATAAAATATACAATTATATTTTAATGGTTTTAATTATAATCAATATTGAATATTAGGATGTAACGTTTTTCAGTGTTATTTAAAAACTATTTGCCCACTTACCAAATATAAAATGGGGTAAAAATTTGTATATGAGTTGATGCGAAAATTTTTTTTTTTAATTATTACTGTAATGCTCAGTGGTACTCGACACTGCCAAGTACAAAAACACCGTTTTATAGTAGAGTCTGGTGGCTAATCGCTCGGTTTTTATCTATAATAACTAAAATTTGAAGTTGGCATAATAACTGTGCTTATTACTTTATTAATTACTGTCTAATTTTTTTTTTTTATGTTAACATCTAAAAATCTATAGTACCTACCTATACTCTATTATGGTCAATACCATCATGCAGTTTTCTAAAATAATAAATGCAACTGATTTGTTTGTTGATTTAAAATTGTTATTCTATGAAGTTGAGATCGGTAATAAAAGCTTATTAGTATACCTACTTTACTATCTATAGTAATATAGTTTATAGATAAGGTGAGTTTAATAGGTGAAATTATCGTTATTTTTATTATTATTACCTATTGTTATTATTATAATGTTCTATCAATATTTATTATTCATCTATGTAGAATGTAAACTATATTTAGTACTAATATTATAGGTATTTTTTTATCTATGTAATTATAAAAAATAGCAATGTTTAGTATTTAATTTGTAGTAACATTTTTAATTTTGATGATGCATTTATTATAATTGTCTCGTTAAATGATCTGTTTATTCAATTTTGTTTACAACATGTATAAAATATTCATTAACACAGTGTATCTGATTATGATACCTTTTGATTGTCTGTACGATATGTTTTTTTTTATACAGTATATTTTATATCAGAGGTTTCCAAATTGTGGGTCTCGACCACAGGTTTTGACCACAATTGGGTTGCGATTATATTTTGGTGGGTCACCGCTATATTTTTATATTAAAAATAAATATATATTTTTTGTTGTAAGCAACTGATTCACTAAAAAAAAAAGGTTATTCATTGATATTGTGGATCGCCAAATTTTAAAAAATTACCAAAATGGGTCACAAAATAAAAAGTTTGGGAACCTCTGTTTTATATGACACGTTTTAGACTTTAGTCGGTTATTCTATTCTTAAATAAGTATTGTTTTGAATGGAAACTAGAAAAGACACGTAACCTGCATAAAATATCTAGTATTCGGAACTTCCAACGAAAAATTGAATTTGTTCTCGCTAATTTAAAAACCGATAAAAGCAATGTATTTTTTGTTTGAAAAATAACAATTTATTCATATTTATTAGGCTTACCGCTTACTATGTCATGTCACTTTTATGATATTCTACAAAATTATTTACGATATTCGTAAATCATAACATAATATAAATCAAGACTTAATTGATAAGAAATAAGGTAGTCAACATCCATTATTGTTTTTTGGAAAAAAAAAAAAGTCAAGAGTTACCTATAATTTATTCTTGCTATTCCTTTAAAACTCCTAGTAAAATGTTTTATTTTTAGTACCAAAGTTAATGTACCTTAGGGCTCAGATTATAATAATATACTTCTATCATTATCACTATTTTTCATTGTCAAGTTCACTCCTAAAGTTCTAAAATAATATTTTTAAATCGTTTGATGCCTATTATTTATTTACATTTAAAAATGACAGTAAATAAACGGTGGAAAATTATTCACGTTTTATAAAAATCTATGAGAATTTTTCTTACAATGCCTTTTTAATAGATATTTTATATGAGGCTGTATCTAAAATATTTTTACAAATAAAATAAAATAAAATATTAATAGTATTATTAATTATTGTATATTTTAATCCTTTTTGTAAAAGATATTTTTTAAAGTTATAAGAAACCTTGGATAAACTTTACTTGGCTTTGAAGTTTAAAGCAATTATAGAATGCATATTTACTTATCATGCGTTTATAATTTAAATAATGAATGCTAATGATCTTATAACAATATTATTATTGTTTTTACAGGTAGTATTATAATTATTAATTATTTCAGACTTTCTATATTCACCGAATTGTTCGAAAAATAACGAATGTCCACTACAATACTCAATGTCAATTTCATCGATTTAGATATTAGTTTGTTCCTATTTAATATTGTATTAACTCTTAATGATTTACAAACATCTTACTAAAAGGTAGTTATATTATTTATGTATAATAAGTTACATTTTTATCCATATAATATTGTCATGTATATTGTATAATGTAGTATTAGTATTTTTTATTTTACTTACCACAAAGTTAATTATTTACGAATACCTATATGGAATAAAATTTTTTCTTTTAATGCAGATCAAATATACATGTACGTATAGTATCAATGTATATCTTTTATAAAACTATAAAAGCGTACTTGCAGGAGAATAAAGTACATCATAATAATATTTTAAATATGTATAATTTTTTTCAAATATATAATTTAATGTAAGATATACAGTATTTTACAACACATAAAATATACTAAATAATAATAATATATGCAACATAACATAACACAATGTGTGTTTTAAAGAATAATTATTTTATCTAGGTAGGTTGTGTCATTTATTTGATAAAATAATTCTTCAAGTATAGGCATACTTCATAGTCACGAATATTATTATTTAAATGCTTTAGTTAATTTATTTTGTAAATAAAATACCATAACGTTAATATTTATCCAAATATACTTCCTAATCTACCCCATCCACCCCATCCACTCCATCCGCCACCGCCACCGCCTCCGCCTCCGCATCCGCAATTGTCACATTCACAGCCACATCCATCATTTGTTACAGAAACAGGCACTTTGCATGCCTAATAAAGCAAATTATAACTTATTTTGTTAATAAATAGAATTATAGAAATTGATAATACTCACTCGAACAATAGCAATGGACATAAAAACGATTAAATACAACATAATTAATTTCATTTTGTACATGGCTTATTAAGAGTACACTAAGTGTATAATATGTTATATATGTATATATATGTCGTTTCGAAAGAAATTCAATTTATATTTTATTATAATATTATTATTTTGATGATTTATTACAACGAAAACCAATTACGAATGAAATGACAATATTTGGTATTGCTTGTTCTGTCTTTTTATACCGATCAGAGTTAATAAACACTTTCTATAAAATCAACAAAATAGATTTACGTTTGATGGCACGTACACATTCAGCTGTTCAATTATTTTTTGATATAATATTAAGGATAAAAAACTGCAGTGTATTGTAATAATAAATAATTTTATTTAAAGCAAATCCGTTTGTTTACAACACAACCATTTCAATAATACAATATGGTTATATTATTCATTTTAATATTACAACTAACATAAATGAGCTTTAACATATTTTTTACACATTCAGTTTTATTTCAAATCCAATATATTATTATTATCTATTTCATTAAACAAATAACATTATTCATTTATGTTTTACAGAATAACAAATAAAATATTTAAGAATTGTTTTACTAGTATATTATAATGTAGTATAAACTGACTGTATCAGTACACAACGTAGTATTTGTTTTTTAAATGCGTTTATATTGAATCGTTTTTAATTTATCTTCTCTCAAAATATATTTTTATATTATATAAACAAAACTTATACGCGATTAAATATTGACAGTATATATCAAGACGCGTCCCCATAAAATTTGATCGGCTTTACCAATATTGATCCAGTTATTAGGGCCAGCAAATTGATTCTGATATTTTTTTTATAATCATCTGAAAATTCCCCCATGGCCATTTTTTTCATCAGGGCTGGCAATGGATTTCAAATTATTAATCGCCCATTAAGCTAGATTTTACATAAATATCGCTACGATACCCTCTTTGGTGTTTACCAATAACTCTAGTGACAAGTCACGTCTTACACTATTTGGCAAGGCCAAGACCGATTGGACGCCTCTTTGTTATATACTTTCAACATTTTAAAATTATTTTATAAAACAAAATAATTTTATAACTACGTTGATGAAAATTAATTAAATATTTAAAAACCATAATTTTGTAATTTATAAGTTAAAATAATAAACAATGAAAAATAACTCGCTTGGTATAATATATTAAAAATACGTAGGTACTTACTTATATATAATATATATTATACATTATTAATTGTAAAATGGTTAATAACGTTAAATTATATAATGCATAACTCTAGTAATTAAAATAGAATTAAAATATTATTTTACACACAATTAACAAAATATAAGCAACTACATACATCGCATGTATATGGTATTTTACTAATAAACTAAAATAGCCAGATTAAACTGGCTATACCACTTAGATACGTATATAAACGAGAATGCATAATCTAGCTGTACATGTTTTGAGCATGTAAACATTTCTTTTATACAAATTATAATATTATTAAAGATAGTACCTAACTACTTATAAAAAAAGAAAGATAACAAAAAAAAAAAAAAACAGTATTATTATTTATTTTCATTTAAAATGTAATTTACAGTACAGCAGAAGTAATTAAGTAAGGGTCGATTTTTGTATTGACTTTTAAGAATGTATTTTATTGATTAATATATATTATATAAATATATCTTGAATAAGTATAATTTAGTTGTAGAAACCAAGTTAAATTGATTACGTATCTAATTGAATACTAATACTAATATTATTTTATTTTTATTTTGAGAATAATTTAACGTAGTTGAGTATTATTTTAGTTCTTATATTAAATATTAACGCAACTATAGTTTTCTAGTATTTAAAACCTTAATATAATTGATTTATTATTAAATGTTCACCATATTCATAAATTCATAACTATAATTGACCAAGTTTATTTTACAACAATTTTTACATTATTTTGTTGAAATAAATTCTTTAATAGAATTATTTAAAAAAAAAATATATAGTTTTTTATTCCAATATACCAAAAACTTTAGCATTGAATATTTGTATTTTTTTTTTTTTTTTTATAATTGATGAAATAAAGTTTAAAAAAAACTCAAATAATAATCCTAACATTTTTTTAAATTTTTTTTTATTAGATATAGGAAAATATCAAGCTTAAATTATATATTATGTTACATAACTATTGAAGACTATTTAATAAAATAATAAATGAAAATCGGTTGAAAAAATACTAAATTACTTACTATACAAAAGAATTATTATTAATTACTATGAAGTATATTTTAGATTCTGAACGGAGTGATGAAATTATGTGTGTTTCTTGTTTTTATGTCTGTGTACACCGTAACTTATCGAAATAATGCTTCAATTTAAAATTTCAGAGGGGGTTTCCGATGACAAATTTAATATCCTTGGTGCATTATAGAGATAAAAACCACAAAAACGGGAACATTTACACAAAACCAGTTTTTGACAATATTGATTTTTTTATGTGGGTGTAATTTAAAAACAAAGCACTATAAATACTTGAAATTTCAGCCAAACTATTATATTAGCGTTAGTTTTACATGATTACTTTTTCAAAATGTTATGGTTTTTTTTTTTAGCTATTTATAGACAACTGAAATTTTAAATTTCTCTAAGTATTATCTTTTAAAAATGCCGATAAAAAAAATTGAATGCCCAAAAAAACTTGAAAATTTAATATAAGGTTTCTTATACTTAAGTTGTTTTTATTGTAGTTAGAAAAAAAAAAATGTTAGGCCCAATTTCCTTTTATTAGCATTTAGAGTTAAAATTTTTACGTAATATGTCAAAATCATGAAGATTTGTAAATTATTTTGTAGTTAAAAATGTATAAAAAATTTTGTATTAGTAGTTAAGAATAAAAAATGGAATACAATATTTTCCATAAGTTTGATTTACAATAATTATAAAAGAAGTTGAGCGATGGCAATAAAAAAAAAATATATACAAAGCTTAAATCTTTAAGAAATCAAAAATTCCTAAGAAAACGATTTACTATCAAATAATTTTAGATTTGATTATGGTGAAAAATTACTAGTCATAGAAACTTGAAACATACACCAGTTGTTTAATTGACATTTTCTATACATGATTTCATATTGGGGTACTTATTGAATCATAAACCACCTTTTAAACCAACCGGTGAAAAATATATCCTAAGGTGACAAATCATCTCCGTTCAGATTCGTTTTTCGTTTACAATGATACTTATCATTGCGTTCAAATTTAACACACCCATTATATTGACCTACTCTATGACCGAGGTCTACTTGATACCTATTGTACAGCAGCGCGTTACTCACTTGATCACCTTTTTTTATTAAATATTAAATTGATAAATATCCACACTTTAAAATAATTAATTATATATATATATTATAAACCGCTTATATTTTAAGTTCAATAATAATTTAGGATCTAGTTTATATTGTTAAAAATGTCTTATATAGATTTATTTTATAAAAACATTTAAATAAAATATTAAATAATATGTCTCATACAAAATCGGACTAAAACAAGTTGTAATTATCATCGTATCGTCACATAAATGAAAATCTACATTAAATTTGAATTATTGGAAATTAATAATATTTATGACACTAATCAAAATTTCTTTTTAAGTCTGATGCATTTAGTTTCCAAATTCCTATCACTGGCCACTGATTTTAACATTATAAGTATTATATACAATTGAGCCTATGGCGCAAAATTTTTTAATATTTTAACAATCATGACTCAGGTAATACAACTATGATTTGTAGGTACCTATCCGGACTTATTTTATTATCAACAAAATTGGAAAAAAATAAGAAGTATGTTTATAGCATAAAGAGTACTATTTATATTATAATATTTTTAGTTATTATTTAACAAAACTGGGAAATTATTTTTTCTAATCAATCAATGCGTAGTTTTGAACATTAAACCGTCAGAAAACACTATGTTTTTAGACTTTAAGTATGTAAAACTACTTTTAAAAAAAATTAAAAATGATTTAAGATAATATTGTTAACCTCTAAATAATTTTATATTACTTAATCAATTTGCATTATTTTCTTATTCATTATAATTTAATATTTATACCGAACAACAAATAATGTGTGCATAATCCACACTATAAATATGATTTTTTTTAAACCTTATAAGCCAACTTAAGTATTTTGATACTTTAAATGCTAACGTTTAGTTGGGCCAGTGAATAAATATTATGTTAATTAAATAACACTTAAATATACATCGTTAAACTATGTTTAGTAATATAGCCAGTATATTTTTAACTTTAAAACTAATTTTAATAACTTAACTTTCCTTAATAACATATTATTTTATACTCTAAATATTTTGGTATGGAATCGAAATAATAAATTTAATATACACGCACGTTAAATATGTATATATTAAATTATTTTCTTGCATTAAACTCTCGCCTCTCACTGTTATTTTTGCGTGTACATGTTAATACCATTTTTATAAATTAATAAATTATATTTTATTAAATGTTAAAAATATCAATGTTTGTTATTTTTGTAACTCTCGCGTATGTAGAAAATCAAAATTATATTAATTAAACAAAAAATAGATCAATCTAAGTTGCATATAATAATAAACTGTTAAAAAGAAAAATGATTTTCGGGTGGAACTGATTATGAATATTTTTATTTCTAACACCATAATAGATACATCGTACTTAAATAGTTATATTTATTTAATTTACACAAGACTTAATAAATCAAAATTCTCTCTTGAAATAAGAAATTAAATCACGTGTTCATTGATCACAGTAAATTGTATTTCTATTAAACTGTAAAGAAAACTATATGTATTATGGGTTACATATTTTTATTTAAAACTATTTCATTGGCATTTACTATAGCTGCCTATACCTATAAATGATTAATGACTAAAATATTTGATTCTTTTATCATAAAACAATTAATAATATTTGATTTCCCACGTAACTTTACTAATCATTAATTGAATATTCTGTTATTTCAATTATGCAATTGATACTTCATTAAATAATTTTAAATAATATTATGTACGTATTACATTATTGGATTTAATATAAAATTATTATTTAAATCGTATTTGAATGTTTTTATATTGCATATATTGCTATATTATGCCAACCATGAGCCAATAGAACTTTTTTTTTATACAAATTATAGTAGTTAAAAATATTATTAATTCTATTAAATAGAAAGTTGATCAAAATAATATTTAACAAATCATATTATGGTAAAGATAAATAATCTATATAGGTAGTTAAACCATTTACACAATTTTTTGAAACATTCGTAATTAATCTACATTTACAAGAATATAATATTTTAGGTATAGGGAACTAGTTATTGTGTTTATAATTTAATACGACAAATAATTAATATCTTGGTTTTTACGATGAAAAAAAAAATTAGATAATATTTGGTTTTTTTATGCATTTACCACTGGAATATCGTCTTAAAATTATATTATAAAATGAATGCAAGATTTGACACAATAATTGTAATATAGTTTAGTTGTCGGAGTTATATTAAATTAAGAAAGTACCTTTAAAAGTATGTATTACGAAACTACTTGTTGATAGATTTGATCTGAAAAAATGTTAAAAATTGTCATTGGTGAGAGAGGGCAGTGAAAAAATCTGGTATATTATATTGTATAGCATTAAATTATTTAAACACATTTAAGAAAGGCGAAAGACATACACCAATATAAATAAATATTAATAACAATATAATTATTGTTTTATGTTGTGAAAATTATATGCTATACGCAGAGTAAAATAATATGAAAAATATGGAAATAAATTCGACAATATTAGATTGACACATTTAATTTATTGATACCCTGCTGTGAATAAAATCTTCAATATTAATTTATATTTATATAGATTTTTAGTCATGTTGAGCATATCAGAGTTTTTAGATAAACGATTTTTATAAACATTGATCTACGTCGTTACAACCATTTTAAGTATTCACCGTATTATTTTGATGTAGATGTAGGTACCGCCGAATTTTTATTGGTTTTTTTAATATCAGACATACATATTAGATTTATTACAATTAGAAACTGCGATAAAGATTTAATGCAAAAATAATTGTAATATATAAATTATTTCAAATTATTTTTTTCTTCTGAATAAGTAGATAGGCATCTGAGTACTTATATAGCTTGAATGTGGACTGTGTAAAGTATTTAATTAAAATAACAACCTAAAAATATTTGTATTTGATAATTGATAGACATTTTTCAAAAGAAAGAGCTTAAATTAATAAACAGAATGTAATTTTTCTTTTAAGTATACTCATACAAATTTTAATACTAAATATACCTTTTAATTTAATTTAAAGTTTATATACTGCATTCACAGTTTTAAGTACGGTTAAATTATTAATATTCACCAAGTTCAATTTTACATACAATTATAAAACCATTATATTTTTGTTATGCCTTATATGTGAGATGAATGTTTAAATGTATTAAAGTACGATATGAACAACTATGTATTTAAAATTAAGTTACATTATTTTTTTTAAATTTATTATTATTTTTTAATATTCAGTTATTTACAATAATTAGTAAAGTACTTGTAAAATATAATCACGATATTTTATTTTATATACGTTTTATACAACTTATATTCTAATTAATAAATTTAAATTACTACCTATGTATTTAATTATTGATTTTGTATAATTTAATAGATACTAAAATTATTTAATTTAAATCGTATGAATTAAAAAAAAATAACAAAAATTATCTAAAATATTAAGTAATTTTTTTTAATCGACTACAATTTAATTGTATTTAATAGGGAATATTGAAAAAAAAAAAATTATTCAGAATCAAATTTTAATTTTAATAACTTAACATTAATGTATATTTAAGCATAAACATAAAATTAAAAAATCTGTAACTATTATTTTATATAATATAAAAAAAAATAGTAATAAATATATTATAATATATAATATTTTTTTTATTTTTTATTTTGATGGGGGCAGGGGTAAATAAGTTATTTTTTTTTTACTTTAATGAGAAATTCCATAATTAAATATTTAGATATCCATTAAGACTTAATTTTATTATGTTATATTACTCTACAATTCTTTTATGATTTAATTTCAATTACATTAATTTCCATCTTTACTGATATTTTATTGTCATATTTTGATTACAGTTATCATAGAAAACCCTCTGATGATATTTCTGCATTTTGTCAGTAAACAAGCATTTTATAGTATGGTATCAGTATCTTTATACAGTATTATAGTATTATAGTAGGTATGCCTAATGTAATTTTTAGATTTAACTTTATGTAATACTGCGATAGTCAAATTAATATTTTTGTTTTTCAGTAACTGTTAATACAAATTATAATCAAAGTAATATAATGTTTAAAATAAAAAATGTGTGTTTAAGAATAAATCGACTGCTTTAATAATAACATTATAATTAAGAACAGTTTTCTCTGTTTCAAAACAAATTTAATCATTACCTACTTGTAGTAATTGTATGAAACCATAATAACAGATCGATTAAAATTAAGTTATATAATACACATAATTACTTCTTGTATAATATTATATGATATATTTTGTACAGCACTACAGTTAATAGGTATTTAAACTTTATGTGTTACTATTTTACTTTTTTTTTTAATTTTTTTTTTAGAGCAATAAGTAAAATTATAAAAATGTTAACTTTTTATAATTTACTAATAAGTAGATAGTATTATTATATTAATTTTACTGTTAATTAACTGGTTCCATACATTAAGTTAAATACGTATAAATGTTCAAATTTGATAAATAAATTAAATTTAGAAATAAATTCTACTAGCATTTTTTTCTTTTGGGCGTTTTAATTGTACTTTTAATCTCTTCTGGCAGATCTGAAAACCATTCATTACCTGAATGGCAGTTTGTGCACTTGTTGGATTATCGAATGATACAAAACCTGTTGCGGAAAAAGTTTTAAAAATTTGTTATTAAATATAAACATTTTATAAACTGTTTATTTTCAAATTATTATGTAATACTTTAAAACATATAAGTATAATTATATTTTTACTGTGAAGTGAAATTATCGTTTTATTTTTAATATACTCGAAATAATAAATGTAAATAAATACATAACACATTTTTATATTATTATATTATTATTTATATTATATTAAATATGGCCAAATTTTGATAATCAGATTTAATTATAAAATTATAAATTTTTAGAATTTATCACATTTATCGTAAAATATTTCACAAGAATTGTACTTACCGAAACATTTGCTTTGATTTGTTTCCCTATCTATGTATACTTTTGAGCTCAGCACTTGACCGAATGGCATAAACATATGAGTTAGTTCGTTGTCACTAAACTCTTGTGGTAAATGATATATAAACAAATTACTGCCTTCGGGTCCAAAAGTAATATTGTGTCCTAAAAAAGTGGGGGAAATCCCATTAAAATATATAATTGAATCAACAATATCCAAACTTGCTTCCTATCACTATAATAAATTTCATAAAAAATCCTTTAAATACGCTTTCTTTCTTATATCCAAATTCTCCTCACGCACATTAACCAACAACCTTTTCTGTCGTCTCAAACGCAAATGGCTCCGTAATGATGTATTAAATATTGTAAATTTATAAATTGAGAGTTGTGTCAATGGTTGCTATCTATCCTCATATTTTGCTAGTCGTATACAAATAATAACAAATTTACCTACTTATTGTATTAATTTGTGTATACGAGTACCCACCATAAATGTCTTTTAAAAATAAAAATCTATTATTCTATTTTACTACGTATGTTTCAGTAAAATAAACTTACGAGAAGTATTTGGCATTCCGGCTGAAAATTGATTAAACATCGCTTGGTAAGGGACTAAAATAATTATAAAATAGTTTAAAATAATATTATTTAGTAATTATATTATTACATAATAATTTTTCAATTGTGGACTACATTGAATAATTTTCAAATAATAATAATAATATGTTTAATGATTACTATACCTATGCGATGTAGTGTTGAAACATTATTAAACGTGGTTGGATCTCGGTTTGATGAAATTATTCTGTTTTGATGAGCTGGTATTGACAATTGCAGAGATTCTGCTAATATAGCATGATCTATATGAAATTTCAAATTATGTTTAAATTATTTCTATTTTTAATAGCGTATTATATATATATAACGATTCTTTTATCTAATAACACTCGTTATTTCAATATCTACTAACATTTTTGAAAATATTATTTTTACATAATTTTCAATCAAAAAAAAAATATTTCAAAATATATATAGATTTATTATCGTTATAATTAAGTACGTTTCTAACGTTTTTTTTTTTTTTACTTTTCTTTTAATGACTATATATATTTTTAATATCATATTCTTTGAATATTTTTTGAAGTATTTTGACATGTAAAAATCAAAATTTAGACAAGTAATTTATAATGTGTTATAACTTAAAAGTATTTTTAGGTTTACGTGAAGGGAGAAGTAGACCAACATTTTGCGGAGTATCCCCTACCACTCCATTCTGATGACCTAAACTATAAATATTTACAACTTATAACTTATAAGCTACTCGTCTGAATTTCGTTTTTCATGTATACAAATACTCCGAAAAATATCGTGCTTCAGACAATGAAATTAAAAACTTAAAAAAAATAATTTAACAAGTAAAAAAGTAAAATACTTAAATAATTATAACTATAAAAAATATTAAAAAATGTTGTTTTATTTTCACAAAATATAAAAAATCTTAATAGATTTTGAAATAATGAATGTTATTTGATGAACCAATCTATATTTAACAGATCAATATATGATATGATAACTATACTACCCTCGACCCACATGTGATAAATATTGACAAAGATTGAGATGGACTAAATAAGCAAGTATTAGAGATAAAAAATGAACAATAAAATAAGTATAATAATTCATAACCACCATTGTACTATGGATTAATTACATAATATTGTCATTGAGCAGCAAAATTTTTGTGTATACTTCTTTTAGAATTATTATTTTGTAAATGTCAACGAAAGGGCTAATTTCAAATATTTGCTCAAAAGAATCAGAAAAACAAGCTACAGAACTAATGAAAAAGAAAATTGTTAAATGTCTAAATTCGAGATGTATAATAATATAATAAATCGAATTTCAGAATATCGAGCATTATTTATTAATATATTTTTTTAAGTACCAATATAAGTTATAGACTTGAAACCTGGAAGCTAAATTTTATACCTTTAACTCATGTATAGTATTGTACATTTTTTTTTTTGGAATGAAGGATTTATATACATCTAGGATAAAGTAAATGTGTTCAAGATTCTAAAAATATTTTTTTAGTTTATTAGTAAAATCCAAACTCTATCTACTTAAAATTTAAAATTAATTTTTTTTGTAAACACATAATAAAACTGAATAATTATTTTTTTGATTTCATTAGTTATTTAATTATATTTATGATATTTTTGAACAAACTATGTTAATGACTGATGTTTCTAAAGATAAAAAGAAATTCAATCAATATTGAATATGTATTATTTTTGTCATAAAAAAAATATAAATTCCTAATTTTTGGCTTTGTTTTATTAATTTTTCTACAAAATCAAAAATATTCATAAACAGCTACATTTAGAACTATTTTGAAGTATAATAAACTAAGAAAAAAATGGTTTAAATATTATATATGATATATCTTTAAAACACTGTCATTCAAAAGTCTTGCTCGAAGCAAAACACAGTGGCTTACCAAACAAATGAATCATTTGGGGATTTTCTTATATTTATTAATAATATTAGATATATAGACAAGATAATACAGTTTTTATAATTATATAACTATCTATAATTCCTTGAATTTGTCAAATGATAGTCTTAATGTACTTTCTAGAATATTGAAACAAGCGTGGTATTATATACAGAGCTAAGCATCAACCAAATGAAAATTATATTATTTGATTATCATTTATCATCAAAAATTAATTTTTCTTAATATAAAAAATTAAAAATATATCATATACAAACCAAATTTTTTAATAGAATATTTTGTAACCAATATAATTATTTATGCAAGTTTTCATGATAAAATATTTTAGTTTATAAATGAATAAATAATAAATATATTTTATGAATATTAAATGTCAATATCATCATAATATGACCTCCAGTAATACAACGATGTAGGATGAAAGGGATATTTAATTATCAAAATACATTTTGTTTAAATAATCCAACTGAACAAACTAGTATAACTTTGTTAGTTAATAATAGTTCTATATGTATCTCCTAACCTATTCGTCGTCAAATAAAAACAGTGCTCTAAAAGTTTCATACGATACATACTAAGAAATTGGACACCTGTGATGTTGATTCAAAAACGACAATTTTCCTTTTTCTCAATAACCAAACTCAATTAATTACTTTAAATTGCATGATATTACTTGTGGTTTTTTTTAATCAATCACATACAAACATATTTCTCCGAAAATTAAGATGGTAAATAAAAAAAAAACTTTAGGGTGGTTTAATTTTGAAAATTTGAAAATGGTTTAAAAAATAAATAAATAAATAATGAAAAACCATTACGCGTGGAAAACGACTGTTGTTGCATAGATGAATTATTAAACAAGATTGGATTGGTTATTCTAGTGTTCGAATGTTGTTCTCTGGTTGATGTATTTGGACGACTGTTAATTGAAAACATCGGTATGGTCGGAGACGGTATATTAGATAGAACATTGCGACTATCAACAATTTGAGCTGTAATAGTAATAAAAAAAAAAAAAAAAAACACGGAATCAATATTAAGTAAATTATGAGACGTATAACATGAATTGAATTCTTACTGTTGATTGAGGAAACGACTGGTGTTGTAATTGTTTGAGCAGTTACCATTGAGTTAATATAAGTGGACACAGACGGTGGAGGTTGGACTGTCGCTATTAACGAAGACTGTTTATAAAACAAAGCGTTAGATAGGTAAAACGTATAATAAAAAAAATATTTTCCATGTTTAATTTTATAAAAATTCATTTTAATTTCTGATTAAATTTGTCTTATAGGTAACTATTATTATATTAAATTATTTTATACGGAACCCAAGATATGAGTACAACTGAATATATATATAACTGAATAATCTTGAATAAAACAAAGTCAACTAGTGTTACTGACTTTGTCTTATTCAATTGAGGTAAAGTTTATATTGAAAATCAACCATGTCCATAATTATCAAGGATTGAGATTACACGATTTATGATAAAATAATATTATTAGGAGCTTTTTTACAGTATCATTTTAAAGTATTAACACTCAAACAAGTTATAAATTACTTTTTTTCAACTTTAAATACTTTCTTAAAATTTAAATAATAAAAATATTTGTCGAGAAATCGTATACAACGTTGTTTATAATATTTTTTAACATCATACTTAAAATATTATCATTTTAACCGTGCAATTACAATATATTAAGTATGAAAGGCAGTTTTAATTTACTATCTATAGTATCTATTCCTACTCAGGTATAAGACATTTGTTAAGTTAGTTTATTTACAGTTTAAGTTTTGATTAAAGTTATATACCATATTTCTATTATATTAATGTTTTTGATTTAGAAATACATTTTTAATTATTGTTTATATCTAGTTGATTTTTATAACAATGCAAATTTAATTTAATTTAGTTAAGTTTAATAACAATTAACAACTATACGTTAAAGATCAATAATAAAATATTTATATACACTTTATATTATGCAAACTTAGACGACTGAGTATATAGAGTACAATTATTAATATTACTTCATACAATTAAAAAAAAATGTTATCTGTGTTTTTAAAGTGGAAGGTATTTCATTGATTTTTTTTTTAAACGATATTCGAAAATAAATTGTTCCTTTTGCATGTACATAATATAATGTTAAAATCAGAGTGTAGAAACATGTAGATATAAAATTATATTTAATAAATTATATAAGACTATAAAGCTAAAAAAATTGTTAACGTAGACCATGATAGGTATTATTTTATGTTCATCTAGTGAATTGTTTAAAACTCACAACCAATAATGAAATATTATCTACCTTAATTAAATTAAACCTTTTCTAAAGAAAACATGCTATATATCTATACACTATATATTGTAGAGTAGGTACCTACTAAGTAGTGAAAAATAGTTTAATGTTGAATGCATAAATACATAAAAACTACATTTAATTATTTTAAAAATACTAATTAATTATATATTTCAAAGTACATACCTGACAAACTTGATTATAAGTTGTTCCGTAAGTACCGAATTGATTATACACAAACGATGATGGCGAGTTCAACACTGGAACATTATGAGCTAAATTGTGCATTTTTACAATTTGTTAATGACTCTTCACTGCTATCTGAAATTAACTTTACAATTCAAATTCCCCTAAATATATGTAATATGTATCTATTTACTATTATTAACTAATGATAAGTATTAATCACGTAGGCATTTATTTAAGTTATTGTAGCTAATAAGTAAACACTTATTTCAGTTTATTTTATGTTTTATTATGTACAGTAAATTACATAAATTAAACCTAATAAATATAATTTACAAAAAAAAACTATATCGTTGTTTTGTTTTATTTTTTTTAACTTTTAAAGTTATTTTAAGCAAAAATGAATAGATATATTTTTTTATACTTGTTTTGAAACATCTTTCTTTAATATATATGTATATATTAATACTCTGTACCGTATACTATATAATTTAAATACAAATATTATATACCTATATTTATTTTGTTTTTGCTAAAATTTATTTTTAAAAACAAAATATTGATTTTTTTTTTTTTAAATGTAGGTATGCATTAAATACAACAATGGTAATTAATTTTAAAAGAATTGTTTGATTTCACTAAGATCTTTTTATCAGTAAATACTTAAAAGTTAAAAATAAAATACTTTATAATTTATTATAATAATAATTGCGTTTACATGCTTATTTACCTTATGTATAAATACAACAATAATAATATTAACTTACGTACTATGCATTAATATAAATTTAAATTTAGTAATAAAAAGTGTTCATTGTTCAAGAATCAACTAAATAGCATGCATTTATTATAAATTGTCATTATATATATATAGTAAAATAAAATCTCCAATGGTGTTTTTTTTCGTTAATTTTTTTTTTACTTTTTACTGTATTATTATTTAGGTTTTTGAATGTAATAAATATTTTTATTAGGTATTTTGCAATTTCAATTTGTAATTTCAATCACTTTTATATGATTTCATTTTTTTAAATGTGTATGAAGATAATGTTTAAAATAATTTTTAAGAAATCCTTTTTATAATTATTGTGAATTATTATAACTTAAGAATCTTCTAAATGCGTTCATCCACAAATTTGTGATTATACTTTTACCGTTATATATATATATATATATACATATTTTTTCAATTAAATTCTCTGCTTGTGCAATATGTTAGAAGAGCTGAGTAATAAGCTTATAAGGCTAATAAAATAATACTAAAAGATAACATGAAAATAAGAAGCTTCCCAATGAACTAATAATAATTATTATGCTAGATAAATCGATGTATAAATTTATTAATTATATTTAAGATAGCTTTTTGTAGTGTCTTTTACTAAAAATGCAATCATTTTTTTTTTTATCATAATACGATACATAAATGCCCATCTATTTATAGCTATATAGATATAGGGCTATAATACAACTACCTAGATTATAATATATATTAGTTTTAAATAGTTATTAATTATATTTAAGTACTCATTATGTCATCGTCTCGACAAGAAATTGTAAAATTGTATGTAATATATTGGATTTATGCTGTTGATCCCTGCATCTGCCCCATTATATGACATAAAGTTTCTAAGAGAATTAAAAAAATACAAATAGTTATTATTATATGTTTTAACCTAACATAACCTAATCTATCAATTTAACCAAAATGAGTTAGCTTAATGCAACATTTTACGGTTACACATATTTTAGTAAAAAGAAATTGGATCAATTTTAGTAATACACGATTTTGTTTTATCTTTAATATTTAATATTTAATAAAGAGATAATTGCGAAAAAACATAAAAACGGGAATTTTTCACAAAATTTTACTTTCATATAGTTTTTTAGTGTTTACAAAAACAATATTAACTGTGCAAAACATTTATAAGAATACTTTTTTTAGTAAACAACAATTTCTACAAAAATGTTTCTTATGACTGTTTAGAAAACAAAACTTGCGCGATAATATCAAAAAAAACTACAAATTTCTACATGTTTTCTAAACTTTGAGCTTAAAGCACGCCCTGTTAATCAAATTATATAAAACTCAAATTTTGTAGATCTTATTTTTAAACTTATAGCGAAAAATTCCCAGGCAGCATTCCTCGAATTTAAAAAAAAAGCGGGTAAGTGGATACCGCTTCTGCTGTACATTAGGTACCGTATGGATCATTATTATATATTATAGGAACGTTAAATTTGGATCCAATGATAGGTATCGTTATATACAAAAAAAAGGATTCTGAAAGAAGATGATTTGTCATCCTAGGATATTATTTCGAATAGTTGGTGAAAAGGTGGTTTATGTTTTATAATGGTCTGAATACACCAGAATTTAAGTTTTTTTATAATTATTATAAGCTAAACTTAAGAAAATTTCTTATTGAATTTTCAACTCTTAGATACTTTTACAAAAAATGTTATGAATTATACCTAAAAAATTGCAACTATTCATGGTTTTTTTTAATCACTCTAAGAATAACTTATGAGAACTTTGTATTAAATTTTCAAGTATTTTGATTGGGCCAAAAAATTGTATCAACACTTCAAAAAAAAAATTCAGAAAAATTGAAAATTTCAGTTATCTATAAATAGCTCAAAAAAGTCAAAATATTTTTTAAATTTAACTTTAATATATAGATAACACTAATATAAATATTTGGTGAAAATTTCAAGTATTTACAGTGATAAGTTTTTGAATTACAACCATATAAAAAAATCGATTTAGTCGAAAACTAGTTATTCATAAAAATTCCAGTTTTTCTTTAATTTTTTTTTTCGTTTTTTCAAAAAATTTCAAACCGGAAAAGCTATTTAAGTTTTGAAAATCGAAGCATAATTCAACACATTCTCGTGTACACAGACATAAAAAAAAAAACACAACATTGTAAAATCAATACATTCATCGCTCTGCTCAGAATCTAAAAATCGTTCACATATAAATTATGTGCACCCTACTATGCACCCTATAATATGTACATATTTTTAGACAAAGATATGTCTTAAATAAGCCATTTACAAACTACAAGACCCGGATCGTAGAACAGTAGATCTATTCATTAATTTTGGTGATAATTATACACTGTAATATGTATTATCAACTACAATTGATTGAAATTTGAATCCGAGTCTTAAACATTAAACGTAATTATTTCTCTTTGATGACGTATGTACTTTTGAAGCAAGTTAATAAACTCAAATAACAATTATTTACAACTAAAACCCGATTTTCTATTGGTATATTATCTACATAAATGTTATATTAATAAATTTCCATTTCATTTGGTCTTTGACGTAATGATTTTTTCAGAACCCAGCCAATTCTTTATTACACAATTTTAATATTGGAATTAACAGTAATATTTTATTTATAAGATAATGATTTTAACATTCGGCTTTTGTTCACCTCATAAAATTTATATAATTATTTATAAAATTTTAGAATTTTTTCATCAATATTTCTCCATATTTATATAACAATTATTATTGATAATTTTATTTATCAGTCAAATTTACTGAAAAATATATCTGATTTTTGACAGACATTACAATATATAGTTATATCATAAATTAAATAAATGTAATCTGTGGTATTATGAAAACAAAATTTTCAGTAACGGTTATACTTACTTCTTTTGTATGATTTTTGTATATATGTTTTTATGTGTTTTTCAATTTAAATAATATATTTTTCAATAACAGTTTTAAAAATATATGTGAAATTGTAAACATATCTTGTAGCATATAGAAATGAATACAGCCGATTCGTATTTCTTTAAATCAATTATTAACGAAGTATTAATGTGAACAAGGTATAAAAATAACTGATAAAATGTAATGTCTTATAATGTAATAAAATAATTATATTATGTCATATTCTTTTTTTTTTTTTTTTGGGGGGGGGGGGGGTGGTTATTAATTTTTGTATCGCAACTGAAGAGGGAACTGCATTAGCATTACTTCCCCCATAGGTCATATTATTATATATGAACCCATATTATATGTAGTATTGTATAACGTGTATATTTTATATAGGTACTATTACTTTAATTTTAAATGAATATTAGAATATAAGATACCATATTTTTTATACGTTCATTTTATTAAACTTTTAGTGTGTATAAAAATTAAATTGAAATATAAATAATAGGTAAGACAGGTATGCACTACTTGAAAATAATTGAATTGTGGTTGTTATTCGATTAAACACACGTTTAATTAATTTAAACCTTATTTTCAAATTTTCATTTCTACGTAGATACTTCCATTCACAAATTATATGAAAATTTAAACTTAAAACAAAATAAAATCGATATTATGTGGATTTGTTAAAACTATAAATGAATAGGTAATTATTCAAAATTCAATTTTGTAACATAATAAAAGCTAATTATACTATAATATTTATTAACATCACAATACTTAATTATATTAAAATAGTCCATAGATCTTTTAATTTCATATTTATTAAAGAGAAAATATATTATCATCAATAATAATTAATAACTGCATATTTATAATATTATGCTACCACCTACCGTCGATAAGTTAATTTTCTTAGTAGTTTGTGAATTCTTGGTTCTCAAGAGAAATATTGTGATTTGTGACAACAGTTTAGTTCATTATCGTTTTAAATTAAATTTATAATTTTTTTTTCAATTATTTAAATATATTTAATTGGTATTAAAATCTGTTATAAGTAAAGTTATGAACATTGCCAAACAAAAAATCGTTTTTGTCCTATCTATAATTTTAAAATAATACAACAAATGTTTTGACGAATACATAAGTTTAAATAGGTACTTACTATTATACAACCATGTTGATAAATGTGATCCTATTAATTATAATTATAGTATGATTAATAAATATTTGCAATAAACAAAAGTTATTTTTATAAGTTTAGGTAAATTTTGTTGAAATTAATTATTTTCTTAAATAAAGAAATCTTCTTAAAATGTACAATATTTATAACTTAGTCATGAAAATTGAAAACAAAATTAAACACTTATATCTAATTTATAAACTTATAAAATATATTGGTTATTTTAATATGGTAACCATTTTTTTAAGTTTTACAATTTTATTATTTCAAAACATTCAATTTTAAATTATTTGTTTTAAGTATTTAGAAAAAAATATTTCTCATAACGTACATGTTATATTTATATAAAAAAAAAAATAAATCTTAATACCTACATGAATTAAGTTATGAGTAGTTGGATACCTAAAGTTTTAAAAATAGTAACAACACTCAAGAGAAACAATATAATGAGTACCTAGGTATACCTAGGTTAAGTAAATATACTTACTCCTTAAAAATACGCTCAATCTATGATCGAATATAATAATTTTCTATTATTTTAAAATTAAACACTTCATAAAATTAAAATAAGATATTTCCCTTACAAAAATACATAAATAAACAATATGTCTAGAAGAAAAATTAATAAAAGAAATTCACAAAAAAATTAACCAAGGATGAAAATCCTATACTTCTTATATTAATTACAACTAAGTCCCGTTCATAAAATGTTTTCTAGTATAGATATAATATAGAAATAATAAGACCATCCCTTAACTAAATATAACCAGTACTGGATTCTAGGTATATAAAAAAAAAATTTTTTTAATTTAATACTCCCCAACATAAATTCTTACTAATAAGTAATAACATTAAAAATCTATTGATTCATGACGAAAAAACATAAGGAAACTGGATTACCCTGCATATCATCATGGATAACAAATAAATTTTAAAACGTCTAGAACAATCTAAATAAGACTGAAGAAGCTTTTAATTTCCAAAAAAGGTGAAAATAACTTCCGTACCACGACTATGATTACTTATAAATATCTTCTAAACCATGAAGATGCAGGTATCATACAACTGATAATGAAGATAACCTTCTAGATTTTATTTGTAATATTTTTATTCTAGTGCTGCAAAAAGATAGATTTTGTTGACAAAATTTAATAATAAGAGGAAAATCTAATAATCACTTCCATGTACCAAGATAAGTAAGCAAGATATTATAGATAAGTGTTTATTACTATTATATTCAGTATAGCTCTTTTAATTAAATTGAACTAAGTCTAACCCATATCATTCAATAAGCAGAATAGTTTAGATGAAAATAATTATTAATAAATTATAATTTAGTTGTACTATTTGTTTAAATCAAAGAACAAAATGTATCAATAAACTATATGAGGATACGGTGTAAACTAATATTTTATAAAGTTGAAATACAGAAGTATAAAATTATTTTCAAATGATAAATCTCTATACTATATTACTATATTACATTTGTCGTGGTAAGTAATTTAATAAATCAATTATGATTTATAATGTTACTTTATAAATTTAAATAAAATTAATAAGTAACAGAATAAATACTTTTTATTGAAAAATGAATAAAATATTAAAATTCAGGAATTTTTGTATAATTTTTTATAAGTTCAATGTAATTAACAGCTATATAGTTAACAAAAATTAGAGTACTGCATTTTTCTTAATTTAGTCATGTATAACTTTTTACCTTCTATCTGTATAAAGTTTCCAATGTGAATTTAATCCATTCTATGCGATTCTACAAAGCAAACTTTACGTTCGAAGAAAACTTTTAACATTTTACTTGTGATATCACAGCAATATTATAGTATTTTAAAATTGTAATTATATTTATTAATTTAAAGAAAAAGTTAGTCTAATGAATATTGTGCATATAATTGAAAACATAATTATTTCTTGAGTAATTAATGAAATTTCTATATTTTAACAAAAACATCAATAATAAAATATAATAATATCTCACAAATAACGTACCTACTTTAAATAGTTAGTAGAATTCGTATAATGTTAGAAATGTACAACTGATAATCATTAATATCTAATCAACTTTAGACAAATATAATTTAGTATTATTTTACTTCGGCTTTTCTAATTTTAATATCTTTGGAAAATGAATAAATTTGTTTATTTTTGACCAATAAAATCCATAAAGAATAGTATAAATTATAAATAATTATGAAGCTTTTTTTTGAATTTTAAAATGTGATTGTCTAAGTTGTAGGACTATTCAATATTGATTAAATATTATTAATAGTTGAAGTAATAGTATTCAATAGTTTTCTCACTATGCTTGAAACATAAAATAATGAAATATTTAAAAACATAGGTGGATAAAAAAATTTAAACAGTGAAAATATAAATCTACATACTTCGTTATTTTATTTTTGCAAGAATTTAAGACTTTGTAATTTTGATTTTTAAATTGTTTTGAAATATCATAAATCAGAAAATATTATTACTATTAATTATAAAATAAAATTCATATAGATTCATACACAGTTATCACGAATATTCATTTTATTTTTATATATTTAAAATTTCCAATGTATAGTTAGTAAACTGAAAAGTAAACCATTAAATAAGCAATCGGAAATAAATGGTATAAATGGTATAATACCCATTAAAAATTTAATAATGTACAATACAATTTAGCTTAAATACAAAACAGCCGAGGAAAATAAAATTATTATTACATTTGCACGCCATGTATTAACTTAAATTAATTACTTAATTGGTTTTTTAAGTTAAGCAATTATTAATACAACTCAATCATCAATGATTTTAAGGATCCCATAGGATTACTTATCACCCGTCATTAATAAAGTTACAAAGTTTCTTGGTTTTTATAACCATTAGACTCAAGAAAACTAAAAGGTAAGAATGATAATAAGTAATGATTGATGTTGTTTATTGATTTTTTTTTAACTTATGTAAATTATAATAGCTATTTTATTTATCATATTTTATAAATAAACTACATAATAATAAAATATAAGTTGTAAAAAAAATCTTCAATATTTTATGGTATTGTCGTATAGAGAAAAGAATTAATTTTTCATAACAATAATTATTAAATGTCAAATGGATTTAATAGACACATTATTTGATATAATATATAAAACATTTAATTTTATGTGACAGTATTATTTTCTCTAAGGGTGTAAAATAATCAAACCAGTCGGGAAAACTACAAGAAAAAATAAATGTACAAATGCGACGCATTGCGTATACGACGACGGTCGATTGATGTACAGACGTACAGTAATAAATAATAACAAGATTATAGATAAAATGTAACGTTAGTGGGCAACATCACGATTATTGGTTAACAACATAATACAATAATACTTATATAGTCTTTTGCTTATTGTCATTGTTATAATAATTGTTGTCTGTACATAACATTTTTTTGTTATTGTCGAATTGTAATTATCAAACATTATTGAACCTTAAATTATATCTATTACCTACTTTCTTTTTCCGAAGCATATTTTTAAACGTGTTCAAAAAATAAAAATACACCATAAGAAAAACATTGAACAAAATGAAAGACGAAGATATTTATATTGATCGTTAGACTTAAAAATAATTTTTAATAAATACAAATTTTGATTTAGGAATGAACATAATATTAGACTCGATACCCAGAAATAAAATTAAGCTACAAATAATGTTGACTTAAAGAGTAAAAAAAGAAAAATCTTGAAGAAAATAATATATGTAAATAATCAGAACTAGCTACAGTGTAAGTATTATAGGTACAAGATTCCCATTCCCATTTACCCGTTTACCCTTTTTCAAAAGGTATGCCATTAATTTGAAACATAATTGACAGACCTTTGTAGGGTACGTTTCGATATATTTTCTCTCTTTGACTTTATTTATTTCTTTAATATATTTCACCTGTAGCCTTTGACAAATATTTTAGCTAACTATACTTCAATTTGATATAAAAAATAAATAAATAAATATGTATACACCTATACGTTATATAAAATGTAAAATGAAAAATATGACAGAAATTGCATTAAATTTTACGTTATATATTTCATGTTTTTTTTTTTTTTTATCTATTTTTTTCATATTGACTGTTTTCCATTAATACGTCAGTTACGCGCACGCAAAATGATTTAACTTTAAACTGATTATGATATTATGTTATAATATAGAATATACATATTAAAAAAAAAAGAAAATGTTTTCATAATTGTGTTGTACTTTAAAAATATTAAAAATAGTGTTATTATAGTGTCAAGAAACATTCATAGGTACAATAAAATACAAAGTAGTAAAGTATATATAGGTACTTATAAATTTAAATTTAAAATACTTCATTAAAAAAACAAATTAAAATATAAATATTTACTGTTCTTCATTTTTATTTCATATAATAAATACAAATTTTATATTAATATTATATACTTATATTATTATTAATACTTATTAATTGTTAATTAAGAGATATTATACGTGTATAGACTATAAATATTAATTAAAATATTAAATATAAAAACCTACTTTTGACAGTATAGACAAATTGGTAACAGTTATTAATACAATAGGGTAAATATAATATGGGGGAAAAATAATAAAATTAATAATCACATGTATACTTTTTCAGTCATCCTTGTAAGCCAAATACAAATAAAATAGATTATTTTATTATTTTTCTCTAGCCATATAGTGTTGATTAAATTTACTGTTCAGTTCAAATGGGCTTAAGCAAAATTATGAAGGACTGAACTGCTTTAACGTTAATTAAAATTAGACAGTTATTGTGAGAAGAGTGTCAATAGACACGCTTTGGTCATTTTGATATTATGCATTAAGATTGTGAGAAATTTAATTTAATAGGTAATATCACTGTATACAATATGTAATAGTATTTAAAAAAATGCATTTATTTTAAATAAGTATCAACAAAATTAAGTGCATGTTATACAAGTATAATAGTAGCTATTTTACACTTTATATTTTATGGCTAGTAAATATTTCTATATTTTCATTTGCTTGTATTTATGGATTTGATTTATTATTATTTTATTTCTGATACATACTAATTGATATACTCTTGTTAAATTAAATAATATATGTATTTTTTTTTATTTTAAACGTACCTACTTATTATTCGCGAGTATCAGATCTAATGAATTAGATGGAAGTATTATCTTAATATTATCTTCACGATCATTGTTAATCAGTACATGACACATTTTCTGCAACCCTTTGAAACTAGTGCTGTTTACATAGCTATACATAAGTACTTGTTTTATCAATATCCGTTATGTAACATGCCTGGGAATAACACCACTCAAACGTTTACTAATAAACATTATCTGTATACGATGTCTACGTAATAATTAATCTGAACGGATTAAATAAGCTACATACCTACTTATTACAATATATTATAGATAAATAACTATAATATTCATTAATTAATTTATGTACACCGAAAACAAAATATAATTAAAAGTATATTAAAAATTATTTATAAAATGTTATGGAAACAAACAAATAAAAACTAGCATCTTAATAGTTTATTGTAAAACAATTGATACGATCTAAAATAGTGTATACTTCTTAGGTATTAACAACAAGTTTTTGTTCTAATAAATTTGTCACCAATTTTTTTTTCTTTAAATAGAAAATAAAAATAAATTTCCTTTTATTTTTTAACAAGAAAAACTAACAAAATCGAAAAATGGATGAATTGGCTTTTTACTACACCTAATCTAATTAAATAAAGAATATTCATTAATACATATAAATTTCACTAAATATATATCATTTTATTGACTCTTATTTTTAGACATTTGAAATATTCTCATTTTTATTTTTATTATTAAATTATGCTAATCTCATTTTTATTTCTCAGACATAAACCATGAAAATGTAATAAAATATTTATCACAAAGTTTTCTTATAACAGTTAAAAATTTAAAACTTTGAAAATACATATATATATATTTTAAAAACGATTGAAGATCAAAAATTTGAATGGTGAAAGTAAATCTAACAATTTTGTTTTGATTTTAAAAATATTAATCATTAAGATTTGAAACTTTTTATCATTATGTTCACTATAGTTCTTAATAAACAACGAAATATTTAAAACATTTAGGTATACTAAGTTTAAATGATTTATACTACAAACCCCATTCGTAAAATTCTACGGTGAGTCGGTATTGAAAAGTAAGCTGGTGTATATACGTTTTAAATTGAATGTGATATTTTTGGCAAACGTTTGATCAACCTGTCAAATTAAAAAAAATACTGTACCTAATAATAATATAACATAAGCTAACCATTTTATTAAACACAAATCCACTCGATATACATTAAATTAAAATTTAAGTCTTAACACAAACATCACAGTGACAGTGAGTGATCTATCTATTAAGCACAGTAATTCAATGATGATGTTTATGAAACCTACTAGAAGGCAGAGCAAGTTCATTGGTTTTTGACATTTAATAATCAGTTTTGAATTTCTCAAGTACAACTGTACATTTTACTTGTAAAATGTATTTAAAGCTAAATTGAATACATAATGTATTAAATAACATTGTAAATTTTCACAATATTTTAGATATGGAGTTGTAAATATAAAAACTTAACCATAATACTAATCAAATAACCAAACTCCTAAAAATCTAGAATAAAAACCAATTCGTTCATTTATTTTATGTTTAATACAGTGGAATTAAATGAAATTCATTAAAAATGTAACTTAATAAATTGCCCAATTAATCCAATTCAAATTGTTGAATAAAGGAAATATCTCCAAGTATGTTTTTTTTTTATTTACTAAATATTAAATATACATTTCTTACCTATATGAAATTAATTATTAATTATTTTTATATGAACAACATCAGATCTTACCACGATAGATTTATGGGATATCTAAATGAAGATTTTCCAAAATAACCATATCTATTGGATTTTATCACAATATTTTTTTTTTTATTATTGACATGAAAAGTATTTTTCATTTTTATGAAGTTTAAGTTAAACTTTTGTGCAAATATAATATAAGAAAAAAAATATTGAAGATATTTAAAATAAAATAATATATTATAAGTTATAACCATTTTGAGTTTATATTTTTTGCAATTTTTAAATTAATCAAATTCTTTGAAATAATAGTATATACACAATATACACAAAATACCCATGCATAGGTATAATATATTATTTTAATATTATAACAAGTTAAATAAATAATAAAACTATCAGTTCACCGATTTAGTAATTGAATTGATTACATATTAATAATTTCGCAAATTGTCTCATAATATTATAACATTAAAGTGTTTAAAAAATATTTAAATACATATTACGAAATACCTGTTGTTATATTATTACATTCAGTATGTATTTTTTTTTTTTTTTTAACGGACAACCAAACAAATAAAAAGTACAATAATTGTATCGTGTACGTCCGTGGACGAGTAATTAATTAAAATAAAAAAAATGAAAAAAAAAAAAACGGAGGAAAAAAAATGTGTAGATGAAATAATTTATAACATTCATATTAC
Source organism: Aphis gossypii (assembly GCF_020184175.1). Classification (NCBI taxonomy): domain Eukaryota; kingdom Metazoa; phylum Arthropoda; class Insecta; order Hemiptera; family Aphididae; genus Aphis; species Aphis gossypii. The sequence continues at coordinate 16,536,908 of NC_065530.1, forward strand.
TATTGTTTCTAAATCGGAATTCCGGTCGTCAAACTATTATTATGACTCGATGAAATCAGACGGCCATTAAAAATTAAAAAGCAAATAATTATCAGCATTCGGATTACCTGTCGTAGTAGTCGTGTGTGTTTCGGTAAACGAAACGGTGTCGGCGGGACGTAATTCTCCAATTCGAAATGCGCCGCGTTGGATTTTCGAGCGTTTCGGCAAGTGAGCGGAGAGAGAAAAATACTTGAAGTATATTGTGCTGCAGGTGGTAGATAAAATCAACAAGTAGACGCGAACGCAGTTGCCGTTTCACTAGTTACGGCGCGTCCTACCCGTTGCCGAGAGTGGCGTAGCTGGTGGCGCGTGCCAAAAACGCCTGTTGTTTCCGAAAATACCTTTTTTGTTGCATCAATGTATAAAACGCATGACTAGTATCCATGGGGACGGAAAGCGTCTGGAACCGTTACCGGGAAAATTGGATTTTGATTCCGGAATTGCTTTTGACAGAATATTTTGTCCGACTCTGACATTTATTGTGTTTATATAATAATAGTAATAATAATAATAATAATAATGATATATTCACGTGAATTTCGTAAAGGCGTTTATAATATAAATGTTATAAGTTTGCATATACGAAAACGAAAATTACCAAACAACAATACGACTAATATTATTTACTGAACGTGTACCTTCGAAACGTTCCTGAACTGTTTGCAATATTATTATATTACTGACTTTGTGTTTTCATATTTATCGTCATTATTATTATTATTATTATTTTTTTTTTTTTACTTATTGGTTCTTTTCAGTTATGATATCTATTAGAAACACGACGTTTTTACGATGGAAAATTTGCATATGAAAGGTATAATATTCACAATATATCATACCGGATAATAATATATATATAGCTGGGCCACTGGTTGTTTTTATTAGGTCACTCCTCAAGTATAAATATGTTTGAGTTGTGTCGTCGATTTAAATTTAAATACAATGATCAATCGTAAAAAACGAGGGTATAGTCACTCTACTATATAATAGGATTTTAATTTAACACGTCATTTAAGTAAGTTACTTTTAACAGTAAGATTATGTTCATGTTAAATTATATAATTCTATTTCCTCTAAGAAATTGATGATGCTTCTATTTGATTGGAGGTCTCGTTGTAAGGAGTATCCTAGTAAACGTAGTATATAGTGCTTATTTCTAATTTTTTAAACTTTTAGAATTCAGTAATTATGTGTTTAACTATGTAGTCCACTTATAGGCGTGCGTGCAATACTGGACTGGAATCTTTTTAGGGGCATAGTAAAATTTCAAATTCGTGTACTTATTTTATACTTAATTATAGCGATATGTTTGAGGAGATGAAAATTAAAATTGAAAATATTTGTATACCACTACGACTACATAAATTGTATTGATTATCTTACAAGAACATTGTACACAAAATATTTACTGTGACTATAGAGTATAGAATATGGAAAATATCATTTATAAATCTTCTTTAATAATTAAAAATTAAAATAATTACATTACCAAGCTTACATTATATAGTTCATATTATGTTGACAATACGTAGTTACATAAATATAAAAGGTATGCATAATGTATATTAATATAATATGTTTGTTTATTAGTTATTAAACTAAGCTTTTTTTTGTATATAATTTTGGGTACTTTTTTATGTTTTTTAATACATAATTGTAATTATATCATTTTATTTTAAAGAATTTAAAATTGTATTTTTAACTTTAAAAATATAGGTATATGTCTCTAGAAATTAGTACATTACTATTATGTGCACATACAACTTGATTTTATTTATATACATAAATTCTACATAGTTTTTAATTTACAATTAGAATGTATATATGTTTAAAAAATATAGGAGTACTGTCCAAGTACTGGGGCACTAATTGTTCCAAACTCAACCGGAAATTGAAGTCAGTTTATGTCTATGAGTACACTCCGTATGATTCGCATATAGAGGTAGGAAGTCATTCCTGGCCATGAATTGATCGTGTGATGTATTGCTCTTACGGAGGCGATCTATAATAGTTTCATCTTTACTGTTAATACCAGGGTTTTACCATAAATGAATAGTTTTTATATTATTATTATTTAATTTGATAATCTGTTTTATAATTTTTAAATTTCCATAATTTTTTTCTATTATTATTAGTGTGTATTACATGTTCAATTTTTATCTAATTTTTTGTCAAAAAAAAAAACATCCCATGTAGGTAATATGGTATAAACATTATTATTATATTTACTCATATATTATTTTATTATTGTTATTACCTTATAAGTTATAAGTCAATATTGAATGTGTAAATAGTTTAAAATTAGTCAAAGTATTTTGAAAATTACATTGTATAAATAGAAAATAATAATACCTATACATTATATCAAAAAAATGTAAGTGCTTACTATTTATATAATTGAATATAACTAAAATCATTATATTTTTGTATTTATATCCAATGTTGTTAAGATTAAAATTTCAAATGTCTATTGAATTCTGTATAGAAAATTTTAATATCTTATGGATTTTTAACTAAACACTTAATTGGAATTTTCATGGTTTTTTATAAGTTTTACAAAATAATAACCGTTTTTCTGTAGTTCCGTTTTTTATGATTATATTGAAAACTACTATAGTTATTTTATTTTCAATTCTTAAACCATTCTAACCACTATTACACTTTTTATTAAAGTCTTAAGCACAGTTTCTGCTTCAAAAAAGTGTCTTTAGACACACAAAAAAAAAAGTTAGATAAGTGGGTATCGCTCTGCTGTAAATTAGCTAACGAGTGAGTCACTTCTTGAGGTGTTGACTAATAATTGGATTTTAGATCATTTTAGCAATTATTATTCTCAACAGCTGTTTTCAGAGTTTTAACAATTTACCAGTTATACCTCAACCGAATGTACTAGTTTGCCATCAAATATTATTATATACACGATTGTAATACCAACCCTTAAAATAGAGAAGATAACTATGAAAATAGTAGATAATATTTATATATATATATATATATAATACAAATTGTATAGTTCACCAAATGAAAAAAAAAAAAAAAATTTTACCAGAATGCGTAATTTTCAAACATTTCTAAGAGGATAGCCGATAAATAGGTATCGAGTAACGACAATTTTTTAATAGGATTTATCGCAATACGCATGTTATCATCATGTATTATATATTTATGCATTAGTAATTTAATAGTTATTAAAAATTATTATAAGATACTTAATGTATACTTTGTTAGGTATATTTTAGTAGACGAAAATCCCTGATGTCGTTAACACGAAGGAAATTATTACATGATAGTGTCTTGTGAAAAAGACAACATTTTACTAGTTTTAAATAATTACATTTTTTTTTTTATAAAGATCGCGTTACACAGGCAGGTGTTAAATGGCATTAAATGTACATTGAAGTCGTGCACTTTGAAGCAGTTTATAAGTGAAGATGAAAATGTACTTTTAAAAATGGTTATCGAACATAAACATTCGTCGTGTAAAAATGTAACAAAAATCACTACTCTAATAGTATAACATAGAAAGGTGTGAGTGATATTTCTATACACCCGTTAAAATTAAAACATGAAAAAATTCAATCGAATGCCACACGTATAACATTAATGGTATAAACTCCATTCGTAGAAGTATTTATCGTGTTTTTCTATTGTATAACAACGACAATGAAAATAAAGTATTTTTTGTTACAGAATCGAATTTGAAATTGTTGTGTTCCCGAGATAAAATTGTTGTGGGTGGAACATTTGAGTACTGTACACGAAAATTTTTTATAGTTTTTTACAACACACTGTGTCAAAATCGGTCAGTATATTCCATTAGTGTTTTCATTACTGCCTAACAAATCACTAAAAACTTATGAATTATTATATAATATTATGTTAAAAGAAAAATGCTCTTACTTTGGCCTTGAATTTAATCCGTGAATTATCATATCCAATTTCAAATAAAGTATCAATGTAGCTTCCAAAGACATTTGGCATCAATTTATTACAGTTGTAAAATGTAGATTTTATCTCCGTCAGACATATCGGAAACACATACAAAATAAAGGATTAAAGCCTAATTATAAAATAAGTTCGAATTTAAAAACTTAAAAATGGCTTCATTTAATTTTCAGTTACTTATTAGTGCTATATAGTGAAGCAGACAATTATTTTATTGAAGATTTGACGTCAATTTAGCTTTTATCAGAAAAATTAGTTGAATTTTTCCGACTATTCAGTTGATACATACATTTCCTGGGTTTTGGTTTTTTCACCTTCTCTGCAGGCTATAAATTCAATTGGTTCAGAAACGCCTACCAATGCATTGAATCACTTCATCCGTATTTTTTGAGAAACTTATGGCAATGTATTACATCCGAATATTTTTATTTTTATAAATGTTTTTAAAGAAGTTCAAACAAGTACATACATTGCTATGAATGGTGTACACGAAATAAAAAAGTATCTACAGTTATTCGTTTTTGTGTTATACCAAAAACACAATATCATATTGTCAAAAATTTGATTTGCGTTACTCAAATCATTAAGATTCTTGTTTTTCTTTATTTTGTATTATTTTTGTTTTTTTCTATGATAAAAAAAAAAAAAAATCACATCATTGTAAAATCAACACATTTCAGTACAGAATCTAAAACAATTGAAAAATATGTATATTTTTAATAAACTCATTACTTTGTATAGCCAATAAATCCATCACTGTGCCTGAAATTTAAAACTAATTTTGAGTGGTACTCGTTAACAGATGAATACATCTCGGTGCGTTTAAAACTTTTATCATTCACAAAAAAAAGTTTTTATATATAAACGACTCTCAATTCTTACTTGAGATACACTTTTTTAAACAATTTCAGTATGTTGATAAAAAATTACTGAAATGAACTATTTTGAATTTTTACATTTATCAATAATACAAATTTTTATTTAATTAATTATATAAAATAACGATAAATATCATGTTCATAAATCTATGAGTATCATTATTGTTCATCTAAACTTCTCACTGTCATCTAAGTATGCTTTTGCTTATTTTTATAAAACTTTGATGATTTTCACAATAGTTAATATGTACTATTACATCATTAAATTGTTAAAATATGATCAATAAATTACATTAAACTCAAAATAAAATTAAAAATTATACAATATTACACACGATTCCCACTTAAAATTTAAATGTTTATTAAAAGATTGAGAGAGATCATTTTAAGTTGATAAAAGTAATAAACGGTAATACTCGTATATCAAGAAAATCAATTTCATTATTTATCTCATGCTTTATACTTACATAGATAAAAATGTCATTAGTAAGCCTAAATGTTCCATCCAGGGTTATGCGCACATTTCTTATCTATTTGATCTATGGAGTGTAACCAATTTCCAATTTATATCCTACAAAACATAGGTAAGGCAGTAAGTTTATCGTTACAATTAAATAAATAGGATTTTCAAACAGCTTAAAACGCTTAGCCATGTAACTAAGCTGAACGAACTCTAGAAAATAAAGTAAAAAATACTTTCCTAGCTTCACTCAAAATTTAATATTGTTTTGCAGACAATATAACAACTTTTTATTAATTTAAATAATAACTATTTCAAAATTTCTATTTATTTTTTTTTTTTACATTATTTTTCAGCAATCTTTTTATTGTATAAGTTGTAGTTTTTTATATCATATCGGATTACGAACTTTTATTTGTTATGATTATATTATAATTAAAAAAATATATGAACAATATCTTTAATAAAATGCATGCATCTATAAGTTTGTTAATTATGAAAACAAAAATAAAATAAAATATTTATATATCAATTATTAATAATATAAAAGCACAAAGTAGGCTCAGGAGGTACAGTTTATACATTACAATTTAATACTTATAATTATCATACAAATCATATTATGATACATAACATATTTTCAGTGAGTTTTAATTATAATTAGTTTACCAATCTTGAACTTTTGTACATTGAAAATTATTTTCTATTCCGTACAAAGAAATATAATCCAGGAATGACCTGTTCTAAAAGTTTATCATCTAGACTTGATTTCCTAATTGTAAAGATGATACCTACACGAAACTTTTTTGTTACTCCTACTCAAAAAAGTATTTACAGAAAGAAGTAACAAATAAATCAATGTTTAAAACTAGGTAGCAATATATTTGTTCGGGGTAAAAAAATAAAATAAAAACATAAAATAAGCAGCTTATTATTTCATTCGTACACGTTATTATAAATTTAGCTTTTAAACGGTTCATTATTTAATATATTGTTAAAAGATTTTTAAAAAAATAACTGAAGAATTATTTATTTTAAAATTCTACTTGAAAACACATTTAATAAGAATCTTAAAAAAAGTATTGACAAGCGTACAAAACTTTAATCACTGTATTGTATTGTTTACAATTAAAACATGGGGTTGATGTTTTATCAGTATCAATTATACCATGAAAGGCTTAAAATTTAATATGTTGTATTGAATAAGCATATACAACTTGGTTTAAAAAATATATTTTTCTTATTATTACTCGAGGGAAATAAAAATAATAACTTGATATTTTTTTTTTTTTTTATTCGTGATGCAGTGAAACTTAAAAAAAACAGTAGATAACAGATGTCAGTATATCAAGGATACATAAATAAACTTTACTTATAGAAATACCAATTTTTTAATATAAATAACCTTAAGTACACAAAAAGTTTTCTTAATACTTTTTTCAAAACATTATTAATGTTTTCGAGGCAATATTTTAACAGGCGAAAGAAAAGTTGTACAAAAAAGCTTTAGATAATATCAATTATTTAATGTTATGCATTTTTGGAATATATTTATAATATTATGTTAATAGTTTATACAATTTAATATATTATTTCGTTCTCAACTAAATATATATGATATATAAATAATATAATAATTATATAATATAAATATAGTTCAACTATAACCTTTAACAAATATAATAATAATACAAAAAAATAAAAATAAATAAATAAAATACCTAATAATATATTTATAAAAATAAATTACCTAGAACTAACAACCGATATTTAGGATATTCAGGACATTATAGATATTAAAACATAAATATATAATTTTAATAATTTTTTTAAAAGTGTTAACATTTTCCAATGATAGTTTTTAGTATAATCAATATTGTATATCTATGCATTAAACAATATTGAAGCATACACTCTACTTTACAAAAAAAATAATGTGGATTTAATACCCGATGGCTACATAATACATAGTTTGACCAAATTAAATGTTCGGAAAATATATAAAATATTTACGAATATTTTCTCATCATTAAGCTTGCAATAGTTTAAGCGTCAATACTATATATTATGTGTATTGTGTATTTGTGTTTTATGGTATACGATACCTAGTAATAATAATCAAACTAAATGTATATAATAATATTTCCAAAATACTTAACATTCAAAGTAAAGTCAGATTATATTCGTTAACATTTTTTTTAACATCAACAAAAATAGTGAACCATGATAATCAAGTAACACCGTTAATTTTTTAATTTGGTACTTTTAAGAGATTAGATTTTGAGGTTAAAATTCAATTTTCTCAGTAGTTGTATTAAAATAAGAAAATGTATTAAGTAACATAGAATTGTTAAAAAAACAAAAACATGAAACAAATACATGTTCCTACTGTGATAATTTATTATTATTTTCCTTGTTCAGTGTTACAACAAAATTGTAGCACATTTGGTAATTGCTCATTTCTCACCCAATTCTTGCTTCATTTTTTTTTTTTTTTTTTTATAAAAGATAAAATAAAAAGTTTTTGAAATTCTAAGCCTAAGCCTAATTGAAATTATATTGATACTTTTGTATAGGTTAATTTATTGTATACTCACAGAATCTACACAGATTTACAGTTAGTTAACTATTTTTTTTTATATCATATTTAATCAAAACTAACCTCTTTTTTATATTATGAGATTATTTTTTATGATTTCTTATTTTATATTTGTACGTTTTTCAGTTGAAAAAATTAAAAATGTTTATCTTAATTTTCTTTTATAACTTCATTCACATTCATCTTCTTCTTTTTTTTTTTTTGCTTTTTATGAATAAAATAAATTTGCTATTCATTTCACGATGTATTATTCCTTGTGATATTTCAGCTATACTCTGCAAGCCCCTGTTTAAAGGTACTTACTCAATTATTGTTGATTCTCTAACAAATCGTTTTTAAAAACGATATCTAAATAAAATATGTTGTGTATTGTAATTTATAACCAACTTTGCTAGTTACCTAATCACGTTAGCTGTAACAGTACACCTAGTTATTTATTATAAAAATTATAATTAATACGTTAGCTAAATCCACCCAACGACAAAAATTAATTGTTAACTTAATGTAGGTAGTAGGTATACATAATTTATAGTACTACTTTCAAGTTATATGGTAAGTTCCTATATGTATTCTACATTAACTGTATTTAAAATATGGTAAACATACAATATAATTCATCAATAGATATTGATTATTTATTTTGATATTTACACAAGTCTGTTAATTAGATTTAAAAGTTTATACATAATTTTAACTTTTGAGTAAATATTTTATACTTACATAATTGAGAAAAAAATCACTTACTTAAATAAAAGTAAATTTAATAGTGAATACACATATATTTACTGTAAAGTAAATAAATTTACCAACGTCATTTTATAATTTTAACTACCGAAACTTTAATATACTTACTAACTGTATAATATATAATAATGAAAATTATACGTATTTTTCACAGCTATGAGATAAGTAGATGAATCAAATAACTTATTAAATTTATAGTGCATTCATCTAATATATTACCTAAACATATCTACAGTCATTATACATATAACTTTGTATTGCAATATTCTTGAAGTAACTGAACAATTTACTAAGATAAAAAACAATATAAAGTTTTTCGTCAGTCTTGTAAAACTTTTAAATTTTTGAAGAGGAAGTTTTTTTTTTTTTGTTAAAAAACAGATTCGTGATTGGCTTTATAACCAATAGAGCTAGAACCGACCGCGACCGCCTCTCAAGAATTCATAAATCAATAAATAAATCTAGTGAATAGGTATGCCTTAAAATTTCCATTTTCTACAGAGTAATACAGTATGATTATTTTCATTTTTCATATTGAATTTTTCAAACTTATTATTATAACTATAACTTAAAATTTAAAAATCATAACTATTACCTTAGTACACCGAGTTTTACAAAATATATACTACTAGTATAATACGAGTATAACTCCGAAAAAAAGTACACTATAAAAAAAATGATAAATCAGGCAAGCGAATACTGCTCTGCTATATAGATACCTACATTAGACGTTAACTGAATCACCATTATGGGTGGGTAATGGGTATATTAAAATTGAATTCAATGATTCCTACATCATTGTATGCGAAAAACGATTCTGAGCGGAGACCGTTTATCAGTCTCTAATAAAGATAAATTGATTATAAATTAATAATTAATAATTATAAATAATAAAGACTCTTTATCAATAAGAATAATATTAAATTATAATTTTTTTGATATAATTATTAAAAACCTTTATTTTATTTTTAGGTTTACTATATTAAGTTGCTATAATTTTTTTCAAAAATGATTTCATTTATTATATTATTAGTATTAATTATTACAGTATAATATATTTATACCTTATTATATCAACTTACTTAAAAATTACCTTATATAACTCCATGCCCCATGGTTAGGTTATATACCACTTAATTTTAAACTTATATTTTAAAATTAAACGTTATTGATGTTTATTAAAACACGATAAAAATTGTGTTCAGTAATTTTTTTTTTTTATTAAAAGTTTATTATTAGTGCATTTTAAATGTTTTTAAACATAGGTTTTCAAATTATATTGTAATTTTATTAGTTAACACTAAAAATTTTAATACAAAGTTTCTCATACGTTGTTCTTATACAGAAATGTACGATTCTTAAAAATACAAATCTGCAACTTGTTTAATATAATTTCGAAAAATTGCTTATTTAAATGAAAAATAAATTACGACTTAAGTTATTTTATTGTAAAATATTATTCGTTGGAACTTTGATATTTTTTTAATATTGTATTGCAATATTTTATGTTTGAAAAAATACTTGCCTGCCTGTTATAAATATAATATTAAATGTTAAGTGTATTGGAGAAATTAATTTTTTATCAATAATATAATAAATTATGTTAGTTATTCCAACGTTGTAACGTTAAAATTATATACCAGAGGCGGCCAAACAGTCGATCGTGGACAATTTTAAAGTTCGAATTAGAGTTAGGATTTATTTTTAGAGCCACGTACCTATATGTTTCTTAATAATTATAGTTATTCGATAATGAAAAAATTGTTTATGGAAGTAGATCTTCAAAGTTGAAGTATAATTTTAGTAAATCGTGACCAAAAAAAGTTTGGATATCCCTGCTATGTATAGAATAGCAAATAGTAATAAAATTATTGTCACTTTACTTTTAAGTTTCTTTTAATTTAGTTTTTGGAAGCTTATTTACTTTTTGATTTTAAAAGTATTGCATTTTAATTTAAGTTACTTATTTTTATTATTCTTTACAGAGTTAATTAGATATCTAATAAGATAAATCTCACGGATTTTATTTATGCTAAAATACGACCGGATATCATACTTATAATTTTAATCTATTTAATAAAATTTATAAACTTATTTTTATACTTAAATATTATAATACATACCTTTAACACCGAAATAAAGTTTCATATGACGTATAATGTAATAAAGAGAAACCATAATATAAGAATCATATAATATGTTGTCGAGTTAGTAAATACTAATATAAGATAAAAGTACCTACTTACTTTCTTACTTTGATATTTATTAAAATAATTTTACATCGTATACTTAAATATTATTTAATTTTAATAAAATTATGTTTTTTTTAGATATTCCTATTTAAATATTGTATTATTGTCAAATTTCCAATGGCCTATAATGCTGAGTAAATTTTATTAAAAATAATAAAAAAAGATACTGTTGTTAAAATAATTTAATTTAAACAAAAATAAAAAAATCTTAAAAGAGTAGTTAGAAAAAGCTATAGAAAGTATGGATTTTTAGTTGTTAAGGTTATACAGAGCAGAAAAGGGTGTATTAATTTGGGACGATAAAGAAGGGCAATCAATGAGGAGATAGAGAATTACATGTTTACATATTGATTCAGTGCTTTAAAGCGTACTTAGTCAATAGTCATTTATGTGTATTTTGAAGAAGTAAAGAGAAGCATAACTGATTCAAAGACTTGAAGAATAAATTGCTGTTTTCACACAAAGTTTTAAGTTTCTAAACAAAATTTAAGTTGGTTTGACTAATGTTTAATCGGTCAATAAGTGGCTTAGATAGGAACTTTAGGATAGTTGTGAATTTTTTTAATAAAAATATTGGATTATTTTTTTTTTTTAAATATTTTACTCTTAATATAAGTGGCCATTGAGAGTGATTTCCAGACTATTTTATTATTTTAGCTTACAGAAAAATATAGAAATTGGAACACCCTAATGGCTTAATGTAATCTATAAGTAAACAATCAGATCAACAACATTTTAATGACTTATTTACTTTATACTATTGTGGGTAAATAATTGATTTAATTATGGTATATACCAATTTTATGCTTATTATATTTATACATCATAATATTATAAAAGAAATAGGTTCAACTGTTTCAAGTCATAATAAATTATAAGAATATAATTAGTTATTTCTTACTAACAAATTTGATAATTAAATTAATGTATAAATATTCATAAAAAAAATAATGTCATACAATTATAATATTAAAACGATTTAAAAATTTAAATTTTAGTAAGTACCTAATTTATTCACAAAATATAATAAGTAAATTAAATGTTTAATTATATTATAAATGTTAATAAGTTTCACACAAAAACACCATATATTTATTATTTATGACTAGCTATTTAAAATTTAAATAATATTAGATAATAATTATATACTTATACTCTTGAATCATGCGACAAAACTTAGTTTTGATATGTAAATTCGATATTTATTTAAAAAAAAAATAGACTACCTACACAAATTAAAAAAGTTACCTATATAAAGAGTTTACAAGGTATTAATTTTTAATTAGAAAGTGATGTGTTTATTGAAATATAATATCATAATAATATTTTATGGGGTATCTATTGGCTATGAATAATAAATGTCGTCAAATGAAAAAATCTTAGTATTGTTGGGATAACTATAAGTAAAAATTAAAATATTTATATAAATTAAAAGGTTTATTTTATTATACATAGTTATATGAAGGTATAAATTTACGATTTATTTTTTCTGAATTCAAAGGTGAAGTTTTAATATAATTAATTATGCTTAGCGTTAAGGGGTTAACTAATTATCGAGATGATACCTAATTACTGATTAAGATTAAATTTAAATTAATCATGAACCTGCATTATTCCATTTTTAATTTAACGTTTTTTTTTTTTTTTTTAAATAAGGGTGACTTTAATAAGTTTGAATTAACTTTTTATTTACGACGAATAAATGTGAATTTTAACAATAAAATATTGAGTAGCTTTCCAATTATTTTACCAATTTGATATTTTGATGGTGTAAAACTAAATAACTTATAAATAACTGTATTTTAAGTAAGTAATTCGCATGTTTATAGAATTACACCTTGCGCTCCTTCGGTATTGTCGTCACGATAATCGAAAATATCAAGCACTCGAATATCTTATGAGCTCGAAATACAATTTCCATTATAGATTAATAATGCTAACTTAGTATCTTCAAATATATTATATCTTGAAAAAAAATGAAAAATAATTGAAAACAGATCATTTTAAACATTTAAATTTCATTAACAACAACAAAAATTATATACGAGTATAAACTTCAACTATTGATTTTATTTTAGTCTGTTGACTGTTTGAGTTATAAAAGCAAAAAGTGTATATAAAAATAGCAGAAAACTTGGATTGTTTATGATTATGACGTACAATTTTTATGTTGATATGTACAATAATTCTAATTTTCTAGTATTTATATTTTAAGCAGCCATGCAAGTAGGTGGTACCTATAGTGGATACTTTCGCATTTTATGAATAAAAACTATTAGAAAGTATATTATTTTATATTAGATATAAATTTATTTTACAAAAAATAATGATATAATATGTATTATACATCATTTGTTTTTTTTATATTCTTAGCGGGTCGATGAATCTATTGATTTTACAATGATGGGTGTTTTTATTCAGACAAATCACCCTTTAGAAATATTTTTTTTACTTTGATAGTTTGCAAGAAAACGGAGAATTAGCTTTAAAATATTTCACTGAATTTGTGTAAAAAAGAGAAATAATTTATGTACAATGTACATATCAGTGGTTGCATAATTATTATGATCGAAATACACTTAATAGTATTTGAATAAATACTACACGATGACAAGTGACAACTTTGATTGTATTACATAACGGCAGTCTATGCGTAATTGAATTTATTTTGTATTTATAATTTAAGTACCTACCTAACAAACTGAAAGTAAAGTTGCACATGTGTGTACAGTAGGTATATAACCACCATTAGAAAAACATATTGGTAATACAAATTCTTGACAAAACTACAGAGGGTATAGGTATTATTAACGCTTTACTTATTTGTATTTTGTTACCTATATGGCAATATCAATATTTTAGTTAACCCGACAAACGTCTTTAGTGTAATAGGGGAATAATATACATACATATATTAGGTAAGTAGGTATAATATGAATCGAGCACGTTTCCGACGAATATCTTTACCATGATTAGGTAACTAAAGGAATTTATTACAGTAAAATAATATTATATGTCACGTGGAATATTCTTGTACCACAATAAACTAACGATAATATTATATTCTATAGCTTTTGACGAGAGAGTCCACAGATATGGATTCAAGGAAGCGCAATAATTTAAATAGCTGAATAAAACTGAGATTTCAATGCACTTTGTATTATTTCAACGATTCAACTATAAGACGCTCATTTCAGAAACTACACATTTGTTTCATGGCTTGAACAGTTAAAGAGGACGTCGTCTCGCATGTGTTGTCTCCGTCTTACACACTATGACATAGCAAATTTTCGTTCACTAGTTTCAAAAGTAAGCTGTTAGTTTTGATATTACAGTTAATATTGACCTATTATATAATTTAAAGGTAAGATTATTACATCTAGGACCCCAAGTAGCCTTTTATTGATATTATTATTTTTAAGTAAGTTATGATCATTTTGAAATATAGAATTTCAAAAAGGCCATAACTTAAGTCAAGTTCAACGATTATGATTTGCACAATTTTGATTGAATATTTTATAATAATATAGGTACTGACATCATAAACATATTAAATGTACCTACGAGGCACGCGGGTGCATTTTGAATAGGTAGGTTAAATTAATATTTTAATCGATAGTAATATTACTATCGAAATTCGTACAATTGCGAAGAAGGTATAACAATATCTATAAATTAAAAGTACATAAGTTATAATTTAGTTTTTAAGTTGATTATACGCGTATAAGTAAAATATTTGTTTACCACACTAATTAAAACCAGTAATTAGTAATTATGTTTGACATGGAGTCACTGAATATTGAGTTATTAATTAATAATCTACAACGATTCACGTTGTAACTACCTACCTGACTTATAAATGTTATCATCATTCGTGTTACTACATAATATCAATTATTTAAGTTTTTAAGAATTTACAATGTAGTTTACCTACCAATCGTATTGATGTCCATATATATATAAAAATAATAATAAAATAAATTAAAATGATATACGAATTAGTTGTAATTATTATTCTTAAGAAATATGTAGGGAATTTATTGACAATAAAAAATCATTATGCTGAACCTATCATTTATATATTAATTGTAATATTGTTGACTTTCTGTCATCTAGAAATCCTTTCAAAGATACAATCATAATTATTAATTATTCCCATGAAAAAAAAACAACCACTTAGGCGATCGTCATCTTTAACATTTACAATTACAATTTACTCTTTCATTAGGTACATACAAAACCATTTGCATGTATGAAACTATTAATCAAGAATGCGTACTCCGGTACTTGTGATATACGCTATAATAAACTTCACATTCGAACTATTCCGCAGAAATATTATTTAATTTTAATTTATCAAAACTATAAAACATTCAGTTTATTTGAATGAAAAATTAAACTTACAACGAGTGCCAGTAAGTTGTAATACTATTACTATTACTTAAGTTATTATCAATAATAAATAACTTACCTAATAATATTAAACTACATAAGCTACATAAACTACATAAACTACATAGAAAAAATATGGTTAATATGTGGGCGAAGCTAATAGGTTTTGGTAGACCAATGCTTTTATTTTGGAGCCGCTAAATCATTTTATTCTAATTGTACCCTTAAATAATATAAATAAATTATGAAACAATGTGAGAGATAGATCCATTGTCTCCACATTGAAGTCTGAACTCCTCAAAATCGTTGATATTTTAATTGATATGATGATTAGGTATTAGTGTATTACACATGATACCTACCTATTTTTTTTTTTTTATATATAATGTTTTCATAGGTAATATTGTTAATTTTGAATCTCTGTAGTCATGGCTTTGTGAGCATCAAACTATATTTCATTGATTACCTATTGAACAAATTTCCTGAAATAATAGTTTAATGGAGTGTTATAGCGGAATGTTTTATGATAATTACTTATAGGAATATTATCTTAAAATCAAAAATTTTAAATAAACATTTCAAAATTTAATATTTTAAGCAAAATATTTTCTATACTTTATTTTTTTGAGTAAAAACCATAAAAAGTATAATAATTATTAATTGTAAATAACAGTAACAATAATACATTATAAAATCATAAACAATAATTATTTACATTTATTTAATTAAAATTAAATGAGCGAGGTTAAGTATTTAACCTTGTCTAGGTAAGTACAAAAAGGATAAATAGTTTTACATAAAATAAAATAAATTAATCGGTAAATAAACATTACATAGTATAATAACTCAAGTCTAAGGTGCCTTCCTATATTTTTGTTTTCAACAAGCATTGATCAACATTTTGTCTTAATAGGTTTTAATACATTTTTCTAATTCTTTTTAAATATATATCTATATAATATGTTGGAATAAATTTTGATGTTTATTAAATACTAATAGTACATTATTACTAGTTAAAGTCAAAAGCAGAACAAATTATTAACAACAAACAACTGTTTTATAATAATGTATTTACTTTTTAAGGGAGGGGGTTATTTTTAAAATGTAGAATTTTTTTTAATAATAATTCAATTTAAATAATTTGACTATTTTTTTTTTTTTTAATTTTTTCTTGACGAGACTGCAGGTAACTTCCAGACATGGCTAATAAACGATAGCGTTGTTTAAGATTTTTAGCTCTAGCATGTTGTGATGCTATTTCTGTTGTGTAATTACCAGGAAACCATCCCTTCTCACCATCACGAATTCGCTCACCATGGTACCATCCTATAATAAATTAATAGTTTTAAAAATATATTATTAATGTCCACATTTAAAAATTGTTTTAAGTTTGCAATAAAAATATTACCATCGTTCATTTTAGTCAAAACTTTTACAATGTCTCCACTTTGTAATGACAATTCATCAGGTTGTATAGCAGTGTATGGATGTTCCGAAAACACTTGAGGACAGTCCCATTCATTGTATAGTGTTTCGTCAGGATTGGAACTGATGGGAGGTGACATTGCTTCAATCCAGCGTTTTTTTGAAGATTCAGAATCACAACTCAATAACTATAAAATTATTTAAATATTTAAAATAAATATGTCTTAAATCTAGATTTAAAAAAAAACAGAATCTTAAATACCATTTCAACAGTCTTTCCTTCGTGATTTTCTAAAATAGTTAGCTTCAAAAGGTTCTTATATGATGAAGGAATAATTAATTCAGTTGCATGTCCCATTTCTACAAAATTTCTTGCACAGTAATCTATCACTGTATAGTTTCCATCACTGTAAAAATAAAGAAGTAAAAATGTTTATGATCATAATTTATAATATTAATATTAACATTTTTATTACTATGATTATATAATAATTATATATATATTGAAGTACCTTTTACGTTTTGCTATGAAAAACATGTCATTGAATAGGAAGAAGTAAAGTTTAGTTGGTCGTATCAATTTTCTGCTAAAGGTTAACTTTGCATCAGGACCAGTCAAATGTAACATAGAACCAGAACGAACTAACCAGCGTGAACTAGAAGCTACTGACATAGCTTTCATTTCTTTTTTACTAGAAAATTCTAATTGTTGACTAAGTAACAACATTTCTTCATAACGTTCTAATTTTCTAGTACTTTCATTGCAGTTTTGAACAATCTAATACAAAATAAAAATATAAAAAGTAAAATTGATGTAAATTAATGATTTTTAAAACAAAACTATACTATACATACTGCGTTTAAAGAAGCTAAAGTTAATTCACACATTTGATACTCCAAAGAATTTTCTTTTGAATCCATTTGTGACAAAATAGCATCAACAAGTAGAGGTAATCTAGTTATTCTTTGCATAGGTAACATTAGGAACGAATGAAGAGAGAGCGATTGGCACTTTGGATCTGATTCCAGTCTTTGTAAAGCTTCATTGAATTTTTGATTTTCTCTAAAATTAAATTAAACATTTTTAAAGTTTATGTTAATGCTTAATTAATATTATATTATGATATAAAATATTTTACCTCAATGACTTTAAAGTACGGTCTATATAAATTTGATTTGAGCAATATTTTACAAAAATATCAAAGTTTTCTTTAGAATGTTTGTATAAAATTTCACTAAGTCCACTAAGTAGTATGTTGTCTTGCCAACATTTTTCTAATGCCGCCAGTAATTTTTCAGAACATTTACGTACTAAACCAAAAAAAATTTATTACAACCTGCAATCATTTTCATATTTAATAAGTTTACTATGATGTACTCACCTGGATTAACATTTCCAAACAAAATCTTTTGATCTTTTTTACTTAAAATAGTATCATCATTCATTGAATGACTATTTATGAAATGTTTCTCAAGTACAGTTAAAGATTTAAAATAAGATGCTTCAGAAGTTATTAATTCAAATTTTGCTTCTTGTAACTTTCGTTCTCTTGGTGTTAACGAATCTATTAAAATCAATAACATAAGTAAAATTATTAGGTGTGCCTAATTTTTAAAAACTATTAATACTTTACCTATAATGCCACTATGTTTTACTTCTGGAACTTCACACCATAAAGATCTGTGTTGCCCGTGACCAGATGTACAAGGTGTTATAAGCTCTAGAGCTGACGGTCTACTTGAGATTGAACTAATTTCTTCATAACCATCACAATCTTTCATAATGTCACCAGCAAAAACACTTTTTGTCCGCTGTGAAAAAAAAGAATAAAAACTCAAAATTAATATTATAAAATTTGATTTATTTATAAAATAAATATCTACAATAAATATATTCATAATAATTTTAAAATAAAACATACTTCAGATATATCAGCTGCATAAAACTGATACAACGGTTCATCAGCAAATCGTATACACAAATCTGAACCATGATTTGAACCTGTAAAATAAAATGTGTTATTAATCTAGTAATTCAACGAATTGTTCTGGAATTAAATCTGAAAGTTTTAAAACTTTGCAGAAAATTTGGTTTTGGGTTCCTTATAAATCAAAAAAAAATCGCATATTAATGCTATCTTAAATATAAAATTACTGTTATAAATTGATTAAAAATACCATTTTCAGACGCTGACTCAGTGCTACTTTTATCCAATGAAATAACTGGCCTTCCTTTAGAATTGTAAATTGAACGAGGTAATGAACTATAAGTGGTATTTCCTAAAATAGTACACACAAGTTACTTACACATAATATTAAAAAGTGATATAATGCATAGAAATGAAATTTTTTAGGAAAGATGAAAAAACTTTTATTAAAGATGATTTACAATTTTTTTTAAGGAATATTAAATTGTTGGTTCAAATGTTCAACTAAAATTTGAGGATGTTGTACCCGCATGTGATGTCTACGGCTTACACACGTGCGACATACCAAATTTTCGTTCATCAGTTTCAAAAGTATGCTAAATAATTATGACCTTTTTGAAATGATCATAACTTACTTAAAAATAATAATATCAATAACATACTACGCGGAGCCCTAGGTAATGATTTTACCTTTAAATGTTATAATAGGTCAATTCACTTTAATATTAAAATTATTAGCATACTTAATATTTTTGAAACTAGTGAACGAAAATTTACTGTCGTACACGTATAAGACGGGACAACACGTGCGGGTACAACGTCCTCTTAAGGATTACATAACTGAAGAAAAGTACGTATTTATTTTTTGATTATGGAAAAGCCATTGATATGATCAGGAAAAATTAAAATTTTCTACAGGAGCGACTAAATTATTTATAGTTTTAAAAAAACGATTTAAGAATTACATTATTTAGGCAAACTCGCAAACTACCTATATATTTAGTATTTCTTTATTATTATCGATTAAAATCACTGGTTTGTAGATGATACGAGTTATATCACTTGTTCTTTTCACTATCAAACTATAATATTAATGTTCAATATATTCATAATAAAGTTTTACCAGTTGAATGTCGTTTTACTGGTGGAGGGGGTGGTGGTGAACTAGGTCTTGCTACACTTAGACGTCTCGAATCAATAGACGATGGTGGTTTGTTTCTGTTTCGTACAGGTCGAATTTCACCATTTCCACTATAAACAAATATTTTATTTCAATTGTTTTACAATGGATATAAAAATATAATAGGTGAATCATACATAATATCTGATTTAAAATTTAAATACTTACATAATATGTTTATATATAGGAATATAGAAAACAGATGAAGACGGACTATTACTATTCGCCAATGAATTAAAACTTTTGTCAACACTTTTATCTGATGTGCTTTCATAAGTTCTATTGTCTAAAAGTCATCAAATTATCCATTTATTTACTTAATAACATATTATTTATTTGAGTTTTAAAATGTTCACTCACCAAAGTCGGTTGTTAGATTTCCTTGACTTAATTTTCCTACTCGTTTTATGCCAAGTGATGAAAGTGATCCAAATGACCATCCCTTTTTAAATCGTTTCCTAGCTTTATTGACTAATGGTCCAATTCCATAGTTTCGTTCATAGCTTGGTGGAGGTGGCAAAACTCGATCTTTGCATGGATATTCGGGTATCTGTTTGACATTTTCCCCGTCATCATCAGAGGAATTATCAGAGCTAAATGAATCGAAAACATAGATGTTCTCCGGTATTTCTTGGTTAATAGTGTTCCCGGTATCTACAAAAACAATATTTATTCTTATAAAATAAGTACATGTTATTAATAAAATGGTAGGTTCATACCAGGTTTTAACTAAGAAAATCATTACAATATCATATTGTAAAATTATTAAAATGCATCTTACGAATTATACAAATTTAAAAACATAATATAGTAAGTACCTATACAACTTACCATTATCAAAAAATAAAGATAGCTCTTGCGACTCAAATTTCCCTTCGAGGAAAACTGTCTTCAAGACTACACTTAACAATTGTTCGTTTAGAAAATCACATGGATTTTTTTTGTAATTAAGCTGTTCAGGGACATCCTTAATGAAACTTATTACGGATTGTGACGATATAGAAACTAAAGAAAGCATTGGTATATTGAATGTGTTAAAAAGGCGTATCTTCAGAAATACAAAATTGTACGGTTAGTTAAAGCACACGCTCGATTATTTACAGTTGGCTAATTGTTTCGGTAAGATTACGGCACTTGATTAAATTTTCATCTAGATAAATATATATTTATGTAGCTAATGATTATGTTCTTTCCTTTCACAAAAAAAAAAAAAAAATAAAGATCCCATTTTATTTGTGTTTTAATTCAGTATACCTATAAATGGTTTAAACACAAACTATTAGTAATTAATTTAATTCAGTTATAACTATTTAAAGTATTATTTATAACAGTAAATAATATTATTGTAGTCAAACAATCAAAAAATGTTAATAGGTTATTATAATTTGTAATTCTTCCCACGAAATGACCTTCAAGTGTGTATATAATCATATGTCATCAGGTCATCCTCAAAAATATTTAAAAATTATGATTAATCATTCGTGATCCTCAAAGTATAACTCACTAAGCAATGATAATTTTAAACAATAATTAATAATTTACAGTTCCCTTAGCTTTAATTTAGTACTTGTATTCCTAATTAAAGCATTATGATGCATTATCGTTTATTTTGAGTCATTAATAAAAATAAAAAATAAAATTTTAATAATTTATTTATCTCCTGTAAGCTTGTGATTGTGATGGAGATATAAAGTTATACAATGATAATTTTTTAAATAAATTATTACCAATATATTATTGTCTAATAATTTAAAATAAAACAGTGATATGTCGTTTAGTTGAAATGATTACATATTTGTGATGTCAGAATAAATAAACAAAACCAAAAACATTAACAAATGAAAACGATATGTTATCACGAAACGATGAAAGGTCGACTTAAAAATTCAATAGTACCTATTGAAATACTGAAATAATAATGATTTGTTATTCTACAATAATTTTTTGTGAGTGGCTTTTATTTAGTTTAAGATTTCATTAACGTATTCGATCCGTGTGCTTTTATAACCATAGGGTGTGAATGTGTGATCAAACCTTTATCAACAAATAGTGACTTCCTGCGCCTTAGAGTTCTGGCTGGCGGTAAAGGCGGTGGCGTTTGAGAGTTACAATAATAGGAAGATGGCATGACAGATGGTTGCTCTGCAAATCGTTACCCTATCGTATAAATCACTCATTTTTGTCACTGATTAAAATTAAATTGTTATTTCTATAACAAACGCGACGGTGGTTTCGTATACTTTGGTAACGACGTTACATCAAACACTGCTGTCGTTGGTGATTACACACGTCTAGTACACCGCACTTTCACTTTTCGATTACCCGTGTCTTACGACGGGGCCGACGAAGAGACGGATAAGACGGTACAGGCCTTGGACTGTTATGGAAGTGGGAGTGTTGTCCGAGTAGGAGAAATACACGGTGTTATTCTCGTGCAGAAAAAGGGAATACTTTACATGGTTGGGAGGGTAAACAGGTTTTTTATTTCACCTTTTAATTTGTTCGTTTTTTTTCATCTTATTTTTATCTCGTCACAACCCACGCACACGCGGGCACACAACAATCAACATAATCTTCCGGGCAACGAATTACATAAACATTTGTCCAAACCCGTGCGCTGTTTAACGAATTACTAACGTGGGCATGTTTCCTAGGCAGTGGCAACGGAGTAGCTAGACTATTACAGAGCAACATCGTTATAACACACGTGCTAGTTCAATTATTATAGCGAACAATAAAAAAAAAATCCGAATGAACCATTTATGCCATGTGAATCGAATTACAACATTCTATCATACTCGCTCCTAACGAAAAGAAATTAGTTGGTCGCAAGGCTGAAGCTTAAAAGTAGGTACCTACCTATTTAATAATTATAATGGTCTTCTCTTTAACCTCGCATAGTCGCATTGTTTTGTCAACTATGTATTTGATTATAGATCGATTCTACCGCCTTTTCCCATTATTGCAATACTACGTTTATGTATTGCATAATATTATTCTGATGTACAATCGAAATTTTATAAAATTTTGTTTATTACAAGTTATTCTAAATTAATTCGGTTTTAACGATCAGTGAATTTAAAAGTTGTTAAAAAAAATACTATTACGTTACAACAGAAACAAGTTCATTTGGATTATACCACCTGATCACCTGATCTTGGCCTTGGAAATAAAACTATGCAATAATATAAAACCGGTTTTTTTTTTGTTTGAAAAAATTGTGTTCAAATTTACCAACCTAGTTTGGTCAAAATATTTCAATGAGAATTAGGTATATTATCTTTAATTTATAATAATACAATTTTTATTTTTATGTTTGTTATT